>NC_135746.1:27997500-29458125 GCF_041903045.1 Epinephelus lanceolatus | reverse complement strand
GATACGCGTGTGGGTTCGCAGATTTATTTTTCCCTGGCATGATTTACAGACAGGCATCCACGAGCAGCTCTGTGTTGCCGGAAGACCCTGCAGCGCACATGCAGCGAATCCTACTGTGTACAGTAGTTGCTGTTTTATTTATGCTTCAGCTTAAATATTTGTTTATTTTATAAAAACATTACTGGAAGATTTAAGAGCACTGAACTCTTTTTTTTATTTGAATGTATAATAATAATAATAATGATATTCTACCTGTTCTACCTCAACTTTCCATCTTGTTTTAGTATTTTTTACTGTTCATTAAATGTTTCTTATTTTAAACTTGAGACCTGTAATATTTATTATCATTGTGTCATTTTTTTGATGTAAATTGAGGGAGCAAAAGCAGTATCGGCCCCAAATATCGGCTCAAGAAAATCGGCAGTCCATAATCGGTCATCGGCTAAGGGTGATGGAAAAAACCGGTATCGGCATCGGCCCTAAAAAATCCATATCGGTCTATCCCTACATCATAAGGCATTTTTAAGTTGGTTAGAGCATTGTATGGTGGCTTTTTCCATTGAAAACACATGTTACACATGTTCTTGTGCAGGATTTACGGGCACTCACAAGAAAATGGCAGCAGGTTAAGACAAAGTTCATGAGATGAAGTACACGTGAGCATTTCAATTACCCTGGAAGCAGGATACTAAATATTGCACACTTTGCTGCCAGTTTGAGAGCAAGGTGGATAAAACGAGGTCGTCTTTTGTGACAGTTCCGCTTATAAATCAAACATTTTGTTTAGGAGCAAGTAAAAATTGTGGGCAAGTAGACTTCTGAACAGCTTGCCCAGTCAAAAAACATTCAAGTTGCAGCCTGGACTAATAATAATAATGCAAGGGTTAAAAGATGCTGCCATAAATAGTTATCATTTAAAAAAACAGCATACACTATCATCCTCAGGTAAATGCAGCTATTTCTAAGAGCTGTCTCCAATAGAGACTTCAGCGATTCCTGACCCCCTACGGTGACTTTTATATACTGAGGAAATCCTGCACTAGTAGGAACACAAACCACAAAAACAGCTGGAATCCATAATGCAGCCACATGTGATTCACTCACATTAGCAGGGAAAGTGAGACAGGCTTGCCTTTGAGGAACACTGATTGTTATTTACTGTAGTTGCACTGCTGCCTGCTGGCCAACACCACTCATAACAGCGGTGTTCATCAGAATAGCTGCTGCTGCTTCTTTTACTGCTGCTGTTGTACAAGTATGTCTGATGGAGCTAAGACATCACAAATACAGGAGCAGACATCATGGTGCTGTGTGTTGCGGTCCTACCTGGGCTCAACTCCACCAGGTAAGGCAGTTTTTCGGGCGGCAGGGAGCTGCTGCTGCCCTCCTTCCCTCGCAGGCCTTTATCGTCTTTTCTTGCCTTCCTCCCCTGGTAGTCCGGGGGTCTCTTCTTCAGCTGGAACACTAGTGCTCCTAACACATGAAATAATACAAATTTTAGCATGTTACACTGGAATGTTTTTCACCAAAAGATTGTTTAGTATATGATATATAGTAGCCCATGCTTGCAACAACACTTCTCTGATCCCGCGCAACAAACAACACAATAAAAACAAGGTGAGGAGCTACAAGCAGAGTTGTAATGACTGTAGGGCAACAGGAGGGGGCGGTAGCAATCAAGAAAAGAGGAAGAGTCTGAGAGAAGCATGCTGTAAATTTATTGTGTGGAACCGTGTGTGTGTGTGTGTGTGTGTGTGTGTGTGTGTGTGTTACCTCTGTCAGCAGGCCAGTCCCTGAAGATCTGCAGTGGACACTCAGTATCGTCCAGAATCACTTCCTTGCCTGACTTATCATCTTGCTGCAAAGAAAACAAACCAGAAAAACAAACTGGGTCAGCTGAGGAAACTAAAGCAAAACAAACTCCAGCAGTGACCAGCTCAGAGTTCACAGAGACGCTGTATTACAGAAAGTGCTTCTATTCTTGTAATTCACAGACAGACTTTGAGATGAGAAGAAGACTTTTAATTACTATTTCAGATAGCAAAAGATTACAGTTGTTCCTAATTGTAACTATTAAATGTTTCTTCTGTGGGTGTAGGCGTGTGTAATGTGCCCATGTCAAATAATGTGTCTAAGAGATTATTCATTGTTTGTTGTCATCTCACAACTCAGGCTTGTTGCCCCTTCAAAATACACACACATAAAACATAGAGTCTATTCATATTCAAATTAGAATAGAATTAACACAATAAAAACATTAAACACATAAACAAAGTACTAACAGTTTGCGCAATGTCTGTCATATGAGTATTTTAAATGATAGTGCAAAAAAAAACTGATTTATAGTGGGAATGAGGAATGATAGGGTTTAAAGATAATGATTCTTAGATTGAGACGAATTTCATATGCCATGATTTCCAAAGTTCCAAAGCTGACAATTATTAGATTGCTTGAATTATACAGTATTAGAGCTGCAATGACTAATTAATTAATTCATTTCTTGACCCCTCTATGACAGTAAACTCTCTGTCTTTGAGTTGTGGAAAAAATAAGACATTTGAGGACATCATCAGCCGGTTGTCAAAGCTGGGCTGTTGATGATTGTCTGCCGCCCTCGTCGGTGCGGGGTGTCTTACACCATTGCCCCTCGTCGGCTCCTGTCTACTTTTTTTGGCCTATTCAACATGTTGGCTCAGCGTCAGCCTTTGTGAATGAAATCACTCTGATTGGCAGTTTAGCTCAGCACACGAGAAGAAAAACATAAGTGAGGTAAGTAAACAAAAAGCTTAAGTCAAGAGGGAGTGAGACCCAAACAAACTTGTTATATAAGGTATGTTTGTTTTTCTTGAAGCAGAAACATTTTGTGATGGTTTGTGTTATTGTTCACTGGTGCACGATCAATATGCTCTGTTCTTTCAACACTGGATTGTGTTGGAAATGTGCTAACTTTCTAACCAGCATCAAGACAGTCTTCCAATTTCCCTTTTTTGAATAAACGATTACAGACTACTTATTTCTGCTGGTGTGGAGAATTATTTCCTCTCACAGGTGCAGAACGTATGTGTCAGCTGTAGGCAACTTTTCTGGCCAAGACACGGTAATGTCAGGAGACACAGCAGGGGGCCTTGGTTGCTGCTAGCTCTCTGAAGTCAGTTTGGTGTGTGTGGGTCTTAATAGACCAAAAAATGTAGCTTTTAATCAAGAAAATTACTAACGGATTGATATTGGTATACACTAAAAATACTTGTTTGGCTGTTCTCAGGCTTCATAAATATTGCAAAGTTGCTGTATTTCTTTACAAAGCTGCCTGTAGTCTACAGCCATCCTACATCTCTTCATGCAGTTCAGTCTCTATCTTGGTTAACACCAACCCCACCCACCCACCCCCCAAACATAAAAACACAAGCTGACATGCTACTAGCTCGAGTACTAGTGCTTATATCTCATGCTCACTAACCTAATGGACTTTCCCTGTGCTTCAGTCTCATCAGCAAATTGCTACTGACTATCAACAGTGTGTGTGTGTGTGTGTGTTTGTGTATCTGGGACAATGTGTGTGTGTGTGTGTGTGGTCTCTGGAGGGTCTTCCACTGTATTGGCTGTGGGAGCAGCAGTTATTTCATATGATTGGCCATAGCCAGAGTCCATCTGAGAGGATACATAATGGGAGAGGCTGTGGGGAGGGCAGCCAAGTTCACGACCACACAAACACATGCACACACGGAGCAAAAGACACACACACATATACACGCAGGCATAGAGCATCTGCTGCTGCTGTAGCACTCAGTCTGAAAGCAATTGAATTGCATTCCTCCCAAAGGTTTTAGTGCCAAGTAGCATTCTGTTTCAATCTGCCAGTCCGGTGAAGAGTGCATGCATCTGTGTGTGTTTTCGTGTGCGTGTGTGTGTGTGTGTGTGTGTGTGTTCTTGCGCATGTGACCATGACCTTGGCTGCCCTCTGCACACAGCCTCTCAGAAGAATCATGGAGGTGTTTATTGATGAGATGGGAAGATAGAAGGTTGTGTTCAGTAGAGAACAGGGGAGGATGTAGGTGTTAAGAAGTGAGCAGTGGCTGGCAGCACACTCACAAATAAATTCACTTTAAATTTGGTGCAAGTCAAAACATGACGAATAAGGTGCTGCGATCACATATGGGTGCACTCAATGTGACTTGATACCTGTTAAATAGTATCCACTGCAGCTGGAAGGGCTTACAACTCACAGCGCAGGCCAAAACTTGTATTTTCCTTAAAACCAAGTTCAACTTAAAACAGTTTAACTTGGCTTGACTTTAACGGGGGCATAACGGAGGATGGATGTGTTTCATGGTGGAGTTGTAGTAAGATAAGCATAGTTACCCGGGCAATGCAGTACTCTCTGGGGTTCTCCTTCTCCAGCCCGTACTTCTCCAGCGCCTCTACCACAGCAAAGTCAGCCGTGTCTCTTGTAGAGAGCAGGATGGTTTTATACGGGATGTTGGGCTTCAGACTGTCAGCGTATATCCGCAAAGTGCCTCCTGTAGGAAAGTGTGACACACAAATTTTGTTAGTTTTTGCACCCTGGTAACAAATAAAAGGCCAGATTATTATTTGCTTGGAATTTTTGAAGGGTGAAATAAATAATCTTAAAACAGTCTTAAAAAGTTTCCATAATAACTCACAGGGTTCAAAGACAAAACAATTGTCTCTTGGTAGATAGTTTCCCCCACATATGACATACTAACTCTATTAGTATAAGCCTATGACATTTTACATTGCATAAATTAGTCTAGCAGCTAGTGGACTTTTCCTCTATTCATATAAAGCCAGGATAAATCACACAGAAGATTTCAGCTGCAATGTCGTGGGGTTTTTATTGTTTTTACATTTTATTGTTTCTTGTCTCTGAAATCAGTGTAAAAAAGCTTCACTGCCGCTGAGGGAAATGGTTTTCAGACTGCAAAAACAAACAGGAGATCCACGTCGCTGAGACACAGTTTAATACATTTAGCATCATACTTGCGTTTGGCCATGTTGTTAGGCTAGTTTGCTGTCTCTGTAAAGTAGCTGTCTCTTAGTCACTCCAGTTGGAACCACTGGCATAAGCTACAGCGTACAGTAAGCAACTACGCAGAGACAGTTTAACACAGTAAGTATAAACCTGGCTCAAGCCATTTCCCCAACACTTTTTGTGTTTTACAAGTGGAAAAGTCTCTTTAACGACATTCAAACCGTCATCCAAACCCAAAGAAATGAAGTTAGCATAAGGCAAAGGGAAGCGTCTCTTGGTTCCCTTTTAGTACAAAAACTAAAAAGTTTTCCTAAAGTTAAAATTACATTCACACAGTGTTACCTAATTTTGCCAATCCACCATGATCTGAACATAGTATGTCTTCCTCAGTAATCCACTGCCAATGACAGGACAGTGGCCTGGACATGGATCCCAACAATGTTCTGTACAGGGACACTGAGTTGAACATACTACACATAACAGGAAATTTAAAGTGCTGAATTACATTTTTCCTTGTAAAAAGTAGAAGCACTAGGTGGAAGGGACTGCCTGTGGTGCTCATAAAATACATATAATGTACCACGCCGAGCCGTGTGACCGTGATGTGTCAACTGGAAATGATCACCTTCGTAAAACCCGCAAGGGAGTCTTCAGCAAAGCAAACAGGGTTTTGAGAAGCATTACATAAAATGAGCTTGTTTAAAATAGCATTTTCTGCTGGGAGAACGTCATTGTCTGACCACAAGCCATCCTGTCCCACCGTGTGTGTGTGTGTGTGTGTGTGTGTGTGTGTGTGTGTGTGTGTGTCTACCGTATGTGGACAGTGGTGAAAGCTGTTTTTAGAGTCGGTTCACTGGTCCATCTGTCTGTCTGGCAGAGTGATTAGGTAATGCTTGAGTCACTCATCGAACCAGCCAGCGTGTTTGTTTCATTCATTCAACATGTACAGTACAGGCCAAAAGTTTGGACACACCTTCTCATTCAATGCGTTTTCTTTATTTTCATGACTATTTACATTGTAGATTCTCACTGAAGGCATCAAAACTATGAATGAACACATGTGGAGTTATGTACTTAACAAAAAAAGGTGAAATAACTGAAAACATGTTTTATATTCTAGTTTCTTCAAAATAGCCACCCTTTGCTCTGATTACTGCTTTGCACACTCTTGGCATTCTCTCCATGAGCTTCAAGAGGTAGTCACCTGAAATGGTTTCCACTTCACAGGTGTGCCTTATCAGGGTTAATTAGTGGAATTTCTTGCTTTATCAATGGGGTTGGGACCATCAGTTGTGTTGTGCAGAAGTCAGGTTAATACACAGCCGACAGCCCTATTGGACAACTGTTAAAATTCATATTATGGCAAGAACCAATCAGCTAACTAAAGAAAAACCAGTGGCCATCATTACTTTAAGAAATGAAGGTCAGTCAGTCCAGAAAATTGCAAAAACTTTAAATGTGTCCCCAAGTGGAGTCGCAAAAACCATCAAGCGCTACAACGAAACTGGCACACATGAGGACCGACCCAGGAAAGGAAGACCAAGAGTCACCTCTGCTTCTGAGAATAAGTTCATCCGAGTCACCAGCCTCAGAAATCGCAAGTTAACAGCAGCTCAGATCAGAGACCAGATGAATGCCACACAGAGTTCTAGCAGCAGACCCATCTCTAGAACAACTGTTAAGAGGAGACTGCGCCAATCAGGCCTTCATGGTCAAATAGCTGCTAGGAAACCACTGCTAAGGAGAGGCAACAAGCAGAAGAGATTTGTTTGGGCCAAGAAACACAAGGAATGGACATTAGACCAGTGGAAATCTGTGCTTTGGTCTGATGAGTCCAAATTTGAGATCTTTGGTTCCAACCGCCGTGTCTTTGTGAGACGCAGAAAAGGTGAACGGATGGATTCCACATGCCTGGTTCCCACTGTGAAGCATGGAGGAGGAGGTGTGATGGTGTGGGGGTGTTTTGCTGGTGACACTGTTGGGGATTTATTCAAAATTGAAGGCACACTGAACCAGCATGGCTACCACAGCATCCTGCAGCGACATGCCATCCCATCCGGTTTGCGTTTAGTTGGACGATCATTTATTTTTCAACAGGACAATGACCCCAAACACACCTCCAGGCTGTGTAAGGGCTATTTGACCAAGAAGGAGAGTGATGGAGTGCTGCGGCAGATGACCTGGCCTCCACAGTCACCGGACCTGAACCCAATCGAGATGGTTTGGGGTGAGCTGGACCGCAGAGTGAAGGCAAAGGGGCCAACAAGTGCTAAACACCTCTGGGAACTCAAGACTCAAGACTTCAAGACTGTTGGAAAACCATTTCAGGTGACTACCTCTTGAAGCTCATGGAGAGAATGCCAAGAGTGTGCAAAGCAGTAATCAGAGCAAAGGGTGGCTATTTTGAAGAAACTAGAATATAAAACATGTTTTCAGTTATTTCACCTTTTTTTGTTAAGTACATAACTCCACATGTGTTCATTCATAGTTTTGATGCTTTCAGTGAGAATCTACAATGTAAATAGTCATGAAAATAAAGAAAACGCATTGAATGAGAAGGTGTGTCCAAACTTTTGGCCTGTACTGTACGTGCTGTATGTCTTTCTGTGTGTAAACATGTCAGCGTGAGACGTGCCCACAACATGTGGTCTTCTGTGGACCAGCTGTTGAAAACTGAAAGATCAGGTAAAATATATACTAATATTTATCAATAGTAAAAAACGTGACTGTAGGGCTGGGCGATAAAACGATAGCGATATCTATCGCGATAGACACATGATCGATATCAATAGAAAATACATTCGATAAAATGTCTAATAAAACAGGAAGAAAATCACCGTCCTGAACCGCAAGGCATTCTGGGGGATGCAGTTCCAGCGAGGGCTTCAGCCTCTCCCGGCGCTCCCGGCCCAGCTAAGCAAGTTTGGTTGCATGAACAAACTCACTCACTCACTGCTTGTAACGTACGTAACGTTCCAATATCCTGTTGAGTGAGACGCACACTAGCAGTTTAATGTTTGGTTGCGCCTTCGTGCCTCGTGTCTGCAACTCATAACAAAACAGTGAAAGGAGAAAATAGGCTCGTTCGAGATGAACTGCGCCTCGCCTGGAAAGTAGACGAGAGCAGGCGGCCGCAGCAGGGGGCGGTGACAAAAAGCCGCGGTGAAGTCAGACAGTTTCCTGACAGTCCGTACAGGAAGTCACAGACACACTTACATCCTGTCTGGAATGATGTCAATTCATTAAAAAAGTGATCAGACCCATATGTCAGTTTGTTTTCAGTCTCCAGTTGTTTTAATTATGATAGATTAATTTATTAAAATGTTTTACGGGTGATCTGTAGTTTATGTTCATGGTTTATCCTCCATTTGATATGAATTCTCCTGTAAATCAGCATCATATCAGTTTGACCTGTCCCCTCAACTACACAGGCTGAATAAACTGTGTTTGACTGTAAGGTTCATATTTTCAGAGGAAAAAAAATACAAGACAACAGCTTTCATTAAGGCTCAGTCAGATACAGCCAGGGCTTCACATCTGTACACGTTATTTTAAGTGTTAATATACAGTAGAGTCTGTCTAGGAAAGTACAGTTCGCCAGTTTGGCAGTACTTCGGATTTTATAATTCACCAGTATATTTATTTATTTGACTGTTTTTCATGGTTATGTTGACCTCTTTGTGTTCGTTTGTTCATTACTGAGGAAAGGTTACATTTAAAATAAAAGTGTTTCAATTTAACATTTTTTTCTTCCGGTCCTTATTTCAAATAGGTTTTAAAAAATTCAATAATTATCGATATCGACTGATATGAAACACTTATATTGTGATACATTTTTCAGCCATATCGCCCAGCCCTACGTGACTGTCTAGTTTCTATTCATTTCTTTATACAAGAGCTTCAGATGGTGATTACAGCTGCAGAACACCTCTATCAGCTGCATCTTTGAGCCAAGCTCACAGATAAGTCGAGCTCTGTCACACTGGATAAGAAGTAGCACTGAACTGTGATGTTCAGGGTCTCCCTGCAGATTTTCTCTAGAGTTCACGTCAGGTTTTGCTGAAGCCACACAAGGACATTCACACTTGCTCCGAAGCCAAACCAACTCTGAATCTTTGCATGATGTCATACTCACTCTGAGAGAAGGTTTTTATATTTGGCTTCACTTATTGTTCCCTCAATCCTGACCAGTTTGTCAGCTCCTACTTGCTGTAAGGAGTTACTATATATCCCACCAACGCTGTGCTACTTAACAGGGATGGTGTAAGCCAGGTGATATGTGCCACTTATTTTTGCCAGGTTCAGTACTCTTATTGGTAGGGATAGGTACTGAAACCTGATACTAAATGAGCCCTGGGACTAAATTATCAAAGACTGTAGTACTGAGAAGTACCGACATTAACAGTTCTTTTATCAAATCTTTCTAACATTTTGGTTTAATTTATTATCATGCTGCAGCCTCTCACCTTCATTCTGTGCTGGGGCTGACCTCCTCCACATACACAGACACAAACATGCACACCCACACCCACACGGAGTGGAGTCAGTGGCTTTGTTAAATACTTGATATATATTGGTGAAATACAGTTCTACGGTCTGTTATTTCTAAATAGTAGACAGCTGCCATGAATAACAGGCTGCTGTTTTAGACACAGTTCTGATCATAGACGCTTACTGGGAAGCAACAAAATCATTTTGAAATCAATAACATCATTTATCAAAATCAAGATTTTGTGCCAAGTCATCGATCTATTTAGTAAGTAGCCATGTAATAAGCAGGATAATATACAGTGAGTGGGTCATTATTGCCACTCTTAAGGGTGATTCAAGACCTTCATTAAAGGGTTAGGGTTGATTTCTCACTAATGACCCACTTGTTGTACATTATCCCCTACATAAGTCTCCTTTCAGTGACGTGTACAGCTGCATCAATCTCATCAACAAATGTCACAACTTTTCTGCCTCTACTTTTCATTATGGTAGCATTCCCATCCTTAATCACGCTTTCTAAGGTCTGATTGGTCAACTGCTTCTTCAATCTCTGGACTGTTCAACTGAGCAGAACACCAGTTCTATCTGAATTGCTGAACTAATCAGACATGTGGCAGACCATTATATATGTTTTACTCAGACGTTACTCAGACGTCTAGCTTCACTGCCATACAGATCTGATTAGCCGAGTGTTGCAGAGATGGCTGTCTTTATAACATGTTTTAAAATGTCTGCAGAGATGCTCCGGAGCTTTTAAAAATAAGTCATCGAGCTCTTCATTACTTCCTAGACCAAGACCCATCGTGCCCAGGTGCAGCATCTGGGCCCAGAGCCAGCTGTAGGAGAAGTCTTGGTGGTTTAAAACTTCCTCTAAATCATAATAATGAATCTCATTAAGCTTCAGGGAGTGTTCCTCATGCTCTTATCTGGATCTATGCCTCAAAAATGGTGACGTCATTGGCTTGTTTTTTTCTCTGACAGCTACTGTGAATTATGAGAGCAATGAGACTGTGATCTATGCATGACTGGATGGACTGGAGAGCAGCTCAAGCTGGGTTTGGCAGAAAAGGGTCTGGATACATGAGTAAACAAGACGTGTTGAATTAGGGGGGCAAAAAACCCTCAGTACCTGAGTCGGGCCTCCCATCACTGCTCATGAACTCCTGCATGCGTTTCTCTAGCTTCTGCTGACGTCTCCTCTTCATCACCACCTCTGGGTTGGAGATTGTCCTAGTAAAGCTGGTCTCCGGCATGTCCTTATAAACCTCTGCTGCCAGACGACTGTTTTCTCTAAACCACAGAACGAGGAAGAAGAATGATGAGGGAGAAGGTGGAATAAGTGAAAAAAAGAAGAAGACAAATGGAGGAACAGAAAGGTCGAAGTTTAAGTCTCTAATTCTTTCCTCTTTTGGAGCCTTCTGTGCTTTTCTTGGCATTATAAAAAAACACAAGAACCTCTCCAAGGACTGAGAGGATGTAAGGGCAGGACAGAAAGATGGATGACTGTGAGTGTGTGTGTGTGTGTGTGTGTCTCTTACCCGTCCTCCCGACTGAGTGCCTGCTCGTCTCCGTCGGGGATCCGCGCGAACTCCTTCTCCCTCTTCTTTTCCTTCTTCTTCTCCTTCTTGGACAAAGTCCTCTTGAAGTTCTGGATCACTCCATCCTTCTCCTTCTCTGGACCATTACTCTGACTCTTCTGGTAGAGAGGGGATGAAGAGTTAATGATGTGGTCTCAGAAGCTTTAATGTAGTCTTAAACCTTATTTTTTTATGTCTTCTTCAGTTAGTCATGTTCTGCATTTAATAGAACCATTTTTGACAGACAGACAAACCAAACCAACCACAAACCACAAACCGAAAGTAAGGACAAAATATGATCAAAATAATCTGTATCATAAAAATATTGCTAGTCAAGGTTGTTAAAACTGGGATAAAACCACACCTCCTACATTAATCGAACCCCCTTCAGGCCTGGAGGCGTTTCCCATAGTGATAGATACCTCACTCGGTTATTAGAGAACCGGGGTTACCCTGGTAACCTAAAGTTATCTACATCAACAACACAAAAATGTCTCCAAATACCAAGATATGTCCAGATATGTCAGATAAGGCATGTTGTTTTACTCTGATGGATGAATGACTGGATGAGTCAAACATGTTAACAGACAACATCGGACAGAGCAGCCGACCTTGGGAAGGATGTCGTTCTCGTTCTTCAGGACGAAGCGTCCTTCTCTGTCGTCTTTGTTCCAGTTCAGCTGAACAACCAGAGGCTTCTCGTCCAGGTCTAGCTGACGCTCTTCTAACACACAGAAAGACACACCAGTTTATCTGACAGTCAGTTACATCAAACTAATCTAATTTCTCATGTTAAGATGTTGGCTTGGTTGTGTGGGTCGACCCCTTATTGCCACTCTATGGGACTCACCGCCACTGACATGGACTTCATACAGGGAGTACTTTGGCGAGGAGAGCATCCTCATGTCTGGTCTGAACTTCTCAGCTAACGTTTCTATGACATCCTGTGTTGTCGCTGTGCTGGACACTCTGATGCACTTGGTGGCAAAGTTACCGGCAACCCGGTCCTGGAAGTAGAACCGCATCACGCCATGGAACTCTAAGTCCTGTTGAAAAGACAGAGAGACTGCTTGTTAATGTTTGCATGCAGACTATAACCCATTTAATATGAATATTAGTTCAGACAGTATATTCATTTAACAAGCCAAATGATTCAAATGCTCCTTATTCATTATTTTTACATTATTAATAAACGGAGCACAGTCATTATTAACGCAGGACTGTGCAGTGAAACAACTGCTCAGCAGCCTTGACTGTCAACAGAGGGGAGAAGTACTACTGGCTGAGAGCCAGGAAGTGGAGTGTATCAGCAGGTTGTGTGACGACAGAAAAAGAAGACTGTTGCATCATTTGCTGACCTGGGTGTCAAACCACATGCAACAACTTTTGTGCGCTAAAACTGCCTTCAATAAGACTTTTTCTTAAAAACAGGCAGTGCACTGTAATTACCAAAATTTCAGAATTATTTTTGAAAAATTCTCATGAAGTTTTATGGAAAGAACCCTGTAACTGGTATACATTATGGTGAAAATATACATTGCATACACTTCCAACTGATTACTTCCATTTACTCTGTTTTAAATGCAGCTTTTGTTTCTAGGAAATTACGGTTTTCCCTAGAGTTACGACCAAATGACAGTTCTTTCCAGAAAACCTCCTTACTTTCTGGCCTGTAAAATAAAACCTTAATATTTATTGTGTTTCAGCTTTCTTATCCGTTGTATCACACACATACACACACACACAGGCTCAAGCACAGCCAGTACCAGTGCTGGATGTGAAAGCAGCAGGCTGAAACAGACACCCGGGGCTATCTACACAGTAAGTGTATGTATGTGCAAATTTATTGCCTACATGTTGACATTTCCCTCTGCACATAGTCTACTATATAACAGAAATGTCTTCAACATCACACACCCAGTCCTGCTATAATCATATGTAACACAGTGCTGACACAGCAGGTGTGTGTGCGCAATCGTTAAGCTTCAGCCGTAAAACCGGCCTCGTATTTTATTGTAACTGCCATTAAAAAAACGTCTTAGAAAGCCTTAGATCTCAGAGGGAGCTTGTAGATGTTAAAAAGCTAGTATGTGCTCAAAATTAATAGAGGACATCATCTCACTCTCAGGAAAAAACAAATCCCGAGCAGGAAAGAAAGGAATGCTGTGCAACACCAGTGAAGTCAAACTGGATGCTTTAACTAACGAAGTCATGCAGCAACAGCCATGTACAAAATAAAGGAAACACAGTCCCAATCTGAGGCAATCAAACACCACAATCTATAGCTCATACACTTGCATACATATCTCTAAAATAAGAGGCATAGGTAGCTGGGACTGTGTTCATGTTCCTGTGTCCATCCCCTGAAGGGCTTTTGAATTAAAATTGGGCCTGTAGCTGATGACAAAGAAAACTGTGTCCTTTTCTCTTCAAGTTCTCTGAGATTGCATTTCATAAGACTTAGTTCTTATTCATAATGTCAGAGGAGGATGTTGTGCCTTGAAATGCAGCAGCGGGAAAACCCTGACTGAGGATCTTGTACGACATAGGTATCTCTCCTGTCAGGATGCCAACAAAGCAATTTTGAATTTGAATTTTAAAGAGAGACCTTGCCAGCAGTTCAGCACAGTAGACAACCGGCCAAACGACTTAAGGTGACAGATCAAATGAGTGTGTGTGTATGTTTGTGTGTGTGAGACAGAGAGACGGAGCAGGGTGATTTGAGGCAAAGGTTTAAACTAGATTTAACTAGATTAATTCTACACCGTTAAAGCCAGTGGCCTCCTTCTCATATACATTCACACAGTTAAGAGGAGATGGTAGGAGGATGCGAAGGCCGACTGATTCATAAATGTGAGTAAGGAACGAGGGTATGAAAAAAGAGGGAGAGACTGCTTTTTTTTTTTTTTTTTACATGAAAGACAAAACTTTCTTCTATTTACCTCCCCCTTTCTCCCCCCTGCCCACGTTTGATAGAGACACAGTCAGGCAGAGTGGAAACACTGAGCATAGTTTCGATAGGCAAGGGTGGAGCCGGGAATGTGTGTGTGAGAGTGTGTGAGTGTGTGTGTGTTGTGATTTACTGTTGGAATGTGGGTCATTGAGGGTTGCCGTTGTCAAGCTTGCGTAACCGTTGGTAACTGTTACTGTGGAGACACTAGTCCACTTGGGTTCAAACAAAGCCCAGCTAAGAGCCAGCAGTGGATAATTAATACACTGCCCAGTACAACCACAGCCTTTTGGGCCACTGGGAATGGACAAGTACAACCACATGTAGTTCAAGTGCAGTACACCAGGACTACTCCCCCATTCCTTCAGGAGTCTGACAGACCCACACCGCCAGGTTCTAGTCCATACCCACTCCCTCATGTTCATGGCACAAGTCCAGTCTTAAGCCCACATTTTTTGGGACCATGGCAAACTCCTAAAACCTCAATGCCTTTGTCCAGCTCTACACTCCTATCCCTCCAGAAAATAGCCCAGTCTAACTTCCCTGCATTGTTAGCCAAAGCCCAAACCATAGACTGTATTATAAAGATGGACGACATGACAGCTCTCCAGCTGTGTGTGCCAATCGGTGTGCTCACGATCAATGGTTCTGGTCATGATTTGTCTGACGGGTGTACAGACGGGAACTTGATACTGCTGAGATCACTGCTGCTGAACTGTGGCGCCAAAGGACATTACCATCAAAAGATGGCAGCAGCTGTATCTGGGATATTTTGACTTGTTTTTGTACAGTGGGAGTAAGAGGAGATGTGTCCTCTATTTTTATATACAGTCTGTGGCTCAAGCCATCATATATCTAAGCCATAATCCAATCTCACGCTCCGATGCATTTAGACATCAACACAACTGTCCAGTTCTAACAAAAATAATAACAAATTTATGAGATCTCAAGTCCCACATGACAACCATATTCCCCCATACTTCCGAGACATAACGCACTCCGAGGACGCACCTCTCTCCGAACCACTGCCCAGTCCTGTGTTCCCTTGCTTTAAGGCCATGGTCCAGTCCAACAAGTCTATATTTCCACACCATAGACCAATGACACATCTCCATACATGCAGGCCGTATCTTAAGACCTACAAACCCATACATCAAGGCCATTGTCCAGTTCTAATAAACATACAAAGATACTGAAGCTGTAGGATGAAATGGTTAAAAAACAAAATAAACTTATATAATTCAGGTCTACACACCAGTAAGTCCATACAGCTTTGCTGCATGAAGTAAAACACTGGACCTACCATAGATAGTGTAACCATAATTAGATGCATGATGTAACTGCTGTAAAATGCAACTTTTGGACAAGTTCACACTGATAGGGGCAAGAATATATACACATTTACACACAAATATTATTCGGTAATAAATATGTTTGATGTTTTTTGCAGTTCAAGACGACATCAAATTGACCACAACATAAAAACTTTCAATTTTCAACTACATTCTGACCAACCTGAGTAAGACAAATCTCTTTTAAGCTTCTTCTTCTTCTATGCTACCATGATAATATATAGAGATTAACAATTAACTACAGCCAACATCGCCATGAGGACTTTGCATCATATTTGAATGAATGCCACACAGAAAAACATGATAACAAATGTGATTGTGAAGGGTGGGGCATGTCTTCTAAGCTATAACAATTAACTGAACAGTACAACAGTACATTAAAATTCATTTTAAAGAGCACAAGCCTGACCTGTGACAACATGTTTAGCTTGTTTGTTTGCAGCTTATTGAAGCATGTCAGGTAAATGCTCAAAGTTGCAAAATGTAGAAATGTGAGGGGCGAGAACAAGGACAAACTGTTTAGTTTATCCTTTCTGCAGCTTTCATTTCAATAATCCTTAACAGCTTTTTTATTTCGCAAACAGCACACGGTCTGACATGAAATGCTAATGCAGCAGCATGTCACCAAACACAACAGCAGCCCAGATAAGACCTGCAACACGCTGTCTGTCAAACACACACTCACTTATTTCCAGTCAAGTCAAGGCACAGAGCTATCATCTGAGGTTTAGGGAAGTCTTTGATGTTGGACTACTACTGTCACTGTGAGAATGTGGTTCTATTACTAGGTCAACATGTAGTATGTGCACACACCTCTGTCTCTGTAAGCCTAATTATCTAAAGTATAATTACTATGTGTATGTTAGACCTGTATATGGTACTGTAGTGTGTGTGTGTGCGCCCTAATCCTCCCTCCTCGCAGTGCCAGGCAGGGGCATCAGCGAAGGAGAGAGACGCTCAAAGATACCTGTGACTAAACTTGTGTGACAGGATTATTTATGACACACATACACACACACAAAGTAGGGCAAAGTTGTAGATAACTGTTACCATGTTAGATAAAACCTGACGGAGACCAGGGAGGGAGAAAGTGTGTGCTTCTTTAAGTGTGTGCATTCAAGCCAATGCTGGTGACATACTGTTTATATTAGCCGCTTACTGATATCTATTTGTCAATAGGGACGTCTGCCGATAAAAGTTTTAGTGATTTACTCTTTCATAACCCTGAACAGAAATGCATTTAAATCCAGGACAGTCAGTGAATCAGCCGGGCTGATAAATCGATCAAGAATTAATCAATGAAGGAACAGTGTCTCCATTACAGTACACAGTTTGTCAATCTGAGCACACAGGAAGGTTTATTTTTCAACAGTTAAGCGACCCACTCTGTAAATATGTTTAAATTTAAGAACTCCTTATGATTAAAAAAAAAAGGTTTTAAACTCTATATCTATATTGGCATTATGCTCAGCTCACAGTGGCTAAAACAGGGTTTTTGTTTTATTTTGTGGCACTACTTTAAGTCCTCATATTAAGCATTTGTAACAAAATTAATCAATCTTTAAAGACAGCATACAGTTTCTGGAATTTAAATTCTAAATGACAGGTATCTGTAATCTGATATCGGTCCATCCTCAGTAGATACTTCTCCCGTGTTCCCTTTTAAGGTCTCAAAAATCCTTTCCATCTAGCACATGCCATTTTCTCTATTACACAAATCCACTCACACACAAACAGCTCATCCGTAAAAGTGCATGTGTGTGTGCCTCAAGTGTGAGACAATGTGTGTGTGAGACTAGAGAAAGCATGCTGCATGAGAGATAAACCTGACTTCAAAATCCAGCCATCATGCTCTCTGAGTAACGCCCCAGAGTCAAAGGTCTCCCAGAGGAGAGGTCGAAGGTCACGTCTGTGTTCCTATGAGAAAGTGAGTCGACTTCACTCTCTGGCTGTAAAAACCAGATCCCACCTGGTGCCTGTCTCTCACACGTGTGTGTGTTTCAGGAAAGTGAAAGTGGCAGATTAAACTTTAAGAAGATGTTAGTTTCCTGCTTGCAGTGAATTTGAGGTGTGTTTTATTGCACTACACAAAACATAAAACTGTAAATTGCTGTGAATAATATTCAAATCTGAGAGAGCTAATTTGTTTATATATTTACCCTTTCATTACCACACTTCCTGGGGTTTTACTGAGTAACTTCACAGCTCCTGACAGTGGAATGTTAACATGGAAATAGACACGGGAAGGAACTGGAAATAGTGTTCAGCTACCACTGAGAAACAGTCACATAAATCACGTTGGTTATAATGTGCTCACTGCATTACACTGCTGGAATTACTTCAGTGGGCTTTCTTCGTATTGTTCCCATTTGCCTTTATAAAACTTAAACAAGAGCATAATAACATCATCACACTAGAGTAATATGTACGATTTAATTTTATATATAATTTACATTAAGATGGGAAATGTGACTATATACATTGTGAGGTGATATGCTTTTCCTAACTGTCAGAGATAGCTCTGGTAACTGGAATAAGCCAGAAGAAAACAGACACTCCCATCTGGTTATATCATCCAGGAATAATTTCACAATTAAGTTCTGGGAAAATGTAATCTATCACAACATATATATCAGCATGTTATATCATTACATACACTGTGGCCCACCCTAAACTGTGCATTATATCACTTTATTATATCACTAGTTAAAATTACAAATTACAAATGACCTTCTGATTGCTTCAGACAAAGGACTTGTCTCTGTACTTGTTTTATTAGATCTTAGTGCGGCGTTTGACACTACTGACCATCAAATTATACTGCAGAGACTGGAACACTTAATTGGCCTAAAAGGTTCTGCACTAAGCTGGTTTAAATCTTATTTATCTTATCGTTTTCAGTTTGTTCACGTTCATAATGAATCATCCTTATGTACTAAAGTCTGTTTTGGAGTTCAGCAAAGTTCTGTGCTCGGACCAATCCTATTTACTCTATATATGCTTCCTTTAGGTAACGTCATTAGAAATCACTCTGTAAATTTCCATTGTTATGCGGATGATACACAGTTGTATTTATCTATGAGGCCAGAAGAAAGTAATCAATTAACTAAACTTCATAATTGCCTTAAAGACATAAAAACCTGGATGAGCACCAATTTCCTGATGTTAAATTCAGACAAAACTGAAGTTATTGTTCTTGGCCCCAAACAACTCAGAGACTCTTTATCTGATGACATAGTTTCTCTAGATGGCATTGCTCTGGCCACTAGCACTACCGTAAGAAACCTTGGAGTAACATTTGATCAAGATTTGTCTTTTAATTCTCATTTAAAACAAACCTCACGGACTGCATTTTTTCATCTGCGTAATATTGTGAAAATTAGGCCTATCCTGACTAGGGATGTCACGATTATAGATTTTCTTGGTATGATTATTGTCAGAGAAATAATCACGGTTTTACGATTATCACGATTATTAATTTCACACTATGAATGTGTAAAATCACATAAACATTCCTTACAGATATTTAAGTTTCATTTATTTCCATGCCAACATAACAAAAATAATATAGCAACAAAGAAAAGTAACCAAAAAGTAGTGTGCGGACTCTACTTTCACTACATGCCTCTTTGTGGTCCAGCAGTCTAGCAGAAGTTTTTTCTAGGATGTGTGTGTCTTTTTGTTCTCTTTAAATTACAATTACACAAATAAATTGAGAGCATATCTCGTGCAGTGTTAATAATAAATGAAACAGACATTGTGCTGGAAGGACAAGTCCAACATTTACTCAACACAGATGTGAGGAAGCAAAAGGAGGTAATACTAATGCTAAATGCTCACTGACTGAGGACCTTGAGAAGACATTACATATATCTTCCACATTGCACACTGACACTGAAACAGTCTGACGACTAAAAAAAGGATTTGAACTCGTAACAGTCGAATATATGAAATGTACCTTTAATATGGTGTATACTGTGTCGCCTAGCAGCAACGTCATCAAGAAACGCCTGTTATGATTTCAGTTTGTTGAGCGTACCCAACGCTGGTCGGACGTATACTTATGTGCTCCTGCTTTTTCTTTTATCTCTCAACACAACAGTGATGGTTTTAAGTATGTGTGGCGACTATTTTGTTCATGCATGAAAATGCAGTAGCTGTACAACCAGGCTTGGTAAGCTTGGAGTGTTTATAAGTTGATGTAAAAATAAACGACGAGCATTTGTGAAATCCCACCCTCGTGTGGACTTGAGTTTCTGCCTGTCGTCTCACTCCAAAGAGCTACATGGACCCAAAACCATTACAGCCTCACGCTGTGTGCACACAAACTGCAAAACTATCCATCAAAACAGTTTTTGAGATGTGCCTTAGCTTGTCACGTTGCACTGTAAGCCCAACTCGTATCATACCACTATGCCATTAATTGCAAACGACACGCTAACATATAATTTTTAATTCAATGTTACATTAGATAAATTCAGATTGACGTATTTTAACTCAGTTATTGTGCATTTACCTTTACTTGCGCATGTAAAGCCGGGTGGTTGTCCCGCAGGTGTTGTTCGTGTTTGATCCTTTGGCCGCAACTTTTTTGCGGCATGTTTTACAAACTGGAAAGCCGTTGTCAACAATGACCCCTTGGTCATTTTGCGATAGCCAAAATGATACTACACGGCTGACTTTATCCATTTTTTTTGGGGGGGGGGGGGAGGAGTCTTCTTCATCCATACTTCATCACTCGGAGACGCCGCTTGTGTAACTTTGTTTTCGTTCCGTGCAAGTTGCGCTGACCTACTGTATATGGTTCCGCGTCCTGGCATAATCTTTGGAGAGTGACGGTGTTGAGGAATCTTTACGAATAATTAACCGTGGCGTTTAAAATTGTGGTTAATAGTGAAATCAAGTAATCGTGACATCCCTAATCCTGATCCGAAAAGATGCAGAAAATTGGTCCATGCTTTTGTTACCTCAAGGCTGGATTACTGTAACTCTCTATTATCAGGTAGCTCTAGTAAGTCCTTAAAAACTCTCCAGCTAATTCAGAATGCAGCAGCACGTGTACCTAACTAACTAAGAAACGAGATCATATTTCTCCTGTTTTAGCTTCTCTGCACTGGCTCCCTGTAAAATCCAGAATTGAATTTAAAATTCTACTGTTAACTTATAAAGCTCTAAATGGTCAAGTTCCGTTATATCTTAGAGAGCTCATAGCTCATAGACCAAAGACTTCCCTCTTTGACAAAGCTTATAGTTAGGGCTGGCTCAGGCTTGCCCTGTACCAGCCCCTAGTTAGGCTGACTTAGGCCTAGTCTGCCGGAGGACCCCCTATAATACACCGGCCTCTCTCTCTCTCTCTCTCTCTCTCTCTCTGTATAATTAAAATTGATTGATTGATTGATTGATTGATTGACTTTAACACAGCAGATGTAATTCAGTAACAGCAGCCACTATTCATGAATGTTGAGTCCAGGTATCTATGTCAAATACAGTGAGGAATAAAGGTGGGAGTGACAACATTAAGACCACTGGAAGCTGCTTGCTTGCAAAAAGGGAAAATATTTATTAAAGCCTCAGATGTGCAAACACACACACACGAGACAAATAAAATGCTGCCCGAGGAGGAGCACTGAGCTCAGAACATGCCGTCTACCTCTCAGCATGTTGTGTTACAGCCTTTCTAATGTTCGCCTTTTGCTCCGCGTGCACTTTTGTTGATTCATCCTCAGAAGCTTTGAGAAGTGTTTGCACTTTCTGCAAGTGAGGAGTTTCCAACTGTGTTGTTTGTTCAAGCTGGTATATGTGACTGTTCCAAAGGCGATGACAAAATGCAGAGGGATACTATGCTACTGAGTACTTTCCAAGCAGAGAGACAATGAGCCAGCTTACACTTGGTATTAACATGCATCTTGGGTTATCCAATCACAAGTGGAAAGCTTTACGTCTGTCTGTTTACACCTGGCATTAGAATGTGTTTCCATGGGGTGCCCCGTGGCTTAGTAGGTAGAGTGGGCGTCCCATTTACTGGGCATTGGCCTACAGCAGCAGCCACGGTTTCGATCCCAACATGTAGCCCTTTGCTGCATGTCATCCCCCTTCTCTTCCCCCTTTCACACTTAGACTATCCTGTAAGACAAGAAGCCAAATGTCTCTCCACATGTCTCGAGTGACCACTTGTGACCGGATCACTTCCCTGCTTGATATGCAAATAAAAATGTGCGTCATTTCTGTTTGTTAAGACCGAATGCACTGTTTTTTGTTTATCACGAGACAAGCCAGAGCAACCCACAGTCCCTCAGCCTCACCCGCTGAGACTATAACTGCTGCAAGAGTGTGAGCTCTGTGACAAGACTAACTGTTAGCATCTCACAGCTAACGTTACTGAATGAATCCACTTTTACGTCTGGAACCTCCCGTCTACAACAGGCTTGAGATGCGCCCGCGCTGAGGACTTGGCTCAGAATCTGGACTCTCTTATCCTGAAATTCCTTAAGGAATTTGATCCAATTTGATTCAGCGGTGGGAACCTCTTGCGACCGCATACCTTTGACGTCGACCCCAGCAGGATTCGAACCCTGCATTCGAACCCCACATGGAAGACGAGTGCTCTATCCACTCTAGGGAGCCCCCTCATGGCTGCCGTTACTGAACCCATTAATAACAGTTTAGTAACGTTAGTAAAGTTTAGTCACAGCTTATGTTACTAAACTGTTATTAATGGGTTTGATAACTAATTCAAGCCTTTTTGGTGATGGTGTGGGTTAGTTGGAGCCGTTCAACAGCTGCTGCTGTGTTAGTTCGTGCTAACTGAGCAGACATTGAACTGAGAGCTCACCAGGAGGAGAGCGGCTCCGGAGACGGTCCTTCATCACTGAGTCTAGCCTGTGTAATGGCAGCAACAAAAGTTTTTTGAAGTCTGACAAGCAAGGACATCAGCAGAGTTAGTCTTTCACTGTAGCCCAAGACAAATTAGCATACACACACTGCTGAAAGACTGTGGCCATATGTGGCCCAGACCACCTCTGCATTTCAAGATGCTTTCAGGAAGCACTGGATGCATTCACGCCTGTACTTAGAGCAATCCACTTGTGATCCAATCACCATACACGTATGTTAATACCAGATGTAAACCAGGCCAATGTTGTGTCCTAACAGCACCACATTTACTGACTGACACTTTCAATGTTTGACTGAAATCTCTTTCTGAACTAACAACTAAATTCTGCTGATTTACAAACCCTATTTAACCTTGATACAATCACCTTCATGAGGAACCCTTCTTGTCGCCCACTTGACTGACCAAAGCACTTCATCACGTTCAATTACCACTTCACAGTTATCGGCCACCATCTCCACACTCTCTATCATGTCTCATTTATGCTTTTATCAGTCTCCCACATCTCCTTTTCACTCTCCTTCCAGGTAAAAGCAGCAAGCCTCCAAAGCCGTTTCTAAACCCTGGCTACATACACAAAGCTTGGGTATATTTGTGTGTGTGTGTGTGTGTGTGTGTGTGTGTGTGTGTGAGAAAGTGGGGGAGTGCTGGGTGGGGGGTTATCAGGTGTTCAGGAAACTAACCAGAGCTCCATTTCCCAGAACGTGAACCACTTTTGGCCTCCAGTATGACGCTTCTGTGCAGACACTGAGCATAGCTGCATGTCTGAGTGAATTCTGGTACAAAGGTAAGATACTATTACTACCATTTACTGTGCTACCAGTCACAACTGGGCTGGACAATGACTCAAAGGCTCTGTTTACTGTCTTTCAATACTGTGATAAATCAGTCTTAACATAAACAACTCTAATGGAGTCACAAGTTTCATGGGGGAAAACCTAAATGAGACATGAAACAAATGTTTAACAATGATGAACTTTGCCAATCAAGTTCTGTTGCTAAAACATAAAATTGAAAACAGCTAATTTGTTTAAATGCTTAAATGTTAATCTGTTAATTCAGAAAATGTATAATAAATATCTTACTGTATAATTCTGATGTGTCTCTAAATACATGTGCTAAATTTGCAAAGCCTGAATAGCCAGTGCCTGCTGTGCACATAATAAAAATTAAACTGGATTACTTTCTGTGGGTTACAGATTTAATAATACCGTATTTCAGCTCCTGCAGAGAAGAAAAATACAGTAATTAAAATGTTCCCGAAATACCAGCATTATGCAGCACGGCTCTGACAAACACATCAAGTAAATACCAATCAGGTTTTTGGCTTTTCATTTGGATGTTGACCTTGAGAGGAAATGAGGAGGCTACAGAGAAATCTAAAAGCAAAACTTTTGCACACCTGCAGGTGCATCAGAGAAGAACATGTGGCGGCTATAGCAAAGAGCTCCCACACACTGTCTTCTACACTTGCAATTACAAAAGACTAATTAGAAACAATGCTTCAGTACAGAGACATTCAACAGATTTTTAACCTGATACAACAGAGACATGCAACAAAGAATCCCAGCTAGAATCAAACTGTAGATGTTAACCTCTAGGTCTCCTGGGTGCCCAAACAAACATTTACTTCAGCGTGCTTTCACACCTGCCCTGTTTGGTTCGGTTCAATCAAACTCAAGTCCGTTTGCCCCCCAAGTGCAAATCGTTTGGGCAGGTGTGAACACAGCAATCACACTCGGGTGCGGACCGAGACCTTCTTGAAGAGGTGGTCTCAGTCCAGTTAAAACCGAACTCTGGTGTGGTTTGTTTGTGGTGAGAACGTGTTCTGACCTCGATCTGAACCAACTGCAGTCACATGACACATTGTTTGGGTTAAACATGAGCATGTTACAGTCCTGGAGGATTATTAATGTGCGCCTCCTCCTGTGCTGCCTTAATATGCACGTTCAGCACATCCAATGCATCAAAACATTGTTTTCTAGTTGGAGCCGCGCCTCGTTTTCAAACTGTATGGTTTGACTAAAATGAACAATGACAGCAATATAGTCCACAATGACCAGCGCTAAAATCAACCTGCGTAGTTGTCCCTCCATTGTGACATTAGAAAGTGTCACATTTATCTTGCAAGTGTACTCTGCTTCAACGTTTTGTTTACTTCCTGGATTTTTCCCACATGGAAATTCTGACCAAACCAGAGCAGCTTTCTCACACAAGGCATTTGATCTGGTCCGCTTGTAAATGCTGCCGTGAGAACACGAACCAACTCTAGGCAATTATGCAACTTTGTAATAAAATAAGTCCCTGATTCGGACCAAAGCAAGACAACTCTAGGTCTGAAAGCACCCCTAAACTCAAATGAAACCTAGCTCCAACCTGAAGGCCAATCAGCAAGTATTTACACCATTAGTTTCCACCTGAGCAACTTTTAGATTTCAGATAATAAGAGCTGGACTTAAAAACACTCATGGTTTTTCATTTCATTGCACACCTGCAACATTAAGCAATTACAAGTTCCTGCAGGCTTCAAGCACTCTATAAAAACAATCAATTAATGTAGTAGGGATAATGCTCAATGGGATGTGATGGTAATGCAATATGAAAACAACTGAAGGCTGTAAATCATTTCCTTTAACAAAGACATGGCCCTCTGGCTCTTGAATTAATTGCCAATCTTGAGGCAGGGTCTCACTCTCTTTTGACGTTATTTTAAATCTAGTTTTGGGCATCTTCTCTCTATTTGGGAGGGAAATGGGAAATAAAACTTTTCGCTGTGTTTATGAGGCATTGCAGCCCCAAAACACCACACTGTTCTAGGCAGTATGTGGCGCAGTGTGGTTTTTGTGTGATACCAAAACCACAGCTCAGTTTCTCACCCATAAGTATAAAGTTTTCCTTACAAACACCATATTTCTCTTGTGCTGATACTGCAACCCTGTGTTAAATTAAAGACAAATACTGGCAAACCAAAAAAGGTTAAACCTTAGTTTCCATGGAGACACTGAATATTTGAATTTGGATTTTTTTTTGGCATTGAAAAGATGAATTTAAAGAGAAGGGAGGAGACGGGCTTTCTGGATGATGGCTGTTTGAAAATGAGAATAGATTCCAGCTGCTGTGCGTCATCTTAGTCTCCTCCACACACACACACACACACACACACACACACACACACACACACACACACACACACACACACACACACACGAACATGAGCCTAATAAAATGAACTGAGTTCCTGAGTCAATATTGTTGCAGCCCCACCTGCAGTAACATGGGGGGATTCCTCCCTAAGCCTGTGTCTAAGGTCAGCTGGACCGAGGTTTTAACTCAGATGTGGGGAGGGGAAACTCATCCCATATCAGATCCCAGTAGAGGCATTTCAAAGACATACCGACAGGAGACAGAGGAAAAAGAAAGGAGAGGAGGAGAGGGGTGAAGACAAAGAATCCCATCACATGAAGTGGGAGAATTACTTTACCTCTTGCTTTAAATAGCTAAAGGATGCCTGGCTTATAGCACATTATCCACAGTATCAAATATCTCATTGGTACTTGCAGTTGCAAATGTATCAACAGAAATTGGAGTCCAACTCATGTCTTACTTTGTGTTTTAGATTTTAAAAGGGTTGATCACACAGCCTCAAGCAAAACAAAAGGTTCAGAAACAAAACTGTCTATCTACAGGTTTGAAAAAACATACATTTCCAAGACCAATTTCAGTCTGCATCAACTGAATTTAGGGTCAATAAGGGTCTATAAATGGTATTCAAAATAGAGAGAACATAAGAACATTTACAACAGGACACTGATGTTTATGACATTGACTGTTTTGTAAAATCAAGGGTGCAGATGCTGTTAGTAGTGTATCTCTATTCTGCTTTCTTCCAAGAAGAAACATGCTGTGCAAAAAAAAAAATCATTACTGCTTGATGAAATTATGAGGCCCCAAGGCATTTTATGCAAATGCTGACCTTGCGAAGACCTTGAATTTTAATAAGCCTGTTTTCAAATTGTCTAAGGGTCTGCAGATATCCTAAGGTTACATTTAACATGAACAACTGTGCTTTTAACAGCAAGACAGCCTGTTCAATGTCCAACAATCTAAGCACATAAAAAATGACAGATTTGACTACACAAACCATAGACTGTCTACAGGGACGCAATGATCCAATTTGCCAGGTTGGTATTTGTGCCGAAACTGAATTTATTAGGTGAAACTGGTATCGGACAGATGTGACAGATGCACAATAGATTAGGCTTCTTTGTCAAGGTCCTTATACTTATTCACTTGGTCTCATCAGATCTCCAACTTTGTTTTCAAAGCCACAACAATTACTGGCCTCTTGTTACCTTACATAAAAATGATCCCATTCAGTTCAACACAGTGAGGTATACAGATTTCAATCTGTGGAAAAAAGCATTGTTATCAAATGGGGTTGGGTATTGTTTGGGTATTTTCCAATGCTTTTAAAAGAATACCAGTGCTTAAATGGTGCCTGAATTGATACTTGGAGAAAAGAAACTTAAAACAACAGCCAACGACATTAAAGAACAGCGTTTTTATAAGGCAAATTCGAAAGTCTTCATTGGGATTGGGACCAGTGGGTCATGTCACATAGGAACCAGTTAGGGATGCACTGATCTGATATCTGGATCGAATATCGGCCCGATATCATCGAAATAGATGGATCAGGTATCGGAAAATGCAACCTATACCTGAGGCGATCCTTTCCCTTTAAATCTATTGCGACGCCAGCTACGTCATACATCATGGAGCGAAGGAGAGAATCTGCTGTGTGGAGGTATTTCACACTATTTCAACTGCTGTTGCACAATTGTTTATTTTTTGTTAAAAATAAATAGTTCATCATTGCATTAATCTGTTTCATCTTGTTTCATTTTATCTTAGGAAGAACTATGTAGTCATCAATGCCTGATGGCTCTAGGCTTTTCTGTTCTACATGTAAAGGTATATAGCTTTTTAGGTCAACCACGGTATCGGATCGGTATCAGGTATCGGCTGATACTCAAAGCCACAGCATCGTGATCGGTATCGCAACTGAAAAAGCTGGATTGGTGCATCTCTAGAACCAGTGCCATATTGGCATGGGGTTTCTATACCCAACCCTAGTATCAAATGGGTATTTGCTATGAGCGAATGAGTTATTGGGACAAACACTGGTGAAGACAAAGTGTCAAATCAATACATTCCTAATTATTCAAAATCCCTTTTAACAGTTAGGCCTATTAAATGACAGAAGAAACTATGACTGGGCATTTGGAAACAGTCAACCCTCAAACATTTAACCAGAAGGTGGTTGTAAGATAAACAGTGATCTTTAACTGCTAAACTGGTTTGCAGACTTCAAGATGTGAGACACATTCTTCCGTTCAAACGTTTTCATGTCATGAATCACTAAACAGACCTGTATCAGAGCACATACCACCATGATCTGATCAGATCCTATCAGGGGAACAGATGGAGGAGACCTTGAGTTGTTGCTGATTTATTGCTGACCTAGCTGTCCATGGAGAGACACATCCAGTTAGAATGAAACCTACGAACATACTATAGACACTCCCTGCACAGATCTCTTGACCAGCCAAATACTGAAGTATTAAAACAAAGCAGTTCTGTCCTGTAATCACATCTTAGTCAGTACTGAGATGGTGACAGTGCCAATCTGGAATGACTTGTTTCACTGAGTTTCCTGCAGAACCAAAACAACCTGAACCACCAGGAAAAACAAAGGGAAGCAGCGGAGGGCTGTTGTTTTATGAATGAAAAGACTAAATGCACACATTTCCTCTGTGGCTGCAAAGAAAAGCCTCTTTGTTTCAGGTGAGTTTCTGCTTCGGTATCGGCCAGTCCAGCCTCCAACCCCCCCACCCCCTTCCATCCAGCTCGCCCTGTCATCCTGACAGAGCGAGGCATTGTGGGAAGGTATGGTATAAATCGTCTGGACCAGGCGGTGACGCCTGGCCACAAATCAGACCTGCTCGCTGCCTCAACGCCTCCATAAGCAACCCACAAGGATCAAGGCTGGCAGGTAACTGCATGGAAGGAAATCACTGTGTGTAAGTGGGTGTGCAATGAGTGCGTGTGTGTGAGGTAAGTGCCCACTGCAAGGCCATTAAGAGCTGATGAGTTTGTGTCCTGTCTTCCTGTCTCATTCATTCGTACACACACGTACACAGACAGAGAGTAAACCCCACAGGTGCCATGTGACATGATGCATAGCCGACATGCCTGTCAACATCACTTACAGTGTTGTTTAAGATGTTTCATTACCTAAACATGTCTCCTTAGACACACCTTGTCTCCTTGTTATTCATCAACTGTAAATGTCATCGTTCTGAAGCCAAACAATCTCCGAAACTTTGAAATAAAGCACTTTGTTTTTGTTTTGTTGTTGGGTTCTTTTTTCTATTTTCTACTTTTAACTGTTTACATGTTCAAAATAAAGCAATCAATCAATCAATCACTCACTTTGTTTTTGCCCATTTTGGCTGGAAATTCCCTAAAACAACTTTTATATCATAAGACATAAACTCTCCACTGAAACTAATTCATGTATGCATATTCAAATAAGTTGTAAACGCACAAATATGACTACTATTGGACACAATATGTCAATCAAGTAAGACTGAAACCTAGAGTCCAAAGTGATGCCTTCAAATTTCTTGTCCAACCAAAGACATTCAAATTACAATGAAATAACACAAAGTCAGACAACCATTACTTGCTTGATAACTGACTTAAACGTTTAACTAATGATCGACATTTTTGTTAATTAATGCTGACTAATGGTTTCAGCTCTAAGTTAGAGCATAATTCAAACTACTGATGGGGGGGTAGAGGTGTCAGGGCAGTGTACAGACGTCTCCACATGTGCTCCACTCATATTCGACAACTTTATAATTCATCTGTGAGGGAATTTATTGACAAAATACACTGGAGTAGTCTCTGAACATTAACTGTTGTGGTACTAAATTAGCCATCAAAGCAACAGCAACACAAGCCATCAGGACTATGCCTGCCCTAAATACTAGCAATTGGGAGTATTGTGCAGACTACTGATTGGGACTTGGGATGATCTATTCTATTTTTTTTTTTTTTTTTTAACTTTGACAGGATGCAAACACACACACACACACACACACTCGCACACAAACTCTGTTAATAAGTAGAGGCCCAGGCTGCTGACCATCACAGAGCGGCCATTGTTCCCCAATGAACATCACTGGTTCAGCTCAAAGTTAAGACACAAAAACAACACAGCATGGTTCTGCTATTCCAAGCTGGATGTGCAGAAATGCACAATGTGCTGGTGCCTTCAAAAGGTCTTTGTTCCCAAAATCTGAATAGTCTTTAGGTGCAGTTAGAAGAATTTAGACTTTCAATTATGCAATTAATGGCTGGCATGAAGATGTGGACCTGATGCTGACATTATTTTTTTATTTCTTTTATTTATTAAGAAGAAAAAAATATCTCAGATATGATCTCATACGGTGGAAATGCTGGAGTCTGATTTATAACTAGTTAACTAGGATTAATTATCGCAGACAACTAGACAAAAAGTGTGGAGGTTTACTGAGCCGATTAACACAGCTAAAAAAAATAAATAAAAATAAAATAAAGTACAAGCCAATGTACAAACTACTTGACCTAAATAATAACAGTACTTATGTTAAAAATACAGACTCAGAGCAATATACTACATTGTCATACATACGGCATACTTATGTTGACTTACAGGTGAAACTAATGCAAGTAGAATGCACATCATCATGACCTCATTAAGAGGAGACAGGAAGACATGGAGAAAGTTAAGTAAACAGCATTAACAGAATACAGACATGGGACCAGGCAAGAAAACTGGGAAATGTCTCACTAAGATTATGGGTGTGAATCTCCAGGCACCTCACGATTCGATTATGATTCAGAGGGTTAAATTCGACTATAGAAGGATTCTCGATGCATCTTGGTGCATCAAAAATTTTGATTTCTATACATTATTTATTTTTCTCGCTGTGTGACAACTTACTACTTTTAAAACATAGTATACTGTATTTGTGGTGATCCATAATTACATAAACATGAATTTACCTGGCTACAGAATGGCTCTTGTTCAGGTCCATTTTCCCTTCAAACTTGTAGCCAAAATGTTTCCATACTTGAGCTTTAACGTCAGAGGTTGCTGGCTGGATTGTATCCATCTGTGGTTGCTTACGCTAATCTTTTGTGGGATACTGCATACTCTAATATGTCACCTGAAATTGTGGTGATGGTCTGCAGCCTTAAAAAGTTTACTGCACTAATGAATGAATTTGAAAGCACCAACTCTGTCTCCTGCCTGTGTGAGCATAACCAAATGAGGGGGGTGCAGCATGCTCAGCTGTGTTGTTTCAATATCTCCAGCAGTGGTGAGCAGCCTTTGTTGTATGTTAGTTCCAGTTCTTTTTAAACAAGAATTGTGCAAATTTGTAGGAAAGCCCAATCAGTCTTCTTCCAGCATTGGCAGTATGAAAATCAGGGAGTGCAGCAAAATGCTGCCTGCCTACTTTTGTTTATACAGAATGTGCCTTTTTCGGGCAATGGGGGGCGTGAGCAAGTAACAAAACGTGTAGCTCAGTGTGTGACGTAAACAGCCTTGTTCCGAGGAAAGCTGCGGCTGGTCAGTCCTTCAGCGATTCTCTCATAAATTGGCCCATCCTTCACTGTTCCCGTCATCTGACTGTTAACCCTTTGAAACCTGAGCAAATTGGCTTGATTTCTTTTAAAAACATAGGAAGACGGCAATGAGCAATGAACTAAGAAATGACACAAAAAAATAAAGAAATTAATAAAAAGAGAAAATTAAAAACACAATAATTAAAAACAAAAGAAATAAATAACGTTGAAGAAAGAAAAGTGTGCCTAAAAATTATAAAAATTCTGTAACATGATTTTAAAATGTAATAACAATAATTATGAATATAGTTTTCCCCCTAGCTTTTTCCCCCCTTGATTTTTTTTAAATAAAAGTTATCTAAATCTATATATTTTTTTGCATTGTGTGGGACATTTCTTACCAAGTTGCTCTTCACCTTTTTTCCCCATGTTTCTGAAACAAATGTCACCAATTTGCTCAGGGTTCAAAGGTTTAAATACTTGGGAAAGGCATCTGAAAGCAGCACAACAACAGTGATGTCACTCCAGGTTTCAAAGGGTTAATGGCCTCTTCCTTTGAGAGGACAAGGAGGGCGCGCAATTCCTTGTCCGGCAACCAATCCGGCTCTGTCTGTCTAAACGTTTGCAACTTGTCGGCAAAACGGCCCGATATTCGCCAAAAATCTGGCAGTGTAAAAGGGGCTCAAGACACTGAGCGGACTGGGTGCAGGGTTTTTGAAGTGAAACAAACTGAGCATTTAGTTATTTTCTTCACCACAGAGTCGGTTTAAGTTGTTTAATGCTACAGTAGGTGTAGAAAATATTCACAATATACCTTGCATTCGCCTCGCAAACGTAATTATTTAGACATTAAGTTAAAACATGCTTACTTTTACTGTTACATGTTGACTTTTGTGAAGATGAATTACAAGTTAACTCTAGCATGTCCGCATTGTAGACTGTCTGGATGCTGCCCTCCTCTCACAGTTGAGCTTAGCCTTTTTCGTTTTGTCAACATTTTATTAATAAACATTTAGAAAATTGATCACTGACATTTTGTCCACGTCTGTATCATGATGCATCTAAGAATCAATTATCTCCCCCCGACCCACCCTAAGATAGGATGACATATACCAATAAAAACAGGGAAAAATCAGGACTAAAGGCATGTTTATATGGCGATGACTATTTTAAGCTCTTTGTTTTTTGGCACTAAATTGGTCAAATCCTAGTATAATGATTGCTGCTCATTAGTAAATGCAATCCAAAAATATCACCATAGTATTTGCATCAGCCGTGACAAAGTCATATCAGCTTAACTGTGGTGGAAACGTTCAAAGCGAGAGTCAGAAACTAACTGGATAATGAGAGGAAGCATTCACTTCTGCTCCATTTACTGATATTTTCGCTTTCATTCTCAGTAACTATAAAAGAAGAGAGAGGGACAGAGAGAGAGGGAGAGAAAATAGAGACTTCAGAAAAAAGCCAGAAAGGTCACACATGCTTCTGGGCGTGTTTGTGTGTATCTGTGTGTGTGCATGTGTGCACAAGAAAGATCAATAACAGTCTGCAGTGGTTTACAGGGGGGCTGGTTAAACACGGCACCTTGTGATCAGGGCTATGGAGTTACACACGACACAAGCGTGCACACACCGACGTGAGCACAACTGTGACCTTAGCAGGCGTTTTTCAAGGTCCCAACGTGCAGAGAATAGAGAAGCTCTCTTAGTGAAGCAGTGGGCACACATGCAGGGACACAGACACACAAACACACTCGGGATGAGGCGCTGAATTATGCAGGTCCGCCCACATCTCTCTCCCTCTCTCTCTCAGCCTTGGAGTGACTTTGGTGCAAACAGGGGGAGGAAGTAGTGACAAACTATGAGACTGACCAACAGACCAAAACAGTCAGACAGTAACCCCATCTGAGGCTGACATCAGGATGTCTGCACGTCCAGGTTCTTTTGATCACCTACTGAATATCCAAGGCCTCAACAGTAATTAACTGCACTTTAAAGTAGCCTTTAAAGCCCTACTCACACAGGACTAGTATTATCTGGGGTCCTCTTTAGATTTTTAATAACCACAGAGGTCGCCTGCATGCTTAATCCTGTGTGAATCTGCTATGTCGCTAATCTGCAAAGCAAAAATTCCATCACAAATTAGCTCAAATTCAGAGGTCATCTGATAATATTAGTCCCGTGTCACTGTGCATCTCAATAAAACGGATCCTTTAAAAGTACTTTACTGTGTGTTTTCCCTCACTCTGTAAGTTAATAAGGCTTCAGTAAAAATTGTTAATGAAAACTTTGATAGCATTTTGGGTACAAATTCTGAAGAATCACTCAGCTGCTCAGCCTGAAGACCAACTTGGAGATGGTGCAGTGAGTCACAAAATCTGAATGAAACATAGATTTTGTTGTTGACAAAATCACAACCCAAGTGCTTTCACTTTCCCCATATCTCACGATCTTTATCAGCAGTTTGCTCAGATGTGAATGAACTATAGACGTTTACATTTTAGTCATTATTTTAGGAGACTTCTGTTGTTCAAACTTAAAACAACTTTTATTTCAGTTTAGAAACATTGCATAGTGTTGCATGTTATAAGTGAGAGATATATATATATATATATATATATATATACATACACATACATACATATATATATATACACATATACATATATATATACATATATAGACATATACATATATATATACATATATATAGACATATACATATATATATATACATATACATATATACATATATATAGACATATACATATATATATACATATATATATATATATATATATATATATATATATATATATACACATATATACATATATACATATACATATATATATATATATATATATATATATATATATATATATATACACATATATACATATATACATATACATATATATATATATATATATATATATATATATATATATATATATACACATATATATATATATATATATATACACATATATATGTATATATCACTGATTAATTGTATTTTGAACCTGTATTTGTAACATTTGCACAAGTTGTATTAGTGTTTGTGTTGACCTACTCAGGGACAGATGGCTATCAGCCAGTGAGAGAATGAGAAATTGTTGTATATGGTCTCTTGACAAATAAATGTAACAAACTAAACAGCTCCATAACAACCAGGCAAACTCCATCTACTGACGACTGTGTGACACAGTTCAAAGCCCTGGAAGAGGCGACTAAATGGACCATGAGTTAAGATCGTAACGATAACTGCTGTTTTCAAGACAGAGCAGTAACTGGAAAGCTGAAAACATAAGTGCTGCAACTAACTAACAATTATTATTATTAGCAAATAATCTGCAAATTATTTTCTTGATTAACTTTTTGGTTGAATAAAATATTAAAAAATGTCATCACATTCTAGAAACCCAAGGTGGCATTTCAAAATGGCTGTTTTGTCTCACACACAGTCCAACACAAAACATCTTCGATTTGCTATCACACATGACACTGAAAAGCAGCACATGCAGATTTCAACAGCTGGAATTTTTGGCATTATTTGCTAAAATCGCTTATCTAAAGTTGGAGATTAATCTTCTGACCATTTATCAATCAATTCATCGTGATGTACTTGCTAAAAGTGCAACTAGGACTGAAGTTAAAATCCTGTGACACTATGGGGTGCCTGTCCACAAACAGCTGACACTCCCATGAATAGTAACCTCCAATGGAACCCAACACCGACAAGCTACTGAAGGCTGCCATGACAACCGCTTCACGGCTGGGTGTCATGTTGCCATGGTACTGGTAGACAGGCCGTGCCCACTTCTCAGGTGTCAGGTGGACAAAGAAAGGAAAGAGGAGGAAAGAAAATATGCTACTGCAGCAAAACTGGTCCAAGTGTTGCATATAAAACTAGTTGCTTGAATAAAGCCTACTTATAATATCAGAAAGATGACAGAATTTCAGTTCACTAATACTAATAGAACATGTTTCAAACAGCATCTCTGGGACAGACACAAAGAAAGCCTGGCAGACTGCAAAGTCACTCCTTCTCCACATCCTCCTGACTGTCCTTCCTCCGTCTCCTAGCTGACCTGAATCTCACAGCCCTGATGATAAGAATTGGATCTGAACGAGGATCTCGGAGCCTCGACAGTGACTGGCTCTGTTATCACACCCTCGCTATTTCTTTCAAACCGTTTCTTCCATGTGTTGACATAATCAGCAATGCAGAGGTGTCCCTGTGTGCCCCGCTGGGGTTGAACATTTGGAGGTCATTATCACATGGCTTTTGCGATGGAGAAAATATTACATATGACAGACATTAACGCTGTTATGGCACCAACTTAAACAAGCAACTGAGCAACACAGAAAACCTGAGATTTTAACTACCCAACTTTGAGCAATAGTGAAATTTAAACAGTTCTAATGACAAGTTATATAAGTTATATTTCTTCAGCAGAAGAAATATGTTGATTAAATCAATTATTTTGTGTAAAATATATTTTTTTTTAAAATGTGAAAAATGGCCATCACAAGTTTATAGTCTGACCATTGCTTGTTTTGTTCAACCAAAAGTGCAAAACCCAAAGACATTGAACTTAAACTGATATAAACTTAAGAAAATCTGCAAATATTCACATTTAAGAAGCTGGAACCAGCAACTGTTTGTCAATTTTGCTTGATAAATTATCAAAACTACTGACTAGGGTTGGGTATCATTAAATGAATGGTGATACCAGTACCCTTAATGTGATACCAACACCAATAGAGTACATCTCAGTGTTGGATTTAAGCCACTGCTGCTGTGTTAGCTTGTGCTAACCAGGCAGAGATTGACCTGACAGTTCGGCAGGTGGAGAGCGTCTCCAGACATGGCAGCAACAGAAAGTTTGTTGATCCAGGAGGGAGTCGTGATGGTCTGGGATCAGTACCCAGGTGCAAAAAGGGTCAAAGGCAAGTATCGTTTCACTGGAGATGTTTCAATAATACTTGGTTCTTGGCTATTATGGATGATACCCTAAAAGGTATCGAGTACTACAACCCTATAACTGACTAATAAACACAATATTTGGAAGCTGATTTTCTGTCGGCTGATTAATAGGGATGTCTTTATACAATGTCAAAGATCGGTACTGGATCGGATATATTGAGCTATATAAAACCCAATGTGAGCCTTTCTTTTATGTCAAGTGGTGTTTTTATTCGCAAAGCTTTAATGCACAGGAACACTCCGCTGTCCGTCTCTCCTAAGCTCCACCGAGAACCAGTTTGTGTAAAAAAACAGGGACTGAGTCACGCCTGCAGCAAAACACCACAAGCAATGAACGGCAGTAAAACGCTGAATTTTGTGATTTACTGAAATTATTATCACTCACTTCATTTCAGCTCAGTGTCTCTTGCGTTTCCCTGTCATTAGTGGCACATGGTGTTTCACCACACTGCTTGAAGGAGAGACAGCGATGCAGAGCTTACGGCAACCACACTAACCGCACCACTGCAAGCACAACAAAAGCCCCTTAAGCAAAAAGCCATTCAGAGTAATTCATTACCGTAGCCTAGTCAGTGCAAAAGATGTTCAGATGACAAAAATGAACACTCAGTGAAATACAGTTCATTCAGGTAACTCGTACAAAGGCTGCACTGAATCACCAAACACTGGAGAAATCTTAAAGGGACAGAAACATTTCCCTGAGACAGCAACAAGACCCAAAAGATTACAGAAAGGGTTTGTTATTTTATAGCCTACTTTGTTATTTTCTAAAATAAATAAAAAGACATTCATGACCTGCTTGGATGCAGGGAATTTTTTCTTCATGTTTTGCAGAGCTATTTAATTGTCATGCATATACATGGGATTGATTTTAATAACTTAAATGTACTTGGAAGTGTGTACTGTGCAGCTGTGTAGCTAGGAAAACAGAAGTATCGGATCGTGACTCAGTATTGGCAGATTTTCAATATTAAATAGCTCAGATCAGGAGTAAAGAAACTTGATGGAAACATCCCTGCTGATTAATTGACTTAACATTTCAGCACTAGCTTCTTTATTTGAGAAACTTTTCAAACAACTTTGCACAGTAAAACAAAAAAGTTAGTAACATTTTGGATCTCTTGATGTGTCCCAAAGCATTTCCTAATAAATACGGGGTGTTTACAGGGTCTGAGTACGAATCTGATTTAATTGAAGAACTTGCAATGATGGCTGAACCTCTACAACACTTAAAACGGACAATTTATTGGCCTTCAACCCTGTCATCATAACGTCTGGGGCAGATTTCTATCTGGCCCTCGCAGAGCATTGAAATGTCTTGATGAAAGTTGCAGATATGCTGAAACTGATGCAACTGATGCCGCAAGTATTCAAATTAGCAGATGACATCATCTGGCCTTCACCAAAAAAAACAAAAAGCCCTGTTCAAAGCAGAAGAAGCCCTGGTCTGAGCTTAATTTACCACATGTGCAGGATTTACTGCACCAGGACATTCCAGCAGTCCGTCGCAGAAAACTTTCAAATACTTTCCACGGGTTGGTTAAATAAATTGCCTGGTATCAACAGTGTTATGTGGTGAACTCTGCCACTTACAGCACTGATGGATAATGTGGCACATTTGCATCAGGCACTGCCTCCTTAGACAAACAACTGGCCGGGAATAAAGGCCTGAACTGCAGCCTCTCCCCTTCGACACACACACACATGCACTCAGGCCTCAAAGCACTTAATGCATAACACAGACTGAGAAACAAGTTAAAGACAAATTATTTTGTTCTCTATCTCTTCCCTGAGAGAGATCTACACCCAAACTCTGAATTCCCAGGTACACACAGATACAAGAACACACACACACACACACACACACAGTCTGGGCTTGCGTCAGCGATGTCAGTCTCGGTCACACATCACCACTGTCCTACTGCACTGCTGTGTGTGAGTGTCTGTGTATGTGTGTGTGTGTGTGTGTGTGTGTGTGTGTGTGTGTGTGTGTGTGTGGAAGCCATTCTTATGAAACTGGGTGGACAGCTAAGATCAACAAATATGAGCGGGTGGAGCAGTGTGAAGGGAAGTCCCCGGCTCACTGAGGTCACCCACACAGTTTTATTGTATTTTCTGTTCAAATTCTCCACCAGGCGGGTGGGTCCGAGCTGAGACAGGGCGAGGATTGGGTGCAGCACCGTTGGGGGGCCTCCTAACAACCAGCAGATGAGAGATGTGGAGTTCGGACAAACAACGGCCTCTTTGATTGAGTTGGTGCGCAACTTTAGGGCTGCAGCACCTTGTTGTGTTTGCTGGCTGCTCATCTCTAACTGAGCAGTGACAGTGTCTCAAAAATATGTTTTAGCCTGTACTGATGCCAAACGTTAAATAAACATTTAAATTATCTACCAATGCGTGTTTATGTTGGCTCTGACTGAGTCTGACATTCAGCTGTACAGGAAGTCATCATGTATGTGGACTGCTTTTGCTAACTTGGGAATAATATGAGCTGTGCTTTCACTTAACCAGAAATATTGACATTCAGATTGGTTAAGCGATATATGAAATGCATTTTAGAATAAGCGGTTATCTGATAAGAAACTAAACCTTAAGTGCTCGCTTGGAAACGTGCCATGATGGTTAACACAGAGCATCTTGTAAGTCAAGGTAGCACTGGATGGTATCTGTGGTCGCTTAGGGACAGAAAGCTGAAAACATCTGACATATCATCTTACAAAGTTGTGACAACTGCGTTAGCAATATATTTACACATCCAGCAGACATAGAGCAACATTAGAATTCATTTGGAGTTGTGCTTCAGGCCACCAAAAGTTCAATATTCACTCTGGGTTTTAGCTTTATTTTGGTCTCCTCCACTTCCTGGCTCTTAAGCTGCTAAATGCTCCACTATGTCACTAAAGCCCCTTTCCTACTGCACAAAAAACACATCTGGCTTTTGTCTTTTGTGGGAAAAGTTACAATCAGCATTTATTCCCAGGACAAATTACTCAGCAGTAGTCATGGGAATATAATCGGCTCAAGCTCAGATTGGCAGTTATGGAAACATAATACTCAGGTGGACACGCTAATATTGGCCCCCTTTTTATCCCAACTGTCAGCAAATCTTGAAACTCTGTGTCATCTTAGCCAAAATTCTGGCCATCTCCATCCAAGCAGCACTCAAACATAGTTACAAATTAGTCAACACCAAGTTTAAAAGCAAGTAAATAACCAACTGATATAAAAAAGAAGTAACCACTGTAACATTTTCACTGGCCTTCATGCTGCTTGCTACTGTTTACTAACCTGTTTTCTGTCGCTCTTGTGACATCAAACATGACACACCAGAAAAGAATGAGATGCATACCCATCTACTGGCAGTGAGAAAGAAGTTTAATGCCTATTTTTAGCTGGACTTCCCATGTTTAAAAGATCTGCATATACACACTAATTCTGGCAAAAAAGAGTTAATCCATCTGAAGTTTGGTGCTGCACAGGCAGCTGAAAGCTACACTGATGAGAGCAATGAGACTGAACCAAAACAGTAAAGTTGCAGGCTATTCAAATCCAAAACAAATGAGGTGAAAGACACGCAACACCCAACAGAGCTGAGGGGAACTGCCAAAACCATGATCAAATGTCGATGTGAAGAATTCAGATTTAACAAATTCCCCTTTTCCTTAAGGTCGTAAAAAAAAGTCCAGTGAAGTCCAGTTGAGTCCATCTGCACATCTGCTGTCACAAGTTTGCTATGCTGATACTTTCACATACCGGCAACGCCAAACCAGCAAACATTTCAACACACAGACACAGTGCCAAACATTTTGTGGTCCCTGTCTTAAAGGTTGTGGAATGTCACTTGTGTGTGCAGTGTTCTTGTTTACCATAGCTGTGCTGTGTGTGTGTGCGAGTGAGTGTGTGCGTGTGTGTGCATTGCTAGCAGTTAAGTTTAACCAATCAAAAAATATATCACACCCTATTGCGGTTTCTCTCCCCTCTTATCACAATACAAACCACTGAAACAGTGCATCATCATAATTTTTTTTGGGATTACAACATGTGACTGCAGTTCCACCCTTTTGGCCAATTTGTAAAATGCTTTATCTACAAACACTGTGGTCAGATGATACATTACTCACATAAAGTTTGTTAGAATCTGATCACTGGTGTCTGAACATACAGAGCATCACATAAAATCTTTTTACAGTTCCCCCTTGGATCATCTTTCTGGGTCTACAACTTATTTTCTTCATTATCAATGACTCTGCCAATTATTCTCTCAAGTGTTCAATGAATCATTTGGTCTATAAAAACTCCCAAACATGACATCTTCAAAGCTCTCTTGTTTAGTATGACCAACTGTCCAAAACCTAGAGACTGAGTTAACCATTAGATGTTGCAAAGACATCATCGCAATTGGTTAGATAAACCAGGAATTGTTCGACTTTTTTGATTTAAAATCTACTGAAACAACTGATTAATTGTCAAAATAGTTGCAATAACTCGTCAGTTTATTTTCTGTGAATCTTTCACTTGATTAATTGACTTAACATTTTCTGCTCTAACATTACACTGTTAGATAAGATCAATTTCAGATGTGTTAGAATTTATTTTTCAACATGCTTGGTCTACTTTCACTTGTTCCTACTTTTCTTGTGTAGGAAAAGCCTTTACTTTTTACTTTTAGGGCGTTTTCATATTAGGTATGACTGAATTGCCCCGTGGACAGTCAGCAGTGAGGCGAAGCTCTGCTCCTGACCGAAGGAGGAGACACTACTGTCGAGCGTGGAGCTCTCAGCCCCTTGCTAGAGCTTCAGCTGGAGGTCAAATCTGTGTCTGTCTGGGGTGGGCTCCAGTCTGATATGCATCAGTATTACATTAAGACTGTTTCATAACCGGTTAAAAACTTCTTGTAGTCACTTTCGTGTTTTGGTACAGTTGCTGATGCATACCATGGTGCAGTACACATCCATTATACTTGAGATCACCTATCCAGTGGACTTTGGCATCAAGTGCACTTGGATCCGGTCCCGGGTCCCTGAAGTAAAAGTAAACATTTTGCGTTGATGGATTATGATGGACCAAAACCTGCTCAATCTACTACTGACGTTTTAGATGGGTGAAACACTTTTAATTAACTTCAGTGACTAAATAAATGAATCCAGAAATGCTAGGGTATGTCAAAATTGTTTTTAACAGTTTATGTTTTTAATGTAGACTCTGACCACACAAAAATTGCCAACATGTAGTGAACAATAGTTTATACTCCCCATTACTCCCAGTCATGGCACAGATCGTCCCTCCTTGTTTTCCCCTCCTTGTGGGCCACGACTTAGACATTGATCTGCTGCAATGCACCATGGGAGAGCTGGTAGCGAGCAAGCGGCACTAAACACACTCACAGTCATTGGTCCCTGATTGCGCTCTGATCCTGTGAGGTCAACGGGGGGTTACCTCCTGTTTGATTGGCCCGTGGGGAGACGAGCAGGCTCTGACTGACAGGTAGGAGAGCATATCAGCTGGCTGAGAGGGCAACACAAACCAATGGAGGCCCGGAGGAGAGGAAAAAAAGGGGGGGCAAGGCGGGGAGGAGGTGAGCCGGGCCTCTGAGGGGATTAACACGGTCTGACAGGCTGGTTGGGACAAACACACATACACACTAACACACGAACACACATACATACACACACACACACACACACACACACACACACACACACACACACACACACACATTGAGCTTTTAGGGCGGGCTGCTCTGCTGAGCACACACAATACACTGCTTGTTTTAGAACAAGAGGAAAGAGAGAAAAGATAGATAAGAGAGAGGCCAAATCACAGAGAAGGAATGTGTGTTTGACAGAGGCAGAGAGAGCAAAGAGAAAGCCAGATTATGAACCACAGGTGCTTCCACGAAGAGAGAGACTCCCGCTGTGGTCCTAATGTAAATTCCATGACTCTTCCATGACTTTCCCAATTATCCTCCTTTTCTGCTTTATTAAAGAGTAAAACGTCTAGACTCCACCCAAGTCTCAGTGAAAGCTGTCTACTGCAATAAATGTTTGGAAACTAGCTGTAAAACACACTCAAAAATACATTTATTTAAGCCTGTAAAATCCCCGTCACATTCCCCAATTTCCACAGAGGATCCATCAAGTTACCTGACCTTCCCTGTCTGCAAATCACTGCTCAAAACTCCATTTGCATTCCAGGAATTCCATGAGCAGCAGGATCCCTGAAAACTATGACATATCACCCATTTGGATCCTCAAACGCACACACACCCGCACACTCACACAGACACTGTGCTGATGTGTTATTCTGGACTGCTTAGGGAGGCGTCTTTAAGGAGCACTTTACATATATTGATCAGACTTTAGCGGACCATCTGGGAAAATTAACTGCCTCCCAAGTAGAGCAAGGTTTCTGCAGGATTGACCAAGTTTAATTTAAGGCTTAAATAACCTGTACATTAAAGTGAGAATTGATTACCTGATAAATCTTGCAACCTAAATAAATGTGTAAATAAAAAAATGTGGAAAGGAGGCCTGTGGAGCTGGGACGACTTCTTATTGCGTACTCTGCACAACATTTTTAAGACTGTATCGTTCTTTAAAGCCTCGAGCTCAGATAAATTCACTGGAAGACAGTTTTAAGGGCTTTTCAGGGGGCTATAAATTTGTGTTTGGGATATACTTCAGTTACTGTTTTGCATTAGCGAACAGCTAAATCTTGTGTTGTTTTCTCTGATCTCTGTCTCTAAATGCAAAGTAACTAAGGTAGCTAAAACGCTGGGCTTGATAGCACATGCTGAAAAATGAAGACTATCTATAATTGTTATATTTCCCTCGTGTTAGTCAGTTCTTGCTGCTACAGCTTCGAAACCAAAACTATGCCTGGAAGCAGAGACTTAAGTGCTTCGGTAAACATATATTAGCAAAGGCTGCAAGTATGAATCATTTTCATTTCAATTTTTAAACAAGTTTAGCAAATTACAGTCTCCTGTAGCCAGGCCTACCTCTACAGGTCTGGAAGCACTATACTGTCATTCTGCTTTAGGGGAAAAAAACACTTGTTTTTGTTTGTCTAAACCAATCACAATAGAGCGGGGCGGTGCTAAACACAGGATGCAGCGATGGTGCCTTTGCTGAATAATGTTGGGGGGGAACACACATAGTGACAGGGCTAAGTGTTAGCATAACACGGATAACATTGCCAAACTGTTATCAACGGGTTTAACAACAGAGGCGATCTGTTTCAGAATGGGTGTAAGTTAGTTGGAACCGTTAAACAGCTCAGTGTTGAGTGTTAGCGCTGCTGCTGCATTAGCTCGTACTACCTGGGCAAACTTGCCAGGAGGCAAGCAGCTACATTAACAGTAGGGTTGAGCCATATACTCAGACCAAACGAGTATCAGCTACAGATAATGTACTTTTTACGAGTACGAGTATCATACGAGTAAAATGGGTGTCTTTATCTGTACTGTGCAAGGGTTCTTGTCGTTTTGGTAGCTGTGTTTAGGCTATTACTCTTGTGATGAAAAATGATCTGAAGCTCAATTCTGAGGCTGTTCTCTAAATACTTTTCTCTTTAGGTAATAAATTGCAACTTCTGATCAATCCATTTAAATTTCAGGCTTACAATAAGGCCCAAATTAGGCCCAACCCACTTTTGATTTTAAACTCCACCCACTTCTTGCATAAACTTCACCCATTCAGAGTACCAATACAGATAATTTAGTTGGCTGAACATATACAGACACAGATACAGATAGGGCTGACCCAAAAAATTCGAAGCTTCGAAGCTTCGAAGCTTCGTTCAACGGCACAGTATTCGATTGTGAAAAAAAATTCTAATATTCTGCCTTTTTTTCTCCCGTTTTTTTGGGGGACCTTGAACGCAACACCATCTCCGACAAGGAAATAGAAAGGCTGACGTGCAATGAATGGAGACCTATTATCCTGCTTGAACACAGACAACTAAATTCTTTCAATAATGTGACTCAAAATAATGATAAAATAGATTTTATTGATGTAAAATAATATGCTGATGGTGACATTTTTCCACCGGTCCGCCGCGCTCTGAGTCTGGTGTCAGTGACACATGCTGCTCTGAGTCGCGCATCTGTCTGGTGGCGCTGCAGTGCGCACCGAGGGTTTTAATTTTTAGTGTTAAATCAAAAGTTAAACACTACTTATCAGCAACCAGAAGTGTTTTTTCGTTTGAGAATATTGTTATCTTAATTCTAGGGTTGCAAGAAACTACCTTTTCGCCATAATTTGTAAGTTATTAACTTTTATAGACTTTTTTTTTTCACTCAGCCAGACAATGGCAGGCTACCATCAACAGTCTACATCTGGTGAGTCAGACTAATCAACTTAGGACATCAAATTATGGTACATTTTAAATAATTTCTCTAAATTCTGAACATATTTAGTAAGTGTACTTATGTTTTTAATTTCCTAACCTTCCCTTCCACTTCTTGATTTTTGACTTCTGTTAGTACATTAAATTTTTATGGCCCCATCTTGTTTCACTCATAACCCACATACAACTTAAATCACTCTACAGTAGGAGGCTAAGGCGGACTTCCTAACATCCTGAAAATAAACAGCGGTGATAAATATCCTGGCTGTCCGGCGTGACCCCCATCCTTCTTTTTTAACGGGCAGCAGCCAATAGACCGAGGCTAGCTGCATTAATTACAGCTGCTACAGTGAGCGATGTGGATGGACAAAGATTACATGCTGGACTGGAGAACTCACACTCAACACCAGCAGAAATATCAAGTGGATTTGGATTTTAAAAAATGTGAATTTATGAATAAAGAAGAGCTCTGCATCATGCACGCTGTCAAACTTGGGGAAACTGTCAGAATAAAGTCCACCACAGCACTAGTTAAGACTGAGTGAATATGACAACTTGCAAGCGATGAAACTGCAGTGAGGTTAATTTTAAACCCGCAAAACACCAGACCTGTGAGGAACACTGCAGAACTGAATTCAAAATGACTGAGAAGTGGTTGGCTGAAAATGAGCTACAAGGTTACTCGTCCAATCATATCAGTCCGCCTGTCTGTGTATTTATGTGTGTGCTCGTACGTGTGTGTGATAGGCCATAACTCTGCCGGACAGGCTGTGAGGCTTGTGGTCGTGATCTTTTGCCCTGCTTCGTAATGAACCCCTGTGGAGCCATTACTCTCTTGCATACACAACACGTACCGTTTGGCCATGAAATGTGACATGCAACACATTTAAAGCTGCAACTGGTTGGGCTGATAGGCAAACACTTGTGGACGTGGACTCTCAGACACATGCAGAGCTCAAATTATCTCAAGCCTGCACAGTGTTAGGAGGAGCAAGATGAGGCTGGAGCTGCAGCCATGATACTATAGCTGGTGAGGAAAAACAAGGACCAGAGCATCAGAGTCTACAAAACTAAAACAGATAAAATATACACCTGTCCTGTTTTCTCAATAGCACGGAGCTTATTCTCATTAGAAAAGCAAAGCAGTGCAATACAACAGTCAAAAGCACTGACTCTCTGAACAAGAGTTAAAAATAATTAAAGTACAAAAGAGAAAAATGTGAAACGAAACTGGAAAAAAGTGACATCACTGATAGAGATATGAGCTTTACCTGCTTTACTTCACCCGCCACTGTGTGTTTACATTTATCCAGAGAGCTCATAATGCTCCTTGCTCCTTTCCATTAACATCCTACTCAGCCACATTTTTAGGAGGTTCATGTTAAACTCCATTTGCACTTATAGCACCTCAGGAAGTGGTCTGGCATGCGTTCTAGCGAAAGCGCACATGTATCAAAGGTGTAAATGCATCTGTCTCTCCAACATGCACAAGTAATATTTACTACATCAGAAAGCAATATGTGGTGATAGCCACGCACAGGGGCTGAAATTACACTGAAATTAGCCATCTTTGTTACACTGAACGTGTAGGGTTTATCTAATCCCTGATCGGTTCAAACTGAATGATGTGTATAGGTGAGGGAGTGACTTGAGTAAGGGCGGTTCGTTTGGGCAGGTGTGAACACAGCAATAGCAACTGGGTGCCAAAACAACCGGACCAAGACCTTCTTGAAGAAGTGGTCTCGGCCCGGTTACAAACGAACTCTGGTGCGGTTTGTTTGTGGTAAGAACGTGTTCCGACCTCGATCTGAACCAACTGCAGTCACATGACACATTGTTTGGGTTAAACATGAGCATGTTACAGTCCTGGAGGATTATTAATGTGCACCTCCTCCTGTGCTGCCTTAATATGCACATTCAGCACATCCAATGCATCAAAACATTGTTTTCTAGTTGGAGCCGCGCCTCGTTTTCAAACTGTATGGTTTGACTAAAATGAACAATGACAGCAATATAGTCCCCGATGAGCAGCGCTAAAATCAACCTGCGTAGTTGTCCCTCCATTGTGACATTAGAAAGTGTCACATTTATCTTGCAAGTGTACTCTGCTTCAACGTTTTGTTTACTTCCTGGATTTTTCCCACATGGAAATTCTGACCAATCAAGAGCAGCTTTCTTGTGCAAGGCATTTGATATGGTCCACTTGTAAATGCTGCCGTGAGAACACGAACCAACTCTAGGCAATTATACAACTTTGTAACAAAATAAGTCCCTGATTTGGACCAAAGCAAGACAACTCTAGGTCTGAAAGCACCCTAAGAGCCCGTAAAGATGATAAAACTTTTGTGTACTTTTGAGGTACTGCAATCAGATTTGTGATCTGAAATGACAAGTGTAAATGGAGCCTACGCTCATGTGGGATCCTCCACATACCACGTCTAAGAACTGCAAGACTTTTGATAAAGATGCACACTTGAGCTTTTAGCTGACACCCACCCACCTGGTACTCCAAGTGTAGCAAACTGCATCACAATAAATCCAACCACCATCCTGGCTGGTGATAGTCTCTTTGACCTGCATTAAGAATACCTTCATACATATCATCATTACTGCAGACCAAAACACTTCTTTCACAAGCCTGTCAACTACTGGGTATGTGTGTGTCAGGCAGAGAGGCCTCTTTTGCTGAGCTCCTGTAGTCTGTGATCATCACAGCTACAGCGTTACCATGGTGACGCAGCCAGCCAGCAGCCACATGACATGATGAAAAAAGAGACAGAAAGAGGGAGGGAGGGCATGGCCGATGAACACACAGAGGGACAATGCAAACAGAGATAAATGCACAGAGCGGTCAGCTACTGTGTGTGTGTGAATGTGTGTGTGTGACCCCATGGTATTGTAGTTGTGGCTGAGGCTAGCAAATCTGTTAACCAGGCCTCCGATGTGCTGCTGCCAAACATGCTGCTACTATCACCAGCTGCTGCTGAGATCAGGTACAATCACCAGGCCGACACTGACCTTTTAGTCAAAGTCAAACACCAAGCGAGTCAACAATATTTCTCCCTCACTGGTGACTGTGTTGCTTCTTAGCTGTGCACACTTTCTTTTCATTGAGCATTTTGATCATCCATGATGGTCCAAACACTGCACAATTCCCATAATAAGTGCAATATGCTTTACTTTATTTCTTAGCTTATTCAATTAAAGTCATCTTTGTATACAGACAGGCGTGCTAATGTAAAAGCAGGGGTGATCGATATGACAACACCCCCCATGTGACAATATACTGAGCTGAAACAAGAAGTCAATTAACCAATGAGTCGAGTAAATAGAGTTATTTTCAAGCAAAAAATCCAAACATTTGATGGTTCGAGCTTTTCAAATCTGAAGATTTACTGTTTTTTCTTGTCATACATCAAAGTAAATTGAATATGTTTGAGTTTTGTACTGTTGGTCAGACAAGACAAGACATTTGAATATGTAATCTTGAGCTCTACAAAACTGTGATTGGCATTTTTCACTATTTATCTTACGTGTAACAGACCAGACAATGCTTGTTAAATACATGTAAATTGCTGCCCTAATATAAATGTATCTACAGTCAGAGATTTGCCCATAGTGTTTATATTGAGGCATCTATCCCCTTGTGCTTGTGGGCAATGAAAATGCATGTTAACTTTATATCAACAGGTTTTTTTATTACTTCTGCATCAATGTGATGAAGGAGTAACTTGACTGGCCTGGAAATTAATTTCTGGATTAGACCAAAACTGACATTGCCAGCTGGTTATTTTATCCACACAGTTTCTCAATAGATAAAAAGTTGTATAATAATTTATATCATGACACAGGATTTCATCCATCTCCTGGCCCCAAATAAAACTTAAAATTAGCTCCTGCACCCTGTCAACACTTAGTTATGGAACAGCTATGATTTGATACCATCACCTCCACGAAGCAGGTACATGGCAAAAAGCAATATTCATACTTTGAAAGGCTGACAACCAATCACAGGGAACATTACATTAATCTTTTAAATGTTTGTAACAGAAAACGGATCCCTAGGAAGAGACGGAGAAGATATTCAGGGCCCACCTAGGTAAAGCTTCAAGGATATATCGCCTAGTCTAAATGTTTAAAGATGATACTCAATCAATCGGCAACGGGAACAAAATATAACCAATAATGCCAATAAATATCTAAAAAGCATAACGAGGGTTGCTGCACCAAAACATGCCTGTCTTTGTGTATCAACAATAATGTTGGTGCCACTGGTGAAAACAGTTATTCTGGACTACCAGAATCTGGAAATAGCTGGCAACATAAAACTAAATCTGATCACGCATCACTCTGAAAACAACCCAGTCATTCTACCCACACTACAGGAAACCCACTATCTCCACACAACACACACTTCCTGTCCAGTTCCTGCTTCCTGTACAACAGAGGAAAAGGAGGGAGTGGTCGCTGATGTCACAGCGAGTCTGCCTATATGCTGCATTCACATCCCAAAGGAAAGAAAGTGGATGCAAGCTTCCTGCTCGTAAAATACCTTTCACCTCAAATTCAGCCAGACGGTGCTACCAGAAAATACTGTTTACCCAAATTTTCATTTTGTGTCAAAGGTTAACTGCTGTTTTTTTGGTTTGTGGTTCAGCCTATCATGACAACTCCCAGCATGACACACTGCCTTTATGATGACAAATAGTTGCTTTCATTGTCTGCCAGCCTACTGTTTTTCCCGGTAGGGAGCAAAAGCAACAATACCACTGCTCTTCTGGCCACGTTTTTCAATTAAGCTGTGAGGAAACTATTGACCAGATGTGCTTACTCTTGCTGTAAATCTGTACCCTTAAGTCTTGTCCAAATGTTACAGATCACCCAAGATTCTCAGTCTTTGCACCTCCCTGAGCCACAGCAAGGATGCTAAACTGGATATATCACAGTAAATCAACAAATTGTCATCCTATACAGCCATGCAATACATAGTGGAGCTGAGCAACATTTTGAGAACCATATTTAGACATGTTGGTTGTATTTTTAACCACACAGTTTTCCACCTTACTTTGTTCAGCTACTAAAACCCTTGCCTTTAAAAGAGGCATTCCTAAATGTTCCTTAAATTCAGCCTTCCCCAGTGCATGAATAGTTTATTAAACTAAGCGTAAAGGTATGCTCGATCTTCCTCCGCGCCTATTAAGCGTGTTGTACAGCACAGTCATAAGCACATGAGGTTACATGAGCTGTTACACTTCACTCCTGCATGTGACTCGTGTCATTTTGTCACATCACACAGTAACAGGCAAAGCCGGCTTTCAGAGTTATTGCTGTGTCACCTGCAGGTTTCAGGGAGGCATTAGACATTTTGAGACTAGGTTAAAGATACTAGCATGAGACAATTTCAACAAGCAGACCAAAGTGACACAAAGAGAAATGTCTGAATATCAAAAGTTGTGACTCTCTAAATAAGCAGCACAACAAAGTATATCAGGAAGTTGTATATTTGAAGACAAGATGTTTGGGTCTGTTCAGCTGAGCAGAATTGATAAAAAGAAAATATCTGTCATACTTCGTTAACCCTGTTCTGTCTCCCAAGCATGGACGTTTAACTGTGGCCAACTGGAAGTAAATCTATGTAACAGGACAGAACATTTGCTTTAATTTCCAGCTCTGCTAGAACTTAAAAGCCCTATTAAGTCTATTTAAGGCAATTATTCTTTTAAAAGTCGTAAATTTAGATCTGACACTTTTTCTGTCTGTTTTTCACGCCACAGCGAGAATGTACGCAAGGTTAATAACTCAATATATAATAATATTTGGCAGCCTATGAAGATTTAGCAGTGGAGCTCATGTGGTGATGAAGAAGGCCTTGTTTCCAGGCAGGATCAATCAAGAACCGGACGGACAAAAAAGCTGCTGTTCTCATTTTAAACTATAAGCCTCTCCTGTGTTGCTCAGAAAAAGTCACAAAATCCTTAGGTCAGCACTCAGGGCCGGAGCAGGAGTATGAAGCTGTCTTACCTGCATCACGCAAATAAAGGCACAGTTCAACGGATCTGACTCTTGCCTAAACTCAAATCCTTTGCTGATAAGAAACACAGACACATACTTATCTGAGGAAAATCACACTTACATACAGGAAGCGCCCTCATCATTTAACCACAACTTCAGACGGCCCCTGTCGGGGAAAATGTCAACACAATAGGCTATACATCCGACCTGCCTGATAAACGACAATGTTACATGTAATTACTGGCTTAAATGGTATTGCCGGCTAATTACAACACTGTCACAGCCACGTCCTTGTGCCTAATTGTACTGCTGAATACACACTGCCTGACCAGTGAGTGAATGCTGAAAGTACTCGTGTAAGGTGATATGAATCATCCACACTCCATCACTTATCTTGCACTGTATACAAGGTCTGCTTGTCCTGTTCAATGTGTGTTAGTATTCACTGTTTGTGTTTTAGATATGTGCCGCCAACATTTTTGTTTACGGCTTGTTTAGCCTCAAGCGGCCAGTGAAGCAAAGCTCGTAAAGTAGAATAAACAAACTCACACGCAGGGTTAAATATCGAGAACTGTCTCTGAATGTATGAAAACCAAGACCTCCTTCAGAAACTTGCTTTTCTTTTCTTCGCATCAGCTTCTGAAATGCGGCTTTGGATCTACTGCGCTCCATATCAAGTTATATAAGTTATATTTAGGACAATCTTGACAACATCTTTTCCCTTATGCACAGCTTTCCAAGCACAAGGAACTGCTGGTATCAGCTGTCAACATTCAAACTTTCATACACATGAAACCTTGTGTTTTGGGGAGGATTCGTGCAGATGCTACAGACTGAGCTCACAGTCCTATAAAAAGGAGCAACACAGCACTCTTCAAACATGACTGAGACCATCATTTCTGTGTGACACGTTGCTATTATTCAGCCACTATATTGTGAATGGCAACAACTAAACCAGAAGCTGTGCTCACAGGTGTGTAAAACATGAAGACAACTTATAAGAATGTGTTTTAACATAAACACAGTACGTCCGCACCACCAAAACTTACGAGGATTATATAAATTAACAAAACTCTGTCTGGACAATGTGAACCTAGACAGCCTGAATACAAAAGTGAAGCAATGTAAACTTTCCCACAATCTTTTTATCCAAACAGAACAAACTGTTAGTGTGATTGCATCCGAATTCCACTACATCTATTGTGCTGCATCTTTTAAGCCCGGTGTTTACTGAATTCTGCCTATGGTGAGTCCCCACATGACACAAGTACCTGTTATGTTATAATGAGCCCCACCACAAGTCCCACAGCGGGACTTATTCAGTTTGGGTTGCAAGATTAAAAAGTTTGAAGACCTTTGCTCCAGACTAATCAGCCATCCATGGCTAATCTAATCACACGAATGATCTCACCGCTCTCCGTGGCAGTGTGGTCTGAAATTAAGAAATTAGACATCGTCAATTATCAGATATGCTGACTCTATGTGGTGAATCAACTCTAAATTCAGTGTTAATCAGAAACCACACTGTAAAATATAGTGACAAACGCAGCTCATTTTGTGCACATCTACACTCACGAACAGTCTAGACAGTGTGAAGGACACTTGTGCAGCTTGGGGGCTCTACCAGCTGACATATGGGTGGGGTGTGGCGTGGCAAGGAAAGGCCATGCATCTGCCTACATTTAATCATGTTCTACTGGACTAAACTGGCAATGCCGAGGTAATACTTCTTGTACAGTGAGAGAATTACAGCCGAGAGAACTTCTGGACTGGGTTAATCATTCCTCACAGAATGAAGAGGTTGTGTGTGCAGTACGTACAACCCTGGTCAGCGGCTGGCCAGCTTCAATCCTGATAAATTAATCGGCTCAAGACGAGGAGAGGGGACCCTGTGGCCCCCCTACACCCTTATCCAAGGAGGGGTGGGGGTGGGCTGCCCGCCTAAAAAACACTGCAGCTGACGCAACCACGGTCATAGCTATAAATCAAACCTACTCAGGCATGAGATGCACTAGTTAAAGGGTAAAGATAGATGGTTATTGACTAACTCCTTAAGGACTTGAAACATCACCAAGCCCTTGCTGCTCTCGGGTAGCTAGCTAGCTAAAGCCTGCAGGGAGGAGTTTCTTATCCTGTCATGTTATTAGTAAACAACCACAACCTGGGTCCAGACGGCGATTTAATTACAGCACTGCTCCTCAATATGTTGCAGGGTCAAATTATTGCTGGTCAAACAAGCAGCTTGCATCAAGCTAGCTAGTTTAAGGACAATGCAGGGCGACATGACATGGTCTGTGTGTTGCACTGGCAGGGAGATTGTGTTATGGTTTTTGTAAGGCTGGCAGCATCAGTGCCTTGAGTACCCTACCTGATGTAAGCATTTACGCCCAGCTTGTTGCTAATACTTTAAGCTTTTATCTATTTGCCCTGCGTATCAAACAACCTCACCGTGTTACTGGGTTTGTCAGCCATTGCAGGCACTGCTGCAAGCTCGCTACAAGAGCAATACACACAGCTAACAATGGCATAGCTGGATATATTACAACTTTGGTTTCTTCATTAAATACCAATGCTGTGTGGTATATAAAAATACCACTAGTTAGGCTTGCCGGTTTCTTCCATTTAACGCAGAGGCAGGGTACAGGTTTGCTCTACAGGTAATGTGCTTGCTTGCTAACTAGCTAGCTAGCCCCGATACGTGCCGTTCCCTCTTGTATTGGAGATAACAACACGCCAAACTCCATTCAAAATCTGGCAATTCAGTGTCGCCTCTCATCGCGCACGTAAACGTTTCTGAGAATATACCAGAATATGTTTAATTAATCACTGGTATCAACCTCAAAATTCGGCATATTTATAATGCACAAAGCACAAGCTGGTTCTGTATACTGTCAACTTTGAGAATTACTCCTACTGTGTAGCTACTAGCTACAAACACAGCTGTGGGCGGTAGCTAGTAGCTAGCTAACGTTACGCTACGGTGGAATGTTTCTAAAATAAAGGGTTTTATCTTAACATGGCGCTAATTTATAGACAAATATTTAATTTGCCTGTTTGGTCGATATAAAGGCTCAAATGTGTATTAAATGTCAAAAGCCTCATGTTTTATAATGTGTGTTTATGACGACATAGTAAAATCGCCAGATTTTTCAATGGAGTTTGGCATTCGTTTCCTCCATGCACGTACGGGGACTTACCACCGAGTAAACCAAGTAAACCACGCTGCCCACAACAGCTTGGCTTTCAACATTTCCCAGCCAAGTGTCAGCCAGTGGTAGCTTTAAGGTCTCCCATGCACCCAGGAGAGGGCCTGCGGGTCCGCGGCCTCTCCTTCTACTCCGGGGTGGTCTCCTACCTCTGTGGGCCGGCTGATCTCGAACAGGTCGAGCCGGTTGGCGTTCCAGTGGTTGATGATGTCGGCCAGTTTCCTCCTCTCCTCCTCCCTGCTCCCCGACATGGTGGACAGCCTTTCTGACCCTCTCTGTGCGTCTGAACTGTAGAGTAAAACTTCCCGTAACGTTAGTCCACAGGAGAAAGAAACCGCCGCCACACAAGCCAAAAGCTCAGGTCTGCCGTTTTTATCGCCGGTACTTTGCGCGGTCCGTGTCTCTCTGCTCACCGACCGACCTGCTGTCTGATCTGTTTCTGCTTCGCGCTCCCGGTGCGACTCTGCGCGCTCACGACACACTCTGAGTGCGTGTCCGTGCACGCGCAAAGCGGTTAACTGTTTGAGGCCCAATGAATGTGATTCATGACGCTGCTTTTTTTAAATGCTCTCTGGTGTATAGGGTTAATCATAAGTATTAGTGTAGTAAGCAGGATGACGTCAGTGTTAATTAAGCCCCCCGTTTTTTAAGCTTCGAACAGATTAGTTTTACTAATGTGATTAAATTAATGTTCAATCAACCAATTATTTTATTCTAAGAAAATTCTGAGATAAATCCCACACCATATTCTTTCGTTTGTTTATTTTATTATTTATTTTATTTTTTTATTATTTCATTTCGTTAAAAAATACAATGAATTATGAAAGGATGTCAAGTGTAGCCTACATAAATACATTCACAAAAATTCAAACACACTTTTACTTAAAGGGATAGCGCACCCAAAAATGAAAATTCAGCCATTATCTACTCACCCAAATGCCGACGGAGGCCCTGGTGAAGATTTAGAGTGCTCACATCCCTTGCGGAGATCGGCGGGGGGAGCGGCTAGCACACCTAATGGCAGATGGCGCCCTAGACTAACGTCCAAGAACACAAAATTGAATCCACAAAGTATCTCCAAGTGTGCTGCAGCCCCGACATAAAAAGTTGTTTCGAAAAACGTCATTTGAACTCTGTTTTTAGCCTCACTGTAGCCTGTAGCTCTGACTGCTTCTCTGTGCTCCGCGCTCACATCCTATGGTCTAAAAAAGTGCAATGTAGAGTTTATTCTCCTTTTCTGGGGGTTGATAGCTTCACACTATAACAAGTAACACACTGATAGAACATTTCCATGGTGGTTGTTTGCTCCAGAGTTATCATTCAGAGGTAATATATTGTTTTAATCATGCCTAATCATACAATAGAACAGAATAGTGACAGAATAAATGCGTAGGCCATCTGGGACCATTTTGTTGTACAATCATAGCCTACCAGTCAAAGCTCATTACAGTAAACATGTAATTTTCAGGATGATACTGAATTTCTCTCAGTTAACCAATCAGAGATGTTTCCCTGTCAAACAGTGGGAGAGCAGCATACTTTGTGTTCTCTGTTGTCATATTGTCTCTATAATTCAGTCCTAGCCAGCAGGTGCTGAATGCCACACACTACTGCCAAGTCCCTCTGTCCAACACACACACACACACACACACTCTTCATTGTAAACTGACAGGTTTATGAAGCAAACACAGGCATCCAAACACAAGTATGTCTGTCTATCTATACTACACTTACAATCATAAGCATTTCAATTGATCATAAAATCTCAAATTTGTACTTAAAAAGCAGCAAAATTAGTCTGCAAATGGGAAATTCGAGACGTTTTGAAAAATTAAATGCAACAACTCATTAGCCACTCTAGCGTCTAGCAAAACTGGTTCACCAATTTGGTCCAGACTGAAAACTATTGCCATTAAATTCTGTACAGACATTCATGGTCCCCAGAGGATGAATCCAAATGGTTTTAATTAGCCTCTGACTTATCCTCTAGCGCCACCATGAGTAGTCATTTGTGATTCTGAGCGAAACACCCTGACAGATTGTCATGAAATTTGGTTCAGATATTCATGATCCCCAGAAGATGAAACGTAAAGCTCCATTTCCACAGAGCAGTACAATGCATTTCAGTTCGGTACACTTGTTTTCACTTTCCACTGTGAAAAGTTGGGGATGGTACCAATGGAACCGTTCCATACGTCCTCATTATTGGTCCCCCCTCTGTTGGGGTACCTAGCACACACATCTGGTACTAAAAGGTGGAGCTGTGAACACTGCAGTCTGTTGATTGGTCAATAGCGGACAGTCACTCTGCTCTGGGCTGAGCTGTGGCTGGTTTTGAGGCCCACGTAACCACTGTTCATACCATGGAGAGTTTTACATATGTTAATAGACTGTAACTATAAAATGAAAGGATGTTTTGCTGCCTCTTGCAGCAGTTGTAGTCGGAGAAAAATAATTCACTGGGCCGACTGCTGGCGACTTTTAAGGTGGAACGTTAACTTGTTCCTTTAGCATAATTTTTTCCACGATACAAATACAGTAGTATTGATTTTATTGTCTTAATTTGTCAGCTTCAGAATGTTAATTTCTGGAAAGTTTTTAAAACAAACATATGATGCTGTGCTATGAGCAAAAGGAAATTTCTCACCCCAGAGACATTTTTTTCCTTGTTTCAGGAAATAAGGGGAATTTTGAAACTAAATCACAATTGTTTTTGATGACTTTTTTTTGGCAGTATTTTCCCCTTACTTCAGCACACACACACACACACACACACACACACACACCCTATCTAACTGGATGGGATGGATGAGCCATTGTCAGCAGTCCGTCCTAACTGATAACTGCAAGACTTTTTCCTTCCTGTTGAAACACTAAAACATAATCAGCTTGGTTTCCTGTTTGTGTGTGTTAACTATCTGTTGTTGGATGTAATGGTCCAGTGTGTGTGTGTGCGTGTGTGTGTAAATGAGCGACAGAATCCTCCATCTATGCTAACACCGGCTCTTTATTAAAACACAACTGTCAGTGACTCTGAAAGGTCACCAAAATATCAGGCAGATATGTGTGAAATGTCAGGAATATAGCGGTGATCACATCTACAGAAATAGCCGTGATGCAGCGGCGTGGTCAGTCATGTAGGCCTCCCACCTCCTCTGCCAGACAGGGAGAGGAACAGTAGCCCCGGCTTCTTATAAGCACATTAGTCACTGTGACTGAATTTGTGGGTGTTGGTGTATAATGGATGAGTGCTGTGATGACATCATGTGTGAATAATGAATGAAAAATGGGCTTTTATCAGAGCAGCTGATCTAACTGTAAACAGTAGATTAAAGATCACATCACACATAATTGTTGCTATATTTAATTTCTTCAAAATAAATCCGAGGAATTAGATTGGTGTCTAAGAGAAAAGGCTTCAAATTTATTCAAGTACTTGTTGCTTTACACATCTCTTAAGCTACATTTCAGAGGGACATATCTTTCTTTTGACTCCCCTTCATTGATCTGGCAACTGTAGTTATTACACTTTACAGATAAAGATTTTAAGATGACGATAAAACACACGATACTCTTATAAAATACATGATTAAAACCAGTGATTTCCAGCCTTTTTGACTTGTGGTTCCTTACATGAAAGCAGCATCTAGTTTCAGATGTTTACAACTTGTTAGCTGATTCACCAAAGAGTAAATTTCCCCTCCGAACCTCTCCGATGGTTTCATTTAAATGACTGATCAAAGCCCTGAGAGATAAGACGCTCTGATATGTCATCAAAGACACAAAGATTTGAGAAACGTCCAGAAAATTTCATATAAACTTGTTAAACAGAACTTTGTTTTTTGTTTACTTCTTGCCTCATTAATTGTCACATGATCCCTCAGACTTATCTTGTGACTCTTTAAAGTGGCACTGACCCCTAGATTGGGAACTGCCGAATAAAGTAAAAAAAGAGTGCTACGTATACACTCACTGGCCCCTTTATTAGGTACACCTGTTCAACTGCTCCTTAACGCAGCAACTCATTGCATTCAGGCATGTAGACATGGTCAAGATGGCACGCTTTGAACGTGGCATGTTTGTTGGTGCCAGACGGGCTGGTCTGAGTGTTTCAGAAACTGCTGATCTACTGGGATTTTCACACACAACCATCTCTAGGGTTTACGGAGGATGGTCCGACAAAGAGAAAATATCCAGTGAGCAGCAGTTCTCTGGGTGACAATAGAAAGGCAACAGTAACTCAAATAACCACTTGTTACAACCAAGGTCTGCAGAAGACCATCTCTGAACCAACAACACGTTGAACCTTGAAGCAGATGGGCTACAGCAGCAGAAGACCACACCAGGTGCCACTCCTGTCAGCTAACAACAGGAAACTGAGGCTACAGTTCACACAGGCTCACCAAAACTGGACAATAGAAGATTGGAAAAACGTTGCCTGGTCTGATGAGTCTGGATTTCTGCTGCAACATTCAGATGGTAGGGTCAGAATTTGGTGTAAACAACATGAAAGCATGGATCCATCCTGCCTTGTATCAACGGTTCAGGCTGATGCTGGTGGTGGTGTAATGGTGTGGGGGATATTTTCTTGGCACACTTTGGGCCCCTTAGTACCAACTGAGCATGGTTTAAACACCACAGCCTGCCTGAGTATTGTTGCTGACCGTGTCCATCCCTTTATGACCACAGTGTGCCCATCTTCTGATGGCTACTTCCAGCAGGATAACGCGCCATGACACAAAGCTCAAATCATCTCAAACTGGTTTCTTGAACATGACAAAGAGTCCACTGTACTCCAATGGCCTCCACAGTCACCAGATCTAAATCCTATAGAGCACCTTTGGGATGTGGTGGAACGGGAGATTCACATCATGAGAGAATTAAGGCAGTTCTGAAGGAACAAAAAGGGTCCAACCTGGCAGTAGCAAAGTGTACCTAATAAGGTGGCCAGTAAGTATACAACCTAATATATGATAATATATCAGAACAAGCACTTTTAATCAATTGATTCTGCTGAAAATACTAGGTCTTGTGTCTTGTGTTAAGTTTAGATTGTTGTATTTGCACTCTCACTTAAAGAAAGCCGCTGGTGAGAGGATGCCTGAGTAGCTGAACTCATCTGACATCAAGAGCAGAAGTGAGAAACCGCAACAGGAAACCAACTTCACCAGATAGCCTTGCCACTTCCTGTATCTGTGATGTTGTCACTGCTTCAGTCACCACACACACACACACACACTCCGTGGTCACAGAGAGGAGTCGCACTGATTGTTACAAATCTGTTCTGATAAACAGCCACTGACATCATCTGGTTCTTTGAATTTCACACACTAAGAGATGAGAATCACATGCTGGTTAAACACTTATCAATTATTTTGTCTCCTACTCTGACTGTAATAAGCCTCTCTTATCTGCTAGTTCTTTAAATAAATGATGGTAACAGTAAGGCATGCAGTGTGTTCTCCTTATCTTACAGTAACAAGCAAATCTTTCTGGTTGTAAAAAGCACAGAACTTAGATTAAAGTTAATGCAAACATAGTCTACAGACAAAACAGCAAAAGCTATCAACACAAGCAAACATTTCATAATGGACTTCTAAAGAGGCGGCTCAGCACTTAATCACAAGGGTAGAGAACAATATGGTCATCAGCCTCAGTGTAAGTACAAGCAAAACTACATGGAACAAAACAATACGATTTGAAAAGAGGAAGCTGGCTGCGGAGTGAACTCATCAAAACGAGGAAACGGCAAGGTGAGCCAAAAACAGCTTGTTAGGCTGAAAATATGTTAAGGGAAATGATTTGTTTAAAAGAACTCAATAACCCAAAACGCAACCAAAGTGAAGTACACATGATATCCTCTGGGTTAAGATATAAAAACAGGTGGGTCTCAGTGCAATTTAAAAGGTAATTTCTCCGTTAAATGGCAAAAAAACATAGTTTACAGACCCTTTTACTGTTAGCAAACAGTATGTTTTTGGTGGGCGGGGAACATTTTTGGCTTGCCACTGAGCAACTTTCATATGAATGAACGGCATCCTGCCTCCAACGCTGTGCTCAGGTTTCTTTATACAGCCAAGAAGTACAGTCTATGGATTATATATAAAGATGGACGACAAAGTGAAGCCAAAGCAATCTTATTGCTCCCTGTTGGCTGGCTGTGGTATAGTGGTGTGTTCGTTTTGTACACGGAGGTCAGAAGTCAGAAGTGCGAATGACGTCACCTCCAAGTTGACAACAGTTTTTGCATTCTAGTTGACAATGGTGGACAATTCGGAAAAAAACATGGACACCCGCAAGAAAGCCTTTGTTGCCCTTGCACTTTCGAAGTATAGACAGCTTCAAAACCATCATGCACTCCAACTGATGAACGCTGCAGAAGAGGCTGACCTAATGTAAAACAAATAAGATAAAATTGCTATAAACAGTACTTTAGCAGAGTGTTTACTTACTATGTATGTGACTGGCAGCCATCTTGAATTCGTAAGTCGGGGTTGATGCGGTTGCTCCGACTTTCCGAGTTGGAAATCCGATCTCAGGGTGCGTTCGATTTTAAACTTCCGACTGGGAACTTGGAATTTCCAACTTCTGAATACAAAACAAATGCACCATACGTCCGAGTCTATGCCCCCTTTATGTTAGTGAATGGGATATGAGCCAAAGTAAGAAACATCAAAGTATCTGTCATATATATTTTCCCCAAAGATGCTTTCTGTCATTTTAGGCAGTTCTTATCATGCCGCTGTATGCTCAAGGGTTTGTTTCTCTGAAAAGTTTGGTTTTAACTAGTTATCTGATGCTATATAAAGGGGGCATGATGTCATGATTGACAGGACCTTGATACAGCGGCTCCACCCCTTGATCACTACTGAGCAGACTCTGGCTCCAAATGATGTCACAAGTGCAAGATGGCAGCGGCTGTATCTGGAACATTTTGGCTTCATTTTAATACAGTGGGAGAAGATTGAAATGCATTGTCCATCTTAATATCAAGTCTATGGTACAGCCTCACAGAGCTGCTTGCATAGCTGTGGACCTTTACCTGTTTAGCATTTGTGTCAAATTTCAGTTGTCATGTGCATCCAGACTTACCATCGTAATTTTTTTTATGTCAACGAGCTGAATGGAATGAGACCTGACCTCCTGACTTTTGTACTTTATCATGTGTTCATGAGCTGGAATGCTCAGTCTCAGGCCACTCACCATAATTTATCATCATATGTGTGAGCGCATGATGTGTCACTTTAAAGGCGTTGAATTTATTGTTGTCATGGTGGATGGCCACCTTTTTAATCATGAAATCTATACCCTGCTGTGGAGGCAGTATTAAAGACTGTTTGGTCAAGAGAGCCCGATAATAAACATTGATGAATCAAGGTGGAGAAGAAGGAAAGAAGAGATATAAAAAACCTGTCAGAGAAGCTGATGAAAAGATAGAAGTCTTAGAGGAGATGAGGAATGAGGAGGATATGTGGTGCGAGGAGTATCAGACTGAATGTGACCTCATGTGACATCTTGTGAAATGTTCTTTGATGATGATCGACTGTATGTTTGACCTGCAGCTCCAGGTCTCTATTCTCAAACACAAAGGCACAGATTATACTCCAAATTTCAGACTTAATTTGACCGTATCAGACCTTTCGTTTAACAACCAGCAACCCTGGCATAATCTTTATCCCACTGATTTCTGGGGGAAGTGAGAATGTCTTCAAGCAGTGAAGATTTAAGTAGCCCAGGTTATCACGAGTAGAAAGATAAGAGAGGCAAACGTCAAAACTTTAACGTCATAAGTGCTTAGATAGTCACTGCATGGGGACAAAGAAGATCCTGGATTGAATGAAAAATCAGCTTTTCCTCTCTAAGACACATGTGAAATACTAAACTTAACAGGGGGGATAAAATAAACTACACTAGGGGCAGCAGAAGGGAGACTGCACATGATGTGCAGCAGTTAGTACATTAAAACCATATTTTCACTCTTTGTTGCAGACATACAGATAGTTTTGATTTTATTTGTTATCTCCCTTCACTCCAGTACAACAGAGGTAAAAGGAGTTCAATTTGTTGTGCTCAACGTGCTGACAATGTTGTTTTCAACAACTACACATGCAAAATGTCACATAGTGCTGCAGGAATCAGTCCTAAAACCTGGAAATGAGTTAACATTTTATCACTCCCAGTTCCCTTGTCTTAAGGTCAATGGTTTTTTGAATATGTTTTTGGTTAGAGGCCTGAAATAAGTTCTATGGTTAACACAAGTTTAAGAGACTTTTGTTCTGTGACATAAAATACACCAGTAAATACCCCCCTTGTGAATTCTGAAGCTTTTAAGTTTCTTTAAAAAGAGGCGGTTGCTAACAAGGGGCTAAATCAGACTACAGAACGTCATCATGCCAAACAGAGCTTTACAATGTCGTGGTGGTAGTGATGTTGAAGTCATACAACCATGCAGTTTGTTCATAGCCTGGTGATTGCATTTATGCTTCAAAAATCTTAAAAGGCAGGACACGAGGTCAAGCTCAGCTCACATCCCAGCTACATCAGCTGATCTCAAACAGCCAATCAACTGATGGAGCAGCTGATTGATGGAAGGGAGTCAGCTGATAGATCACATGATTCCTATCTATGCAACCAATTGGCGAATATCATTCAGGGCGCCCTATTTAAACTGCTCTGGCCCGCCTACTGTTGCTGCTTCCTCTGCAAGCTGCTTTGCAACCTGCCTCCACCCCAGCTCCTCCTTTTCATGCTGTGTCTGACTTATCAATGTCATTTCTGTTTGTCACTGATGCTGTTCTGTTCCAGGGGGGTCTTTGCTGTTGCTCTCCCTGCCTTAGACTTTCCATGTAGGCGCATGGAAGGTCAGGGAGGATTGTGCTCTCTCCGCCTTAGGCTTTCCTCGTTTGCATGTGGCTTTTCTCATTTGCGTGTGGTGGGGCAGAGACGGTTGCACTCTCTGCCTTAAGGCTTTCTATGAAGACGCATGGAAGGGTGTAGAGGCGTGCTCTCAGCCTTAAGGCTTTCCATGTAGGCGCATGGAAGGGCAGGGAGGTGTGGTCTCTCTGCCTTAAGGCTTTCCACAAAGGCATGTGAAAGGGGCTTTCTGCACAGGCCTAGGAAGAGAGGCCCCAGAACAGAGCGATACCACCAAATGTAATACTGCAAATGGACATTAAGTTTTCTTTGACTAAAGCGGTCCTGACTGAACTTATTTTCTGCAATAATTCAAAATCCAATGGAAAAATACCATTGGTGTTCTTGTCGAGAAAACCAGGGCGATGCTAACTTTCAGGCTTACAACATTCCTGCAGCACTCTACGAGAGAAACAATAGTTAATTCATGCTCAACAGTTTTCAAGTAAATCGTCTCCTTGGTACAATACATCAAGCAAAACCAAATTAAAATGTAGTATAATATTGTATAGTATAGCCTAATTTGTTTGTTTACAACACCTGATGGATAAGTTTGAGATTTTTAGAAATAAGCATATTTGTGTTCTTATGAATTAGAAGATAAAACTGATACTGCTGTTAGAGCTGTACTGTAGTCTGAATATGAAGCTACAGCCAACAGCCAACTAGCTTAGCTTATCGTAGCATAAAGACTACAAGCTGGGGGAAACAGCTAAGCTAAGCTAACTATCTCTTGGTTTCAGCATCATCTTTAACAGACACACGAGCATGATATCAATCTTCTCATCTCACTCTTGACAAGAAAGCTAAAAAGTTTCCAAAATATATAGAAAAATTAAAAAAGTAATCATGAAATTACTCAGTTATAACAACACAAACCACTTCTCCCTCATTGTAACAGAACACTAATGGTTTGTGGTGACACGTTCAGCTGATTATTTGCTGTATTAGCTATATACAGCGTTTTGTTTCTTTTTCCTGAGAAAAAAGTCCTGAACAACTTACAAAGAATTAAATAGATTTATATTTTTATTAGCTATATGTTAGAAATATATTTTTGCAAACATTGGTTCTATTTTCTCTTGAGTAAACAAAAGAGGGGATTGATAGCATGAGAAAGAACAAGTGCCATAAAGAAAAATTGCACACCATGGTGAATGGTAAATCTAAAGTAAAATTTGTTGTAGAGATATGAAGCTGCTTCTGTAGAGCTACAAAACATAAAAAGTTACTTGTTAATAGTAATGATATATAAAGTACTTTTCACTTTAAATTAGTAAAAAGAACCAAATATAACATGCAACAACATTGACTCAGACAAAATTTATTTTTTTATTTTATTTTATTCATTTTTACTGGTTGACCTAGCTTGATAGAACTTACTTGAGCCTTAGAAAATAAATATACTTGTTAAAAACTTAGTTTCTTGAAACAATCTGATATTTAAAGACTTAATTCAAAAGTAAATGAAGTCAGTTATTTGCATTTAATATCTAAAGCGCAGGTAATATAAGCAGACAGACTTTTTTGTCAAAGTTTTCATGGCTATTATCATATTTGAGTACAAATAAACCTTTTAAATGTACTTTAAATTGTGTGTTTAATGCATGATAATTACTCAGGGCTCAACAAGGTAAAAGATAAAGTATTAGCCTTTCAGTAAGTCAGTGACAGACAAAGACGTGATCAGACAGGCCGCTAAAAAATGCACCCTTCTCTCTGCATGGCGGCATGATTCAGTGTGTTATCTATCAGCACACCTTTCTTTTTTCCTGTTCTGCTTCTCACCATCTGTTGCTCATATTCCAAGAAAAACATGTATTCCTCCGACACAGTGCAACAGGAAACATCTGCTGTGGTGTGAAATGTGGCCGTACAGGATACATGCAGAGGTGGAGAGAGTATTGTATCAATTCAAAGATGTGAACAAATGCCTCAACGCTCCTATAACATGAATAACATCATGTACAGTCTGCCTCCTGGTGTATGTAAACTGCTCATTTCTATTAAAGGTGATGGGCTCACGTGACACAAATAGTCTGGACTGATGCCAGGTCTGCTGCCACTGTACACACCAATGGGACGTCTTTGTCTGTCGGCCTTTCTAATTGACATCCTGTGTGTGGAGTCTTTGCTGATCCGGGTCATCCATATTTATCTCTGGGATCAATGCAAAGCTTCTGGCAGGATCCTGACTTTACAAACACAATATCAGACTGATCACATGTTTCAGCCAGCAGGAGTTAACCACAGTGAGATGTTCCAACCCTAACTGGATTAAAGTGATGAAGGTGAACAGTAATTTTGGTCATTTTGTCTCCGGCTCACTCACATGAATGACAGTAGGAAAATAACTGATTTGGCTGTAAGTGAATTTTACAACTTTGAGCACATAATGAATTGAATAAGGGCTATATAAGGGTTCACACTGGGAGGTTGACATACCTTAAAAAATGATTTGTCTCTCGCAAAGTTAAGTCTATGGGAAAAAGTATTTTCTTCATGTGATGGACACAAATGTTGTAATGTGATGGTTTGGCCAATATGTCTGATTGGTTTCAAAGCCCGACACTATTCCTGGGAGCTGTATGAGTCTCTCTTCAACCATTGCTGGCCAACACATTTTCACACCCCAACTCATCTAATGCGGCAGCTTGGTCAGTGGCCCTACGCTTCAAACTATGACGGTCAAGGTGCCCCTCTAGCGTCAGTTTTGGATGCTCAGGAACGGTGTGTCAGTTTCGCTTGTTACATGCATAGTGTCTTTTCAAAATAAATTCCCATGTTCACCAAAACTACTTCAGGTTCAAGCAACAAAACTACTTGGTTGGAACAAAGATCATGGTTTGGGTTGAAATAAGTACATTTGGACTCTTTTTTAGGAAGGCAAAGGCATGACCCGCCCTACTCTGCTTTACTCTGCCTCTGACTGGCTTACCTTGACATTCTCACTCTAACCCTAACCAAGCTAACTACTTTTGCCTAAACCTAACCTTCTGGCGGTCCATTGTAGTCGAAGATGATGTAGCTTCCATACAGCTGTGTTGAACTTGACAGTGGCTATTGTTGCTGGCGGCGATGCCACTGCACGTGACTATGAAGCCCAATCCTGGAGCCACATATCCTGCCACAGTGAGGACACGTGAGGCTTGGATCAGGAGGCTGGGATGGTACTGGATCAGCGTGAGGTTGTCTTCGCTGGCGCCGGATCCTCTGTTGTTGGGTGCGACTCTCCTCCACATGATGTTGCACCTCTTTAATGTCCCCTTCAGCTGGTCTTTAAACAGCTGCTTTTGTCCTCCAGGCTTTCTGCTGGCTGACAGGAGTTGTACATAAAGCACCTGACGGGGCAAACGGCATCCAGGCATCCGGATGATATGGCCGACCCACCGGAGTTGCCTCTGTGCCAAAATCGCCTCGATGCTTATGGACTTGGTGCGATGTAATATGTTGGTATGAGGAACACGGTCCTGCCAGGTGATGCCAAGGATGTGTTGGAGGAATCTGATGTTAAATGCATCAAGGCGTCTGATGCGGCAGCGGTAGGTTGTATTTATCCAGGCTTCTGCTCCGTAAAGCAGTGTCGACACACACACACTGCCCTGTAAACTGCAACTTTGGTCGATGTCCTAAGGTGGTTGTTGTCAAACACATGAGAGCACAGTCTACCGAAGGCAGAAGACGGCAGGTTGATGTGGCCATGGATATCATCATCAATCTGGCATGTGGATGTCAGTATGCTGCCGAGGTAGCAAAACAGGTTAACGAGCTTGAGGGGTACACTGCTGATGGTGAACATTGGAGGGGTAGGGGATGGAGACCTCTCCTGAAAGAGGACTTCTGTTTTTTGTGCGTTGATGACAAGACCTAGTGAGTGGTAGACAGATGACATAACGTCCAGTGCATGCTGCATAGCAGCTGGGCTGTGGGCCAGCAGCGCACAGTCATCTGCATACTGCACCTCCTTGGTGTTAGTGAGTGAGGTCTTTGTCTTTGCTTGTAGGCACCTAATAACCAATCCAACCAACAAAAGCATCGAGTAAAAGCCAATCAAAAGGAGAGTAGTCTGGGTATCTTTACCATCCTAGCACAAAAAAGTAGCAATATCACATTAGTAATGACCAATTCTTTAAGTAGTATCACTTCCTTCAAGTTGAAACATGTAACTGTATCGAACCTTTCAAGTTTTGATACTTCTTGCAAAATACGGTGTAAGATTCTTCATGACACCTCACAAAACTTCTCTTCAATGACTCACTACTCATTACGTGTAGGTTAACATTAATAAAGATAAATTATTTATCTAAATGCATTGATTCAGCATCCTGTTTGTATGTAGGTGGGCTATGTAGACTTGATATAATGTTAAAGAAAACACAGCATCTTTGCAGCATTCATGTTGTTTCCACATTACAACTTTAAGCTCATGAAAAAAATAAAGTAGAAATAAAGTAAGAACAACCACTCATGGAGCATGTGAATGCATCATTAGCCTTGGCTGGTGGAGGTCTCAAGTCACATTCAATTCAATTGGACAGACTCAGATATTTGACAGGCTGACCCATTAGGCTATGTACCGGACACTAAAAAGAGTCATTCCAAAGGATTTGTTCGTTAACTTGCCCATCACTGTCTCACATATGTGTCATACGTGACATTAATTGCATAACATAGTTTTTAAAAATTCCATGTTTCAAACAGGACATGAACAGTGGCCTCCTGGGTAAGAGTCCTGTGTTTGTTTGACCCATCCACTCCCCCTCCCACCTGACCCAGACTTTCTCGCTCTTTATACTTCATCATTGCCACAGATGGGTTTACACTGGAGTTAGCTGAAAGCCTGGTCCATCTCATACAGCCTTGTGCGTTGGAATCAGACATCGACAGTCACTGACCAAGCTGCTGTATTTGATGCATTGGGAATAAGGCCAGGCTAATATCTAAATATCTAAGGGCTTTTACTTGTAGTTGAGTATTTTCAGTGTCGTATTAGTGCTTTTACTGAAGTAAGGGATCTGAATCTTCCATCGATGAACCAGTGTTTACAACCCCTATATAAACTCCAAAACTATACAACAAAATGTAATCAAATACTAGCAAAACAAAGAATATCAAGGTAAAATTGTTGATCTAAAGTAAAGTGTGTTGTCATCAGTCTTTCTTATGACTCAGCGCTCCTTCAAATAGATGGTGTGCTCCTTCTACATGAAAACAAATCAATAAATGAACCACACCAACATGCAATACCAACACATACATGCAAACATGCCGGCTGGCCTCTGCATACAGTCTAACATCACATATATTCTGCAGGCTACAACATACTCAGTATGGTTGAGTGGAAGCAAAAATCTGATGCATTTACAGACACACATCCATGCACAGCAACGTGACTCGCTGTTTTGTCCTCCATCAGCTCATTGCCGAGTGACCAATATCCTGCACTGGTTACTGTGACTCATTAGTTTCTATTGTTAATCAGACAAGCCAGCCATTGTTGGTCTGACTGAGAACCTTAATCACATGTTGTAAAGCCTAAATGAATCGCTATATATAGAGAGTGCTTCCAGTTCAGCTCATATTAACCTCACATGGCACTGTGTAGTTAGTTTGAATGGATTATTCTAGGTGGAATTGGACGTCTTTATTCATTCACTGATTGATTTCTCTAAAGCTTCTTACACATGTTAATCATGCTCTTCTGTTCCTCTTTTTTTGTCATTCTCGCTTCACACCCAACTAAAGAAACTCACAACTCAACATGAGATGGGATGCATGTCTGGGATTGTCTTCATTAGCTGCTTCAATCACTTTAACTGGCTCTGCAGCTGTATAAGGAAGTCCCCTTGAATAACTGAACTCCTCACAGACAAATATTGACTTCACAAACATCAGTGTTGTGCACGTGTTACCGTTATGCTACTAAACTTTCACAAATCAAGAAACAACACGAAAAAGGATTAAAAAAGCTCAGCCTTCAAAGCTAGACTAGACTTGGTACTGAATATAAATTCTGGTTAATATTCAAATAAAGTCAATATAAACCCTGTAATCCTCTTATTTATTGTTGTTTTTCTCCCGTTTCAGTTATGCATCTCGTTATGTCTCTTCTGGTCATTTTAAGTCTCTTTGTGGGTGTTCTTGCCTGTTTATAATTATTTTGTGTCTTTTTGCAGATCCTTTCTATCTCTTTTACCCCTTTCCATCAACATGGAACCAGTTCCATTCCGGTTTCCGCACTTAATTTTGAACTGTTCAGAGCATTTCAACCAGAAATAAATTGGTTCAGAACCTGAAAAGCTATAAGTGCTATATCACAGGAAACTGGACTTGCTTGAGTTTCTTGAAGACGTTTCGCCTCTCATCCAGGAGGCTTCTTCAGTTCTTCAGTCTGCAAATTAGACGTTATGTCTACCTGAAATGCCTCATTTCCCTGCCTTTTCATGACTATGTAACACATTATCTATGTACACAATGCCCACCCCCAAACAAACCTACTTAGTGCAGAGCTAGAACAGAGGCTGCAGGGAGTTTGAACTGTTGAGGAGCTGTCAAGGAGATGCTGCTTTTTTCAGTGCAACTGCGAATTACCCCTGTTTGGACTGCCAAAGGAAGGAGAGACGAAGAATAAGTGGAGTTTATTTTTAACTGAAGTTTGAACCATGATGACATCAGTGGGTGTGTCATATTTTACTATATAATGACAAAAACTCTGTCTGTGTGTGGGTGTGTCTGGTCCATGTTTTTCTCCTCACTGACTTGGTCAATCCATGTGAAATTTGGCACAGTGGTAGAGGGTCATGGGAGGATGCGAATGAAGCAATATTACATCAATTGGCCAAAGGGGGGCGCTATAGAGTGTGCCAGGGCTGACGTCAAAACCTGGAAGTTTAGCATCGCGCTGGTTCCTGGAAGAGAAAGTGAATGTGATTTTTGTATTGCGTTTTGGATTATGTCAGAAAATAAGCTCTGTGGCTAACGCAAGTTTATGATACTTAAAGGTTTTGTTCAGCAAATAATCTTAACATATGAACACTTTTCATACTGCATTTGAAGCTTAAATGCGATCGCCAGAAGTAAAAAGCTAACGATAAGCTTTAACGGACTACATGACTACTCCACGGTCGCATGACTCTTGACGTCACCGCCACTAAGCTTTCAACTGATTTCGGCTGCTTTATTTTAAAAACATTGTATAATGGGGAAATCGGACTGTTTAAGCTAAATAAGAAGCTGTAATGGCGGACTGCCAGCACTCTCGCCAGTTCGGGGGTGATGACGTTTAATGTCCCTGACAGGGTTTGTAGTCATATTGAGCAACTTGTTAGCAACCGCCTTTTTTACGACACATAAAAGCTTCAAAATTCACAAGTAGGGTATTTACTGACGTGTTTTATGTCGTAGAACAAAACCTGAAACTCGCTTAAGCTTTTGTTAACCACAGACCTTATTTGAGGCATTTTACCAAAATCCCATTCAAAAAACATATTGACTTTTAGACGAGAGAACCGGAAGTGCTAAAAGCGCTAACGGAGTTCCGGGTTTACTGGCACACTCCATAGCGACCAATTGAATTTGCAAACTTTGAATGGGCATATCTCATGCCCCGTATGTCGTAGAGACATGAAACTTTGCACAGACATGCCTCTCCTCATGAGGAACAAATTTGCCTCAAGAACCCATAACTTCCAGTTATATAGATTTTCCGCCATTTTGAATTTTTTGAAAAACACTCAAAATTGATCTCTTCCTAGGAAGTTTGACCGATCTGCATGAAACTCGGTGAACATAATCTAGGGACCAATATCTAAAGTTCCCTCTTGGCAAAAGTTGGAAAACTTACTAAAACTGAGCTTCTATAAGGCAATGAATATTGCGGAGGGCGTGGCTCATCACATAAAGTTGTATAACATCTCAAGGGTTTCACCAATCACCACGCAACTTTGTAGGCATATGACCACACATAATCTGAGGGGACCCCTCCATTATTGACCCCATCAAACAAAATGGGGGCGCTAGAGAACTAATTTCTTATCTCGGCCTAACCGCCATATCGATTTTTACTAAACTTGGTAGATAATGTAGAACAGGACATCTCAAGGTGACTGGAGAAATTTAACCCTGATTGGCAACTGGGTGGCGCTATAACAACAGAAAAATGCTTAAAAATGGCTAAAATGCAACCAATCGCTGTGACTGCCCCTGTGGCCTAATGTTGTTGTTTTGTTTTTTCAGATTTTTGGTATGACTAAGTCATGGTATGGTATGCTGTACATAATCACGGAAACTGTCAGTCATTCTGTCTATTCCACATTTTTCTGCTCACTGACGTGGTCAATCTATGTGAAACTGCACATAGGCATTGAGGATGGGCATAGGTAGAAGGTGACAAAGCTACCAATGGGTATAGACTAGTTTTACAGATTGAAAAGAGAAGATGGCAGCAATGGAGAAGTCAAGTGAGAAATTGTTGGGAAAAAAGCGTGCAGTGGCCTTTTTAATAGTTGGATCAGGCTTGTTTTTTTGGAACAGAACAAAAGTTCAAAAGGTAATCACTGTAATCTGCAATTTTACTACTACAGTTGACTTCAAGTGTGCACTGTACAACGCCCCCTATTGTTGACATATATCCTTAATGGTTCTGCGCAAACTACTGGAAACATGGACTGGTTCACTAAAGTGCAACAAGGTTTCAAGAATCCAAGAGCCAAACCATTACAAGAACCAGAGGTAATTTGGTGGAAATGTGGTATTTGTGGTTAATATTTGGGTGACATTTTGCAGATAAAGGCCAGGGTGTGCCCCTGACATTTTGGGCCCCTGAGTCTGTGCCTGGTAGGCCCATTCATAAATCCATCCATGAATACAACATGCTAACATTCATTTATTCATTTTCCATAACCGCTTATCTTGTTGGGGGTCTCGGGGGCTGGAGCCTATCCCAACTAACATTGGGTGAGAGGCAGGGTACACCCTGGACAGGTCGCCAGACTATCACAGGGCTGACACATAGAGACAGACAACCATTCACACTCACATTCACACCTATGGGCAATTTAGAGTCACCAATTAACCTGCATGTCTTTAGACTGTGGGAGGAAGCTGTAGTACCCCGAGAAAACCCACACTGACACAGGGAGAACATACAAACTCCGCACAGAAGGGCTCCCCAACACCTTGCTTAAAAGGACTGGTATGTATCACGCTTTTGGTTTCTTGTAAATAGTTATGAGCCACACTAAATGACAAAAACAGCAGGAATGGAAAATACAAAGAAAAAGACAGGGAGGGGTCACTGTTGAAGACTCCCAAAAGGTGCAGAGGAAATTAAATTACATAAGGAAAAGAGGATGTTGCAGACTTTATGTGTAGATTTGGTTATATAATTGCACACTGCATATAGAACAAACCCATATTGTACCTTTTCAGCCATTCATACGTGTTATGCATGGATAGCACGGTTGCTGTACTGTATGTATGACGATGTGCTACAGGGGCTTTGCAGCATCTGTTGATCTGTCCTGTTGACTGAGCATCTATTAGTCATGAAACACAGTGGAAGTCACTCCACCCACACACACAGCTGACATGGATTTCCCTTGTTGGTGGTGTTTTTCCTCACAGTGCTATAATTTTACTGTGAATTCATACAGCCTGTAATTATTTTCATCCACATATTTGTACTTTGTGTTGGAGCTGAGTGTTTTATGGCAGCTGCTCTTGTCTACAAATTTTACCTGTATTTATATCCATGTTTCTCTTGCTACTGCAAAAGCCCAGAAATTAAATATAAAAACTAAAACCCTCTTTGGTAGAACATATAACAGTATCACATATTTTATTTTATGTACATGATATTCTATTCCTACAGTTTCCCTTCTGAACTATTTTATGTTTTATATCTTGGGTTCTCATTTTTACTGGCCTGTTTTTGTTGTCTCGTTGTCTGAGAACTAAGGGATTCATCTCCAATAACTCCTTCACTTTAAATGTGCATGTGACAAATAAAGACTTGAACTTGAACAAATGAAGCTGGAATCACGAGCAAAAGAGAAATGGAACCACTGTTTTAGATTGTACTTATGTTAAAGCATTTCCTATTTATCATAGTGTGTTAAGCAGAGGTGGGACCTAGTCATTGTTTTGCAAGTCACAAGTAAGTCTCAATTTTTGCACTCAAATCCCCAATCAAGTCCCAAGTTAAGACTGACCAATCCCAAGTCCTAAACTTTGAGTTTCAAGTCCTGAACATTTCATTATGCGCTCTTTGCCAAATGTAATACCATGTCAACAACAGTTTGTTCAACCCAGTCTTACTCTAAAGACACTGACTTTCACCCAGGAGAGCAGTATTTGCATCCTGTAAGATTCAAAAGCCAAACCCTGTTTTTTTTTTCTGAAACCTAACCATGTGTTTTTGTTTCCTAAATCTAACCACATACTTTTATTGCCTAAATCTAACCGCGTACTTTTGTTGCCGATACCTAACCAGGTGTTGTTGTTGCCTAAACATAACCATGTACTTTTGTTGACTAAACCTAACCGCGTACTTTTGTTGCCGAAACCTAGCCATGTGTTTTTGTTGCCTAAAACTAACCACGTGTTTTTGTTGCCGAAACCTAACCATGTACTTTTGTTGCCTAAACCTAAACATGTGTTTTTGTTGCCTAAACCTAAACATGTACTTTTGTTGCCTAAACCTAAACATGTGTTTTTGTTGCCTAAACATAACCATGTACTTTTGTTGACTAAACCTAACCGCGTACTTTTGTTGCCGAAACCTAGCCATGTGTTTTTGTTGCCTAAAACTAACCACGTGTTTTTGTTGCCGAAACCTAACCATGTACTTTTGTTGCCTAAACCTAAACATGTGTTTTTGTTGCCTGAACCTAAACATGTACTTTTATTGCCTAAAACTGACCGCATACTTTTGTTACCTAAACCTAACCATGTACTTTTGTTGCCTAAACCTAAACATGTGTTTTTGTTGCCTAAACCTAAACATCTACTTTTGTTGCTTACACCTAACAACATACTTTTGTTGCCTAAACCTAACCATGTACTTTAGTTGCTTAAACCTAACCACGTGTTTTTGTTGCCTAAACCTAACCGCATACTTTTGTTGCCTAAACCTAACCATGTACTTTTGTTGCCTAAACCTGACCACGTGTTTTTGTTGCCAAAACCTAACCATGTACTTTTGTTGCCTAAACCTAACCGCATACTTTTGTTGCCTAAACCTAACCATGTACTTTTGTTGCCTAAACTTAAACATGTGTTTTTGTTGCCTAAACCTAACCATGTACTTTTGTTGCTTACACCTAACCACATACTTTTGTTGCCAAAACCTAACCATGTACTTTTGTTGCCTAAACCTAACCGCATACTTTTGTTGCCTAAACCTAAACATGTACTTTTGTTGCCTAAACCTAACCACGTGTTCTTGGTGCTGAAACCTAACCACATGTTTTTGGTGCTGAAACCTAACCACGTGTTTTTGTTGCCTAAACCTAACCACGTGTTTTTGTTGCCTAAACCTAACCATGTGTTTTTGTTGCCTAAACCTAACCACATACTTTTGTTACCTAAACCTAACCATGTGTTTTTGTTGCCTAAACCTAACCACATGTTTTTGTTGCCTAAACCTAACCATGTACTTTTGTTGCCTAAACCTAACCAAGTGTTTTTGTTGCCAAAACCTAACCATGTACTTTTGTTGCCTAAACCTAACCGCATACTTTTGTTGCCTAAACCTAACCATGTACTTTTGTTGCCTAAACCTAAACATGTGTTTTTGTTGCCTAAACCTAAACATGTACTTTTCTTGCTTAAACCTAACCACATACTTTTGTTGCCAAAACCTAACCATGTACTTTTGTTGCCTAAACCTAACCGCATACTTTTGTTGCCTAAACCTAACCATATACTTTTGTTGCCTAAACCTAACCGCATACTTTTGTTGCCTAAACCTAACCACGTGTTCTTGGTGCTGAAACCTAACCACGTGTTTTTGTTGCCTAAACCTAAACATGTGTTTTTGTTTCCTAAACCTAACCATGTGTTTTTGTTGCCTAAACCTAACCATGTGTTTTTGTTGCCTAAACCTAACCACATACTTTTGTTACCTAAACCTAACCATGTGTTTTTGTTGCCTAAACCTAACCACATGTTTTTGTTGCCTAAACCTAACCACATACTTTTGTTGCCTAAACCTAACCATGTGTTTTTGTTGCCTAAACCTAACCACGTGTTTTTAGTGCCTAAACCCAACCATGTGTTTTTGTTGCCTAAACCTAACCACATACTTTTGTTGCCTAAACCTAACCATGTGTTTTTGTTGCCTAAACCTAACCACATACTTTTGTTACCTAAACCTAACCATGTGTTTTTGTTGCCTAAACCTAACCGCATACTTTTGTTGCCTAAACCTAACCATGTACTTTTGTTGCCTAAACCTAAACATGTGTTTTTGTTGCCTAAACCTAACCATGTACTTTTGTTGCTTACACCTAACCACATACTTTTGTTGCCAAAACCTAACCATGTACTTTTGTTGCCTAAACCTAACCGCATACTTTTGTTGCCTAAACCTAACCATGTACTTTTGTTGCCTAAACCTAACCATATACTTTTGTTGCCTAAACCTAAACATGTACTTTTGTTGCCTAAACCTAACCACGTGTTCTTGGTGCTGAAACCTAACCACGTGTTTTTGTTGCCTAAACCTAACCACGTGTTTTTGTTGCCTAAACCTAACCATGTGTTTTTGTTGCCTAAACCTAACCATGTGTTTTTGTTTCCTAAACCTAACCATGTGTTTTTGTTGCCTAAACCTAACCACATACTTTTGTTGCCTAAACCTAACCATGTGTTTTTGTTGCCTAAACCTAACCACATACTTTTGTTGCCGAAACCTAACCACGTGTTTTTGTTGCCTAAACCTAACCACGTACTTTTGTTGCCTAAACCTAACCATGTGTTTTTGTTGCCTAAACCTAACCATGTACTTTAGTTATTGGAGAAGAAAAACCCTAAATTCGCTGTGTTGTACCAATGTAGTGTGTTTATTTTGAAAGAGACTGTGTGTAAATGTCCTGTGAAAACACAAGTGTATATTCAAAGAAGACAATGTATGTAACAGGCAGAACTTGACATGACATCCCAGAACGTCAACAACCAATGCACCCAGGGTACCTTTCACATTGTATCTGGATGTGAGGGTCCATGACCAAACGACAATATGTTACAAGGTCCGAGTGAGAATGTATTGATTTGTTGGAAGCTGTCAAGTCGTCACCATCTGTAATTTTCAACTTTCACGTCTTGCGTACCGCAAGTACATAAATAAAATTAACTTATGAATATTATTATAATATTCTAAATTATTTCAACTGGCGCTCAGTAACGTAACACTAGATTTTCATGGTTCTCTCCTGCAACTTGGCTGGATGCTGTTGGATTAGTTCAAACTAAGTGGATCAGGAAAGTGTTGACTTGCTGGGAATTAATTATGTTTAACATTAGTTGGTTCAGTGAATGAAGGGTAATTAACTGATGTGTGGCTATTTTTTTCCATAACATACTTTTAAATATTTGGGCTTGGGAGAAGGAGTCAAGTATTTTCAAATAAACAGGCTCAAGTCCAAGTGATTAGTGTTAAGTCTTTTTTGATTTTGCCAAATTGATTTGTGACTCAAGTCTGACTCGAGTTTGAGTCATGTGACTCCTGTTGTGTTTAGGATTTATGTTTAAGTGTTTGTTCTGGTGATGACTGATTTTAGTAAATTATTTAGAGTTGCACTCAGTCTTTTTTTCCTTTTCATGCATTTTAATATAATCAAGAGATAATGCATTTTTATATTTGAATTCATATAAAAGGTTTTGGAATGAAGTCATACGTTGAAAGGAAAGTAAATCATTAGAGCCTCACAGCCAAAAATGGTAACTTCATCTCCCACATTAAATCAGGCATCTGCACTGTGAAGATTAACATGTTCTTATGCTAAAGTAACCTGCCATCTTCACCATGTTTGCTTTTCATAATCCAGATTCCCAGTACGTGCTCACCAGATTATTCCAGCCCAGTTATAATGTTAACATGCGTCAACCCGAAACAGCCCTGCAGCTGTTTTAAGAAACCACGTTTAGAAAAGAATTCTCCACCGCAGCCGCTGATGCCTTTTCCAGACGCCTGTCAATAGCCGCTCTGCCCAAACAAGAGCTCCACAAACATCTGTGAAAGTCAGCTCCCCTCTGTGGGTTTGTCGTCACCTCCTCCCTTCCTTTTTTCTCTGCTGTTTGTGTCTCCGCTCTCGCATCTTTTGGTTTCTAGCATTCTCCTGCTGCTTTGCATCGATGCAGGGAGCACAACACAAACTTAATAAGTCTCAGTGGATTGCAGATGGTCAGCGCAGTGAGACAAAACAAAGATGTTCCACTTTCACTCTGTTGAGGTTTAATAGCTTGTTCGACAGCGTGGAAGTTAATGGATCTGTTTGTTACACTGCACCCTCACACTGGCTCCCACATCCTGTCTGACACTGCATACAATACAAGAGACTTGTAAAAGTAACATTTTCACAGTCTCACTGTGGACAGTCGGACATTAAGTACATAAAGTGTAAAAAAAAAAGAACATTTGGCAAATTATTTTAGCTCAAGGTTACAAGGACAAACAGAGGGATGCATAAAGAAAAAGGTCTGTAATGAAGGAAAGAAAAAAGGATGAAGGGAATCAAGAGGGAAAAGCAGGAAGAGGTACAGCTGTAAAATTGAAAAGCAAGAATTTCCAGTGAATTTGCTTGCACTATTTACAGAATTTTAGTTTGTATTTTTGCTCGCTGTTAAAGCTTAGGCTATATCAGTATAACTAAACATACTTTCACATTTTGGTGGTGTAATCTGGTTTGCAGGACCTGTACAACAAAGGCGGACTTTGGCAGTTTTGCTGCATATTTTCATACATTAGTCAAACATATGCTGATGGCTCCCACAGAACCTGACAGTGTGCTCTTTATGGCAGTCTACTTCATCGACATTAAATGACATCAGTCGATGACAGAAGGGAAACTTTGGAAATCTGTTAACAGAATTGTGGACAGTAAAAAATACAGTATTCAAGTGTAGAGGACATTATGCAAGTAGTCCTTCACTTAAGTAGAAGAACAAATACCACACTGTAAAAATACTCCAAGTAAATGTTCTGCATTGAAAATGTAGCTTAATGGGAAACACCACCTAAATCAAGAATTCCACTGTGCACTGTGTGTGTGTTAGTTTCTATTGGCCTAGGAAAGTTCAATCAATATATGTGAACATAAGATACTCTCTCTCAAAGCTAGACACCAGAGAAGTAAAAGCCTATTTATACTCCCTATATGTAACAAAATATATGTAAGCCTATAAATGGCACAAGAGGGCAGAGTCAAAAGTTTCACACAACAACAAATGAGGCTACAGTGGAGGAAGTTGTAATACTGTACCTGTAAACGGAGGCTATGTTGTAGACAGCAGTAGTCTGTGTAGCTATTAACGTTTTAGGCCAGTAATATACTAGCTGCAAACAATGGCAATGCGACCGCATCACGGCTGCCATGCGTGATCTGCGTTCATTTGATGCGTCGGCCGCACATCTCAACGCGAGGTACTGTGATGCGTGCGCAAGATGCAATATTGACAGGACCGCTAGAGGTACTCACGCGAATGAACACGGTGACCATGAGATCGGACCAGATGGGGTCGCTGACGGAGCAATGGCTGAAACTTTTGAAGAGAGGCTGGCAGACCTGGTGCAGAACTACCCGCATCTCTATGATGTTTTCACACCGTTACATAGTGACATAGATCTTCTTCTTCATCAAGCATATCAAGGGCATCCATGTTTGTTTACAACACCCGGCATGCACTACCCAATTTCCAGGTTATATTTCTGTTGTCTGCCCCAAGGGGAGACCGCCAGTATTGTGTGTTTTGGCTGCGTAGTGCTGCAGCAAGTATACACACATATTCTCACGTGACCAGTCTCCCTTACTTCGGAATGGGAGTCTGGGGACATTCGTCTTTTGTTTTGTAATAGAAATGGGTGGGGATATCCAGACCACGTGACGGTGTTGCCATAGGTACGGCACGCTGTAAATCCTTAATTTCTCCTATCTTGTGGACGTTGCAGCTCTGCAATATAGCTGAATCAAATGAAATCATATCCATTTTAATCTCTTCTTGCGATGCACTGAACACTTCCTTTTCTGTTGTACAACGGACAACAATTCGGGGAACAGCAATTCCGGTGTAGGCGGGTGTAAGGCAAGGCTAATCAGCCGTTGGTCGAGGAAGTACGGAAGTACACGGATTTGGATCCAATCACATCACTGCCACTGGGAGCCAGCGCTAGTTCTATTACAACTTTCCTATGGGAATGTCCACAGACGACCGAGTCAGCCAGCGTGCTGACATCATCGGCGTCTGTGTAAAAGACTAATACACAGACACGGCGCATTGTGTATGCATATGTTTAATCAAACGGCAAGTCTATTACGGCCCTGATACATCTCAACATGTGGATGGAGAATTCTTCTCACTATATTACCGATTCACTTGTTCCACCATTGTTTAAATTTCTTTGTTGTCTCCTACGGTCATATCTCGCTTGAACTATGCTACATTGTCTCCACGATCTCCAGTGGTTCTGCTCCGTTTCATCTGTATGTAATGTTGAGCATAAATAAGCCCAAAGACTCAAACTTGTAATGTCATACAATATAAAGTCTGGAGCTGCTCCATACACAATGAATGGGAGACTCTTTTTGTGGACCCAACCAGAGTTTATATATTTATATAGATGGATAGATGGATAGATAGGTAGTGCAATCCAAATCTGTTCTATAAGAAATTGGACTCAGAACATTCCCCTGGGTGCTCTCAGTGTCATCTAGAACATCTCTCACCATTCATTGTCTATGGATCAGCTCCAGACTTTACACAATTAGAATTTTAGCACATTTTTGGATGTATAATCAGGAAAATGTAACTTGAAAAAGTATTACAAGTAGAAACATGTCCCCTGTGACTGTTATACTGTTGTATATTGTAAGATAATCATGACTCATGGATTAATGTCAAAGCAGGATTTTGTAGTTGGTGGAGGTGGAGCTCATTTAGAACTATCAACTGATGATTATTTTCATTATGGACAAATCTGCTGATTATTTTCTCTATTAATTGATTGATTGAGACACAAAAATAAAAAAATATAGTGAGAAATGGCGTTACAATTATCAAGGGTCCAAACTGACACCTTTACAGTGTTTGTCTTGTCCAACCAACAGCCCGAACCTCAACATATTAACAATAAATATAAATAATTAAAAATAACCACGTCACATTTGTGAAGCTGGAACCATGAAATGTTCTTGCCTTAAAAAAGGACTTAAATGATTATCAGAATAGTTGCCAATTAATTTTTTGTCTAACGACTAATGGATTACTCGACTACTTGTTCCAGCTGCACTTGTAGAAATTGTTGGGTAGTTTAATTTATAATAAAACATCATATTTTATAAGTTCTTTGCATGTTTTGAATGCAAAAAAACTTAACTAGTAAATAAAGCTGCCATGTAGATGGGAGTTTGCCCATGCTCGTGTTCTTTATGATACCTAAGTTCTCATGTTTTCTTTTATATTTTGTCTTGGTCTTGTGTTACATGTAATGACTTTTCTTTTCATTCATTCATTTTCTATAACTGCTTATCCTGTTAGGTGTCACAGGGGTGTTGGAGCCTATCCCCTGCCTCTCGCCCATTGGGCGAGAGGCAGGGTACACATTGGCTAACACATAGAGACAGACAACCATTCACACCTACAGCCAATTTAGAGTCACCAATTAACCTGCATGTCTTTGGACTGTGGGAGGAAGCTGGAGTACCTGGAGAAAACCAGACAGAACTCCGCACAGAAGGGCTCCCCCACCCTGGGTTCCAACCTCGCACCTTGGGTTCGAACCAGAAACCCTCTTGCTGTGAGGTGACAATGCGAACCATTGCACCACCGTGTAATGAAAATCTCAAACTTGTGATGTCATAGATTATGTAATGAAATGTGCTATGTAATTAAAATTGCCATTGCCAAATGTAGTGAAGTAAAAAGAACAATATTTCCCTCTGAAATGTAGTGGAGTAGAAAGTGGCATGAAAAAAAAGAACTCAAGTAACGCACAAGTAGGCTACCTCTGATATGTACTCATTTGCACAGTGCTTGAGTGAATGTACTGTACTTATTTTACAGCATGTTGTCAGAGTTACAGAAGGAGGCAGACAGTCTAGCTGAGATAATAAAGAATCATGCACACTTCGAAGGATTTGTCTTATCTTTTTGCCCTGACAAATATTCTACATGCAAACACTACAGTCCCTCTGCCAGACAGATGGAAGGACAGCCAGGCTTCTCAGCCAGTTCTTGTGCTTTTCCCTGGAACAGCATCACTCCCTGACCAGCAGCAGAGTGGAAAGTCCTCATCTGAACCAGGTGCAGCCATCATTCAGCAGCCAGCAGCAAACTGCAGCCCCTCCTCTGGTGTCTGGCACCGAGCCTGCATGTTGTGTAGCTGGAGTGATGGTGTCCAGCCAGACCGAGGTCAACATCGTGTTCCTAAATAAATCTCAGTGGTGTTCTCCCTCACCTTGTTAAAGGCAGGACGGCTGGTGGATTCTGACTAAAGCCATAAATATGTATGTATTCATAATAAAGTTTGAAAATCAATTCCAGCATTAACATTTCTGTGCTGAGAAATGAGCAGACCACCCAGAGCATCAAGCTCATTAACATTTAAGAGGGAAACAGGGATAACAGAGGTCACATCACTCAGAGGCCTCATTTGGTTGTAAAGGTCATTTTATTGAATGAACCATGGCAACAGTGACAGCGGCAACCGTTCCCACAATCATTAAAGTGCCGCTACTTCCACACGTGTTCATGCATGCACTGATGCTGATACTTACAAATGTTGAATTATTATCTTAATGAACTGTATACACCTACACTGACTATGTTCTCTTGTAGCTCTGTTGGTATAGAGCAGTTCTTTCTTTTCACTATTTTAACTTTTAAAAAGCCTCCTATGGACAGATGTCGCAAATGAGTGTTTCACTACCAACACTGAACACAGCACATCTGGTCCTTGCGATTCAATACACAATTCTAATGCTACTGTGATGACCATATAAACTGAGCTAAAATAAACTAAATGGTATTTTCTGAGCCAGTTTCACTACAATTTAAAAAGGTTTTGCTTCACTTGAAGTAGCAACTTTTCTGAGTGCTTTGAGCACAAACAAAATTCTTTCCTCTCAGTATTTCTGGAGAACTGGCAAAGCCTCAGAGATGATATCTCAAATCCCTGGCACACACACACAACCCAAACCACCTGCAGCGCAATGTGTAATTTTGAGATTTGGTGAATGGGCCCTTTAACTATGAGGAAGGCAGATCAGAAAATATTCCTATGGGTCATTTTGGAATAATCCCCAAGACCAGGGCTTCTTATGGGTTAAATACTGTGTCACTCAAATAATTACAAGTTCTGATGCAAATACAGTAACTTTATTAGTATCTACATTGTGTGTGTGTGTGTGTGTGTGTGTGTGTGTGCGTGTCAGCTGCTACCACTCAGCACCACTCCATTAAGTCAGCTTTTGTCACGAGCGGACTGTGACAGTAACACACAAAGGACCCTATAGAACCAGTGCTATTTGTCATGGAGTCAACACTCACACACACACACACACACACACACACACACACACACACACACACACACACACACACACAAAGGGAGGCCGTGATTGTACTAAGACATTCACACTTGTGAGGTAACTGATATCACTGACTCTGTGTACTAATGAATCCTTACTCAACAGTTTGGATGATATCTAACGCATACGCTCCTCTACCGATGAAATGACGTGACATGACATGACGTGACGTGACTTAAAATAACTTTATGTTGACATGACGTGACGTGACGTGACGTGACAGGACTTAAAACAGCTTAATGTTGACATGACGTGACATGACATGACATCATGTGATGTGACGTGACATGACGGGACATGACGGGACATGACGGGACTTAAAATAACTTTATGTTGACATGACGTGACGTGACGTGACATGACATGACATGACGTGACATGACGTGACATGACGTGACGTGACAGAACGTGACAGGACGTGACAGGACATGACGGGACTTAAAACAACTTCATGTTGACATGACGGGACGTTACATGACCTAATGTCACCACCATAACAAGACTGTGAAGCTGTGTTTGGCATGGGCTTGCATGATGACGTTCTGCAGTCTCATTTAGTCACTTGCCTTTTTAAGAATACATGGAAGCTTCAAAGTTCACAGTGGGGTATTTACTGATGTATTCTATGTCAAAGAACAAAACATGAAAGTCTCTTAAGCTTGTGTTAACAACAGATTTTATTTCAGGCACCTAACCCATTGACTTTGAGACAAGGGAACCAGGAGTGGAAATTGCTGACTCATTTTGGGGTTTTAGGAATCATTCCTGACGGACTATTGTTTATGCTGAATTGGCCACTTGTTATTAAACCCTGCTCCCATTAGTTACTGTTGCTACGTCTTTCTGAGTTTACAGTGATAAAAGTTGGCAGATTTACTGATGAAATTCTTATTAATCTTTAGAAACAATGGGTCCTTGATTTCAGTCAGGGAGACATAAAAGCAGCTTCTCATTTCTGGCTGTTGACCATTGATTTTGCCATCTAGCTAAATGAAGTTGCCATTAGCTTAATGAGTTAATTGAAAACACAGTCTCCTGCTGACTTTTCGATGGTTTCAGCTGATTTCCTTAATAATGTACAAGTATCATGCTACATACATGCTAGCGCATTAGACAGCAGGATATCTTAGAAACGTGATAAATATTAATACAATTTGCTAAAAAACTATGGCTAAAACTAATTGCACGTCCAAGGCAAATAAAAGCTAACTTGTTTGTATTTTCAAACAGTACATTTTCATTTCTAATAAGTAGCATTATCTCACATAGTAGGTTTCTCTGGGATTGCTGGGGTGTAAAGCTCCCCTGAAAAGTCACTAATGCTAGCCTAAGTTCTGATATAGTAGCATCTTCCATGAGGCTTCCACATAGTAACGTGCCATCATGACTCTGTCTTTTTTTTGTAACCTAACCTGTAACCCAACAGAATATAGTTAAGTAAAGAAATGCTAGGACTAGCCCGACTTGCTAAAATTTGCAGCTTAGATTATATTAAATAATAATGTTTGACACTTTTGTTCTTGTGTTTTTTGGGTCTCCAAGAGCTAAAACAATGACATCACCCTCCAGACTTTTTAGATAATGAGCATCTGCCTTATGCAGCGTTCGTGTCATATTGTTTAGACTGTAATTTCATGCAACTGAGTCGATTTTCCGAGAGCTAAAGGCAAAAGCTGCAACTAAACTTTATATAACTGTTGATCCAGCTGACTGAGTCAAACACTGTGTTTGTGTATTAGTGGTGAGATGAGACAGAGAGCTGCACAGCTAGTTTGACTGGTTTCAGATCAGATATTCAAACTACAAACAAGTCACAGAGTGCGAATGTTGCTACACCTGTCTGCATGGAATCTGCTTACCTGCATGACCGTGCGTGTGTGTGTGTGTGTGTGTGAGAGAGAGAGAGAGAGAGAGAGAGAGAGAGACAGAGAGACAGAGAGAGACAGAGAGAGAGAGAGAGAGAGAGAGAGAGAGAGAGAGAGAGAGAGAGAGAGAGAGTAAGCAGCAGAGACCAGTTTGTGCAGCATCAGCTGGCCGGCTCATTCCCGGGAACAATGGGATTAAAAGCTATCTGACATCCCGTTTGTCGAGGTAATTAACACACGCTGAATTAAAAACACAATAAAAGTAACACTGGCGTAAATCTGCTCTGTTTGCTGACACAGCTTAAATGTCAAGTTACATCTTGTTGGTACAACTTGGAAACAAAGACGCAGAAATTACTCTCCTCAATATTGTAATTAGGATGCTGACATTTGCATCATAATGGAACGTTTCTCTGTCCGCCCTGCTGGTGTGGTCAACAACTTTCTTGGACTGTTGTTGGAGTTGTTTATTTCTCTTGGCACTGCACAAACGTACAGTGGATGCCCATCTCCTCCAGCTAACATGTAATGACTCCATAGACCTTCTCATTTCTTACTGCGGTAGCTGAGCTCTCCTGCACAGTCTTCTCTCTCTAAACAGCAGACAGAGTTTGTGATTCAACTGAAAGCTCCAGAACAGCTGAGCAGCTATTAGTGGACCATGTGGTGAGATTGTTTCCAAAGTTGAAGTTGTGGAAAGGTTATGGGTATATCAAATCTATTTTCCAAAGTTTTACACACACACACACACACACACACACACACACACACACACTGAAATAATTAAGATGAGTTAGATTAAATATGCATAGTGGTAATGTTAGGGTAGTATAAATCACAAACTCAGAACAGTGCGGTTTTTATTCTCACTGGAACACGTTGCCTTTGATTTTTAATTAATTACACACAAAAAGAGTAACTATTTTTGCAATTTTCACTTGCTACCACAATTTACCACAATTGGTACTGGTTCACAGAATAGGTTGTTGCTTCACACTCCCTTAATCAGAACTGAACTAGGAAAAATGCCATTCTCTTACAGTGCTCCTAATACATGGAATAATCTGCAAAAGACCTTAAACTTAAACACTCTGCCTCCCTTATGGCTGTTTAAGTGCCTTATTTCTGATCTTATTTTATTTGTGTAAATGCTTTTAACTATACATCTGCCCCTTTATTATGTTTATCATGCTGTATTTAGCAATCATTTATTGCTATTGTTGTTTGTTGTTTTGTATGATTTCATATCTGTTTTAATTGATATGCATGATGGTTCTTTGTTTGCCTATTGATTGTTTCAACGTCTTTGCTTATGCTCAGCATCACTGAAAATGAGGGTCTCCCTAAATTGATTTCCCGAGTCTTAAATTAAGGTTTGGATAAATGAATGAATGAATTTCATTGCCAAAACAAGTGTTCTTTCAGAACATTATGACCATTACATTGGTTCCCTTGTCAAAAATCTTCACAAATGAACACCATCTGAATGTTGAATAGTCCACCGACGAAGCCCCGCCTCCCTTACTGAATTAGCTACGTCTTACTGAGTTTACAGTGATAACAGTGACAGATTTACAGTTGAAATTCTTACTATTTTTTTTTTAGAAACAATGGGTTCTTGATTTTAGACACAAAGACATGAAAGCAGCTTCTCAGTTTTGGCCGTCAAACATTGGTTTTGCCACCTGGCTTATGAAGTTAACATCAGCGTCATGAGTTGGTTGACAACAGTCACCCTGCTGACTTTTTAATGGTTTCAGCTGACATTTGTGCCAAATTTGAAGAAATCCCCTCAAGGTGTTCTTGAGTTATCGTGTTGATTGGACGAGACGGACAAGGTCACAGTGATCTTGACGTTTGACCACCAAAATCTAATCAGTTCAAGTCCAAGTGGACGTTTGTGCCAAATTTGAAAAAAATGATGCATTCATAAGGATGGGACTGACGTATATACAGGTGGACAGACAACTTGAAAACACAATGCATCCAGTCACAGCTATTGCCTATGCCGAGGCATGAAAATACCTAAAAACACTGCAACATGCATTGCAGTATTTTAGAAAATGTGTATTTTAATGTAGATCAAGATCTGAATGCAGACTATGAAAACAAAGGAAAAAATACACCTTCTGTTATTAACCTATTTTCTTTAGAGGGTTGTGCAGCCCCAGTAAAGATACATGCACTCACTTTATGCTCTCTAGTTTACCAGTAATCAGACATTTGGTTTTCTGTGCATCTCTTTGTACTTCGTCAGTTTCAGTTCTCTAATCTCTGAGAAATGTTCCCCTCTGCGCCCACGATGCCTCCTGTTTCTGTGCGTACATCAACACCATTAAAAAAAAGCAATTAATCAGCGAGTATGTCCTACATAGATCTCTGCTCCTTCTAACCAAGATCGTGATGAACCCTGAATCCACTGAACTGATAATCACACTAACCCTGCTACCCTTTCTTCCCTCTGCCTTTAGAAATCCCAAAAAACACTCCTGGTCCTCTGCCATCCCTGCAATAAAAGGAAACACTTAAGCTGCCTACGTTTCCCACAGTCCTCAGCTGCAGGCAGGCAGAAAGGACTGTAATTTGCCTGTCTAATTACCAGGCTATTTAAAGTGGTGTGTGTGTGTGTGTGTGTGTGTGTGGTGGGGGGTGGACACAAGGCACTACTGCACTATTATACAGCACTTACACAGTATACACACATCACAAAACGCCCTGAGCTTCACACGAACACAAGAATAGAAACACACACAGACACACAACAGACACACACACAGTGAGAAGCTCCCAGCAGCTACAATAAAGCTGTCAGAGTCTGTAGCAGCTCGAGAAAAAGAGAGGATTGAGGGATAAATGGAGAGCAGACAAAAGGAGAGTTGAATAATTCATGGAAGTTTTTTTTTTTTCTTCCTCTGACGGAGCTTTCCTTTGTCATCATCTCTCTCTTTCTCTCTCAGGATATCTCCACTTCGCATACATGCGGCGCTGAGCAAGGAGAGGATGTTCTTGAACTAAACCTTGATAACAGCTACAGTTTCTATTGACTTTACACAGTGTGAAAGAAACTGTGGCGTGAGGCTGTTTGCACTGCATGTTCTGTGTGAACTTGCGTGACATGTTGTGCTTTTAAATATCAACGGTTGTATCGGAAACAGGAGAACAATGAATGGGATGTGTTTGTTCTTTTATGTTGATTCTTAAGATGTCCAGAAATATGCAAAAATAAACTGACAGTAATTTTAACTTCTCTGTACTTGTATTTGCTCCAGCTTTGTATATTTCTGCCCTCATGCACCACAACACCCAGGCCAATTCATCTATAGTAAATGTAAGAAATACCTACTTGGCAAGAAACCTGTTTCTGATTCTGGTATGGAGCAGCCCCGTCGTCGTGGGGGGGGGGGGGGGGGGGGGTTAAAGGGTATGGATAACCCCAGCCCAAGGCCAAGGGGGGGGCTCATGAAAAGGTACAAAGGGAATAAAATGCTAAAGACATATACATGAGAAGTGACATAACTGTCAAGGACACAGCTCACACATTTACAGACACGACACACACACAGGCACGCATCAGAGAAAGCCACATCAGGGGATCAGGGGGACTCAAACGCTAATCAACAAAAGTTGATTTTTAACCCGGACATTAAAGAGTCAATGGGCGGGCAGATCTGACTGGAGGGGGATGTTGTTCCACAGTTTGGGGGCAGACACAGCAAAGGCATGACCACCCCTGAACTTAAGGGCGCATTCACACTGGTGCTATTTGGTCCGCCTTAAACGAACCCTGGTCCGCTTCCACAGATAGTTCGGTTCGTTTGGAGTGGTGTGAACGCTCATTTGAACTCTGGTGCGGACCAAATGAGCAAACCCTAGTCCGCTTGAAAACTGGGGGCCTCGGTTCACTTGCAAGTGAACCCTGGTGTGGTTCGCTTACAGCGGGAAAAGCAAACGGACTGTCCGGCAAACCAAAGAGAGGAAGTGATGTAATACGCAGTGCATTTTGGGTAGAAAAAAAAACAGAGCCAACAGCGCAAACCGGGAGAAGCAGAGGTAAGAAAAGAAAAAGTTGGAAAATGTCTCGTGGACAGTAGTGAGGAGGTACAGGCGCTTATTGATATATGATCAGAGGACTATATATCGCAGTTGCTTGTGGCTACCCACAAGAACAATGAGGTTTTTTAAAAAGGATGGATTTCTAAAACACTGACAATACAAGTTATATGTGATGCTAAAACACATTTCAACGTGCCATCTGATGCCCCCCCCCCCCCCCCCCCCCCCCAAAAAAAAAAAACGCTAAATTTTGTTGAGGGCAAAGGGAACACTGCCATTTTAAATAAATTCTTTGGTTTATGACTATCTTTGTAATACTTTTATTATTACAATATTATTACTAAACTTGATGTTATTGTAGCTATTGTCAGAACTGTTTGCCCTGCATCAGCCCTGTATCATTTTGTCATATGGATCACTGAACATTTATTATGTTGGGTGGTGGTTAGCATTGTCGCCTAACAGCTAAAGGCTTTCTAGTTTGCATCCAGGGTGGGGGGGCCCCTCTGTGTGGAGTTTGCATGTTCTCCCCATGTCAGTGTGGGTTTTCTCTGGGTACTCCGGCTTCCTCCCACAGTCCAAAGACATGCAGGTTAATTGGTGACTCTAAATTGTCCGTAGGTGTGAATGTGAGTGTGAATGGTTGTCTGTCTCTATGTGTCAGCCCTGTGATAGTCTGGCGACCTGTCCAGGGTGTACCCTGCCTCTTGCCCAGTGTCAGCTGGGATAAGTGTCCTTCTGTCCTGGAAGAGGGATCCCTCCTCGGTTCCTCTTCCTGAGGTTTTTTGGGGAGTTTTTCCTTATCCGCTGTGAGGTTCCAAGGACAGAGGGATGTCGTATGCTGTAAAGTCCTCTGAGGCAAACTGAGATTTGTGATATTAGGCTTTATAAATAAAATTGGAACTGAAATGACTAAGTCCTAATTACCATCAGCCTCAGTCGTACTTCATACTTGGTGTTAATTAGCAAATGTTGGTGGAATCACTGCCATGTTGGCAGAGTATTCAGGATGAACTTGGAGAAATCAGAGTCTAAAATTAGAATTTGTGAAAAGGAGAGTGATGTCTGCAGTTAATCTGGTGATGAGAATGTGGAATAGTCCACATATGCACAAAAAATAAGTATAATATTTCTGACAACACTATTTTTGTGCATAGATAATTAATATACCCACGAATGCCATTATAACCAAAGTGTCTGTGTACGCATCATTTACTGGTCTTCTGATCTTATAACTCCTTTTAACTTCTGTTAACTTTTTAGGTGTTGAAATTCTGTGCAACTACTCTTAAACTTTTATTTGGCTGTAAGCTGCATCAACGTAATCTTTTCTAAGAACCCTTTCATAAACCAAAAAGCAAGATAGCAGATGTGACACAATGAAGCTTTTATAATTCATGCACATTTCTTGTCTCATTTCCCACATTTGGCTTTTAAATGACCCTGAAAGCAGCATTCAGAGCACAGGAAAACAAGCTGCTTTTATCAAATCACATCAGATTTTAAATATAGCTTACTTATGCCTGAAAGTATTTATATAAAAGTAGTTTTTCATGCTTCTTGCCGTGGCCGAAGAGAATGATTTCCTTTACTGTAAAAACTTCTGAACCCTTGTCCTCTCACTCCTCCTGAGATGCCAACACACACACATTTCTCTCTCTCTCTCTCTTTCTGTTTCTGTCCGCTGTGTGTGTGTGTGTGTGTGTGTGTGCGCATGTGTGTGTGTGTGTCATTCAGCTAAATAAAGCCGTGGAGTGTCGGGCTCAGCATCTCTGCATTGCCTGTTCATTGTGCTGCTGGGAAAGCAACAGTAGCAACCCCGCGGATGATGCACCATGTCAGCAAACACATAACAATGGATTGTCTGGTGTCTCACACACACACAAATACACACACACCCACACAGACGCACACAGTCACAATGGATGTTTTGGGAGTGACTCCCAGCTGTCACTAGTGTAAAACACTAAGCGTGTTTGCAACATGTAGCCTGGTACAAACAAGAAGAGCACACAAATAAATCCTGCAGGGGATAAAAAATAAATATCAAAACATCCTCCTGATTCAGAAGTAGGCTTGGTTGAAAATACTTTTTCTGGAGTGCAACTATATCACGAAGCAAAAGTCTGGTTATGTAGAACACATGCTGGATTCAGACTAGAAATATTTATGTCCCTATCCTGCATGAGGTTGATCAGTTGAGAGCAATAATGTACAGCTATGACATGGCAGGTTCTTCCTCGTCCACTATAACGTACTGATGTCTACAGCTTCATTTTTTAACCCCTGATGTGTACTGAATAGGTACCATTATTGACCTGATATCATAAAGTAACATGTGGTCACAGTGTCTGTCTCTATTACTTAAAACTGCACTTGTGATGTTTTTATGATAACAAAAGATCAAATGAACAATGTAACAGGAGTTGCTCAAACATTAGCCCTTTTTCAAATAGGAAAGCCCAATCAGTCTTCTTTCAGCATTGGCAGTATAAAAACAGAATCGAGGAGTGCAGCAAAATGCCACCTACCTACTTTTGATTATACAGAATGTGCCTTTTTCAGGGCAATGGGGGGCGTGAGCAAGTAACAAAATGTGTAGCTCAGCGTGTGACGTAAACAGTGACGTGGGAGGGAAGCCACGGCTGGTCAGTCCTTCGGCGATTCTCTTGTAAGTCGGCCCGTTCTTCACCGTCCCCGTCATATCACGGTTAATGGCCTCTTCATAGGCGAGGGCAAGGAGGGGGCGCAATCCCTTGTCTCCCCAGTTGCTCATCTTTACAGTGTCTGTCAGGGTTGTGTTTCCCTCTTGCTACTAGCTGCTCGCTAATTCCTGCTATCTGCTGTTTCCTGTTTATCCACCGCCAGTGGGTCACACGTGCGGCGTCATCAACAGCTCCTCCCACAAGTCTCCAACAGCCCCTCCCATTGCGGAAGGCCGCATAGGTCTGTTTAAACTAAAAGGGTCCCACCAATATGACTACCCTACAAGGCGGAAAATTGGGCACCTCGGATCAACTCGACAATCCGGCTCTGTGTGTCTTAACGCTCGCAGCTTGCCGGCAAAACGGCCCAACATTCGCTGAAAATCTGGCAGTGTAAAAGGCGCTATTGACTCATCCCTACCCATCAAATATGGCCACTTTGTGGACTTTCACGTCTACATATGCAATCCAGTCTCTCTCTCTGAAGGTGTCACAAACTGCCGCTTGGGCAGTGACTTCTGGCGTCAGACACCGACGAAAAAGCTGTCCTTTCACGTCGCCTTGATACGCGTCTAGTCGCTGTTATTGTTATCGGTACCTGGTGGCATCAAGAGGAAATGCAGTGGGATAACAACGGAGGTTCAAGTATGGTGTGCAGGAGGGGTGGTGGATGGATCCAACAACCATCGACTTTTACCTGGGAGGCTGGTGTTTGCTGCTCGTAAGATTGTAAAGCTATACCCTGTTCTTTTTTCCTAAACTCAACCATGTGCGTTTGTTGTTGTAGGAAAAAAATGTCAATTCGTGTTGTTGACATTTATTTTGAAAGAGACATTTCCTGTGAAAATGGAAGTGTATTTTGAAAACGTACCCAAGGTACCTTGCACATTGTATCTTGATGTGGAAAGTCCATGTCCAAACCAGACGTTGCACTAGACTTTTTCGTCGCCGGTCATTTTGACTGACAGGGTCATAAAAATCCGGTCATAATCTATTTTTACTGGTCATTTAAATTTTCGTTTTTAAATGATAATAAAGATATTCAAAGACATTTAGTTTTCATTTGTTCGTTTTTAATAAATCCAACAAGCAAGTTATAACGTGTACATTAATAAGGACATGAACGAAAAGGTGAACAGACATCCATACATCGCAGCGCTTCAGTTCGGCGTCTGGTCTATTTTTCACACTAGCCGCAAGAGCTTCTGTTAAGCTGGATAGAGCGGTACCAAACAGGAAGTCGGACACAGAAAAGATGAGAGAATCCGGCCAATTTTCAAAATAAAATAACAACAGCATGCACGATGAACGCGAGGAGAAAATACCATGTTTATAATTTAAAATAACACAACAGTGCATAACTGAACACATTTTTCAATACCCTAATCCCTTCATTACAATTTTAATTTTGTGTCACCGAGCCTACAGACATAACTACATGAATGAAATGGTCAGAACAATATGCCCTATTCATTCAGTGTTTATCCAACACGCTCAATACATGGACATGCAATGACAAATTGTCATTAACTTATTACGTTAGAAAAAACGATTAAAATATGGACTTACCCATGTTTAAAATGACCTGTTGAAGTGAAAAAACGAGTACTGACGGGAACAGATGAGTGGAGGAGTGCAGGAGAAATGTGCTGCCTGTGTGGACAGTCAAGCGCCTGTGAGTATATTCGCAGGACTTCTGCGGCACTACTGCATCTGGTGTGTCCAGGCCGTTATGTCAACAACGCTACATGAAGCAGATGAATGACTTTTTCTCTGCAGTGTGAAAACGGCAGCCACTTAAACCGCTGACTGTGCACTCCGCTGCCAAGTGGGCAGGGGTGGTAATTGCAACCGGTCAAAATGACCGACGGCCTTCAGATTTTCCGGTTATTGTAGTAAAACACCTGTCAATGACCGAGAATATCCAGTTAACGTGACCCCTGGTCCAAACGTTGATATGTGACGTGGTCCGAGTGACATATGAAATGCTAGATATCCTTCTGTGTCTGTTGTTGATGTTCCTGGAAGGCGTGTCCATTTATGTTTGTTGTGTGCATTGTGTCTTGTCAAAATACATTTCAGTTTCCAATAGGATATACTCTGATATCCATTGATTCACAAAACTTCTAGACAGCAGCAGCACCAGACCATTTTTCTATATGCCTTTCTGACAGAGCAGAGGTAAGGTATTATTTTGAGTTTCTGAGAGAGTTTGAGTTCCCTCTGGTAAACAGTTGTGCAGTGTATTTGTGTAGGAATTTTATTGTGAAAGGTAAGAGTGGAAGGAGTGGATCTGGTACTCGCTGCCTTCGTCAAGGTTGAAAGAAACAATAAAGTTTGTTGTCTTGGTTTGTACTACAAAGCCTCTATGTTATTAGAGGCAGGCAGTGGTCGAATTGTTAATTTTTAACAAGGGGGATGCAATGTAGCTTTGATTTTTTTGCGTGCACACATCATCAAATATGACAGCACAGAAGTGCAAAATTAATCAAGATAAAGAACAATGGCATGACCTATACCTGCTGCCTTTAAAAACACAAATAATGCAGTAGTATTGCTATTGCAATACAGACAAAAAATATTTTAGAGTATTCATAAGAGTAGTTCTGAAATAGCTGTGAAAATTAATCTTAGAGTCACTCTTATCCTATAGACATTTCCTTAGCCAGTTATAATTTCTCCTTACCTGTGAAGCCTTGGGCTGATAATTGGTGCTGCTGTCATGTCCCTGTCCTGATACCTGCCTGGTTTCTCCCTGTCCCTCTTCTATCTATTGCAATAATATAGATAATAAATGTGCAAAGCAAAATTTAGAAATAGAATTAAGGATAGTAGTGGTGACATAGCTGTGGAAATTAATCGCACAGTCACTTTTATGCTATAGATATTTTCTCTCAGCCAGTTATAATCTCTCCTGTGAAGACCCTGCATGATCATCCTTGCTGGCCTCTGGTCCACTGTCTCCTCCCTGACCCTGCTCTTTATATTGTGGCAATAAAGATTAAAAAAATATGTGCAAAGCAATAGTGAGCATAAGTTCTTATTAAGGAGGAGTGGGTTTATTCCTAGCATGAAACTAGCTAGCAAGGTATTTAACATAGGTAACAATAACATTAACGTTAGTGTTCTTGTTAATTAGCTTAACTTGATATATTGGCATCTATTAATTAGTCATCATTTAGCTAACATTATCTACATGCAACAGCATCACTCAACTTACACGGGTTGTTTGGAAGAAACTGTGCAAGGTTTTTGCTTCTTGCTGGCTGCTTTGCTGAACATAGTTAACACTCACCAGCACTGCCCAGCAGCACACGTCTTGTCTGTGTGGATTGACTCTGATCACAACATGACAGCGTGTGTATGCGCCTTCTCATGGTGCGTTTAAAGACGGCTCGGAAAAACACGTTACCACGTTAAAAACGAATTGGACGGTGGTAATGGCTGTAAAAAGTGCGGGGGACGGAGGGCACAGATACGGGAAGTGCGGTGGACATGTCCACTGCGTCCCCCCTCAAATTACGTCCGTGACTGCACACACAGATTCTAGATTAACAAGGGGAATGCTTTTTGGTCAATTTTCTAACAAAGAGGATGGCATCCCCCCTCATCCCCCCTCAATTCGACCACTGGAGGCAGGTAAAGGCACAACACAATTGGTTGATGTTTTTCTTCGCAGTACGGAAGCTCAAAAAATTGACCTCATTCCAGAAAGTTCTTTGAAAAAGAATTCAAAACAGAAACAACGCTTTGAAAAATATATTAACATGTGTATTAATCACACAAAATAATGCTCCCAGTGTGTGCAGGCCCTCAGTGGTGTTGATTGGTGGTGATTTTTTTTCTGTATGTTAAACTAATTGCCTCCAGCTTCACACTAACTCACAGAAAACTCTTGTTTTCTAGAGAACAGTGTGGTATTGTTGAATGAGAGGGTTGCCTGTTATGTGAGTGTCATTGGCTCTGACTGTAGTTTGTGCCCATGTGCTGAACAGAAAGTATGGATTTACTCCGGTCATTACGACCCCCTGCTGAGCGGATGTTTCAGTTTGATTAATTAAGTACTCACTCAGTGTGATCAATAACACACTGGATGTCTGTGTTGAGGTCTACATAAAAGTTTTAACATTATTAATTACAGTAGTAAGCAGATGGCCTGTTAGCAGTAGTGAGATATTATGGGATTGAAAGCCTAATAATAGTTACAATAATGTGCAATATAAAAACAGACTTATTTAAGGAAAGTGAATGTTACTCTGGGTTGCAAAGGACATATTAGTGTGAATCAGATCTGTGCTCACCACACAGCAGCTGCCTCAGGCTTAATAACCACAGCAGGCTGTTACTGCAGCCTTTTGCTTTTAGCAGCTGGTATCTGTGGCGAGCTTCACTTTTAGCTTGCAGCCTCTCACACTGTATTTAGGTGTCAGCCTCTGCCAGCCGCGGTGACACGTGTGGGGTATTTCAGCAGTTAGTCGTCATTAGCGGTTTCAGTATTTTCTGCAGCTTTGTCAGAGATGAGCTCATCTTCTATTGCTGTTCCCAGCACACGGAAATGCCTCAGTATGTGGAAGTAACATCTTATCTTGTTGCTGATCACGTTTTACTTTTATGTCGTTGAATGTGACACATGAAATTATACAACGTACAACTCCATGTAAATGTGATCCCATCAGCTCCTTTAACTTAAACAATACAGTCATTTTTTGTGCCCTCTGACACCGTTGGCTGCTGTTCATAACTGTCGGTGTCTCTGTATGGTTCTGGTAAATCATGGTTTCTGGTTGTGGAACGATTTACTGTCCTCACATCCCGACCATAACGGGACAGCCGCATGGTTGCTCCTTCCCCAACACAGGCAGCGACTCCGCTCTGCAGCCGCTTTTGTGCAACATAACATTAGCAGTGATCCACAGCAGAACCACGACAGCACCCCAACGACCTGTTGCCTGTGTCTTGGATAAGAGGTTGCACTTGAACACACCACAAAGACTACAGCCGACGGCCAACCCACACGTACGAATTAACTCTCCATACCAGCAGGAGGCAGTAGTCTGTATTCGTCATTCAAAAAGGGAATCCGGAAGACCGACAGGACAAATCTGAGACGCTAGTTAGCCAGTTAGCACATTAACAACGCAGTGAACGATAACACAATGCCGCTTAAGAGCTCAATAGCTAAAACATAATCTTACCTAATAACAAGTTTGTTTTGCTCGCACGTCCTCTTGACTTTAGCTATTCATTTGCTTCCTCACTTCAGTTTCTCTTCTCGTGCACTGAGCTGAACTGCCAATCAGTGGGATTTCTCTTATCGACCGGCTCCACCCTCTCCCTGACACAGATTCAATATGCTGAATTGGCAGAAAAATTGGCCAACGTGTGCCAACAGTGTGGAACATCCTGCAAAAACTAGCCTCTTTAGCTTCTCTACACTGGCTCCCAGTGTGTTTTAGAATAGATTTTAAGATTTTACTAATTACTTTAAAGGCTCTTTATGGTCTCTCTCCCAGCTATATCTCCGACCTCTTAGTGCCGCGCATACCAGGACATACTTTGAGGTCCTCGGGCAGAGGTCTTTTGTCTGTTCCAGAGACCTGGCTGAAAACTAAAGGGGACAGAGCATCTGATTGAACGGCTAAACATGTTGTCAAATGCAGGGAACACTGGAGGGAACTAATTATGTGGTTGGTGTAATCCAGTCGTTGGCTACCCTTTTGGCTTGTCCATTTTAAACTTTCATTTGAAGGATGTTTAAAGGCTTGAACAGGTGAAAGCATCCTATTTTACATCATTTACATTATTTTGTGCAACACAACTATGAGGTTATTCCATGAAGCTTGATTTGGGGTCTTTGAGGAGTCCCAGTCTCCACTGGTTTCATCTGTACACAATCAGTATTTACTACTTGGTGTAACTTTTTCTTGGCAAACAACAGCCAGGCACAGAGTCACAGTCACAGATCAGTTGCCAGGTAACCAACAGAGATGCTACATGAAATAAACTTTCACAGCAGGAAAAACCGGAGCTACAGGGCCGTCCCATTTTCAGACAAGCCAATATTACTATGAGATAAAGTCTGAACAAATCACATTATGTCTTACTTAATCTGCTGTATCTATTTCTATAGAGACTTAAATAATTATATTGTTTCTGTGATTATAGTCTCTGCTTACTTCTTATTTCTTTTCCATTGTTGTAGCCGGAAGGAAGTGAGTGACATCTGAACTGTCTGTTCCTCTGCTGGTTTCCTTTCATTATCTCCTCTCTGACCTACAACCTTTCAACTTTGCCTTCACCTCAGCTCTGTCTTTATTCTTCCCTTTGCAAAGAATGCAGTTTTTAACATGATAAGCTAATATAGACTGTAAACCAGCTTGTTCATGCTGGCAGCATTAGTCAGACACACTCAGTCATATATTTATCTTTTTGAGAGAACTCATAAGGCAGAAAAACTACATTCCGTCTGACCTAGAGATGCACCGATCCAGCTTTTTCAGTTTTGATACTGATCCCAATGCTGTGGCTTTGAGTATCAGCCGATACCTGATACCGATCCGATACCATGGTTGACCTAAAAAGCTATATACCTTTACATGTAGAACAGACACAGTTCTTTCCTAAGATAAAATGAAACAAGATGAAACAGATTAATGCAATGATGAACTATTTAAACAATTGTGCAACAGCAGTTGAAATAGTGTGAATACCTCCACACAGCAGATTCTCTCCTTCGCTCCATGATGTATGACATAACTCGCGTCACAATAGATTTAAAGGGAAAGATCGCCTCAGGTATAGGTTGCATTTTCCGATACCTGATCCATCTATTTCGATGATATCGGGGCCGATATTTGATCCAGATATCAGATCGTGCATCCCTCTTCTGACCAAAATGTATGTTTTGTGTTTTTTGCCATTTCTATTCACAGTTAAACCTAAATGCAGTAAAATGTTCAGGTTCTGCATCACAACAAGTCAGGAAACTTCAGGTTATTAAGTTTTCTGTTTTTAAAGATAGACTAATATTTAACTGAGTCGATGTTCAGAAATAATCATTTAAAGGATGCTTCATGTTTCGATCAGTGTCAGTCACTTTTCTGTCAGCTTGGTGGCTGCTGGGACTTTCTTTTAGTTTTTATAAACAGGCAGCTCCAGCTCTTTGAATGTGGTGGCAATTTCAATTGGCAGCCAAACTTCACCCCTGCTATTTGGTCCAGTATGTCCAAATCCAGAGTGAACATCACCGCAGTATTTTATATTTGGACGAAACTGGATCAAAGACAAGAAAACTGCTGACACAGAGCTGGAATAACATTGTTGGACAGGTAAGTTTTACATGGCTAATAGCCATATGAGCTAGTTAGATAATGTTTTTTGTTGGAGGCTGTATGGTACAATAGGGTTTTTTTGCATTGGTTAGCAAACACATAGAAAGCTTGTTACATTCTAGCACTAGAATTTAAAGAAAAGAAATCTTGTAGCTCCTACAGCTACCCCCAAATGTTACTGAGACACCACTGACACCATGGCAAAAAAAGAAAATCTGCCCAGTTTGTTGTTACAATGTGAAAATTTTCTCAAGATCCTTTAGTACAGAAGCCTTAAGATGTAAGGTGAATATTTCTGTTGGCAAAAACTGAACTTTATAAACCCAGCCAACAGGCCAGGCCTAAAAAACAGCAACAGCACTGAGGTTTAAATTCCTCCCTGAAGTTTTGGGGTATGCCTCATTCTTATTTTTCTCTCTGCCATTTTTCTGCCAACTGTGTTCTTGGTGCGAAGGGTACATTTATACTTTGCCACATGGATTACTGAAAATTATGTATCCATAGAAAAATAGCAAGGGAATGTTGGAGATAATGTAAGAGATAAACCACAAATTGAGCACAGCTTTAATTCAGGCAGAACACAATGTCAAGCTCAGCTCACATCCCAGCTACATCAGCTGATCTCAAACAGCCCAATCAACTGATGGAGCAGCTGATTGATGGAAGGGAGTCAGCTGGTAGAACACATGATTCCTTTCTATGCAACCATGGGCTTTATAAATAAAATTGAATTGAATTGAATTGAACCAATTGGCAAATCTCATTCAGGGCATCTTATTTAAACTGCTCTGGCCTGCCGACTGTTGCTGTGTCCTCTGCAGGCCCCTTTGCAACCTGCCTCCACCCCAGCTCCTCCTTTTCATGCTGTGTCTGACTTATCAATGTCATTTCTGTTTGTCATTGATGCTGCTCTGTTCTGTTCCCAAGGGGTCTTTGCTGCTGCTCTCTCTGCCTCAGGCTTTTCATGTAGGCGCATGGAAGGGCAGGGAGGTTTGCTCTCCCTGCCTAAGGGCTTTGCATATAAGTGCATGGAAGGGCAGAGAGATTTGCCGTCTCTGCCTTAAGGCCTTGGAAGGCCTGTAAAAAGCTCAACCAGATATGATAAAAAAAAAGAGTTCAAATGTAAGATCAATATGGTGTGTTTAAATTAGACAGTATATGGAATATGTGGAAGAAATGACTAATTTTACCACTGAGATGAAGTATATTCGGTACAGATGGACTCAATCTTGTTGCTGCATCTTGTAGTAAACCTCACTTATTTGGCACGTAAGTTTAAAATCATAAAAATATTTGACCATGTTATTCTCCACCCAGTGACTCCACCCACCGTCTGATAATCAAATAAACAAACATTTCTGTCTGTCTGGTTGGCTGGTCTCTTTATTATTTATGTCTTAGGAGAATTTATGCGATTAATATTGTGTTTATTAAAAATCAGATGTGGTTTTGTGTGTGTGCTCCACCCTGATATGATTCACACGATGGAAACTTATAACATCAACTGCTTTTAATAAGAAACTTTCATTAGATTGCAATTAGAAGTATAAATATATTGTGATTAGGTTAAATAATGGTCGTCTTATCTGATATTTGTGGAGGTTCATTGTCCAGGGTTTTTGTTCCAGAGGATTTTTATGCTCTGATGAGAAGTTAATTCAGAGAGGAACTTTGGATACTTTAACTTATTTGTCATAAAAGTAGTCAGATTTAAAGATATGGAGGCCTGTCGGCATCGTCAATCCAGAGGGATCGGTATCGGTCTCAGTCTTTAACAACTCATATCAGTCAGACCGCAGTCTAGTTCACACACAGGTCTGAGATTCCTGGAGGGATTTGGGGCGAAAGAGCCGGAGGATTGAGTGAGAAAAGAGTGTTTGGAGGAGGAAGAAAGTCAGTGCGTGTGAGAGAGTTTTTCCCATGACTCTGTAGGAGTCAGACAGGTAGGGGTCTGGGATTAGAGAGTGTGACCCAGCTCAATCTGGAGTAATGAATTCTTCCTTCACAGCTCTCACTGGCCTGTATGCAGGCACTTTACCACAGACCATCAAAAGGAAGAGGAAAACCTCACAATCTTCTCCTTATTCTGCAGCTTTCACGCAAGGTTTGAAGTCATAATCTGCCACATTATTACAAATAGACATATGTTATGATAATCTTTATCTGCAGGCTGTAACACAATTGGTGTTTAACATACATCTGGTTTATTTGCCACGTTTAATGCTCTGTATCAAGATCACATCATGAGCAGTGAGAGCCACCTCAGCAGACTGAGAGAAGAGCTCCACCTGCAGAAAGACTCTTTAACATAGAAATTCCTAGAAAAAAATACTCTGCAGTAAACACTAAGTCTGACTGACAGGTGATTTCTTTGAAGTGCAGGAACTCCACAGCTCGATAGAGAAAGGAAAAGTTATTTGTCACCACAGACATATACATAAAAAAATGTTTACTCTCAAAGCTATTGTATTGATGCTCGTCACCCAAATCTGTTCTTTTCTTTACTATTATTTTGACTTAATTATCTATTCAAAAGCCTTTTAACTTTTCTGTTTGTTTTAAAAAGTGCTGTATAAATCAAGTTGTCCTTATCTGCCTTTTCCCACATTCTCCACACAAGTACGAGGTTTACCAGAAGATACAGGATGCCAAAATTGAAACTGTATAGTTTTATAAATTAATTTGTGCCAAGTTCAGATAATATTTTGAATAATGTCTCTTGATGCTTAAGGTGCTGTGTTGTGTTTTGCTGATGGTGCTCTGTTGTATCCTGGTGTTATGTAAAATATATTAATGGCTGATGTGCAATACTGTTACGTGTAGTATGTGTTTTTATGTTGTATGTTTTTCATTTCTTCTGGACTAGTATTGTAAGGCAGCAATGCTTGTGCAGCTCCCGAATCCAAGACGAATTTCCCTACAGGGACAATAAAGTATATCGTATCATATCGTATCGTGTCGTATGGCATCGTATCACATGGCATTGCATCATATTTACATACTATCTTGAAGGAAACTTGGTATTCCTAACAAAACGAAGAGTCTCCAGCCATGCCAGCAGCACTGTGAGGTCTTACTAAAGCCCCTTTTACACTGCCAGATTTTCCGTGAATGTTGGGCTGTTTTGCCGGCAAGCTGCGAGCATTTAGACACACAGAGCCGGACTGGCGAGTTGATCCGAGGTGCCCAATTTTCCGCCTCGTAGGGTAGTCATATTGGCGGAACCCTTTTAGTTTAAACAGACCGAGGCTGTTGGAGACTTGTGGGAGGAGCTGTTGATGACGCCGCACGTGCGAGCCACTGGCGGTGGATAAACAGGAAACAGCTGATAGCAGGAATTAGTGAGCAGCTAATAGCAAGAGGGAAACACAAACCTGACAGACACTGTAAAGATGAACAAGTGGGGAGACAAGGGATTGGCGTGCCCTCCTTGTCCTCGCAAACGAAGAGGCCATTAACCATCAGATGATGGGGACAGTGAAGAATGGGCCACCTTACGAGAGAATTGCCGAAGGACTGCCCAGCCGTGGCTTCCCTCCCACGTCACTGTTTACATCACCACTGAGCTATACATTTTGTTACTTGCTCACGCCCCCCATTGCCCCAAAAAAGGCACATTCTGTATAAACAAAAGTAGGTAGGTGACATTTTGCCGCACTCCCCGATTTTGTTTTTATACTGCCTATGCTGAAAAAAAGACTGATTGGGCTTTCCTGCAAATGTGCACAACTCCTATCTAAAAAGGGCTTAACAAACAGACGTGCTTTAAGCTACATGCTATCGTTAGCGTGTTAACATGCTCACAATGACAAAGTTATTACTTGGTCATTTATCCTGAGGGGAACATGAAGGTCTATACAAAATTTCATAACAATCAGTCCAATAGTGGTCAATATAAATTACTCAAAACTACAAATATTAACCTCATGGTGGCGCTGGAGGAAAAGTCAGAGGGCAAGTTAAGAGGATAAAAAAAAAAATTATAGCTGCTGCGCAACGATGGGTCGGGTCCGGGCATTTTTAGGCAGTTCTGAGCAACCTCTGGAACCTAAGACGGTCATCTACCGCTCTAAGCTAACTGGCAAGTACCAACTCAACAGTGGCGTCACATAGTGAGTAAGCCATTCACTGTTGTGTAGGAAAGCAGCCATCCGTGCATGGAAAGGCAGATTTTAAACCACTGTAAAAATTTCAGTTATTTAGACAAAAATCTGAAAATACACATATTGCATCTAGACAGCATGGAGATGTTGGTAATTTGTTTGTAACAATGATTTGCTCCATAAGTGGAAAAACTGATGTTTAAAATTTCCATTTTTACATTGACAATTGTAATTTACATTACAATTGTTCACATTAGAGCAAAATTCAAAATGCTGTCAAAAATTCAGTTTTTGAGATAAAATTCTGAATTTTGCCACATATCATCTACCATGACTCTAGAATTTTGTCATTTTTTTCATGAACATTGAAGATTTATTTAGCAAGAATTTGCATGTGTATGTTCACAGTACCGTTTACAGTCAAACATTTTGATGCACTGTAGGCTCTATTTTTGATAAATCAAAAATCTGAGAAACGTAGTTTTTGTAGGACAGTCTGAAGATGCTCTGTAGCAAGTTTGGTGTCAACTGAGCAAAAATTGTGGGAGGAGATAGGTTTAAGAAGTTTTACAGTTTTTGAAAAAACCAGAGTGATGAACTTCATAATTTTTAATAGGTTTAAATGTACAGAAGTTTCTTCAGTATTGGGGCTACAGTTTGATGAAAGTTGTGAAGTTGTAGCACGTATGGTTGATTTGTTATGAATTTTCAAATTTTTTTTTGAACTTTAGACGCTTGCTGTAGTGCCACCATCAGGACTATTGGCTTGAGTTTACAGCTGAGGATATCTGGCATGAGACTGGACCTTTGTGCAAAGTTTGGTGAATTTTCACCCATGGGAAGTATGATTTCCTCAGAAGAAGAAAGAAGAATAAGAAGAAGAAGAAGAATAAGAAGAAGAAGAAGAAGAAGAAGAAGAAAGAAGAAAGAAGAAGAATATCTAGGATTACAATAGTGTCCTGGCAGCTTAGCTGCCCGGACCCTAATGAAAGCAGATTAAAATATTTCATAAATAATATGTATTCTAAAAAAATTAAATCCATTAAAATAATGTTTTACTCCATAAACAGAATTAGTGTGCTAATAAGTTATTAATCTTAAGGGGTTTCTTTTTGATAGGACATAATTTGTCTCTGTTCCCAAGACTGGGTGCTGTAAGAGATTCTTGGCAGTCCATCCAACAGTTGAGATATGTAAGAGTGAACCCAAGTGATGAGCTGACCAACATCTCTATCCATACAGATGCCACTGTGGCTAAAAAACTGTTTCCTGCTTGAGGTGTTAGTCAGAGATGAATGAAGTATTCAGGTCCTTTACCAAAGAAGCTCTACAACAACTGCGTCAGTGGTATGAAATGGACACTTCCTGTCTGTTGTGTTTGTGCTAAAACAGCCCTGACGTATTCAGCTGGTCTGTGTCACGTGAGTGTGAACACCTGCGTGACATCAGAACCAAGTGCACAGGCAGGCACAGTTGCACACTTCTGCATCAGGAGACAGGCAGAAAGGAAACTTAGAGTGGTGTGTAATGTGATTTTCCTCTCAGTGGAATGATCTTTGATTTGATATGATCAGTATCTGTAATGTCAGAATTGTAAGAAAAAGCACTGGCACTGTAATCTAAAAAGCTTGGTGTTGCCCATCCCTGTTCATCATGACCTCAGTAAATCAGGGTCAGGGCCACATTTGCGGCAGCCTTGCCAAAAATATACTTTAAAAACATTTATCAAAAGAACAGAAAACAAAGGTAGCAGCTTAAATCGCTGTTAAGCTGCGGAAATCCTGCTCACGCCCATTTTATTGTGTTTCAGAGGTGAATATATTCTGTTGCCACGCTACCACAAAAAGACTGCCCAAGATTTTAACTTGAACATCACGTGTAACTTCCCAAAGATTTACCAAAAAGCTTATTTTATCTAACGCTCTTCTGCTCTGTGTATTTAAACCAAATCAAACCCACCCACAATAACGCTGCCTCTCAGCCCCATATGGTCAAAATATGACTGTGATTAACTCCACCTTTGGATGGCAGTGAGCTTTACACGGTCAATTAGGGCGGAGTTTTTGAATTTGATCAAAGTCACAGTTTAATTCACATCTGATGTTCTGTGTAACAAAATAATGAAGCACATTCACTTCTTGAACACTAACAGCTGAAACATTACAACAACATGTTGTACACTGACACACCTTTCTTTGGTTTGTGTGGAACAGAGTCCTCTAGTGGCTGACTCTGACTCTCTCACACACACACACACACACACACACGCTTGCATAGAGGTGTATTATTAAAGTGCCCTAAGCCTGTCGGCTCACAGAGCTTTCAGCTCATATCTGAAGCAGAGCAGACATACCTGTCTGTCTGCCACTCTAATACCTGTAATTCTCTACCTCAGGGTCTGGTAGTGTGTGTGTGTGTGTGTATGTCTGTGCGTGTGTGTGTAGAGGGAGGGAGAGAGGTTAGCTCTTACTCCCCATAGGTCCATGTATTTATCCAATAAACCAGAGACTGTGGTTAAATTCAAACCAACCAATCAGACTCCTGCTTCGCTGTATGAAGGCGTTCACCTGCAGTTAGCTGTCTGCTGTTGTGTCACTATGACTTTGATGGAAAGGAATGTTATATACTCACATAGTACATCATGTGTTGGAACTGTGCTCTCTGTGTACACTGTGTCAATGTATAAATGTTTTTACAGGGACGGCTGTATCAGTGCAGAGCTGGATGTGTAAGAGTTGATGCATTGACAGTATATCAGGATATTTATTAAATCTGGGTTTAATTACCTTGAATGACAGACTTTGGCTGACGTGAGACAGCCATGTTTGTTTACTGTTCCCAGCACAAAGTCAGATATGCTGGAAAATCTGCATCTTATTGTTGTAATTATTACAGCTGGAGCTGATGTAAACACTGTTTACAAGTTGGAAAGCTGTAATCACGTTAACTGCTGTATGACATGAATGCAGCATAACAGAGTTATTTTGGACCGCCAGTTAGCTTAGCTTAGCACAAAGACTGGACCCAGGAGGGAACAACGAGTCTGGGTCTGTCTAAAGCAGTGTCTAAAGTTGCACCTGAACACACCGCAAAGACTACAACCAACGGCCAATTCGCATGTATACTCTGCGCCTGCTAAGAGGAAATGACTCTCCATACCAGCATTAAAAAAGGGGAACCAGAAGACAGACAGGATGGATTTGAGAAGCCAGTTAGCCAGTTAGCACATCAACAAAGCACAAACAATTACGAACTGTTCCTGCTAAAGAGTTCAGAGGCTAAAAATACTAATCTTGCCTAATATAACATGTTTGTTGTAATCTCATACCCTCTAACTTTAGTTGTCTGTTTCCTTCCTCACTTCCATTTCTTCTTCTTTTTTTTGTCATTTAATTTTTTTATTCATTTTCTTTTGAACAGATGACTTATAAAATAACAGTCAAAACAACAGAAAGACAGTCTATTATAGCAACAAATTTACAGATGCACCCATATGTACTTTAATGTCACATGCCTATTATAAATAGAAAGACTTTGAGTCAGTAAATATTCAAAGGAGGCAGTTTCTGTCATCAGTCATGCAGTAAATTCTGAAGTTTTTGCATTTTTCCAGTACCTTATAACAACTCTTGCTGCAGTAATTAAACCATTTACTAATAAACCAAACTGAGCCCTAGTGACACCTGGTGGCAAAAATGTTCTGTCGCCGAGAAGACATAACTGAGGGGAATGTGGCAATAGCTGCTCTACCCACTCACCAAGTTCCATCAGGGCATTCCCACATAACGTGCAAGAATGTGCCGATTGTATCCTTACACTTCGAACAATTTCTAACAGTAGCAGTAACAGTATCTATGTATAATTTTGTAATGACTAAATGTACTTCTAATATCTCTTGTGGCCCAGCCAGTACTGGATATTATATCCTCCCATGTCCCCTCTCCAGTATTGAGTCCTGAGTTCTGTTCATACACTGGTGGCCGAGGCTACCATACAAGGTGCCACCTGCTACTCAGTTTTTAACACACTCACACACCGATGGAACAGCGACCAGGGGCAATTTGGGGTTCAGTATCTTGCCCAAGGATACTTCGACATGCAGACTGGAGGAGCCGCGGATCAAAGTGTTGATCTTCCGAATAGACCCGCTCTACCTCTGAGCCACAGCCACCTGACTTGCCGTCCGATTTCATGTGGAATAGGAAGATACCCAAACTGGATGTTCTTCTTTGGTTTCATTGGGATGTTCATGTTCTTCTGGCAGACCTATGTGTCTGGGACTCTCCGCTTTGGCCTGATTGACGTAACAGAGGTGCAGATCGCCATCATAACCATGTATTTGATTGTCAAAGAGCTTCTGTATCATATTGGGTTCCTCTAAACCCCTATTAAGTTTGAGCAGGCTCCCTATACGGCTCCTCAGTTGCAGATATTTCCAGAATTCTCCCTTCCAAGTCAAATAGGTCATGAAGAGGTAAAAATCGATGTCTGAAGCTGGGCCAGAAGACTCCGGACCTCACCCACAACACCTTTGTTTGAACTTGTCTTTTCCCAAAAATGAATCTTGGAATAAAAAACAGTACTCAGAAAGTCACTGAAGACACTTAGAATCAGGTGCAACTGAGTTTAATGGGTTCACAAGCAACAACACATTCAACTCATGAGTCAGGCTCCGGAGCCACACTGAAGACTCATTCTCTGTGTTCTGCCTTTTATGCTGGTGGGGATTCCAGTGAACCTCCACCTCTTTTTTCTTTGTCCTTCCCTCTTTGACCAGAACCTAATGGTGTATTACCCAGGCACGTTCCAACATCATTTCTTATCCCTCCGTACATACTGGTGTCCAGGTTGGCCCGGACATGACCCCTTACATAATGGTGTATTGCATAACAATGAAACAGGTGCATCTAACTTCTCCTTCCAATATGTTCGGGTTTAATCCTACTCTATCTTTTAAAAACATTTAATCACAGTGATATACATTCAATATATGACTAGATGTGTGAATGAGTACATTAATTCAAACATATATTCCATACCTACGTAAAATATGAGGATGAGTACCTGCTGATTACTACTTAATCACATTTTGTAGTTCAGGCTCATTTTATACAACAGTCGACTAGCTCCTGATATGTCATAAATGTGTAATTTCTGTACGAATCATTAATCACACATATAACTCTCCCCGGCCAACTGTTCCAACTAACTGAATGTTTCCTTATCCATACTTAAGGGTTATTCCGTGTAGAAGTATAAATGTGTCAATATTGAGATTTTCCCATCCTTTCATGCACCTTGGACCATACCCCTCACTTCCATTTCTTCACTTCCGAGTGAGTTTTCTCATTGACGGGCTCTGCTGTTTATGACGCCAATTCAACATGCTGAACTGTCTGAAAAACAGCCAACATGGGCCAACAATGGCTGACAAGGGCCAACTATTGCCAACAGTGGGGGACACGCTGCTAAAAACTAGGGCAACAATCACTCACTAATGGCCAGACACTGACCAATGGCCGACCTTCGTCTTTATTTTACAGATACATAAAAGTGGCATCAAACTTCTCATTGACAAGAAAGCGAATACGTTTATTCCCCAAAATGTCACCTATATCAACAATTAACTTAACTTTATACATGAGTGATGGTTCAAGCTACTTTAAGGAGCATTTTAACCCTTTGAAACCTGATTTCCAAATATGGGAAGAAGGCAATGAGCAGCGAAAGAAGAAATTACCCCAAAAATTTGCAAGAAACCAACAGTTATAAAAAATAATTTTTTTAAACTGTCAATTTTTTGGAATTTGTGGAACATTTCTTACCAAGTTGCTAATCGTCCTTTTCCCCCATGTTTTTGAAAGAAATTGCACCAATTAGCTCAATGTTCAAAGGTTTGAATATTTGCGAAAAGCACCTGAAAGCAGCACAAGAAAGGTGATGTTGCTCCAGGTTTCAAAGGGTCAAAGGCTCCTAAACCACATTTAGTTCACTCACCACACATTCCACAGTTTTAATGCACCACATACACTCACTCTTCGAGGTGCAGACCACTGATGGACTGGGGGGCTTCATGATGGGGCAGGCTATGGGACAGTGGTGTCCGGTAGCCCTCCACGCTGCCCCCCAGCCCATCCTTATCTGTTCTCCAATTTTAAAGCACCACATACACCTACATCTTGTGGGACAGATGGGAACAGGTTCCAGGTGCCTATGGCTGCACGGGCTGCAGGACAGCAGTGTGCTATAGCCATCAGCCTTGCCCCCACCTGTCTCCTATGTCCCTCAATTTTAATGCACCACATCACACTTATGGGCACTCACATTCACATTCATGGTGTAGGGTTAATGTTTCTCCGTCAGGGATCGGAGAATCATAGTAAGAGGGGGGGTGGTGGGTTTACACACACTGTAGATACGCATGGCGTGGCTCGTGGGGCCCGGCCCTCCTGGGCTGAGGGTTGGAGCTAGGGAGCCCATTTACATCATGGTGGTGTCTGCGTCGGGCGGTGGGTGGGCGGTGGGTGGGCGGTGGGTGGGCGGGCCCTCCTGCCCCGCCTGTCTGGGGTGTGTCTCTGGCTCTCTGGGGGTGCCGGCCATTGCCGCCCCGCGTCCTTGGGCCTGCGTGGTGTCCTGCGGCCTCTGCGGCTCCCTGGTCTTGGGGTCTGGGCGCTCCTGCGGTCTTGGGGTGCCATACCGCCCCCCTTCCCCCGCAGGGCTGGCCCTGGACCCTGGTGATGGTTTTCATAAACACATTGGGAGGGTTCAAATACACGCATGCATGTTCTATACTTCAGCTCTGTGACGCATTGCAAAGAACCGATGGGATCACTCCAAAGGGGCCCACTTGCTTCTCAATGCTACCACACCGCGCTGGCAACTCTTCTCTACAATCGGGCTTTCCCCCTCCACCAAGACTCTCACATTTTTGGTGTTCAGTATAGACTTCTCTTTTGTTTTTGTTTTTCAGTACAGTATAGTAGACATGTATATGTTTATTTTCGATAATCTGCATGGAGCACAACCACCTCAAGGCCACAATACATCAGCTACACTGCCTGTTTCTCCCCTGTTTTTTTTTTTGTTTGTTTATTTATTTGTTTGTTTTTCCTCCTTCTTCTCCGCATGCACTATCACTATATAACTCAGGACTTAAGCACCTGCCCCCTCCCCTTTGCTTGTTTCCCCACTTTCCCCTTGACACACTTTGGTGTATCACGGCCCTCTCTGGCTCATATTAGGAAGTTTTTCCAATAAAGGCTGTTAGGCTAGTCTCCAGGGAGGGTGGGTGACGGTCACAACCACGCATTATGGGTATAAAATACTTGACTGCAAGATTAACAGTGCATCAATCTTCACAAGAAGCATACACCCTTTTGTGGCGCTAAGCTATGAAGACCAATGCAGACAAGTAGAAAAAAACAAAAACAAAGGGTCAAGGAGAAAATATATAAATAAGAGTTTATGGAGTTATAAAATCCCCTCGGTCAGATCAACTCAGTGTGATTTCTGTCGACAGAGAATATGTTGTGTTCTCTGACGCTGTCTCTCAGTCCAGACACTTAAAGCTGAGATGTATCTGTGTCGCCTTTGACAAACACTGTCCACCAGCCTCTGTTTGTTTTTTACTGTTGTCAGGTGGGCTTGTTTGTTAGGACAGTGACAAAGTAGAAGGACTTGATGTGTGTCCGGTTAAATAATGAGGGAGAGTTTCACCTGCATGGTCACACAAAGTGTAAAATACAGAGTGAAAAGACAGAACAGTGTGGGAGATGGAGTAAGACATGAGGGAGTGAGCAGCCGGGAGCTGCAGAGCGTTGTGACGGAAGGCAGATGGTAAGAAACAGAAAGAACGGTAATCTTTCTTCAGCAAATTTATAAAGGGAAGTTGGAAAAGACAGGTTAGGGGTGGGTGTGTGTGTGTGTGTGTGTGTACAGTAGATTTTACTCTTTATATAAGCTGTGGAAAATACTCTTCACCTTATGGCAGAATATTTCTTATCAAAGAATATTAATGGGGATTCCTGCAGGATGAGGTTGGGAGAGCTGCAGAGTTTCAACACTTTCTACGTTCTTTAACTGAGAGTTACATCAACTGCTCCATTATTCAAAATTTCTGGCTTCGTGTGCTTTAAGTCGTCATCTCACTCCTACTACTCGCATTATTTTAAACTTGGCAGTGGCAGCAGAACTCTTCACATCCTTTTTATTTTTGAGTAGAAGAAGTAATAAAACAATGTAAAAATACTTCATTACAAGGAAGAGTTCTGCAAAGTTTTCCCTTAAAATTTAAGTAAATGTACAGAAGTATAGAAGAATATACAGTATTTTACAGTAAATCATCAAAAGTATAAGTACTTCCAAAGTATTATTGGATTATTGTTACTCATCCGTTAATGTGAAAGCAGAAATGATGTGTTGTATGTCATGGCAGGTCGAGGTGGAGCTAATCTGATCTATTTAATATACTCTAGAGTAGTTTAATCTTTAATAGTGCAACATATTTTATAAAGTCATAGTGTATATTTGTTGGAAAATATTAATCTGCCAACAAGCTACTTGTGAAATAAATTTGATGAAGTAAAAGTACAATATGTCCCTCTGAAAAGAAGTGGAAGAGAAGCTTAAAGTTTCAAGTACAAGCACCTCAAAGCATACAGTATAGTCATACCAGTGCACAGCATTTCTGAAATTACATGACATCACTGATGTTTTTGTTATCATGAGACTTGTGGGACGTGCCTCAGAACATTTGCCCCTCACTGCCCTAACAACCTCTTCAAACAGGACTCAGATACATAAGGTAACTATATTTTGCATTTACTTTATTTTTGGTCACAAATGTACTGACAGACGATCCTGTAAGTCAATAAAATGAAAAAAAAAAGTTTAAATAATAGTGACTTAGTATCTAAACAAATAAAGGGTGTCTTAAAATAATGAGAAGCTTTCAAAAACAATAATGACTTAGTATTGTTCTTCATTATTTTGAGATGCTAAATCATTATTTGAGATAAGTAAGATGATATTTGGAGATACTATTATTATTCTGAGATAAGTGAGTCATTATTTTGACATACTAAGTCATTTTCTTAAATAATTAAGGTCAATATTTTTGAGAAAAGTAAGATAATACTTTGAGAAAACAAGTTATTATTTTGAGATAATTAAAATATTATTGTGAGATAATTTATTATTTTGAGAGACTAGGTCATTATTTTGAAATAAGTAAGTTGTTGTTTTGAAAATTCATCATTTTGATACAAACAAGTTAATATTTTGGGATACTAACTCAGTATTTTGAGACATTAAGTAATTATTTTGAGATAATTCATTATTTTGAGATTAATAACTTGATATTTTGAGACACTATGTCATTATTTTGAAATAATTAATTTGTTTGAAATGATTCATTATTTTGAGATACAAAGTGATTATGAGATAAGGGCGTTATTATTTTTGAAATAAGTCATTATTTTAAGATATAAGGCCATTATTTTAACATAAGTAAGTTAATTTTTTGAGCTCAGTATTTTGAGATAGATAAGTTATTATTTTGGAATGAGTAAGTTATTTTTCTGAGATACTTATTCAGTATTTTGAGACACTAAGTTATTATTTTTGAAATAATGTGTTATTTTGAGTCATTATTTTGAGATAAGGAAGTTATTATTTTGAGTTTTAGTCATTACCATGACTTACAGGTTCTTGTTTTTAATCACACTGGCAGAAACAGGCTTCCATGTGAATTAAACGAGGAAGGTGCACAGTGACTCTTACATAGTCAGCTAAGCTTTGTATAAATATTTGAGTTCTGGAAGATCATGATGGTGGATATGTGTTTCAGATGTAGCGTTCCACTGAAAAAACTTTACTTTACTTTATTGTTAAAACGTGTTGTAGGGCATCTTCAGTATGTCTACAGCTGTTTTAAGGAGGTGTTATTTATGGACTCTTACTCCCTCTGTTGGCCAGATAAATACTGCAATACAAAGTAGGCTGAGCAAAAGACTGTACATTTGAAGTAGGACCCTCCAGATCATTTATAATCAGGAGACAGATTCAACATGTCCAGATATGCAATAATCTTTATTAACTCTGTGAATAGACACAACCAAGGACAAAGTCATTATAATGTCCTGTATTTACTGTATGTACTGCACAGCTTTCCCACAGACAGTCTGATATCTCTTCAGCAGAGAAGTTTGCAAACACTAATCTGATCAGAAATGTTCAGTTATACTAATTATCTAATTAAGATTGTGAGACAGTCTTGTTAAACTCCTCAGATCCAGGTTATGGGTGGGTAAAGCAACACTTCCTCCTTTGTTGGATGCAAACTGATAAACTTACTCAAAGCAGCACAGACTTTTTTTTTTTTTTTTAGATATTTTTTGGGGCATTTTTAGCCTTTAATGGATAGGACAGACAAGTGTGAAAGGAGGAGAAAGAGAGGGAGTGACATGCAGCAGGGGGCCACAGGCTGGAGTTGAACCCGGGCTGCTGCGGCAACAGCCTTGTACATGGGGCGCCTGCTCTAGCACAGACTTTTTGCTTATTTTATATAATGTATTTCCCATTAGAGGTAACTTATTGCTTATTTTATGAAACTTATTTTTTATTATAGGTAGTTATTGTTTATTGTAGGTAACATATTGCTCATTTAAGGTAACATCATGTTTATTGGCTCAGAATTTCATATGACTTGACTTGACTTGTGACTTACTCGATAGCGGGGACTCAATTTGACTTGCTTGATTCTCACCACAGTAACTTGGGATTTGCCTGAGATGTGCACTTGTGTCCTCCTCACACCTCTGATTTTTTAAGAGTTTGTTAAGCTTAAGAAGTAGCAGAATTTTCTCAACACATGAAGGAACACTTCATCCTTCAGTTTATCACAAATATTTAAAAAAAAAATCAACACATCTGGAGATACATGGTTTTCACTGGACAGGGGTGGGATGAAAAAGTGGAATCTGAAAGGTAACTAAAGCTGTTAGATAAATGTAGTAATGTAATGATGAGTAAAGAGTACAATAATTGCCTCAGAGATGTGGTGAAGTAGAATATAAAGCTGCATAACATGGAAATACTACCTCAAACTTGTATCAAAGTGCAGTACTTGAGTAAATGTACTCACATTTCACCATTATCAGTCCGACTGCATCATGTCGCTCTTATCAGAGGATGACCAGCTAACAGCTGGTAAATCTTAAAGAAAGGGATGACATCAGCTGCATATATCAGAAAATTGATAAACAAATGGACTGGCCACACTAAACTGTCCAAACAGGGTGGAGAAGTCCATCAGAAGCTTATAAAAAATAAACACCTGATAAAACCACGGGCCAACACCTGTATCACACTGACCATCCCTTTCTAAAGGGCAGTTTACATTATATTCACAGTCCTAACTATTCAGAGAGATTACTTTACCTAATCTATATAAACTGTCATCATCATTACCAATGTAAACAGCTCCAAAGTCGAGATGTTGTCAGAGTGAAATACCTCATTGTCATGGCTACTATCATTTTATGATAATTGCGGATTATGACTCTCAATGATAGCCAAGCACTCAGGGTTTCTTCATAAATTATTGAGCTGCTATCTTGGATTACTCAGAGTGTGACACAACGTAACTGCCAATGTAGTAGTTCACTGGTATCTAAAAGTTCAAAGTACTTGATTATTTTTTAACTCTCACATCATTTGACAAACTTAAAGGTCCAGTGTGTGGGATTTAGGGGAATATATTGGCAGAAATGGAATATAATACAATATGTGTTCTTCAGTGTGTAAGCACTTAAAGATAAGAATCCTTGGGCCTGTTGCACAAAGCACCTCAAGTTTGCTCCTTAAGTATAACACTTACATGAAATACCTCACTAGTAACTGACTGGAAAAATCCCGTTTCATAAAACCGCAGAGCACTCATTTATTGTAGAGGGACTGGAAGAGCGCAGCTTTGGAAATTTAAATGATCCAACCACAGACGGTCACAATCATAAATTGACTTCTGGTAAAATTTTAAGTGCAAAATCAGTTGCATTTCATTAAGTGTGTCTGTCGGGTTCTCCCAGTTGTGAAACGCTCTTCTTGGGATAAAACTCTCCACAGTATGAACAGTGGTCATATGAGCCTCAAAACCAGCCACAACTCAGCCCTGAGCAGAGTGACCATCCTCTATTGACCAATCAACAGACTGCAGTGTTCACGGCTCCACCTTTTAGTACTAGATCTGTGTGCTAGGTACCCCAACGGAGGGGGGACCAAAAATGGGGATGGTACAGAACGGTTCTACTGGTACCATCCACAACTTTTCACAGTGGAAACTGAAAAATATCAAACATGTAGAAAAAAAAAAAAAGACGTCCAGAAAACATTGTGACCGTTAAGTCCAAGATTGCTCTGATTGGTCATTATCAAATGTAAGATTTTCCTGTACTAAATGACCTGCCATATAACTGACATTCAGCACAGTCATACAGAGTCCTTGGCTGTAGAGAACAGCAGGAGGTACAAGGAGCATCGTGCGCACAGTCCAACTTCCACTTCAAACTGGTCTGACCTGAAGCCAAATGTGTCAGCTCAGTATCAGGAGACTGAGTTGAGTTGACCGATCTGCATGAAACTCGGTGAACATAATCTAGGAACCAATATCTAAAGTTCCCTCTTGGCAAAAGTTGGAAAACTTACTAAAACTGAGCTTCTATAAGGCAATGGATATTGCGGAGGGCGTGGCTCATCACATAAAGGTGTATAACATCTGAAGGGTTTCACCGATCACCACGCAACTTTGTAGGCATATGACCTCACATAATCTGAGGGGACCCCTCCATTATTGACCCCATCAAACAAAATGGGGGCGCTAGAGAGCTAATTTCTTATCTAGGCCTAACCGCCATATCGATTTTTACTAAACTTGGTAGATATGTAGAACAGGACGCCTCAAGGTGACTGGAGAAATTTAACTCTAATTGGCAACTAGGTGGCGCTATAACAACAGAAAAATGCTTAAAAATGGCTAAAATGCGACCGATCGCTGTGGCTCCCCCTGTGGCCGAATGTTTTGTTTTTTTCTAATTTTTGGTATGACTAAGTCATGGTATGGTATGCTGTACATAATCACGCAAACTGTCAATGTGTCATTCTGTCAGTCAGTCATTCTTGAAACTGCACATAGGCATTGAGGATTGGCATAGGTAGAAGGTGACAAAGCTACCAATGGGTATGGACTAGTATTATGTATTCTCTCTATGTATTAAATTTAAACTGGGTGTATTTAACTACATACCACGAAATAATGTATAAATAATTGTTTTTTTTTCTTTTTAAAATGTCTTAATTCATTATCATTATATTATTGTCGCATATTTCCTGATATTGTGAATGCTTTTGTTAGTTTATGTTTTTTTCCCCTTTGCCTTATCTTTTTCGGTCTCTATATACGTATATTAAAAAATTCTTAAAAATGCAAATTGAAAAAAAAGAAAAAAAAAAAAGAAACACTGGGGTGGGGTTGAATGCGCGGACCATGCAACAAATACAGGTTTAGTATGCGGTCGTATAAATTCAATGCCAAAAGCAATGCAAACCATTTGAGTCCAAAAGTCCAATGACCTGTTAACAATACAAAAGTAAGACTGCAGTGTTTATAATAATCTAGTTACTAATATACTAATAACCTACTACATGGCTGCTCTGTGCTGACATGGACAGTTTCACATAATTGGGTAACCTAATTTCATAATCCCTAATTTCCTAATCTGTGACAGAGGACGATCTATTCAACCCAGTCACGTTTTATTCACTTGATAAACAGACTTATTCGGTACAGAAACACCTCTAAAGCAGCATTTATTGAAAACTGTCTGATAGAAACATGATAATAATAATAAAAAAAGAATAATTATATTTGCCTTGAATGTTAGAATTAGACCAGATCTGGGTTTTAATAGTATTTAACACAGGCCTGACACATCAGCCTGCTTGTTTCCCTTTGAGAGCAGCTGAGATAACAAACAGCGGACTGCAGTGTTTTTGACATATTTTTCAAACAACAACAAGCTATCATGTTGTAAAAACGACGACGTGGTGCCCTCGTAAAAAGAAGAGGATCAGAAATAACATACAATAAACCTTTGCTCTGTGAGCCACTGCTCCTGTATGTATGGATGATAAGTGTAATGTAAATATGATGACTCTAAAATGAGTACACATACTGAAGTACTGTAAAGTATGTTAAAGGTACTTGTGCTTTACTTGAATATTTCCATCTTATGTCACTTTATACTTCCACTACATCACAGTTAAGAGAGAAATATTTCACTTTTCACTCCACTTACTTAAACAAGATTTGTCCTACAGAACATATGATGATAAATTAATGCAGTGTTATAGATTAAAGAAACCAAGTAAGAGGACATTTCTTGGGGAGGGTTTTACTTAAGTAAAAATTAAAGAGAAAGTATGGGCAAACGTCTGAGACATTTATTTCTGTTTAATTGGTTGTGCTGGGTTTAAAAAGTCTTTGATTTGCAGAGAGTTACATTTAAGATGACTAAAATCTTAAAGGAGCTGTACGCGTCATTCAGAGCATTATCATAGCAGCAAAACACTATTTGAAGATGTAGTGGAGTAATGGCGTCCTGAACAGAGAATTAAGTCATGCTACCTCTGTGTGTGTGTGTTGTAATCTGAGCTTCTCTGTTTTTTGTTGTGGAAAATGGTCATGTTGTCCCTGTCCCTGTGTGCTAGCTAATCACCCACCACCACTCTGCAGTGAGCTCATACAGAGGTTACAGCTGATATCAGGACGGAGGTGTCTTAAAAGCGCCCACACTCTAGTTGCCCCCCACGTTAACAGTGTTAGTTCTGTCGGCACTGTTGCTGTTGTTAGCGCCATTTGTGGAGTTAAGATAAGAAAGGATAAAATAACCTCTCTAATAACCCAACAGTAGGGAAATTGCAGTTAGCACTATTAGCTGCCAGCAGCTAGCTCTGCAATGTATCGTCATATAATGTATGATAGCCTATGAAAATGCACATACAACACTGCATATCCTCCAGAGACCCCGTGTCCTCATATGAGGACATCATATTTCAGGTTTACTTGACCTTATACTTCATTTTGATTAACTTAGACCTGTTGTCCTCATTCGTGGACACTTTTTTGTGCCATCTAGTGGTAGAAAGACCACAATACACTAATCCATGTAAAAACAAGATGGCAGCCACCTCTGCCAACTCAGTCTGCAGCCGATCCCAACACAAAAGTATTGTTGTCTCATTCGGGGATATTGGGTCTATATTGTTGTCTTGTTTGAGGACAATAGGCCCATTTCCACTGCAGGAACTTCGGGGTAATTTTATGGGGCCGGGGCCGTTGGTGCGTGTCTCCACCCCCAAAGCACAGAGTTCCGGAACTTTTACAGGGGCTAAACAAGTCCCTGCCTCCCTGTTGATGTGACGTCAACAGAAAGCGACAAAACAGCCAGCATTTTTAAAACTCAGCAGACGAGGAGTCTCATTTTTAAAAGGAGTCGTAAGGAGAAAAGCAAGAAATGGAAGACAAATTGTACGAGTGAAGATTCTTTGCCGCGTTGCCCCGGTCAAAATGGTCGTGCAAAGATTACGTCACATCCAGAGCCCGGTAACTTTACAGGAACCTTCCTCCTACTCCGCCCTCTCAGTGGAGACACAGCAGTTGAGAGGGCTGAGCAAGAGGACGTTCCTGTGAAGTTCCTGCTCCCCAGATAGTACCAGGAACTTCTTCAGTGGAAATGGGCCTACTGGGACTTAATTATCATTGACAATGTTTATACTTTTATACTTATCAGGTCCTACTGCCCAAATATCAAGCAAAAGTTTGGGTCTCCAGAGGTTAAGATATCCTATGAGTTAACGCCCAACAAATGACGTTACACACTTTACATTAAGTTACTTAGTTTACATAAAGTTACTTGCTTTACGTAAAATTAAATACTTTACATCAAGGTATGTAGGTCAGCTTTAGGAAAAGAAACACAATGAGGACGTACCCTAAAAAGAGTTAAAGGTCACAAGGTTCCAAACAGCAGTCTCCTGAGGAAAGTCCTGTGTTGTGTGACTCGTAGACCACTCCAATCTTTGACCTTACAGGATCACTTCTTTCTTTATTCTTTACTACCACCAGCGCATCGGTCATGTGATCACAACCTTCCCAATTAAGTGGATTATACACAAATTACTGGCTCATGATTATGAATTTTGGTGCATTACTTTTCGTAGGAAAATGTACGCAAGTACAAGAACAGCCTGGGCACAGCCAGCACCATGTTGAGAACCATGTGCAGACAATCCCGCCCCAGACTCTGAAATTGAATCATAGATATGGTCTGAATGTCACATACAGCTCCTTCAATGACTCACTGTAAGACTATCCAAGTAACTGCAGCAATTCACTGGAATCAAATGATTAAAAATGGACCGATAGGTGTGTCCATTTTCCTTAGAATTAGTATAATAATACACTGTTAATTTACAATTAAATATTTGTTAATTTCTAGGATATTACAGGAAGTTATGGGGCTTACTTATGCATCAGCACTAACAATCTAATGGTATATTTAGTTTAAATTTTTTTCTGTATTGGTATTTTTAATTTTGATACTTAGATACTTCCTTTACCACTTCTCTTTGCTACAACTAAATACAGCCAGAGAGAAACACAAGACTCTATATCTGAACCAGAAAGAAGAAGAGTGAAAATATGTACAGGAAAAAGGAAACAGACTGAAGAAGAAATGTGTTTTTATGATCAAAACATCTTTATGATTCTAAGAAGGGAGGTGTTGCCTTATATATATGAGCAAGTTACGTCAAAAAGTTTGACATGTGGGAAGCAATTCAGAGTCCCAATGATAAGGGATCCTCTGCAAAAAACATGTGTGTGTGTGTGTGTGTGTGTGAGGGTTGGACTTTGTTCTCAGCTATTTCCAGTACATGAGTTTATCTCAGTCACAGTCATTTTCAGCAGAGAGCTGCCTCTGATTTCACTCTGACGTTACTCTGTGCAGCAGCTGTGTGACACCATTAGTCCTGTAATAAACTCCACTTAGGTTAAAACTTTTTTTCTTTTTTTTTTTTTTTAAATTATAGAAAATCTGGGGGTTTTGGTTCGTTTTTGAGTGGCAGCCATGATCAGCCGCAACTTCAAGAATGTGTTGGTGGTCTCTGTTGGGTTTCTGTCTCTGTTCACGGCTTACGGAGGCCTGCAGAGTTTACAGGTAGGTCAATTTCAATCAATCAATTTTATTTATAAAGCCCAATATCACAAATCACAATTTGCCTCACAGGGCTTTACAGCATACGACATCCCTCTGTCCTTAGGACCCTCGCAGAGAGCAAGAGTTTATTATTGTATTGATTTATTGTTCATTAAAAACTCTGACTTATTCATGGGATCAGTCATGAAGGCACAGCTAATTAAGGGATTTTTAAAATGTCTTTTGTGCATCATGTTTAGCATCATTTATGTTAATAGGTTTGTTTGGGTTGAGGATCTTTCTTTCTTTAAAGACTGAGTTGCTTTAAATGTACACTGAAAATAAAAAGTATATTTTTTATAAGTTTCCATCTCCCTTTAATTTCATTATATTAGAACATTTATTAGTTTTATACCTTAAAATTAAATTAGACTCATTCATATATGGATAATGAACTGACATAAATTCACTCACTCACAATGAACTCAGACAATGAATCAAATTTACTTAATAAATCCATTAAATGACATTTTTTGTTATTACCTTAACATCAAATGTTGATAATAAAAAGTAAGTATTAGAGCCATTTACTGTTCCCTTAAAATTAAATATAATAGGTTTTATAATAGTGTTAATGTTCGTTTCCTGTCACTTTATAATCTTATTATATTAAAACATTAGTTTCATCCCTTAAATGTCCTTAATTTTTGAAGTAGCTAAGATTAATTGTTGATTAAAATGCCTTTAAAAAGTGGAACTAGGTAAGGGATTTTTAAAAATGTCTTTTGAGTATCATTTACAGCATCATTTATGTTAATGAGTTCTTTAAAGACCAAGATGCTTTAAAAATAATGAGTTTGTTCAGTTCCCATCTCCCTTAAATTTCATTATATTATTACATTTGCTAGTTTTACGCCTTAAAATTAGATTAATTGTTCATTAAAATGCCAGGAAAAGTAGACTTACTGTCATGGTGGCTTTAAGGGACTGATTTATTGGTTGATTCATGGAGGGAGAACTAGATAAGGAATTTTTAAAAATGTCTTTTGTGCATCATTTACAGCATTACTCACTGGCTATACAGACTCGTTCATTTAAAGACAATAAACTCTAAGTTTAAGACATTTGACTGATTACCTTAAAATCGTATGTAATTTATAATTATAGGTAAGCATGAGAGCCTTTTAATGTACCCTTAAAATTAAAAATAGTAGTAATAATAATACTAGTAGTTTTAATGTTAGTTTCAGTGTTTGTTAATGTTACCTAGTTTAATATTAGTTTCCTGTTTCCCTACCATGTCATTACATTATAATTATTCTAACCCTTAAATGTCCTTTTTTTTTTAAAAAAAAAAAAAAGAAATTCAATTATGATTTAGTGTTCATTTTAAATGCCATACCTCATGAAAGTGTGGTAAGGCTTTAAGGGATTTACTGATGGGTTGACTGGGACGTGATAAAGTAAGTAATAAAAATAATAATGAAAAAAGTGCCTTCTGTGCATGTTTTAAAGGTTATTACTGAGCTGTTAGATTTACATGACTAAGTCCATCCCATGATCCTTTTACACTGAGCCCAAAGCAAGAACCAACTATATAAATCTGTCTTGCTCTTGGCTTGTTGTCCTCTAACGGAGAGTCCTGTCACTGTGTGTGCAGAGCAGTCTGAATGCAGAGCAGGGGATGGGCGTGGCGTCTCTGAGCGTCATCTACGCCTCCATCATCATCTCCTCCATGTTCCTGCCTCCCATCATGATCAAGAACCTGGGCTGTAAATGGACCATCGTTGTGGGCATGGCCTGCTACGTCTCCTACTCCTTTGGAAACCTCTACCCCGGATGGTAATCAATCAGTCCAACAATAACATCCTCAGGCTCATGGTGGCCGTTAGATATCAGTTATTGTTCATTATATTTAGTATATTTCTGCTTTCTTCCTCAGTTTTCTTCCTTCTCGTGGGCAATAGATTGCTTCAAAGAATGTATTTAATAACAATAAAATAATAAAGATCTTTTTTAAAAGAGATATCAGTATTATAGATGTTAAAATACTGAATTACTACAAGTGAATAATTTATTACTGCAGTGTTAAAAAAAATTAAGGAGAAAAAAATTGGCCGCACTAGAATTGTTGGAGCCCCCTTTCATTTAACACACATAGGGTGACCAGAGTGGCAAGTAGCAGCCGTACTTTCAAATGTTTTGGTAGCATCTCGGCACACTGAACTGCCAACTCTGTCAATACACCACGACTTCGACTTCACCACGCCACAGACGGTAGGGGTTGTAGCTGCTGCTGAGCGTGAGCTCCGCCCGTATACACACACACACACACACACACACACACACATACACACATTCACAGTTCTGACTGTTAGCATCAGGCGGCTAATGTTACCTGATGGTTGTTAATGGGTTTAACAACAGAGTCAAGCTACTCAGTGTTGGTGTGAGCTTGTGGTGTTGGATGTTAGCTGCTGCTGCTGCTGTGTGAGCTCCTGCTAACTGGGCAGACATTGAACTGACCATTTGCAGCAACCCGGTCTCACTCCGAATCCGGTGCTTGGGCTGTGACTTGTGGCATCAGACACTGATAAAAAAAGGCATCCTTTAATGTCTGCATGATACACAGCCGGTCACCATTATAATTTCCTAGTTCACCATCAGGGGGAAATGCGGCGGGACAAGAACGAAAGTTAAGAAGTGGTGGATGGGTCCAACAAACACTGACATTCACCTGAAAGCGGTTTTCACGTCCCGTAAGATTCCAAAGCCAAACCCTGTTCTTTTATCCTACACCTAACCACATGTATTAGGTGTTCAAGGAAAAGAAGGTCAATTTGTAGTGTTGTACTGATGTAGTGCGTTTATTTTGAAAGAGACTGTATATAAACGGTAAATGCCCCATGAAAACAGACGCATATTTTGAAAGAAGGCAATGCATGTAACAGGCAGAACTTGACACGGTGTCCTAGAACGCCAAGAACCAACGCACCCAGGGTACCTTGCATGTTGTATGTGGACGTGGAAAGTCCAGGACCAAACGTCAATATGTGACGAGGTCGGAGTGAGAATGTGTTGTTCACAGAGGAGAGCAGCCCCAAGACTGCAGCAACAAAAAGTTTATGGATTTGGCAATGATTCTGGACCATCAGGGCGCAACAAGGATCAAACGCAGGTTTCACTTGACTGGAGATATTTCAATACACATTTGTACTGGGTTATTTCAGTCCATACCAAAAAGGTTTCAAGTAGCAATAACAAGCCCTACCAATAGAAGCCGCTGAGCTGCCATCTTCCCATGCTATCTTATCTATCCCCTTCACACCATGACTGAGACATCGACCTGCTGAGGCCACTGCGTTAAGTTTATCTGTTCTAGGGAGTCTATATTTGATTATTCAACTTTTTACATAACAATTGTGCTTTGACCTGGGCTAAACACGACATTGTATCAGCTGCAGTGGGGAAACAAAGTCACTTGTGGAGACACCTCAAAAAAGCCTGCAAAACCAAAAACTAGAATTCTTCTTTTCTTGGTGGCGCAGTGCCCCCTTCACACAGTGGCGCCCTGCACAACTGCCTATACGGCCTATGTTAGGGGTGTTCCTCCCTCTACCTCATGCAGGGTCAGGTTCAGGTGAAAACTGATCAATTTATTGTGTCTATCAATAACTGTAAAAGACCACTCCCCCTTTGCTCCTTCACACAGGTACACCCTCATCCCCACCTCAGTGATCTTGGGTTTGGGTGGCTCTCCTCTGTGGTCGGCTAAATGCACCTACCTGACCATCTCCGGTAACACTCAGGCTGCCAAGGACGGCAACAAAGGATCTGACGTCATCAACCAATACTTTGGCATCTTCTTTTTCATCTTCCAGTCGTCGGCTGTGTGGGGAAACCTCATGTCGTCGCTCATCTTTGGACAGGACACCAACATAGGTAGGAAGAGAGCTAGGACTAAATCATGAAGGGGAGAATGAACACATATATTTAATACAAACAACCGTAGTTATGACTTAAAATTGTACCATAAAAGTTCCATTAGTAGCCCAGGCTATTATTTGTTTAAATCACTGAAATCAACAGGCCTATATTTGGGACAGGCGCTTATATGAGACAGCCTTTTAATTCCTGTCACACAAAACTTGCTCAGCAAAGACGGGAAATCTTCTACTATGATACATTTCAGATGGAAATACTGTAGGTTTTAAACCACTACATTTTTTCAATGACTCAATGTTAGTAGTTACGTTTATATGGAGGAGTATTAGGGCCAGGCTGAAATTGATGTGAGGAGAGGAAGTCAAAATTTCAGTCTTAGTGCCAGGCAGAAGAATAAAATCAATCCAGGGATAAAGATCTTTTTGTTGTTGCAAAGTCAAAATCCATCCATCCATACATTTTCATCCGCTTATCTGGGGCCGGGTCGTGGGGGCAGCAGGCCAAGCAAAGCACCCCAGACGTCCCTCTACCCACCAACGCTTTCCAGCTCTTCGTGGGGGACCCTAAGGCATTCCCAGGACAGATGGGATATGTAATCCCTCTGGCGTGTTCTGGGTCTGCCCAGTGGAACGTGCCCAGAACACCTCTGACGGGACGCAAAGGAGCAGCAGCTCTACTGAGCCCAGACACCCCACGGAAGAAACTCATTTCGGCCGCTTGTGTCCATGAGCTCATTCTTTTGGTCACTACCCAGAGCTCATGACCATAGGTGAGGGTTGGGATGTAGATGGACCAGTAAATCGAAAGCTTTGCCTTCCGACTCAGCTCCCTCTTCACCACGATGGTACAACACAGCGCCTGAATCAGTGCAGACACTGCACCAAACCGCTGATCCATCATTCTACTCATGAACAAGACCCCAAGATACTTGAACTCCCTCGTTTGAGGCAGTAATGACGGGCATAAAATCTGAAATGTCAAGATTAAAGTCAAACTGGGCATGTCCCTAGTTTAGAAGGAGAAACTACACAAACTGGATTTGTGCAAACTTAAGTACCCCATAGTGCAGAGTTACAAGAATATCGATGATTACACCTGCGTGCAATAGTCAGAGGATATGTTGTATAACAAGACACTTCGATGGACCAGAGGAGTGGACTTCATTCTGGACATTTGGACTTCATTCTCAAAATGCCATATAAATAAATAAAAATAAACTCTTCCTCTGCTGGTGTATTTTTTCTTATGCTTGGCACTAATACAGAAGTTCCACTTTATTCTTGCCATTTAGACGCCATTCTCGTAACGCAATACATTAATAAATAAATAAAAATAAATCTTCCTCTGCCCTAATACTGGAAGTTCCACTTTATTCTTGACATTTCAACTTTATTCTTATGGTGCAAAATAATAATTGAAAAATACTTCCTCCTCCCATTTTTTCCCCTTATGTCTCAGCCGAATACTCTTCCTTACTTTTTACATAAAAAACATGTGATAATCTTTTGTGATACGATGAAGAACCTGCCTAGCGGTACACAAAGAATTGGCTTAATTAATTACAACATTAAAATGCTCTAAGGTGTATGCATTAGTGATAAAAACAGGATATTGTGATATTCTATAATAATACAACACTGCATTATGAGTACTTTTACTGTAAGTACTGTACATTTTGCTGATAATACTCCTGTACTTTTACTTAAGTAACATTTTGAATGTCTCTTTATTTTTTTGGCTCTATTTATATTTAAGTATCTAAGTACTTAACTGGAACAAATATTTAAGTTGAGCCAACCACTGTTTAATTAAGAGTTATGTGATAGTCAGAAACCAACATGAAATATTACCCGTGATGTTTTCCTGGAGTCTTGAGTCAGGATCATCTTCTGTGTTACTGCGTTCAGCCCAGGAGAAGTGTTGTGGTGTGGATAATCAATACATATTGATCACAAACTGTAAACACAGTTTATCAGTGGCACATGCATATGGTCAGAGCAGAACAACGCTGAACTCTGACCTCTGATTTTACTGGAGTTAGCAGGTACTTGCACCAACACAGGAAACTTGTAGGAAATGCTTGAGTTCATCTGCCATGCTGGTTTAAACTGAATATTCACAGGACAGAAGTGTAATGAGAGCAAACCTTTATGCCATGAAATGGACACTTGAACTTCCTGCAGATCTTCTACTTCCTGGTTCATCTTCATTGGTGACCTGCTGCAATGGTGGGTGTGACTATAAAAGCCCCGCCTTTCTACCACTCCTGTCAAATCAAACTGCCCTGTGCTCCATAAATGACAGCTCATTGGTTCAACTGGAAAAACTTCCAAAAGTCCAAAACCCTGAACCCAAACAACAAGAAATGATGGATGAAGCACTCAAATATTTTACCTAAGTAAAAGTAGCAATACCACAGAGTACAAGTACTCTGTTACTATGTTTTAAATTCTACTTAAGTATTATCATCACAATATACTTAAACTATCTAAAGTAAAAGTGCTCACGCAGATTGGACCATTTTATTCTTGGATTATATAATGATGTGTTCATGTTTTCCTTACTTTTAAGTTGCAGCTGGTAAAGATGGAGCTCATTTTATTATTTTATAAACTGCTGGGCAGCTTGTGAATTCACCACCAAAGATCAATAAAGTTTTATTTTAATCTATAATGATACATTTTAATTTGTTGCTTAGGTACATTTTTCTATTAATCTGAACCTACAAAGTTACTTAAGTTTTCAAATAAATGTAGTGGGAGTACTCAACTACCTTAGTGAAGTACTTGAGTAACTGTACTTACATCCCGTGTGTAGCTGACACTGTGGCACAAACCCCTGAGTGGCCAAGGTCTAACTGCTGACTCTTTTATGGGTTCACTTTAGGAGAGAATGAGAGAGGGTGTGTGCGGACAGTGGATGTTGTTGCCAATTTAAGAATGCAGTTTATCATTTTATTGGTGTGAATGCTCTCCAGCTTATCAGCTCAGATGATGACAGGCACTTGTGGAGATGTATTTCTCGGAAGAATATGATGAAGCTATTTATTCCATTTTTATTTCCGGGGAAAACTGTTTATACATAAAGTTGAATTGTGTTTTATTGTCTGTTTATATAGAGTTATTATGTAATAAAAGTATTCAAAAGAAGGAGAAGTTCAAAACAGGCTTTGACTCCCCACTGTTGAAGAGATGTCTTATTTATTATCAGTATTTTCTCTTTGAGATTTGCATCTTATAACTAAGAGATACACCCACCAGCATGATTTACAAAAGTGTTCATTAAAATAGATAATTGATGGGAATATTTGAAGTATTTCTTATTATATTGATGCTCATCATTCTTATCAAAGACCTGCATATGTTTGAGTTTTGTCAATTTAGTGGGAAGCGTTTGTCTTTAAACATCAAAACAAGATTAAAAACATTTTTTCCCCCCAGAAGCTCCATTTCTAGAAATTAAAAAACAAAAACATTTAAACCACTATTCATTTTTTTTTTTTTTTTTTAAATTTGGTTACAGCTCCTTTCTGTCATGTTCTTGGTGAAGAGTTTAAGTGTATTTTCTGTTTTGTTTACTCTGACAGCTTACATCCCAGATGAGCAGCTAGCATCCTGTGGAGCGGCTGATTGCGGCCTCAATATCAGCGTCAACGGCACGACCACCAGACCTGCTCAGAGGCTGGTGTGGACACTCGTTGGATGTTACATTGGTAATGCCAGCGTTTACTTTGACATCACAGTACAAGACGAAATGAGGGTATTCTTTTATAACATGGGGTTTTTGATGAAGTCCCCTAAACATACAGGTAGCAACAAAGAAGGTGTTTTCAGGCACACTGAGTTTCAAAGAGCCCCCAAAAGAGCCCCATATCAGTCACCAGTAAACATGAATTTCAGGGTGTATAGAGCCAACATATTTCACATCTAACTGGTGAATTAAGGGTTTATTTCAACCAGAGTTGGTAAAAAAAAAAAAAAAAGATGAACCATGACATTTTTTGTGAGTTTTATTTTGTCTATATCGACTTAAATGAAGTGTGTTTTATGATGGAAAAAAATGACAGTAGATTTAAATGGAGTCCGGTGGGTTTAGCGATAGTGATTTCAGGGTCAGATATGTAGAATAATAATCATGTCAGCAACAAAAACAACTTTTTGTCGCCCTCTCGCTCAATACTGGACCAGTTTCAATAGCTGTTGGTCCCATTCATCTTTTAGGGTGCTTTCACACCGGCCCTGTTTGGTTCGGTTCAGTTGAACTCAAGTTCGTTTGCCCCCTAAGTGCGTTTTGTTTGGGCAGGTGTGAACACAGCAATCACACTCTGGTGCGCACCAAAACAACCGGACTGAGATCTGAACCAACTGCAGTCAAATTACACATTGTTTGGGTTAAACACGCAACAAGGATTATTATTAAAACTTAAAGGTTCTGTATGCAACATTCAGAGCATTCATAGCAGCAAAGAGTCATGTAAAGATATTGTGGAGTAATGGAGTTCTGAGCAGAGAGTGAAGTCATCATCTGTCTGTGTGTTGTAATCTGAGCTTCTCTGGGGTTGTTGTGGTAGACGGTCCAGACATGCATGCAGGTGTGTCCCCGTGAGTGTGTCCCATTGGCTAGCTAATCACTGCCGCTCTACACTGCACTCATACAATGGTTGCCACTGATATCGGGATGGTGTCGTTACGGAAGTGTCATGTCTATCTTCTATTTCCCCTTATCTAACAATGTCAGCTGTGTCAGCACTGTTGCCATTGTAAGCGCTGTTGATTGAGTTAGCACCATTAGCTGCTAGCTGATGGCACAGCCACCTCCATGTTGAGAGCCGTGTGCAGACAATCCCGCCCCAGACTCTGAATCGTAGTCATGCTCCGAATGTCGCGTACAGCTTCGTTTAAAATGTAGTGAAAAACAAACATTAGAGACATATTTACAGATATATTCGTAGTATTTGCTTTCTTTCTGAGTCAAGAAAAAATATAGATTAGATTTTTTTCCACACCCCACCACATGCTCCCTGACTTCACACCCTCCATTTACCAACTTACTGCCTCGTGCTGTTTTGTGAAAATGGCGAAAAATTTCTGCACGAACACATCTTCTCAAGATTGTTTTTCTTTTTATTTTAGATGGTACTAATTTTTGGGGGGTGAATTCAAGCCTGTATTTGATTGTCTTACTATAGCAGAGATTCCACCAGGAAACACAGGAAGAGGATTTTCACCTATTAAGCAAAAATAGTTAGACCTAAACACATTGTTTATACAATAGGTTTTACAGTGAAGCAAAGGTAAACTTCCTGATTATTAAAAAACCTTCTGCTATTCCTTAACAGACCTTCAGTCAGCAGGGTGGAAGTAATCAAAGAAACCAGTAGCACACTCTCAGACCACAATGGCACTGTACATTATATATATATTATATATATATTATATACCGTTGCAGCTATCTAACAGTCAGTACTGTCTATTCTTTGCCGTGTGGCAGGCGTGGGTGTGCTGGCCATGATCATTGTGGCGGTGTTTCTGGACAACATCGATCGGGACCAGTCCAGCCACTTTCGTGAGAACCGGGAGCCGTTCTGCCACACCTTCATGGCCACGTTTAGACTGCTGAAGGACTGGAGGCTGGTGACCCTCATCCCTCTCACCATGTACAGTGGCTTCGAGCAGAGCTTCCTCAGTGGGGAGTACACTAAGGTGCGAACTCCACATGTGAATTCATAACTCATGTTGTCGTCCTGATTTTAGAGAAAGTTTTATAGTGCTTGATTGGGAGTCAATTGCCTTTTCACCATAAAGAACTGCCAAAGCTGCTCTGAAAATGTCTCCATTATTCTTAGATTTTTAACCACTAGGGGGCTAAAGATTTTCTGAACAAGTGTTTGTGTCCGATATCAACTGACTTTTAGCTCTGTTTTGGTCACCTCCCAACTAAAATATCTGGATTATTACGTTAACCACTGTTTCTAAGATTTACTAACTGGATATCTGTGACATATGACGCACAAATTTATATGTGACATATTAAAAATCTACTTTGTAAATCCATGTTGTGTTTCTTTGCAGAACTACGTGACGTGTGCTTTGGGAATCCATTTCGTTGGATATGTGATGATGTGTTTTGGAGCCGCTAACTCTCTTTGCTCCTTTCTCTTTGGGAGACTCGCTCGTTACACCGGGAGAGCCGCACTCTTCTTTTTTGGTAAAATCTCATTTATTTTTTATCTACAATCTTGTCCAATAAAGCATTCACTTTGTCAACAGCTGTTCAAAATAGGAGCTGCTTCTCTTTCTTAGCCATAAAAAGACTGGTCTCTGCTACATTCTTGACTGTCCTTGATTATAGGGATGTATCATATATGAATGCAACCTCCCAGTGTTTGCATGCTCATCACTGCATCCTGTATATTCGGGTTGGCTGGCTCTCTTTAAAATTTCATTCAACGTAAATGATAGGCATACATGTATAAATATTAGAACACCTATGCACAATAACAAGACCCAACTGATTCATTCATCCTTGTACTAAATAGTATGAGAGCTTTAAAATCAGGCAGAGAGACCAGTTCATGTAGTTTCAAATCTTTTTGAAGGTTATTCCAGGTGAGAGGAGCAGAGCACATTAAAGCTTTCTTTCCCAGTTCAGTCTCTAAATTTTGAGACCTTAGACTATAGTTACAGTCAGATCTCTGACAGGTCAAAGATGGCCAGCCAGCCCTGGAATAAAGCGTACAGTGATGAGTGAGGGCTTTACAATTTGTATCAAATCTCGTTGCACTATGATATGCAGTATAACGTGCAAACAATGTGCAGATGCATTCATGTGCAACAGATCACCATAATCCAAAACTGGTAAAAATGTAGCAGCAACTGGTTTGTTTCTGGCCTCAAAGGAGAAACAGGACTCGTTTCTGAAATAAAACCCAAACTTCTGCCTCAGCTTTTTAAGATTATCAACCTGAGGTTTAAAAGACAGGGAGTCATCAAGCCAAATACAGAGATATTTGTAACTAGTAACAACCTCTAACTTCATTACATCGATTTGATTTATACATCTATTCTTTTCAGCTGCACTCACCAACTTCGCTTCTATCATCGCTCTCTTGTACTGGAGGCCTCATCCTGACCAGCTGCCTGTCTTCTTTGTGTTTCCTGCTCTGTGGGGTATGGCAGACGCTATCTGGCAAACTCAGACCAATGGTAAGAAATATACTGAGCACATTCATTCTCCCCGGAGGATGAATCCCTTTTTCACCTTGGTCCACACCATAAGCTTCCCTCTTCTGGTTGCATCACTTGTAAAGCAAAGTCATCTGTAGTTTGTTTGTTCTATCGACACCTCCTTCTTTTAATTTCTTGATTTGCTTTCTGTCCTGCAGCTCTTTACGGCGTCCTCTTCCCCCAGGACAAAGAGGCAGCATTCGCCAACTACCGTATGTGGGAGTCACTGGGTTTCGTCATCGCCTTCGCCTACAGCACCTTCTTGTGCCTGGAGTATAAACTGTACATTCTGCTGGCTGTTCTGGTGCTGACTCTCATCACCTACCCCATAGTGGAGTACAATGAACACAAGAATCCCACACCGCCCATTGAGGACGGGACCTACGAAACTCCCAAGGAGACCACTGAAGCATATGAGCACAAGACCATTTACCAGACAGCATTGTAGAGACTGGATTTCTTCTTGGTTTTACATTCTGCCTGGCCATTAGGCTGCAAATTAAGTGCCTGATACTGATGCCAATGTGTTTAAAGTACTATGAGTAAACTCAAAAATATGCCATGAGAATGATGAAACTGCAAGAACCAGTCCAAACTGCACACTGGCAATGCTTGCACTGTAAAACTGGATATTTGACTAGACACATTTTTAGTTGTTTTTTTTTGTTTGTTTGAGAATATTTTGTATTGTGTGTCATTTATTCACCTGAATCTGAAAATGCAGGTTATGTATATACAAGGTTAAATACAGGTTATGCACTAAATAAATGTCAAGCTATTTGTCTTAACAAATGATTTCATGAGTCCCAGTTTTATTGTCTCTTTCACAGTACGTTTATACGACATTAGAGAAAATCAATTTGCTGTGTTGGTCCAACTCAAACTTTTAAAGTTTGACTTTAAAACTTTAAAACACGTGTAAACATGTTAGTCCGCCTAAAATCATACTAAATTGAATTTCTCAGAGTTGGACTAACACACCCAGATAATGTCATCGGAATCGACGCTGTACCTATGGCATAGTGGCCTGCGCCATTGTGAGCATTTATACTTGTGCGCTGGTATTTTTGGCGTCACTCCGTGATTACACCGCCACACCACTAGTTGGTAGGGGGGTTTATAAGCATTTCTGTTTCCTTTTTCAGACATCAACTTCATCAACAAACATGGCGACCACGATTTAGCGAGGTTTATGATACAAAAACATGACGGTACATGGTATATTTACCTTGCCCTCATCATAGTTTGACTCTGGGTCCCAGCCAAGACAAAAAAATATAAAACTCGGTAAGTTTCTTTCCCTCTGGATCCCTGCTCTGTGTGGTGAGTATCTTTCAGAGATGTACCACAAGTTTTTCCACTTCTTCGTACATTCCGCCACGCCCACACCGATGTTATTGGAAATTTCTCTCCAGGGGTTTGCAGCCATTTCAGATTCTTTGTAGTGGGGTGAGAGGGAGTCGTACAAATGTACATATTTGCGGACTTCTTTGATCAACCTCTCCTCCATTTGGTCCATGTTTACCTAATGAGAAAGAGCAGCCAGAAATGCGTAGGACGAAATGCGCTGCTACCAAGCCAACCAAAGTTGTTGCGGTCTGCGTCACTGCAACTTGTCGTTACATTTCTGGGGAGGTGCACGTCAGGCTACAGCGTAGAGTACTCCGTAGGCTCTATGTTGATGCAGAGCCTATGCTGTAGGCGCGGCGCCAAGTCGACGCGGAAGTATAAATCCCGCATTACTCCTGCATGTTTTCAGTCAGTTGGACCCAAACTGGCCTAGGCGCTCTGTGCATGCTCCACAGTTATTGCAATAGCATTAAATGCATAACAGAAGAAGAAGCCGGTGACAACATGGCGAAATCTACATCCAGAGCCGTGCATTTTTGGACAGATGAGGAGACACCATAACCACAAGGGATAAGGTGCATCTCTTCTGTACAAAATGTAAAGCATAGAGCACATACAAAATGTATAGTGCTGTAAAGTTGTCCATCATGGTAACAGTTTTCTGCTAGCTAACCATTACCTAATAGGTCAACTGGAAAAAGGTCCCATACTAACAAGCTGAAAAGGGCATATCGTCACCTATTGTAATGGAGTCGGACATCCTTCAGTCAATAAGCTGATTCCCCTCCCGTGCTTGTATACTGGGACAAGGACAAGTCCAGTTATGTGGGCAATTATATGATTGACGGATTTTCTATTGCTACGAAGAAATGTTTCCAGGACCCTAGCCATGGAGTCAACACCAGGAGCGGGGGCCCAAATCTGCTGGGGCGTCTGAAGACTTCAATTGAGTGGACCGACACGAAAAAAGTATTAAACTCACTAACAAAATTTAATTAATACTTGGAGAGGCCTTTGATTGCAATGCAAGCTTCAAGAGGCTTCCTCTATAAAGAAACTAATGTCTCACAGTGTTCACTCAGATAGGATTTTGGTCCATTCTTCCACACAGGTAGTCTTTACGTCTTGAAGATTCTGGGGGATGCCACTTGTGAAATTTATCAAATTGCACTTTCAAAACTTCAGCAATTACTGTCTTGTGTTCCCAAACGCTTGGGGAAAAAAGATTGATGTAACAAAGTGGTAAACATGCCTGTCCCAACTTTGTTTGAACCTGCTGCAGGCATCAAATCCAGAATGAGTTTATAGTTAGTTTATAGTTTATCAGTAATAATTATGATGGCAATTTGATAAGTTTATGATTATGGTTTCATAAAACGGGGTGGTTGCCAGCTGTGGTGTGGAAATATTCTTTATGAATTTATATTTTTGTAATTGATGGGGTGGGGATGGGGGATTGAGCATATTTGAATATTGGTGGTATGGGGTATGGGCGGCAGAACGGGAGATTCGCATCTAAGATGTGCAGCTGAATTTATCTGCAGCAATTGCGTAATGCTATGTCAGTATGGACCAAAATCTCTGAGGAATGTTTCCAGCACTTTGTTGAATCTATGCCACCAAGAATTAAGGCAGTTCTGACGGGTACTACTTCAAAGGTGTACCTAATAAAGTGGCTGGTGAGTATATATACAAACATACTAGTGTGCCTACATTACATTCTGTCTGATGCTATCAGTGGTAGAAATGTAACAAAGTACATTTACTCAAGTACAACTCTGAAGCACTTTTACTTGAGCATTTTCATATCATGCTACTTTATACTACCACATAACGACACAACATTCAGTTACTCGCGTAGACTCCAAAATAAACAACACCATCATCTGCAAACTTGTTGACAGGAACAAAACCTTCTCCTTTAAATTTATCTGTATAATTTCAGGGTAATAAAGAACATCCAGGGCAACATGCTGCATTTCAAATGGTGCTTTTATTGCAATGTGTTGCATTCCCACATTCATAGATGTTATAGATTTGTTAGTCAAAGCATCATTTCCTCAAGGTTGGCATCCTCACCTTGGAAAAAAAAAAAAAAAAAAAAGCAGAGGGATCAAATGCACGAGGTGTTTGTGTTTTGAGTGTAGTAGAGAAGTGTGTGTAAACTTGAGCAGCCACGAACATATGAATGAACAAACCTCCAAATTTAGACTTCCAGTAGATGCAAATAAAAGTTTTTTAATTGTCAAACAAAAATAGTTTTTTGTTTGTCTATCAGCCTACAGGGCTCTCACTCCCTGCAGGGACTGGACCCGGCCTGAGACTGATTGTCTACAACATTCCAAAGAAAAGGTAGATTTCTTTATATTCACGTTACACACCTGAACAGGGGGGTCGGGGGGTATTAAAAGAGACAGAGAGAGAGATAGAGAGAGAGAAAAAGAGAAAATATAACATGCATAAAATTCTCCCAGATGAACATTGTCACTCATATTGTCTTGTAATAGCTGCTCCGATGCCTCTTTTAAAAACAAATTTTACATGAATGTAATATACAAAACTGGACAAAAATGAGTAAAATGTATAATATATATTTATATATATTTATTTATATTAATTTGTACAAGGGAGAAAGTGGAACCTTGGTCATTTTTTGTCAAATTCTCCAGAGAAAGCATTACCGTCCCCCCAAAACCAACACAAAGTGGTGAGTTAATAACAAGCCTTCTTGTAAAGTCTCTGAACCATATCCAACCTCAGTCCCAATACGACAGCACTTTACAATACTTTACTGATGCTGATTACACAGAGTAGAGATTAGTTTTGAACACCTGCAATAGGAATGAGTGGGAGTTTAAGGACTATGGAGAGTCTTAGCAGTGCACAAATACCAGTTTGGACCAATGAGAATGCTTCAGGAAAAAAAACTGATCAAACTCTATCCTCCTTTCATGTATGGAATATATTTCATGCTTCAAATGTATTTTTGTCTTTTGTTTTTTTGCTATGAATTTCCATGACACCAAACATGATAACCTACAATGGACATTGGCCTGGGCTTTAGCCTGGTCCAGCACGAGGCTTTAGCCCGATCCTGCACCAGACATTAGCCTAATTATGCACCAGACATTGGTCCAATACTGCACCAGACACTGGTCCAATCCTGCACCAGACATTAGCCCGATCCTGCACGAGGCTTCAGCATGATCCTGCACCAGACATTGGCCCGATCCTGCATCAGACATTGGTCCAATCCTGCACCAGAAATTGGCCATATCTTGCACCAACCATAGCCCGATCCTGCACCAGACATTGGTCCAATCCTGCACCAGAGATTGGCCTTATCCTGCACCAGACATTAGCCTGATCCTGCACCAGACACTGACCAGATCCTACACTAGACATTGGCCCAATCGTGCACCAAACATTAAACCAATCCTGCACCAGACATTGGCCCAATTGTGCACCACACATTGGCCCGATCCTGCACCAAGCCTCGGCCTGGTCTTGGTGTCATTGGCACACCACAACATATTCCACATTATGCAGCACAGAAGTGTGACAAGACAAGCAAAACAGAGAAGACAAGCAACACAGTTAGTGCGTTGTCATTTATGTCAGTGCACAATTGTTGCTAGATAGCAGAGATTAAGTCTCACACAACCAGACTTGAACTAAGGAAAAGTGAGTGTCCACCTTGGTTTAAGGAAAAACACGTTCAAAGCTGCGGGAAAAGTGAATGCCGAGCGGTGGCGGCAGCTACAGAGCTAAGTGTTGACGGTTGCTGAAACTGTGTTGTGAGCAGGAATGTTCTGAGAGTTCGAGCTGGAGTTTTTTTTTTTTTTTTTAACAGTTCGCCAGGTGTCAGCTGACAGCGCAGAGAGGAAGAGAAGGGGTGGAGGGGGGTCACCTGAAGAAGACTGGCATAGTATTAATACTGAGGATCGGTTGGTGTAGACAGAGAAAGAAAGAGACACGAGATACATTACAAAGAAGGTAAAGTGTGTACAATTTTTAGTCATCATTTGGATAATGGGTATCCACTACAGTCAAGTTCTTCATAAAGAACCTGAGCTAGTCAATAATTTTCTTGGTACATTCAGGGGACTTTTTCTATCTCCAAATACTGATCTGATTGAGACAGTTTCTGATGGCCTTGTCACTCCAAGTAAATCTGATATAAAGTGCAAAATTAGATTGTATTTGCAAATTCCTGGAATAATTTGATTAATCTTCTATTCGTGTAAAAAAGTTCATTTAAAATACAGTAAACTTTTTTTTTTATAAAGGTGAAAAAAGGTTTAAAAAAACCCTGGTTAACAAGGTTATTATTGTTAAACAGCAAAGGAGCAATCTTCACTGCAGAAAGTATATACACGAGGCACCTTAAGTTTGGTATAAAGTATTCAGTTAATGGGAAAAAAAAAAAAAAAAACTTTTCTTTTTCCAAGAATGCGATTAAAAGCTGAGAGAGGTCATCAGAGATCAACTAAATTCACTACGCTAACTGAAGGGGCTTTCATTGTTTTCGTAAAGTAACTACAAATACTTTGCCTATGAAATTAATGATTTAGTGTTGCTCCAGTGTTAATTCTACATACCTAAGTTAACATGAGGAAATGCTTGTTTCAGTAAGGTGCATAGCTATCGGTTGCAATGTTTTCTTTTCTTCCTGTAAACGAGTGATAGCACTTCAGGCACAAAAAAGACCTCATTGGCAAAGTGGAGACGTCTCTAAAGCGACCCGACGTCAGGCCGCTTTAAAGGACAGATTGTGTCTAAGAAAGTAACGAGCGAAGGAAAAGACGAACATGCAAGACAAACAGCAGCAGAATGTCGCTGTGTGAGAAATCCAAATTGACAAAAAATAAAAGGGCCGCTACATTATGTCTTGTCCAGTGATGATGAGGTTTTGCATATGATATCCATCAAACATCTTGAAGCTTTGGTCATTTTACTATTGACAAATGCAAAAAAGGCTACATCAGTCAGACAGTTAGAAAATAAAAAAATAAAAGCCCACTCATTTACAACAACCAGGCAATGCTTCTCCATAAAACCAAGGCTCCACTCTCCCAGATCTGCTTAAACTTTTGACAACAGAGAAAATTAAATAATATGGCCTTTTTTTTTTTTTTAAATTAACCCGTACAAAAAGCCAGTCCACACTGCTTCTCTCTCAGTAAAATCACATTCAGCAGTCGCTAAACCATTCTCTGGCATAGTTATCTGAAACACCCACAGGTACTGTGCAGGGTCTAAAGAGTAAAAAGAAGAAAAGAATCAAACCAGGACATCTTCCACTTTTCCATCTTAGAGAACACCAGATATACAGTATTAATCACACACATACATACACACTCACTGATAGTCATATACATACATACATCATCAGAAAAATAAAAAAGTAGAAAACATAAAATAAAAACATGACTGAGGCGAGTAGTTTTTTTTTTTTTGTTTAGATTTTTTTTTTTTTTTTTTTTTACCACAAACTCGGAGCACTACTTTTTTTTTGTTGATTCTGAACAAATACATATTCACATTTCTCTGTTATATACATTATGTTAACATCTTGAAACCAATGTTATAAAAGAACCTTGTACCTGTTAATTGTAGTGAGGAAGGAGGGACTGTCGTTTTCCGTTGAATGGCTGTTCCATAACATTAAAAAAAAAAAAAAAAAAAAAAAAAGATTACATTGGTTGTATTTGGCATGTTTTTGAGAAGCTGACAGTTGCTGTTTCTGCAGTTGACAGGGTTTTGTAGAGGAAACTGTTTCCATAGGAATGCCTATTCCACGCAGAAAAGTGAAAAGAAGGGGGGGGGGGGGGGGGGTGTGTCAATACTGTATGTGTGAAAACATCAGAGCAGATAAACAAGAGGAGGCTGAAACTGGCAGAATCCTTCCAGAAATAGAAACATTCTTCCACTTTGTGCTGAGCTTCTGTCTCTTTAGAGTATTTTACATCGAGCAAACAGCGACACAGGAGCGTCTGACTGGTGGTTCACACTGTGAGAAGCCTGATATATAATAACAAGCAACATGATAAGGCTAGTTACTCAAGACGCTTGTCACCAGTTGGAAATTAGATTTCTAATGGGCTTTCTTTTTCTGTATAACAGTGCTGCCTCGTACAGTGCTTCTCAACCAGGGGTCCTTGACGGAGTTCCAGGGGGAATAGCTTATTTTCACTATAAAGTAAGTCCAATGTGAGTGAGACTTTTCTGACCTAACAACCAAAATCCTTTCAGATGGAGGTGCCTGAAATAAAATCTTATCAAATGGGGGTCTGTGACCGACAGTGTATTAATTCAGGGGTCCTCGACATGAAACGATTGAGAACACTGCCCTACTAAGTGCTAAAATGGACATTAATCTAAGTGCAGGCAATCAAAAGCCTCAGACTCTACTGACTGTTGTTTTTCGAAACTCTGTCCTTGCTTTGCTTTCTGAGTCCCTCTCCAACTCCTTAAAGGGAAGTACAACTGCTGATCATCAGAGACCAAAAGTGGAATCGAATCTTGTCTAAAAAGTGACAATATGGGTCCTTTAATGAAGTAAATTGCAGGTAGGATTCAGTTTACTACTGCATTGGTGTCCAAATTTTGATTGTTTAAGTTTAGTTATTAAGGAAGACGATTGGGATGCAGCCTTTGTCAATGACGGCCCAAAGCTATGAACACTACTTATGGATATCAGGGGAGCTAGCTCGCTAAAAATTCTTAAAAGAAATCTATAAACGCATTTGTTCACTTTAACCTTTAACTAGCTCTGATATTCCTAATACAGGTCTGAAACTCTTTCTTTTACACTTTTACTTTCCATGTACGCGTCACCCTGCTGCAACCGTTTTAAAATCTTACTCGATTTTATCATTCATAGTTTTACAACTCCATGATTTTATGAAGAGACTCTGTTTTGTGTTCATTCTATTTTCATGGGGAAGCACTCAGTGCTTATACTGGCCTTCTTTTAAAGCACATTGTGCTGCATTTCTTGTATGAAAGGTGCTATAAAAATAAAATCTATGATCAGTATTATTATTATTCATCAAAAAGGACCAACATTCATATTCCAGCTTCTCCTGTTAAAATTTCTCCCGTTGTTAATTTCTCTCATTCTCAATTTAAGAAGTGCTTGATAGCCAGCATCGTTGAATCAAAACCATGTTATACTGCCAAATGTTAAACAGATAAAGCAGAAACATTTGCAGGGTTTTTCTGATCAAACAAGCTGCTCGCAGTGTGAAAACATGGTCAAAAGTAAAGAATATAAGACAGAATTTCTCTCTGATAAAACAACGAGGTAATAAAGACACGCTCTATGGATGGTTTGTAATAAATACACACACAGAAATGTAGAAGTAGAAAAAATAGAAACCCATTGGTAAATCATTTTTGAAAATTCTGTTTTGAGTCCAGGAGGAAAACTTTCCTGCATTTAGGACTTAAAGTTATTAAGAAAGATTAACGACTGTTCCTGAGCCTCTGTTTGGATCTGTACATAAACACGTACAAATACACACACAGAGCTTTTCAGCAGAGCACAAAGTGGTTCTCACATCATACAACATCGAAGAGTTGGTGGGTGGAATGTTGACCTTGCATACTATCCCTCTGTATCTGTTGCATACGGTAAAAGTATCTCTGTAAAAATAAAAACAGTACACAGGAAAGCCCTATTCCACTGAAGTGGACTGTAATGTTGTTGACCTAATTTGAGTGATGAGTTAGGTAGTTGCATTTACAGAGGGGTGATGAAACTAATATCGGGATGTGAGGTCTACGCTGTGTGCAAACAAAAACAAAAACAAACGCTCTCCACAGATTCCACTACTGTCCCCAAGTTTCCACGACACAAGGAAGAGAGAAACAATGAACCAAGAACGAGGAATCACACAGGAGTAGTTCGATCAGGGAACGTCTGATGTTGTGCTGGAGTAGAAACGTGGCAGATTTGACAGAAGAGGACCTTTGTGGTTGGTACAGATCACTGGATGCTCCCTGATAAAATTACTCCTGTGTAAAAAGGCCTTAAAGGGATGGTTTAGATTTTTTGAAGTGGGGTTCTATGAGGTACTTAACCATAATCCATAATATTAAATAAAATAGATGTCAGTCGGCATGCTTAGTGCTTGGAGGAGCTTCAAGAGTTCCGCCATGGAAGCTAAGCAAAGAACTGCTGTTGACTGGAGCAGCAACCAAACACATTTTAGTTATAGAAAGTTAAATAAAAAAGTCATATTTTCACCACTTTACTGTGACGCAGACAGCCCTTTCAGACAGGGAACTGAAGCTGTTGTATTGCTGAGACTTGGGGTGAATGACGCCCCAGGATCAGGCCAAAAAACTGTCACAAATTCAGCTGCTGACACTGCCATCACTGGGCCGTTATCAAAAATGAATTGGCCCAGCATCGGCCCAAACTCGGCACGCTGAAAGAAATACGTTGGGCCACACCCAGTTGCCCGACTTGGCTGAGACTCGGGATGAATGACATTCCCGATGTCCCAGAATGACAGCCAAATAACCTGGCCTGATCCCGGCTGCCAAAACTGCTGTCACTAGGCTGTCATCAAAAATAACTTGGCCCAGCATCGACCCAAACGGCGCACCGACTTGCCTGAGATTTGGGATGAATGACGGCTCAGAATCGGGGCAAATAAACTGTCCTGATTCCGGCTGCCAACACTGCTGTGACCAGGCCGTTGTCAAAAATGATTTGGCCCAGCATGGATCCAAACTTGGCCAACTGAAAGAAATAAGTTGGGCCGCTTCCGGTGTCTATCCTAGGCTGAGACTCAGGATGAATCAAGCCCCAGAATCAAGCCAAATAACCTGGCCTGATTCCGGCTGCCAACATTGCTGTCACTGGAACCAAAAATGACTTAGCCCAGCATCGGCCCAAACTTGGTATGCTGAAAAAACATAAGTTGGGCTGCACCTGGTTGCCTGACTTGGCTGAGACTCAGGATAAACAATGCCTCAGAATTGGGGCAAATAAACTGTCTTGATTCCGGCTGTTGACACTACCATCACTGTGGCGGTACTCCTGCCTGCTTCTCCAAAGTGGGGGCGCGCTGGCTGACGTCTACCATAGGCAATACACTAACTAAGGATAGGTACCTCATACAGCCTCACTTCAAAAGATTCAAAACATCCCTTAGAGAGACTGATACAAAACATGTGTGACGTCAGTCCTTATAGCATCCTACACTTCAAACCTTTGGGTATAGTGTGTCAGGTATTTCTTACACCCGACATCTTTACATTAATTGAGTCATGTAAAGAATATTTAGAGGCAATGTCTCGGCAGGGTTTTTCCTTTTTCTAACTTCCTGGTAGAGTGTGTACTATAAGTAGCACATTTTTTTAGTTAACAGAGGTCTGTTATCGCTGAGAGAGACAGTGTCTGACTGAGCAACAGTAGTCGACAGAAAACTGCATGTGTGTTTAGCCAGTGGAGTGAAGTCTTCATCAGGGAACCAGAGGTGGAGGGAGGAGAGGGTTGAATCCCCAAAAACAAAAGAACACTGATAAAACAGGTTTTGCAGAAGAAAATAATACCTCTTTTTTTTTTGGTGACTCAACCCATCCTGTTTTGATTCAATTTCATGACAGCTTTAAATGAATTATCCATCACATCTTTGTTAGGAACTTCTATTACTAAAGCCTCTACTTAAATGTCATTATATAGGAACAATATCCAGAAAGCGCGCTGTTTTTGCTGTGACGACGGGCGCAACGTCAATGCGGCTCAGTACCGTTAGCATCACCAGAGGTCACGTAATCACAGCAAAGAACGCAGCTTAAGGTATCATTATGCTTTTTTTTATACAATGGTTGCAAACACATGTACTGTGTGAGAAGTTTTCTCCAAAGTATTGTACATACATAAGAATAAAAAAAGAGGAGAAAGCAAGAGAAGATGGCTAATTAGCTCCCTGGTTACCACAAGAGAAAGCAAAGCAATCCAACCCTGTTTTTTTTATATTCTTCGGAAAGTTTCGTGGCTTCTTGTAGCACTGGATGAGATGTCGAAGGGAGCGTAGATTCTAGCTATGTTTCATAATCAATTGCTTTTAAAATTTTCTTTTCACATTTCAGAAGATGGAATAACTTCCTCCTCCACTGCAATATGTAGCAGTGTTACAATATCATGATGCCAAAAAATAATCTCAAAAACCATGAGCTGACATTATTAGAATTTAAAAAAATAAAAACCTGGATCGAATCACATTATACATAGTTTTGCTGTTCTGAGTAATCAATTAATTACACTTTTTTTCTTTTTTAGAGGAAAGCAGTTACAAGAGAAGAGTGAGCTCACCCCCAAGTCTTTGTCCTTCTGTACTGTACAATACTACCCGCCTGCATGGTGCACATGGCAAACAACACTGATAGGCCGAGAGATAGCATGAAAGATACACAGAGAGTGAGAGAAAGAGAGAAAGAAAGAACCCAACAGGGCTCTGTATTCACAGCTGCTGAGGTGAGGGGTAAAATGTGACGGACAGACAGTTAAATAATCATAACAGTCTCTTTTTTATACTTTGAGAAAAATAAAAATAAAACCTCCTCCCGGGGGGGTGGGGGGTGGGGGGGGAGAAAGACACGTAAGTTCCAAACTGAGCAGCATCCCGTCTGTCTCCCATCCATCCATCCATCCATACATCCATACATCCATCCATCCATCCATCTGTCAATCCATTCTGGCTGTTGTCAAAGCTTGTTCTGATGATCGTGAAGATGATGATGACGATGACGACGGTGAGAGCAGAAGATTTTTTTTTTAAACAAAACAATTCAACCCAAAAAATAAAAATAAAAACAAGAAGACGTAATAGAATAATATGTAGAAGAAGAAGCAGAGCTTGGGAAAAACTCAAACTTCCACCAGGCACTGTAGCTGATAGAGAGAGACAGTCACAGAACCAGCTGATACTGAGCTTCTATCCCACAATGCCACAGAGGTCTGAAACCTTAACATTCCCACATCGCTGAGAGACAGGTAGAGGAAAAAACAAAAAGAAACAAAATAAAACAAACAAAAATAAAAAGCCAGAGGTACTGCTGTGTGGGATACTCCCACACTTTAAACGATGAGCTCAGCTGTATGCTGCAACTCATGCTCCCAAGATGCACTGCTGCTGCTGCGACGGCCTGACAGAAACCATCCCATCACAAAACAAAAAAAACGAAAGAGAGAGAGAGAGAGAGAGAGAGAGAGAAAAAAAAAGAGGCCGGCCCTGATTTGACAGTGACGACAACTTGGCAAATCTACAATGATGTCGCAGTTGTTTTCTTGGGTCAGGAAGCAGGAAGTAGGTCACCAAGGAATGAGCAGCAAGACAACACTGCCTTTAATAGGCTGAGGCAGACAGACAGGTTGTCAGACAGATTAGACAGGCAGGTTTAAATACACTGCTGCTCCTTCTGACTTGAGTCTTTTCTTAAAGTACTGGGCGGTAAGACAACCAGCCCTGAATCCCCTCCGCACAGACATGGGCAGGCTGTGTAACTCCACCAGCAGCCAAACCCCTCCGAGCCTACTCGTGTGGTCGTCCAAACATCCATCCATCCATCCATCCATCCAAAAGGTGAGACAGAGACAGCAATGGGTCTGGTGCACCGACCTCCGAGGAGGAGGCGTAGAAGTGAGAAGTAGAGGGAGTATAGAATAGCTGAACGGGGTTGTGGGTTGTCACTCGGTGAGCAGCTGCTGGAGGAGGCTCTTCTGCTGGGCCTGGTTGTTCTGGGAGCCCTGCGGTCCGGGGCCCTTCTGGGAGGCCGTGGCTCCGATGGAGCCCTGGTTCAGGTAGGAGTCACTGCCAACCAGGTTCACTGTGCACTGGACGTCCGCAAACACCTGAACCTGCTGCACCTACAGAAACATAATAACATGGTTAACAATGCTAAAGGGGTCTGCAGCTCAAAAATAAGCTGCTTACTCACCGGGGGAGCTGGGGGGAGACCAGAGGGTGGGTGCAATATTTCCACAACAATGCTGTTGGGTAAGAACGGCGTTACTAGCTGTAAATGCCGAATTAGCGGTGCCACTACGTAGCTTGCATCAGGCACGGCTGGTGCACAGTGCAATAAACTGATAAGTAGCTGACAAGCATAACCGTTGACATCCCTAACTATTTGATTGAATCACCTGGTAAGATGATCATTTAACATAATTTTCCTGTCATACCAAGCTGACGGTCGGCCGTCAGCCAAAGTTGGGCCATTGGTGAGCATCTGCCACTGTTTTCAGTTAATGTGTCTCACATATGGTTTTGTCCCCATCGATTCAGCATGTTGAATCGGCATTGGCGACAGCAGAGCCCGCTGGTGAATGAAACCATTTTAATTGTCAGCTCAGCTCAGCGCATGAGAAGAGAAATGGAAGTGAGGAAAGTAAACAAAGATTTAAAGCCAGGAGGGAGTGAGGTCGAAACAAACTTGTTAAATGAGGTTATTTTTCTTTAGTCATTGTTGTTCACTGGTGCACGGTTGATATGCTCTGTTCTTCAGTGTTGAATTGTGTTGTTTGGGTGCTAACTGGCTAACTAGCATCAAGAAGATCTTCCAGTTTCCCTTTTTGAATGACTTATAGATGACCATCATCTGCTGGTATAGAGGGGTATGTACTGAGCAGGACATTTTATAGCTAAAACATGTCAGTGGTATCTGCTGAACACTGTTCTCATTCATGCTACTCTGAGAACCGGGGTTACTCAAGTAACCTAAGGTTTCCAATTAACCTCAGATATGATGTTAAAACCAGAATGTCTGAACTGCAATTTACTCATCAGCTGATATAAACACAGATACTGATATATCTGTCATATGCCAATAACATAGGCCATGCCAGTGGATTAAGCTCTAGTCTTTATGCTGTTGTACATGTAACTGGGGTTTTACACATACCGTTGTTTAATTTGAGACTGGGTATCTTCAGATTTCCAAGATTCATATTTCTTTTTTCATTTTTCATGTGTAGATTACACATAGTTAGTTGTAGGTGTAACAGCTATCCTTTTGCATAATAAAATCCTGTATTAAACACCCCACATTACGCATGATTTTCTTTCCATGGATTTAAAACAAACAAGCAACAGATGCCGCCATGGTGACGTCACTTCCAACATGCTGCTTACCAGGGTAGAGGGATATAATAAATGGTGAACTGTACTTACATTTTATAAACTTAAAACTGCCCCCACAAAGTCGGGTGGTGGGAAGTGAGTGGATGAATAAATGGAGCAATTGAGACAGCAAATGCATCAGAACAGAGATCCTGAAGGTTATAAATGTCATTAACCTGTGGCACCCAGGAGCTCAGTGGGTAGAGCGGGCGTCCCATGTTCAAAGGAAAACACCTTGCTGTTGCGGCCACAGGTTTGACACCAGCCTATGACCCTTTGCTGCATGTCATCCCCCCTTTCTTACTTAATACTGTCCTGTTCAATAAAGGCAACAGCCATAGGAAATTATCTTTAAAAAATGCCACCAACCTGCTGGTCGCTGCACACTGAACCAACGTTGCTGAGGTTACTGTTGCTCATGCCAACCGGCTGCCCCATGGGAGGTAATGAGCCGACACCACCCGAGCCCCCGGCCATGGAGACGGTGATGCTCATATTGTTGTAAACCCCCTGCTGGCCAAAAGCCTGCCCTGCACTCTGTCCTGACTGACTAAACAGGCTGTGGTGCACAGAGACAATCAGAGAAGACAGCACATTAATAACCATCAAATGTATGAAGCTATTTTTCCAGATGTAAAGTCTGAATAGGCCTAACTGTGAGCACTTCCTAACCTGTTGCTGCCCATGCCTGTCTGTTGCCAGCTCTTCATTTCTGGTGACTGGTAGCCAGGGGGTGGGGCTTGCTGAAGCAGAGGACTCTGGGAGGTGGAGTTCTGAGGTGACAACAATGGGCTGGTCGGGCTCATCTCAGGAGGGAAAGATGGGTCTGGCTGGGTGATGGCTTTGAAAGAGGAAAAGAGCAAAAGTTGGGTCAGTTAATACAAATAACTTTAGAGAATTTCTCTCTATCTTCGGTAAAGAGGAGCAAAAGAAACATTTGCTTGATATGAAAATGTCTTGGATTACGACTGCTGTGTTTCCTTGAACTCACCAGACCCTCCAAACTGCTGAAACAGGCCCTGCTGCAATGAGGAGTTCACGGTGCTGCTGAACTGGCCCTGCACGCCGCCCAACAGCGTCTGGTTATTCAGGGGAACTCTGCCGGGCAGCTTGTTGTCCAGGGGGCCCCCGGTCATGGGGCTGAAGTGACTTGGTGAGGTAGGGGATTTTCCCGTCAACGGGTTGTACCCTGGTGGGAAGTTGAACTGCTGCTGCTGTTGCTGCTGCTGCTGCTGCTGTTGAGGCGTTGTTGGGGGACCTTTCGGGACCCTGGCAGTTCCGATGGGCCCCACGGCTCCAGTCGGAGCGCCCGCCATGTTCTGTCTCATCAGCATGACCTTCTGCTGGAAAAGCTGGCGCTGGCGGTGCTGGATGCTGTAGAGTTCCCTCTGACGCTGGGCCAGCATCTGGGCATTCAGCGGAGGCTGCTGATAGATGTGATGTAAGAGACAATGTTACAGAGAACTTATGAAAGTAACCAGACTATTGTAGGGATGTAACAATTACCGATATTATGGTAAATCTCGGTTAATTTTTACACTGTAAGAATGACCATTTATGTTTAAATTAATTGCATTATCGCGGTGGATTATCAGGATATGTAATAACAGCCTCATTCAAGTCTCGCGATGCAGGCGCTGCGTGAATGCGTAGCATGTGTAAACACAAAGAATGAAAACATGGCGGAAGGTGGTGATCACGGCACTCAGGACATTTTCCCCCCAACTAAACGCACAAAGTCTGAGGTCTGGGCGTACTTTGGGTTCCTGAAGAATGCCGAGGGACAGCTGGTGGAGGACAACCATCCTGTGTGCAGAACATGCAGAAAGAAAGTTGCTGCGAAGGGTAGCAACACTACAAATCTGCTGGCTCATCTCCGTGAACGTCATCCACAGCTTTACAGCCAGTGCAAGTTATGCTATGCAAACATCAGTTATTGCGTGAGGGACTTTGGTTTTACTAAGATTGTCATAATGTGTAACTCTCGACGTAACGTTATACGGGACATTTGAGCCGTATCTGTCCTCCTAAACGGCGACTAGGTTTTCCGGTTTTGTTTAAGACACTTAGGAGCTAATACTAGCTGAGTAGCTAATAGCCGTATTAGCAGCTATGTTGCTAAGTGTTTCAAAACGAAATGGAGCTGAAAACACTGAGCGGAGCCGACAGAATATAAACTGACGTAACGTAACGCTAATTGAGATCAACTATGATTGAATCACTGTGATTATGGTTATTGTATGGCGAGCTAGAATCGATACAGACGGCCAGTTATGCTTTCTTGACATAAGCCCAAGGAAACAACATAAAACGCTGCCGTGTTAACCTTTGACCAAGAGCCTTAATGGGGGCTCTTAGTTTTATAAGGTTAATTAAATTCACTACTCACAGTCTTGACCTAACACACACACACACACACACACACACACGAGAACATGCACTCCTTTTCTCATACAGGCACTCCTCTCACATGCACACTTCTAATGTGTGAATTATTCTGTGTAATGATGACCATTGCCCTTAGGGTTTTTTTGGTTTCTCCTGCACATTTGTGATATCTATTCTATATATTGTATGTTTTTTGTTCTACTCTTGCATTGTTTTGTTTTATATATATTTTTCCTCTCATGCTAATAAATAAATTATATATAAATTGTTTACATATTTTACTGACTGTCAAAATGCACCAGACAAATAAGCTTTGTTCCTGTAATTTGTTTACATATTTTGTTCATTTAAAATAAAATTTTCTGTTGCTGTGCCAATCCCTTGCCCCTTTAATGTGAAAGTTTCATTTTAATATAAGATTTTGGCTGTTAACATTTTAGTATGATAAGGAAGTTACAAGATTTAGTGAAGTTATTTCAATATATCTATTTTTTGGACATTTTACATCGCTTAAAAAAATATTGCGATATTATCGTTTAACGTGATAATTTGGTTACTATAATCGAGATATCAAATTTTCCATATCGTTACATCCCTAGACTATTGAGCTCATTATTCAAAGAGGTCGCTCATACAGAGTATCTGCAGGCTTCAGAAAGCCTGATTTTGACTTCAGTTCAATGTAAGACCAATTAGGAAATCACAGTAAAAAGGATAATATATGTGCCAACCCACCCACCTGCTACCACAGTTCCTTACATGATACCTTTGTGTCAAGCTTAACATGAGTTCCAAATGATTTATGTTGCCATGCCATGTTTTCAAAGTGTGTCCTCTCCTATTTCTTCTGCCTTCTCTAGTACTTTTAAGAATTCTGTGCAAAGGAAGAATACATGTGTATTTATTTGAAGGACTAGATCAGATTTTTGGGGGGTATTCTCACCACCTGATAGCCAGTATTCACTGTCTTAGCTCAGGTTCAGTCTCATTCAACTCCTGAAGAAAATATCTGTCTCTTTAGCTGCTTAATGCTCCACTCTGTTCAGCAGCTACTCGCTAACCTAAAGCTTTCGTTGCTGAAAAACTGCTGCTGGAAATGACGCACATGACAGTGGTGAACCATAACAACAGAATTGCAGGCTGTGGAACCAAAACAAGCTACGAGATAATGAAATGCTTTGTGGAGCTGCGAGGAGAGAGCTGATAATTATCTATGAGCAACCCCGCACATAGTTATTTGATCCATTGTAAATATAAAAGTATTGATTACAGCAGCTTGGCGTGGTTGAACTGATGTAAACTAATTATTTTGAATGTTTCCACCTCCGTAGCAAAACAGCAGTGGGTGGTCGGGGGTGTGCCAAGCTTCACTCGCTGCTACTGTGACTCACCTGAGAGGGCATCTGAGGTTGTTGGACCCCCTGACGAATCCCGATGTTCACATGCTGGGCTCCTCCAGGAAACGGATTCATGCCTGCCATCCTGTTCTGGAGCTGAGACGCAGAAGGAGAGAGAAAAATAAGAAGAGGTCAGTGAGGTGTTTAAGGATGAGAAGGGAGATACAAACATGATGGAAACAATAAATCACATCATTAACGGAAGCAGAAAAAATATAATGAGAGGGAAGGAGAAAGGAGATGAGTAGTATATTGGTGATGAGGGAGGAGAGGGAAGTGGAGAGCTCTTACTCAAAGCATTTCAATCAATATTCGGAAATGAATCAAAAGACTCGTTATGATATGGATTCAGACAAACACAGAAAGCTTCATTACACCTCTCAGCATTTGTCTTCCACATTCAGCAGCAATGAGTAAAGTGTGTGAGCACAGCAAGTGTGAAAATAACTCAAAGGTGTTTCTTCCTTTCACTTTCAGCTTATTGCTGTTGTGTTAGCAACCCTTGCATGGTGTGAATAAATTACATACAGGACATATGTCTCACCCAACACTTGTGACTGTACACATTAAACACAATGGGTAGAAATAACTCACCCTGAACATAATCCTGATGATACAAAACAAAGATAAACGTCCACCTCTGCGTCCTCACCTGCTGTGGGCCCTGCAGCCTCTGCTGCAGCTGCAGGCGCAGCTGATTGGGTGGCAGCCTGAGCTGAGTGCCGATCCCCTGCGGTCGCGTCATGCCCGGCCTCAGCCCGACGCCCGCCGTGCTGCCGGGAAAAGCCACTCGGGGGGCTCCAAACCCCAGGCCCTGTGGCCCCACCACCGTGGCCAGCTCTGGAGGAAACTGAGCTTGTGGAGCTGGTGTGAATTGGGAAGGGTAGGTGGGGAGTTTAGGGTCCATGGAACCTGGGGTGGCAGTGGGTTGCTGGGTCGGGAAGTTTTGAGGCAAGGGGTCAAAACAGCCACCCTGGAAGAGACGGGCAAAAATAGAGACATTAATCATGAGTTTCTTTCCTCTTTTTTTTTTTTTTTTTAAAAACATGGATGTTTAACATGTTCAAACCTTGACTGGAAAAAAGAACCTCCGATGTAGAGCCTTTCCTAACGGCACATATGCCCACTACACTCTGTATACCTCTGCACATCCACTGCCAAGCTCTCACAGTCTTTAATCACACACATACCTGCACCAGTTTGTCGATACCCAGGGCCTTATCCAGCTCAGCCAGTTCACTCTCATCAGTCCCACTCAGGAAGGAGACGAGCTGCTCTAACAGAGCTTTCTCATCGTTTCGGCCCTCGGGGGTTGTCGGAGGGCCCAGCACTTCATCCAGCGTACAGGGCACACACTGCCTGCTCACACAGAGAAACACTGCACATCATCATCTGCTCTACACGGGAGTGTTAGTGGGTTACATCAGCTTTTTATTTTGCCATTCCTCCCCCACAACTTCACAATAGAAAATGATTGTGAGTACAGCGATACTTACTCTTGTGGTGATGCCAAGGGAGCTTGTAAAGGGGTTCCAAGACCATCGAAGGACAAGGTGTCAGACAGAGCCAGAGGCTGGAACTGGGATTCTCCCACATCCATCTTGGACAGGCCTGAAACAGATTTTAACACAGTTTTATTGTAATTAAATATTATATATATTAATACTAAACTTGGACTCACAATAATCGGATTCAACAACTTGATTACATGAATAGATAGTATACAGCACTTATGAAGCACACACAAAATCCTACTGTTGCTGCCAAAGTTTCACCTTGTTTTAGTGATGTAGCATCGAGCTGCTCTCTTCTACAGTAAAGTGCAAAGCTATATCACCTGTGTGGTCAAATATGTAACAGAATCCAGTCTGACCACACCCCATGACAGCGAGTGTGGTCATTTCTGTAGGAGCACCGAAATTCTCAACCTTTAGAGGTCAGCTCAACAATGCTTTACCACTACAGAAGACTTAGTGTCGAGTTACTACAGGCAGGGTTCCCACAGTGGTCATTTTCCAAATGCGACCTTTAAAAGCGTGTGTATTACTTTTTCTTGCATACCAGTGCTTGAACTGAATGGGTTGATAATTTCTGCCTCTGGAAAGGGGCTGCTGTCTTTCGGGTTCTGGAAGGGGTCTCCTTGGCCCTGGGTCTGTGTCTGGCTTGGAGTCGGGGGGCTGCAGAAGTCAAAGGATGACTGACTCTGGAGGCTGCAGCCGGAGGGCGGGCCGCCATCACTGAGTCCTGGGGGAAAAACACAAGCAGACATAGAAAACAAGAAGAAACAAATAAAAAACAACTGCACAAACCTTTGTTGTATAGTACTGATACTCAAACTTTTATAGACATAAGACATTCTGCACTGCTGTGGATGTATGCATGATTTGTCTGTTGATGCTGCAATGCCTTCTTATAGCCAGCAGGGGGCGCACGGACTAACTAATGTGTGGGTAAATGAATGAATGAATAAATAGAGAGCTCAGGATCATAGTACTACACTGGAAACTACTACTGATGTAATAGTAATAATAATAATAATAATAATGATAATAATAATAATAGTAATAATAGTAATAGAAAAAGAAGAATAATATAGAATCCAATAAAATTATTATAAAAAATTCAAAGAAAAACACTATTTTGTAATTTTTCGATTTCTTGAAAAACAAAAACATATATTTCTCTTTCAACAAACAGCCATTTGAATTAAATATTGATACAGCACTCAAAAACAACAGTGTCTACAGGTTGTATGTAGGTAGCACATGTCTACACGACCCGCCCCTCCTGCTAAGCTGTAACTCTACCTCTGTTGGGAGTGCCTGGAGGCTCTCTCTTCACATTTACATTGCGGGGAGTGCTGGCCTCACCGGGCTGGAGCTGAGTGGGTGACTGCAGTTTGAGCTGGGGGGAAGGGGAGTGGAGCTGGGGCGACGGAGACTGCAACTGGGGAAGCGACTGGGGCTGGGACAGAGGGGACTGGAGCTGAGGCAAGGGGGACTGGAGCTGAGCTGGGGGCTGAGGGGCTGGAGAGTGGAGCTGGGGGCCTCCTCCAGGGGTGGATGAATCCTCGCTGCCCTGCTTGGCCCCACTCGGGCCTCTCAGGCCAGGCAGCAGCTGGGTGAGAGGGTCCATGTCAACAGGGCCACCAGACATCTGAGGGCAGGAAATGGAGAGCAGAGGAGAAACAAATGAAAAGGGCGGAAAAAAAGGCAGGGTGGAAGAATGAATGGATGGTGCAGTGGCATGAAAGAGTGAAAAATTAAAGAATAATGGGTGGCAGAAAAAGACGGTGACAGACAATCAGTGACGGAGAGATGGGGAGAGACAAAAGGTCAAAGGCCAGTGAGCTTCAAAGGCTGCAGCTGGTAGCTGAGCCTACAGTGGAGACAAAGTCCAAGAAAATAAACATTCAACATGATTTACAATGGCTGTCAGGCAACTGCCAATGCAGGAGCAAAGCTCAAGAGAGGAAAATTCCAGCACTTAATTGTGAAGTGTCCTTACTAACAAGGAGGACGTACATTTAAATCATTAGCTCAGTAGAGTTATGATTTGGATGTCATGACAGTCTGATCAGGTAGCTGGATTGAGTCCAGTGTAGCCTGCGCCAGCTGCTGGTATTTAAAAGTCAGGTTTACCACAAATACCACTGCTGAATACATGTTCAATCTGGTTTGTTAAAAAAAATCTGAGGGTTTGTAAAGATCCCATAAAGATCCTGCACATCCTAACTGGTGTTTTCTGCTATTTTTGGTTGATCAACCCTCTGCTAATCACACAGTCCGTACTCACTGAGATGAGGACTAATGTGAGGTTTTACCAGGGGTGAGCAAGGCCTTTAAATGTCTTTTCAATAATTATGACCAGGATATGTACTGAGCAGAACATTTTACAGTTGAAAAATAAACTTGACAAAGGTGAAACTGCTTCAAAATGAGCTCAAAGATAGTCTTCTGTACAACAATATCGTGACTTATCTGCAGACAAAACAAACCGATGCATATCTGATGAGTCAATGCATTTTCTGTTCTCTAAACTTCCTCAATGCCAACACAAAAACACTCTACCAGGAAAATTCTTTGGAGGTGAAATCTCTGAGCTAGTTGACGTTAATACATATCACAACATCATTAACAACTGTACCGTGGAGTCTCGGCTGTCTCTGCGGCTGTCTCGACGGTTCTCTCCGATGGGGCTCGGTTTTGGGCTGATGCACGCCGAGCTGCTGCAAACTCCCGCAGGTTTGGATGCACCTCCTGCTGCAGCGGCAGACCCCGAACACGGCACTCCATCCACGCTGGCTCTCTTCTCCACTTTTACTCTAACCGTCTGCAGGCTGAGAGCAGATGGAGGTGGCAGGTCCCCCAGGTCCTTCAGAGACAAAGTATGTTTCCGTTAGTGTTTTTTCCAGGCGTCATGACTCAAGAGGACAAATAATGTGGAGTTTACAGGGCAGACTAAAATGCTGATGTGTAATTTATTAGGGATCTACATATTTGCATTCACATTGATCAAGGCTAACAAAATTTATACATGTATTTACTTCATAGCTCTGTAATTGTAGGGTGAATAGCAATACACAATATATGTATACCTGGGTATAAGCGGGAAAAATGTTCAGTAGAAAGTCAGAGCCATATGTTAGAGGTAACAAGCATTTTCATTACAACAGACTGATCTTAAATTAATTGCAAAAGCCGGGGTTTTCTTTCCTGTTCAAAAATATACAGCTGAAAAACATGTAAATGAAAAATGATACAGCTAAAATAAATAGCAGGGCTGTGTGTTAACTTCTTTTGCACATTGCACTGGTGCTGAAGAAGTTAAAAGTTTTGTAGCAAAGGACACAAAATGGTAGTATAAAAGTATCACGCATGTCCATTTTAGTTTGAGAGTATTTTAACTTTGAGTTGAGGGAGTTTAAAACGTAATTTTCTATGATATATAGGCCAACGTTGCACCGTACAGCAGGAAAACAAGCGTGTAGGGGCGGGGTTGCGCCGAGAGAGGAGAGATGCAAACCGGCTAGGCTTTATGGACGAGACTAGTTATGTCACGTAACATCAAACTACATCGAAACAAATGGTATTTTCTCGTCCAATATCTCATTTCAGATCATTTAGAAAATAAGTACACACAAATGGAATGCAAAGAAAATAATAAAATGTAAGGGGCATACTGAATCGTCACCTTTTCATCTGTGTCCAGGAGAAATCGGAGTAGTTGGTGGTCCTGTGGCTCTCTGGAGCTGGAGCCGGAGCCGGACTTTGGAGGTGCTGCAGTCAGAGCCGGACTGGCAGGCGGCTCCTTCTTGATCTCAATGTCATTTTTGTTTAGTCCTTCCTCGCTGGTGGTGGAGGTGTCATTGGGACTGGTGTCCTGCAGCAGCCGGTGCAGAATCTTGTGTCGTTCCGTTAGAGTACTGTGTGAGGCAGGGCACTGAGGGGCGGGAGGAGGGTTCGGAGGATGAGGTGATGAGGTGCAGTGGATTCTGTTGTTGGATTCAGCTCCCGTCCCATTGCTATCCAGGAGTTGATTGAGTCTGGGGTTACCCAGCTGGGAGGCAGAAGGAAGGGGGGCTTTACCAGAGTCCTCTCCCCCTCCTTCTCCCTCTTTTGCAGATGGAGGCCGAGTAGAGGAGCCGGTGGGTGTACTGGCTTGTCTCTGAAGGACAGGAGAGGACAGGGAGAAGGACCCCGTTGACCCACTGCTGGCGCCACTACTACCATCGCCGCTGGACTGCTGCCTGTTGAGGCTGCCTCCACTACTTAGTTCCCCAGCTGGGGAGTGGAGGCCTGGTGTGGAAGGAGAGAAAGGGTTCCCCGGTACCCGAGGACTTCCCCCTAACCCAGGACTGGCCCGTGGCATCCTGGGCGACATAAAAGAGGTAGGGGTGGCTGTGAGTGGGCTGCTCAAAGGAGAGGGGCTGTTGACCTGCTGGGGACAGGTCCGATTGGGCGTCAGGTAGCCTGTGGGTGTGGCTGGATTATGTCCGTGGGGGGAGGTGTTGGTGTTGTTGGGATGAAGGCCCGAGGAGGCGAGGCCTGAGCCTTGGGTCCAGTTGCTGCCGGGAGGAAGGGAAGGGGAGCGGGAGGGAGTTTGGGCAAGGCTGCCGAGGGTCGGTGGAAGGCTGGGGTTAGTGTTTTCCTGAGAGCTAGCAGTGTTGTGTTCCCTGGAGAGACGGAGGAACACACAAGGTGTTAACTCAAGAAAACAAGAGGCTGAACAAAAAGTCCTGGAAAAAAAGAGGACCATACCTGTCAATAGTGTGAATGCCCATAATGAAGGGCTGTACGTCAGGGTTGGGGGGGCAGCAGAACTTGCAGCGGGTCTGAGCGCTGAGCGGGGTGCCATCACTTAATGTGAAATGGTACAACGGGCTGATGGCGGTGCCGTGGGTCATCACTAATGGAGATATCAACACACACAGGGCAAGAGAAAGAGGCAAACACAGGGTTTAGACTTTGGTCTCATGTCTTGTTTGTTTTCTGATGTATCCAGGCTTTAAGAGCTCTGACCCCCCGAAGGCCTAAATGATACTGCTGCATCAAGGAGTTGCAGCAGCTGCGAGTGATTTAAGTATTGGGATAACACAACACTGATCTGTCCCTTTATTCTTTTAACTGCATGTGCTTATTTTATACATGGTAAACATGTTGTTATTCGCTCACAATCTTGTAACGTGGAGTAATAAAAAGAAGATTAGCACTTGAAACTGCTCATCATGACCTACTGTAGATGAGGGAAAGCTAATTCTTCCAGCAACAGACAGAGACAAGAAATGTGTTGGAAAAGAAGGTCATCAATGCTCTACCACTTTGGTGAACTTTGGTTTAGATTTGCTGGATCCATAATCTCGCACAGCCAGACCTTTGCGCTAGAGAAAGGTCTCACTGAACCCAGTATAACTCCACACTATGTGAAAATGAATTCTGTGTTGATTCCATTTTGCAGAGGGCTCGTTGCATGAGTAAAGTATACGCTCAATCGAAAAATACAAAATGCAAATCTCCTTCAAAACTATCAAAGGCACACTGTAGGGTATGCGCAAAAATTAAAAAGCTTTTACTGTTCATGGTAATATGAATTAAAAAGACCAATGCCAGGGTCACTGTCTGCTGTAGCTTGTGCATGCTTTTTGTTGTTTGTATTTCTTTAAACCAATCACAATCTTCTTGGGCAGCGCTAATCTCAGGATGCAGTAACTACTCTCTTGCAAAACCGCATTGGGAGGGAACTAGTTTTGTTGGAATATTTGCACATTAGGAGGTATTAAAATGGCTAAAGCCCCGCAAAAGAAAACACTACATAAATCATTAAAAAACCTTTTTAGAGTGTGGGTTGCTAGCTCACAGGTTGTTGTTGTTTCGCAGTGCTTAAACTAAGTGTGGACATTAGGAGGAGAATTGCGTCAAAAATAGGCAGCAAATGGCAGGTGTATACCAGCAGTCTATATCCTGTGAGTCAGACTACATCTGACAAGATGTACAACATGTAAAAACAACAAGTTTAGAACACAGGATTTTGATATCAGCTGAAGTTCAGCTGGTGGGTTTTAGACTTCAAGGAAGACAAAGATCAATCGTATGGTGTAGTGAACAGTGTCTTGATATGGTCCCTGGTTTTTGCAGAAGGAATATGTCTGCTTCGAAGTAAAACTCAAACAATAGTCAATTAAACTATGAGTCAATCGACCATCAGCAACTACTTTGATATTTCTTTTAATCACTAAAGTAATTAATTTGATGGTTACAGTGTCTGAAGTGTGAGTGGACACTGGGAAACTGTGTTGAGCATTTTTACTCTTTCCTAACGTTTCATAGGACAAATCAATCCATCAATCGATTCATTGATAGTGGCAGCCCTTGACTAAAGCTCTGTCTATTCCACTTACCGCTACATAAATCTGCATACACAACAGAACGACATGCTTCCATGACACATCTCCTGTATGTATAAACAGTGATTAAAATGTAGTATTCAGTCTGATCGATCATAATGGTACGGGAGTAGTGCAGGAATGTTGACAAAGCTTACAGAGAGCGTATCAATGATTTCTGGGAGTGAAGCTGAAAAATCAATCGTGGCTACTCACCCTCATGCAGCAGCTTCTTGGCGTGGGAGGGCTCTTTGCCCTGCGGCTGAAAGAAAGCGTAGATGCACTTCCTGACCAGGTCCTCCCAGCCAGGCCGGCCTGTTGCTCGCAAAGCACTAGTTTCTATGGAGATGATCTTCCCTGGAGGAGAGCAGCACATACACACACATACACACACACAAGATCAGTCTACACAGAACTCAACATTTGCAGTAGCCTCCATACCTTCAGGGTTCACACTGTGACCCCCATGAAAATTTGTTTTCCACTTGGAACATTTCCTAAAACGCTCTTAAATCCTTTTTCTTTTTCCCCAGCCCACCTGAACATTCATGCATCAGATTAATATGAAATAATAAAATACACAGTGTTTTAAATATGTAGTAGTATAGTATCCATGTGGATACTTTCTGATACTTTCCTGTAATATATGATCAATTTCTCTGGCTGTACCAATGTGGAGTACAGCTGTCAGAATGCCATAAATTTCGTGACTTTTAGGAATTTTGACTGTTATATTGCACCTGTGTGTGTGTGTGTGTGTGTGTGTGTGTGTGTGTTTGTTTTACCAGTGGGGTCCTGCTTGGTGATGAAAGACTCAGTGCTGAAAGGCTGGGTGCGAGGTATCCGACAGGCAATACAGATCAGGCAGCTCTGCAGGTCTGAGGAAAGACAGGACACAAGTGGTGAGGTTTGTGTGTGTGTGTGGATAGGATGCATTCACACTGGTACTACTTGGTCCGCTATAAACGAACCCTGGTCCGCTTCCACGGATAGTTCGGTTCGTTTGGAGTGGTGTGAAGGCTCTGTTGTGGAACAAAGGAGTGAATCCTGGGCGGCTTGAAAACTGGGGGTCTCGGTTCACTTGCAAGTGAACCCTGGTGCAGTTCGCTTACAGTGGGAAATGCAAACGGACCATTCAGTGAACCAAAGAGAGGACTTGACATAGAGCGTGCCAGTGCATTTTGGGTAGAAAAAAAACAACAAAGCTAACAACGTGAACCGGGAGAAGCAATTTTTGGTCCTGGCCAATCGATGGTTTTCTTCTTCCTCATGCTTTTTTCTTCCTGGTCAGTGGTCGTTTCAGGCAATACTGCCCCCAAACTGCAGCTGTTGTAACTGCGTGACGTTATCCAGCAATTTAGTCTGCTTTAAAAAGTGCAGTGTGAAAGTGAACAGAACCACATGAAGGTGTATAATTTTTCGGCAATCCCCACCCAACTGAATTGAGTCATCCGGACTATTCTGTTAAATGCGCCCATACATGCCAGGGATAAAAAATACATGACGACCTGTCGAAACTCAGAAATCGGATCATTAGTTTGGTTTGATGTTGGGATGCCACGATGAGGAAATTTTCCACTGCTTGATGAACTTGTGATTACACTGATTACACCACACAAGAAAAAACGTTGATCACGCTCAGTATCTGTGAAGCAGTATAATAAGCTACTGCTAATGCAGACAGAACATTTCATTCTGCTACAGCTTCACACTGAAAACATTTAAATGGGAAATCACAGGTTGACTTTTATATGAAGTAGTCACAGGAAATGCAAAAATGTGTCTACAAAACCAGACAACGGGCATTTCGGCATTTGCTCACAGCGGATCAGTCTGAAATACTGCAGGTAAGCTATGGAACAAAAAGGAGGAGCTGATAAAGTGAACTGTTGGAGGAAGAGCTGCAGGCGACAGGCTGCACACCTACGACTTTTTGGCGACGTAACCAACTCCTTTTCCCTCAACAGGTTTTCCATTAGCACTGGATTTATATTTGGAATATTGCCAAGGAAGCGCTTTTGCTTTCGCTTTGACAGTAAATCCTTCTTCATTGCTTTGTCGGTCAACTCGACAAGTGATAAGTGAGATCTGACTCCTGTTACCCTCTGCTGCTTTACGTAGCAGTTTATGAATATTGTAGCATCCGTTGAACAATTAAGAACTGATAAAAACAAAACAAACCAATACAAAAAAAGCAGTGTAAATGTGAAGATATAACAGCCAATCAAAGCCTGGAAATGCCAAGACAGCTGTCAGTCATTCTGATGCAAACAACAGATATCTGGACTTCAGATTGACAAAAAAAAGAAAGCCGTAGGATAGTGTGAGCAAATTTCTACTATCCACCAGGGCCAGTTCTTATGAAAATGAGTAAAGGCAGGCAGAGCTCAACAGCAAACTAAATCATACAGTTTTATCAAGGCCACTGCACCAACAACCCTGAAAATCATGAAAGTGGACGCTGTTGATAGTAGAGCACTGGAACCTTATTATAATCAGTGTGTCCTAACATGTAGTTTATCATGTCAAGAAAAAAATTAGATTAGAAAAACTCCGCATGAGGAATATGTATCAACTATTTCTTAAACTGGATGAACTCCTGGCACAAGAATATCTATCTTTTGTGGTTTAAATACACTGTATTTAATCTAGATTTTTTAAAATAATAGTAAGAAAAGTCTTTACAGACATAAAGATAAAATAGATAAAAGATAGGTAAAAAGATGAAAAAAGACGTTATATAATAAGTTTTCCTTGCTTAAATCCTCAGTATTAATTGGCTTTATCATGTGTACAATCTATTGACTGTGTGCACTTGTGTGTGTGTGTGTGTGTGTGTGTGTGTGTGTACGTACCCTCTCCCTCCTCCTGCATGGTCCGTGGTTGGGACACAGTGAAACACTGCATGATCTCATATTGCTGCCGAGCCTCCGGATTTTCTGAATCCAGCTCGTCCGGTGGCCTCTTCAGCATGCGACAGTTAAAGGTGTGGCTGTTCCTTCGGCCAGGTTCCTGTGGCCACGGCACACCGTTCACTGAACAGAGAGGAAAACAAACACACAGTTCAGTATTGATGAGGATAATTAACGCTTGTTGATGTTAATAGGACAAAATAAATACAGTACATCCCTTGGGAAAATGTTAAAGGTGCCCTGTGGAGTTTTTCAAGACTAGTAAAGCTATATGTTGTGTTTTTATTAGTAAGTGTGTACAAAAGCATGTGGGTGATGCAGTACACATTCCTGTCAATGTGCCAACAAAAGCAGCAGTGTGCCAGCAAAGGAGGGGAAGAAGACTACTAGCAAGAAAACATAAACACAGGTATCAAAATTAAAAAAAAAAAAAAAAAAAAAGGTTTTCTAAATGTTTTTTAAAGATGCATATGAAGTCTTTGAGACTTTATTCATTCATTTATTGAGATACCTCGATACTAATCAAGTAGACAAAACCACAGTCAACAAAAAATTTTAGTTTTGTTATTCAACTTATTTTAGCGCTGGACACATTTGTAATTTAAATCATATTCCCACAGACATTGTTACTTCTTTGACACTTCTTGTTCTTTTCTTTGATTTGACAGAATAAATCTGTTGGAAATTCCCTTTTCACCTCAATTACAATTATCTATTTGCACTAGAATCTTTAACCCTGTCTACATCTGGTATTAACACGCGTCTTGTGTGATCCAATCCCATGGATATGATCCGATGGACATCGCTAAATAAAACTGCGAACGACCACCAAGACGCACTGTAATCCAATTGCTAAAGCCACCTATTGAGGTGGTCCAGGATGCCTTCGACCACACATCTTTTGTAGTTTAAAAGATCATGCGTCCTGATGTATCCCCGACTAGGACTATGTCATCAATACAGGATGTGGTGGTTGTTTTGATGACAACCCGCCGATGCTCTATGACTTGCCAATTTTACGAGTTGGTTACGTGACCATCCATCATTTTGCCCTATGAAAGGACACATTTTGAATTCTGCTTACAGCCAAATCGCCAGCTCTACCTACACAACTGCACAACAGCATGCTAACAAGCAGCTAGTGAGAGAGTTGACGTCATAAGTTTGCACAGGGCCCTTTGACCTCAGGCGTAAGTGACACAGGTTCACGGCTCCACCTTTTAGTACCAGATCTGTGTGCTAGGTACCCCAATAGAAGGGGGACCAAAAATGGGGACATTACGGAACGGTTCTACTGGTTCCATCCACAACTTTTCACAGTGGAAATGGAAAAAAGCGTACAGAACTGAATTGTACCGTACTGCTTGCAGGAAACAGGGCTTTAGTTACCTGTATTCAGTTACTCCCCAACCCTTCTCACAAACATATCTGCAATTTATAAGAGGCAATAAGCTGTGAAATATAACGCTGTGTCTAAATAATGCTCCCAATGGCTTTTGTTACATGGGTACCTGATTCCCAGTATGACTCTTTCAAACTATCTTTTTGTGCCACAGAGCACAGCCCAACGGAGGTCCTGCCAAATCTCCTCTTGTCTCATTTAATGCTTTTTTTCCAAGGCTGCTGGAAGATGCCAATCTTGTTGGGTGAGTAATCACTCCTGGCTCCAAATGAATGCAGCAGAGATGTGCAGATGCTACACACCATATAATGAATATATATTTCCTCAGTTTGTCCAATTGTCACATTAAATTTCTTTTCTTTCTGGGTTGTTATAGCACCCTAAAATCACACCCACGTGTACCAATAGTAGGAATAATCAGTGTGGCTAAAATGTAATTTGTATTTAGTTTCTCTGTGAGAGTGGGTTTTAAAGATCTCCGTTTCCAAGGAGAAAAGAGAGCTATTGTGGCTGGCACAAAAATGAAAAGCAATGACAGGATCAGAACAGAAAATACGACAGTTCAACCTTGTTGCCTTCTGGACTCTGTTATCTTTTGTCCTGAAACAACCCGCTTCAGGCCCTCTGCATTTTCATTATGCTCTTCTCAAGGTTGTAGCTAAAAATTTAAATAACATCATCACACGGGAGAAAGTCGCTGTTTCACTCTTCCATCGCTTGTCAAACTCACCCACACACACTCTCTACTCTGACTTTACTGCTTCCTCGTTCCCCTAGCACATTCTGAAGCTTTGTGAAGAACACTTAAAACTGTGTTAATTCAAAATTCCCATAGTTTGTCATCCTGCCTTTCTTTGTGCCTCTTTAAATGTGCTTCAGCCACAGTATTTTCCATCAATAAACCAAGTTAATTATCTGTATTAAGCACTGTATTCTGATTCTGCTGCCAAAACCCATCCCCTTAATGGGTTTCATTGGCATGGAAACTGTCAAATTTGAGGATACTGAAAAGGCAATTACCAAATATCTTTTAAAAAATACAAACTAATGGCATCCTAAACCCAGGATATAAATCATAAGACAGCAGATGCATGCACACTCAAGAGTCCAGGCTCACTCACCAAGGCTTTTGGGCAGCAGATTGCGAACAAATTCATTGTGGTCTCCCACGTGGAGGATGCTGTAGACGCTTGAGGTCATCAGCTCGCCCTGGGTGTACCCAAGGTAACTCGTCACGTTCTCAGAAACAAAGACGATGCGGCCCTCCCGGTTGACGACGAAGAAAAACCCATCGAGGGCCTAAAGGAGGAGGAGGAGAGGAAAGTCAGATTGTGTGTGCTGAGCTGGAGTAAAAGTGGTGGTGGGAAAGAAATAAGTGATTGAGTTGTTTACCTCTAGCAGCATGGGCCCCAGTGCCTCTTTCTCCACCAGCCCCTGGCTACTGGAGGAGATGTCGCTCTTCTGCACCTCATCATCGGGAGACAGAAGAGCCGCTTTCTCTGTTGGGAGGAAACAAACACCACAAATCTGAATACACAGACATAGAAACTTCCTGTAGAACTTAAATTTTTTTGAGATTGCAGACAAATAATATATTTGTGAAAAATGTCACACAAAAGATCTAATGCGTGCAAACTTCTTCATAGCAGAGAATTAGTGTGTGTGTGTATGTGTGTGTGTTCTCTCACCCTGCTCACGCCGTTTCATCTGCTGGATTTGGTCCACGGTGCTCTTGAGGATGTGGCACTTGTCGGGCTTGACACTGAGACTGGCAATGTCGCCCATGTTGGATGACAGCAGCTCAGCCAGCTCCTCGATGTAGCGGCACTCCAGCTCCCGTCTCCGCTTCTCCACACTGCGGAGGAACACACGTTAAGGTTTCAGATATGTAATCACTCACATGTGGTCCTTTAAAAAAAAAAAAAATTTACACAAAGGAAGTAAGTTGTGATTCAACCTTTTAGGGCTGCAACTGATTCCCCCCCCAGTACTGATAATTTTGCTGTTATTTTCTCAATGAATCCTTTGGGCTTGATTAAAGAATCGTGACCAACATACTGTATGTTCTCAGTGAACAATTTATCAGCTAAAAAAAACTTCTGAGTGTTTCTGCCAACAGTATATAACAATGTAATGGAGACAGTGTTCTTGAATTACCTCTGACATTTTTTCTTACTTATCGGCCGACCTAAACACTTATATATCTGCAATAGGCTAAAAACAGCTGATGCATCAGCCCAGTAGATGTGTTTGTCAAGCTCTAGTTGGATGGATAAAACAACAGGTTTGAGGACGTTAAGTTGAGCTCTGAGGACTTGTGATTATGGCTTGGGCAATTTTTGCTCATAGCTAACATTCTATATCAGAGATGGACCAATCAACTTTTCTTCCAATCCAATTGAGATACCCAAATCTGAATACCTGCCAATACCTTTACTAAGAGCACTGTGAGTGACTCTCACTGTTTGCTTAAAGAGCCTAGAGGCCATCACTGTGATAGCATCAACGCCAGGCCATAAGGTGGTTAAATGTTGTTCATGGGCCCTACAGTTGGACTCTCCTCAATCTGTGAACTCATCTGATGACGATACACCTCACAAGGCAACTGACAATATTTTGGTCATTTTCGACTAATCTCTGTTAAGAGCTATCTGCACATGACTTCAGATACTTTTTTTTTTTTTTTCTCTAAAGATATTTTTTGGGCGTTTTAGCCTTTAATTGATAGGACAGCTTAAGCGTGAAGGGGGGAGAGAGAGAGGGAAGGACATGCAGCAAAGGGCCACAGGCTGGAGTCGAACCCGGGCCGCTAAGGCAACAGCCTTGTACATGGGGCGTCTGCTCTACCACTAAGCCACCGACGCCCCACTTCAGATACATTTTTAAAGAAGCTGATGTAAAGCTAAATTGTCTTCAGACATATCCGATGGGTTTGGAGATTGTATTTTGGCCAATGTGCTCTGCCTCACCACTCTGACTGTTTACCTGCCACTCAAACATGATTGGCCACTACCAATCGGACAACAAATGGACTATAAAAGGAAGTCTGAACGCTTCCGCTACCAAAATCTTGTCTTTGACCCAATGCATTCTGGGCTTGGAGCAGCTACTTGACTTGTGGGCTAAAGATGCCAATGTAGTTAATTAGTTTCTTTTCAGTTGTCCCAGCACATCTGAGGAACATTCTACATACACATTTAAACTGTGAATGGGCAGGAATAGACAAGCTATTGTTCATTTGATTTGGGTGTGATAGCACAACGGTCTTGTCAGGTGGTAAACAACACCTTGCCTGCATGCCCACTTGGATTCACAGGGACTCAATAGATAGGTGAACAAGTTTGGCAGTGACTCATGTAGATGAAGATTTCACTTGTTTGCATCTATGTGTTGTGTCTCGTGCCCAGGGGACTGGGTTTTTGGGTGATGTTCTAATTTGGGATATCTCTTAAAGTGTTGTCTTTTTGTTTGGTTAATGTTTGTGTTCATATTTGGTTGATATTTATTTATTAAGCTGTTAGATGATGGTTGGTTAACGAAAATAAAATAACTGATTAAATCAATTATTCATCCTTCAAGCACTCCAGGAGTAAATGGCAGGTGCTCCATCATGTATACCCAAAATCAGTTTATGGAATCTGAATTGGTTCGTGGATCAGTAAAGTCAGTCCGATATCTGATGAGTAAATTACGTCAGTATCGGAACCCAATACAAATATTGGATCAAATTGGTCAGACTCTATTTTCTTGATAAAATTAATGATAAATTAATTGAGAAAATATATAATTGCAACCTAGATCTTTACTTGACTACATGATGCTCCTCTTTCAGTCTTAATATGATGCTGTTTACTTTAAACTAAAATTAATTGAAAGGTTAAACATTTAAACTTCTGATCACAAGACACGGCTTCATAAAAGTGAACAACTGGAACTTGTTTTTTTCCCAAACAACAGGTGGTTTAAATTATCAGTGTCAGAGCCGGGAAATGTGTAAGTAACATCACAATGTGCTGTATAAGTGCAGTGGTTTTTCACCCAGCTGCCTGTAATTTGTTCCCGTAATATGTAAACAAGAAAGCTGCCAGTCATTGACACAAACATTGAAAAGCAACTTAAATTGGCCTTTACCTCGAGCCTCTTCAGACTCTCCGCTTAGCCTTGTGCTTAACCTTATTCTCCAGTTTCAATAATATACTTTCAAACCGACGAGTTACAGTAAGGTATGTGGTAAACATGAAAAAAGGAATGTGTGTATATGCGAGTAAGTGTGTGTGTGTGTGTGTGTGTGTGTGAGACGACAACAGCAAAAGTAGGTCAGTGCATTGGCCAGCCAGAACACACAGGCGTGGTGACCGAGGGAGGGAGGGGTGAGGAGGGGGAGGACTCTGCTGTGTGAATGCGCAGGTCAGTGGCTGCGTGTAGTTGCTGTAGAAATGCTAGTTGGGCTGTTACATCAGCTTACATCAGCTATCTGGCCTTATAGACGCACGCACAGTACACAGAGTACATTCATGCCTTCACCACTGCATGACCTACCTTAAACCTGACCCCAACCTAAGCTGCATCTAACTTTAACTCTGAATCATGGTCTTAATAGAATTTTATAGATCCAGAGGATTTTATTTAAGTCAGATCCTTGACTTTAGTAATGTTACTAATACCACACTGTACAGAGTAAGAGTCCTGGACTGCACAAGTAAAAGTATGCCAGTATAATCTGATTTCAAAATTCAGAAGAGTGAGAAATGCCGTCACAATTTACCCAGAGCCCAAACTGACAGCTTCATAATGTTTGTTTTGTCCAACCAACAGATGAAACCTCAAAATTACTAACAATAAATTGATAATTTTAAATTAATACAATCATTTAAAAAGGTGAAATAAGGGAAAAGTTGGCATTTTTGCTGAGAAATTACTTTGATTATTATTCTGTTATCAAAACAGCAGGACAATTAATTTTCTGCTTATCAATCCAACTCTTAAAAGAAAAATAACAGCTGAGCGGTACCTCAGATAAATAGATGTGTTTACATGACAATTTCAATAACATGACGATTGCCTCATTTGGGCTAAGCTCGACTTTGCAAATATAAATTATCTTATTGTTAATACACTTAAACAATTACTTAAGGATGTTTTGTTTCCTTTTTGTCAGAATTGACAACATCACATGGTTGTTGAGCCCTGGTGCACAAAATTGACCATATTACATTAAAGTGAGGGAGTGTTCTTCGTGAACTGTAGTAAACAGAGCTGCATTTAACATCGGCAAAACTACAACAAAACATCTGCTTACAAACTCTCACACAACTCGTGCAGTATATCCAAAGTCTCATATATCCAGTCTCATGCTCAGTACTTCCCCTTCTCACTAAAATTTTACGATTTAAAACTCCTCAGTACAAACAGTCTTATACATGGCTGTGTACCATGCCTGGGCACGTGTGTGTGTGTGTGTGTGTGTGTGTGTGTTTGAACTCTGATCAAACAGAGGTCATATGAACTCATGTGCTCAGGCACGCTCAGGGGCACACTATTTGTCATACTGAGTACACGACTAGATAAATGAGACTTGGATTATACTGCATGAGTTGCATGAAAGTTTGTAGATAGATGTTTTGATATCATTTTGCTGTTGCTATACACGGCCCCCATTTACTTCAGTTCATGAAAAATTACCACCTTTTTTGGATTCTTCGTTCACCATGGAGGAATACGAGGAAAACATTTAAGAGTTTTAATTTATGCACAATCTTTTTGATTGTATTATAATGTCACTAACAGAACAACAACACATGTTTAGGAATATACCTTTGCCCTGATGTGTCGCATGGTGAGCCCTTCCTCTTGCGTGACTCTGGCGTGGCAGGGTCCAGGGGATTTTCCCCTACTGCACTCATTTTCAGCTTTAACTGACCTGTAGAGGAGGAGCAAATGGAAAAACAAGGAAAGGTTATTAACAGATTTTTTGCAGCTCTGTTGTTCTTTTCATTAGAACAAGTAATAATGCAGTGGTCCTAAAAACCTGAAAACACACACCATCTTATCTCATCTGGAAAAGAAAGGGAGCTATGTGAGGCTGCTGTTCATTGATGGCAGTTCAATGTTACTGTAACACCAGTTCTCTCCAGGCTGGTCACAACGCTCAAGGAGCTGGGATTAACACCTCATTGTGCATGTGGATCCTCGACTTCCTGACAAGCAGGCCCCAGGTGGTGAGAGAGTGTGGACACACCTCTTCTACCCTCATCCTTAACACAGGAGCACCCCAGGGCTGCGTTTTGAATCCTCTGCTGTACTCCATATACATACGACGATATAGCCACTTCAGACTCCAACACCATCATTAAATTTGTGACAGGCCGATCACAGATAACAATGAAAGGGCCTACCTGGGAGAGGAAGAAGACCTGACCTGCTAGTGTCAGGATAACAACCTACTCTTGACCGTCAGCCGCACTGAAGAGATAATAGTGGACTTTAGAAAATGAAGAATAAGGAGAAGCAGCCAAAGAGCTACGGCCCCCTTATATCAACAGGCCCTTGGTGGAGAGGGCAGATAGCTTCAAATACCTTGGTGTCCACATCAATGAGGGCCTGATCTGAGCACTGCATACTGACTCAGTGGTGACAAAAGCAAGGCAGAGACTGTTTTACCTGAGGAAATTCCCCTCAAATACTGAGGAATTTGCAGCCTGATGGGGAACATCACTGCCTGGTACAGACACAGCACAGTGCAGGACAGCAAGGCCCTGTAGAGAGTGGTTTGTATATCTGAACACACTACAGGTGCTGCTTTACCCACACAAGGGACGCTTATACCAGATGCTATGTTGTCTGTTGGTGCCAACCAAGAAGTACAACAAATCTTCTTCATCACCTCAGTAAGTACCATCACAGTGACCACACCAAGTATGAAAATACGAGCCCATGTTAGTCTGTCCACATGTTTTAGCAGGGCTAGCAAGGCTGTACTAAAACAAAAGTCAATTGTGTTGTTTTTTAAGGCCACTGCCCATAATGTATAACATAATGACTGCTCAACTATGTTTGCATTTTGTACTTTTTACTCAGATTTCTACCTCTAAGACATGTGCAAGCCTTGTTTTATCTTACAGTTGTACTTGTGCCAGTTTTGGTTGTACATAGAAGTGATAGTAGTTACAGCATATAGTTTTATATACATTTTTTAATAAGTTTAAATGCAAGCTAACTGTATTGCTTTTAACTGTACTTCCAAGCATGTTTGCACATTAAATATTTCCATTATATTATTCTACTTTTTTTGTTAATGAACTGTATTCTTAGGTTTTACTAAAAACCCTCTGGTTTCTTCAGACTTCAGACATTATCAGGATGCTCATCACACTGGCATCATTTTAAACTATATACCATGATAAATATTCACATTGATTAATATGGAAACAATGATAATGATATTAGTTTTTGCCATAACACCCAGCCCTAGAGTAAATCTCAGTACAGTCCTTCCAGCTCTGCAACAAACCTTACTGCTGGTTCTGACTTGACTCTATAGCCATTTTTCAGCGCTGTAGTTTTTTGTAATACAGTTGTTGAATTGCATTATATTGAAAAATATTTTGTCTTTTATGTTTTTGACATTCCTCTTCAGTCGCCCTTAATGGACTTGTGCCTGTTCTTTATCTGCAAAGTCTACAGGCTGCACCTCTCTGGCTGCATCAGGAGGGGTAACCATAGCAACAGGAAACGCTGCAACATTTGATGAAGCACTCAGTGAATAGAGGGACAGTTAACAGGGTTCCTGCATGATCCATTAGACCAAATATTAAAGTTAAAACCCTTTAAATGGTATCAGAAATCAAATTTAAGACCATCTTATTACAGCAGATACACAAACACAGCAGCAGAAGGCAGCGAAGGACATGAAATTCTGTCATGTTTAGCAAACTGTAGGGACAGACAGGGTTTGTTATTTTACTACTAACATGTTGTTGACAAAAATTAGGTTTCTGAAAGATTTGGAGGGATGTTAATGAGCCTGAAAGCCTTTCATTTATTCTTGGGAGCTGCACACATCAATATGGACTCTTCATCTGTAAAACCACATCCATGCTGTAGAATCTAAATATCAGTTGTACACACAAAACGTTTTAAATCCATGGGTAAACCGCAATAAAACAAGCAGCCTTTGTCAGAGTGTTGGGTGCTGCTGCAGGGACACGCTGCTCACAGGACGTTAATCCTTCCTGACTAGCCCTCTTTACATTTCACCTCAGATCACCCCTCTCTCTGCCTCAGCCCTCCTTATGTTGCTCACACGCAGCACTTAACAAAGGAATACATCCGCCACAGTTAGAAACGAGAGCCCTGCTCCACATTAAAGGAAATACACATTAGCCTGAGAGTACATATGCTTAAATAACAGCTGAAACTTTAACTATGGTAAAGTCAAATTATGAACTGAGAAAAAAGATGTTTTAGGATTGTCAAGACTGCCTGCTGATCTGTTTTTAGACACATCCAGACTGATTTTAGAAAGTCTGGTTATCAAAAAGAAAAATCTGAAATGCCATTTTCGCAAATTGGATCTAAACCAAATTTGGAGGTGGTTGGAAATGCGATTCCAGTTGGATTTCTACAGATGTGCCTCAGTCCGGATGCTCTAGCCACTGAAATCAGATTCTAAAGTGTTTCGCATCACTTGCAGTGTGATACACACTGACGTCAAATCCAGAGTGACAGAAGTGTTGAGCAGAATCCATGCTGCTACTAGCGGAGCGCTACGAGGACAACATGGAGACCAACAGTATCTGAAAAGATGCTAAGTCTGTTCTGAGTTCTGCAATGCGACTTGACAGCACAATTGTTTGAAGGGCGAAAATGATGGCCCTCTATTTCTCATGCTTTTGTGTTAGAAAGCCACGCCACCAGCATAGGTATGTAGTTACCAGTGTTAGGCAGTTAGTTACAGTAATATTACTTTTTCCAGCAATGAGTAGTGTAACCAATTACTAAAAAAATTCCAGTAATAATATTACAGTTACCTCAAAACCAAACAACTCATTACAACATTTGTTATCACATCACTACTGACTTGAAATACAACATTAATATCAGCCAACTCATTTTCGTTATCATCGCTCTGCTAGTTTGGAAGATGGAAACGCATAACTTATACGGCTGGAAATATTCCCATTACTTTGATTTTGTCAGGAGGAAGGATGATAAGAACATCACTGCTGCATGTAGTGGTAGTAAAACTCTTTCCACTGCGAAAAACACGTCCCTAAACCTCGGGTCTGAAACACCTCGGCTACTGACCAACAGCACAAGCACTTTAAGCTCCAGGAAATACACCCCACCAAAGGCGTGGATGTTGGACATAGCGCTACACTGGCTGAACAACCAATGCTGGATTTTAATTGTGGACAGCTGCAGCGACAAGGACGAATGAAGCTTGTGGCTGGATATGTGGTGGATGTAATGTTACTCCATGAGTGACTCTCCATCTTTGAGGCAGAGTCTTGGGAAAATACCGGTCACAGGCAACTGAAAACCTCCAAATAAACAAACAAACAAAAAATGCTATCTAGCCTTAGCTACACTTAGCGGCGATTACCCTGACATTCACTCAGAGGCACACATCTGAATTTTGGGGAGATAGGCAACTACTAATTTTATGGGGTGTAACGGAAAAGTAATATAGCGAGTAGTAACGAATTACTGTTGGCAGGTAGTAATAAGTTAAGTAATATCATTATTTTTTGAAAAGAGTAAAGAGTAATGACTAATATATTACATTTTTAGAGTAAGGAGCCCAACAGTGGTGGTGACTGATGCTTACAATTGTTACCAATGCAACCTTTGCAGACAGGTTGGTAATGTCTGGACATACAAATCGATCTGATCACTTGCAATTACAGTGCTGATCATCTGTTTTTAAAATCTGATTTGAGAGACATTTTGCAGTCTGAACGCAGCCTTAGTAAACTGCAGCCTGGACGATGAAAACAAGGTAATAATATTGACATTTACATTAAACCCACGGTTGTTTTGCTGGTTTATGCAAAGGCAATAACACAATATTTCTACTACTCGTTATGACTTGTCAATGAAATACCTACATCTCTGATACCAAAATGTTTCTTTTGATGCCTTATTTTGCTGAGAATAAACATGTTTACTTTCTCATTTAAGGGATTAATTGTTTAGCTGACAATAACTTGACAGATTTAAATGTCTTGTTTTGTCAGATCAACAGTTAACAACACAGAGATATCCAGTTACTTATCACAGAGAATGGAACAGAGAATTATAGCCATTTTTACTCAAAAAACATAACTTAAATGATTTAATTTTCTGTTCTTCAACTAATCTTTCCGATTGTAATGTGAAGTGACAGCAGCTGTAAGAGGAGGAGAGGGGCTACATCTTTCCAGAACGACCTTGCCGTCATAATACTTCTCATTTATGATGATGACGAGTCCAAATAATGCCTGTGCATTTCTGGCAATGAGTCAACACAGGTACAGTTTATTGATGGAAGAGAGCAAAAGATATGCAGTAATTATATTTCATGATGTACCAGGCGACACCAACTGCTGCACTCTGACCCTACAACCTAATAATAAAGCCAAACACATGCTCTAGCTGTGCATTCATGCTATGAAAACATGCCTAACAATACATTTTCCTACAAGCATTGAAAAACCTGGATGAATTGTGCAGGGTCGATAAGCTCGTCAGCCGTGAACAACAAGCCATCAACAGCCATGGTCATATTTCCTGCTTCCTCGCCATTATGATTATGTTTCAGTTCCTCCCACCTGGTAAGTGTTAATGATCTAGTTATTATACTTGGTGGCCAGCTTTGCTTCCACATCCTATCAGTGTCACACTAGAAAAAGGCAATGTCAAGAACATATATGACGGGATGAACTGCATTCTACTGCATAGATACAGCTGGAATAGAAACTAGAAAAACACACTGGCAAATGCTGATAATGCAAACAGTCACCAGGTTTCCTCTTAATATGTAATATTAATTAATTAGTGAAAAATTTTCCTAGTCAGCCAATAGTCATCATTTTGGGCCGTTAGTCGACTAGTCACCCACATGTTTACGATAGGTTCAAGGTGTGAGAAAGAATAATATTGGTAACACTGTGCTACATTACAGAGAAATACAAAACCGTACTACTGAACCTTCATTAATATAGGCCTATATTTTATCTACAAGTGCACGTCACACACTGAGCAAACTGCCTGTTAATGACGCTGTCGGCAAAGCAGTAATGATTGTGCTAAGTGGCTAATGGGCATGTAGCTACTTACATGTTTCAGATGATACGCAATGTTTGTAGTCGACCAATGAAGATGAGTTTACATATCAACTTGGGTTTGTCCTTCACCTTCTCAAAATGATCCCACACTTTGGATTTCCTGCCCGACACGTTATTAACTAGCTTGTGTAATAACCGCAGGTAAAAGCCTTGGAAATTAACATGACTCCTGTCTGACTGCTGGGCACTGAATGGCCTCACCCTGTGTCTGTCCTTTCAAATTAAATTCCCACATGGTCCAGTCATATAGGTTTTGGTTTGTTTTGACAAGGCGCAGTTCCTAATAGAGTTTCACGTGTTTTTTAATTTTTTTTCTGCGACTAATGACCAATGAAATCTTGCCAACTAACAACCTTTCTGGTCGACTAACATTTGGTCGATTAATAGAGGGCAGCTCTACTCTCCAGCTCCCTAAACTTGTTTTTTGAGTTTAAGTCATTTGCCAAAAAAATAAATAAAAGGCATAATAATCAAAGTTAAATATCAATTTGACTGATGGCATTTTCACAATTCTATTGATATCTCAATAATATTGTTACTGTGAATAATTTTGGACACAATAACCATGTAGTGAAAATCTAGTATCCTGAGAGCCGTAATGACAACATATGGAAAAACTTTAAAACTTCAGTAATTCTATTTTTTTATTTTATTTTTTATTTATTCCCACGATACTCTGCCTCGCTTTAACTCGCCTTCTTCCAGCTGGCTACCTGAGGCTGGTGCTGCATGCACACTGAAACCATCAGTCCAAAGAAAATAACTTTCCCTTAATCAAAAACGTAGTCTCATCAAAGCCTATGACATAAAAAAACTACCAAAAACGAGCCAACAAGATGCAACAGCATAACTTGGTGCTCCTCAGGCTACCTTGTGTAGTTTACTCAAACAGTCAAGGCTGCTAGCGATGAAGACAGAAAATGAATGCGCAGGGGGAACGCACCTGTGGTCGAAGCCGCCCTCATCATGTGGATTGATGTTTGTAGCATAGCTGTCCGTCACCTGACAACATTTTTTTAATTTGTGAAGAACTTATTTCTTGCATCCTGCTGTGGATCGTGTCACAAAACACTTTCTAGTAAAACTACTGATTAAAACTGATTGTATTTACAGTGATGCAACAGTTTGGCCGCCCTTTCACTCCCTTTACTGTATTCCCTTTGCACTTACAGTAGTCACTTCAAGTGTCTTGGATTGGATCAGGCAGCTCTCTGATCTCTGCAACGCATCCAAGAAGCTTGTCTAGTGTTCTAGCCAGATGATGAAAAGGTGTAAATGCATCTGTCTCTCCAAGGCGTATTTACCACTCCTACCATAGTGTGACTACATCAGTAAGCAGTCTGTGGAAATATCTACTCATTGTCTGGTTTTCCGAATACGTCCACGATCCATGTCCTCAGTCCTTGAGACAACAGCAGCTAAAGTAACACCTAAATGAAACTAAAATGAGCCATTTTTCTCTCGTTAAAGCAAACAGGAAAAACAGCTACGGTGATTTTTACACATACAATAAAACTGAACAGTGCAGACAGGGTCTTAGTTCAATTTTATAACTTCAGGGTTATATTTAGCAGCTTAGTTTTCTTGCAACTGCAGCATAATACTCTAATAATGCTTCTCAACTATTTTCTCTCCAAACTGACTTTCAGATATATATATTATTGATTTTCACTCATGCCACTGCTCCGTGAGCTCTCAATCAATCAATAACTTTTGTTGGTAGTTGTGTTTCCTGGTCCTTTAAACACCACAATACTCAGAAAAGCAAAAAAGATTATCTAATTACCGCAGCTTTCACTGCATTATTTACTGTCGTCAAGACTGTTTACACTGCTGACTGCATCATATCTCAGTCGTTATCTTGGCGCAGCCTCCAAGAAGTGCAGTGTCAATAAAAGTTACAATAGAGGTGAGTTATGCTGAACAATCTTTGTAAAGGGTCTGTTTCTCAAACATTTACTTAGTTTTTAAGATACGCTATTTCACCATATACTGCAGATCTACTGTACACAAAGGGTTATTGTCATGAGTCGAAGGTGTTGAAGTGTCGAATGACTGGCTGAATCACTGACCTCACTTTGCTTTTCTCTCGACTGGGATAAAGAGCGGCTTAACACAAAAACAAGACGTGAACCACCAGGGTTAAAAGGTAATGCGTTTATGCCTCCAGCTACATTCATTCAGTCATGGCAGTTTGTGAATAATTCGGTGTACTGTATTTGTTACCATCTGCCTGCAGGATCTCAAACAACACTGTCACTGCGAGGGGCCCTGCTGTTTTCTCTTCTGCTCCGTTCGTTTGCTGTGGTAAGCTAATGTTCACAACATTTGTGCTGCATGTGAAATAAACTTAAATGCAAAACACAGATGTTACTTTAATGTGAAGGCAGCAGTCGGCCTTTGCTGCGAAACCTTGGTGAAGTGTGCAGAGAAAATATAACAAACAAAAAACCTGACGCATGAGTTATGTAGTTCAGTTACATGAGACCAAAGAAAAATACGGAGGTAAGATGGTTAGAAGAAGAGGCACAAACTTTTTATAGTATGGGCAAATTATATAACATAAAGAAACAACGCAATAGCAGCACTGGCCCTTGATCTCTACTACAGTAATCACAAGGGATGGCAATCGAGACCGGATTAATGTATACCTTCGAGAATGATGTCAAACTCATGTGTCTATGCTGTTGGAAACTGGCAACAAGGATGAGTCATGGTGGAGAGGAAGAAAACATTTCAAAGTGTGACATCATTTCACAAAGCAAGATGACAACAGACTACGCAAAATGGGCTTAAATTCCTGAATGCCATGTATTTGGCACTCCACGTCCCAGTGCCACAGCTTCCAAACTGAGCAGCCTGTCCATTACGGAGGATAAATATTCTATGTCATAATGACATTAGCGCCACACAGGCAGACTTCACAGATTTTCAATGTGACTACAAAAACTGAAATTAAAATGAAAGCTGTAAAAATGTGATCTCATTTCATCAGATTTAGATGATGACAGATAAACTGTTGCTACAGCTAGCTTGTCTCGACCATCAGCTCCACCTTGCACGCTTGCTACAAAGGAGTGCAATGAATAACCAAACAGTATATATATATTCCAATAGTGCTACTAGTGAACGGTCCAGCTCCAAAAATAGGAATCAAAGTGGTGGCTGATGTTTTAACCCACCATAGACTGTACCAAAAGGACGATGCGTCTCCACTAGGGGTGTAACGGTACACAAAAATCACAGTTCGGTACATACCTCGGTACACAAGTCACGGTTCGTTTTTTTCGGTACAGTAATGAAAAAAATAGACAACTATTAAATATCTTTTACTTATTGGTAACCTTATTAAAACATACCACCACAGCAGTTAACTCTTTTTACACAATTTTTGAATAAAACAAATATATATAAAATCCTGCTTTTTCACATTGTTTGAATGAAAATAGAAATATAAAAGTGAAAAATAAAATCCTGCTGTTTTTTAACACATTTTTTGAATGAAAAATATAAATATAAATTTCTGCTTAAACAGTTTTACTCAATTAAAATAAAAAGTATAGTGCAGCTGGTCAGCTTTAAAGCCTGCTCAGATTCAGTTTTACTAGGAACTTACTTAGCTTTCCCACTTTGTTAAAGTGCAGTAAACAAAACATGCTTATATCTAAAGTGCAGCTTAAACAATTTTACTCAACTCCAATGGCGTTGGTTATTTCTTTAGCGCGATGGTCAGGGAAACGCTCTTTCTTTTTAAACAACGACGATATCGTAGTTTGCACCAGATTGCTTTTTCTAGTCGAGCCGGTTAACGTTCAAACTCGGGTGGTGTCGCTTTAGATGCGTTAGCATGTTAGACGTGTTTCCAAGTACATACCCGACCGCTGTTCTGCAGTGTCGGCACACTGCTTTTGTCTTGTCCACTTGTTTATTTCCATCTTCGTATTTTACCCTGAAACCAAAGTGTTCCCAAACGACTTAAGGTTTGCGGGTGGGTCTTCAGGTTCGTCAGGCTCACTTGCCATGTTGTCAAAATGCGAGAATGAGCTGCACAAAGTGAAAGCGGAGGTTTACAGTCGGACTCGGTCCGTCACTCAATTATGTCCGTCGGGGAACTAGATATTTTAAATGGTTCGGCTCGCAAAAACGGAATTAAAATAAAACAAAATAAAATAAAATAAAATAATATCCTGCGCCTAATAATTCAGTACAGGGTCGTGCCGAACCGAAAGTCGCGTACCGAATGGTTCGACACAAATACATGTACCGTCACGGCCCTAGTCTCCACTTATCCCCAATGTACAAAAATGAAGCCAAAATATCCAGGATACGGTCACTGCCATCTTGCACGAGTGTCGAGTCCCTGCCCATACACCCATGTGACAAATCGCGAGCAATGCCACAGATAGTGAGCAAACTGGTTGGCGCACACACAGCTGTCAATCATGACCTCAATCCCCCTTTTTTAACATCAAATTACCAGTTATAATAACCAATATTATCATGAAAACAAACACTTGGACATACGTCAGTGTGATAAGAACGACCTAAAATAACAGAAACCAGAACACTTTTTGTCGTGTATTTGGAGTGTTTAATGTGGCCGTGTCCTATACTCCAACATGGAGGAGGCGGGGTTTATGACCTATACTGCAGCCAGCCAACAGGAGGCGATCAAGAAGTTTCGGCCCCACAGTAACTATTAATTGCAGTTAAAAAACAAACAAAAACACACCTAATATTTTCTCATTACACAATTTACACCCTCAAAGGTGTGAACTTTCACACATTTATGAACAACTTCTACAGCAGCACACACATAAATATACAAACAAACATAAGCAGGTTTACCAACTGGGGTGGAGTCCTAACAGCCAAATGTTGGTAAAACACAGGGTGTAACTTCGCTATTACTACAGCTACTATTACTACTTCAAGAAAGGCAGCCAAACTATCGAGTCACATTTATTATAATAGCTCCTTTATAGTTAAGGAGCCTCATCAGTGGTGCACATTTGAATCCACAGACTAATACATGTCCTGTGATGAAAAGGTCAGTCCATTATATTTAAATGATCAAATCAGCCACTTTCAATTTTACACAATTAGGAACTTTCTACAGCAACACCCACATAACTTTTTCCACTATGCTAAGATATATAACATGAGCAGCATTCACCTATCCATACAGCCAGGTAGTGCAGGCAGTTACACATGAAGCTTAACAATCATCTCCGCTGCTAAACTGATGCCCTTAATTGATCCTACTGACTGACTGCTGAAAAGGTGTAGCCCACAGCAGTATTTAACAGACAGATGACAGCTTCCCCAGCATGCACTTATTTTGTTATAGTGTCCCATCAATGCTACATGTGACTAATTGGAACTGTTACAGCTGCAGTGTGAGCATACACTCAGTCACACTTTCACACATACCAGCTAAAGCAAAAATCATGTGCAGAAGAAAAACAAGTCTAATCCACCTGTAGGCCAGGTCAGCCTCCTGCACCTTCTCCCCCCCCCCCCCCCCCATGTGACGTACGGTGTACGGTGGGGGATCGAGCCTTCAGTCGCCAAAGAGGAAGAAGAAAAAGCAGCAGCGGCAGCGACAGCGCAGCAGAGCAAGACCGCTGAGAAATACAGCCCAGTGCCTCCACAGGCTCTCCATAACAACCGCCTGCCGTCTCTGTGTCTTTATGTTTGTCTTCTTTCTCTCAGAGCCTTCTCCTCCTTCGGTTTCTCATTCCACAAGCTGCACTGATTGCACGCACACATGTATACACACACACACACACACACACACACACACACACACACACACACACACTAAACAGTGGCAATGTATGGCTTGCAGCGGGGGAGTGAGGAAGAGACCACCAGATACAGAGTAGGGAGTGAAGGATGTGGATTACCAGGAGAGGGAGGAAAGAGTAAATGGGGGAAAAAAGATCCTTATTAGTCAACCTAATGTACATACAAGCTTTCACTACTTTCCATTTTCCTTATTTAGGCTTCTATAAGAACTATAGCATTTTGGACATGCTGGTATGAAATGTCATAGGTTTCCTAGATGATCTGTGCAGCTCCACTTCTCAGAGTTCATATATTGGTCCTGACATACACTAAAACTGTTCAACTAGCTTGGTAAAATGCTCCTTGACTTCTCCAGAGATTGTCAAATTTTATGACTTTTTCCATCTTCAAAATGGCTCACAAATTCTCTTACTTTTCCAGAATTGGTTTATAGGGAAGCAACAATTATCGTCTCAAAAAATATTACGGTAAACTGTGTTACACAATCATTATTAGTATCAGTTGCAGTGCCCCTTAAGGGAATGAAAACAGAATCTTTTTTTTTTTTAAGTTGAACAATATTTAATTATAACGCAATTTTTTTTTTTTTTTTTAAATAAATGGAAGCATGTGCAAAAAGTCTGCTTTTTAAAAAAATAAATCAAATAAAGGTGGGATTCTCTGTCTGGATGCATTTTACTTTTTTATGTGTTTTCATTTTTTCAATTAAAATATTTTTTTAATTATAATAAAAATAATTTATGCCATACAGGGGGGCTTACATGGGTTTCTGATTTTTTTAAAATATTTTTTAATTTTTTTTTTTTTTTATTCTGTAAATCTTTAAATCTGGAAAGCACTTTATGCTTAAGCTTTAAAGTCGTTTATAAATAAAGTTAAAATTAGTATTATTTGTTCTAGTACTACATATAAGCAAATGTACATGGTATGATAACTGTTGGATATTATACTATTATATACTTTAAAACATCTATACTGCTGCAACCCTAGTAGTTAATACAGTAGATTACTACAGCATCAGTATATAAAAAAAAGGAAAATTTATAAAAAAATAAAAGAAATATCAAAAAGGAATTCATTCCAGATGTGTTTTTGGACTCACTGTCACCTGACAGCTTGTTTCTTTCTGTTTGTAAAGATAATATTTGTAAAGAACTTCTTAGTTGTATGCATTTGTTGTAATGTGTTACATAATGCTTCCTAGCACAAATATTGATTAAGATTGATTACATTCACAGTGATGCAACACTTTGGCTTTCTTTCACCCCATTTAATATTCTAAATTGATATTTAATACTGTTGTTGCAAATATAATGAGAGTAGCTTGTTAATTTTTACAACAGTAACATTATTTCCTAAATGAGCTCAACACACTGCTTGTGCACACACAGCGTGACCACCCCCTCTCTGCTGCTCCGAGTTGGTACAGCCCATGAGAAGCTGCTCAGTCACTGTTGCTAAGGCCCACCCTCTTGAATATAGGACATGACCAAGAGAATGTATACAGCTTCAGTCAAGTGCACCCACTGAACTCCTGGATTGTATTCATATATGTGTTGTGTGAAACTGAGTGTTCACATATACACAGGTGCCATTTTCATTGTTGGAAGTGTGCAGCTTCACCACAGCCCAGATAGCAAGTTTAATTGAGCAGCAGTCAAGTCCTGCTGAGGAGATTTCTTCTGTTGTGGGAATCTGTCTGCATGTGGCTTCCACATGAGGCCAGTTCCCTCATGATTCCAGTGTTTCCCCTACATGCACCTAGGTGCGGTGTTACATGAGGAGAGTGCTCAGTCTCAGTCTCGTGTCTTTAGTAATTAACGTCACAGTATTTTGCGCTACAGACGCTCTATATCCAGGTCAACTCACACACTTGCGAGTAAAGCACATAAACAGAGATGAGAAGAGAAGAGGAGCTCCCTCTTATCTCTTTAGAAACTATTGTTATATTATTCTGCACTATGGACATTTCCTCTTAGCTGTCCACAAATGTACTGTATGTACTCGGGCTTCAAGAGCCCTTCTAGTGCCGGCAGACACAGAAACCTCCTGGCAGGGCGCACTTTGTGAGAGCACAAAAACGAAAATAAACAGAAATTCCCTTCACCCCCGCTGCTACAACTCCACCCTGGGGAAACACTGTAATAAATATTACTCAACTGTTGATAAACTACGACAGGCAGGTGCTGACACAAAATGTTTCTCCAAAAATCCAAAAGTCAGAAATGAGCATAACTGTTTAAACATTTAGTTCATGAAATACTGCCTGTGATGGTTCTTCTCAAAGTTATAGCATTTAAAATCTGACATTAGTTGGGTTTCCATATGAATGTAGCACAATCTTTAACCAAATTATCAGAAAATCTGCAGAAGAAAACTAAAATTTTTGTGCCTTCCCATACTGCTGCTATGGCACAAATTGCAAGTCCATTAAAACCTGAAATGAAGTAAAACAATGGATGTATCCGCTTATCCTGTTGGGGGTCACTGGGGTGCTGGAGCATATCCCAGCTGACATTGGGTGAGAGGCGGGGTACACCTTGGACAGGTCGCCAGACTATCACAGGGCTGACACACAGGGGCCGTTTATACGCCAACGGTTTCAGAAAAAAATGGAAAAGTCTGTCCTTTGCGTTTTAAAAAACTTCTGCGTTTATATGACGACGTTATTGAAACGATTCCCGCTCACACGGAGCCGAAAAATCTACTGGAAACGCTGTAGTATGCACGCCAGGTCAATGGATGGCAGTGTAAATTTGCAAAGCAACACCACGGCATGACGCCATGCGCCTGCGCTGAAGTGCCTTCCTCTCCAACGCTGTGATTACAAACCAAAACAAAGAAGACACAATGGCGAAAGCATGCACAGATAACTTTGTCTGGATGGACGACGAGGTGGAGTTGCTACAGTAACAGATCTACACTTCAAGTCAACAGGGTGAGCAGCACAAACAGAGCTCGGCATTGTTGTTGTGACGGTCGGCATGCCTGGTGACTGGAACCGTAATGCGCATGTACGAAAAGTCTCCGTTTTCAGAGGAACTGCATATTGCACGTTTACATGACAACAGAGACACTGCCGTTTCCAAAACGTTGCACTCTGGAACCCGTTTTCAAATCGTTGCGTTTTCAGGCACCCAAAACGCCGCTGTCGTGTAAACGATCGGCCAAAACGCAACTAAAGTTTACCATTTTCAGTTGAAATCGTTGTCGTATAAACAGGGCCATAGAGACAGACAACCATTCACACTCACATTCACACCTACGGGTAATTTAGAGTCACCAATTAACCTGCATTTCTTTGGACTGTGGGAGGAAGCCGGAGTACCCAGAGAAAACCCACACTGACATGGGGAGAACATGCAAACTCCACACAGAAGGGCTCCCCCTCCCTAGGTGGGGAAGAACCCTCTTGCTGTGAGGCAACAATGCTAACCACTGCACCACCATGCCGCCAGAAGGGCATGTATTGAACCAAATTTCCTGACCTTAAACAGGACAAAGTAATTTGATTTGCTTAATTTTACAATATTACTTCCCGGAACAAAATAGTAGCTTGTCTTCATGTATAACTGATCTCAATCAAATTGATCCAATCGCATTTAACAAGAGTTTTTTTTCTGAGAGATGAGTGGGTTTTGACTGTGTTACAACAGTGAACAGAGTTTACAACTTAAGTTAAAATGCAGATAAATTATTTAACTGCCTTCACATTGTTTCTTGGAGAAATCAGGACAGTACAGATGGGGTTACATTTTCCACTTATGCATATTTTGCCAGAAGAAAAAAAACCAAAACAAAACACCCACATACCAGAAACTACAGGTGCAACCATGTGCTTACCGTTTCTTTTTTACCCAGGAGCCACATAAAAAGACAACTTTCCATTACCTTATGATGGACAATCTGTTTGAGCCAACATATGCAGAGTTTCACTGCTCTGCCACCGACACAATGCTGCCAAATATGCTGCATGCATATTTGGCAGAAAGGTGTTCCCAAGTTCTGCTCAGCTACAATACCAAACAAACAATAACGAGCAAAACAATCCAATTATAAAACAAGTTAGACCGCGTACATTAACCACAAAATCCACCACGGAACATTTTGAAAGCACTTCTTATGCGTGGAATCTCACATCTCTCACTTAATTCATCTGACCCTCTGGTGTACCGACAGTGAAATACTCACATCCCCAGTGTTTCCAACTGCTGTCAATCACTTTAATTGTTCTCCATCTGCCTCACCTCAACATGTCTATGTTATTCTCGTGTATTAATGTAGTCTGAGAAGACCGATTTGAGAAGTCTGCAAACAATAACAACGACAAAGAGGAAAGTAAACAAATCAGGCCTGAAACCAACACTTTTCATTATCAATTGATCTCTTATTTCCCTGATTAATCCATTAGTGGAACATTCCCACACAATTAGAGCAACAGTCGTTATTAAATCACTAAATAATCTGCTGATTACCTCATTGATGAGTTGATTATTTGCTCTGTAAAACGTACAAAACAATGAAAAATGCCCACCTCAACTGCCAATAGCCTGATGCTGTGTTCACACTACGAGCAACAGGCTACAAGTTATATTGTCAATGGAAGATGGTGACATGAAGATTCTAACTGACGCCCGACACTTGTTGCTCAAACGGGTGTGACGCGCTACAAATCAAAGTTGAGTTGAATTCAACTTTTTTCAGCGCTCCAATGATGCGGTTAAGTGTCAGCTAATCAGATGTTTTTGTTTCTAGCTGTGGTGCTGTGTTATTTAGCTTAGCTAGCTGACACTATGCTAGCTTTTTGAGCATTGTGGTGCACATGGGGATGCAATGGGGCGGTGAAATGTGATGTTAAAATGGGGCTCAGACACTGATGAAAAGCAAAGATATATTTTTGACCAGATACAAACTTTGGATGACACTCAGTACATTTACATGCATGCAGTAGTCTGGCTAAACTCATAGTTCGGCTAATCAGTCAAGTCGGGCTTCCTGTCTTGACTGAGTATACATGCAGAAGAGAAAATCAAATTTCTGACCAAGTACATCTGACTCCGCCTCGATAGGCGGTGCTGTGTCCTTTTTAATATCGTGCGCATTGAACTAGCTCCGGTTGACCCGAAAAGGAAGCTAACGACGAATGATGATGGCGGAGATGGATGTTGCTGTTTCCGACCATCCATAAACTTCAAAATGTTTAGGTCCTTTAGCTGTCGGAGCATGAATGTAGTTTCCTCGTCCGTCCAGAAGTGCGTCTTCTGCTTCTTGGTCGCCATGGTGTTTGTTTGTTTTTCTGGGAGTTACCGCACTGCGGCTACGTCATCTTCTTCTTGTTCCGGGTGAAAGCCCACGACAGAAAAAATGGTGCATGTGCAGAACGCCGGACTAAGTGGATACATGCAGCAATAGTTTGATGTTCAATCGAATTATCTAGGTGTGCTAGTCGAGCTACGGATAGTCCAATTTCAGTCAGTCTAAGCTGCTTACGTGCATTTAAAAGTCCTGTTTCAGTCGGACTAAGCCAATAATTTGATTTTCTCAAGCTGCATGTAAACATATTGATTGAGTCGAGGTGCTTTGGGGCAAGTAGCAGACACACACCATGCCACGACAACATAACCATGTCAAGGAGCAATTGGGCAACTCTTCAATAATGTAGCTGGCCACACTACTGCTGCATCACTAGTGGTGTTTACACACTTATAGTCAACGTCATCTAATTGTTTTTGAAGTCCAACAATCTAAAAACCAAAGATTTAATGTAAGGGAAGAAAAATCAGCAAGTTCTCACATTTAAGAGGCTGGAAGGTGCAAATATTTAAGATTAAACATGTATCAAAATAGTTCCCTGAGTCCAAGATGTCATCATCAAATTTCTTAACCTGTATATAACCCGTAAAACAAACAAACAAAACAAAAACGCAGACTATCCACGTTTAAAAAGCTGCAACCTTTAGATTTTTTGGCTATTAAAATCATTAATCAATTATCTGAGTTAATCACAATTTATTTCTGTGACTGTTGCTCTAAACAGAATCTCTGCAAATTGATTTGCATACTGTGACATTCACAGGAACCAACAGCAGCACTGAAAATGTTAAAAACACTAGAGAACATGGTTAAAAATGGTCAGCTGTAATGCAAGTATATTTTGTAAAAAATAACAATTAACACCGGTGTCCCTGCTTCTCAACCAAGAACCTTGTTAGGGTTCCAGTCTATTGTCTGCCGCCATCTGTGTACACCCAGATCCAGGATGTTTACCAAGAGTAAGAAATAACCTTGGACTGCACACAGCTCCCCACACACTGAGCCAAACTCCACAGTGTATAGATACATAACGTAAGTAGTGGTGAGCTGCAGCCAATGGACTGCTGCCACTGTTCTCATGTGTGTAACAACGGGAGCAGAAACGTGAGCTGTAGTGTGAGATACAAGGAGAATGTTCCTTAGAAATGATGCAATAGGTATAAGCTGAATATAAAACAACATATATTTGTCCACAGAAGCAGAGCTGTCCCTTGTCTGTCTTCTAGGGCAAAAAAAAAAAAACAAAAAAAAAAAAACACTTCTAAATCCTAAAAAATAGACAAAACACATCTATAAATATATCAGTAAAACTCTGAATATTTTTTTAAATAACAAGTGTATGAAGTCACCCATTTAAATCTGCATATCTGCCTCTCAGTGCCTCTGTGTGTGTGTGTGTGTGTGTGTGTGTGTGTCATAGCTCCCCTAATTTTTCACAGAGCATTTTCAATCTCAAACACGTTCGCTGCCAGACTGATAATTCCACATGAATATTCATCATTTTTTGAACTCCACTGGTCTCTGTGTAATTTCAAGTGTGAACGTGTGTGTGTGTGTGTGTGTGTGTGTGTGTGTGTCCTCATTTCAACTCGTGAAACACCACAGGAGGCCGAGTCAGACATGCTGGGATGTTCAGAGCCACGCAGCCAGTTTGGGGCCACAAGTCTAAGGGAAATAATGCATAAAGACCAGCGAAAAAGAGAGAGGCGTTATCTTTCTCCTTTTTTTCCTTTCTCGTAACAATCAATTTAGCCTGAACCAACTGCTCCTTTGCGAAATTAAATTGACAGACAGATTAAGTCTCTGATAAGACAGCTTCAAATCCAGCCAATTATGCATTTTGTTTTGTGTCTTACTTGTAGTTATTTCCACCCAGAGCCTTTTTCATGGTTTTTATATCATGACAATTGACAGTGTTCTAGGTGTTTATCATCTTTTACTGCAGATCTTGACACAGCTTCAGTTTGCTTTGCTACACACATACAGTAAAGGGCCAAAATAATTGCCGACAGTAAAACACAAAAAGTCAATATAACTCAAACTGCATTTACACCCTGTAAATTAATAAAAAATGAACAGCACTTCTGGCATGTTGTGGCACTGCTCACACTTGTTTACTTGCTACTTGTCTGTTTTGAATTGATTCCTCTTAATACTTCTTGCAAGCTGCATTTTGGATAAGTCATTATGGAGATATGTGCAAAGACTGAGGGCAAGTAAAACAATTTCAAATCAAGTTTATAAGAAAAAAAGTGCAGAGGTCTGGACACTTTCTACCACTGTATTCAGGGTAGGTATTATAATCGCAAAAGCATATTGATATTGAAGCAAACTGATGGACTAGCTGTTAGAAACTGCTGCCCAAACAATTAAGCAATTAACAGAAATGCAATCTAATCATTTAACGTTCACACTCATTACACTCATTTGTCATGAAAAATACCAAATATTCTCTGGTTCAAGCATCTCAAATGTGAGGATTTGCTTTTGCATCTCTCTTTTATTTCAATGTAAACTGATTTTTGGGGGGGTTGGGATTGCTGGTTTTTGTGCACACCACATCCATGGCTCGTTTTCAGCTCAATACAGCAAAATAAGCAGCTCCTGTGTCTTGTTTTACTTCTCTGAATATTAAATATTGACCTCTGCTCACCTCTACCACTGCAATCCTACAAACATGGCCTCAAGCCTTAGTTAGAAGCTCTGTACGCACACTAAAATAATACATAAAGCATGTATTTTGAGTCCAAAAAAAGTATATAATGTGAATAACTTGGGAATATTCAGTGAGAATCAGTGTTGAATAATAAGCAGTTACATATGAAATGAAGAAAAGTACACAAAATATATGTAAGCTGTGAGCTGCAACACTGTATTCACCTGTGGCTTATAGTGAGACATATTGCAGCCATACTTTACTTACTTGATCTAGGGCTCCAGTGGGTGAGTCATGTGTTGGCTGTGGTCGGCCTTGTCCAGGGCTCAGAGCAAAGATAAAGGGAGGCAGGGGCGACTGGGAGGGGGGCGGGCGGCGAGATCAGTGGTGGCCAAACAGCTTGGAGTCAAAGTGATGGAGCAGTAGTGGTGGCTGGGTTATGGCTCCACGGCCGCTCTGTCACATGGCACCATCCCAGGTGCAGGGAGAAGCCTGTTGGCCTCTGACTGGAAGATGAGAGAGAGATAAGAAACAAAACAATGTTGGTATGTGATGCAGCAGATGTCTTATCTGACACAATGCATTACGGACAAGAGTTGATTTGTCACGTAGGTTATAACAAGCATAGAACCAGAAAAACACCTAATGATGTTGCAGATTTAGTGATGCTGTATTTCCAGTAGTCAGTGAAAACTGTTCCCATTTACCAGATTTACAACTATAGAAAAAATTGATTATCAAAAGCAGCACCGTGACACGTGAGGCCCCCTGCAGCTAACCCTGAGTGGGCCCCTTTCCTGCAGCACAAAGCAGGCGAATTTCAAAATCCTTCCTAGTGAGGATACCTATCATTTCAAAACCAAAACCAAAACTGAACAGACCACATCAGAACACTGGACACAGTTTATGAAGTTAAATGCACTGAGTCAATATGAAACTGTTGGAGCTCTATAAAGGGTCACAAAGGTGCTGATCCTGTGATGGCTACGATTGCTGGATCCGTTCACAACCCGTACTCTAAAACTGACTCCTCCTCATTACTTATCAGCCCCTTTTACACTGCTTCACCAAGGAGGGGATTTCACGCTGTTACGCTGCCGCACCGCTCTGTATAAAAGGTACAGTCACGGAATGGAGGACAGAATTGTCTCGCCTTTAAGCAGGCATCAGAGGAAGTAGCTGTGCATAAATAAGGTTAGCATGAATGGAACAGCCAGCAGGATGGGATCATGGGCGGCACAGGTGCGATGTTTTGACGTGTTGTGTGTGCGACCCACCTCAGGAGATGTAAAAAGTAGCTGTTCGCAGTTAGCAGCTAACTCAAAGATGTAAAACAGTAGCTGAAAAACTCAGGAAGTCCTTGCCCTCTGAGCAGAGGTTAAGATCAGCCGCCATATTACACATATGGTAAATGTTATTGCCAAGATAATGCCATTTGTATTTTTTAGAAACATGCCAACACGTCTTTTATATGTCATACTAGAGTTCGATGCTGTTGAGTTACATGTCACACCAGTCACACCTCTTTTGCTTTTGCAATGCTTGCACGCTACCTAAAATCACACACTGGAACGGCATAATGCCGCTGTTGTTTGGTTCTGTGTAAAAATGCAAAGGCAGCATAAAGAAGGGACTTTGTAGCGGCCCTATAACACAATCTCTATGGAAAAGGGGCTACTGTCTAAGAGCACACGACTTAATTCTCAAACTTGTAGTTAAAAGCCCACCTGCTCACTCGACTCAACCTGTTACACAACTGTACTGAGAAAAAAGCTTTTCCTCTAATGCCAAAATACTTTGAATCAGTTTCTCAAACAGAGCTCCAAAGATTACATCAACTGTGAATATATGTTCATCTTAGCAATAGGACTATGGCAGCTTGTCTGTTTCTTACAGGCAGGTGAGTTTACCTGTGCACACCTTCTGGTGTGTCACTTAGTTAAATCCCATGCCTACCTCTTGGAGTCCACACTGTGAGGTGTTAATTTTCAGTGTTCAGGATGGCCAGCCCTGACAGTCTCTCCTGGGCCAAGGTGCTTCTCAGTTATGTTTTAATTAGTTTCAGTTTTGAGAGGGATCGTGCAACAGTCACAGGCAGAGTAAAGTAATGGAATAGCCATGGCTACATCAGGCATAGCATCAGGTGAGGGAGAGCCCAGATTGCACCCTAACAGCTTCAGCGTCCAGTGAAAGAGAGCTCAGAGTTTGTTTTTCTATTCTTATCATGTCGACTGACGGGCAGGGATGGGGACTGCAGGGGCCTCCCACCTCGCAGGGGCTACAGGGGTATACTTTACGGCCCAGATCAAAAGATTAAGGAGGGGATATCTGAACCCCAACTTGCTCATTGTGTGGTGATTGTTGGCTCACCTGCAGCACATTTCTAATTTCCTTTTTTGTTTATGACCTCCTTAGAAATACTTTAAACCACATAGGGCTAGGCTATATGGCATTAAAATAAAATCTCCTGCATGGGGTCAATTCACAATTTCAATAGGTTTTTTTGTCCCTGAAAAATGCAATATGACTAAGACATGATTGAAACATCATATGGGATTTTATATGCAATAATAAAGATCTACAAAACCTGCAGGCTGTCAAAATATATGCATACACCTATAGACTGTCAGTGCTGGACATTTCGACTTAGAAGAGCAAACACAGAGCAGAAAAGTCAGCACGCTGATTCATCTGCTCGTGATGTTTATGTTTCTTGACAAGACATCAGCCTGATATCCGCAGACAGCTGGCTAGTTAGCCACCCAGCAGGTAGGGACAGACTGAACATAGTCAAATCTGCACACTGTTCTGTCAAATTACATGGCTTCACCTCTCATAATCACTGCGCCTCGTCAACAAACAAACAGAGAACACACATCGGTGTGCAGAGTCAGTTTTTCAATCTGTCCCTCTCATAGATTTAACCAGTCCAGCTAGACACCTGGCGGTGGGAGATACCGGAGTCATGACAGCACGTAACCTGCAGCAAATGTACAAAAAGTGTAACTATTCATGTAATATTTAAGGAACTGTTGTGACTTCATACAACTAATGTAGCCAGCTATCATCTATGTTATGTTTTGATTAGGGATGTCAACTTCGGTAATTTTATTATTGATAGCGCAACACCCATTTAACAGTAAGTAACCAGTTAATTCTAAAGCAGAATAAAAAACACAACATAACAAGAGGCCTTTACAGGGCATCAGTAGAACAGTGGATAGTGCCGACGTCCCATGTACAGAGGCAATGCCTCGCTGCAGCAGTTGCGGGGTCGACTCCGGCTTGCAACCATTTGCTGCATGTCATCTCCCCACTCTCTCTCTCACCCCATTTCATACTGTCCTATCCATTAAAGGCAAAAGGCCCCCAAAAAATAATCTTAAAAAACAAAACAAAACAAAAAAAAACAGGAGGCCTTTACTTTAGTTTGGCGCTCCACTGACTCAGTGAATTCACCGCACTATCCATTTAGATGTGGTGAAATCTGAATGTCTTGTGATGTAAATTTCTTCTTCTTTTATTTTATTTTCTGCTGGCTTTGCTGACAAGACAGTCAGCTAGCTGTGCTAACATATAGAAACATACTGCCCACCCTCTGGTCTCCACTGGTTAGCCCCGGGTCATGTGGGGGCTAGCTAGCATTGCCGGTCATTTGGCAATTACCACGGGTAATGCAATCTCAGTAATAATGTGCTGTTGCTTCAGCAACATGGTAGCCACCCACCAGTCTCATTCCAGGTAGCCCTGGTGAGTAAGCAGTTTCATTTTGAGCAATAAACCACTTTAGCATTGTTAACTGTCAGCACCACTCGCCATGCTTACGCTGCTAACTGTGCTAACAGAGCAAACCATGAAAACATAGCTCAAAATGCTGAAAGGGGGTTTTGGCGGCTCAAAATTGAGCAACTTATCCACCGGGGCAACCTAGGGGGGGACTGAAGGGTGGGCACTAAGGCTACGCAATATCAGGAAAGCATGGGATTTGTGATAACATTGTTAAATACTGACAATATGACTCACAATAAATAAACAAATATAGAAGCATTTTTTTAATACAGCATTTTGCTTGGACAGTAAAACGTCACTAGATCATCATCAACATGAGTCAATACAGTATCGATCAGTAGCACAATCATATGATCATATGATAATATAGCAAAAACCAAGGCGCATCCCCTGGATGGTAAAGCACCATCGTCCCTGACATAAGTGAATATAACATCTGCTGTCACAGCAGACATTGCAACTTAAGATAAAATTGGATGTCTGTTGTAATATCCTACATATTTGTGAATTTGGTTGTATTTTCTGAACCTCAAAAATACAAGGTTATTGTTTACTGGCAGTCCCCAGTGACCTCTGTGTCACCTGCCGCATTTACCAGAAAACAGCGGCACACCAAGCTTCGGAGAGCTGAGAACAGGTGGGCGGGCAGACAGGTGTAAGATCTGTGCAGTGCACCAGAACAAAAACACCAACACATCTCAAACAGAATGATACTAACATCCAAAACACAAGTTTCACTCTCGGTGGTTTCTATGCCATGATAAGTATTCCATAAACTAGTAGGACTGAAGTCACCTGACACCACTGTTATAACACGTCATGCAGCTTGTGAATACATGGCACATCTAAATACAATATTTATCGCAATCAAGCAGTTTTTTGCTATACCTATATCGCACAAGTTGATATCATGATGAAGGTAAATTTTTTTGATATATTGTGCAGTCCTAGTGGGCACAATGTTCCTAAAGCAAAGCTGTTGGGTTGGCCCGGAGTTATTAGCCGTAATAGACGAATGAGTGGCACCACTAGCTAGCTTCCACCAGATCCAGGTGGTGGGCGGTGCACTAAACTTAAAAGTAGTGAAATAATCCTGTAGACCAAGGTGTGTAACCAGTCAAAAATATTCTCGGTACCTAACTAATTAATGGTTAACTGTTGATATCCTGAACACACACATTGTGTAAAAACACAATTTTGACATAACTGGATATAGCACGTAACCCCTCGACACATTTAAGCCCTGCTTCCACCACACACTTTCGGTATAGTACCTTTGGAGCCAAAAGTAACCCTTCAGATATGGTACCTAGACCTAGCGTTTCCACTTCAGCACCCTTAAATGTGGGCGGGGTTGTTGTCTCTGCTTCGTCCAGCACTCATTATATTTCCTCATTACCGGTGGCACAGAACAGTGGTTATGTAACCCTCAATACCAGTCACAACTCAGCCCTGAGCACAGTGACTGTCCGCTATCGAACAGTCAACGGACTATAGTGTTCACAGCTCCACCTTTTAGTATCAGATCTGTGTGCTAGGTACCCCACCAGAGGGGGGACCCACAATTGGGACGGTAAGGAAAAGTTTCATTGGTACCATCCACAACTTTTCACAGTGGAAACAGAAAAAAAGTATACTGAACTGAACTGTACAGTACTGCTTGGTGGACACTGGGCTTTAGTGTCTTGGAACGTTGTCTGTAAGGAAGAATTGTAAAACCTACACAAAAAAAACAAGAACACGTCTGTGGCTCCAGTACGTTAAACACAAAATTCCAATCAAAAAAGTACCAACAAGAGCTGTGTTAGAATTATGTCACGACATTAACCTGTAACTGACCTAATCAAAGGGGGCCTGAAATGTCATTAGAACCTGAGTACAATCTGCTTCACCGGCAGGAAAATGACAGCGCCTTAGTACAAGAATATTCATTTTATGGTTTCCTGTGGTTTTTATACAGATGACAATAAAACTTGAAACTTGAGATAAAGACAAAAACAGAGAAAAAGAAAGGAAGATCGCAATGGTGAGTGAGTGAGAAAGCAAAACTAAACAGAGGCAGAACATAAACTTAATTTGGTCCTCACTTCATTGTGGTTACTTAATAAATCAAACATAGCGGATAAAACTCTCAGAAACACTCGGAGAACTCAGATAATGGTGGTGTGCCGTACTGAAATTTCATTGGCCAGTGAGACAAAGTCAAAAAGCAATCCCTTGACAAGTATCAGATAAGGATAAGAATGGGATTCACTCCAGATGTGGATGTGTGCTCAGGAAAAGCGGAGTGTCAACTGACAAGACTGTGCCAACATATGTACTCTGAATATAGCCTATAGCTGAAAATTCGTAATGGATGCCTGTTCTTTACCTTCGTCATCTTCAACAATGCTCAAACAACCTCTTTACAAGTAACAAGTCTTAGTCTTTGAAGTTACACAAATACTGAGACGATCTAATCTAATTTGCTGCCAGTAAACCCACATGCATCTAGTCACGTTCCAAGGTATGATCAAGGAGAGGGTGACCGTTTAAAACAGGGAAACTTACTTGTTTGAAAGTACAACCTGTTGCCATATATGCACTTCAGAATTCAATGATACAGCTTTATCAAAGATGATACAGCTGACAGTCCTTTATTTCTTTAAGTTTCAGTGGGAGATCGATTTGTCCTTCACCGAGTTAGGTCCATCCGCAGTCTCTTGGCTTTATCTATCACCGGCTTGTTTTGGAACAGCGCGACAGTCTTTATACCTCATCTATCAATGCTTGTAGATACGTACAAGGACTACTTAACAAATGGTGCAGATGTGGAAAGGTCAGCCGGCTTGTACAAGCACGTTATAGGCAAGAAGAAGGTCATTGGGAGAACCCAATTTCGGAGATCTGTTTTTTCTCAATAATAATAATAATAATAATAATAATAATAATCTAACAGCACGTTAAGCATTGCAGAGTGAGTACATCACGTTGCAGCACTCACAATGCACTCACAACTTCTGTCTCACACCTTATTATGCAACAATAAAACTATGCCAACGTACACACCCATAGGAAAACCAGACTGATCGGTTGTTGATTTCTGACAGCATCAGACCAAGACACTGTACTATGTATACTTTTACTGATAACAAGCATATAAAAGAGAGCTGCAGCAGCACGGCAGTAGACTGCAAATTTTCACCTGTTAACCATCTGTATGGGAGAACTTAAACTGTCCCAATGAGAACACTGCATTCAATTGTCTTGTGATCTTTAAATGAGAATACTCTTGGAAGCAGACATCCTCACACATCAAGGGTAGCCATTAAAGACTTTTAGTAAAACACCAAGGTAAGAAGACATTTTCCAAATAAAGATCTGTTATTTTTAATTGTATATAATAGTATTTAATGTGTTACGATCACATGCTGTGGCGACAATTCGCAACATAAGACAGCAACTCAGAACTAGTTACTACGACCTAAAAAATGAAAACAAGAGCGGTCCTTGATTCAATTACCAACAACATCCAGAGATAATGACCTCAGATAAACATGCATCAACTTCTCTTCCTGAAATAACAGCCTGAAACCAGTGTGGAATCTTTTCTAATGATCTTGCACACGGTTTGTGTCACCTATAAATAACATGTTTATGCTCTTCCAGCATCTTGAAATGCTGCCCCACTTCAGGTGGCATTCTTAAAACGTGACAGCAGCTCTAAATCATGTTGAGGATAATTGTGGCTAATTACTAGTTGAATAGGTCAATAATTACAGCTCTATACGTGCTGTGAGACTGGTGGTTTGCTCCGCACGGGATATTCAATGGACCCTGTCTTATCTTTTAACAGTTGTTTGTTTAAACATGGCACTTGACACTGGATGTTCAGCAAACATTTTCAAAAAACAAAGTGAGCACACAAACACGCTCAGCACTGTCCCTCTGAAAAACAAACCCTTTAGCATAGTCATCTGTCCAAGAGGGATGCAGCTTATGGACATCGATTTTCATTTTTCAGCTTCAGCTGGTGGGGTTGCCATCGGCCAACATGCTTTAGAAGTGCAAAACTCCTGTGGAAGTATGAGTAGTAGGCAGTGCTGTAAGTAGGCCTATACTAAACAAGGTTTGTAATTTCCCTCAAATGTTACAACAATTTCCTGTGAACACTTCTTCATTTACTAATACCTAAACTCGTATCAGAGTTTTGGCCAATACAGAGCATCAAACAGATACCAGCGCTTGATTCATTTTCAAGGTTAAAATCTGTGTAGAAATGATTGGTATCATTCTTCTACATGCAATTGAACTTGCTCTGTTCACACAAGTTACTAAATATAATTAGTTAAAGAAATTAACGATTAGTCAATTGAACAGAAATTAATTTGAAGTCTTTTGAAAAGCAATTTATCATTTGCAAATTTTGGAAATGCCATGCACAGGTTCCAGCTTTTAAAACATGAAAATTTTATGCTCTTCTTTGTCATTTATCATAGTAAACTGAACATTTTTGACCGTAGGTCTGACCAAACAAGCAATTTCAATGTCACCTTGGGCTCTGAATAATTATAATGGGTATTTTTGCAGCCCTGAGTCCTACGTGGAAGGATAACATCTGACAGATGCCAGATCTCTTGAGTTTCGGCTCTTCAACTGATTGTAATAGCGAATTGTAATGTTGCATCACTGGTTTGTTTTTCCTGAAACAATGAACACAAGAATGCTACATTCTCTTTATCAGAGACCTCATGACCCCTCAACCCTTTCTATCAAACCCCATGAGGGAACTGGCTCCATGTCTGTTTCACTTCCTTCAGCCAATCTAAATACAGTATGACAGGCTAAGAGCAACCAATTGTATAATTTACCATGCAGGATGAGACAACACTTGAATTACAAAGGGGAGATTTCTGCTTAACCAGGTTTCTCACAGGTGCTTTCTACTTGTTTGCATAAATAAATACTACCAATGAATAAAAAAAATCAATCTAAATAAAGCTGAAAGCTGAAGTACAAAAGAAGTTGATTTCTGCAGCATAAATGTATAAAAATCAAACATGCACACATCAAGAAAAACAGTGGAATACCCCACTGGGTTAAAATGCTAAGAACATTAAAACCCTAAGTGGCATCTTGTCATTAGGCGCCTCAAATCAAGATCAAATTCAGGTCAGGAACACGGCAGGATGAAACAGAAATCACTCACCTACAGCAGGTCAACTGGGGTTTGAGAGTAATCGCACTCTTCTTGTCCTGATTTGACAAAGTAATGCGCTTCCCTGTGCGTAGTGACGTGATTCCCTTTATGCAGACGCTGCTGAGTGCAGTCATCACTAGCACTGTCACCGAACCTGTTTTTCCTTTACACATATTTGCATGTTGAGTGCAGCCAAAAAGTTGCGGTGCTGGCAGGCCGGTTGAAACAACACATCAGTGACCTGTATTATATCTAAATAGGACAAGGGGGAAAAGTTTGGGAAGGTTGGACAGATAAAGTATGGGAAGCTGGATGGACATTTCTTTGGACGTCATCAGAGGGAAGGTGAGCTGCTGTAGCCTACTGACTGTTTAGTATATCAAGATTACAATAATATAAAGTGCATGTATTACATAATTAATACTAACAGTAATAGACACCAAACTATGCACGGGTTACGCAGCAATTATGCAACACAATGCTACTACTTTCACTCAACTGCATATAATAAGCCTTTCTAAATATACTTCTGTTCATTTGTTTATCTGAATACACTCTCTTTACTTTACAAGCAAGATGCTTCATCTCTTATTCAGCAGGAGTGAGCTACTTATTAAACAGTAAGTAAATATACTAACCCAGAGGGATTAGAAGAAGGAAGAGAATCACTGAGGAAAACTATCAGGAAATAAATCAATAATACTTCAATCATAAGTAACAGGACTAAGACTACGAGTCAGGCTAACAGCTCTATAAAGAAGGAACTTAGTCACAGCAGTGTGTCGAGCTAAATACTGTCATCAACATGCTAACATGCTGATATTAAGCAGGTATAATGTTACCATATAATAGTTTCCATAAATCGGCCAGATATAAAATGCCTCCAGTAAATGAACGTCACTCTGTAGCGCACCGGCTGGAGCGCCTACTGAGAATTCTTCTTTGGCATTCAACTACCAGAGGGCTTTTGAAATCTTCTTTTCGAAGCCGCAAATGCTCTGATTCAGGGTGCCATGCAGTAATTTGTGTCTGTTTGTGTGTAATTAATTTGAGTCTTACCTTTTGTTTTCTTTTCGTATTGCGTATTTTGTACTGTTTTGCGTATCTGTAACTGTGTTTGTGAGGGAGTTTTAATAAAATATTTTGTCTGCACATGATTTAAAATGATAAAATAGCCCTCCAGAGGCAGATCAGTACGTCAGTCATTTTTCTTTTGATTACTGAAATGTTTAACCACTAATCCTTAGCCGTATTTTAAGTGTAACCCTTCACCATAACATACCACTAGTGTGTTTATCAGTAAAAACAGAACATTTTTCACACTTAAAAAGCACAAAGATGTTGAAATCTAGGCATATTCTGCCATCATAACTTGGCTCTCAGAATTCACCAGACTGATGCCTTTAAATCAAATATATACAAAATTGTCTCTCCTCCCCAGTCAGTGTGGTGCGGGTAAAGTAAGAAAGAAAATGGAGAGGCAGAAACAGTGGTATCCTTGTACAATTTTGAATCTTCACAATTCAATACAACAGGTGTTTGCTTTTGGCCTGTGGCACACCATTAAGTTTCAGTTTGGGCCCTCCAAGGAAAAAGCTTGGGCATTGCTGGTTTAGGGTATTACAGGCTAACATTTACTACTAAGTACTTAACACAATGTACAATTGGGGATGTTGGTAATGTCTTCATATTTACAGGATTTGGGTCATAAACAAGTGTACTGAAACAGAAAAACTGTCCTTGTGATGTTACTTAAGTAATAACAAGTGATCTTGTGGGGATGAATGCCTGTACTAAATTTCATAGCAACCTGTCCCACTTTTGTCAAGACCTTTCACTTCCACCTTGTGGTGGTGCTACAGGAAAACACTTTGGATCATCAAAGTCATAAGCATATATAGTGTGGGGAACGTCATTATCAGCAAAAAACTTCCACCTGTTGTTGTTGTGTGGTGGAAAAACATTTCCATAAATACTTGAAGCAATCACCTCAGCAAAAACTATAAGTGTCGCCCCATTAAGAGAGACACAAGAGGAAAAGCACTGTTACTTCATGTATTATCTCCGAAGCTGAAACTTCAGTTCCTTTTCATCTGTGAAGTTTATAACCAGTTTTTAGTTTTGCTGCTTAAATGTCCAACAATATTTGCTGCAGTGATATTACTGCACATGAGGAAAATGTTTACAATTACTGAAAACAGCCTCTCTAATCATTAAGTAAATTGTTAAAAAAACACTCATGCGTCAATACATAATTTAAAAAGCAACACAGCCCGAAGGGAGTGGTAGAGAGGGGGTAAAGTGTCCATGGGGGTGCAGGTGTCTAAATTGTAGAAAATTATTCATTCGTGTAGTTGGTGGGTGGATGGTTTTTGTATACATGTGGATTCAGATGCCGCCAGAGCCAATCTGCATGTCACTACTAGAGATACAGAGCGGGCATGGTTACGCATCATTATCCCTAAAGTGACAACATAACCTCAGGCATCGATGCTGTCTGTGAAATAAACACGCCAACAGAGCAGATCAGCGTCTCCACAGTAGAAGTCATCATCAGTAATCATCACTGCAAAGTTCTTCCTGTAAAGATGCCACATACAGCGTTGAGTTTGCAGCATCTTACATCAGAGAGAGTAGCAACCATTAAATTCAAATTCACATGCTAATCACTGAATGCACATGCTTTCTGACAACTGTTTACTGCTCCCATTTTCCTGGAACTCACTGTATCTGATTTGACTATAGCTTTTCTTCTCATGCTCAATTCAGGTTAGGTAGTTTAAAAAAAAAAAAACAGGCTGGGTAAACCCTCGCCATTTAGACTCTTGGCATGTACTAAAAGCATGTGTATTATCGAACAAAAACATCCAGAATTGTGTTGTCCATTTTGCTTTCTACACAGACAGTAGAGCTATGGCTGAGTACAATGACTGGTGCTGGGATGCTGTGCCTGTAATTCCATGAGTGGGTGGAAAGTTATCGCGGACTGCAACGGCATCTACTAAAAAGAGATGTAAACAACCAGAGCGCTGGTGTGAAAACACCTGTGGCGTGTAAAATGGCCGTGAGCCCGCAGCCAGCATTTGAATATCTGGACCACAAACAGTAGTTATTTGCCAGCATTACATTACACACAAAACAAAAAACAAGACCACTTCCTTTCCTCTTACTGCTCTGTTTCCCTCTGTCAATAGCCACAGTCTAGACATCACCGATGCAGTAGGTGTGCTGCTTTGCAGCCTTTCTGCTGTGCGATAAATCAGGCTGCCTTCCCTCTGACTCCTGTGCAACGCAAAACCCTTACACACACACACACACACACACAAGTATTCACTAGCGTTGAAGTTTCTCACTATGATACAGAGAAGACAGTGTTTCAGTCTTTTTGCTCTTACTATAGCTTCTACTCACCCAAGTGTGTCTAAAGTGGGCACTATATATATAAAACTAAAGTGAGACTGGCACAGATAGGACATGTTTGCAAATAAAGACGCCTGCATTGTGCCTTGCCTGCTACACTGTGACCAGGACTCGTCAACTTTTCCAGTCACCTGTAACTAGGTATGTGAGCCTTTTATGGGTGGGGTTTAGGGCTGCAAATAACAATTATTTTCTCGACTAATCAATCAGTTGTTTGGTTTATAAAATGTCAGGAAATTATAAAAAATGTCGATCACTGTTTCCAAAAGCTGAAGATGACATCCTAAAATGTCTTGTTTGATCCGCAACCCAAAGATATTCAGTTAACTGTCATAAGCTGCCATTACATGGACAATATTTCTTCAGTCTGATTGAAATCATTCTGATTCAAGATACTAACTGAACTGTTTACCTAGATGCTAAATAAAGTGATCCTATAAGATGTGCATTCATATGCCATAAAGCTTTCAATCAGAATATGACCTGGGCAAAGTGGTTTCACCTGATGTAAAGCATCTAATCTGCCAGAAATATAACAGAAGAAGAAGGGTTTGTTTTACAACCTTACAGAGAAAATTCAATTCATTCAATTCAAGAAGTATAGAAGAAGAAGAAGAAGTGGTTCTACCTGCTAATTAAGTAGGGAAAAAAAAGTGTAACCCAGGTTACTACAAATTACAGATGTCCCCTAAGCACCTGACATGCAGACTACTGGAGGATGTTACGATTTACAGACATTTCCGAAACATTTCATACGCAGGCTGCCACTGCAGTAATGACAGATGATTGTCATGTCCAGTGACTCCACATTGCAGCCTATAACAACCACTTTACATAATGCTACTGTTTTCAAATCAAAGACCACTTACATAAGAACGCAGCACTAGCAGAGTGCTAAAAATCTGGGGAATTCATGAACAATTCTCTGTCAAAATCAGCAAAGGGAAGTGCATTGAAACAGCTGGTGGACGCACCAGGTATGTCAACTAACTACACAATACGTGGAGCAAGCATGCACTGAACTAATATATATATTTTAACCAGAAAGACTAGATCGGATTAAGCATTTACATGGTTGTTATGGGCTAATATTTTCCTTTCTTTAACAGATTATTAAAAATCTACACCACCTCTCTCTATCTGGTTGAAAAATGTCCAGTTTATCTGTTGAATATATTATTTCCACCTCGAACAGATGAGCCAACCGTGATGCAAAGATGAATCAACTTCAAAAGGAATGCACAAGGGTCTACCTGGGCTCTTTGAAGCAATGTGGAGAACAACACACAAACATCATATTATCAGTGTGAATGGTGAGCGGTGTGCTGAAAGTAATGGAAGATTATTACTTTCATATATAGTATACCTGCATTTTAGTAGATTGCAGGTAAAATGGGGAATTAAGAAGATTGATCTAAGTCTAATCATGTACTGGTCTGATTTATTATGGCAGCACCTGTACAGCATCCTTCAGGTACGCCTTATATTAGAAAAATAATTCACTGTAGCACGACCTGTAGCTCATGTTTATAAAAAAAAAAAAAAGAATAACTCAAAATGTTGAATTTGAAATACACTTCCCACTGAAATGAAAATTATGACACCAAGTTAATCACACTGTTAATTGCTTTTTCAAGCAATGAAAGATAGAGAAAAGACCATTTTATTAAGACAGGTCACTAATTTTGGGAGATCATCAAACTGGCTGGCACCAAAAAATAGTACCAGGAGTTAAATCTCCCTTCTTCCTGTGATATAAGATGTTGTCTTTGTTCAGGATCTCATCATCTAAAATGTACTCCTGGCTTCATCTCCTTCACCTGACTCGCAAACCGCATCCTCTGACATTTGGGGGGGGGGGACAACCACTCTGGCATTTGCCTCCAATGTCGTACACACCAGCCTTTGAGAACACGCCAAATTTGATTTCAAATTGAGAAAACTGGAGGCCTAGGGGCCATTCATCTGCTTTACAGGTTCAAAAGTGACACCATGAAAACAGAAAAGTGAGTGTGATGCCAACACTATGCATTCTTAAGTGCAGAAACAACAAATATGCAAGGCAACTTTTAAGTGCTTGCAGCAATTTCAAAGGCAACATGTTAGTGAAAGTTTGGAAGTATCTCACTGCCCACCCATTTAAAACCCAAGCACATACACACCTTTATGGTCCACTTCACAAAAGGTGCACCACCATATGTTCATTACACACTGTTCACTTAACAACTAAAGGTGAGATACCTGCAGCTGGTAAACTTCCTCTAATTCACTTGACAGCGTCCCCTGGGCACCGACACATCCAGTCACATCAGCAGATGATAATGTAGTGCTTTATTGCTTCCTAGTATTATAAATCTGGCAATCATTCATCAGAGACACCTACCAAATCCAGGCAGGACAGCAAAAACTGTTGTTTTACTCTTCTTATTGTGGCCTGACTTTGTTGAGAAAAATTGGGCCACTGGGGCCCGACTGTTAACTCACTCACAACACCACAACAACCACTCTCCTTGCTCTGTTTTCTCGCTTACCCTATCAATTTCTTCCTGTATGTGGTCTTTCTGTTTCTCTCATTCTTCAGCCTTTACCTTTTCTCCTTCCCTCCATTTCCTCCCAACCCTCACAAATTCTCACAGTCTGCTGCACAAGCCTTTTTTTTTTCCAGGCGAGAATGTAGGCCATCGCTCTGACAGCAGTAAGGCAGAGAGGAGTCAAAGCAGCGCCGCTCCTCTCTTCTTCCCTGCATTCTGCTTGCTTACAGCAGCTGGAGACGGTACACATGTATGCATGTATGTATGTGTTGCCGCCTCACATTGACTCAGAGTGCCAGAGTCGAGGGACAAACCACAGCACACAGCAGACTGTGCTCTACAGGCTACACCAAGAGCCAATCTGTTTCAGTTTTGCAGAAACGAGAGCTCCTGCACGTCCCATTGCATGTTGATACAGACGACTTCAAACACAGCTTGTATCGTCTGCAGGCTTTGATTTGTGATAACATGGGAGTTTTGGGCTGTTGTAAAAATTTTTAAACTGGTGTTACATTGAGCCGAACATCAGACCAAACCTGTATACCAAATTGTACCACTAGGTGTCGCACTTGAATCAGCAGCCGCTCCTGAGCTCCAAAATCAGTGATTTTCTTTAATGGGCTGAGAAAGCCCATATTACAGCATGGCCACTCCACGTCACATGGCACTGTATAGGTGTAGTTGTAGCTGTCACTATTTCAGTGTGTTTTCAGTTCATGAAAGTTAATTGTAATGTTTTGGTTGACTAAAAGGTCTTGTTTAACATTTGGTTGTACTAAAAACAAACTCTAAGGAGTCAGATATTCAGTTTTACAGTAAGTACATTTTGTTTTAATGGTTTTAAACCTGTTTTTTTTTGCTAGAATAAATTAGCATTACCATTACTGCAATTAACCAAAGCTGTAAATGCATTGTGCTATGCAAGCTAGTATAGCCTAGCTATCTTAGCTTGCCTGTATACCAGCCCGAAGTGGTTGACCTAACCACACCACTATCTTAATTTTGGACCTCAGAGAACATAAAAAGATTGCTAAACCTTTGCCAATCGCAGATATCTTAAAACAAAAACCATAGCTGTATAATAATAACTAGACATCACACCACAAGATGGCACCAATTCAATCCAATGGAATTGCTCGCCTGGCACCTACACCACAAAAAGTTTCTAGTTTCCGGATTTACTTCCGCGGTATGCAGCCCACTGAAGATGCGCAGTGCTGTTTCTCCTATCTCTGCCCACTAGTTCCCACTCAGCTCATTAACTTTATATTGTGATAACATCACAGATCTTTAAACTGCGTTTCCTAGCTCAAGGAAAGTTTAACAAATATAAAACCTCCATGGATCCATGGAACTTCATAACAAAATGACTAATATTTGATTTTGTTCGCAGTCCAAGGCGTCCTGACAACAGTTTTACAGACATCTCTTATAAAATGGTTGCCTAAGGGGAAAATGTTTTTGGGCCGCAGGGGATTTGTTTTTCTGCAATACTTGAAGTGGCAACTGTGGAAAATTGGAAGCGCGGCTGAGCTGCTTTCCTGAGGGTCTATACTGAACTTGAATTCATCAGACTGATGACTGATCGCCACTGATCAGCAAACACTGCAACATGCATCACAATTTTTTAGAAAAACCACTGTAAAATCCGGTATTTCAGGCTGCAAATATCCCCCAAACAGCTTGCATAATCCTGGAGGGAGGTTTATAAAACTATTACATTCATCCTCAGGACAGCATGAATGTCTTTACCAAGCTTCATGGCAATCCATCCAATAGTTTGAGACTTTTCATTAATACAAAAATTGTCTGGGAACCATGCATTTCTGTGCAAAATTCTGAGCCAATCCACCAAGATATTTTACAGGGCAAGTGAAAACTTTCATCTACATGTGTTGCTACAGGAAGGGTCAGACGATCACCTAAGTCGGTGTGTTTGATCCTCTGGGCACCATGAATATCTGTACCAAACTTCACGGCAATCCAACCAATAGTTAGTGAGATATTCACTTGTTACATTAACACCATAGGGCATTGATTTAGATCTCTCAGTCTCATCTTTTGATCCATGATCACTGTACAATATCCATGGCACCCTGACTGACTCTACAAGCTGCTTCCCAATGCTGACAGTGATCTTAAAATGGATCTTAAAAAGACATGTCAGCAGCCTGAGTTGCGCTTCATGCTTAAGAATAGGACAAACAAGTCTCTTTGAGGACAACCAGGTAAAGACACAGCAATGGCATCAAACACCTCACTGTGTATTGGAATGAATCATCCATCAAAAGAGGCTGACAATATTTACAGACAGAGCAAAATGTGACATCATATCATTAAGAAAGATGATGAAGATAAAAAATACTAACATGTTAAAAGACTAAAGAAGTGTCTAAAAATTGAAGCACAAGATGTTGATATAGAGATACGGGTTCTGGTTAGGTATCACGTTTTGGTTCTTTAAGTAGTATGACATAAATATTAAACACTGTGCTGCTATCAAAGATAGATTTTACAGTTATATAACACTAAAAGGCAAACACTGACAACTGTATACGCTGAGACATTCACGTGCTATCATCTCAAAAAGTTGCCAGCCAGTGTGGCGGGTGAGCCTCACTGATCCATCTGCCACCACAGACAACAATCATCATTATTTGCTGGGTGTTCTGACCCTCGGTAAAAGCATTAGAGTGACATTTTCACAGGTTGGTTGCAGGTATCCTGGGTGGGTGTGTGAGTGGGGTGGGGGCTTAAAACAAACAACATGAAAACCTACTACAGCTCCAGCAGAAGAATGCTTTGACAGTGGCAGGCAGGCTGCAGCAGTGCTGAGTGCTAAAATGGCTGCTCATTCTCCATACAGACACAGAGCTTAGCTGGGAGGAGGAGGGCTCCCACTCCCAACAATTTCCCTCAAATGTGGCTCATCCTTAGGTGGGCCTAACTGCGTGTGTGTAGAGCTAATAAAGGAAATGCCATGGCTTGCAATAGAATAAATATTAACCACAAAGGAGTATACTCTAATGAGAGACTTACAATGCTCCTCTGAAATCATCAAGCAGCAACAATTTCCTTCCTCATCTGCATCTGCATACTCATCAGCATGCACAAACTATACAGATGAAGGTAAGTACAGCGCTTTAGCATGTCACCAAGCTGTGACAAGATCTGGTCTCCATCTCTGCTCCACAATCCAGTTGCATTTTGGGGGAAGAGAAGCAGCATCTGTCCCTTATATGATATTCACTTGCATGTATTGCTTGATGTGCCTTACATGCACTGAGACAAAATGAAAGGGACTCTTCTTTGAAGTTTGATAAGAAGCAACAAAACAACAATTATGCCTATTTTTACTTTCTTATTCCAGTGTTTTTGTTTTGAGGCTCACAGTCAGGTTGTACCCAGGCAGTCACGTCGCAAACTTTGAACTGAATAGCCGAGGCCTACATTGAACTCTATATCCTGGCTCTTATCTGGACTACATCTCAGCCTGGAGAGGCCCAGCTACAATACTTTCACCTAGAACATGGCAAAGTCAGCAATACCAATACTACACAAATAGACTACCTGCTATCACCAAGCGCACTCCAGGCAAGACAAAGTAGTCAGCTGCAACAGTCATAAAGAAACGGAAAGATTTCAATACAACAATTTTTTAATAAACTATTCAATATGATAAACAGGATTTCTGTTAATTCTATATGCAACTTACTTTATATTACAAACAATAATTGCAAATTGCCACTGATCAAATTATAGCTTGATAGCTGTGGTGTCTGGGCATTATCCAAACTTTGCATGTTATAAAGAAAAATCCCTCTGGACATTTGCCTGGCTATATAAATAAAAAACACTGACATGACTTAACTTTGCATAAGGTCAAATAGCTTTGAGTTGTTGTTGTAGTTGCTTTGCACCGACACAGCCAATGGAAAAACTTTGACACGTTGAAATGGGTCTGACTGAAATACCTTCGCCCTCTGTTGTAGATGAAACAGATTAATGTTGTTTCTGCCTGGTTATCAGAGATGACCGTTTAGATTTCAAACATACAACTCCTGGCGTACACGTGCACCTTTAACCTAATTTGTAAAGTAATACTACTGCTCAGCTGGCCTTTATAACATAACTACTGCAGTGCTTATAATGATTTTATTGCCACGTTTAACTTCTAATTATGTTTGACTTTTTTCATGCAAGAAAATCTTAATAAAAAGTGTAAAATGCTATTTAATTTGGGTATATTTATCTTTAAGAGCATGTCTGTAAAATGCATGTACTTCAATCTAAATGATTTGAATATCACTAAGTGCAGCACTGTCTTAAAAACTGGTGAAAATCAGAGTTTAACATGCTGTTCCTAAAACACAGTAAGGTGATACTGACACTTGTTTGTATTGTTTGATGTGTTTAAATGCCACAAGACAAAATCAGTAACACCAGGTCTTTTATTGTAGTTTGAAGAAGTGATAAAACAATTATGACTACTTTTCACTTCCTTACTACACTGTTTTTGTTTTGTTGTTCACAGGAGAGTCAGTGGAGTTGCAAACTTTGACCTGAATAACTTCAGTTATTTAAATCATCTAGATTTCAATAATAGCTCACACTACACTGCCCCTTAAAATCAGTGTCAAATCAATGCTCAACATGCAGGTGCCTGTTCTTAAAACGCAGCAAAGGGGTATTGATTGCCCTCATGGATTTTTTTGGGATTAAACACTCATGCATTCACTTGGTTGAAGCTGCTGAAAATCAATGTTTTGTGCAGAAATCCGCTGCTTTTACTCCCAAGGGTGTTTAAAACAAGCCACTGCGTGCTGAATTTTAGATGCTGCACGGGTTTAAGCTGCATCAGGACCATTAGACACTACGACTAACACTACAAAGGGGGGTCAATTGAGGTGAATTTTGTTTTACACTGATGTCAATCTAAGGCAAATTTAACTGCGTGTCCTTGATGCACTTTAATGCATCTTTCTAGCGCTGCACATGAGTTGCCTGTGCGGGTTGTTTAGAAATAACCAGAGGCGTTTTGCCGCGTGCAAAGAGGTCAAGATGTCCTTTAAGATTTCGCGTGCAGGACGCAAGTTGCGGGTGAATCCAAATGAATGGCAGCGACACCTCGAGGCCGTTCGCACTGTCTTACATAAGCAACAGCCTGATGTGTTTCTATGCAGGTGGCTGAAGGAGCAAAATGTCCCAGCGAGCACTGCACACGTTATGTATTCAGTAGGAGAAGATGGTGTCGGTGAATTGTAGCAACGTTGTGTGGAAAAATCAACAATGAGTCAGGCGTGTTTGGAGGCCCTGAGCGTATGCTCCGCTGCAGCGGCCAGTCAAATCATGGTTTGTGAGGATGACATGTTGTCATGCATTTAACGGCGGTGTGCTTACCTGTTAAGTCGTCCGTTTAACTTGTATATAAAGAGAAAGAGCCCACGGGGTCCTGCTGTAAGTTGTCACGCTGGATGGTTAATTCCCATGCAGACGGCAGCTTGCGTGAAACAAGCCAGTTAGCTAACTTTAGCTAACCAGCTTAACTTACTGCCTGCTCGAGTCAAGGATAGTCAGACGTCTTGACTTTTTTTATCCACTGTTACTTAGGATTAATAATTTTGCGGTGAGCTTTGGCAAACATGTTGTAAACCCGAGTCGGTTCGCTTGGAAACCGGGCAAAGAAAAGTTGCGTGTTAGCTGGCTCGCTAGCAATTTAACGTCAGCTTATGTTGACAAACAAGCCTGCGTAGTTAAAATCACACACACGACTTGGAGCTAGCTAACGCCAGGCTTGCTAGCACGGTTAGCTTAGCTAGCTAAGCAGCTCGCTAAATCCAAACCTTGTTCCGAAAATCCCTTTGTCGCTGCGTCCGACTTATATCCCATCGGCAGTGGCGAACCGTAAGGAACTCCGAGGATCACTTGTGGGTGGTATCTGCGTTTCAATGACGGCGCACTCGCGCTTGCAAACCCAAGTTATCGCTTTGGTCTCTGCTCTCCGCCATTTCCAATCTCTCAACACAAACAAACAGGGCTGCTCGTGCGCACGGAGCGTCCAGGCGCGTTCACGCTGAGGGCAGCGGGCAGAAGCCTCTGCTGTGGTGATAGCATGGAGACCTGGCTGCTGCATGTTGCTGTTACTGACACCTATACACTAACATCATCATACACAATATATATATGTAGGGTTTGATGACGCTATATAGACTAATGGGAGCAGTGTATGTGTAGATGCACTGTGCATTAACACAGCATCCACTTTAACAGTATGCTATAGCCTATAGTGTTTCACAGGTTAAAATATATGCTAAAGAACAGTGAGTACTTTAACTAATCACTGGTATTTAACATGTCAATATCATAACTATCATATAAATATAAACACAGCTGTATACACTGCACACCCTTTAATGTCCACACCAAGATAAAACAAAATTCTTTGCAATTTTGTAATTTCCTTGGGTCAATAATTACAAAAAATGTTGTTTTTTCCTAACAGACCCTATAGTTTTATTTAAATATAGGCCCTTACCAAAATAGTTGAGAAGTCACTTCATTGTAATTGTAAAACAGAAATCAAAAATCCAAATTGCAAACCATATATTTTTATAATGCTGGTAGTATGTTAGGTTAAGAACATACATTAATTTGTTACTATGGGATTAGTAGTGTTACCAGTGCTAATACTATTTACACACATTTATTCTAGATATTTACCATTGCAATACTTTGAAAACATCTCAGAAATGGTAAAAAATAACCATACTGATATATTATTTTCTATCAAATATATCCTCCTGAGAGCCGAACCTTTGTTTTAGTATGCATTTTAAATTAAATAAAAGTAAGATAACTTGGCTATATCAGAATTTTGCCCCTATTATCTCTGTCGTTAGTACCTGATTATATAAGCTATATCCTTGAGACCTGAAATTTTGTTTGGTATGCATTTTTAATTTCTCCTAGCTTACTGGAATCAGTAAGACCCGATAAGTATAAAAACTTAAACATTGTCAATGATAATAAAGTCCCAGTGTCCTCAAATGAGACAACAATGAAAATGTAAATTAAATGTAAGGCATTAACAACAGTGACTATTCATCCCTTTAGAAATATACATATTTATTATTATATTTATTATAAGTTATTATCTTAGCATCACTACCTTTACCATAAAAGGACAATTCAACCATTTGCTTGAGCATAGCTTTAGACAGTAAATATCATACCTATGCAATAATTTCAGCAAATATTTATAGGTCAATATTAAGTGTCATTTAACAACAATGCATTATCAAAAGTGTTTTATTTTGTAGCAAACCGTCAATTTTAATTACATTAACTTAGCTTCAGTAACATAAAATGAAAAAAAAAAAAAGGTAGCGCATGTTTTAAAAAATGATTTGACCTTTATTAGATTTTTTTTTTAAATAAAGTTACATAAATCTGTTCAGTAGGCGCCCTGAAACTGTAATATGTGGGAGAAATTTGTCTACCTTTGAGAATCGCACCACACAGAGCCCTAATGTCTGGAATGACTTTTTTCACTTCCTGTAGGAGGCAAACTAAAAAGGCATACAGTTTAAGGACACATCTAGTGGATTTTTTTTAGCATTACATACCTAAATGGAATGGTAGCGATAGCTCAATTATGTTGAGTTCAGTTCAACACATTTGTCATTAAGATATGACGCAAAATGTGCTTTACCAAGCCTAGAGCAGAATGTTAAAGGTATGTAGAATAGTTGGAGTAGTGTATGTGTTGATGCACTGTGCAATGACCCAATAACACAGCATCCATTTTACCAGTAAATTATAACCTATAGTATTTTACAGTTTAAAATAAAGAACACTGCGTACTTTAAATACTTACTGTTCTTTAACATGTTAATATCATCACTATCATATTAATATAAGCATCACTGTAGACTCTGTATATACTGCCATATACAAATAAAAATTCTTACAGTAATCATTCTCCATTTATTAAATCAGCCTTTGTACCCTGCACCATGGCACTACTGTTTACAGATTTCATTGTGTTCTTGTTTTAGAAAGCGAGAAAAAGAGACTTTTCAATACACATTTATATCTGTACATTAAGGGCGTAGGTTTTCCGTTTTAACACTGGGGGGAAACCAGCCTGTTCTCATTCTGAACTCATCAAATACTGCCCCTTTGTCAGTGATCTGGGCGTTATATACTGATGCACAAAGGTATCTTTTGCAGCAGTTGTTGACACAACAGCCACCAACTGAAGTTGTCAAGTATGTCAGGGGACATCCATGTAAAATACTGACGCAGAGAGGCACCTGTTGCGGCCTTATGAAACACACCGGCTGGCTGCAGATTGTAACGCCACCTGTAACAACATAAAGAGCTGGAAAGTCCCCGGACTTTCACCCGGGAGCCCGCTGCTCGCTTCCTGTGTGAACGTTGAGCCAAACCTTTTTTTTTTTTTAGACCTAACCACATGTTTTTGTTGCACAAGGACATAAATGTAAATAGGAGGTGTTTTAAGGACGTAAAAAAGACTATGCATCGAGCAGAAAGTGTGCATCTCCTATGAAAACAGAAGCCTAGGCAGAGTTTGAAAAGACACAGTTCATGTAACAAATGTAAACCGAGTTGTGAAAGTTGCGGTATTTGACAAGTTGGGATGTGAATGTGTTGCGGACATACATGATCTAAATACTGGGGGAGACATATCCCCTGTGTCCCCCCTGAAATCTACAGCTATGCTGAACATAGTAGTCAAGTGGTTATAGTAATCAACCTTGGTTATCCTTGTCTTTGTCTGTGTATGTATACCAACAAAAACAGAATGAAATTCCTTGTATGTGTACACATACTTGGCCATAAAAGCTGATTCTGACTCTCCTCAAACAATAGGCTTTCTAAAGCAGTGTGTGCATGTGTGTGTGCTGATGCATTGTGCAGAATCCATAGTGTCTGGTACACAGGGATGTATACCCTCTGGTGCACTGTAGCTACATAATTCATGAGGGTACAGTATGTTTATTATCATCACCACAGGTATTTAGAAACCTTGGCTTCACCACACAGATTTGAAAAAACACAAGACGTGTAATGAAGAGAACAACAAATTACATTATTTAAAAAGACATAAATACAGTTTGTACTTCAACTAGAGCTGACACTAAGGTCGTGGAATTTTTCAGGGGTTTCAGTAACCTGTGGGAAGTTTCTTCAGTTAAAATCCTGCATTTTTTAATCTACCAATTTCATTAATTTTAATGTTTTTCCACCAGTATTCAGTATTTTACTCCAGGCAAGGTTGAGGGGAGTTTTAAATGTGCATATAGATCTTTATGTGAGGGAGTAAAACACTAACACTTTGTTTCTTCAATTTCCTAATAATTTTCTATGTATTTTCTTATAAACATATATATAAATATCCTCCTGAGACCCTGTGTCCTCATATGAGGACATCACATTTTGGGCTTACTTTGGGTATACTCCATTCTGCTTAACTTAGACCTGTTGTCCTCGTTCATGGACACTTTTTTGTCCCATCTAGTGGTAGTAAGAGCACAGTACACTAATCCATGTAAAAACAAGGTGGCAGCCATCTCTGCCAAGTCAGGCTGCAGCTAATCCTGACACAAAAGAGGACAAGGTCCAAAACCTGATCACATTTTATGGTTGAAACTTGTTTATTCATGACTAATAATGTTTGTAGTTGACATGGAATACACATGTGACTAATTTTAGCAACAGTAACAAGGTAAGACACCGTTAGTTAGGAAGTACTCGTTTAAGGACATTGGGACTTTATTATCGTTGACAGTGTTGAGGTTTTTATCCTTATCAGGTTCTACTGATCCTAAGTAGCTAGGAGAAATTAAAAAAGCATACAAAACAACATTTCAGGTCTCAGGGGTATATCATTTATATAATCAGATACCAACGACAATGGAGACAATAAGCTGATATAGCCAAGTTGTATTAGTTAGATTTTTAGACTTTGTTCTGCTTAATATCATAGTTAATATGAATACTTATTTGGGCTTTTTTTTATTTTGGTATTTTTTTCACATGGTTTGATATCGTATGGACTAAATGGATAATTAATTCTAAGAAAGCAAAGAGGTGCCTGAGCCGTTTGATTAAGAGCCATATAGAGGCTATACGCTCAATATTCTTATTGTGTTTAGCGTGAACAACAAAAAAAATCATCTGAATTTATTACTTTATTTATGACTTGTCAGACAGCTCTCATTTTTGTTGCACTTCCTACTGGTTGCCAGTGATGATTTGATATGCTGGTAACCAATAATTACTTAATGCCCCTTTAATTTGCATTACTAGTTTTAGGAGCAACTAGCTAAAAATCATCGCGCATGTTTGACATCTGGCTGTTTTCATGTCCAGCAGATACAGGACAAAATTAGCTTCTGGTCTGGATACTGTTGCCACCTGACGAATGTAAGTCCAACTCCATTTTGATCTCCATCAGCTCCTGAGAAGATATCAGGCTCCTTTGCTCTTTTTTGCTGACAGTGTTCGCTGACAAAATGTCAAAGTTTTGGGACTTAAAGCCACAAATATGAACTGAAAAACACAAGTTTTAACAATACATTTTCAAAACTTTCACATGACTTTTCCATAATATTTTACCTCATTTCCATGACTTAACTGAGTAGTTTAACATGGATAGGCCATAAAAGTAATGCAGCCATACAATATTACACATGCACTTCCCAGATAATTGCAGATAAGCAAACTGCTAGCACCTAATACCTTACTTGCTAACTAGACATTTCCACCAACAACTAGCTGCATATGCTCAATGCTAATAGGCCAAAGCGGCACACGAGGATACTTTGAAAACATTAAGGCCACGCCTCTTTATGGGGGACAGAAAACCAAAGATCTTACAGATGTCAATGCAATTTGATGTGTTTGGATTCGAATTTTGACAAGTTTTTGTGCATTTATTTCTTGTTAAACAAACATTTTTTTCATGGATGTCAAATGATTGTTTTGCTGTAATGTCTGCAGCATGCTAACGTTAGCTATCCATCAGTAGTGACTGTCACCAGCATCATGTAGCCATTTATCACACTGACAGTGAATATTCAGTATTTTATGTGGCTCAAATCTCAGTGTGCAAGCCTTGCTTCACCCGTTACACAACAGCGTTTCGATTCTTTGCCCCAAAAGGGGCGGGGCCTAGGTGTTAACGTGTTGCTGGTCTGGTGTATGTGTATCACATGACTTTTCAATGGTCACACAACGCAGCACTAGATTTAAAAATAAGTAATAACACTATTGGGAACGTTTTTGCCTTATGTTAAACATGTTTTAAGAGATACAAACATTTTGTATTCAAAACTTTTTTAAAGACATTTTGTTGCTAACAAACCATTTCCAGGCCTGGAAAACAGTTTGTAATTTTAAAACTTTTCCAGGAATGTCATAATCGTGGGAACCCTGACTATAATACTCTGAGATGAGAGAAACTACAGAATAATTCTCTGTGCATTTATCATTGCAAGAGACTGTATTTTGGAGACGTGCATAGACTTTGCTCTATCATAGTATGGAGACAGTGAACAGCACACTTCCTGCTGTTTACTGTCCCTCTACTCTCTGTCGGCCTCACAGACATGTGCAGCTGTTTTGAGGAAACACCATGCAGTATACATGTTGTTTATCTCCTCAGCTGTATGTTACATTAACACAGCTCAGGCCTGTTAAATATCCTCAATCTGCTGCTGCTTCTCATGTAAATCGCACTGTGATGAAGTTACATCTGAGAAGGAGAATCGCGTGAGTATGGGCGTGTCTTCAGGAGGTATTCTGGGAAATACTCTGAGAAGTAATTACATTGTGTGTAATATGTTGATTGGTCACTTGCATTCCTGTAGAGCTTTCAGTCATACTTCAAAGTTCAAGGCCATGACTCATGGAAGAAGACCTTTGGATCCATGGGAATTCTGATTTATCATTGTTTATTTCCTTTTTCAAATGTAATAATTGTCAGCAAGCACCTCATTAAAGCATGCCTGAGAAGGGTGGTGTTGAGGCTGAAGATGAGTCACACATGGCATGCAGGCTAATTTTAGGTAACTGCCCAGATGTGTGGTGGTGGTAGTGTTATTCACTATATGCAAGTTACCTTTAGTTAATTTGCTGCCACTGTGTTTCTCAAACGTTTTTAAATGTCATGACTGAGACAGCCTGTCAGTGAAGGCAACAGACTCCAAAAAATACCTAATATCTCTCAGTGAAACACAATTTAAAAACCAGCACTAAAAGCAGAAGTGTAATTAGCTGTTAAGACAAATTACCTTCTACATACTCAGCCACCCATCATACAGTGGAAAGAGAGGTGGTCATTTGAATAAACTGTCATTTCAATAAAGATGCACCCAGAAAAACATGACCCACATATTTATGTAGTTACTTATATTAAATATGAAGCTTGTGCAAAACAGAGCAGCAGAGGTGCAACAGGTCATTTTCAAAGTATCTGTGTGAACTCAACTTAACTTAAAAACAAGCAATTTAAAGACATTACATTAAGGTTTAAGAAATGACTATAGACTAATAGACATTTTAAACTATTTTATTACACTACAGAAAACATATATAATGCATAAAATATAAAGACACTCTGCAAATTAATTGAAAATCCTTGTAGTTGCAGCCCTACTGCTGTTTAACAGTCAGCTGCTCATGGTGCTGTACAGCAGAGATGGGGCTGAGTCACTGTTCTGCAAGTCATGAGTAAGTCTCAAGTCTTCACACTGTAGCCCCAAATCAAGACTGACAAGTCCTAAATCCTGTCCCAAGTCCTGTATATTGAGTTTCAAGGCCCAAAGACATCATAAACCAAGTGTAATGCCATATTACCAACAGAGTGATAACGTTATCTTGGCATTAGCTCGCTAACAATGTTAATATTAGCCTCAACTTGCGTTGCGTCTTCGTCTGTAATTTTTGACCCCATGTTTTGTGGTTTTTTGTAATCTTTTTGTCCTCACTGCAAGCAGGTTCCTGGTTCGATCCTGGGGTAGGGGAGCCCTTCTGTGCAGAGTTTGCATGTTCTCCCTGTGTCAGCGTGGGTTTTCTCTGGGTACTCCGGCTTCCTCCCACAGTCCAAAGACATGCAGGTTAATTGGTGACTCTAAATTGTCCGTAGGTGTGAATGTGAGTGTGAATGGTTGTCTGTCTCTATGTGTCAGCCCTGTGATAGTCTGGCGACCTGTCCAGGGTGTACCCTGCCTCTTGCCCAATAGCCATGTTTCCATCAGTCTGTTTAGATGCGCATCTAGAAGTATCGCATCGGAAAATTATGATGGAAACGCCAAAATTCGAATTAAAATCCCCTGATTCGCACAAACTAAAATACGCTCGCTTTAGCCGGGTTTTGGTTGATTTGAAAAAATGTTGATTCGCAAAACGGGGGATGGAAACAGTTATGTTCGAATTAAGTCTGACATAGCGCACCTCTCTCCATGGTGATAACCACACTCTGGTCGGGAAGGCGGTAATGCATTTACAAGCTGGTTGCCAACCGCCAGAAAACGTAGAAGAACGCGAGACTTGTTTGCAGTTCATAGTTCATAGTTTTCACCAAAGTCCGTACATTTAATGGAAACACACAGGATTCGTATTTCTTTTAATGCGCATTTCCCAACGATTCGAAATGTCAGCTGGGATAGGCTCCAGCCCCCCTCCCCCCCCTTTAAGTCATAAGGCTAAAGTCCAAATGAAGTCATGAGTCGTTGGAGTTAAAAGCCAAAAGTTGCAAGTCTTTTGTGCTGTTGAGTCGACTCTAAATTCATCAAATTTGTGCCTCGATGTCTGACTCGAGTCCAAGTCATGTGACTGGAGCCCACACCTCTGCTGTATGGGTCAACATAACCAAAGTATATTTAGTACAGTATTTACAGTGTATATCAGTCTATATTTTCAGGGTAAAAAGATAAGTAAACACAGGTGCATAAATAATATAACTCATATTTCCCTGTGTCTCTCATTTTGCAATGAAATCCAAAGAGGACTTTGTGTTTAAATGATATATATATATTTTTACCCCTTTACACAGAAAAACAGAGGCAACAACAATATCACGAACTGCTGGATTCTATGGAGAGAGCAGATGAGCAGTTCTGAGAACACATCAGCTGCTGTATCTAATCAGATGGACGAGGACACAATTATCTGCCGGGCCTCGGCGGGCGAGTGGCGGCTGTCTTTTATTTCAATCAATATACAGACACTATTGAACATTTTTGCATTTTGAGCATTGATTTATACTAAATGGTGCTTTTTCCCCCCATAAACACAGAAAATTACAACACGGGAAGTCACTTAGGTAACAGTTGTATTAGGCTAAATGTTTATCGCCATGCTGTCGGGTCCCAGAGAAAATCCGGTGAAATGTTAAAGTGAGCTGAATCATGTTGGGGCTATGGCTAAGGTCAACAACAGTGACTATCAGAGGTGTGGACTTCAGTCACATGACTTGGACTCGAGTTAGTTACTCTTGACAGCTAAGTAACTTTTTAGCAAATTTGTTTTAACACATAAATACAAATGTTAAAAATCAGTGCTTTTGTAAATATAAATCTATATTATTATCCTGTTTGTAGAAGCTGTGTTTAGGTTTATTTGTATTCACATAATTTACTGATTTTTCTCTGTTTGTGTTTGCAATATGTGCACCATCAAGAGGCAGTGAGGGCGCTGTCCTTTAAGTTGATGTGCATGGTGCATGGTGGAGAGAAGGCGAGAGACAGCAGATACCGTCATTGACCTCAGCCTCACCACAGCCATAAGCTGTTCGGTTGAATGGAACCTGCAAATGCTACAGCTAAAATATAAGGAAACTGAAATCATGTCATGTTTTTTGCATTAAATTTTAAGCCACAGTGAATGTTAGACACTCTCTGGAATCATTATTGGAAAGAAGGCTGTGAGTCTGACACACACTGCACCTGCCCTCTCCCTGTGGTGAGATCAAAGGAAACTGGAATAGGGCTGAAGGAAAGTTTTTGCCACTACACTGTAGTTAAAATGGTATTATAGCATTATGACTTCTTAATGACTAGAAACTTTAAGCGTAGGACTTGGACTCGAGTGCAAAGACTTAAGACTTACTTGTGACTTGCAAAACAATCTCCTAGTTCAAACTCCAGTGAGTATCAACCAGTTTTATCAGTTATGATAAGTCATGTTTTCTGGCGTTGTGTTTGTTTGTTTTTTTAACAAAGAAAGCTGCGGTTGAACCACCAACTGTATGTCCTGAGAAGACCACAGTAATATGACATATTTCACAGCTTTGTGGTCTTTATATTAATGGTAATTAATGTTTCTAGACCAGCTGAAAAATAATTCATTATCAAAGATAGAGATTAAAGTTTATCTGTCTCAAAATGCTGTCATCTGAATTATGGCCAAGGGAATAATGGTTAGAACCTTTTCACGTCAATTGCCTGAAGGCACTCACTTCTGTCTCCAAACACACAAATCACTGAGCTACAACTAGGTAAAGACGACTATTTGATTCAAAATGAAATATTTCATCATTAGCTGTTGGAAGCTCCTTCTTCACTGTGAAGTACTCCTGAACAGAACTGAGGAAAGAAGGATGTAGTTCATATATACAGTATGTACTTTATTTAAAAAATTGGCCCGAATATCATTTGAAACATAATTCCACTCTTCCTAACCAACCTCATATAGTTCTCCAGCCACTGCTTTATGTGCATGTGAGCAGGGGCGTTGTAGTAGGATCAAAGTGGGACTGATTACTGAGGGCCCCAGTGTGAGGTGGCCCTTTAAAAAGCCTGGACTGAAGAGTTTGATTTGTTTGCAATATCTAAGTCATTAGTGCCAAAGAAGGGCTGGACTTTACATGAAAAAAATAGTAGCAGCTCTCTGAGGTCCAAAATAAAAAAGGTACAAAATGGTTTAATCCACCCCTGCACTAGGTTTCATCTCTGAACTCAGCTAGAGACAAGTGAGTGACCGCTTATGCTGCTGGAGCACCAACCCAGCCGGCACCGGACATCAGTACGACATCACAAAGATGTTGGATTCTTATGTCAGACAGATGTTTGATTTTGGTTAGGATGAAAATCAGGTTGACGATATTTCAAATGTCTGATGATGTTGTATGGATGTTCACACTTTGTAGACGCTGGGTTTTGTTCTCCATACCTTATGACTAAATTTTGTTTCTCTATGCCATGATGACGCTGACATGAGACATTTGGAATATGTTGGATTTTGGTTATTTAACAATACCACTAAAACCCAAAAAATATCAACGTCATCCATCATCAGTATTCTACGTCAATTTGAGGCTGGCATTAGACATTGTCCTGACATTGTATTTTGGTTACCCAACATCACAACTTGAATTTAACCATATATCAATATCTAACAACGTTGGTGGCCGGCTGGGAATGTAAACTGTACTGTCTCTTTCCAAGAGGAGGAAATCAGGGTCATACAAAAGAAAAGAAAGAAAGGAACAGAAAAAAAGCAAACTGACTTTGTACAAAAAAAAATTCAAAAGGTGTGTGACAAAGACGTGGATCCAGAGAGGATGGGCGGGGGCCCACAGACGCTGATTATCCATAGGGCCTAGAATTTGCTGCTATGCCCCTGCATGTGAGAACATTGGGCTAGTCACATGACATAGTAAAGATAGTTTAGATATACAATGATCATGTCAAAAACTTGAGAAACAGGTAGAAAAATGTAGTACTGAGAGTATTCTAGAGCTACGTTATAGTTCATGACCTGTAATACCACTTAATATCTATGTATTTATAACCATAATACACTGTCACATCCTGTATGTATAGTACTCGACAGACCTACCCTTAAAGAATACCGTGCTGTAACTGCATTTCTTAGAATATTCCTAATTTAACAGTTCAAATTTGGTACTCTGACCTTATGATTCACGCAGTTTCTTTGCATAATAAGTACCAATATTGTATGATAGGATCGCTGTTAAAAATCTATGCAGTACGAGCACAAATTTTTTGTTTCTTTTTTCGAGAAACTACACAGAATGAACGAAACCAGCATTAAGACTTTTGCAGACAGTGTTGAGAGGTCTTGCAGTGACAGTTTACTGTGGAAATATAGCCAGAGGATTTGCATCATTGCATAAGAGATCTGATGCAAAGGAAATGACGAAGTGTAAAGCTACAATCAACACATGACAGCAGATTTTTTTCCATCCTCAGTTTTAGGATTGGCATTGTGACAACATATATTTTAATTACAGTGTGTTAAACAGGGATGATTCATTTCCTGAATATGTTAACAACAGATTAGATCAGTACACTTGAGAATCAACTTTTTCGTGGCTCCAAGTCAAACCATTCTTCTTTGTTTTGTAGTTCGCTATGTTAATATATAATTAAATATTAGCAAAACAAATAATACCTTTGTGTTTTTTACCTTTTCACCTGAACAAATTCGTCCAGAAAAGAACTTCATATTTTCCAACTTTAATCTTGGACATTGCAGGTGTTTAGACTGCACTGAGACGAAGTGCATAACGCTTTTTCACCTTTGATAGATGAAATTAGGTACTGACATGCATTGCGGTGCTTGGCTGGACAGTGTCTTTCAAGGCAGTCATTTGAAGAGTTTGAACTTGCGCAGCAGTGGATGGACAGTCTCTTTAGGACATGGCTTCAGAGCCAAGCAGGTGGGGATGTTTTCTGGTTGTTCGATCCAAAGCTTGTGGGCCACACCGGCCTGTGTTAGAGTCTCTGATAGGCCGGAGAGGGCGGCCTCGTCTGGGGCCTGGAGAAAAACAGATACATACATTTACAGTAGTCCAAGACTGAGCCACAGATCCCACATTACTTCACATTTCATTCAAGTGCTCCATGTGAGAAAAAAGATATTTGCTGTGGATTTAATACTAAACTGTAAATCTGTGTAAAACACATGCAGTGATTGAATTTAAATCATCTAAATGCATGGCTGGGATCTTTTACAGAGGGAGCCTCATCTGATATATGACATTCATATAAGTAACGTTATGATAATCAAGATTGTTATTATTTAGTTGCCTTATATTTACATACTTAAATCTTGCTTTGAAGAAATAGCATACAAGAAACCACCATACTCCATTAGAAATTCTGTCATTTCATACATTGTTAGCTTGTGAGCACAAACTTATACCAGCTAGAAAACCATTCAACACCTTAATATATTTTTAGGGGGTCACTTTTAAATTCGGCATCCATATTACACATCAGACATAAAGTTTGTAATAGTAAAATCAGTTTTTTAATCGCTTTAACACTGCTTCTTTAAACACGTGTTAGCCAAAGTGGCTAGATAAAGTGAAGAGGGGAAGCTCGTGCAAACGGCTTAAATATGAACCTTTTACAAACGTATTAATGCCGAATAAAACAGTTTGCCTTATAATTTTGTATTATGTTTCATGTAATACACGACATAAGCGCTAAACTGACTAAAATATTCAAAATGACAAATATTTGAATGGAGTTTGGCGTGACGTGTGGAGCTTACCCCCAGCACCACTTTATGCATGGAGTCCAGCTCGGCCAGGTACCGCTGAGTGTCCGGGTCTTCGTAGTGAAGGTGGATGGCGGCGGTCGCGGCATGACAGGCCTGAGTTATAACGGCTCCCAGGGGCCAGGACAGCTTGTGAACCAGATCCGACCGGACAATAACATACTGGACCAACCGGCTGGGAGACCCGGCTCCCGTAGCTGCCATTTTTACTCCAACCCGGACAGGAAGCGAATCAAGGTTTGTTGATTTTCCGGTTCAGCTGATGTGGAGTTGATTACTAAACGTTAACACAACGCTACTGCACCCTGCTGGTCAGTTTGAAAACTGCAGTCTGCCTGCCTTAGCTACCAGCAAATAATTTTTATTCTGTGAAAACGTTTGGGAAATAAAAACAAAATAAATAAATGATTAAAAATAAATAATAAAAAATAAAAATTCTGTTCCAGCTCCTCCTCTTCATAAATAGTTTGCAAGATAAATCTGCAATTTAGAAAAAAAAGACAAACACAATTAGGACATAAAACAAGCCATTTACTTTTTTTATTAAATAGCTAGGCAAAGCACACTGTGCCACTGTTTTCATCTGCTCCTCTTCCTTGCCTGGTTCTTTATCATCACCTATTCTGAGTTGTTTTTTTTTTTTTTCAAACTAGACTACTTTTGGTTCGGTATTTTTCATTCTAAAGACACCGATGCATTAAATACAATATCACAATATGCATGAATGACAACAGCATTTTGAGGTACTCAGTCCTTGCACACTGTATACATAATGACCCTTCACTGTCTCATCTCGTGGGCCTATTGTGTATTTTCAGCTGTTTTGAATAAGACAGTTCAGTCTGGGTTCGAAACAATACATTTTATATTCCATGTATAGTTTTCCAGTAGCCCAAACTACCACTGCCAAATTAAAAACGATAAAGGTGTGAACTATCTTGTTTTTTGTCAAACCTGTGGTAAAGACAGTGACTGATGACCAAGTGGCTCTTTAATGCATACTAAGACATCTGGGAGAAACGCTATCAATGCAATCAACCTGGGAAGAGATTCACTCACCAAAATAATTAGGAAGAGGTTGTTCGTCATTCTGCCTGTATCGTAGTATGCTATTATACAGACAGCAGTTACAGCTCAGGCTGAGGAAGTATGGAAGTTCATTAATGATGAAACATTTACAGTACAGGCCAAAAGTTTGGACACACCTTCTCATTCAATGCATTTTCTTTATTTTCATGACTATTTACATTGTAGATTCTCACTGAAGGCATCAAAACTATGAATGAACACATGTGGAGTTATGTACTTAACAAAAAAAGGTGAAATAACTGAAAACATGTTTTATATTCTAGTTTCTTCAAAATAGCCACCCTTTGCTCTGATTACTGCTTTGCACACTCTTGGCATTCTCTCCATGAGCTTCAAGAGGTAGTCACCTGAAATGGTTTTCCAACAGTCTTGAAGGAGTTCCCAGAGGTGTTTAGCACTTGTTGGCCCCTTTGCCTTCACTCTGCGGTCCAGCTCACCCCAAACCATCTCGATTGGGTTCAGGTCCGGTGACTGTGGAGGCCAGGTCATCTGCCGCAGCACTCCATCACTCTCCTTCTTGGTCAAATAGCCCTTACACAGCCTGGAGGTGTGTTTGGGGTCATTGTCCTGTTGAAAAATAAATGATCGTCCAACTAAACGCAAACCGGATGGGATGGCATGTCGCTGCAGGATGCTGTGGTAGCCATGCTGGTTCAGTGTGCCTTCAATTTTGAATAAATCCCCAACAGTGTCACCAGCAAAACACCCCCACACCATCACACCTCCTCCTCCATGCTTCACAGTGGGAACCAGGCATGTGGAATCCATCCGTTCACCTTTTCTGCGTCTCACAAAGACACGGCGGTTGGAACCAAAGATCTCAAATTTGGACTCATCAGACCAAAGCACAGATTTCCACTGGTCTAATGTCCATTCCTTGTGTTTCTTGGCCCAACCAAATCTCTTCTGCTTGTTGCCTCTCCTTAGCAGTGGTTTCCTAGCAGCTATTTGACCATGAAGGCCTGATTGGCGCAGTCTCCTCTTAACAGTTGTTCTAGAGATGGGTCTGCTGCTAGAACTCTGTGTGGCATTCATCTGGTCTCTGATCTGAGCTGCTGTTAACTTGCGATTTCTGAGGCTGGTGACTCGGATGAACTTATCCTCAGAAGCAGAGGTGACTCTTGGTCTTCCTTTCCTGGGTCGGTCCTCATGTGTGCCAGTTTCGTTGTAGCGCTTGATGGTTTTTGCGACTCCACTTGGGGACACATTTAAAGTTTTTGCAATTTTCCGGACTGACTGACCTTCATTTCTTAAAGTAATGATGGCCACTGGTTTTTCTTTAGTTAGCTGATTGGTTCTTGCCATAATATGAATTTTAACAGTTGTCCAATAGGGCTGTCGGCTGTGTATTAACCTGACTTCTGCACAACACAACTGATGGTCCCAACCCCATTGATAAAGCAAGAAATTCCACTAATTAACCCTGATAAGGCACACCTGTGAAGTGGAAACCATTTCAGGTGACTACCTCTTGAAGCTCATGGAGAGAATGCCAAGAGTGTGCAAAGCAGTAATCAGAGCAAAGGGTGGCTATTTTGAAGAAACTAGAATATAAAACATGTTTTCAGTTATTTCACCTTTTTTTGTTAAGTACATAACTCCACATGTGTTCATTCATAGTTTTGATGCCTTCAGTGAGAATCTACAATGTAAATAGTCATGAAAATAAAGAAAACGCATTGAATGAGAAGGTGTGTCCAAACTTTTGGCCTGTACTGTACATGTGTAAAAAGTTAAACTATTTCTGTGTCTCATCAGCTGTTTTTATTTGTCTGGAATACTTTAACTGTATCCTGCTTGTGAGCACTTTCTCACATTCTCAGCTTACTCTGAGAAAATATTGAGAAAAAGACTTGTAACTGGCCACGTATTGAACATTTTAAACTTGTTCTGCATCAAGTTTGTGGTTCAAGTTTTTTATTGTCATATGCACAGCAGTAACAGTGAAGCAGTTGTTGGTGATATTCTAAGTTTTCAGGCTCCCTCAAATAATCCTCATCCATCCATTTTCAACCTCATATCTCGTGAGGGCAGCAGGCCAAGCAAAGTACTCCAGACGTCCCTCTCCCCAGCAATGCTTTCTAGCTTGTCCAGGGGACCCTAAGGTGTTCCCAGGCCAGATATAAGTAATGCCTCCAATGTTTTCTGGGTCTGCCCCAGGGCCTCCTACCAGTGGGACGTGTCCAGGACACCTCTAAAGGGAGGCGCCAAGGAGGCATCGTGATCAGATGCCTGAGCCACCTCAACTGGCCCCTTTCGACATGACAGAGCAGCGGCTCTACTCTGAGCTCCCTCCGGATGTCCGAGCTCCTCACCCTATCTCTAAGGCTGAGCCCAGCCACCCCATGGAGGAAACTCATTTTGGCTGCTTGTATCCACAATCTCATTCTTTCGGTCACTACCCAGAGCTCATGACCATAGGTGAGGGTTGGGACGTAGATGGACCAGTAAATCGAAAGCTTTGCCTTCCAGCTCAGCTCCATTTTCACCATACGGTCCGGCACAGTGCTCGCATCACTGCAAATGTGGTCATGTTCACGAGTGAAGGTAGAATGGCGTCATACAAATATCTTAAAAAAAAAAAATCGCGTAAGTAAAATCTAATTAGAATCGAAGACATAAAGACATAACCTAGTGCAATGGTTAAAAAACAGAAATAAAATACATTATATAATACTGTGGTAGGCAGGTGTAATAGTTAAATTTATAAACTGTAATGTAATATATGTATTTTTGTCATCAATGAACCTCCATATATAATTTTGCATCACTTACAAAGCAACGTCTCTGTGACATTAAATGAAATGTAAACCTCTGATTTACTCAAATAACTGACAAACAAACCAGTAAATGTCACAATAATTATTTATTAAGCATACACATTATAATATAAATATAAAATATGCTATTTTTGTTTTTAAAATTGGTGAGACATCATTATATCTGTGTTGAGACAGACAACCATACAAACAGGTTTTAATATTCTACCAAAATCTGCTGAAACTTCTATGCAGCTGTAACAAACTTGCCATGATGGTGCCGTCCTAAAATCAGAGCCTGTATTCATGGAGCATATCAGAGCAGTGTAACTGATCTAGGATCAGGTCCATGTAAATGTCACCATAAATGAGGAGGCAAACTGGTCTTAGATCAGCGCTCCTAGTCTAAGATGCTGTATGCAGTGGGCCCACGTACAGAGAGAGCACAATAACCTACCGTATATTTCTTTATATATATATTTCTTACTGTAGTCCAACAATGGCAATTAGCAGCATGATAATGCACCACTCATTTTTTTCTAGTTCCGAGAAACTGCAAAATAAGTTAGGAAGTAAATAAATAAAATTAACATCAAACATACTGATGATCATTGTCACTGTACTAAGAGAGAAACTCGTCCACAGTGAAACAATCAGAGATAATCAAACAATCAAATCAGATCAGAGTGATGACATTTGACGGTCAGGGTTCGGATTCAATTCAGTTTCACCTCAGTCAACAACAGGAAGTGGATAATCATTACATTTTTTAAATTTATTTATTTTTTAACCAAAGTGAATGACATCGAGTTCTCTGTGAGAATCAATTCTCAAACCAATAATTACAGTCTCAGTTGGCCGAACTCAAAGTGAACTGATCCCCGAACCGATCAATGACAATAAAGAACAAATAATTTTAACAATTTTTTCTCTTTTTTCTGTGATTTTTCTTCATTTTTTTAAGTTTGGTTGACATGCTGAATCCTTGTGTTTGCAAGTTTGTGGTCAATCAAAAGGAGAAGTATTGAGCGAACCACTCCTGGCGCTGGGCGTCCGGGGAGTCGATGGCGGAGTCCTTCGTTTCAGGAGGGCTTCAGGACGGAGAGCGCAAACAGGAGAAAAAAAAAAAAAATAAAAAAAATAAAAAATCACCACAACAAAAATAAAGACAGAAAGAGACAAGTCAGGGAAGAAGCCAGAGGTTGATTCAGTAGTCTTACACCTGACTGAATGGTAGGAGCAAGGCTGAAACATACTTAAGCTTACCAGGCATAAAACCTACTATAAGCTGATCATTTTTTTGCAATTAAGGCGTCTGTTGTTCTACTATCACTAGCTACAGTCTTTAACACTAATCTGAAAGGTTAAAAGATGATTTAAATGAAGGTGCAATACACTTTTTGTCCACAAGATGGCAGCAAAGTCATTGTCAAGATCCAGGGAGAGAGTAGAGTAGGGACACACTGCTGTGCTGTGTCCCCAATTCCATACATTACAGCTATATACAGTATGCACTTATTCTGTCATAATAAACAGTTTTTGCAGTTAGTACACAAAACAAAAGTAAACTGTGTATTTTTTTTTTTGACTAAATAAAATTAGTTCAAGTTTTATACAATGCACTGAGTACTTTTACTTTTAATACTCTCATACCTACTGACATTTTCCATATTAAATGTTCATACATTTACTTTTTTCACTTATAATAGAGTATTTTTACAGTACATCATTAGTACTTTTACTTAAGTTAAAGATCTGAATACTTCCTGCACCAACCTTGGCATGTAATAGGCCTAACAATGTTTTAGCATAAAAAAGAAACTGCGTGTGTACATCTAATACATTATCTTACTGCACGACCTCGATCAAACCTCATAAACTATTTGAAATATAGTGGGGGGTTTTTTACAGTAAAATGTCAATCACCAGTGGTATCTGCACAACCAGACGAAGCTGTTGCTCCTTCCTGACTCATGTCCTTAGGGGGAAAACATGTTGTTCTTTAAAGTTTGAACTAATTAGGCTGAGTGTTTGCATCTATCAAAACAAACACCTATTGGAGCTTCTTCTGCTTTCTTAATTGGCTTCTTCCTAAACAAACAGTCCCATAACTCCAGGGTAATATTTAAATTTTGGGGCAGTGGGGGCGGGGGTCATTTTTTTTTGTTGTTGTTTCCTAAGCTTGAAGGCCTCAATTACTTTCCATAAAGCTTCTCTTGTGTTTGTGCAGCATGATGAATCGTGTTTATACTGTACATGGTCCCAAATTCAGAATCAAAGGGTTCTGTCTTCAGTTCATAAAAGATTAATTGTAATATATACAGTCATTTCCATACAACAATAGCCATTTTTGCCACTGTAGCATTTTATCCACTAGAAAATAGCATTAGCGAAATCTCTCTCAATGATAATATCTTTCTGTCTTTTAATGCCGACAACAGGAGGTAGTCAAATCTGAATGTTTGAGCAAAATAAGAAGAAACTTTATTGATCCATGAGGGGAAGTTGGGCCAGAACAACAGCAAAATGGCAAAAGTGTTCATATCTATTAAAAACAATGAGTGATTATATCCATATTAATTATACTGATATAAAATACTCATGAAATAACAGTTTATGAAGAGCACGTGTGTGTTATCTACTGCATCTGGGCATTAGGAAGTAAAAAACAACATTCATCTCATCAAATGTTTTTTGGCTATCATTTTAGGTAGCTACAGAAACTGTAGTTTGTGATGATGGCCAATGCAAGAAGAGAAGTGAATGAAAATGTGAGCAGAGGTGTTTTGATGTTGATTTGAGGGATACAGGAAAGGAAATGTGAAGGAGAAGGCATGAAAAGAGATTGGCAGAGGATGAGATGATGAATCACGATCAGAGGAAAAAGCAAGAAGAGGAGAGAGATGACAAAAAGAGAGCATCAAAGTAGAGGTGATGATAATGTGATGTAATAAGATCCTACAGGTTACACTGCCTATGTTTGTCTGACCCAACAGACCCATCAGGATTAGTAAAGAAACATTTCACCTAGTGTGTTATTTGTGTTCAAATTCGAATAACTGCCATATTGTCTGAAATCACTAGTCAACATTAAGGTCCAACTGAAATTCAACTGTGTATTTTTGCTCTGAAAGATCACATGTTCTATGTTCTTCTTTGAGAATAAAAAAACAAAAAGAACGAATTTACATTATTGGTTTCATTTTATGCCCCCCTCTAGTTTTGCATTAATTGACCATAACTTTGTTGTGGTATCCGTCTGCATATATGGAGACCTTACTTCGATACAGCCAATCAAATCTGGCATTAAGCAGTTACACTGGCCCAGACATCAACTTGCTACACAACACAAGAGTCATAGACACTGACTAAGAACCCAGGTTAGGTTTCCTGTCTCCTGTCAAGCCATCTTCTTATCTAGCTTGAAAACATGATCACATCTTGTTCTGCATCTAAGCTTGTTGAACAAGCTAACAAACAAACAAACAAACATTCACTGGGGAAAAGTGCACCATTAATGTCAGTGCGCAGGTTAGATAGTAAATTAGCTGCAGCACATTAAAGAGCCTGCAAATATCACTTAGGTTGGTGAGATGCTGGTGTGGTCCTACTCTTCAATACCACTGACAACATGCTGTCTGCCCATGACATGTAGGCTATGGTTCCCTATGGTGTAACACTGGGTATAACACTGGTGCTCTCTCGTTCTCCCTACAGTGTAACACTGGCATTCTTTCATTCTCTAACATCAAATTTCTCAGGTTCCCTACAGTGTAAGACCGATTCTCTACAGTTTAACACCGGCACTCTCTGATTCCCTACAGTGTAATACTGGGACTCCCTTGTTCCCTGCAGTGTAACACCAAATTTCTCAGGTTCCCAACAGTGTACAGGCACTCTCTGATTTACTACAGTATAACACTGCCACACTCTGGTTCCCTACAGTTTAACACCCACACTCTTTAATTCCCTACAGTTTAACACCTGCACTCTCTGGTTCCCTATGGTGTAACACCAACACTCTCTGGTTCCCTATGCTGTAACACTGGCATTCTTTCATTCTCTACAGTGTAAAACCAGCACTCTCTCGTTCTCCCAACGGCGTAACACTGGGACTCCCTTGTTCCCTGTGGTGTAACACCAAATTTCTGAGGTTCCCCACAATGTAAGACCGGCACTCTCTGATTTACTACAGTACAGTGTAACACTGCCACACTCTGGTTCCCTACAGTTTAACACCCACACTCTCTCATTCTCTACAGTTTAACACCTGCACTCTCTGGTTCCCTACGGTGTAACAGCAACACTCTCTGGTTTCCTACGCTGTAAACCCAAGATTCTCTGATTCCTTACAGTGTAACATTGGGACTCTCTTGTTCCCTGCGATGTAACACCACATTTCTCAGGTTCCCTACAGTATAACACTGCCACACTCTGGTTCCCTACAGTTTAACACCCATACTCTCCCATTCTCTACAGTTTAACACCTGCACTCCATGGTTCCCTACAGTGTAACACCAACACTCTCTGGTTCCCTACACTGTAACACTGGCATTCTTTCATTCTCTAAGGTGTAACACCGGCACTCTCTGATTCCCTACAGTGTAATACTGGGACTCCCTTGTTTCCTGCAGTGTAACACCAAATTTCTCAGGTTCCCAACAGTGTACAGGCACTCTCTGATTTACTACAGTATAACACTGCCACATTCTGGTTCCCTACAGTTTAACACCCACACTCTTTAATTCCCTACAGTTTAACACCTGCACTCTCTGGTTCCCTATGGTGTAACACCAACACTCTCTGGTTCCCTATGCTGTAACACTGGCATTCTTTCATTCTCTACAGTGTAAAACCAGCACTCTCTCGTTCTCCCAACGGCGTAACACTGGGACTCCCTTGTTCCCTGTGGTGTAACACCAAATTTCTGAGGTTCCCCACAATGTAAGACCGGCACTCTCTGATTTACTACAGTACAGTATAACACTGCCACACTCTGGTTCCCTACAGTTTAACACCTACACTCTTTAATTCCCTACAGTTTAACACCTGCACTCTATGGTTCCCTATGGTGTAACACCAACACTCCCTGGTTCCCTACAGTGTAACACCTGCACTCTCTTATTCCCTACAGTGTAACACCAACACTCTCTGGTTCCCTGCAGTGTAACATCTGCACTCTCTTGTTCCCTACAGTGTAACAGCAGCACTCTCTGGTTCCCTATGGCGTAACACCAACACTCTCTGGTTCCCTACGGCGTAACACCAACACTCGCTGGTTCCCTACAGTGTAAAACCGACACTCTGTGGTTCCCTGCAGTGTAACACCTGCACTCTCTTGTTCCCTACAGTATAACACCAACACTCTCTGGTTCTCTGCAGTGTAACATTGACACTCTCTGGTTCCCTACACTGTAACATCGGCACAGACTGCCAGCTGCTGTCAATCACACACAGACAACAATACACATCCTCTAGCCGGCTGAGACAAAATGATAATTCTTTCTTCCTTTTAATAATAAAAAACATGTTAACATAATTTTTGACTAAATGTTATTTCAGTTGGACTTTAAAGCTGCGACAATTTCTCATTGCATGATTTAAGATAATTATATTGGCTTTCTGTCTCTTAACATCTATGTTAAGAGACATAAAGAAGACTGTAAACTATTTGTAGCACATATGACCTATGAAGAGGATGACCTACAAAAAGCTCAGTGTTCCTTTAAAGCTGCAACTTAATTGTGCATGTTTGTTTTTGGTCTGACTCCTGGAATAATACAGGTGTTTAAAACTCATGATTCAATCTGCATTTTCAGTAATCAGTGGAAATGTTTTTATACAGTTTCATTCACCCTGTAGTCTGTGGGAACCATGACTGTATAAACCACACTGTACGCAACACAAGGGATACACATATAGTGTTTGAGGTTTGATTAAAATGAGCAAAATCTAAACATTTTAACAGCCTAGGTTTCCTCTCTCCTCTACATCTATCATGGTCTCATCAGTCCTAATTAACTAAATGTCAGTTACAGTGAGCTTTATAATTTATAAGTGTTTGGACATTTGTGTATGTCCCAGGCAGAAAACTGCTACCTGGACCACTGCACATTAAGTTAGTGTTTTTCATCTTATTCATTATTGTTGAAACAAACACAATAAGAGGAGGTAATAAGAGGATAACTTGTTTAAATCTGCTGCCTGAGCTTTGCTAAAGCAGACTGTGGTTGGTGTAACAGAGTACTTTCAGGTTGGGAATGAAAGACTATTCTACATATTAATTTCCCTGTTTGACTCACTGTTCAGTATTCATTGAGAAACTGAAATATTCTTGTTCAGACTCATGTTAAAAGTTCACTTAGATGAGGTCTGCTGTATAATACAAGTCCTCTTAAAGATATAAATACCTAAAGGACCCAATGATTTAAAGGGGTCAAATTTACAAATTGCTGCTCAGTATTGCAGTCGAGGCAGAGAGATCAGTCTAACTACAAATGTTTGTCAAGAACAAAGAGTGTGCAAGGAGCGCAGAGACGAATCATTTAATGGAGTCTGAAAACATTTCAAAGCAGATCTATAATATCTGACCTCATACTGTCATTGCTTGGCTCTGTTGTGTGTGTGTGTGTGTGTGTGTGTGTGTTTAAGCTGCTGGTGCTCCTGCCTTCCCATAATAACAGGTTTGTCCCAAAGCTTTTGCAAAGCAGCCACCACATCTCATTCTTTACATAAACAGCAGCTAAAACATGCAGCAAGATAGATTAAAAATAACCATGCTCACACACACGCACACGCACACACACACACACACACACACACACACACGCTCACACATGCTGTAAACCTACATACCAGCGCCTAAAAACACAGTTTCTTGGCATGCGATACACAGACTGCATGTATTCATGTGAGAAGCATGTTACATAATTCATCATCCTATCAGTTCACACCACAGCGACCAACCACAGCCATCATCGAGAAACAAGAGGAGCATTTATTGGACCACAGAGTTGAGAGGTAAAGCCGTTTTCAAAATAAAACACCACCACACACAGAGGGGACAGTTCATGATAGCAAAAGACAATATCTACTTCATTATAAACTCACGTTAACAAAATAGTTTTGTTCACTTTGTACAAAATCCCATTTCGAGTTGAGGAGAAAAAGTGCAGCATGTGCAACATGCTGAAATTCAGATGAAGATGAGAGAATGAAGAACCACAAAATGACACAATGCACAACAGAAAGCCACGACAGACATAAACAGCAAGTTTTATAACTTCCTGAACAGAGGAGGGAACCCTGTCGGCATGCACACAGTTAACATGTTCAGACTGACGGACACGTGGAGAGGACAAAAAATAAAAAAACATGCCCCTTTTGCATTCCAAGGCCATTCTCTGAAGCTTCAGTCGGGACTCTTGTGTTAATGTTCTGCTTATCATGTTAGTCGCTACATATTCAGCACTGTTATTAAAACACCTGTGATGCTGCTGATGTCTCTCAGTTCAAATGTGCTACAGGAAACATGCAGTTGTGTCCTTTAATCTGAAATGAGGATCAGTCATTCACCAGTCTGTTTTAATCACAATCGTCCAATCATAGTGAGTAATACTCCAAGTGTAGTTTGGATGCTGGTTTCTTTTATTTCTACCCTTTCCAAAACCAAAAGAGCATAAAACTGCGAAGAATGCATTAAACAATTTGTTTATCTGCTCAGGTTAGCATGTCTGGCTGGTTATCTTTCTTACCTACAGTAGTAATGCAGCGGTACTTCCTGAGACAAGGCATTTCATACTTCATTATTTTATGGAGTTAAGCATAAAAAACTCTGTTCATGACTAGCACATCCACTGTGTAGTATTTCCTGCTGGCCCTGAATGCTACAATAAGCTAACATTAGCAGCTGCAGTGGATTTGGGGAAGTTTATATTCCTGAAACCATAGCTAATGTCGTTACCTGAGAAAGTGTAATATTTATCAAACACATTGCTTAGTCCTTCTCCCAAAAGCCATTTCTTTATCATACTTACAACAGAAGGAGTGACTAGACTACAAAACATCGCTGTTTCTTTATTTACAGCTTTGCCTCAGACATGTTAGCGTTAGCCTCAATCTATTAGCACAATATCATTTATAGTATGTAGCCATCAAATGCATGTTTAAGACCTCCTAACAGGTTTTGTTTTAAAACCAGTCAGCTGGACGACATTTTCAACCAATCCATGCAGCTGACGTTAGCTTAGTTTGCTAGCAACAGCTGTCATTTAAGCCAGCAAAACTGAAGCGTTTTTGTCTACTAAAACCATTTCAAAATTGGTAAGAATTTCAGGTGGAAAGTCTGCCATCAATATTGTAAGGTGAATATAGACCGAATCTCAATGTTTGTTTATTTTTGGAACAGCTTCTGGGTAGAAAACCCCTGCGTCAGACACATAAAATGGCGCTGAGCAAAAGCTGCCTCAGTTGGTTAGATTTTGCCCACCTAAAATAAAAAATCAATATCACTTTTGATGTACACTATATTTAGAATATCTTAACCACTTTACATTGCTGTCAGACAGCTCTGTGACGGGGAAATGAAGATGAAGACAACATTATTAACCAATTCATGGCACTGACGTTAGCTTAGCTAGCTAGCTAGCTACAGCTAATAAACTCTGCTAGCAACAGCTGCTGGCAAAATCGAAGCGTGTTTGTCTACTACAGGCTGAAACCATTAAAAAATGACTAAGAATTTGTAAGCTGCATGGACCATATCGCAATGCTTGTCTATTTTTCAGAATAGCTTCTGGGTAGAAAACCCCAGCGTCAGGCACATTAAATGGGCAAAAGCTGCCTCAGTTGGTTAGTTTTTGGTCACCTAAACAAAGGCCTACCTAAAAAAAATCAGTATCAGTTTAAGTGTACACTGTATTTAGAATATCTTCTTTACCTTGCTGTCAGACAGCCCTCTCCGACAGGGAACTGAAGCTGTTATCTCAAAACCACCAGGCTCCGCTGACAAAAACACTAATTTTACTTTGCAGAACACGGGAGTTGCTGGTCTACTGTTTCCTCTATCAATCAGTGTTAATGGTAAAGCAGGGAAAACATTTAAAATATAGCATACACTTAAACTGATTGATTGATTGTTTTTTTTTTTTAGGTGGCTAAAATACATTTTGTTGCAGCCCTCATCCGCATTAGTAGGCTAATTGCTTAGCTTCCGTGCCCAGAGAATTGGTTTATCAAAGACGCTAGCAAGCAACACAGTACATAGAATGAGCACAGCAGAGACCACCGCTAACTTTAAACAATAAAGTTAAAGCTAAAAATGACAAAAGAAATAAGTTTGTCAATCTCCGCAGCTGAGTTATCAACCTGGAAGTGATTGATGTTAGCGTGACGTCACAGTAATTTGGTCTACTGTACAAGAATACAAAGCTTGACAGACCTAACAACAGAACTTAAGCTAGCTAGGCTTTTTACATCACATTAGAGCATTTGCTCTGACTTCTATTTTACACTCTGAAGCTTGACATGGCAATGATTTCATGCTCCTTGTGGTTTATGAAAAGGCCGGACTTGGCTGGAAGGGATGAAAATGTAAAACACCAGTTATTATGCCACTGTACCTTTTCAAAGCCAGAAACAACAGAGCTCTGGTGTTTTTTAAAGGCTTTTGTCAAAGAACAAAAGGCCTAAAATACAGTCTCTACATTCAAGGTCTGACTCAGTCTATGAGTCAACTCATCAAAAGTGCTTTTAACCAGCAGGAGTTTCCAATTAACCTGAGGTCTGTGATTGGATGATTGATGCGTGGACTGACCAGCTGCTGCCCGTCGGGGCTGAAAAGGTCTCACCTCATGAATTTCTTGGGTTCGGTGGGAGGGGTCGGCGGGGGAAGAGGTTTGTTGGAGTTGAGTTCAAGATGGTGAAGGGGGGAGTTGGGGATGGGCTCTAGGCGGCTTGGCTGGGCTGGGGGCGGGGGTGGGGGCTGTGGGGACTGCCCACTTCCTGAACCCGCCACACCCACGCCCATACCCGCTGCCTCCAGAGCCCTGACACTAGGAGAGCTGCTGAATCTGCTGGCTGCTGTTTTCTCATTCTTTTTCTTTTGCTACACAGAAAAAAAAGAAAAGGAGGGGCATGGGGGTCAAAAAAGGAGCAAAAGGGAAGTTTGAAACAAAATCATAATAAAAGATAAGAAGAAATGGAGGGGAAAAAGAGGGAAAATGGAGTACAGGGAGAGCCCTAGAGGTCTTAACAGTCCATCCAGTGAGAGAAAGGAAAAGAGCAGCGTGCTAACTCGATCCTATTTAAATGCTGATCGAGTGAATGGATCAATCTGAAGACTGGCATCACTCAGTCTTAAAGCAGCAGTCGCTCTGAGCAGAATGGAAGTTCAGATGAGGAGAGATGTGTCAAAGCAGGAAACATCTCACACTAACAAAATGGCTTGGAAAGCAAAGGAGAGCTGGAGAAAAAGTCAAGAAGGAAGAACAATCGAATCGGGTGGAGAACTCACACACACACACACACAGTGGACACACAACACATATTCAAATATGTGGGAAGAAACACATGTCACAAGAACGAAAACACTGGAAGTTATAGAACCTGAGAGATGGTGTCAACAGTTATATACTGATCATGCAGCAGGGTCCATTCGACTCAGACATACTGTGAAGAATGACATATTGTGTTTTCCAGGAGCACTGGGAGCTTTAAATTTTCAAACAGCCTTTCATTATGAGCAATGGGATCCTGCTTGAACACACAGTTTTCAAACAGTTTTGGTCATTTCATTTCAAGAGATTCACTTCAATTCTATTTTACTTCAACAAACAGAAAAATCTAGTGAATCAATTGATGTATTTTGGCGGTGCATTGAGTTCAAGATCACGTTTTGAACTGTGACACCTTGGATTAAATGCTGTGAAGAAATGAGACCTTGGCAGGTACGACTATTAGCTTCCATTTCATACCAGTGGTGCTGTATGGAAGCGCATTGCATTCACTGGATAAAAAAAAATTAGACACCTGATCTCGTAATTATGAGATCCTGATCTCGTAATTATGAGATCTTTTCTCATAATTACCAGAAAAGATCTCATAATTACGAGATCAGGATCTCATAATTATGAGATCCTGATCTCGTAATTATGAGATCAGAAAAGGTGCCACATTAGCCACTGCTTTGCTCAGAAACACATACTGCACATCCACGAAGGGGGGTCGGAACTACTGTAACCAACTGCCGCTCGGGTGGTGCCATCTTGACTATATCCCATATCTTTATTATAATGTGTATATATTGGAAATTACGACAGAGTATTACACTAAGCAAGGACAACAGTGCGCACCATATATAGGCTATTTTGATCTATTTTATACTTCAGATTTATATTGTTTAGCATTAATTGGTGACAGAAAAGAACGAATTTCATTCTGCAGGGAAACGCGTGTCCTTACTGTGCATATTGAATCTTGAATCTATGTTTTATGAAGACCCTGTGTGTGCTCAGAGCTGTGGCACAAGTTACGCACCGAAATCTGGCGGAAGAAAAATAATAATAAGACGAAAAATAAGTAGGCTGTGTGTGACATGCGCTGATGAAGTGGTGGGTGATTGATGTGCCTGACATCGATTGATTTAGTTTCAGCACCATGGTAGTGGCCAGCTCCTGTTAAGATATAAACAGAATGAAAGCGGACAAGGTAATTACAGAACTTGTCTTGAGAAATAGCTTTCAAATTCAGGGCTCAACAATAAGGATTGCCTGATTGCCCGGGTCAAGTAAAACTCACGGTCGGGCATGTAAACTAACAACTCACTTGCCTGATTGGGCAAGTTGCTAAAAATAGTAAAAGTTAATAACTAATTGATAAAATAAATGTATTTTAAAACGTGCTCTTCTGCTCTGATGCAGCGGTCTCTCTGCCTGAAGTCACAGGCACAGCTGTGTAACAATGTCCTGCCCACAGCCCCCATTGATACTATTTTGCGCGACGGACGCTTCATATAATAACATAACAATATAATATTTATGGTGTTACGTCATCGTGTCATTTCTGTCTCTACATGGTCACTCGTTAACAATTCTCCTCTGCTCTCTGTATCGCGCACGGCGGAGTTCCGCCACACACACAGGTGATCACGCTAGAGCAGCTCGGGCCGCATTTTCCTAACCAAACCTGACCCCGAGCCCGGTGCAGTTTGTCAGCTGACAAAGTTATTGTTATGGACAGTGTGTAAATAACCATCAACAGACTGCTGTTACGCACAGACAAACACGCTGGCAGCACGGCAGCGCAGCACAGCACTCATGCTGAGCTTGTGTTGCGTTCAGGCGTTGTCATGTAAATAACAACTTCCAGCACTTAAATAGGTCATAGCACAAAACAGCAGCATGTCAAGTGACTTTTTACTTTTATTATATTCAGTACAATTGCATGTTCCTAAATCTTGAGACACCTCATATGTAAGCTAGACAGACATTTCACCTGCTCATTACTGTGCACACATGTACTGTATGTACTTAGTCCTAAAGAGCCCTTCTGGTGCCAGTAGATACATAGAAACATCCCAGCAGGCTGTGCTTTGCAAGCATACAAAAAAGTTTCACGCATGTGAAAATTATTTTTCATGCGTGTGCTTCACCTCCGCTGCTACAACTCCATCCTAGGGGAAACACTGCTGTGTGCGTTTTGTGCAACAGGTGGATGTGGTAGTCTACTGGTAGAGTAAAGAGAGAGCTAAGTAGCGTTGAAGTAGAGTAGAGCAGGGCAGAGAGATGGAAGCAAAATATATTAAACCCGGTGTTAATACAGCAGAACTGGAGAGAGGGGTGAAAAATAAATAGAGGTGGGCATGGCATATTTGTGTAGGAATTAAGCTACAATACATGACATATGTTGTTTTAATTAATAAATACAGTGTGAATAAAGATTACATAACATAAAAATAACTGCAGTCTGTTAAGAAACTCTTAACAGGAGCTGGCCACTACCGCGGTGCTGAAACTAAATCAATCGATGTCAGGCACATCGATCACCCACCACTTCAACAGTGCATAGGCTAGTCACACACAGCCTACTTACTTTTCATCTTATTATTATTTTTTTTTTCGCCAGATTTCGGTGCGTAACTTGTGCCACAGCTCTGAGCGCACACAAGGGTCTTCATAAAACATAGATTCAAGATTCAATATGCACAGTAAGGACACGTGTTTCCCTGCAGAATGAAATTCGTTCTTTTCTGTCACCAATTAATGCTAAACAATATAAATCTGAAGTATAAAATGGATCAAAATATATACGGTGCATACTGTTTTAATATCTCCTTGCTTAGTGTAATATTAATGTGCCTGCCGCGGCTGGATTTGTGAACGTTTGGTGGCTAAGAAGACTGTTAAGAGTGGGTCAGCTCGAGCCATTTGACTAAAGCTGACGTTATTACTGCTGTAGCATGATGTTATTAGGCTAAATATTACATTTCTAACAGTGTCTGAGCTGATTTATTGACTCAGCATGCTTGTAGGCTGCTGTAATGTTGGGATGTGACTTAATCGTGTGAAAATATCGTTAGCGTTAACAAGCGTTAGTTAGGGGACAAGAGTCAAGAGTCACAAAGACTCACGTAGGCTATGTTAAAAGTTACCTACAACCGGTGTATTTACTGTAGGCTATGTGTCCGGGCTCCTTCACCTGTGGAACGAGTAACGTGACCACTAACTTGTCCCCAAACGAACGCATGTTTCTGTGAGGCCTATGTGTTTCACTAACGTTCTTTATGTATTATGAAGGATGTCAGACTGGCCAATCAGTGGCAGAGCTGGGCCCGGAGTCACAAACAGCGCATTTCAACTGACACAGAACCAAATCGTCAGAACACCGGCACGGTGCCGGTTCCCGAACCTAATTGAGTAGGCTACTTAGAACGGCATGAAAGACAATCTGATATTCTGTTTGTTGTTGGTTATTTCCTTAAAAAACTACGACTTTATTCTCGTAATATTATGACTTCAATCTCATTAAATAAAGACTTTAATCTCATAATTCGACTTTACTCTCGTAGCCTAATATTATGATTTTTTCTCAATTATGACTTCATTCTCGAAATCTCCGAATTTTTTGTTCTTCAATGTGGCCCTAATACTCCGTCGTAATTTCCAATATATAGGCTACACATTATAAGAAAGATATGGGATATAGTCAAGATGGCACCACCCGAGTGGCAGCTGGTTACAGTAGTTCCGACCCCCCTTCGTGTGGTTCTGAGCGAAGCAGTGGCTAATGTGGCACCTTTTTTAATTATGAGATCCTGATCTTGTAATTATGACATCTTTTCTTGTAATTACGAGAAAAGATCTCATAATTATGAGATCTTTTCTTGTAATTACAAGAAAAGATGTCATTAATTACGAGATCAGGATCTCGTAAGGTGTCTAATTTTTTTTTATCCAGTGAATGCAATGCACTTTCGTAGTGCTGAAAGAACACCACGTTTCCTATTAATCCTGTTGGTTCCTCTCCTCTTTCACCGTCCTTGGAGGCTTCACTTGAATTAAAAACAGTAAACTTGTTAAAATTGATTTTTTTCCCAATTTTCTCTCCAATTTTCCATTGCCCTTTTATCACCTGCCACTTGCTGTAAAGTCTGTGAGTTTTCACTGGAACATCTTAATCCTGTCTTTTGCTGTAAAACACCTTCCCTTTGTGTTGTTGCCTTATAAAACAGTGCAGCAGATCACCCTGGAACACTTGGGTCAAAGCTGACAGTCTCCTCCAAAACGGTCTCATTTGTTGAAACAGCAATTGGGGATAATATTTGAAAATTACTGTGATCATGATTTATGGTTGTTACAATGCCAACGGTACCATTTTATAAAACGTCAGTACTGATTGTTCTTCCTATCGATCAGCACTGATGGATGTGAAATGGGATGGAGTGGATATCATCTTTGCTATGAATTAAAAATAAATCGACAGGCTCATCAGAGTGCCCCTGTGTGTGGTGCGTTCCAGGACGTCAGGGCCTTACCTTAATGAGCGGGTTGATAACTCCTACGTTAGGACTGGCGTTGAACACTTTGTTGAAGTTGGTCTCCCTGTTGACGAGTTCCAGCTGGTAGAACTTCTTATCGTCCTGGAGGAGGAAAACCATGTGAGCTGACGGGAGACTCGAGGGACTGTGAAAACAGTTGTTGTGTATATCCAATCTGTCAAAAACAAAAACTTGTGCTGCTGCATCTAAAAGCTAAAAATAAACCAGAGATGGAGTACTTTCCTTTTCACACCTCCTGCTGTATATTGCACACACATTACCTCATCAGCCTTTACCTACCACCAGTTTCTTGACTAGAGATTCTCTCTCAGACACCATGTCCTTAAGCTCGGCGATGAGCTGCAGATCTTCAGGACGACTCTCCCTGTTCCTGAACTTTTCCTCTGTACCCTCCAGCCTGTAAGAAAAAAAAAAACAGAACCATAAATACTCTGCATCACAGATCCACTGAACACCATTCAGGCTTGGATATCTTATGTAAATACAATCGCAGTGTTGGAATGTAACTAAGTACATTTACTCAAGTACCGTTCCTAAAGAAAAATGTTGCTGATTTTCAACCAGCTCTGTATCATAGTGTGTGCAGATGAACCCTCGACCGCCAGTGCCTGAAGGTGCTCATTTGCTGGCAGACTGCTGGAAATCAAGGCTTTTGCCTCACCCAGCAAACCTTTCCAAGTGGATGGGCTAGAAGCTCCAGGTGCTGGTGGTGTTGCTCGCAGCTCGTTCAATACACTTTGGACTTGAAGCCAGCAACACTGTGTCTGCTTCATTTCTTTCTATCTCCCCTTACAGGTAAGAACAATGGCTGTAATATGTTCAATAACTGTGCATGCATGTTTTGTGAGTTACAAGGAATGCACTGGTGGTAAATATCTGTGTCAAAAGCACCTTTAGCAAGTGAATATAGTTAGCTGAAACACTAGAGTGTAGACTCATTTTGACTTGGCCAGCGGACTTCACTACAAGCCAACTGGATGACTGCACAATGAGTACTTTTAATTTTCATAATCTAAATACATTTAGCTGACTTACTTGTTTCCGAGGGGAAAAACCCAAGTTATGTTTGCAGTTACATTAGTGTAAAATACGTAACATCAAATGTTAACTACACATCAAAAAAGGGCAGAAGTAAGAGCAGGTGAACTCGTTAGATCTTGCACTTTGTAGTATGTGTGTATTAGATGGAACCGTTAATGGGTTAAGAGAATTAAAAGCATGTACTACAGGGAGTAAAAAAAGATGAGTGATTCATGGGCTCTCCTTTTTCATTAGCTTTTGATCAATAAAACAGTAATTGTTCCCGGTCCCTTCCCCTTTCCTGCCCTCTTCTCCTCTCATCACAAAAGCCATTAAGGGGGTTCGTATGTTTGAATCAAAAAAACAGTTCATCCGGAGGTTGTTTTTGTTCTGTGAGTTATGAGAACTTTCAAAAAAACGTTATAATGGATTTTTGTTATTTTCCAAGCGGCCCCCTTTAGAGAAATCACCACTTGTGTAAAACCTCCGATTCATTTTATATTCGGTGACATTTTCCAAAATGCAACACACGTTAAAGATCGCTGAGCAGAATGGGCATTAGCCGGTTCTTCAAGCGAAAAACAACCAATCATAGGTGACACCGTCAGCTGGAAAATGACTCATTTTTTTAAAAATTGTGATGAAAAGACAGAGAAAGCTTCTGAAAGCCTTTATCTGGCAACAGCAGCATGTAGTTTAGAGAAGTATTGCGCTGTAAAAAGTTTTTCCGTTTCAGGAAATTGTCTTTTAAATGTGACCAACACACAAGATATGATGAAAGTCATCATATCGTTGTGTCAATCTCATGATCTCATACATAACTGTTACCAGAGTGTGTACTGAGCAAGTTTGGGGCATCTATCTAATTACAGTGCTGCAATTTTTCGTTGTGATTAAAAATAAATGTTTAATTTGGAGGACTCTGTTTTCCTCTGAGGTCAAAAAATACAAGTTTAAATTAAACAAGAACAAACACAAAACTGTGAAAATTAAACATTAAAACAGCCACTGACTTCAGCTACAAGCATCACTTTTGGCTGTAAAGCTGGTCCCCTGCATGTTTAGCTGTGACTCTATTTCTAATTTTACCAAAACCTTATGTGACAATGAGCTAAACAGCCTTTCACTTCCCACGCTGGCACAGTACGAGCCACTGAGGGGTATCTTTGTGACATTTATGCCACAGTGTGAAGTCACACTTTCGTAAAGGCCGAACATCATGGCAGCTTGTCTTCCAGATAAACTGCGGCCTCTCCAAGGAACGTCCAGTGCTGTACAGGAGCAGCCACTGGAGCACTGCTCAGTGATACTGATACATACTGATCTGCACTTTCATCAGATACACTGTCTGCTGCTGTGCTGGTCCTTCTGTGCTCACTCTGACAGCTGTTTTATTGTATTCCTCCTGTTTATCAGACACTTTCTGCAGCTTGAGCATCAGAATCTTTTTCTGTGCTCTGGCTGTGAACATGTTTAACAGGAACGGATCGTTATAAAAAAAGAGAAGGGAACATGTTAGGTTAAATTATGAGTGCAAATGTACAATCACTTGCATTACTTAACTGCTTAAAGCAGTATTAAGGTTTTTTTTTTTGGGGGGGGGGGGGGGGGGGGGGTGCTCTTTGGAAGCAGAAAAAGCTGTGAAAACAATATTAATATTTTATCATATATTAAGTTTGGCCAAACATGTTAGCATACAGTTTTCTATTTACACATTTAGTGGACATGAATAATAGACATATCTGAGCTTTTTTATTCACCCGCTTGGATTGTTATCAGCACATTTAATGCTTGTTATCTGTGTTAACAAGCCTTATAGATATGATTAAGAAGGGGTCTGCTACACCTACCGCCCTGGTTATCAACCTATTCAATGATCATTACCGGTTTGTTAAGCTTCACTTTCATGTTCATCAGGTTAAGGTGCCAAATCAACATGGTTAGGTTTAGAAAAAGATCATCATTGGGTGTAAATATTGGTTTTGCATAGACTCAAACCCCTGTCTGCTGAGTGAAAGCCCTGTGTCCATCTACCACCCTTCCACCCCCAATCATTATGTGGACTTTCTCCCATGTGGGAAAGAGTCATGAAAGCCTTTCCTGGCAGAAAGTTTCACTTCATGGTCTGATAATGGCCTTCTCAACCTAACAGTAGGTGTGGCAGGCATCTCCTCATGCATATTTATGATGCTTATCACCACTGATATCGGCCATTTAATGGCCTGATAATAATATAATCAGCTGTTTTGGTTTTTTTTTTTTGCTAAAATTGACTGGAATTATGACAGAACAACACTTGACAGAAACAATAAAGTTGCAGGTTCAAAAACCAAAACAATGAGCTCATAGATGCTAAAAGAGGACCTGTAAGCTAAGAACTTTTCTGACAGTACACAATGAGTGGGGCAAACTCATAAAACCTACATCCGTAGCAAACTTTAGAAAATAAATACAAATGGAAAATGGAGACAAGAAAATAATCTATGAACCTACATAACACCCTACAGATAAAGCAGAGATGGGAAGCAGAGATGAACACGGTCATATCACAGGACATTTGGAAGGAGGTATGCACTGAGGCGCATCTGGTCACAAATTCCAACACATGGAGGGAATTTAATTTGAAAATAATAATTAGATTTTTCAGAATACCAGAAATAGTATCTTAATTGGACACATTCTAGCTCATGTTGGAAAAAAGTGTGGAACATGCACTGCCAATATATTTTGGCAATGTCTGAAGTTAGGTTTATATTAGAGAGAGGTAATTGATGCCCTTAAAGAGGTCTTTCAACAATATATTTCACAAAGCCCTACAGTAATACTACTGGGTGTTATCTCTGAAAGTCTGAATGTGAGGGATAAGAACTACCTCTTACATATATCAGTTACAGCAGCCTTTATGTATATAATGTATAACTATCAGATGGCTAAAAACCAGACCCTCCCACATACACTAAACGGATCTAAAAAGTCTGGGACCGCTATCTGATAAATCAAATTACATACTCATTAAGATTCAAAAATCTGAATTTACTAAATGTTGGAGTCCAAAACTTTTACATTTATACCCCCCCCCACCCCCCCCCACCCGCCCGCCCCAGCAAATGAGTAGTAATGCAAGACTGGGTGTTTCTCCACCCCAGAAAACAAATTGCCTGTAAGTGATGTGCTGTTTTAATCTAGCTGATTTGTTCAGTAAACTTCTCACATGGAAGGAAGACAAATAATATCTTCTTTAGTAAAATTCATTAGTTCATGATCGGATTTAGAGGGCTCTTTTCTGCTTGATGTAGTACATGTTGTTCCAGCGGGTATATATATATGTGTATATTTTTGTACCAGCTGGTTGAACTGTGGGTGAATTTCCCTGGGGCAGAAGCACACTGAGGCCAATATTAAGTGTCCAGCTATTTTATGCCTGACTGCCAAAGCATCAGCAACCCTTCACTGGGCAGGGAGACCCTCTGCCTCACCAAGTATCAGGGAGTGCAGTGTGACCAATGGCATTCATCATATGTTTGGGTATTTTTGTCTATGCTCACAGGGAGAGAATATTTCCAGGGTTTGGACAAATGCACCTGCTGTTCCTCGGTTTATATGCAAGCCATCAAACTGATTTTCTTCAACACAACCTGCAGGGGGGGAATCCACATCCATCCTCTGCATGGTTAAGCTGATAAGAGATACTGGATGGACACTACTGCTCCAAATGTCAGCAATAAAGCTGCACCAAGACATGGTTTTTCAGGAAGTAGTTCATTTTTTGGGTGAAGGTGGTGTCTGTGATAAGACGATGATTTGGAGTTTCAGGGCGCTGGACTTTAATAAATCCCCAAACTGACAATGACTGATGGTCAAGGAAAGTGTTGGGTAAGTACTCCTGTTATCTTCAGCACCTTCTGGTCGTATTTTGTCATTTTCCCTCATTGCTGCTGCTGCTGCTGCTGCAGTTAGCATTAGCAAACTCAGTGGACTACATATTATGATTTTATTACATACATGATGCTCCTCTTTTTCCAGCCAAAACAGTGACCTCAAAGAACACAAACCCTAACTGTACGATATATGTCTAGTGGTGGGTGTTGCAGTGTAAATTCAATTAGCACATACAGCGAGCAGCAGCAGCGACCCACAGTCCGACACCAGCACACCGTTAGCATGGAAACAGAGGGTTTTGCAGGGAAGCTAACACGCCATCTACTTCTACTTCACTACAAGCCAACTGGATGTTGAAAGAGGTTACCAGCCTCATGTTCTAAAACCAACTGCTGCCGATTTGACCAGCTAAGTTGCAGGTGACACCATCAGCTGGCTTGAGTCAACCTCAGACGGTCAGTTCAAAACTCTGCAACTCTTCTCTGTAACTTTCTAAGACAGTTTCGTCCTGTTGCGAAACTTGTGAACAACTCTGATTGGTTGTTTTTGTTCAGGCATGGTGGATTCTTGCAAATGCCATAAGAAGCTCCCGGAGGAGGCAGGAAAATATGATTTTTTCACAGATTATCTGTCTCATGCACTATTGTCAGGATATAGTGACAGTTTCAGCAAATATGACAAAAACTTATATCTATAGAAGTTACCCACTGAACCTTTAAAGTGACTTCAAACAAACATCAAATATATATAAAGATTTAAACACTCCCCCTTTCCTTTGATTGAGTGGCTTATCTTGTGAAGATGCACTTTGAGGTGTGCAGATATAATAAATAATGATCTCTTGTCAAGTCATTTGTTTTGTTATAACAGGAAACTCTTTGTGCACGATCTCATAATTGATTCATTCAGGAGATGATTATTAAAGAAAACAGTAATGAAAGACAAAAGAAAAGGTCTGCAAGAAACGAAGAAAGACGGATGTAAAAGTTGATATTAAGAGGCTTTGATACTATATGTCCATCCATCCATCCATTTTCATCTGCTTACCCGGGGCCGGGTTGCCGGGGCGACAGGCCAAGCAAAGCACCCCAGATGTCCCTCACCCCAGCAACATTTTCCAGCTCCTCCTGGGGTACCCTGAGGTGTTCCCAGGACAGATGAGATATATAATTCCTCCAGCATGTTGTGGGTCTGCCCCAGGGTCTCCTACCAGTTGGATGCACTCGGAACACCTCAAACGGGAGGCACCCAGGAGGCATCCTGATCAGATGCCTGAACCACCTCAAATGACACCTTTCGATGCAAAGGAGCAGCGGCTCTACTCCGAGTTCCCTCCAGACGTCTGTGCTCTTTACCCTATCTCTACAGCTGTCTCTAAGTCAATCGAAAGCTTTGCCCTCCGGCTCAGCTCCCCCTTCACCACAACAGTCCGGCGCAGAGCACTAAACCGCCGCCAACTATATGTCCCATAACATACAAACTTCAACTATAAAGTACAGTCTGTATAAATACTTGAAAGTCAGCGCAATATGATGGTTGGGAAGAGCTACATCTTTTAAAGGGCTGTGTGACTTGTGCGGGTGGATTTCATTCTGATGAGATTCAAGCAAACCACAGGAAAGACGGACATTAAGCTTTATGAATGTCCAACACTGATCATTTACTTTCTGTGTCATGATGACTTTCGGCTCCTAGACTGTCACATCTGCTCCATCTGAGCAGAATGAGGTGTTTTGAGTGTCTAAGGGCTCTTGCTTGGCATCTGGAGAGCCTTTTTTAATCTTATGAATGTTTAACCTGTAAGATTTAACTAGATTTATGCAGTAGGGAGCAAACGCATTGTTGCTATGGTAACCTGCAGTATAATTGACTTCACACACTGGTTTCAGAACTGTTAAACCGTTGACTGCAATTATGTTTCAGGTGTCTGGATGTATGACTTTAACAAACAACAGCAAGCTGGTATACTGCTGATGTGACAACAGATGTGACTACAAACTCCACGCCTAGTTGGCATGACGACCAAAATCCAAACAAACACAAACTGTAACCCACAGACATGCTTTCCAACTCCCACAGGACCAACCGATAAGGCGCAGATGCAGGACAAAATGCTAAAATATTCATGGAACTTAAATGGTGGAGCGTTCTCAGTGGCTGTTTAGGGAAAGGGATTTGTAGGGAGGGAACAAGGCTGTCGTCACCATGTTGATTAATTAGAAGGAAAGGGACAGGGCTGGTGCTGAGGACAGATCTGTGTTTTAGTTAATTAGATGGAAGACAGTGGATCATCTCGGGGGACAGCCCCAGAAATGCGTCTTTTGTTAGTGAAGTGAAGAAACTGCCAGAAAATAAAAACTGCTGACCTTTTGAGTAAATTTGTCCCAGAAAACAGGTCAAAATAACAGAAAATAGATATGTTTAGTCTGTGAACTTAATTCCCTGTACAGACTGTGAGACAGTGGAAAAAGTACATTTTTAACCTGATGGTGGCGATACATGAAAAGTGATCACAAATCATCCAGAGGGTAACATGAATGTCTGCACCATATTTAATGGCAGTCCATCCAACAGACAAAGATATCTCACCCTAAGCTTCAGAATATAAATGTCAACCTCACAGTGGCGCTAGGTGAAAAGTCAGGGGATTACCAAAGTCAGTTAGCATCATCCACAGGGGGTCATGAATGTTCGTACAAAATGTCAATCTATCCAATAGTTGTTGAGATATTTCAGTCTGGATCAAAAGTGATGGACTGACCAACCAACCACCTGGCACTAGCTGTGTTAAGCCATTTTGTATTGTGTCCATGCCACAGGAACGAGGAATGATCATAGCTCCCAGAAGGCCATTCTGAGGGATTATCTTAGCTCCTGTTTTAGAGTAGGTACTCTCCTAGCACAAGAAGAACCTTGAATGACTTAAGTGTATGGTGACTGGTTGAAAACATGAGCCAATGAAGCACCGGCAAATGCCATTTGTAAAAATCAATTAGTAGTGTAATAACAGACAACACAAAACACAAACAGCTTGTAACAAAAATGGAGGAAAATACAGACTAATGGAACAACAGTGAAGTCCAGGCTTTACTTTGCATATCTGCGACAGTGGAAATACAACGTGATTTTGGCTTGTCAAAGCGAAATACAAGAAGCCCATGAAGGTATGTAGTTCTCAGGGGTGCTCCCAGTCAGCAGTCCCTCTCAGGAAGTCACCAGAACGGTTTGGCACAAAAACACCTACTGCCATCCCTAGAACCACAAAACCAAGATGAAGAATGCTCAACTTTAACCCAACATGGACAAGGAGTCCTTAAAGCGCTACAAATGAAAGCACAACAGCCAGTGAGATTAAAACATCAGCACATCCATCTCCATGATAACTGAGCAAACTCCATCCTCTGGTAAAGACTGCTGAAGGGATACTTTGATGATTTTCAACCAGATTTGTATCATAACATTGTGGGTAGTGTATGTAAATGAACTATGGTACACTTCCCAACATCTTTCCAGAGCCCAGATCTTCCTGCTCATCCCTCAGCTCAGATCTTTGCTGGCTGTAGGGCTGTTGTTCAAACCACAGTGTGTACTTCCACATTTCTGTATGCCCACCACCACGGGCACAATGAGTATAGAAGCGGATCAAGAGAACGAGACCCACCTCTATTTCTCTCTCAAACTCAGACCAAACTTTGATCAAACGGTAAAACTAAGCAGTGCTGATTAAATAGAAACTAAGATTCTGTTACTTTATTGCCTATTTCTCACCTAGAATGTCTTCAGAAACATATTTCAGTGTACTGTTTGGCTGTAATATGAGAATTTGTGAACAGGAATTGGGTGCCATACTGTTTCCTGTTCTGTAAGGAGGCCAAAAAAACCTGAGGTCAAACAGTAAAACTAAGTGGTGCTGATCAAATATGAACCAAGATTCTGTTACGGCATTGCTGATTTCTCATCTTAATGTTTTCAGAAATATATTTTAGCTTAATGTTTAACTGTAATTCAATTTTGTTTATTACCAGCTGGCCGCCATATTGTTTCCTGTGTCAAAGTGGACAAGCTGCATTACATCATCCATCAGTGGGAGCATTTATTGGCCCAGTGTGGTGCAGTGCATTCTGGTAGTTGAAGGTTTTCTACCTCTTGAGCAAAAGCGAATGCCACAGCCCTTTCCTCTGTTTTTTATTATATATAAATCTATGGATTCTTGACCTCTCCTGTTACATTTTTTTGGTGTTTATTAGTGCAAATACTACAAGGAAAAATATATTGGAACATTTTTATGGAAATGTCTCTGCTAATTATATCATTATCTGTCCACCTGTCCTTATATTGTATGTGAGAGCCTCTTGAACTGCAGATCCTGCATATTACTCTGTGTGCAATCACAAAGTGTCTTAATGTCGTATTTTCTGTGTAGATGTAATAAATATAGTTCTAATAAAAAGACAAACATGCTCTATATGGATGTGCATCCATTTGAGTCCAGCGGGTGGCGCTATTTGCTCTCAGCTGAGTCAGACTAAAAGGAGGTCAGCTCTGGAGAGGATGCTAGCTTGCTGCATGTCTCCCGACTCTCTCTCTCACACACACACATACACACACACACACATCGCTGGGTTTTCCATGAGGCTTTTCTTTCTTTATCTCGCTCTGTTTTTATCTGCTGTCCTCTGTTTATATCTGTATCTCTATAGTTTCTCTTGAGGTCTGGTTTAGTTTTTCTCCCTCATGACTTGGCTTCATCCACTGCCCCGCCGGCAAAGATCTACCTTTCAACTTCTTTCTCTTTTCTTCCTCCATCCATCTCCTCCTCTGAATCTCTGCCTTCACCTGCAGTCATTTATGTCGTAGCCCATCCACAATCTCTTTCCTCATTCTCTTTAGTTGTAACTTTCACATCCCCACAGCTTTCTCTTGTATTATTTCACTCTATAGATACATTACAGCATTTGCCTCACTCTTTCCTACAGTATCCCCACTGCATGGCATGAATAATATAACTCTCCCTCTTCATATGCAGTAATAAAACACATTCCTTAGACTTCAGTATCATTACTTGCTAAGCTAAATGTCTTTGATCTTTATTTCATGAGCCTATACATCACCTTTGATCCATGCAGGTTCTTCAACCGAGGATTCATGATATGTAAAGTTACTTTATACTGTACAGCACATTTGGCCAACCATCCAATAAGGATGAACTATAGTTTTCCATTTAGTCGTTAGGTCTTAAGATTTTGGTTGAAACCAGCATGTGGTCATGATTAAGTCTGATTTATCTAAAGGTGAATCATTTTGATGTTCTTACAGGCTTTTTTAGTCCACCAATGATAATCTTATCTTAAATTATGCACCACTACCGACGTGTCCAGGTTTAAAAGGGACCTTACATTATGTCACAGCTGTGGCAATGACACAAATCAAACACCAATCAGTCCAATCAATGACTGAATATAGAGATAGATGAGTCTCCACTTCCTCCCACAGTACAAAAATGAAGCCAAAATATCCCAGATATGGCCGCTGTCATCTTGCCCTAGTGACATCATTTGGAGCCAGAGTCTGTGCAGTAGCAATCTGCTGTGGTTTCAAAGTCCTCCTCATACACCTGACCAAACGTATCAGAAAAAAAAAAACTCATCAGAAAATGAACATACATTGGGGGATTAGAACTATCTAGAAGAACAGAAACTTTGGGAAAAATGGATGCATAACATGTTCTTTGATCTTAGGGTGTCCTGTTTGGTTCGGTTCAATCAAACTCAAGTTTGTTTGCCCCCTAAGTGCGGTTCATTTGGGCAGGTGTGAACACAGCAATCACACTCAGGTGCACACTAAAACAACCAGACTGAGACCCTCTTGAAGAGGTGGTCTCGGTCTGGTTACAAACGAACTCCGGTGTGGTTCGTTTGTGGTTTGTGGTTCCGACCTTGATCTGAACCAACTGCAGTCACATGACACATTGTTTGGGTTAAACATGAGCATGTTACAGTCCTGGAGGATTATTAATGTGCACCTCCTCTTGTACTGCCTTAATATGCACATTCAGCACATCCAATGCATCAAAACATTGTTTTCTAGTTGGAGCCGCGCCTCGTTTTCAAACTGTATGGTTTGACTAAAATGAACAATGACAGCAATATAGTCCCCGATGAGCAACGCTAAAATCAACCTGCGTAGTTGTCCCTCCATTGTGACATTAGAAAGTGTCACATTTATCTTGCAAGTGTACTCTGCTTCAACATTTTGTTTACTTCCTGGATTTTTCCTGCATGGAAATTCTGATCAATCAAGAGCACCTTTCTTGCGCAAGGCATTTGATATGGTCTGCTTATAAATGCTGGCGTGAGAACACGAACCAACTCTAGGCAATTATACAACTTTGTAATAAAATGAGTGCCTGATTCAGACCAAAGCAAGACAACTCTTGGTCTGAAAGTACCAACGGTTTGGCCCATGTCCCATCCACTATTATAGAGGAGGCGTAGTTAATGACCTTCACTGTAGCCAGCCATCAGAGAGCGATTAAGATGTTTTGTCTTCACTTCTGAGGAGCTGTCATGTCGTTCATCTTCATAAACTATGATTCCAATCAAATAGGCAGAACAATGGGACTGGTTCATGGGAAGCCACTCTTTACAACAGACAGGGTTATATCTCCTGTACCACTGATAACATCGTGGTCATGTCTAAGAATTTAAGTTTAATTACAAGAGGAGGAATTTCCAAATGTATGTTTTATACACAATCTACACATGGTGGGTTTCAAAATATGATTCTAATAGTTTTCAGATTGAAGTTTGATACATTTTATTGCATTTAGATGATAAATCCGAATGTAAATTAAAATATAACAAAGGGAATATTAGGACATACAGTACAGGCCAAAAGTTTGGACACACCTTCTCATTCAATGCGTTTTCTTTATTTTCATGACTATTTACATTGTAGATTCTCACTGAAGGCATCAAAACTATGAATGAACACATGTGGAGTTATGTACTTAACAAAAAAAGGTGAAATAACTGAAAACATGTTTTATATTCTAGTTTCTTCAAAATAGCCACCCTTTGCTCCGATTACTGCTTTGCACACTCTTGGCATTCTCTCCATGAGCTTCAAGAGGTAGTCACCTGAAATGGTTTCCACTTCACAGGTGTGCCTTATCAGGGTTAATTAGTGGAATTTCTTGCTTTATCAATGGGGTTGGGACCATCAGTTGTGTTGTGCAGAAGTCAGGTTAATACACAGCCGACAGCCCTATTGGACAACTGTTAAAATTCATATTATGGCAAGAACCAATCAGCTAACTAAAGAAAAACGAGTGGCCATCATTACTTTAAGAAATGAAGGTCAGTCAGTCCGGAAAATTGCAAAAACTTTAAATGTGTCCCCAAGTGGAGTCGCAAAAACCATCAAGCGCTACAACGAAACTGGCACACATGAGGACCGACCCAGGAAAGGAAGACCAAGAGTCACCTCTGCTTCTGAGGATAAGTTCATCCGAGTCACCAGCCTCAGAAATGGCAAGTTAACAGCAGCTCAGATCAGAGACCAGATGAATGCCACACAGAGTTCTAGCAGCAGACCCATCTCTAGAACAACTGTTAAGAGGAGACTGCGCCAATCAGGCCTTCATGGTCAAATAGCTGCTAGGAAACCACTGCTAAGGAGAGGCAACAAGCAGAAGAGATTTGGTTGGGCCAAGAAACACAAGGAATGGACATTAGACCAGTGGAAATCTGTGCTTTGGTCTGATGAGTCCAAATTTGAGATCTTTGGTTCCAACCGCCGTGCCTTTGTGAGACGCAGAAAAGGTGAACGGATGGATTCCACATGCCTGGTTCCCACTGTGAAGCATGGAGGAGGAGGTGTGATGGTGTGGGGGTGTTTTGCTGGTGACACTGTTGGGGATTTATTCAAAATTGAAGGCACACTGAACCAGCATGGCTACCACAGCATCCTGCAGCGACATGCCATCCCATCCGGTTTGCGTTTAGTTGGACGCTCATTTATTTTTCAACAGGACAATGACCCCAAACACACCTCCAGGCTGTGTAAGGGCTATTTGACCAAGAAGGAGAGTGATGGAGTGCTGCGGCAGATGACCTGGCCTCCACAGTCACCGGACCTGAACCCAATCGAGATGGTTTGGGGTGAGCTGGACCGCAGAGTGAAGGCAAAGGGGCCAACAAGTGCTAAACACCTCTGGGAACTCCTTCAAGACTGTTGGAAAACCATTTCAGGTGACTACCTCTTGAAGCTCATGGAGAGAATGCCAAGAGTGTGCAAAGCAGTAATCAGAGCAAAGGGTGGCTATTTTGAAGAAACTAGAATATAAAACATGTTTTCAGTTATTTCACCTTTTTTGTTAAGTACATAACTCCACATGTGTTCATTCATAGTTTTGATGCCTTCAGTGAGAATCTACAATGTAAATAGTCATGAAAATAAAGAAAACGCATTGAATGAGAAGGTGTGTCCAAAATTTTGGCCTGTACTGTATTATCCTGGCAATGTGGGAAATGTTTTAAAACAGCACGTGGACAAACAAAATGCAGAAAACATAACTGATCAAACAGATCGATGAAGAGTATTGTTGGTATTTGTGACCTCAGCAGTTCTAAAATCCTGGCAACAGCACTGAGAAAAGCCACAATTCAATTTGTTGCATTTATGGGAGTAAGGGATGTTTTTGATGGTTGATGATTATTTGCTTTATGCTTGTCTGCTTAAAGAGAGATGATGAACAAAAATGCCTCTGTCAGAAAAACAGTGTTTCCTGTGTTAGATCATTTTCAAGGCTGTTACACTTGTGGTTTGTACCACCTGGTTCGAACATTATTAGTCTATTAAATAGGAATTAGTCGTGGTTATCAGCATTATAGATATAGGTTAGCGCCACACTCATGATCATGTTGAGAATGGCGTTAACAGCTATTAAATGGCCGTGTTTTCTGTAATGCGGCAACATGTACTGTATATGAACTGACTGAACGGCGGATAGCGTGACGTGTAAGTGAGATGGCTGCTAAGCTGCAGACCACTGCTCGGGACCAACAACAACAAAACCGGTTGCTCATTAGCGAGACATTGAGCTGTTTCCAGGGGTGTTTCAACCCCTAAACGTGGTTGTTCTTTAGTGAGCCATCGCTAAGTTTACTGTGCCACCAAAAGTGGGTGTTTAAAGCCAAACATGATATTTTCCAAACCATAGTAAAGAGTATTTTGTGTCTAAACCTAGCCAAATGTTAACCACAGCTAGGGTCCAAAATTAACACCTGCCAATCGCTAAATTCAGGTAGCTTTTCCTTTTGGCGAGTAAATCAGAGAAGGCTACCTGCCACACTGATGGGTAAATGTTGGTATTAAAATAGACGTGATAAAAACTATGCTGAGGTTCTACCACGTTCTGACATCATTTAGGGATGTGCAGCTCTGCGGCTTCAGTGCTGTCAGTTTCAGGGATTCAGAGACACACACATAGACACAACAGATGATTGTCTCAAGCACCCCAAGTTTTGAAGCACTGATAAGTGTACGGGACATCAGCTGATGTGCTGAAAATATCACTTGAAGCCGGTCCACTGTTGCTACTGCACTGCTAATGTTTAGCCGAGGGTTATGAGTTGCCAATACTTATAAAGGTAACAAAATAATAACATCGAGGCTCCCTGGTCTGAACTAAGACAGCAAACTTCTTATTGCCTCCCACATTGCAAACAGCAGCGCATTACAGCTTCCTAAAAACTCTAGGCATACACACAGCATCACTGCTTAACAGAGGGAACCTATTCACATGCTGAGGCTCTGGTGATGGCATTGTGGTGATGATTGCTCTGGTCTCTTTAAGTTTGTATTCAACATAATACCTTTTTATCTCAATTAAATGCACTTAAATACATGTATATGTAACACAAAAGGGCAATTTATTGTTTTTATCTACCAGCCCCTTTGGTTGGTAAGTCAAAAAGTTAATTTCGGACACAGACCATAGCGTTACTGAAACATAAGGTTCTGCCAACTGCAGCTTAATAGTCAATAAATGCATCTTAAACATGCTAGTTAGTGTAGCAGGAGACTTCTAACCCAGTGGTTCCCAACTAGTCTAGTCAGGGGGTCCAGATTTCTCCTTAGTCATTAGTTCAAGGTCGACACAGTTTAATATATTCAGAGTCATACTTGGGTTTGGCCATGCCGGAAAACTCTATTTTAAAATAAAGTGTGTGTCACTTATGGTCCATTCAGACTTTTGGACCACAACCCACCAGTTGGGAACCACTGTACTATCCCATATCTATACTGACGTCTATTTAATAGAGTGATAACATTCGAAATGTGTGTTTAAACAGCTAAGACAACAGTGACGTTGGCAATGTGATGCCACTGTTTGGACTGAACAGATGAACAAATCATGACAATGATCAGATAAACACATGAGGCTGTGCTCACTACGTATGAAAGCCAAAATGCCAAAGGAAACAGAAATCCGGGATATGAATCTTGGGATTATTTCACTCATTAACTGAAAACTTTTCATATCAATCCTTGTACAGAAATGAAGTCAGTTGTTTGAAAAACACCACCATAGAGTTTTTTAAATCAAAGACTCTACACTGCAGAACCATGTGAGAGCGTGCATAAAGTCACATTACGCCACATGAATATGAATTCAGGAGTGCCAGACATTGCTGTGCATTTGTGTTTTTATCTTTGATTTCATGGAGTCATTTTATCTTGTTGTGTTTTTCTTTGTGTTGAAAATGGAAATGCATTCGTTGCTGCAGAATGCGGCTCAGGTACAGATTGAGGGTGCGACGGTAAATCTCTCTTGGCGCTGCCTTTCATGGTGAGCCGGTTTCGTCATGCACTGTTGTGCTTGCTGCAGCTGTTTATAACATATGACACAAGCAATATGATTAGCTGAGGAGAATATAATTCATCACAGCCGCCTGCTATTTATACTGCGCTTCACCTGACGCATACAAAAGTAAAAATAGACTGCATGGATGCTCCTGTTCCTATATGACTAACAGCTGGAAGTGTATTTAGATATGCCCTAATTGTGTATATGACGCAGTGATGGAGTGGGTCATTGCATGGACAAAAAAGGAAAGCACAGTGTTTGACTTGTTTTTCTCATATTTGATCATCTGCTGGACAAAAAAAAATGGATAGTAGAAGATGAGAACAAAAAGAGTTAAATCCGTAGGAACCAGGAGTGTTTATGCAGGTGTGAATGCTTCGTCTGTTACTCTCCCCAGGGGAAACCTGTCTGTTGCTTTAAGCTTCCATTTGGCACCTGACAACACATAATTACATTATCGAGGACGGATAGGTTGACCCACGCACGAGGCAGTCATGTGTTAAGAATTATATAAGTGTTACTCCTCTGTGCCATAGACCTCTGTCTTTACATAGCTGTTTGACGAGCACATAAGCACATGATGTGTTTACAGTGTGTACATACAGTATCTGAAGGGCGGAGATCTTGTCTTTGAGCACTTCCTGGGCTTTGTTGAAGTCTGACAGCATGTTCTGCGTCTCTCTGCTGTGGACAGCGCTCATTTCGGCGAGCTCCCTCTCGTGCCTCTTCGTCAACTCTTGTTCATGAGCCCTGAGGAGACAGAGAACAGTTAAGTTTCTAAGTGCCTATTAGAAATACAGGACACTGCAAACATAATTTAGTGGATCCACAAAAATATGGAATTTGAACACAACTTCTCTTAGAAAGCTGCCGTGGTATAGAAGCGATAACACACTCTGATGTGACCTGATATGGAAAGTAATAGTCAACAGTGTGCAGTGGTGGATTAAGTATTCATATCCTTTGCTTAGGTAATGGTAGCAATTCAACAATGTACAAATACTCCTATACATTAAATATCACCTTAAGTAAAGGCAGAAAACTATCAGCTTAATTGACTAATATATCAAACCTAAAAGTATGACCCCATTTAGTATTGTATTAATACATATCATTAGATCATTATTACTGATGCATTAAAGGTAAACTTTGGCATTTTTTAACCTGGACCCTATTTTTCCAAGTTTTAATGTCTAAGTGACTGATGGAGACGACAGTTTTTCAAAATTGGTCCAGAGACGTGAAACCGGCCACAATCTAATCCCTATGGGCAATTGTGTACCGTCAATTTACATCCATTAAGCCAAGTTCAGACCAAAGATTCTCCACCAGATGAACTGAAACATGCAACTACTTGAAATGCACCATTTTGCAGCGTTCTAAAAGCCGATTCACACCAATGCAAGTAGATGAGATGGTGTATCATCTCTATGCAACAACTCTCTGTACTTCTGTTCTGATTTTCAGCTTTTCAGGCTTATTTTGTGGCTGAATATAATTTGTAGCTTCTTAAAATATGAATGAGGATAGTGACAGTGAGATACTGGCTACAGTTGCATTTGTAGTAGTGATGAAATGGCGAAAATCATTAAACAAGCAGCAGATTGACTGTATTCATAATCAATATGCCACAATGATATAAGTAAGCAGCACCAATTAATAAGTCAATGAGAATGTGTGTGTGTGTGTGTGTGTGTGTGTGTGTGTGTGTGTGTGTGAGGGGACATAAGCACATACAGTACACTGTGAGGATGGAAACAGAGGGCACGGCGGGGACGGAGCATCTGCCGCAGCAAGCGAACACGCCGTCTACGTCATTTTGACTTGACCAGCAGACTTCACTACAAGCCGATTGGCTGTTTAAACAGGTGCCGTGCTTTATGTTCTAAAACCAGTTGCCAGTGATTTGACTAGCTGAGTTGCAGGTGACACCATCAGCCAGCTTGAGTCCAGCTCAGATGCCCAATTCACACCGCTGCAACTTTTCTCTGCAACACTCTGAAGTGGTTTCGTCTCGTCACAAATAATTGGTCTGAACTGGGCTTTAAAAGTGGTTGTTTTGTCCCTGACAGGCTCAGAGTGTTTATGTTTCTATTAAGTGTCTGATCACATTATGGCAAAGACCCCACAGAGCAATGAAATATTTTTCCTCTCAATTCACTGGTTTGTTTATTATTGTGACCAAGTCTCTCTCAGGGAAAAGTCTCGTTCTGAAATCTCATGAGAAGTGACCTGCTGCAGGAAAAACAATGGTGAAAACATTACAGAATCACAGAAAGAAAGGTCAAGAGAAAGAAAGGTCAAGAGAGAAACTAACAGGAAGAAAAAGTAGCAAAGCCCCCTAAATTAGATTACTTTAATTTTTTTGTAAAGAGTTGCTAGCCACTGCCTTTCAATAATGACACTTCTATTAACAATCTGAGCCTGTCAGTGGCAAAAAAACAAGCACTTGTAATGAATGTAAATTGGCAGCACACAGTTGCCCTTAGGAGTTATACTGCACCCTGGCTTGCTGCTGTGGCTGCCATGTCTCTCTCAATACTGGACAAATTAAAAAAATATATTGTGTCCATTAGTCACTCACAAACAAATCATGGGATAATAGGGTCCAGGTTGAAAAATGCTGAGTTTCCCTTTAACATGTGCAAAGCATTTCGGTGTTGTAGCTGGTTGAGGTGGACCTAATTTTAAATTCTGTTTAATTTACAGTAAAACAATGCATCATATTTAACTGCTTTATGTCAATTTAAATGTTCTTAAAATTACATTATCTGTACAGTAACTAGTAACTATTGCTGTCATATCAACGCTGAGTAAAGATCATAACATCATAGCATCAAATGGAAATACTCAAGTGAAGTACAAGTCTGCACAGTACTTGAGTAAATGTACTTAGTTACTTTCAATGACTAACACTTTGATACAAGGCTTTCTTCACCTGTAGCTTACTATTTTTGTATATACGAACACTTTGTTACATATTTTACGCTGCACAATGATCATTAAAGTACAGAAAAGCGGTATCATGTTAACAGTCTGGTGACCATGGCTGTTACATATCATGTTTTTGCCACATGACACATCATATTTCGTCACATTACATCACGTCACGCCACGTTACATCACAAACAAACAAAAGAAAAATAATCCTTCCTATTTATGAAGCCGTTTAAATAAAGCCGTACCAGTGAAATCACAATTCAAGCTTTAGGACAGAGTGAAGCAAACCACTGGCCAAGACGTTAATGGCTCAGGAAGAATGCATATTTTTAAATGGGTGACATTTCCCTTTAAGACTTAATCAGGACCTGCAGACTCTCCGCTCTCTGTCCGGCTCTCCCAGGAGGAGCGAACATAATGGACTGTTCCACAGAGGAAACGTTGGCGAGATTAGAATAGGGAGATAGATGCACATAATGAATTCCTAGAACATAATTGTATGAAAACATACTATGAATGTAATTAGACTTTTCCAGTTTGCACTAACAGCAGAACACAATAAGACAGTATGAACATGCACCAAACACAAATGAGCTGTGACATATGTATACTTAGTGTACAATATAATGTAAAACACATGCACAGAAAGTGTGTCATTAATTCTTCTTCTTAATGTAGAAGTTTTGGGTGCAGGTGGAAGGGAGCTAAAGAAAGAGGAGCAAGATGGAATATGGGAATAAAAGATGATAATAATTAAATGAGCAGGAGAAAAAGGCTGATGAAAGGGATGTGAGGGATGAAGGAGAAGCATGGATGCCTGTCTGCCTCTCACTCTGACTGGGCCAACTCTCCCTGAGGGGCGCACATCTTATCTCTCTCTGCTTCCTCTTTATTTATTTATCAGCCTATTTTTATCCCTGTGACCAGGATTCAGACGGAGCGTTACGTAACAGAGGGAGAAATGTGCTGCGCATGGGCCTGCCAGCAAAGAGGGGGAAGAGGACGCATATACATATAGACTAACAGCGCATGAAGGAGCCATAGAGAGCAAAGCACCATGGGAGCAGTCATATAACGTACAAACATGGTGGAAAAAACACACACACATAAGTCCTTGATTGATTCTAATGAGTAGCTGGACCACATTAGCTATACAGCACTTAAAAAAAATCCCAACATCCTGCAGGGAGCGACATGATTATAGATTCCATTTTGCTTTTACCCTAAATAACCTTCACATCCAATCAATGGGCTCGTGACACCGGTCAAGACAGACAGAGAGGAAGACAAAGACAGCGAGAGAGAGGGAGTGATTTGCCTCGTCTGCCTTTTTTCTTTCTCTCTTTCATCCTGCTGTGTTTTGGAGCAAGAGTGGGGTTGCAGAAAATATCGTCATCCAAATATAATAAAAGAAGTCAAAATGCAGCAACATGCACTGATGATGGGACACCAAAGAGCAGAGCAAAAGGAGATGAGAGCATTTCTGTGCTTCTTTTGAAAAAACGAGGGGTCAAGGCTATTCTGAAATGTTTTTTATGTTGCTGCTCTGTACTTATTCACCAAAAATAATCATTCAGCATTTTGGGCAAATACTCTGATTCACCTTCTTTTCAAAAGTGAGATGAGAAGATTGATACCACTTCTGTGTCTGTGTGTTGAATACAAAGCAGGAGGCGGGAGATGATTAGCTTAGCTTAGCATAAAGACTGGAAGCAGGGGGAAACAGCTAGCATGGCTCTATCTAAAGTTCAAATATATGTCTATTAACACCTCTTTTGCCAAACAACACAATGTATCTCCTTTGTTTTAATCCATACACAAACAAAAATGTATAAACGACAATGGCACTATAGCCACAAGCTCTGCACATAAGTGTTAGCTATTTGGATAAACAGCTGTTCCTCAATCGCCTCTTTTTAAATTCTTGTCTGTTTATGGCATACAAGATACGACTTGAACATTAGTGAGCTTAAAAGTGTGTTAAGACAGAACTGGAAGCAAATTTTCACCTTGTATCATTTGTTCCAATTTGACTGCTGATTTGCTCCAAACAGCCAATATACCAACTGTGCGGTAAGCGAACTAGCAACTCACCGAGAACTCCAGTTCTTTCTGTTTAATCCATCTAGTCTTATTCCTTTTTCTCTCGTATCTTTACAATTATGAAGCAGGTTCATAAAGCTTAGGGTTACGAGTATATCTTTCCATGTTTTTGCAGCGTCCCTGGTGAATCTGCGTCTAATCTAGTCTTTCCATTGACCAAAATTATGCCACCTCTAAAATTTGCCTCCAGCACATCATTGGAGGTGTTGGTAGGCAGATTTTTCAACTTCAGACAGCAAAGTGAAGGCTAACAGACAAAACAGTTTTCTTTTGCAAGACAGTTTTCCCAACAAATACAGCATGCTAACTTTGTTAGCATAGGCCCATGCTATTTCACATAGCATAAATTCGCCTAGCAGCTATTGGACCTTTTCTCTACTTATATGAAGCCAGGAACCACAGCAAGATTTAACAAAGCTAATGTTATAAAATTTGGCTCCATTGTAACTCAAGGTTGTCTTGTACTTGACATTTCCCCCCATATTTACAACATGCTAATACTATTAGCATAAGCCTATGACATTTCCTGTTGCAAAAATCAGCCTAGTAGCTAGCAAACTCCCTCTGTTTCTTCCTAGTATTTTATGGGGGCTTTATTGCTTTTACAATTTGTTTCTTATCTGTGAAATAAAATGACATAAAAGCTTTGTTTCTACTGAGGGAAATGGTTTTAAGTTTACATAAATAAACAGGAGGTCTGCATTGCCACAATGTGTAGTTAATTCAATTCAGTTTTATTTATAAAGCCCAATATTACAAATCACAATTTGCCTCAGAGGGCTTTACAGCATATGACATCCCTCTGTCTTTGGACCCTCACAGCGAAAAAGGAAAAAACTCCCCCCAAAAAACCCTTTAATGGGGATAAAAGTTACATCTCTGGGGAGATGCATGTCAGGCTAAGGTGTAGGGTATATGTCTCAGCACAATATTTCCCAATATGCTGAAGCATTTTTCAAACAGAGTTAAAACTTTAACTCCTGGTTCTTGAAACTCAAACTCTGTCAACAGAAATATACATCATACTATTAACTGGTAGCTGCACTGAGACAAGTGATCAGCACTAATGGAGGAGTCAGAACTTACAAACACAACCATATCAAGAGCTTATTGCCAAAATGGAGGCAAAGAAGATGAAAAATGGGAAACTCAAGGACCACCACTCTGAATTCATGAGAAAAATATTCAGCACTTTGGTTGCCAGGTTACAGCGTATTCTGATAAGCTGCATTGTGAACACACTGGTCTAGTAGTCCAACTGTGTGACCATGAATATTTCAGCAACAAAATGTGACACACAGAAAAGAGACAAACTCGGAGGACTTGTCTTGTCTTGTATCAGACATGGATACAGAGGATGATGTCAGTTTGGCAGCTCCTGGCTTTTAAAGGATATGAAGAGTAAGGAGTCGCTTTTGTAATATAAATGAAGGCACATGAACGCTCCAGTCTGGCAGGGATATTCAGATCAATCTGTGCTTTCAACTGCAATAACTTAAACCTGACATATATAAAACAAAATGAGAGTATTACTATCTTGTGTATCATCAGATCCTTTCATTGGCTCTGAGCTCAGGTTTGAACCGAGGGTGTGATTTCAATATTATATCGCTCTGTATGTCAGCTGTGCTCTGAGCGCTGACTCATACCTGATCTGCTGATTGGCTTCGCTGCGGATCTTGAGCACCTCCTTGCCCTTGAGCTCCAGCTCTTTAGTCAGAGTGCTGATATTTTCATTGAGCGTGTGGATCTGGTGGTCCAGCTGAGCGATGTGGTTCTTCCTCCTGGAGACCTCCTCCTGCAACTCGGTGATCCGGCCCAACAGCTCACGCTCCTATGGAGGAAAAGATCAATGTTCATTTTCATGGTTTAAGGAGCTGATCTCCCACAGTGTTATTTTGCCACTAATGATTTTTAATTGCCTCTTGACTACTTGACTTAAGGTGAAAACAAACAAACAAACATAGCAATTTACTTTTCTCATTTTCCCTCTTAGCAACCATCAGTTGAGACATGAACTAAGAGGTACTTTATGTCTGATATATTAAAGTAACATCAAGCTTACTATGGCTAAGTATATAAAAACGGTTATAATATAATGTATTCATGCTGTAGGCATGGATTTTGTCTATAATTGGCCTGTGATAACTGAGATGGCAAGACAACATCTGTTGGTCTGACTAGCGTTTCACCTATGTAAAACTTTAACAGACTCAAGGAATTTTGAGAAATAAGCGTGGACTAAAAGGGTTATGCTTATATTTTGTGTGAAACTAAACATATTTCACAGGTTCTTCAGTGCAGTGGCATTTTTAATTCTTAAAAACTAAAAGTTTGTAAACCTTTCCCATTTTAAAGTAAAACTAATACTGTGAAAATAAACAAAAAACATGAGACAATGGCTACTGAATACAGCTACGTCGACATAAATCAAATAATTTACAAAATGAACATCATGCTGAAGAACATGTGAAACTAGCAAATGAGACCATAAACTCATTGGGAAAATGTTTATTGGGGGAATAAATCAAGTGAGAATTCGGGTAATTTTCTCGTAGACTTCCATACAATTCAACTTCTTTTTGCAACCAGTGGAGTCACCCCCTGCTGGCCATTAGAAAGAATGCAAGTTTATGCTGGGTTCACGCTACAAAATATTTTTGTGTGTTTCGACAGTCAGATTAGGAGATTGTGGAGTCATAAAATCGTCCCGTGACTTGGCCGACAGACATGACACACTACATGATGGTCCACAACCAATCATCCATGGTCGTCTTTGACAACGTGTGTGATGTCATCGGGTTATTCTTGTCTTATTTTTATTAGTATTATTATTATTTCAATGACTGTGTCTGTTCATGTGCCAGCTGAAATGTTATTGTAGTAATGTAAAAAGTGTCACCAGATGGCAGGAGCTACATTTGAAGCACCGTACGCAAACATACAAGTCACTGAATCATCCACAACAAGTTCCTGCAAATGTTTCATAATAAAAGCCTATTTAGAAAATGAAGGGATTGTCTCAACCGAAGTTATAAGGGGCTTTAAATTTAAAACAGATACAGGAAGTGTTGAGTTTGAAATGATGGCGCGGTGCATTAACTTTGTCAAGGCAAACAGGAGCGGATAAAAAGTAAATATATAAAACTACAGAGAGAATAATGAATAACGGCCCGTTTATAATGTAGTTTGTTTCAAATGAAGCTGGTAGTCTCTGCAGTTGTGGTGTGTAAAAGCCCCTATTTTTTAATTTTCTTACTTTATGTCCGTCTCCATTATAAAGAAATAACATTCTTTGCTAGCTTGATGCTAATGACAGTACTCACTGAGTTGATAAAGACTGTTTCACGCCATATTTTTTCCCTTTTTACTCTGTGTGGTAACATCCCTAGAGGAAATATCAAAAACCCTGGGGTGTTGTTGACACACTTGTCCACGCAGATTGTGTTTCAATTGGTAAAGGTGACGGCTGTGATGGGAGCAGTCATGTACGACAAAAAGAAAATCAAACATGCTAGACTTTCTGTAAGAACGTAGTGAGGCATCCCAGATGTGGCTTCGGTTATCATCTGCTATGACACACTACACAAGATGAAACGATGGATTACTGTGTACTCATTGTCGTTCACAATCCGAGCCGACACCGTACAACACTGCATCGGGCTATAATCGGGCTGATATCGTGTAGTGTGAACCTGACATTAAGGCACTTCCACATTGGCTTTGCTTCTCAGACCCAGAGATAACCCTTTGCTCAGTACATTGGTCTGAATTTGACTATAGTCTCTACTTGTATTTTGAAATGAAACAAATGAACTAAAACTTAAAAAAAAAGTAATTGAAAGGTATTCATTCAGGGATCTACTGTTTGTTATTGACAGCACGAACCGGGCCCATAATTAGATGAGATGATTAATCTACAGTGAGTCAAGGTTCCACAGTAGCTGTTATTAAATACTGTCAAAGTGTTAATGAATGAACTAACAGTGAATGGTAGTATTCATTATCATTCACAGGCCAACGATGAGTTGTAATCATAAATACTCCTGTGTATACTGGGCCACTCTTGCTGTTTGCACTGTTTGGTTCCTGTATGAATTACAATACTGCTCTTGATTTTATTACCGAAGGGCCACTTTAGAAAAGGCTTGAAAAGAACAGTGTTATGAGACCTTTACTTTGTTAAAGAATAGTGCTGGTTATTATGTGTATGGACCGTTTCATTGCTATTCTGTTGCTAGGGCAACAACTTTGGTCCCTGTTTACTTCCTGTCAGCTTCTGCATTAACATACATTAAACAGGAAATACAAAGGGACCCATTTAGAATGTTTATGTTCAGTTTGAAACGGTCTATACAGTGTTGCAGTGTGCATGTCAAGTGTTCTTTAAAAAGGATTAAATTCATTCACAAATGTGATGAAAGCAAAATTTCAATCAACATCAGCCACGAACGCAGGTGCTCATCTGAATCACTATGAGTTATCGTAGTTCTCCACATGACTGAGTGACGTCCGTGTAAACAACAACCGACTCTCCGAATTACTCACGGCCCCCTGCGGAGCTCCTCAGTGACACAAGATCTGGCTCGCATTAGCCGTGAGTTCAGAGTGAGAGAAGGAATGATTGATTTTCTCAACAGTGTGGGAGTGAACAACTCGTGGGTCTAATCAAAGACTCACATGTAGACAATATGCAAATGGCCTGACTTTACAGTGAATGCAGTACCAAAAGGATGGTGCTTAAATACTTGACTCACTACTTCTAGAGTACACTCAAAGTTTCTTAGGATTCTTAAAGTTTCAGTCCTGGTTGATTAAAAAGTATCTAAGGTTTTTCAGTACTGAATTATTAGGAAGAATAGAATCTAAGGATAGACACAGGCAATATTCTATATTTATCCTACTGGTGACAAATCCCATAAAAACAATGAATTGCTCCCTCTGACAAGTGTCTAACATAAGCCTGACATATACATTAATCTTCTTCTTCTGTGTCATAGAGCTCCATTGTTGTTCAAAAGCTATTTAAAACACATCGGTGAGTCATACTGTTGCACTGCACAACATGTTCTAAATCATAATGCACATGGTTATCGAAGAACCAAATGTGTATTCATCCCTGATTGACAACAGTACCACACAAAAACACTATTTACTCCTGTTTAGCAAATGTTTCATCAAAACCACAGTACCCAGCTATTTTAGGAAAGTACAGAGCATGTTTTAAAAATTGTGAATGTGTGATTTTTCTTTTTTTTTTTTTTCTTTTTTTCGTATGATCTATGTCTACAGCAGGGATGAGAGCGCTTGGGGCCACAGACAGATTGAACTTTACACTTTAGGATTCTCCACACGTCGAACTCCGAACATCAAACCCAAAAGTGCAAAGAAAGATGGGCTCATGACAACTGAATCTGACTGCTCCCTTCACCAGCCTCCTGGTTACTGATAAGGAATTAAAGAATCCCGCACATAATGAGTCCCTTGAACTCATTTCATTAGCAATGTTTGGTCTAATTTTTCCTGATAAATCCTTAAGGACTGAACTGTTTTTAATTAGGGGTGCAAGGATCCATCGCTTTGGATTGTTGGACCGATTTGGAGATCAGTGACTCAATGTCATTGATTGCAAAGTGAAATAATGCATCCATATCATCGTCTTTAAGATATACCATTATTTTTAAATTCCAAAGGCACATCTCTGTCACCGTGAAACAGCGCCAGACAGATAATGGCAAACAACCAAGAAAAAGCTGCTGAGGATATTCACTCCTTCCTCTGGAATAAATCAGCAGTGTGGAAATATTTGGGATTCTGGAGAAAAGACGAGTCAACAGACAATCACATGACATATGTAAAAAATGCTGTGATGGGATAATACTTTGGAAACGAGACAAACCTGGCAGGGTATCTCACTTTGCTAACTTGTTGCTCTCGCTATGACAACATTAGCGGCTCTGTTTCAACAATGTTAGGCTGCTGTGAAAAAACTTTGTTGACATAAATGAAATCACTTCACAGGACTTCAGAAGTTCAAAACAGCTTTATATTGTCATCAGGATCTAACAGCCATCAACACGCAAAGCTGCCAAGTTCAGTGTTAAAATCCTCATCATGAAGCAGAGTTGGCCTTGTTTGCCAAATTGATCATTATGATTAGAGACTTGACTGAAGAGGCAGAGATGTGATCCGAGGGCTCCCAGTAGAGGACCACTTAGCTCCATCAGAATCAGATTAAAGATCGTCAAGTTATTGTCCACTAATGATTCCCCACTCTGCAAAAATCTCATTCCACTTGCCTCTATAACAATTTGTGCCAAGGGCTGTGTTCATATATCCAAAAGCCATAATCTTGTGTAATAGTCTCATAGTCAAAACCTCCTGTCTCACTATCTGTCTCTATCCGAGCCCCTCTCGACATCTTAATTTAATGTCATTGGCTGATTTTTTGCTGTCCCATAAACCTAGCGGCGCAATTAAACACAATGGGGACGTGGCAGATTAATCTTTAATGACTCATTTACTCATTTCACTCTTCATCTCGTCAAACTGCTGGCGTCATTCTGGGGAGAGAGGAGGCACAAAGGCAGAAAAAACATGCAAACGGGAAAGGTAGGGGAAAGGATGAAAGGATAAAAGACAAGAACAAAAGAAAGAAAATACAATACATTCAGGGAAATTTAAATGTTCACATTTATGGTGAACGACCAATGACATAAAACTGTTGCTGTGAGGCTCTAAACTTTACTGTCTGTCACCATGTTATCACTTTCTGTTGTCACTGTCACCATCTCTCTTTCTAATCTCTTTCTCCCCCACTCCAAACAACTTTGTTAAATAAGCAAACAGCACTATAAAGGAGAATATGTGCACCATCCTTTTTTCTGTTCTTTTGCCAGTCCACCCTCTCTATTCTCATTTTTAAGTCTTTGAAAAATAAATAAAGTTATTCAAATATTTATCAGGCGAGGACATTAGCTGGCTGAGTCTCTGTGCTGAATTAGGGTGTGATTTCCTGAACTTCTGAAAATAGAAAAATGTATTAAAAAGATGATGGTTAGACATTATTCCGTCCGTCTCATCCATCCAGTATGATATATGGTATACTATAATTAATAAGTACTAAACTGGTTCTTTATGGAATATTATTGATGTTTTTTTTAATATCCATATATGACCTGAGGTCAAATATGGATATTAAAAAAACTCTCTTAGTACTACTCGATCTCACTGCAGCCTTTGATACAGTCGACCACTCAATTCTTTAAGCTAGACTTCACAATCTGGTTGGCCTCTCTGGTACTGTTTTTAACTGGTTTAAATCTTATCTTTCTGAAAGATAATTTTATGTAACAATGTATGAATATTTGTCAAAAAGCTGTAAAATGGATTGTGGGGTCCCCCAAGGTTCCATTTTAGGTCCTACACTTTTTTAATCTTTACATGCTGCCACCTGGAAATGTCATCGGGAGTAGGCTTGTGCCGGTTTGAAAATTTTCCGACCGGTTTGATTTAAAGCCAAATACCTAACCGAACCGATATATCAAATTATATACCTAATTTTACCACTGGGGGTCGCATTCAAGCAATTTTTCCCAATAAAAGCCCATTATAGGTGTAATGCGCTTCCAATCCACTAGGTGGCAGTAATGTTGTATTAACCGCCAATACACACAAGGTTACACAAGAAGAAGAAGATGCAGAAGGACACCAAGGAGCCTTCCTCTGACTCCGCTCTCTCAGTGGAGACACGGAGGTTGAGAGGGCCGAGCGAGAGGACGTTCCTGTAGTAGTTCCAGCCCCCCAAATAGTACCAGGAACTTCTTCAGTGGAAACAGGTTACTAGGGCAAATGACTGCTGACTCCCTCAGCACTTTTCCCCGCCCCCAATGAAATTTGATCTCTCGCACCAGCAGCAGACAGCTGAGCGGAGCGAGTCCCTCTGAAGCCTCTGAGACAAACTAAACAAAACACTTGTAGGCTCCTCCACTTCATTTAGAAAACAAACATAAACCTTATTAAAATGTCATAATGCATGTTACAATGCAAGATAAGTTGAACATAGTCCCTTGACACGCCGCCAATGTGAAAAGCTTTTTATTTATTTATTTTTTTAATCCGGTTGACGTGAATTAAACTGGGTGGAGCTCTTAAACCGGACCTAACTGGTTAAACCGGAAATTGGCAAAAGCCTAATCGGGAGGCAAGGCGTCAGTTTCCTGATGATACACAACTGTACATCACCGTGTCTCCTGATGACTCGGGGCCAACTGATGCCGTTCTTTTTCACTGTAGTTTAGATATCAAGTCCTGGATGGCAGAAAACTTTGTTCAACTCAACCAGGACAAAATTGAGGTCTTAGTTATTTGTCCTGAAGCTCAGAGAGAGAAACTCAATGCAAAACTGCAAGAACTGGCAGAAAAACCCTGTCAACAAGTGAAAAACCTCAGTGTTATCTTCGATTCAAATCTTAGTTTTGAACCACATATTAGAAGTATAACCAAAACTGGATTTTATCATCCTGAGAACATTGCCAGACTGTGGCCGTTTCTCTCTCAAGCCAACACAGAGACACTAATGCATGCTTTTATTACCTGCAGAATTGATTATTGTCATGCTCTACTTTCCAGTCTTCCCAAGAAAAACATTGCTCAATTACAGTTACTACAAAACTCAGCTGCACGTGTGCTGACGAGGACCGGAAAGAGAGCACACATTACATCAATTTTGAAGTCTCTGCATTGGCTTCCTGTGTACTTCAGAATTGATTTTAAGATCTTTTTATTGGTTTATAAAGCTCTTAATGGTCTTAGTTCTACCTATTTATCAGATTTGCTTTAGTCATATGAACCCTCTGAAATCCTGTTTGTATGAAAAGTGCTGTATAAATAATGTTTCATTGATTGACTGATTGAGCTGAGCTACACCAGAGCATATTTGATTCAAACAGAGGGCTGATGCTGTTTTGCCCTCATTATTCTCCATGAAGTTTGGTAGAAATGATGTAATGCAGCCCTTGTGTGTCTTACTGTATGAGAAATGAGCACTGTTCCGGACTAAGTTAAAATAGTAAATAGCCTTTTAAATGCTACATTGCTTGTCAGCAACCAGTCATATGGGATGCAATTTGTCCTTGTGTGCTCTAATTAATTTGGCGTTAAGTTATACACTAGTCTTAATTTTGTTTTAATGACGACTCAACTCCTTTGCTCCTTTGCTGGCATTTGCTCCTGGTGTTCTGCACCACTGTTTGGAAGACAGAAAGAACAGGACTAACAGAAGAACCAGCTTTAAAATGGATGCATTTTCTTTTTAGATGAGTGCTGTGCTGGGGATCTAATAAATACCAATGTGAAGAGTGGTAGTGTGGATTTAGATAAGAACGTTTAAGTAAGTGTTAAATTTGAGAACAGAACTTGGTGTGACAGTAGTTGGTTGGGCCAAAGTAGTCAACTTATGGGACACAATGAATGTGAGCGTGTTTGACGTGGAGATTGTGATGCTATCCTCAGTTTGTGTTGCGCTGTCTAAATGACCAACAATGTCCTACACTGTTAGAGTTAGAGTTAGAGTTAGAACAGTTTCACATGAATCACCTCTTTATCTCTCCTCTGTGCTCTCCTCACTAGTTGAAGGTGAAGTGGGTGGGGACTCTGTGGACTTTTTTGCCCTGGGTTTTGCCTCTCAAGCTACTTACAGTCCACTTTACCTTATAATGGGAGGTTGATGGGACTGAGAGGGAGACAGCAGATGATACTCAGGACTAAAATGGCCGCCACCTCCACAGCATAATTTCAGCTGAACAAATCCTTTAGTTATACTTTCATTCATTCAATGTGAATGTTCTCCTAAAAAGACATTAGAATTGAGCATCAACCAAATCAGTAAAGGTGCAAAAATAACTTCACCTGTCACAAAATATCTCGATCATGAAAACTAAAGGTGTGTGCATTAACAACACAGAGGTTTACATTACATTTAGATTTCTATTTTGTTTGTTATACCAGAGAAAGCACTGTAAAAATTTTACTCTGAAAACAAACCTTCGCCCTTGAGAAAAATGTTTTCAGAGGTTTTAAAGTAATACTTCACACCCCATATTATCATTTCTAACTATTCACCCCATGTTACATTAAATTCGGGAGGAAAACTTTGTTTTTGCCTCCATTGTGAACAGAGAATCCAAAAACAGAAAATTTTTGAGGAATTGAAATGAAAGGGGGACCACTTTCACAACAGCAAAACAACAGCCCTTTTATACTGCCTGTTCAAGGCAGGAATGTTGCGCCGTTATGCCACCTGGCCGTGCTGTATATAAGGTATGATCACGGAATGGGGGGACAGAGTGGTCTCGCCTTAATTTGCCACAGGAGGTAGTAACAGCGCTGAAACTGTGTCTGTGTAAAGGGGATAGGATCAGGGGTGGCACAGGCGTGACTTTTTGACAAGGTGTTATATATGGGACCCACTGTGATTTAAAGAGTAGCTGTTAGCAGTTAGTGGCTAACTCAAAGAAGAACAGGAGTTGTAAATGTCTGCAAATTGGGAAAACAATGAGATTCAGCTCTTTACCCTCTGAGCAGAGGACCAGATCAGCTGTCATATAACAGAGAAAGCAGAGGCTTGTAATTGACGTTATGCCATTGTTGCTATTTAGAAAGCGCTGCTGACACATGTTATATGTCACACCAGAGGACGAAGCTGAAGTTGTCGTGCCCGTCATGCCTCGTTTAATTCTGCAAAGCCATGAAGCAGTGTATAATCACACACTGCTGCTGAATGATGCTGCCATCAGCACTTTCAAGATACTTTACATACGTTGATTAAAAAAAATATATAAAAAAGAATTTCAGAAGTTCAGAGAGAAAGACACACTTTGTCAAAACACTAAGAACTACATCAAAAATAGACCAATACAGTGGAAATAGAACAGAATAGACATTGGATGTCAGATGATGATGATGTGGTAATTGATCAGACAGCACAGTTAGATCAAACAAGGTAAGTATCTCCAGGGAGACAGATGTCAATGGGTACACACGCGCACACACACAGCCCAAAGCTTCATCAGCGTCTTCCTCCCCGTCTGCTAAATAATTGGAGGTATTAAAACATTATTTAACACAGCGTGACGACTGTCTACCACTGAGCTCTTCCACTCCGATGACTCAGGAAGTTTCACTTAATGTGCCATTAGGTCTCCGGCATAGTAAACAAGGAATTGATGTAAACATGAACTCTCAATGTGTCTGTCGTTTCACATGCAGCACTTTAACACTGATAAATCATTCAACAACATCTGGTTACTAACACTATATTTCACAAATAAGGACAATTATTCGGTGGGGTATAGCTTGTGCTGTGAAATCTGCTGTGCTATTTAAAAGCACAAAGGGAGACTAACAGGACTGGTAATAACAGATGGTAAAAGGACAGAAAGGGTAAAGTCACTTTCAAAATTAGGCTGGCCAAACAGCGAGCTCTCCTGCCTGAGAAACATAATGTAACTGCAATGTTCCCAATTCAGATCCTTTGTTGCATGTCATCCCTTCTCTCTCCCTCTGTGCTCACTGTTCATGTCTGAGTCTCTGCTGTACCAAATCAGATGAAGTTAAAAATGCCCAAAAACTAGTCATAAAGAAAAGACGAAAAAGCATTCAGAGTACTAGTGTTTGAGCTGGACTGGTAAATTGGTTGATGTCTGATGTGTTTGCATGAAAGTAAATGTTTTTCGGAAGCCAGGAGTAGAACTTAAAGCTCATTTGGTTACGATATAAACAGTCTGTCGTGTGCAGCTTTTCTTGTGTTATTCCAATACAAACAGAGGTAACTGAAATAAGAACATTTTCTGATCTTTAAAAGATCATTACTCAGATAATCATGTTGGTAATGGAACTCATATTATGTAAAAATAACCACCTCCATCACAGGTTTCCTTTCCAGTATTTGTAACAAAGCTAAAACAGTCAAATGTTTTACCTAAATAAACACTGTGAATCTATCTGGGAGTCTAAAAGCTGCTTATGCGCTGCAGGAGCGACTGAAATACAAACTGTTCCCACTGCATCTGCTGCAGCCATATGACTGACAGGCAGTTCAGACTGTAACACTCGACTATTAGCCTTTATTGACTCCTTATTGCCTTGGCAACTAAAGATGAGAGGTACTGATGGCGGATTGTGGGGGGTATTGAAGACGGCCAGCTGTGCTTCTCTGCTAGAACATCTGTATCACAAGGTGATGAGAGAGGAACTCGTGGTGTTTGGGGTAATTAGTAAGATTTACAGGAGATGGTAAGAGGGTGGCCTGCCGTGTGGTGTGTGTGTGTGTGTGTGTGTGTGTGTGTGTGTGTGTGCGTGTTTGAGCCTGCGGCAGGTGGTATGTGAGGCATGCTGGCTATCTAATTTCTGTTTAACAGCTGGCACAGGTAAACATTACAAACAAACAAAAAGAAACTGTGAAATTTAAACAGCAACTATTTTTATTATCAGTTTCATCTCTTGATTTATTTTTTATTGATGTGTTAATTGTTTTGTTGTAAAAATGTCAGAAAATAGTAAAAACTTTATTGCAGTTTCCAGAAGTGCAAGATTCTATAATTCTATTGATTGACTGATTGATATTCATTTTGAACATTCAAAACAAACAAAACAAAATGATGATAACAATTGTTGATGATTAATTTTATGTTGATGAACTAATCATTATTCGACTAACTGCGTCAGCACCATCTCTGGCTAACTATAAAACTTAAAAGTTACAATTTTAACTTGAAACTTTTCACAGAAATAGACCTTGTTTTTGATGCTGCGTCAGTCAGGAACACTTTAGTCAAAGAAAACTTTATTTCCATTTGCAGTACTATATTTGGTGGTATGGCTCTGTCCTGGGGCCTCTCTGCCTTTCCTAGGCCTACTCAGAAAGCCTCTGCCACGCACCTACATCGAAAGCCTAAGGCAGAAAGAGCAAACTTCCCTGCCCTTCCACATGCCTGTGTTAAAGCCATACTGCAGAGAGAGCACACCTCTCTGCCCTTCCATGTGCAAACCAGGAAAGCCTAAGGCAGGGAGAGCAGCATCAAAAAGAGAAATGACATGGATAAGTCAGACACAGCATGAAAAGGAGGAGCTGGGGTGGAGGCAGGTTGCAAAGCGGCTTGCAGAGGAAGCAGCAACAGCAGGCAGACCAGAGCAGTTCAAATAGAACGCCCTGAATGAGACTCCCCAATTGCTTGCATAGAATGGAATCATGTGATCTATCAGCTGACTCCCTTCCATCAATCAGCTGCTCCATCAGTCGCTATGCTTAATTTGTGGTCAGTATTTTTTTTAGCAATAGCCACTCAGTGTTTTAACACTGAGTACGTCTCATTCACATACACACATTTACACATTGGTGCTACGATACAAGGTGCTACCTGCTACTCAGTAACCATTCACAGGCTCTCACACACAAATGAAACAGCAATCGGGTTCAGTATCTTGCCCACGGATACTTTGACTGGAGGGGCTGGGGATCGAACCGCAGCAGCTTCATTCCAAACATATTGGCATTACAAACAGCTCTCTACATTTCTTATCAGTAAATCCTGCATGAGACGTGTACTATAGAGATTTCTCTTCCTGTTTATCACTAGAATAGCTTCCTGGCAGACTGTGGGTGAATGTGTGAGTAGAGATAGTGATAGTGTGAAAGAGAGGTCCTGTCTGTTTGGAGGCTGTGGATTTATTCTAATCACATAAAATCATATTTGACTGGAGAGTCATTCATTACAGTCGCTCTGTTTCCACGCACTGCTCTAGTGACAGTTTGTGTCAACAACAACAAAGATGGTGGCAGGGCGCCTGCCGCTGGCCATTTTGGAAGTTATTTATTGTGGGCTAATCAATTATGATGATGATGATGATGATAATAATGATAGTTATGATGATGACTATTAGCTGTAGTAGTAGTAGTCGTAGTATTAAGTTAATATTTAATTTAATTTGCCCCATCACATTTTCAGTGAGAAGAGAAGAAAAGAAGCATCACCAAAGGTTTTTGTAGTGACATTAGGAACAGATAACAGAGCAGCTGTGAAGGATCTCAGGGTTCTTGGAGGGACATAAGGTGATATAGAATCTATTATATAGGAGGGGTGATGCCAGTAAGAGCCTTAAAAACCAACAGAAGGGTTTTAAATTCAATTCTAAAATATACTGGGAGCCAGTGTAGGTTACATGAAGCAGGGGTTTTGTTAAAACTCTGGCAGCAGCATTCTGAATGGTCTGTAGTTTTGAAATGGCAGTTTTAGGAAGACCAGTGCATCGGGCATTACAACAGTCAAGACTGGAAACAAAAGCATGAACAAGCTTCTAAGCAACTTATTGGCTCAGTAGAGGTTGTAAAATGACACTGAGATTTCTTACTTAAAATATTATTATTAATGGGGCGTCGGTGGCTTAGTGGATAGAGCATGCACCCCATGTACAAGGCTGTTGCCGCAGCGGCCCGGGTTCGACTCCAGCCTGTGGCCCTTCGCTGCATGTCACTCCCTCTCTCTCTCTCCCCTTCACACTTGTCTGTTCTATCAAATAAAGGCTAAAAATGCCCCTAAAAATATCTTATATAAAATTATTATAAAATATCTTATTATTAATAATAATAACAACAGTGAAGTGAAGGGTTGCTCAGCAAGGAAGAAGGAGAGAGAGCTGAATGGCGTGAGCACAAAGAAAGCCAAAATGATCTGATAATCTTTTTTTTTCTTACTTAATGACCCTGACGCATAATTCATTTCAATATTTCGAGCAATTATGTATATCATATTGCCTATAATGATCTAATGGAGCCTACTGTAGTTGTGCTTCATCTTAAATTTAAATGGTTCATCATTATGATTATGATTGATGATCATTAGCTGTTTCTGTGCCCCCTCCAGCACTGGATGCCATATGCACAGTGCGTGACGCGCGTGCACGTAGCAGTGCTGCTGGATGGCGGTGAGTCTGCAGAGTTTTATAATCAGCTCTTCAGACATGTCTTACATGTGCAACTGTGGATTTTCTTGTCCCTACCTGTATCCGGTTGTTCTCCAGTGTTTTCTCCAGCTCCACCTTGGCAGCAGCTGACTCTTGTTGGTGGGTTTGTCTCAGGTGTTCGATGGCTGATGCATGGATGTGGTTCAACTCTGATCGCAGAGAGGCTGGTGGGAAAAAAAGGACATTAGAGGCCATATTTAATTTGTACACAACAAATAAACTTGTCTGCATATTTCGGACTCAGTGATTTTCAGGCTTGTTGAAAAAGTTTCTCCAACCTTTGGTCTGCTCGCAAAAATTTGCTCATTAGATGCAAAGGCCTTTTTATTACAAAATAAATAAATAAAGTATTTTTTTACTTTGCAAATAAAGCAGAGTGCTTCGGCTGCCTGTGCCCAAGTGGCTTTTAATCCTCACTCCAATGAACAAGTTTCATTGCAAACAGTCTAATGGTTTCGTATAGAGAGGGAACACACACTGATATTAGCTCTCTACTTGAATGTAAAACAAATTTATAGTGTAAGAATAAAGAAATACAGCAGTGAAAGCTGGCCACTGCAGTTTTTGAAATTATGAAACTACAGAATAAAAAACATAATATTACATACACTCCCATCTGAGCACACACATGTATACACACACACATTCACACATACAAGGGGAGAAGATGAAGGAAAGTAAGAGAAGGAGCGAGATAAAGAGAAAAAATGTATTAAAAGGATGTCAGGATGTGGGAAGTGAGAGATAGATGGAGGCAGCTCTCCAGTGTCAGGACCATGACATGAAGGTTAATGGAAGACCATTTATCACCGCACAGTACTGGTTCCTGCTAAAAAGCTGATAAGATTTTTCTGCACTTTCCAGTTGTGTTGGTGTATCTCAGACTCTCTGCTCATGCTCTCATGTTTTAACTGTTGTCTGTGCATCACATTATTGTATATATATGTAAAAATACACACTGCATCTTTTAGTATTTTCTTTTATTTCTACACTAACTTCAGAAACAAAGCGGCAACAGTTTGTTTCAGAAGCCAGACAAATGATAGAATATCAATATATCTATTATTATAGAGAGGAAGGACTTGCGTGCACACAAAAAACTGTGCACCAATGCAACTATGGATTCATCACCCTCCTTAAATCATACCATCTCTACGGGGTCTAATCACCAAAGACTTTCCACAGTTTTTCATTCTTATGTGCACACGTTAATAAATATTATTTTTCTATACCAAAAGAGTCTCTCCTGACTGAAATACATATTATTCTGAGATGGGCCATTCTGCATCATGAGTACTTTATTGATGCTTTCTGTACTTTTGTTGTCAAATTTAAAATGAAAAATAAATTGTATTTCTACACTGTGGTATTATTCTTTTTCCTAAAGTAAATGATCTGAGTACTTCTATCCTGCAAGGTGACAAAAAACCAGAAGAACTGAGAGAAAAAATAAGATGGCAAGAAGAACTAGACTTAAAACTAAGCATCTCAGGTCTGGCGAGAATATGCACGTAAATTCCAGATGAGATATTTTGTAACACCTTTTCAACAAGCCAAACTCCAACACTTAGTAGCCCTTTTTAAACAGGAATTGTGCAAATTTGCAAGAAAGCCCAATCAGTCTTTTTTCAGCATTGGCAGTATAAAAACAAAATCGGGGAGTGCAGCAAAATGCCACCTACCTACTTTTGTTTATACAGAATGCACCTTTTTCGGGGCAATGGGGGGGGCGTGAGCAAGTAACAAAACGTGTAGCTCAGCGTGTGACGTAAACAGTGACGTGGGAGGGAAGCCGCAGCTGGTCAGTCCTTCGGCAATACTCTTGCCTGTTCTTCACCGTCCCCGTCATCTGACGGTTAATGGCCTCTTCGTTTGCGAGGACAAGGAGGGCGCGCAATTCCTTGTCTCCCTCGTTGCTCATCTTTACAGTGTCTGTCAGGTTTGTGTTTCCCTCTTGCTACTAGCTGCTCGCTAATTCCTGCTATCAGCTGTTTCCTGTTTATCCACCGCCAGTGGCTTGCGACATCATCAACAGCTCCTCCCACAAGTCTTCAACAGCCCCTCCCGTGGCGGAAGGGCACCTCGTTCTTTTTAAACTAAAAGGGTTCTGCCAATATGTTTACCCTACGAGGCGGAAAATTGGGCACCTCAGATCAACTCGACAATCCGGGTCTGTGTCTCTAAATGCTCGCAGCTTGCCGGCAAAACGGCCCAACATTCACGGGAAATCTGGCAGTGTAAAAGGGGCAATTGACACCAAATTGTTGGAGAATGCAGAGAAAACCATGCTGATTATAGTCACATCTTTTGGTCTTGTCCGCTTTTAAAAACTTACTGGGCATATAGTTGTATAGAAATTAAATATGTTTCAAAAAATTACCTAGAAATTAGTCAAAAGTTCATTCTGTTAGGAAAAATGCAAAAGGAGATGGTTGGATTTGAAGATAAAATCCTTATTGGAATACTGAGGATAACTGCTGTTAAACTTTTAACAAAAAAACTGGCTCCAGAAACTAAACCCGAGTGTAGAGAAATGGAGGAGCCTGGTGGAACAAGCATATAAAATCAGAGGAAATCTTAGAATGAGACGCACATTGTGGGCAAAATGGGAGAGCTACATAGAACATAAGATTCAAACCATGATGCACCTCAGCTAAATGCAAAGCATAGTAACAGTAGACACTTAAACAGCCAATAGATTGTTATTGGATTAATAGATATTGACAAGAGTCAACAACCAAATGGGGGAGCACTTTTGTTTGCTGTGAACTTAGAAGTATACATGAATTGAATTGTATGGACTTTGAGGTGCAGTGGTTTAGATAATATATAAATGTTTGTATTTAGTCATATTGTATTATTTCTGATATAACATGTGCTACCTTGTTGAGGGTTTGTGTTGGTTTTCCTTTATTTGCGCTTTCTTCATTAATTTTGCTTAGTGCGCTGTTCGTTATTTACCTCAGTTACATGTCACAATGGTATCTCACATCTTGGAAAAAATGAAAAAGATCTGAGTACTTCTTCCACCTCTGCTTTTAGCCCGTTACGTGATCATGTCGGGGTAGTATGCTGCCACAAATGTTTTAGTTTTTTGAATTCCAACTGCACTGGGGCAAAATAAAGTATGTTGTAAATCTAAAAGTGTCAGTGTTATATCCCTATTTACAAAATTAAAGGACAGAGGTTCAATGTTTCAGTATTTTCTTTCAGTACGACCTCAGATTTCACTGTAACATCAGGCCACACTGTGACCAAAAAAAATCCCCAGTCTGTGCATTCTTAAGTAACTTTGTTGGAAAATAAAATGTGCCAAAGGTCAGGGATGGGTGAATCTTTTAAATGCAAGCAACACACGCACACACACACACACACACACACACACACACACACACACACACACACACACACACACACACGCACACACACACACACACACACACACACAAACACACACACCCACACACACACACACACACAAAGACCCTACCCAGCATGGCTTTGCCCTCGTCTTCCAGTTCAAAGCGGAGTGTTTGCAGCTCTTGTTCTGACTGCTGTTTGAGCGTCTCGATGCTCTGGCGATGAGCCTCTCTGAGAGACTGCAGCTCTGCATGGTGATGATGGCGGAGACGCTCCTCCAACTCCTGATGGAGAGATGAGAGCGGGAGGAAGAAGGGGTTGTGTCAGGGGAGGTGAGGGAACAGGGGAGGGTGAGAGAGGATAGCAGAAAGGAACAAAGAGGGGTGCAGCAAAATAGGGAGAAAGAGGAGAACAGAGAGTGGGAGGGCCAAAGGGAAGAGAGGGTGAGGGGTGGGAGGAAATTAGGGTAGATAAAAGGAGGGAAGGGAGGGAGAGAGAGATGAGAATTTGTGGATTAAAAGTTTACGACACAGGAGGACATGACAGAAGTAAGAGAGATATAAAAATGAAAATGGAAAAGTGAGGCAAGGAGAGATAGAGAGGTATTTAAGCATCATTTTAAATCCTCCATATGGACTAAAGGACAAACTGACCAATCATCATGCACTGACTTGAACTGCACAGAAACATCAGCCGAAAACAGAAGAAAAATCGGACTTTCTACGGCACAGTTTGAGAAAGGTAGAGATAAGATCACTCCCTATGTCAAATGTATTGAAAGGCAGACTCTTCTCTCATAAAGACGTTTCCATAAAAGGTTTGCTGACAGTTACAATGGATCCCTGAGCAGAACGACCTCGACTGTGACGAAAATCAATTGAAAGTCATTCTGCTGTAGAGTTTTTAAGAATATAAAAAGGTAAAGTCACCTCACTGTCAAACTGCATTGAAATACCGACTATTGTCTCTTTTTCGACAGTTCGGTTTTTGAGAAAAATAGAGGGAAGGTCGCCTCTCATGTTGTGTCTCCGAAAAAAATAAAAAAGCCTAAAAAGGTTTGAGGACAATTCCAGAGGATGTCTGTTCAGAACAGCCTTGAAACTTTACTTTTATAATACTGACATTTAGTTCAATATAATTCCCTCAGCTACACTGAGCAGTAAAAAAATAAGACATTTCTGGTGAAACTGTCACCTTATTTTCTAAAATATAATTGAACAGACAGAGACAGTGGCTAAAAATCATGACACATTTAACCTTTAGAGACAAAGTGGGTTTTATGATAATTTTTTAATATACTGACGATTAAACACATTTACTTTGGGATTGGGTTACAAGTTCGTTAAGGTACAGAGTGAGAAAACAAATGACTGAATTCCCAACAGGTTCTTTGGGAATTTTGTGACCAAAGTTGTTCTCGCAGTAGAACTAAAAGGGACTTTATTGTTGAAACAAACATAATAATTATGTGTATTATGGACAGGTGTCAATCACCAATATGTACTAAAAGTTTCCTTAAAGACAGAGGAGTCTAGACAGAAGCTTTTACTCTACAAATGTCCATTAAAGAGGACTTATTATGCTGTTTCTTTCAGGTTCATACTTGTATTTTGGGTTTTGATTAGGAAATGCTTTAATGATGAAAAACCCTCTGTCTCTCTTTAAGCTCCCCTGCCAGAGAAGCCCAGTCTGAATAACTGCAATCGAGCATAGCAACACATTCCAGCAGTAATATGATCCAAAATTGTGGAAAAATTAACAACACCAGCAACCAAGATTAAATGTTTCTCTGATATTAGCATGTAGCTACATGTAGCAGTGTACTTGCAGCAGGGGAATGACTGTAACCGAGTACAGCAGCACTTTCTTCAGTGAAGAATCACCAATAAAAGCTTTGAAACACAACCTCACATGTTTCTCCAGGAATATTGTCCAAAATCAGCAGAAATGAAAAACAAGATTCTATGTTTCCCTGATGTTAGCATGTAGCTACATGTAGCAGTGTATTTGCAGCAGGGGGATGACTGTAACAGAGTACAGCAGCACTTTCTTCAGTGAAGAATCACCAATAAAAGCTTTGAAACACAACCTCACATGTTTCACCAGGAATATTGTCCAAAATCAGCAGAAATTAAAAACCAAAATTATATGTTTCCCTGGCGTTAGCATGTAGCTACATGTAGCAGTGTAGGCTACATAATGTAAACACTTGCAGTAGTGCGCCTGGAGCAGATGACCATATATAGAGATCCATCATGAGCTGACAGCTTGTAGACATTCAGAACGGTCTGAAGTCTGAGGTTTTTATTCACAGGGATTACTTTTACTCATGTTTACCTCATTATTTGAAACTTTGGCCACATTTATCATATACATTTGACATTGTAACATTACATATATGACAGAAAATAAGTTAAAGCATATAGGTCCCATTTAATAATTCTACTTGTGAAGGAATTTAGAGTGTGAACTAATTCTTCAGTAAAACAAAAACAAGTGTTTTCACCATTTTGTTAATCGCTTTTTTTTTTTTTTTTTTGTTAGGGGATTAATTAATGAAATTGTGTTAAGTTAGTTTCCAGCTGTTGTTTACCACAGCGTTGGCTTCATTACAAGAATTTAACAAACAACTTAACCAAAACAACATATTAAAATATTAGCAAAGAAAACTAACAAGTACTTATATACACAGCATTAGCATCAGGCATTAGCTCTGTTGACTGGAGGGCTGCCACAAACCATGCACACACACACACACACACACACACACACACACACACACACACACACACACACAGAGCACAGACCTACTAACATTACACTGCTGGCAGTCGAAAGTTTATTTTGGCAGGAAGAGCTGCTGTTGATGTGTGAGGAGCCACAGAAACAGTTATTAGTGTTTGTGTTTATAGGAAATATGGTTTAACTTTTGGGAAACACATTCACAACTCCTGCTTCTGTTTAACTCGACCAACAACTCAACAGACGTTTGTTGTGTCAAGTGTCTTATCACAGTGAGCTCATCAATCAACAGAAGTTGGTTGTCATCTGGTTTGTGGGCAGAGAATGTGAGATCAACATTACACTTGACCATAAAAGTGAACATTTTAGGGTGAATTTGTGTTACTGGTACATGCCTTGTCTATTTTTTTGATGAAGCCTTGGTGCACAATAAACCAGATTAAACAAAAAAAATAAATAATTTAACTACACAGACTACTTCTAGTAGAAGCACAAATATCAAGGAAAAATGACCAAATCAGCAAAATCTGCAAGTCTATAAATTCAGGCAGGCAAAATGCTATGACGCTCAGCAAAGCACAGAACAAAATTGGGTCGCAGCCGGATGGTGAGCTGCGCCTGGTGGAACTGTCCCTTCCAGCTCCCTTACAGTCAAGATGGTAGATAAAAACAAGATAACAAAAAAAAAAAAAAAAAAAATAGGTGGTTTATTCATCTCGTATTGGGCCTAATTTTAGTGGATCATACATGGGTATGAAATTAATCTGCAGATGCTGTGGTTCAAATTGAGATGAACTTTTCTATGGATGTCAGTTTTTGAGCCACAACAGGCCAAAATGTGGCCTAGAACAAACTGGGTAGGACTTGTCTTTTTTAGTCGAGCCGATTTTGGAATACTTGTGGTCACTACGGGCAAGGGTGCTGTGGAGTCAGCAGTCAATGACAATATAAAACAGTTAATAAAACAGGTTCTTCAACAATGTGAATCTCAGTAACCACAAGCTGTCATTGAGCGTACAGTCATAAATGAGTGCACAAGATATTAGGCTGATTGGTCCAGTAGTTTGCAAAATTAGCTGCAGACAGAGAGATGCACATACTCACACACAACCAAACACATGATCCTCTCCAGACTTACAGGGGACAGAGATACTTACTAATATATAATCTAATTATATAATAATCTATATATCTATATAATAATCTAATTATATAACATGTTGAATATCAAGAAGAAAACACAGTTGCTATTCATGTCAGCAGTATCAGAATATTTGAGTTGAGATTTCATTTTCATTATTACACAAAGCCCTAAAAGAACACCACTGCAGACACAAAGCTGCTGTTCACACTGAGTGGAACCCATTTTGCTTTGTCAGTGAAAATAATAAGATGCCATTTTGCAAATTATAACTAGAACCCATCAACAAGGAACATCTAAAATGATATTCATAGAAGGTTGACGGCAACATCTGTGGCATTTTAATCTGCCAATATGCAATGCCTTTGGGAAGTGATTCATGGAACGAAGAGAGCAATGAATATTCAAATGAACCTCGCTCTGAGTTGGCGGACAGCAGTCTCTGTTTCTTTTAGTGTTTGAAGGGCCAACTATTCTGTTTTTATGGTAACACTTCAAACAAAAGTGGTAAAGTTCATTAAAGCAAGATCTCTGTGTTTGGATGGATAATAATGTTGCTCACACTATATTTAGTTGTGTATCTGCTAAAACTGATATATATGCTAAAAGTATAACGGCAAGCCTCTCCCCTTTCCCTATTGTCAGTGTGCCAGTCACTAACTCTTCCTGTCCTGCTGTAGTCCCCAGTGTCTCCTCCCACTCAGCTACTCCTCACTCCCACATCCACCTGTACACCTGCTCCCAAATCCCATGTAATCAGCTCCTCAGTACAGTTAATACACTCCTATCCCTCAGTCTCATCTCCTCGCCCAATCATCTATTTTTACTCTGCTTTAATGGTCCATCCTTCTTGTTAAGAACCATCAGTAGAGTATATTTTTGCTGTTGCCTAACCTGCCTGCCTGTCTTTCTCTGACTTCATAGGCACTTGTTTCTTGTTGAGGTATACATTTTGGCAGTTTGCAGCATATTTTGGTTCTCACGGCAGCATTTACAAGCGGACCAGATCAAATGCCTCGCTTGAGAAAGCTGCTCTTGATTGGTCAGAATTTCCATGCGGGAAAAATCCAGGAAGTAAACAAAAAATTGAGGAGGAGTACACTTGCAGGATAAATGTGACACTTTCTAATCACAATGGAGGGACAACTATGCAGGTTGATTTTAGTGCTGGTCATCGTGTACTGTATTGCTTGCATTGTTCATTTTAGGCAAACTATACAGTTTGAAAATGAGGCACGGCTCCAACTAGAGAACAATTTTTTGATACATTGGAAGTCAGCAGAAGGAAAGTTTGCAGACTGGAGAGTTGATTTTCTCATCCTGATGAGTAACTTGCAGCCAAACACCACCACCGTCCAAAGCCAACCACAAGAAGCACTATCAAGACTTGCAAATTAGACTGAAAAGCCTAAATTTATCCTAAATTTAGCAGAGCTGACACAGAGGCAACTGGAAGTCAAACATGAAACAATGTTTGTCCATTAGCTTGTAATATGTAGTGGCTAGGAGAGCTTGCCTGAGTCCAGATCTTTGATTTGCCCACACTACCAAGTTCGAGTTGATTGATTCATCTGGATCGTGACATGAACAATGTTTGCTCAGTTAACATAAGGGCCCTGGGCAGACTCAATTAGTCAATCAGCGTCACAGATCAAACTAATGCCAGTTGGTGCTTCTCAAAGTTAAGGATTATTCCTGAGTAGGATGGATCTTTCCAAGTTGGATCCTACAGAGGCTAGGCAATGCTCCTTCCTAGCATTTGGTGAACACACATTGGAACGGGCTAGTGAGCGCCCAGGAGTGCGTCACTGAAGGGGCTCCACCTTCAATTTCGGAATTGTGGGTACTTCATGCCTGCTGGGGATACACACATGCATTCTTGAAAATTCTCTGAGGGAAGGACTCAGTAGAATTTGAAGGATCCTAGACATTGGAACAGTCCTCCGGTGGGATTCGATGATGAAGCCTCCTTGAAATTCAGCCATTTAAGGATTATTTCTTGACTTTGAAAAGCAACAACTCTTGTGCTGTTGTCAAGGAGTAATAGCCTCAATGGTGAGCGCTATAGAGAAGATGGACGCTGCTATTGAGGTGGTTCTAAGTTGACATGTCCCCTCAATATCGCCAGATATCGTGGTTTGTTTTACTATGCTACGCTCCACTCTTAAAACCCTGGCAAAACAAGTATCTTGGAATGACTAAGCATCAGTGTGGACTTAATGACTTTAGATTCAGACAGATACCTTGGTCTCTAGCAATTGATTAGGGAAAAATTGAATCTCCCACCCCACGGAAATTAGTTAGAATCGACGCAATGTCAGACTGAAGATGGAAATGAAGTGTAATGAGTAGTGAGGCAATAGCAGAGCAACATCATAGTAAGATGTGCGTGTTTGGCTGTCAGTTGGCAAAAACTTTCTTTAAGCTTTGAAAGAATATAGTTGAGGTTTATTCATTTCACCCTTATCTTCCTCCTGACCTAACAATGCAGGTGAGGGAGGTGTGGGTGAAGGGGAAAATCTGAGCGAGGCCTCCAATATTGGGTGATCCAATCAAATCTTAAAAATGTAATTTACATCCCTCAAATCATGATATATCTCACATCACATAAGAAAAGCTAACGATGCTCTAACTGTGAATTTTAAGAAGCATCAATATGACTTTTTGTAGCTTAAGAGGATTGTTAATGTTTATTAATGATCCTTAGTTTGTAAAAAAAATACAAGTGTTTAAACTCCGGTGGGATGTTTTGTCACAGTGTAAGAAAGTGGACTTTAAAAGCCACTAATCTCTCTTCTTCATTGGTATTGATCATTGGTCTTTTTGTGCTGTGGGTCAGTAAAAACCATAGCTTTTATTCCTTTAATTAAAGGGAGCACATTAATTACTCCTAATCACAGTGAGTCCTATAATTACAAATTGACTGTATTGTTGTCACCTCCTCCTCTATCCTCTCTGCGTGGAGGCAACAGAGTGGTGGTTCAATCTTGATTCCATTACTGGACAGTCAATATTTGTTACTTTGTTGGTGGGTGAATCCATTTAACTAAGTAAAAGGGGGTTGATACTGATGAACAAGTATGAGAGAGACGGAGGGATAAACACACAAAGACATGAAGTGAGACTGTGGCCCTCGGGTCCCTCGGCAAGCTGATCCAGCTGCTTCAGCACAGGTCTTAATCCTGACCCCGAGGACAACTCAAAGACCTGAGTTGGAGGAACTGAGGCATCTAGAGGGGTTACAGCTGTCTGATATGTATTCAGGTGCTAGACTGGTGAGTGGTTTAAAACCCAAGAGCAGAATTTTAATGCCCAAACTGACCTGCAGCCAACACATCGACTTTGAAACAGGTGTAACATGTTCTATTCTTCGGGTCTTAGTCAGCACTCAAGCTGCTGTATCATCCTCTGCTTATTCAAAGCTTTCTCTTGGAGACCGAAACAGAGAGCATTACACTATGGCGCCTGTTAGAGATTAATGTATGTGTAACCTTTTGAGTATCTGACCTTGAGAAATGACTGCACACTGGCAAGGTTTCAAAAAAGTTGGGTATTTTAGTAATATTTTTATGGGCTTTCAAGGTACATGTGTAAAATATGGCCAGAAATTTGGTTTAAAACATTAAAAAATGAACTACCATTATCAGCAGGCTGTAAAGAAGTAACAGTTTTGATGTATGGTGATGAAGAGTTATCTTCTAAAAGTAGCATGCTAACCAGCTAGACCTGGCCCGTTCTGCTCTGTTGTACCTCAGGAGGCGACAGTGAGTCACTGTAGCGTCCAGTCTGACCTCAGTCCAACATGAGTGGACAAAGAGTAAAGTATAGCCCCCAGTTAGTGGCACAGTAAAAACAAAGTCTACTGACCTTTTCACCACCCCAACCACAGAGAGACAGACCAGACTTCCACACAAACAAACAAAACAAGAGTAAACATTGGTATGACTTTCCACCACCGGCTCTTGGCGAGTTAAGACATAAGGTTTGATGCTGAACTCACAACATTTCTTTCAGACTGGTAGGTAACATCTAACGTTGGCCATTTCACGAGACATATCTTTAATGCAACTAATGACATCACAAACGTTACCAAACAACATGATCCAAATGGTGTCGATATGCGATTTGATGTGGCTGATGTTTTCTTTTTACCACGTTTTTTCTGAGACTTAACAAGGCAAGTTATAACATACACTAAAGTCCAACACCACGTGAAGATTATAAGACAGCGGTATTATTTTGACTGTCTCTCAGAGTTTAAGCAGTTAGGTCAAATTTTGCGTATTCTTGCCCTGCTGTTAGTAGTGCGCTTTTTTTTTTTTTTTCACATAGCTAATGACTGTAAATTTAGATTGCATGGGCCCAGGATTCGTCCATTGAAATGCTGCCCCCATTTCTTTTGAGCATGTGTAGTATTACACATTGCCCCAGATATCAAAAACAATAATGGAGAACCTATATAATATAACCCATATATATTTGGGTTCATTCCCTTTCAAGATGTATTACAGGCTTAACAAAACTAACTGTCTTCAGCCATGCTTTCTGCTCTGTGAATCTGCATGCTTAGACACTGCCAAATGCTGATATGCACACAACAAAAATGTGATGTTTATGTGGTTCTGATGTTTATCTTCCTTTGGCAGAGTCTATTTCTGGATATATTTCGGCTTTATTGCCCAGTTTAAAACATCTGTTAGAAAAGTGACAAAAAGTAAGTATCCTCTATGGAAGAAATACCTGTAAAACACCACTCAAAGAGGGGCCTGATTTCACGATTCTATAAAACCATCATGGATGGCTCCCAGATCTCCTCAGAAATGAAGAGACTTGCATGGTGTGAGGACTTAAATTGAGACGATCTGCCTGGAAGCTCAAACGCAATCCATAAACGCCCATTTTTAATTACTGCAATATATGTGGATAATGAGAATATATATGTAACTCCAACCATGTCCCAATACCCCTGACATTGTAATAAATGTGGAATAAAGGGCACACTATTTCATTGCCTATGGGATTGCCCAAATATCCAGGTATTCTGGATAGAGGTTTTGGAAATCCTTTCACAGGTCATAGGTGTTAAGTTGTCTGTATTCCCCAAAGTTTGTATCCTTGGAATTTTTCCCGTAAACTGTAAACTAAGCAAGGCAGATAAGAAAATGACACTCTACTGCTTATTACAAGCAAAACACACCACAGCCAGATTCTGGAAATCCACTATGAGACCAAGTTTACAAACCTGGCTCACTGGGCCGTCACACTCTGTTGCTCTTGAAAAACTTACCTTTACAATTAAGGGTAAATATTCTACTTTTAATAAGATATGGGGATGTTTTATGCCATTTTGTTAGAAGGGGAGAAGGCTGCAGAAGTCTACCTGTCTTAATCTCTTGAATGTATAGGTAGCATTTCTGATTATTTATTTTGAACCTTGGAAATGTACTCACTGTACTGCCCTATCCTAGCAGTTGTTAGTAAGATGATGCCTTACTATTAATGTTCTATTTCCTACCCAAGCCCCAACCTCCGGGGGAGACGAGTGAGACCAATGCGGAAGTGCCAAAAACTGCAGTTCACTGACTGTCCACTTGAGGCTGGCTCCGGAAGTGAGTCAATTCCCATAGACCCCCATGTTAAAATGCCCAACTTTAGAGCAGAAATAAACATGTTTACAGCCTGGTACAAAAACTCTGCTGTGCGGAGCTCGGCGGAGCCGAGCTCAGACTCGGCCGTCTGCTCGGCGTCAACGTGTTTGTGCCTTTTGGATATTTTTTCAGGCAAATATTGGAGTAATATGGCTTGCTGTTCGATTAATTATACCAACAGACCGTCCAAGAAGTATGTGCTACAGGTTTTTTGGTAAGTGAAATTCAGAAATTCTAGTATTATTTAATTTATGTTTATATGTTAGCACTATTTAGCGGATATCGGTGTCTGCGGTCACCACCTAGCTTGTCAGCAGCGTGTATCGGTGTCTGCGGTCACCACCTAGCTTGTCAGCTTATTATTATTAAGCCTTTATTTAATACATGTAAAATCACATTGATACCGGAGGTCTCATTTTCAAGTGCGACCTGTATCACAGCAGCAACATCCACATCAAGTTACAGAGCCACAGACAATACGATACAACACAAGCTTAGCTCGTTAACTAGCTAACCAGCCAGCTTACGGTTAGCCTTCGAGCAAGACGCCAGTCCGGGGATGCATCGAAGTCGGAGCCTGACAGAGAAGTGTTAGGATATAGGCATTTAGGGAGAGAATATTTTGAACAAAAGGCTGTGTGAGGTTTGAAAATAAAAGTCCACCACGTTAGTTAGCTAACGTGATGCAATGTTAACATTGTCATAGCAGTGTAACGTTAACGTAACATTAAGGCTATACTTGTGTATGTAAATTAAAAAGTGGCGAACTGTGTGAAATTACAATAAGGTGTGTAATGTAATTAAAAAAAACTAATATGACATTTGACTGTCACATATAAAATATTAAGAAGATTAGTCTATGATATAGGCCTGTAGGCCTGTAGTTACACAACAATAGATAACGCACAGACAGAATATGAGGACTGTGATGGCCACCACCTTTTTGTTTTGCTAAAATAAATTGATTATGATCTGTTGAACATTGAAGTAATTTAAGTTGTATTGTTTGCATGTAAAGGTGTCTGTGAAGTAGGTAGCTAACACATATATTACTTTTAATATCTATTTGTCTGTGTAAAGTTTTCCTCCATGTGACCCAGACAGACTGGACCAGTGGACACTCAACACGAGAAGACAGAACTGGACTCCAAACAAGACTTCCCGTCTGTGCAGTGAACACTTTGAGAGTCATCACTTCAGCACTGACTCCAGGATAAAGACACCTTTTTTTATACAGTACCTCACAAAGAGTCAAGAAACTTATTAAGTTTAAAATGATGAATTATTGTCCATAATACATTTAAATGCATTACATAAATTACTAATTGTCATATATTACTAAGTACTCGATTAGGGCACAGCTTGCTCTGTACTATTACTGATAAGGTGAAATTACTTTAGTGTTCCCCTGATGCAAAAGGCCAAATGAAGATTTTATCACTCAAGGAACATGACATGTATTTACCAACTTTAACATTTTAGTGCCGTGGCAGTGAGCTTTGAGAACAGTTCGGTTTCCTTTTGATAGCAACAGTTATTTTAATGTGGATGAATTGCATATTGTACATTCATACTCCAGTTGTCTTGGTAGTACACTGTTAAATTTAAAATCACATTCAAATATAAAGTCAAATATCTACAGAACTTAAACACAAAACTATTTTATGAATGACAGCCACTTACTCAGCAATGAGATCATTTTGGTGGTGAGTGGGCTTTTAACCAAGACAGGCTGTAGTCAATGTTTTCTACCTGTGTTTTTAACCTGTCATCTTTCTCTCATGTAGGACACTTGAGGAAAGTTACAACGCCTCAACCAATGTGATGTTTACTCCACAGTAAAGAGGTTGTTTCACAAGAAATTAAGATTTTGCAAATTATGACACTGGGTCCTAATTCATAGGTTTTATAATTACTGTTATAAATCTTTTCATTTATTTCATGTGTACTTTTTGTAACCTTTTAATATGGATGTTTTCATAAATGCAAGCTTTGACTTAATTTTATTAAACTGTTTGTGTAATTTTTATACCTTTTGCTATATAAAATGGATCAGACAAAATTTACTTTAGAGTAAAAGCTAATTTTTTGAAAGCTGTCATTCATCAGTTTCCTGTGATGATTGGAAATATAGTGATGATTTAAACCATTAACAAAATATAATAGTTATTAATGGTATCTTAATGTTTTCATTTATGTCTTAACATTTACCCAAGTTTGCATTTATCTTAGCAGAATGTAAAAAAAATGAAAAGCTGATGTTATGTGCTGGTTTTGTTTGGACATTTCTTTAAGACAAATGACGAAAATTCACTGAGAAACTATTCTCCTTTTGTGAAAAACAAGAAAATATCTGCACACTGAATAGTTTTAAGTCCCGTAGGAGGTATTATTTATTTGTGACATTGTGACATTTGAGAAGGTTCTGTGGGTATTGCTCGGTATTGAGGCTTATATAGTGGGGCTAAAAAAACGTAACACGTAATTGGCTGATTATCTTTCTGTTTGCCTCACTATAAAAACGTCACAATATCTTTGCCTGAGGAAGACCCTCTCAGAGTTGGCAACATAGCAACAAGTGATACCTCCTTGGGGGCTTCAAAACTATTGTGTCCAGCTAATTCTTTGTTTTTCATTTTGAGCCCTTTTATCCAGTCTCATTCTAATGTGTTAAAACTAGACTTCTAACAGAGCAGCAAACAAAGGTTACTCTCTAAAATCTTCTCAGGCTCTGCTGCTGGGTGTAAGGTGTTTAGTTATCTTCAAGTACAAAGTTAAAATAATCAGGCCCACACAGAAATGGACTGCTTAATTTTTTGTCAGTGACAATGTTAAACATTAATGCTTAATGTTTTATCTGTAGTGTATGCTTTGTTTGTCCTTTCAATTGACAGTCAGATTTGATTGTGAAATACAACATTCAGTCAGTAACAAAGACAAAAGGAGTGCAAATATAAATAGAATTTATTGAAACTTTAAACAAGTTATAGATGAATATCAAAAACTCAACATTAGCCATGACAGCCTGGGCTAATATTATCTTAATGCCAGGATGCTGGAGGTGAAGCTGGTGCCGGTCCTCCTTCATCATGCTGACCAGCTTGACACTGCTGACCTTCCCCATATCATTGCCGCCACAGTGGATGAAGAGGACATCTGGTGCTGCTCTTCCTCGCAGGGAGTGGGAAAAGAAGGAGAAAAGGCCTCTCCACTGCAGTCCACCCCAGCCAAACCAGCAGACACGGATGCCCGGCATGCTGAGGGTGCTTCCCAAGGTCTCTGCAGCTCTCTGGACACCACACCAGACATAGCTGTCATCAATGCTCCACACTGTGCATATGAAAGTAAAATGAGTGTAATAAATGCTTTAGGTAATTAAAAACAGAAAGTTAACTATAAAGGGTGAATCACTTCTTTTTGTTGACAATACTATTATGTCACATCTGTAGGATAAAATAAAACAGGGAGCAACACCTCAAAATGTGAATAGACAGTCTTTTAAATGCTTTCTTTCTGTCCTTGGAAGACAATGTAATATTAGCTGCCTAAAGTCAAGTAGCCAAAACTGGTACTTTGAGTTTCTGCTGTGTGTAGCAGGCGTGGTTGAGACGTAACGTTAACAAGTGGCCATGACCTCAACACCAGTGATGTACTGAACATCTTGTAACAACTATAACACTGCCTTTCTTTCACAATTTCTACATTTCTTTATCATGTTCTAGATGATAATCTTGCAATGCGCTGTTGATAACAGTAACGTTAACGTTACAGATACATTTAAGTCCCCTTCGACTTTTATCAATGTCACGTTACCATAATTAACGTTAGCGTTCTATATTTAAAAATGTTGAAGCGTTTTTTAAGATTGTGTAATCTCAATAACAGCTGAAGCATTGTTTCAAGATTTGTTGTATAACGTTAGTTTCAGGTAGACTCAACTTACCTCAAGTTTCGTGAAGGAGCTGGCACCAAGCGGCACCAAGCCGACACCACAGGGCTTGCCCAAGTAGCGTAGCTTGTTAGTCTCGTAGCTTCTTAGCCTAGCTTGTTAGTCTTAGCTAACTTAGCAGCGTCGAGCGAGGTGGGCGTGTTTAGGCAACCAGGCTTCCTTTGGCCCGCCTCTTTGCCCACTTTTGATTGTCTGGGAGTTGGGCGGAGTCAGGCACTGCCAAGATGGCGACGTCCATAGCCGAGTATTTTGAGTTTCAAATCCACTCTTCAGAAACGGATGGGTGACGTCACAGTGACTACGTCCATTATTTATACAGTCTATGTTCCTACCTTACTTGTTTTTTGTTGTTGTTTTTGATGTACAATTTGAAGTATATTAAAAAGTCAATAAACACACTTCTTTAAAAAAAAAAAAAGTTATATTACTTTGATGAAGAAATTAAAGTAGTTACATTATCTATTACATTTTGAACAGGGTAACATTTCCTACACTGATTAAAATTGGTGCTTAATGAAAAACTGGGGAAGTAATTAGAAACCATAAATGTCTGCATCAAATTAACGGACTGTTTAACCTAGCAACAACTGCAGCCGGCTCAAACGTGATTGGTCAATATCACGCGGACTACAAACAGCCTAGCACCAGAAACCAGGGCTCTTCCGCTCTTCTTCCGTAGGAAAGATCTCTGGGGTTTGCTTACAGACTCTACATTCACTGAATGTAGAGTCTGTATATAGAAACTACATGGTGTGTAACCTGAAAGTCAACAACAGCAAAAAAAACAGTTCAACAAATTTAATAATGGTAACCAGCAGAATTACTGATAAGGAGCAAATAACATTCTCATAGAAGTTTAATAGAAGAGTTTGGGAAAAGCCATTAAAGCAGCCACCAAGCAACCATTAATGCCACTGATACCCACCACGCCTTAAATAAACACCTTGAGCTGGTTCCTTTGGGGCAGGAGTATAGATTTTTCAAGGCTAGGTCCCAGTGGTTTAAACAATCCTATTAAATTTGTTTGGTAAAATAACTTAACTTGTACTCTGGCAGTTAGTTTGTGTTCTCTGTGGTTATCCCAAAGACCAGTCCATCTGTAATGACCCATAATTAAATAAACAGATGAATTTACTTGCACACAGAGTGGCTCTTTTTCCATTTTACTTCATAAAAGCCAAAATGGCTCCATATTGTAGCTTTTAAACGAAGCAGTGCCAGTGGTATTGTATCCATCTGTGGTGACACATGCTAACCCACTGTGGGATATTAATGCCAGCGTAGTGTCCAGTGTTTGCATACTGTAATATTTCACAGGAAATAGTATGCAATTCACATACTGTTAAATAATAAATGGTCCACAGCCTTTTGAATTTAAAATGTTAACTGCATTAATTAATGAATTAATTAATTAATATGAAAGCACCTTAGAGTGTCCTGCCAGAATAACAACATCAGGGAAAGGCACAGTGCTCCACTGTGGTGTTTTAACATCCCCAGCAGTGCAGAGCAGCTTCTCTCCTGCACTGTAAACTCCAGGGACAGCCAAGACCCTGAGCAGGCCGGGTGCAGGTTTAGGTGAAACACACTGAATCTCATTAATAAAATGGTAGTAAGTCTGTGAGTAAATTTGCACATAAAAACCCTTGGTACTAAAAACCTATACCGGATTCATGAACGCTGCGGAAAACGTGGATTTGATCATTCATAAATTGACAGAGTGCTCCCCCGAGTCAGCAATTAGCATACATCCCGCCCATGAATAGCCAGTGACCACCATATAAGGAGGTGATTATAACTATGGATAGGTGCATCCTGTTGACCTGCGAGTATGGAGCAAACAAAGAAACAGAAAGAAAAACTTTATTTATTATATATAGTTAAACTTTATTTAACTTTAGTTATTTTAGGTGAAATGGAGTTGAACAAAACATTTTATTTTCTTCTATTCATGGTGTTGTGACTATTTCTTTTTAATAATTTTATATTTTAGTTTTTAAATTTGGCCCATGGCATCAACTCTTAATTAAAATTGTGTTGTTTGCCCGACAACTGCATTTGGCCTCTAGTTTCGCAGACCGGACGAGGCGGAGGCGCAGCGCACCTGCGCTTCGCCAACTGGGTGTGGCCAGGCGGATTTTGCAAGTTTGGCACACTGTGCGTGTTGGTGCAGCTACTCTTCTCTCCCACCTCTGTTCCTCCTACCTGCGCAAGTCGGAAAGAGGGAGGAGAGAAGGGGTGGAGTGGGTTTTACACAGCCGATTCACATCACACCAATCAAATGAGCCCCTCTCCTTGCCCTTAAATGCGCCGCATGAAGGCGTAATGAGAGTTTACTCAATTCGCCATGGCGGAAGAGAAACTTCAAAACTTCTCCCAGGAGGAAACTGATGTTTTGGTCCGGGAGGTCCAAGCACGCACTGCGAGCAGACCTCCGCAGGTTTCCATTACGCGTGCCAAGCGTGCCAAGCGTGCCAAACGTGCCAAACGGTGCCAATCCCCTTTGATCTGACATCAGATGTGACGGGACAGTCGATGTAGAGATACATTTATGTGCTGATTGCAGATAGTTGCATTGAATAGTGGTTTTGTGGGTATTTATTGCTGCCTGTGAGGTTTTGGTGACGTGTGCGCACTGTCCGCCAGTCAGCCAAACTTCCACTACACCGGGCTGCGCTAGTAGACAGTAGAGCTGGTTTCAGTTGGCGAGCTTTTAGCGCACTTTCGGCGAAGCCTTTTGGCACGAAACTGTCACTGCGCCAAGCTGGATCTGTCGACACCTCCCCCTGCTGCACCGCCACACCCATCTCAGCGCACCTCGGTCTGCCAAACTACCAAACTGAGCGCGCCTCGGGTTGCGCTGCTCGAAAATCCTGCCCCTCCCTCTTCACCGTTCTTTGTGGCAGCTGCACGCAAATAATGTGCCCTGCAGAGCGGCATCATGTCTCCCTCATCTGCTGTCATGAACAGGTAGGTAACGATAGTGTTTGCCCTAAGCTTCTGCATTCTTTGTCTCTGTTGTGAAACTAAACCACTATTAAAATATCTTAATACAGGCAGTCTAATGTAGGCAACAAGTAAGATAGTCTGACGTAAAACTACACCGTCTCCGTCCAACTTTCTGCCAAATTCAAGTTCACTAGCTGCCTATTGTGAGCAGAGACAGACGCTGAATTCCTTTCCCACGTCCACCAGTCTTTTTAAACCAAAACTCAATCTGAAATAATGTTTACGTCTCCCATGTCATGTAACATGCAGTTTGAGACTGTGCTGCGTACAGAAGGCAGAGGAGGAGAGGAGGAGCGCGCTGGTTCATTTTAATTATTTAGAGAACAGCATCTTCCAGTTTTATATTGAGCTGATTTAAATAACTCATTCACATTTTAAGAACCATGATCTTAAATGTGCTAAATGCTAACTAATTTAACTAAATGAGTTTTATTTCTAATCTCTCGTCATGTTTAACGTACACGTTTCAAAGTCATCTGCGTATTGTGAACACAACAGAGCAGAGCAAAATTTATGTGAAGTATCTTATTAACACAAGCACTACGAGCAGTCAGAAGCAGGGGTAGATTTTGTTAGTACCTACGAAAAGATTGGCGCTACTAACATATTAATGAATGTCAAAATACACGTGAATTTGATCTGCGAACAGTTTGCACACAAATTATTCTGTTCACGTTTCGTGAATAAGACCCACTGAGTGTACAGTTATTTTCTTAATCACAGAGTTTTTTTTAATTGTTTAATGCTGCAGCATGTGCTGGTCAGCCGGTCTTGTTTGCTAATGTTACTGCTGATGGCTGCTCCGCTCCTTAAACTTTCGTCTCTGGTTGACAGCGCATAAAGTATTTACAATATACTTTACGTTCATCTTGCAAATGTCATTATTAAGACGTTAAATAAAACATGCCTGCAGACGCCGCTTTTTGTGAAGAGGAATTACAAGTTTACACCAGTGTGTCCACACTATAGACTGACCGAGGATCACCAAAGTCAATAGGATTCATCCCCTGGGAACCATGAATGTCTCAACAAAGTCTGATAGTAATCCATCCAATACTGCAACCCTGCTGCTAGCATGGCTACAAAGATGACTTTTTTTTGTGTTTTTACTTGGATATTTTATACATTTTGTACATTACTTCATAGTAGTATCCACATGCCCTGAGCAGAGCAGGTACAACATGTCACTGTCTGCATGCAGGCAAGAGAAAGTGAGCAAGAGCCTGAGAGATACGTTAGAGATAAGTAAGACAAAAGATGCAAATCAATAAGCTGTCAATTGCTCTGTGCACACTCGCTGCTTCTATTTGTAGCTTTTCGGTAGCAGAATGTCGGGGAGCTAAATTAGGTTATGTGAGTGTGTTTGTGTAGCGGGGATTTGTAACAACTTTATTACTCCCTGGATGTGGCTGTGTGCGAACAGATAACGCCAGACAATCTGCGCGTACCTCCCATCCACCCGAACACATAAAACAACACACACACGCACACACGCACACACACACACACACACACACACACACACAGACATATCATCCGTCTAATGCCTCCACTCTGGATAATTGAGTTTTCTTTCCCTGCACTGCTGACAGAAATATAAACACCCGAGCATCATAAAAGCCCTCCATAAAGCTTTTAACACTTTATTCCCCTGCTTATTAACTAAGACTGTGGCGGGAGAAAGAAGAGTGTTTGACAGAAAACGGGTGGTCAATCGTGTGGTTATACTGAGGGAGTGTGCAGCGGCTGGTGTGTGTGTGTTTGCATCAGAAGATGAAACAAGTGGAGGAGGAGGAGAAAGAGATAACAGGGAGGAGAATGTTTGTCACAGCAGTCAGTTTGGTTTACAGGAAAATAATGAAGACTGCCGATTTCATAAGTGCTATGTGACTCAGAGGTGATATTCTTTCTCCACACAGGCACACACACACACACACTCGTCCTTGTACACATTTGTACCCGAGGAGTTGCCAAAAACACATCATAAGGACACCGCTTCCTGACCTCCATTCTGCCTAAAGCATTAATACAATTACAGCGTCCAAGTCGAAAAAGGGATTTGGGATTGTGATGTATAGCCAATCCAAATCGACCTTGACTGTGAAATGGAAGGATTAGCGTTGAAGAACATTTTCTTGGCACCTTGAGGAGTGTGTATGTTGGTTTGTGCATGCATATTTTGACATTATAAAGGGGAAACACAGAGCTGTCAGCATAGCTACTTGATATATAAGCTGTCTGCTGTCAGTGAGTGTGAGTAATGATGGTGATGACTCACTGACAGTCTAACCTTGACTCTGACAAGGCTCTATTGGATAAAAATGTCATGGATGGCTTCTCCTGGGGAGCTTCTCTAACTGGCACTGGGAGATGACATAAATGCTGCAGCTCAGAGATCAAGCATACATTGTTTGCATGTAATTACAGGATAATCATTTAGTTTTGAAGAGCGCATTTTCGAACAAACTTAGGAACTTCGTGGTTTGGGAATTCAGGGTGCTGAAAGTGCAGGTTTTCTGGTTTTACTTTATGGTCTTACATTTTCACAGCCATTATACTACATCTAAATTAATGTGAGAGTGATATGTTGAGGTAAATAATCCACACTGAGGGACTAAGGGAGGCTTTTTAAAGGGGGACCTGTTGTGCTTTTCCTTATTTCTGTAATCTTACAAAGCCAAAGTTTCAAATAATGAAGTAAATGCACGTAAATGAATCCCTGTGAGCAAAAACCTCAGGCTTCAGACCGTTCTGAACACTTTGTTTGCAATGTCTTTTACCACTCTGGCTCCATATGGATGTGAGCAAGGAATCAGGGTGTCTACAGATACAACCAAGTTAAATTTAAGACTTTTTAAGACCTTTTTAAGAGCACCTTATATGAAATTTAAGACCAAATCTGCAATGGAAATACACATCAGGCTGGAGACATTTTCATGGTAATGTGACCCAAAATATTTAAGACCCATTTAATCAGAATTTAACACAATTTAAGAGTTTTTAAGTTTTTAAGGCCTGAGAAAACTTAATTTACAGATGGTTGTGACAGAGACATGTGCTTCTTTTTCTTGAGAGGCCACTATGTTTGAATAGTTGTTGTTTTATTGTGGATTTTTGTATTAAATGTTGTATTTGTTGCATTTAAATGTGTTTTTATTGGCTGCTACAGTGGCTTGGTCTCTCTTGTAAAAGAGATTTCAATCTCAATGGGACTTCCTAGTTATATAAATAAATAAATAAATAAATAAATATGACATCTTTAGACTTCTCAAGGACCCGTGGACACCCTGGGAATGGATTTCTTTATATGGTCATCTGCTCCAGGCACATTACTGCAACTTACATTACATTACATTGCCTACACTGCTACTTGTAGCTACATGCTAATATCAGGGAAACATGTAATCTTGGTTGCTGATGTTGTTAATTTCTCCCAGATTTTGGATCATGGTCCTGATGGAACATGTCATGTTTAGAAGCTTTTATTGGTGATTTTTCACAGTAGAGAGTGAAGCTATACTACATCACATTCATTTCCCCAGCGTCAGTGTCGTTGCAGAGACGTCAAGAGTGCAGATACCAAACACTGACTAATCAGAGCAGACTGGGCTTTTTTGGGAGAGGGGCTGAAAGAAACAGGTGCTAAAGCAGAGTGTTTCAGACAGAGGGTGCAAACAGGTGTTCCAGCACAGACAGTATGAGGAAGATACAGTGCTGTTTGACCATCAAAGCATGTAAACATGTTCTAGAAAAAACCCAAAATACAAGTATGAGCCTGAAAATGAGGATAATAGGTCCTCTTTCATAATCCAGGATAAATGTTGCTGTTGTTATACATCAGCTCACTGTGCTGATTTAGAGTTTGAGGTAAGCATGCAGTCACTGTCCATGGTGCTGACTTTGGATCTAAATGCTCAGTCTCGCCTGCAGTATTTCTGTTTGGCTGTATCACATATAGTGATTTCTGACTGAACTTTTACTGGACACGGCCAGAAATATTGGCAAATAGGAGCTTGACTTTTTGACAGGAGCAACACAATAGGTGAGGCTGATTAATATTACCTTATTGCATTTGTATGCCAGCCAATATACTGAGCAATAAAATGCTGGATTTTAAATTTTTTAGATTCATAAATATCATGATCGGTCTCGGCTTAATCCAGTTTGATTTGGGCTCTATTTCTGAGCACTGGTGGTGCTATGGAGTGGGTTTGTATCTCATGCTCTACTAAGACATGCATGGGTGCACTCATAAGCATGAAACAGGTATTTATGTCAACTGTTTCATGCTGTTACAGTGATTGACAGCTGGTGGCAGTAACACACCAAGAAACCAGCCAAGTAAAAGACTAGGAAGAAGAGGACTGCTAGCTAGCAACCATGGATGCAGCTTTCAAAATATTCAAAATGTCTTTACATGAAAACTCTACAGGGTATGGTGTCATTTTGAAAGTCTTTGGATTAAACTGTGGATAAATGTACACATGTGTACGTGTGCATGTTGGCCACCACCTACCTTCAGGTCCCTCTGCCTGGCGTGCTCCATGTCCTGCATGGAGCAGCAGTGGACCTCCTGCAGACGCTGCTGTCGCCTCTGGTGCTCCGTCTGCAGCTCGTCCAGCTGCATCCTCAGGTGCTCCCTCTCCTGGCTGAACTGGTGCTGCAGCTGCTGCAGCGACGACTGCGACTGGGACAGCTGCATCTCCAGACTCTGCTTCAACAGGGAGATCTGGAGAGGAGCGGATGAAATAATAAATGTTAGGGAGGGCAGTTGAACGAGCTGCTGCTGCCACACCTTTGCATACATAAACTAAAAGGACATATAAGGACATCTTTAGAGAACAGCATCTTTTTGTAGCAGAACAACAGAGGCAAAGAGGGGGTGGCAATCAGGCAATTAGGCTTAAACAAAGGTTGCAATATTAAAATGTTTGTAATTCTTTAAAGTCTAGAGCAATAAAGTTTCTTACTTTTGTAAATAAATAGTTTGCAGTTTACTGCAGTTAATAATAAAGTCTGGCTAATGGTGCAGGGCAATGGATGTAGCACTGGAATCATTGTGGGGAGAAAGCAGCATGATTCACCAAATTAGTCTGTCTAGACAACTTAAGATAATGAGTCTTTGGGCAAATGTAGAGATAATAATGCAGTACATCCTTGTACAACCTGCTTTGGCAATGCTTTATTTAATCGTGGTCATGCCAATGAAGCTAATTTGATAAAGAAGCTGAATAGAAAACTTAAGAATATTAAGGATTGCATCTATTATTTGGACGAGCTTTGCTGTGCTACTAAAAGGTCAGCCAGCTGCTGTGCGTAGAGCCCACTTGTCCTCTCATGTCTACAAAAATCTGCTTTACCAACTGTTGAAGTTCCTTTGCAGCAAACTGACAGGTGAGACCAGCTGGACCCTAAATAATTCATATTTTACACTTTGAAACTTAGTTGGAATAAATAACTTCATCACCTTTGGGATCAACTTGCAGATCATGATGAGTGGGATTACTACGCACAACAAAGACAGATTCTCAGTGAACCAAAAAGAGCAGCAGCTGCAGCTCAGCCTCGGTAACTGCGTCCTAAATTTGGAAATTATATTATGACTAAGACATGAGTCATGCACTGTGTCACAAGGTTGGAAAGCTTCATTAACACAAACATATGTTTATATATGCTGTATTCTGAGCTGTTGTTTACCTGCTGATACAACTGAGTTACTGATCTGTGAAATGTTTTAGGTGTGGAGGGTGACGTCTATTACTGAGACACCTGAGAATCATGTGAAAGAGGTAACCATCCTAGGCCCAATCCCATTTCTTATTTTTGCCCCTACCCCTCATTTCTGAGTGACCCTTTGACCCTCAGAACAGAGTAATGGGGTAGCGATTCAAATCTTCTCCTATGAAATTGGACTCTTGAAGACCCCGATTCGTCATCAGTAGCTTTTCATGGTGTTAACGCAAACAGACATGACTATGGCAATCATTGATGAAGATTTTTAAGTCTTCCAGGTCATGGTAATCTTAAGTGCTATATCGTAGGCAACTGGACCTTGCTTGACTTTCTTGAAGATGTTTCACCTCTTAACCAAGAAGCTTCTTCAGTTCGAATGGACTGATGCAGAGTCGCAGGCTTTAAACTCTGTGTGGGTGTGATTGCACAAAATGGAGGGGTAAGGGCTTAATGTAGGGGCAAAATTGATGTGGACAACTATAGGTTCTTTCAGTAAATGTCTTAAACCTGTGTTAACTGTTTGTTTTCTACCTGGAGGCAGCATAACACACTGTAAGCATAATGCATTATAAAGCTGATATAGTGAACATGCTAATAAACCGGGTGCCTATTCACACATCCTGCAGATATGCAACATTAGCATTCATTAATTATAATAAATAAATATTCAATCAGCTCCTGAGGGAAATATCACACTCTTACACTGCTAAATGCTTCTATATGTTTGCCTGCTCATTGTTAAATGTCTGTCATTTGGTGAAGGTATATTACATTGTTCGTTTGAGCTCTTCTGCTTAAAACAGCTGCCTTACACTGGGAGCGACTTCAGCGGATAGAGATACAGAAAACACATATTTGCTCAGTGTTGGTAATGATTGCAAAGAAGATGATTACAGTGTTACAGAGAAATATAAAGACACCAAATGTTCAACATACTCAGTTTCTGTACGTACCCCTACATGCACCTTTGAGGGTACCTCACCTATGGAGAAGGTGAGGTACCCCTTTTGCTGTTGTAGGGAGAGGTAAGCAACATTGCTCTTGTAGTAATTTCCATGTTTTAGCTTTTAAGCTATGTTTTTAAGTTCATTTTATGTCACATAATTTGTGTGAGGTTGATATGGTTGTAATTGATGAAGGATTTTTTTTATCTCTTGTTGTCAGTTATGTTTTCTGTGTTTTACTGTGCTGAATTATATGTAACATGGCACCCTTTGCTGTTGTGCTCCATGGGAGAGGGGCTTGAGTTTATATGGTTGAATTTGACAGAGGAATTGGTTTTCACCGCTTGCTGTCAGAGTTGTAAGGAATAAATGGAGACTGCCTCCAAAGATAACCACAGTCTGGGCCTCTTTATATCAACACAATGCAGACAACACTAGAGTCCACCGGTTACATTTGGTAAAACAACCCCACTTCATCCCTGTGTGTACCTAAAGCTAACACAGTGCCATCTAACTTAACTAAATAACAAAGTACCACACCTAGAAACAAAAATATATGACGCTTTATAGCATCATTGGAGCACTGAAATAAGTTGAGGCCAGCTCAACTTTGATTTGTAGCGCATCATGTGAAAACGACTTGTAGCCTGTTACTGTGTCATTTGTAGTGTGAACACAGCTTAAGAGACATGAGCACAGAACAAACTGTAATTGTGTATAAGTGCATGTCTAGTGAGGGTACAGTGACAAACTAATTAGGAATTCCCCCTGACCTTATCTTCTTTATTGTCCAGAATCTCCCAACAGGCACATGAAGACTTATGGGTGATGGCATTTAAGTAAGAATGCGGTTGGGTGCCTGTGTCTGTGCTGCCTCTATGAACAGATCCCGAATAAGACAGGTCGATGTGTAATGTTTGTATATGATTGCATGTGGAAATTTAAAAAACATGCTGCTACTGGAAACAGCACGGTTTAGAACAGTGAAAAATAACCAAAAACGGTAAAATCGAGGGCTGGAAAACCAAAACAATGAGCTGAAAGATGCTGAACGCTCTAGAGCCAAGGGGAATTAAAGAGTCGGGATAACGTCGCTATGAGCAACACCTTTGACATCACTATTCATTAGTGTGGCTTTAACTAACCTCTGACTCATATGCAGGTATTGTGACATACCCTCCTTCCTTTTAAAATCCTAGCTAGAAGTGCTGATTTCAAGTATTGCTAACTGCGCACACATTGGAGCCCTACTCCCACTGCTGATACACACATTTGCAACTGTACTTTTTGAACAAACACACTGTGGAGTATCTTGAGTGTGAGCAAAAGTCAAAACATATTCTGTAAAAGTTCTATCTGCCCACGCATCACTGGCGCAGACATCACAATCTGTTAAAATACAAACAGTAAGAAAACAGTCTGTTCCTTCACTTCATTTCACTTCATGTGTATCTATTAAGAGGTGGACCGCTGCTCTGATTTGACATCAGAGTAAATAAATATGGTTCCGCTGATTGCGCGGCGTGAAGCGGGCACATTAATCACTGGATGGGAGCTGATGGACAGCATGACGGCAACCGGCGGCTGATGCGCACGGCATGCAAAAAGGAACATTAATAAAGCCACTGACACTGTGTCTGTGTGTACGATGACCACTGGAGAGCTTAGGCACGCTACATTAATATTACCGGACGGTCATTAGCAGCAGCTGCCCGCTGCGGTGCATTCACTGCAGCGTCAAATAATGAGCATGTGAGTGAGTTTGTCCACCAGTGCGAGGGAGAAATAAGTCAGTCTGGCGTAGACAGGAGGTCTTATACAGGGGGCAAGATGAGCTTTGAAGGGATACAGTTGCTCTTATTGCCTTTCTCATTCTCTCTCTGTATTGATTTTCTTACTACTGGTATAATTACAGCAATTCAGCTACAAGCTGCAGGCATCTGGTATTTGTAACGTGAAGATTAAAACTATCTTTTACCAGGAAATGAGGGTACCTCTGCTTCTCTACAGTGATGGAAAGTACATTTACTTAAGTACTGTACTAAAGTACAATTTTACTGTACTTGTTTCTATTTTATGCTACTTTATGTTTGTACTCCACTGTGATGTATTTTTATAGGTAGTATACACTCACCAGCCACTTTAATAGGTACACCTAATCAGCCAATCATGTGGCTACTACTCAATGGATTTAGGCATGTAGACATGGTCCAGACGACTTGCTGAAGTTCAAACTGAGCATCAGAATGGGGCAGAAAGGTGATTTAAGTGACCTTGAACGTGGCATGGTTGTTGGTGCCAGACAGGCTGATCTACTGGGATTTTCACACACTCTCATCTCTAGGGTTTACAGAGGATGGTCCCAAAAAGAGAAAATATCCAGTGAGCGGCAGTTCTGTGCCTTGTTGATGCCAGAGGTCAGAGGAGAATGGCCAGACTGGTTCAAGATGATAGAAAGGCAACAGTAACTCAAATAACCACTCGTGTCAACCAAGGTCTGCAGAAGACCTGAATGACTTGAATAACAGGTAAACAGTAAACACTTTTGAAAACATCTGAGTTGAGAAATAGGCAACACAGTGACATAATCTTGGGTCATTATTATCAGCACTACCTTGTTGGGTGGTTTTAGGTACAGGAAACAGTATGGCGTTCGCTTCTTATACACAAACTCTCATATTACAGCCAAACAGTGCACTAAAATATGTTTCTCAAGACATTTTAGGCAAGAAATAGACAATGCAGTGACAGAGTGTTGGTTTATATTTGATCAGCGCAGCAAAACTCTCTGCCCATTTCTGCTGTAACACCATTAGCCAATATCTTTTGTCAATCATACCTTGATGCGAGGCAGATAGTGGTTGCAAATTATGTGCAATTCATGGTGCTATCAGCAGCCGCAATTCGTTCTTTATGAATTAGCCTGTGAGTATTTTTACACTGTGGCATTGCTACTTTTATTGGAGTAAAAGATCTCAGTACTTCCTCCACCACTGCTTATCCTCTAAACCAGGACTAGTGATCATCCCCCTTTGCATCTTCATTTTGGATTTTAAGTTTTGATTTTGCTCATTTTATCTCATTTTACTTTCAGATTTGTGTAAAACCTCTAACTTTTAAGGGCATACAACACCAAAAACACTTCATCAGGGTGTAATTTAATTCCAGAGAAAGGCCAGGCAGGAGGCTGCTCCACACATATGTCTACAGAAACCATTGGTAGCACTTGTACCTGTTCCAGCAGGTCCTCCACTTTCCTCTGCCAGCTCTCTCTGGCGTTGCTCATTTCCTGCTCCTTGGTTTGTGCCAGCTGATTCAGCGCTGAGGCCTTGTCCTCCTCGTGGTCCTCTCTCAGCTCCTCACGTAGCTTCTTACACTCCTGCCTACAACACGACAACACAATATTTGTGTTTATGTTTCAGGTATGTGGCCAATGCTGTGACTGAGTGTGATTCACCAAACGTGCACCAAACCAACATCAGTGCTACATGTAACTGTGCAATGCAAACTTTCTAAAAAGCCACAAGCAAAGGAAGCAAAGGTCAGTGCCTTTATACTTGAATATACAATATAATAAAAAGCAATGTATCAGAAAAAATCATGTATGAGTGAAGTGTTTGGAAAAGACAGGCGGTAACCACAGACGAAAGCAGCAGACAACATTTTGTCGGCTGTAAAAATAAATCTGAAGGAGTGAGGTTTTTGTGTTTATTAGAACGTCCTCCTGAACTGAAACCATCTGATGCCTGGAGGAAAAGACATCTAAATCTAACAGAGTGTGCTACTCTTTATAGTCAACAGGCTAAACTTCCAAAATTTTTTGTTTCTTTTGTTGCTTGTTTCTTTCATGCACCTTTTGCACTCTTGTTGTTGTTGCTGACGTTGTTTTTATTGACATGACTTTTTATTGCGATTCACAAACACAATATCTGCTGAAAGAAGAGGCTCAAACAAACAGCCCAAACTTTGCAACAAAGGCAAAGGTGCTTCACAGAGCTCGATATTCACTTCAAGGGAACAATAAATGGTCCTTTATCAGATCTCAACACTGCATCTATTGAGCGACCATCACTCTTTAACACTGCTGCTAACAGCTTTTTGCATGGCTGTGTGTGTGTGTGTGTGTGTGTGTGTGTGTGCTGTCAATGTAATAGCTGTGTGGGAGTTGAAATGGCAACTGTTAAATGAAGTATCGAGGCAAGAGCGTTTTTTGTCACTTTGAGAGCCAAAAAGTGTCAGACTGAAGGCGGGCTCGCGCTCACACACACACACACACACACACACACACACAGAGCAGTGCAGTCACACACCAGATGGTCACGTTCATCATGCAGCACGTGTCATCATTCATGTCCTTGTTCTGTACAAAGCACACAGTCACACACGTTGATGCACGCATGCGTTTTCTTTCACACTAACACACACACACAAAGGCCTTGGGCTCCAAAACGCTCCGGTCTTCCTAATAAGTGTTGTTCTATAGCATTTTCTGGGCAGGAGGAGAGATGAGGGCAGACACAGAGAGGTAAAGGAAAGAAGGAGAAGATGAAGGAACTGTCAAATATGGAGGACATATCCTGATAAAATGTGGGATAATTGGCTGGATTCTACGAGATATAAGGCACACGTGCTCATTTAAGGTCCGTATTCGTGTGTGTGAGTATGCATATGGTCTGTGTGCTCTCAGTGAGTCGTCTTTCTAATTATGTGATTGTGTATATAACTAGAGCCAATCACTGATGGACACAGCAACACAGCCTCTGGCCCAATGCATCCTTACAAACCCGTTGCCATCAGAACTCTTCTGCTAACGGCTAATGACAACAACATCTTCTTTCAATGCGCTTAATGGATAAATAATCATAGAAGACATTCATGTTGGATTTATTAGCTTCATAAAGTCCCTGCTCCTAAAAGGGACAAATGGCACAGGAGGGTTCATTGGAAAGCTACAAATGGTGATGATGTTGAGGCAATTTAAAGTTTCGAGACTGCAGTGGTCTGGAGATATTCTAAAAATAGGACATATACTACTTTGACGACTTCAGTGGGCTTAAAGTTTAGTAATACATTTTGTGGTATCTAGTATCTGAGGCATTTCCGATACTGGTATTGGTAACGGAATAATTCTGCTTCAAATACCGCCAACTTCCCTCTTGTAACTCTTCTGTCCTTTTAAGGGACAGGTATCACAGCTCTAATAAATCTTTATAGACAAATCACCTGAGTCTTTCAAATATAAAGTTAACAACTAGAGACTGGATTTACAGGAGGACATCTCAGAAGAGGAATGGTCTGAGGCATGCCTGAAGGCTCAAACACAAACTATTACCATGGCTTAGGTTGCTACAATACAACTGGATTTTAAGAACATATCACAAAACTACACAACTTTAATCCCAATATGGCACATGACACATGCTTCAAATGTAACAGTATTAAAGGAACACTCTTTCACTGCTTGTGGGAATGTGATGTGGTCAAATGTATTTGGAAGGAGGTTCTTGACATGATTAACCAGATAACAAAATAATAATTAATTAATTCCCTTGTTGGCCAAAGTTGTGCATCTTGGGTATTTATTCAAGCAATTTGTTACTAGGAAAAGTGGCTGTGTACTTACAGACCTGTGTCTCTTATAAGCTAAAAGAGCAATAGCTATATGATGCAAAGATGTGAACAAACTAAGTATGAATCCATATATTATGGATTCATCGACATGTGTTACTATGGAAAAAACAGACATATATTACTATAGGAAAGCTGGTAGTTAACAAAAACAAAGACTTCATGGACTTTCTGATATAAAACACTGATAATGATCCATAAAACCAAAGTGTTAGGGTGGGGCAACTGGAAGAAGATTAGAAAATGTAGTAGCCAGTGTGATCTTCAAGATTACTGTAACATCTGTTTTTTTCCCCCTCTGTTTTAATTAAGTTTTCTTATTTGCATGGCTTGTCATTTAATGGTATACCATATTGGCTGGCAAAGGAGATAAAAGCACACCATTGCAACTGGGCTGGACAGACACAAAAAAGGTTCACAGGCTGAGATCAATGGAAAAAATGTCAATTTATTTAGAACATCCACGCACAAAAAGAAAGGTGCTGAAAGAGCAAAACACTGCAAATGTTTCATTCCTTGACTTTCATCAGATGAAAGTGCTACAGGATTACAATGTTTGCTGCTATTTTTACTCACTTTTTTAAAAACATTTTTTTTTATCATTTTTTAACTTTAGGCACCCTTCTTTTTGTGCATGGATGTTCTAAATAGATTGACGTTTTTTGCATTGATCTCGGCCTGTGAACCTTTTTTGTTGCTGTCCAGCCCAGTCGCAATGGTGTGTGGGTATCTCCTCTGCCTTCCTTTCTTGCTTGTCCATAGTACCAACGCACCCAAGATAAACTTTTTTGTTGCCCTGAGTTGACCGGTTTCACAGCAGCCCTATGACTATTTTATTTCTATGTAATATCTGTTCGATTGAGAGTCCACGATAAATAAATAAATAAAAAAAACTCTTAACACTATCATTTAAAAATAACCATGTCCATCTGACCTACTCTTTGTAACCAATATACAATACAGTTTTGAGAAGTTGCAGTCAGGGCTGCTGCATGTGTGGTTTATCACTACAGGTCTTTTTATTTCAATGTTCGTCAGTGAGTATTTTGTCAATGTGGCCAAACATCTCCAGTAAGTCGACTTTGTGCTTAGAATTCTTGTCGAATTACTATTTCCAAGGTCAATAATGAAAGTTTAAACCCAACATTTCCCTGATATTTCTGAATATGAACATATTCACAGCAAAACATTTTAACAAAGAAACATAATCAGACCAAGGACTTGTACTGTTAACTTTTAACCTTCTTATCACCTTCATTCATTCTCAGCAGCAGCAGCAGCAGCTGTGGCTGTGTGAAAGAATGACCAGGAAATTAAGTATTTGTGGTGCAACTTTAAAAGAGACATATCCTGTACTTTCCTGTTAATTTGGGTTCAAAGTTACATTGCTCCAATAAAAGCTTTTCACAAAAACACTAAGATGTGATAAGAGCTACTCTATGTGGTAATGAGGGTAATTAAATATTAGCTGTCCTTCTGATATTTACCTTGTCAATGTCAAATCACAGGCGGAGGTACAGAGTTTAGACACATTCCCAAATATCAGTGTACACAGAACCTGCAGGAGGCTTTTTGTACAAACTCTGCTCTCTGCTGGGTGATACTACTGAGGGAGGTTGGATCACCAAAGTCATTATTTCTCATCTTTGGGGGACCATGAGTGTCTTTATGGTATTTCTTGGCAATCTACTGAATAGTTGTTGAGGCATTTCAGTTTGGTAAACCGACCCGCAGTCTTTGCCATCCCTAGATCAGACCCACTTATCAGTACACACTGGCTTAAGAGGCAAAAGATTCAAGACCCTAACATGCTCCACAAGATCTTGTGTATGACCAGAACAAACTAGCATCATACTGTCTGCGCTTTAGTCTGCTGATCCGCTCAACCTCCTCTGTTCATTTGGTAATCCGCAGAGCTCTTTCCATGATTATGCTATCACAGAGAAACCGTCTGTTTCCACTGTAAAATAGGGATTAAAGCCAGCCTCCTTAATTCAGACGGCTCACTAACCACTGTGTACTCACCCCAACTCACCAAATGAATAGATGTTCTCCTGAGAATAAAGAGCTGTGCGCCGAAAGACAAAGCAAGGTGAGTGAAAGCTAATGAAGAGGAGATGCAGAGGAGGGGAAGAGTGACACATAGACACGCGCTCGGTACAAGCACGCTGGAACGCTGTTATTTCTACCGTATGTGGACCTCTGCTTTCAAGATCCAATCTTATTATGACTCTGAGATTTATTAGAGGTTTAACTGAATTGGCCACAGTCAGTTTGTCAGCAGAGCAGACAGAAAATTAGAACAGGCATTCCCTAATCTGTCTCTGATGCAGCCATTTTTCGTCATTAATGTCACACCGTCACTGTCAGTGTCTTTGTGTTTGGTTGGTGTCATGTTTTATTCAAGACACTTTCAAACCATAAAAACAATACTCAGTGGCTGAATACGTTTTCAGATCCTTTAGTTCAATAAAAGTACTAATACCAAAATACTGCACTACATGTAAAGGACCGTCCACACCAAGAATGATATCTATAACGGTAACTGTAACTACATCATTTCAAAAATGGTTTTGATTCAAGTGGATGGTGTAGTTCACACCACAACTAGTGGTGAACAATATCGTTTGAATCACCTTTGGAGTGATTTCATAAACAACAGAAACACTAATAGCCAATCAAAATCCATCCTAATTTGCACTTTACGGAAAATTATCGTTCATCAATGTGGATGCTCACATTATCGTTACAGTAATTGTTCTTGGTGGATGGCTCTTAAAAGTCCTGCAACCAAAGCCTTACTTAAGTATGTGAGTATCATCACTAACGTACATGAAGTAATCAAAGTAAAAGTATCCATTGTGCAGTAAAACATTCCCTGTCCAGCCTGCTCAAACTGAAAAAAATGGCCATATAGGTCAGATGTGCAAATAGCTTGTTATAACCCATATGTTAATTGTAAGATGGCCCCCTCTAGTGGTTGAAGCAATTATGACAGGAGCAGAGGAAGAAATGACTTATGGTAGCATAAAAAAGGGACAAAATTTACATAATGTTGTTGTGTAATGTTGGTCCCTATAGGGTGGGCGAGCAGGCGGTGGATCAGTCAAACAAACACAGGACTTTCACCCAGAAGACTGGTATTCATTTCCCGAAGTCAACTTTAACTTGCTTTAGTAACAGACAGCCTAGTATGCTAGTATGTGTAGCATAATACGTTAGTGAGGTATGTGAAGTGTCTTATGTTAAGTGGCATATCATATGTCACCTATGCCATGTAAGTCACGCTTAGTTAGAAAAGTACTATCTAAATCCAAATCATGATGTTTGTCCTAAACTGTACCACATAGTTTTGTTGCCTAAACTTAACCAAGTAGTTCTGAAGTGGAACTGCAACCGTTTAGTATTGTTATGGACTAGTTTAAAACTGTGACCTTTAGAGCGGCAACACAAACCGCAGTTCCAACAAAAACTTTTGGTATAGTAGCTTTAGAACAAAAAGTAACCCCTTTGGACGTGTATCTAGACCGTAGATCCATTTACCATTTCCACTCTCTTTCCACTCTCTCCTTCTCTTAAATTGTTGCTCCGTCCAGCTTTCGTTGTATTTGATGCAGAGGGAAGTCTGCACCTTTTTTATCGTCCAAAGAACAGGGCTAGCACGCCGACATTTTTACAGTGTCTCTCGATTGGATATTTAAAAGTGCGGGTTTGTGTGCAGAATTCTTGTTGAGCAAGAGCAGGGGTGTAGAGTTGCCAATTTCTCTCCAAGTGAGGCAACAGAATATACGCAGTTCACATAATCCAGTAGAAATTCATGTACATTTTTTAAACGCTCAAAGATCCAATCATCACTAAAGAATACATCATGCAAGAGAGACAATAACAACAAATGGAACAGTTTAAGTTGTCATAGTGAATTTAAGTGTGTTGATAGATTCACATCATCAACTCATGCACTGAGTAACATTACAAGTAAACATTGTACCTCAAAAGTTGCCGGTAGCAGTCGGCAAAGTGAATTAAATTATTTTTTTTCAGTCTACAGCTGCTGCTAGAGGCAGCAAAAACATCCATTCATTTCTAGCTATAGTTAACTAATGTACGAAAAACTTGCCATAGTATGAGGAGTGGTTGACTCCTTTAAATACAGGAGGAGACATAAATGATCTGAATAGCTATAGGCCTATCTCCAAACTATCATGTCTTTTTCGTCTGCAAATGCTATTTTAAGTCCCTGCCAGTCTGGGTTCAGATCCAGCCATAGCACCATTACAGCAGCAACTGTGGTTGTAAATAATATAGTTTCAGCCCTTGATTGTAGGAGACACTGCAGCAGGGAAGTTTGATCTTGATAGACATTGCTGCAACTTATTTGTCTTAATGGACTTTTTTTCAACACTTTATTGCAATGACTATTATATACCTGCATCCTTCTAGCCCATTGAATATGAACTCAGGACATTGCTGTAAATGAGCTAAATGCTTAGTCAATTTTCCCTGAACAAACAATGGTTTGATTGATTGTGGTTACAAAACCAGCCACAACTCATGGCTGAGCAAGAATAACAATTCTCTATTGACCAATCAACGGACTACAGTGTTTCTAACTCGGTACCCCAACAGAGGGATGAAGAATAATGGGGACAGTTCTATCGGTATGATCCACAACTTACTACAATGGAAACAGAAAATTCACTGTTCTAAAGTGCACCATACTTACCTGAACTGAACCGGACTACTTGGTGGAAACGGGGCTAAATGTCATTCTGGGACGAGTCATAAAAGTCTTTTAGTAAGTCTGAGGAAGCCGACCTATTCCGTCAATCAAGTATGAGAGAGCCTAAGCCTTACCGCCTAATTTTATTTTATATTATTGGGCCACTGGGATACGCTCTATTGTAGATTGGTTAGATGACAACCCATCACCCCATGATGGACTAGAGATGGAACGGGAGGATTGCCTACCATATTCTATTAGAGCGGTTATACTGTCACCTGTGCCAGTCAATAGAACTTGCTTCAAACATAATCCTATAATTTACGACTCAATTAGGATATGGAAACAACTAAGAAAACATTTCAAGCTCAATACAGTGTCATATCTGCTACCTATAGCAGCGAACCCCTCCTTCAATCCCTCTGTTCTGGATGGGGCCTTTATTACCTGGAAGCAATTAGGGATTTGTAATGTTGGCAACCTATACATAGAAGGTACTTTTGCTTCTTTCCAGCAACTCCAGGAAAGATATAACTTGCCCAAGAATCAGTTTTTCAGATACCTCCAGATTAGGGATTATGTTAAAACACATCTTCCTAATTTTGAGAGGGCAAATCCAGACAAGCTAGAGAGTTTATTTAATCTGTTCCCTAACCCACGTTACATAATCTCACAATTATATGAGACACTACAAAGTATGTGCCTTCCCAAAATGGACAAGATAAAAGAAGAGTGGGAAAGAGAGATTGAAGCCTTGATACTTCCCAGTGTGTGGGAGGAGAGTTTGGAGTACATCCATGAATGTTCCATTAACGCCCGACACTGCTTAATACAATTTAAAATCCTGCACAGACTTCATTATTCCAAGACAAAGTTGCATAAAATATTTCCTGAAGTCTCTCCTTTGTGTGAGAAATGTGAGTCTATGGAGGCTACCTTATCACATAGTTTCGCTCTTTGCCCCAAACTTCAAAACTATTGGTATGAAATATTTCAATTTTTTTCTGTGATTTTGGGGGTCCAATTAGAACCAGATCCTATCTTAATAATTCTGGGAACATCAGATGAGCTACGGAGGCTAAATGTTGCACGGCAGCGTCTTCTGGCGTATGGTTTTATAACGGCAAAAAAACTGATCTTACTTTACTGGAAAAAGAAAGAGGTGCCCTCCTTCAAGGAACGAATGAAGGGCTTTCATAAAATTTGGCGACCTTTGGTCTCTCATCTCGAAAGAGAATCTAACTGAGACTCTAGTTTAAATGCACTCCTAGGGAGGGTTGGGTAGGTGGGGGGTATGCTCTATTGTTGTTTTGTTTTGTTGTTGTTGGTTTTTGCTTGGATGTTGGTTTTGTTTGCTTATAATTTGCTACTTGTCTCACTTGTCATTTTTGTCAGGGATTGTGTTTGTGGAATTATTATTATTATTATTATCATTTTTATTTTATTTTTATTTTTTTTCTGTAAAAAAAACAAACAAAAAAACAGAGGAAACCTAACTATCGATTATCAATTTCACTGTTTATGACTGGTTTCCCAATAAACATATTTGAAAGAGAGAGCCTAAGCCTTGTCAGTGTTTTGCTATTATATCTGATGTTTTGGGTTAGTATTACTGCTGCATTAGTGTAGGTTGCATTTTACTGCTGTTAACTCCTTCAAATACAGTTGGGTAGTTTAATCTACAACAATCCATCACATTCTACAAGAACATCATAAGTTTGTGGTGTGGTTGTTCTGTGAGAACCATGTCTCTCTAAAAAGTCAACTTTTAATGATGTCAGAAAAACCAAGACAGTTTTAAGAGTTCATTTAGCTTAAGAAGTAGCAGAACAATCTCAACACATAAAGGAACACTTCCTCCCTCAGTTTATCACAAACACTCAAAGTCAACACATCTGGAGATACACGGTTTTCACTGGACAGGAAGTAACTAGTAACTAAAGCTGTCAGACTAATGTAGTGGAGTATAAATAATATAATATTTGTCTCTGAAATGTGGTGAAGAAGTATGAAGTTGCATAAAATTAAAGTTCTCCAAGTACCTTGACTTAGTACTTAAGTACGGTACTTGAGTAAATATACATTCCACCACTGAACACATTCGATATTCTTGGCCTGTCTGGAAGCCGCCTCCCTACTGATTAAAAACAGTATATTAAGTATACAGCAGGTGCAATCACCTAAATTTACATGATTAGTGAAGTATGTCTCTCACAGGGAGAAGTTTGTGTTTGGGTGAAGAAAAAACATTCATACTTCTAGGGAGTTATATAAAAAGAAAGCAACTGTCTGGAGAGAGGCCGCTGACAGATTTAGGTTGTGATGATTCCCGAGATAGGAAGAGAAGGATGCTGAAGGTTCCTGCCTTCTGGTACTATAACATCAGTTCTTTCATAATTTGACGTAAGACTTGACTTTTATTGGCCCTCTGTTTTGGTTGCTTTTTGTGCTTTTCCCTCTCCTTAAACTTTGAAAGGAGAGGATCATGAGGGCCAATATGAGTCATCAAAAACATTTAGGTACATTTTTAGGATCCTGATCTGCGGCTTGGTTGAGACGGAAGCTTGTTTAAGATTATGGTAATATTAGCGTTTATAGGTTTAGTCAGACTGAAAGATTGCTCTGAGGTGCTGCGATAGATCTCTGGCGTTAACTAAATTGTAATTGTCTTTTTTTTTCCCTGTATAATTTAACAGGTGAATATGTTAATTTGTGACCTGATTTATACAAAGAGATCTGACTTGATGATGTCGGTGTTATGAGATGCAATTGGCTTCACTCAGACAGCGGAGAGCACAAAGGAGAACAAAGGATGAGACTGGAGTGAGACTGGAGTAATGAAAAATATTGTGGCGAGGCACAAAGACATCCATGGGCTTAGATAGAGAGGAAATGCTAAAAATATCAAACAATATCAAGTGTGACCTTTACAAAGAGCTGGGGTATTAACAGATTAAACAACCTTGCAGGTTGAGACGAGACTACAGCAGACACAAAGAAATCACCAGGTATATGGAGCAGCACGTGATGAGAGGAAGCAACCTATTAATTCGATTTTTTTGATCCATAAACAAGAAGAAAAAGGTAAAAATCTACTAATGACATATTGCCCCATATATGCCATAGCGGCCATGCCATAATTATGCATAACTTAAAGCCATATTTAATGTAAACTGGTGAGTTGAATAAAAATGAACACCTGTACAGTTGTCATTTATCTCTGCTATGAAGTTGGGCATTCAACATAGGGGTCAATGGGGATTGGCTCACTCTTGGAGCCAGCCTCAACTGGCCATTTAAGGAACTGCATTTTTTGTCAATTCTGGGTTGCCAGCCCCAAAGTTTGCCACTTGTTTCAAATTAGTTGGCAACAAGTTTTAAGAGAGACTGAACGAGTAACAAATATTAAAAAAGTAGTAACCACTGAATAATTTTCACTGGCCTCCATGCTGCTTTCTACTGTTTACTTACCCTAATTTTTAGCAGGTTTTCCTGCATTAAAAAAAAACAAACAAAAACAAAACATAACTGCATTAATTTTGGTGGCGAAAAGGTACACTGTGATGAAAGTCAGGGGTTACATCCAGCATACAGTACTTGTATCTGGTTCTAATTAGTAGGGCTGCCTCCGACTAAGAATTTTCCTAGTTGACCACTAGTCATCATTTAGGACCATTGGTCAACTAGTCGCCCGCAATTTTAGAATATCAATTTAATTATCAAATGATATATTTTGGGAGGGGCAACACAATGGTTTGAGTTGAAGGTGTGAGAAAGAATAGTATCAGTAACATTGTTAACACTGTGCTACATTACAGAGAAATACAAAACCGTACTAATGAACCTTCATTAATATAGACCTATATTTTATCTACAAGTGCACGTCACACACTGAGCGAGCCGCCTGTTAATGACGCTGTCGGCAAAGCAGTAATGATTGTGCTAAGTGGCTAATGGGCATGTAGCTACTGACATGTTTCAGATGATACGTAATGTTTGTAGCTGACCAATGAAGATGAGTTTACACATCACCTTGGGTTCATCCTTCACCTTCTCAAAATGATCACACACTTTGGATTTCCTGCCCGACATGTTATTAATTAGCCTGTGGAATAACCACAGGTACCAGCCCTATACATTAACATGACTCCTGACTGCTGAGCGTGGCCTCTTCCCAATGAAATCTTGCTGACTAACGACCTTTGTGGGGCATCCCTACTAATTAATTTGGCATTATCTGTCCAGGGTTTGAGATCATGGATTACTGGGTTTACCAGACACAGGCTCAGGGTCCCAGGGGGTCTGAAAGTCCCTAAAGACAGAGTCTTTAAGAGGTGACTGACAACACTGATTTAAAGAGTCAAAGAGCTCAGTCAAAAGTGGGGATAGTTTTTTTTTTTCTCCTGGACCCTATTAAAGGCTTTTAATATTGAGTATCTAGACTATTTTAAAGTCAGATGTGACTGCTAATCTTTAAATTAGTTTTTAAACTTGCATAAGTTTTTAGGTTCATACTTTGACTACAGCAGGTTTACATTAAAATGAGTAAACCACCAGGGGCTCTGCTATACAAGAATATAACCTGTATCACAGGTGTCCTTCTGAGAATATTTCTTATGGTGCCCAATAGTTAACTGTATATATAATGTTTGATTTGCTGCGGCAGGAAGTTTAGGACAAGAGGAGATGTCCTGTCTTAATCTCCAGTGTGGACAAACACCGACATTTAGGTGAAGCTTCCAACAACAGGGGCACTTTACACAGAGTTAACCTGCAAAACTACTGCAGACAGTACACTGCTAATGTTCACGTGTCTGTACCCCGGGTGTCAACTGTCTCATGTTGTGTTCATGTTTGAGATGTGTGTCTGATTTCTACCGCCGCCCCAGTAAAACAGACATGACCAGAGTTTCCTTTGTGGCACTGACAGCATTAAAAATAGCTTTTAAAGAAAAATCTATAGCAAATTCTCTTTGCAGAATAAAGTGTCCCAATTGCTCTGGATAATCCAAAAACCTCACTGGGAACAGCTTTCACTGGAACTACTTTCCACTGAAATTATAGTCCTCATAAAAACAGTTGACAATGTGTTCTGTGGATTAACCGGGGTAACTGGGACACTGTTTCTGCAAAACCAAAACAGGGTCCTTTTTTTTTATTTGGATGAACCAAACCTGGCTCAGTCTGTAACAGTTGAAGCAATATATGTGGCATAAACATGCCCCAAAGTTCACCAGTCACCTGAATGAATGACTGTTATACTATATGCATGTCCACTCATTCACCTGTGATTTTAGGCAGAAACTTCATATCACTTCTTAATGATTATATATGCGATCTAACAGAACCCAGGCACTCAGCGCCATTAAGAGTCACTTTAGCATAAAAAAGATCAAATAAATGGAAAAGCTTTAAGTGTTTTTTTGACCACCAACACACTATTTAATGCTGAGATAAAGTCTAATAGAGCCATTTAGAGGCTGCTGACATCACTATGTGAAGAGTACATCAGTTCACACCTCAAAACAGTCAATTTCATTCTTGGAGGTTTTTGAATAATAACGCTTCGAAAGGTCTGTGGACGTTAACAGAGACTTTGAGCTGGGGGCTTTAACACTGGATCGAGCTGAGGAGTTGCAGAGCCCTCCAAGGATAATGCTCTGTCACGGTCAATATTGTGAGCTGAATGACCTGTGTATGTGTGTGTTCTAGTAAGTGTGAGAAACGAAAATAAGGAAACAGAAAGACTTCAATTTCCCATCCAGTCTTAATTTCATGGTCTCTCTTTGTTAAAACACAATATGGAGACAGTGAGTGTGACTCTATCTTTGCCTCTCAGATACACTCACATGCACGCACGCACGCACGCACGCACGCACGCACGCACGCACGCACGCACACACACACACACACACACACACACACACACACACACACACACACACACACACACACACACAGACACACCTACCTGAGTGTTTCAGTCCATTTGAGCTCCAGCTCCAGAGCCATCTTGTCCATCTTAAGTTTCTCCTCTTCTTTGGTGGTGATGAGTTTGGCTTCATGATGACGCTTCTGGGTCTCCAACTCTCCCTGAGAAACAGACGGTCGGTCAAACTCAGAGGGACTGACAGACAGACACACAGATAGACCTTGGTTGGTGAGCCATCGTAGTTTAAATGCTGCTCAGAGGTTTTTTCCGCCCTGACAAGAATCCATTTCTTTAGGCAACTCTGAAAACTTTTGGGATTTTCTGTAGCATGAAAAAAGGTTAAAGCCTTTGCAGTAACATGGCTGACAGCTCACACAAAATGTTGCTATTGGCAGTGTCAATCCAAAACACTGATGACATGGAAGTCCTTCAAAAACCCACTCTGGTAAAACCCAAAGTCTACGTTGCTGAACTGAAATGATTCAAAGATTGAGGAGTTGATAAACAAAAATAAATTTGATAAATATAAAAAGTGATTAGTTGTCATTAATAAGACAAAAAAGCCATATCATAAAGAATATGCTGCTTTGCTGTAAATGGAATATTTTGGATTTTGGATTGTTTGTCAACCTAAACAAGAAATTCTTATTCTTATTTTAATAAAATATCATTATCACTTAATTAATTTGAGGGTCAAGCTATACTGTGAAAAATCCAGCTGATCCCACAAGATACAGTATGAGTTGTTGTATGGTGTGTTTTTGTGTATTTGCACCACCATCTTTGGACAAATTTGAGTTTTACATGTCAAAAGTGAGGACACTGTTGGGAACAGTTTGAGAGTTAACACCTGGTTAGTTTAAGTTAAAGATAAACTTTGGCACTGTGACATCTTGGACTCTATTTTCCAGTGTGACAAATGTGACAAAAGTGACAAATGGAGACAACCATTTTTGAGAATGGTCCAGTACTGAGAGAGATCGCTGCAGCCGGAGCAGTAAAACAGGCTGCAATATAGTCCCAACAAGCAATTGTGCGCCATTAATTTAAGTGCTTGTTTTTGCCTCTGACAGGCTAAGATTGATTTATAAGTGTCTTACAACATTACAGAAAAAAATTCTACAGAGAAATTCAATGTTTTTCCTTACCTTTCACTAATTTGATCTGATTGTTAGTATGTATAACCATGTCTCGCTCAATGGAGGAAAGAAAATTTTACTTCCATTTGTCGTATTATATTTGGTGGTATGGCTCTTTTCTGGGGCCTCTCTGCCTTTCCTAGGCCTACGCTGAAAGTCTAAGGTGGAGAGAGCAAACATCCCTACCCTTCCATGTGCCTACATGGAAAGCCTGAAGCAGAGAGAGCAATCCTCCCTGCCCTTCCATGCGCCTACATGTAAAGCCTAAGGCAGGGAGAGCAGCAGCAAAGACCTCCCAGGAACAGAACAGAGCAGCATCAATAACAAACAGAAAGGACATTGATAAGTCAGACACAGCATGAAAAGGAGGAGCTGGGGTGGAGATGGGTTGCAGAGCAGCTTACAGAGGAAGCAGCAACAGTAGGCAGGCCACAGCAGTTTAAATAGGGCACCCTGAATGATATTTGCCAATTGGTTGCATAGAAAGGAATCATGTGATCTATCAGCTGACTCCCTTCCATCAATCAGCTGCTCCATTGGTTGATTCGGCTGTTTGAGATCAGGTGATGTAGCTGAGATGTGAGCTGAGCTTAAAATTGTGTCCTACCTGAAATAATGCTGTGCTCATTTTTTTTTGTATATTATATTTATTCTCAAAAACACAAAGAATACAGTCCTACACTGGACACATAATTTTCCATGTTATGTTGTCAGACAATTGCCCATAGGAGTTACAGCGCAGCCTGTTTTGGTCTCTCAAAAATTGGCCCTTTTTCAAAAAATGTTGACTCCATTAGTCACTTAGACATAAAAAACATGGAAAAATAGGGTCCAGGTTGAAAAAAAACATTCAGGTTTGATGTTAGGCACGTTGTTATGATGGTTGAGGTCAGGTATAGGTGCTACAGAATGCACTTTATCAATGAGTCTCCTCACAAGCACAGAATAAACAAATGTGCATGTGTTTGTTTGTTTGTGCTGACCTGCAGTGCAGTCAGCAGGTTGCTGGTCTCTCTCAGTCGGGCCCTGGTAGCGTCAAGCTCCTCCAGCAGTTTGTCCTGCGCCTCCTTCAGGGTGGAGATCTGTCCCTCTGCTGTTCCGATGTCTTGCTCCCCCTGCCGCACCTCCTCCTGCAGCCGGACCACCTGCGGGGAGAAGAGACCGACAGACAGAGGGAGAGTTAGAGAGAATAAACTATATTCGCAGGCTCTGTTGCACTTGAGGCTGTATCTCAGTGTGGCAGCAACCTTGAAACTACATCAGCATTTTATGCTCAGCGAGGTGGAATTTCCATCAAAAATGCATTCAATAACCATTTCTGTTTCAGATTTCTAAATGAGCCCGGCCTATATACTTTTTGCCAACGTGGCAACATAGTTTTGCAATGCATCAGATATTAATTTGCCCCGACATTAAAAGCATGGCTCAACTTAGGAGAGCACAAATAGCAGCAAACACAGCGTGTAGAAAAACAGAAAAACAATGTTTTCAAAGAGGAGGGACTGGATTAAACAAACCTTTGTGAGATAAAGAATGGAGGCTCCTTGTCCCTGACATTCTTTTAAAATTCCAACAGTTTCAATACTCATGCACCAAAATTGAATATAATTTGGCCAAAATCAACCAACAGTATGGAAAGAATGTGTCACCCACAAAACTACCACTTGTATATCAATTAGTCATGCCATGTCTCCTTGAATTCATGAATAACGTACTGATTTATTGATTGATTGGGGACCACGTTTATCCATCCATCCATTTTCATCTGCTTATCCAGGGCCGGGTCACAGAGGCAGCAGACCAACCAAAGCACCCCAGACATCCCTCTCTCTAGTAACACCCGAGGTGTTCCCAGGACAGATGAGATATGTAATCCCTCCAGCATGTCCTGGGTCCACCCCTCCCACCCTGGAACACCTCTAACAGGAGGCGCCCAGGAGGCATCCTAGTCAAATGCCTGAAACACCTCAACTGACCCCTTTCAATGTGAAAGAGCAGCAGCTCTACTCCAGTCTCCTTCCAGATGTCTGAGCTTACCCTATCTCTAAGGCTGAGCCCAGCCTCCCTACAGACGAAACTCATTTTGGCTGCTTGTATCGGTGGTCTCATTCTTTCGGTCACTACCCAGAACTCATGACAATAGGGCCATGTTTAACAGCTGCAAAATTATATCAAAACATCTGTTTACGAACTTTCACACAACTCGTGCAGTATCATCAAAGTCTCAATTATTTAGTTGTATGCTCAGTACTTCCCAAACACTTGCATTTTCCCATTCAATAACTCAGTATTGGAGATAAGTTTTACTTTCAGTTCAGATTTAACCAAAATGCATGTGTTTGGGAAGTACTGGGCATACGTCTTGAGGAGACTAGGATTATACTACATGAGTTGTGTGAAAGATTGTGAAGGGATGTTTCGATATAGTTTTGCTGCTGTTAAGCATGGTCCCCAATTAGCAAAAAATCAACATGTCTGCCATTTACCATGGAGGCATGCGAGCAAATCAACATTTTCTTCACAGATTCAAGGTAACAAGGCACGACTAGCTGATTCACATGGTCATTTTGTGGGTGAGGTATTCCTTTAAATAATGAATGAATAAGCAGCCAGCAACTGTATTTCGGAAAGCTGCATCAAAAAGCTAATGTCTACATAAAGTACCAAAGAGCATGAACAGGGGCATATATCTTTGCATTCTGCTGACTGAAGCAGTTAAACAGATGGCTTCATTCTAAATCACTTTCAATAATACCTTATAACTCTCTCTGTTCAGCTACAGTCAATGTCTAGTTAAAAAATAATAACATATAATGAGAAAGCTATAAGCCATTTAGGTTTGGGATGTTAAACAGCTGTAACTCATGGGCTATGTTTGGGTTTATACAGTTTATTGTCCACATAGGTCAATTTAATGTGTCTTATAAGAACACATATAAATGGGAGCTGCATATTTGGAAGCTGCCCTCGTTTCGTTTTTTTAGCTGTAAATATGAACGGAAAATACTGTTTACTTCATCTTTCAAATGGTAAATACTGTTTATCATTTATTTATTATTCAGGTCACACACAGTATTAAGGATTCAGACTCCAGGTTTTTCAATTTTTGGAGGTGACATTACCAACCAAGAGGTTAAGAACAGTGAATGAGGAATTCATTATGAACAACACAAACAAAGCTTTCAATGATAAAACAAGATCTTTGCCAACAGATTGGTAAAATTTTAAATTCAACTTTTAAGTCAACATGAACGAGGACTTCTAACAGAGTTTTTCAAAAATGGAAATATAAACATCCACAAATTCAATAACAACTAAACAAACTAAACAATGCTAAAAAAAAAATCATTTAATGTGATCGAAAACATCACAATTAGTACTAAATCAACCTTGGACTGTTTAAAAGTTAGCAGTTTTTGATGTTTAGTTAGTAAAACAGTTGTATTTCTGAGTGTATAATTGATAAGGAAGCAACTAAAGACAATTAAAATGCTTTTAAACACATAATTGTTTGTAACCTTCAAGTTATTTCAAAGCTTTTACTGATCTGACATTGATGCACAATAAGTACAAATGTTAAGTTGTAGATTTCCTACCTCCTCATTGGCTGCAGTGAGTTTAGAGGTCAGCTCCTGACTCAGCTCATCCAACTGCTGCCTGAGAATTGTCTTCTGCTCCTCCAGCGAGAGGCGCTCCCTCTCAAACTGCTGCTCCAGCTCCTGTGGAAACCACCAGAAACACACATCTGTCAAAAACATGTGAGCCATAAAGGCAAATAAGCATCAACAAAGTACTTAAAGGGAACCTACTAAGAGTTTCTTAATTTTTTGTCATATATATGTAGTGTTACATTGTCGGATGTTCATACTAAGATGATTTAAATAATGATTTAAACGTATGTAAAAGCAATCCCTGTGAGCAAAAACCTCAGGTTTCAGAGTGCTCTGAATACTCTGTTTCCAACGTTTTTTCTACTTCAAACACAAACTGATGTCAGCTTGTGACTGATTTCATTATATGGTCATCTACTCCAGGCATGTTACTGTAAGGAACATGATTTAGCCTACACTGGTAGATGTAGCTACATGCTAATGTCAGGAAAACCTGTAATCTTGATTGCTGATGTTGTTAATTTCTCCCCAATTTTGGATTGTATTTCTGCTGGAACATGTCTGGTTGTGTTTAGAAGCTTTTATAGGCAACTTTGTTTACAGGAGAGAGTGCTGATTTATGCTGTCATTCCCCGGCTGCAAGTACACTGCTACATGTAGCTACATGCTGACATCAGGGAAACATGAAATCTTCATTGTTGATGTTGTTCATTTCTCCCCAGTTTTGGATTGTTTTCCTGCTGGAACATGTCTGGTTGTGTTTAAAAGCTTTAATTTGTGATTTTTTACAAGAGAAAGTGCCGCTTTATGCGGGCATTCACCAGCTGCAAGTACACTGCTACATGTAGCTACATGCTAACATCAGGGAAACATGTAATCTTGATTGCTGATGTTGTTCATCTCTCCCCAATTTCGGATCACATTCCTGCTGGAACATGTCCGGTTGTGTTTAAAAGTTTTTAATGGTGATTTTCCATGATAGAAAGTGATGCAAGTCTCCGTTATAGTCATTCCTGGCTTTAATGATGCAGCAGAGATGCCAACAGAGGACCTGGAAATGCTGCCCAATTAAGGCAGATTGGGGGTTTTTTCGGGAGGGGGGGTAAGACGGGCACTAAAACAGAGCATCTCAAAAAAAAAAAAAAAAAAGAATGTATATAGCTGTGTTCCAGCACAAACAGTATGAGGAAATATGTCGAAGTAGAAACCCAAAATACATGTATGAACCTGAAAATGAGCATTTTAGGTTGAGTGGAAAATTCTCTGTGCCTGGATGAATAATTCACAAGCAGGTGAAACAGCTCATGTCCCTGATCGGTAAGGTTGTGCATGTCTTATTGGAAGCTAAGCAACATGTCATTAGTATTCATGGTGTTTTACATCTCTGAAGACTCTCAGACATGCCACTAGCATGGCTAAAAACAGGAAGTGGATGTATCGGAGGTTAACGCTGACACACTAAAAAGATTTATTTCCAGACAGTGACTGAAAAATGGACATCAGCTCTGACAAACACAACTTCAAATCCTTCGTTTATGTGCAGTATTTCCTCAGCTGTGGTGCAGATCCAGAACTTGCCTCCCTCACTCCTCTTTGTTTGACATTACAGTCACTGCATTCATCTGTGCAAAATTCTAAAAATACTTCAAACTATTTCATTGTCCTTGACGGAGAAGAGAGAGAAAGAGCTCTCGAATTGTTACAATAATAAAGCTTATTATGTCTGCTGATTAATGGGGAACGATTTCTGTTATAGCATGCAATGGTTGCTGCTTTCCAAGGACAATTAGAGCTGAGGGAAATTGCTGTAATGTCAAATGAAATTTGCCACCATTATTCATTACACAGAAGGATGGACTTTGTAATGCTGTAAAAAAACATTCAGTGTATTGACTGCTGTGACACAGTTCCATGAAAATGAATGGAACTTCACGGAAATTCATCTGAATGGAAGAAAGAGTGAAAAATCACAGTAATTCATGTGAAAGGCTTAATAACATCTTGTATTTCACCAGCCACAGAATGGAGGAAGTTTCTACATTGGCAGGGTAATAACTGTGAGAGGAGAGTTGCGACTGACACAAATATGCATCTGTAAAACAATCTGGTGCAAAGAATCACAGATTGGCCTCAAAACAATACAGAGTTTGCAAATGTCAATCTGCTCAAACGCTCACACATCAGTCCGCTCCTGTTTTACCTACCAACCGGCTCCCCTTGGTTGCATGCAATAGTTTCACACCCTTATGCAACCCTAAAAAAGCTAGGGATGGGGCCGATACCTGCCCACCTCCAGGCTATGATGAAATCCCAAGCTGCATCAAGATCTGTCCGATCTGCTGTTCGCCTGAAGCCTTCTTCTCCCACAGGTCCTCACAAAGGCTTTCCTTGAGACTGCTCCTTACTTGTGAAGCCAATGGTGAGATGGGTTTCAGGCAAAAATCAGGATAAATGACTTCAAACTTTGTTCTATTTCTACATGTTGCGTAGTCTCCCCTAGGGATAATTACAATGCTTTGTTTTACCTGTGTGCTAACCCTTTGCTAGTTCCTTCCTTACAGTCTCTGGATTGATCCATTGATCTGGGCAACCTATTGATTTAGTAATCAACAATCCAAAATCTGCCATGCATACTGAAATAGATTTATTTTGAAACACCCAAGGCACGTCGGTGTTATTGTCAAACAGTAGCGCCAGGCAGACAATGGTAAGCAGCCAAGAAAAAGAAAATAAGGATATTTATTCCTCTCTTGGGAAGAAATATGGGGAAATATTTTGGAGAAAAAGACTGGTCAACATAAAAACCAAATGCCATGCAAACAATGTTGTTACAGGATGGACTTGGCACCTCACTCCGTTAAGTCATTGCTCTCTCTACAGCAGTATTACTGTAGCTGCTCTGTTTCAACAATGTTGGACCGAAACATGTGCATGGCGACTGAAATTCATCTGTGTTGTTTTGTCGGGAGATGCAGTGACTTAAACAAACAGTAAGTAAAAGTATAAATAATACATGTAATTTGTTAAGTATGCTAACGGCTAAGCTAATTTATGCATTGTAAAGGTGCTGAATCTAATGATGGTGACTAGCAAAAAACGACTGTTTTGTCTATGAACCTTAACAGTTATTACTGAGCTGAATTTCATGTTTTTTTAAAATATTCTTGTTGTTCAGCCATGCTTTATGTGTTGGTGGAGTCAATCTGAAGTAAACTTTTCTGCACTTAACCAGTTACAATTATTAACAACTACCTTTGTGGGGTTTTTTTTGTTTTGTTTTTTGTTGTTTAAGGCCAATAGCAGAAGAGAAATGAGTGGCTATATCCAACTGTGTTAAATGGGCATATGATATAATCACATCTTGATCACAGCACCTGGATTAAATAGATTTTGTGTTGTGGCAGACTTTGTGATATTGGCAAATACTGTAACATTAAGTATTGTGTATGGAGTTGAAACTAGTGATTTAAACCCCCAGTACCTTTAAGCTTCTATCCACCAGCTGACTGTAAGTCCAGTGTTTACTCTCCTTTCACCTCTGTCTCTTTAGCTTGCTAAATGCTAGTTGCTTATGTTGCTTGTCTGCTGTTTGGTGCTGGGCAAGTAGCATCCTGCTGAATTATCAGAATTTTGTTGTTGTTGTTGAAAACAACTGTTACTGGAAACAGCTCTAATCTAAGGCTAATTTATGCCATGTAAAATGCCATAGGCTTTTGCTAATAATGTTAGCATGTTGTATTTGTTGCGCCTGTGTTTAGTATAAGACAGTGTTGTTTTGTCTGTGAACCTTGTGAGCTGCAACAGAGCTGAATTTTGTAATGTTACCTTTGGTAAATGTTGCTGTTGTCTATCGCGTCATAAGAGAAGAGGAAAAGTCCACTAGCCGCTAGGCTAATTTATACAATATAAAATGCTAAAGGCTTGTGCTAAAAACATTAGCATGTTGTATTTGTAGGGAAAATGTGCTTTGTCTGTGAATGCTGCGAGTTATAGTGAAGCTGATTTGTGTACTTGTGTTTGAAATTGTCTCTATTAAGCCATGTTTAATGTGTGTTTTTAATCAACTAAACTTTACAGCACTTCACAGAAACCCCGCTGCCAACTAGTGTTTTGGAGGTGTAACTGCAGAGTGACACAGACACACCACCTCACAATGGCGTAGGCTCTGCATATAGCTGATGCACAAGTATAAATCCAGCTTAATGAGTGCAGAGAGACTCAACCAAAACTGTGAAATAGTGGGCCATAAAACCAAAACAGTGAGCTAAAGGATGCTGCGATGCTTCATAGAGCTAATGGGAACTGTAGAGCTGTGTGGCCATCTGTGTGGGTTTGTCTCTACAGGCATCCCCTTCCATTTACACTTAGTCATTTGATCCATTGTTAATATAAAAATATTTATTAGTGCAGTTTTAAACACTTTGTCCTGCACTTTTATCAGTATATAAAGTACTTTAAATAAGTTGGGAAGTATGACAGAGCTATTTAAATGAAAAGCTGTACTCTAGATTTAGTGGAAACTAGACAAGCCAATCATTTTTGTTACGGTCAGCTAATGACAGGGATAATATTGCTACCAAATGTCTTCATCATAAATACTGAGGTACAGCAGCTTAAATTCCTCTGCCATCTTTCACAAGATTTCCTGCTAGTGTTCATTCTGGAAGACAGAGAAGGTGACCTTGCAGGTGAAGTTCTTAACTATAGTGAGACCCTGACACTGTATTACTGCAGCTGTACTCAAGATAACCCAAAATCCTAACCATGAAATATAATCATTCAATCACAAAATGGATCAATGAATACATCATATTTTTCTCAATATGTGAAAAACTGAATTCGTAGAAATCTTTATTGATATGCAAGGTGAGTCCATCTGATGAAATCGAGGACATGATAGATGGAATCTTCCGGCCGTTGGTCGATTTAGACACAGACAAAGTCAGATGGGGAGGAATCTAATATGACACATCAGGATTCCTGTCATACCTTGCCGCTCGATATAGAGGGGCGAGACCAAGGTACTGCAGACCTGTTCATTTAAATTCCAAACCTGGCCTTCTCACAGACAACTCTCATTATAATTTAAAGCGATAAAAGAATAGAGGTGATGAAAGAAAAGATGATTAACTAGACGTGATGAAACTTGGATCAGACAGAAGAATCAAATGATGAAAAATGGAGGGATGAAGAGGCATTTCTCTTCATCTGTCTGCCCCCGTGATTTTGCAGAAAAGTTTAAAAATAGAGCAGCGGTGAGCAAATGAGGAGCGAATGAATGCTGCCTCCTCCCTGTCGCTCGTTCAATCTGGACATTTCTGCACCAGCACCAGCAGGATAATCATGACCAGGAGTGAACAATGGAAAATTATATCAGTGGGAGGGAATGTGAGGCCATGAAAATCACACAGGGCCAGAGAGCCTGCATATGGAATGCATATCTAATAACTAAGGAAATGCATAACGTTCTACTCTTAATGTAGCTGTCAGCTCTGATCGGGTCTACTGTGGAATATCATTTAAAACACGTCCTCATTATGCAACTTTGATGCAAGAGAATATTTGATCACTTGCTTCCACATGGCCGTGTGTGACTGGAATAAAGGACCCTGTGGAGATTAGGCATCATCACGAGGCTATTTCAGGCTGGTGGAGCTGCATGCCTCGGCTGCAGTCAAATTAGCGGTTTGGAACAACTAGACCTAAGGCTCATTAAACGAGTCCCAGGGCCCGGTTTGTAATCCTCCGGGGGCAATTTCACTGTCTCACACCAGATACAAAAGCTGTCATGATACTGGAAATTTGGGTATTCGGTACTATTTCAACACCGAGCACAAGAGGGAACAAGAGTATGATCTGTGCCAAGCTGCAGTCAGATTGGTTTACTGGCTTGTTTAAATTGGTGTGAGCTGTTTTGTTGAAGCCAGTGAGGTCAGTGGAAGTAGACCCTTAAATTAAACTTTATATGTTGTGAGGGTGAAGTCATTAATATCCACCATCAATCCCATATCATCTTGTATTGACATAAAAGATGTGGCAGTGGTTAGCATTGTCGCCTCACAACAAGAGGATTCATGGTTCGAACCCAGGGTGGAGGGTTTGAACCCTGGGGACATGTGTCAGCTTGGGTTTTCTCCAGGTACTCCAGCTTCCTCCCACAGTCCAAAGACATGCAGGTTAATTGATGACTCTAACGTGTCTGTACAGTAGGTGTGAATGTGAGTGTGAATGGGTCTGTCTCTATATGTTAGCCCTACGATAGTCTGGTGACCTGTCCAGGGTGTACCCCCCTCCCTTTAAATAGCAGGAAAATACAGCGCCATTCTGACTTTAGAACAGGTTTTTGTCGGTTAATGGCGCAGTCGCTTTCTGCTGCCTCAACTTAGCAATATGCCAATAATGCACCTGACGACATCTCATTTTAAGACCTGCATGCCAATGTGGGTGCTGGTCGTGAAAATGACATCTGTGTTGGTCTGAAACTAGCAATGACAATAGGGCTCACAGTGCTAGTCAAGATGTAGTCAAGAAGTCTTTATCTTGGATCTAAGGAGCTTTTTGACATATTAGTTGTATGTTATAGTGTGTATATGGCATAGAATATCAAGAGGTGATGGACTACTCTGAGATGTAACTTTTGGATCATCAGGGCAAAATTCATTTAACATTTGCCCTGTCTCCTTGACTTGTGAATACATTGGCTTGAATCAGAACAAAGTTGAATTGATTCAATGGAACACAAATCAATGCCATGGACTGATATTAAGATGGAAGACACGTCTCCACTTCCTGCCAAAATAGCCATGGGCACTGCCATCTTGTGCTGGTGACATCATTTGGAGCCAGAGTCAGCACAGTAGTGATCAGGTATGGAGCCGCTGTAACTTCAGCCCCTTTTACACTGCCAGATTTTCCGCGAATGTTGGGCCGTTTTGCCGGCAAGCTGCGAACGTTTATACACACAGAGCCGGATTGGCGAGTTGATCCGAGGTGCCCAATTTTCCGCCTCGTAGGGTAGTCATATTGGCGGAACCCTTTTAGTTTAAACAGACCAAGGCTGTTGGAGACTTGTGGGAGGAGCTGTTGATGACGCCGCACGTGCGACCCACTGGCGGTGAATAAACAGGAAACAGCTGATAGCAGGAATTAGTGAGCAGCTAGTAGCAAGAGGGAAATACAAACCTGACAGACACTGTAAAGATGAGCAACTGGGGAGACAAGGAATTGCGCATCCTCCCTGTCCTCGCAAACGAAGAGGCCATTAACCGTCAGATGACGGGGACAGTGAAGGACGGGCCGACTTACGAGAGAATCGCCGAAGGACTGACCAGCCGTGGCTTCCCTCCCACGTCACTGTTTACGTCACGCGCTGAGCTACACGTTTTGTTACTTGCTCACGCCCCCCATTGCCCCAAAAAAGGCACATTCTGTATAATCAAAAGTAGGTAGGCGGCATTTTGCTGCACTCCCCGATTTTGTTTTTATATTGCCAATGCTGAAAGAAGACTGATTGAGCTTTCCTGCAAATTTGCACAACTCTTATCTAAAAAGGGCTTTGGTCCACCTGCCGAACTCAATCGCGAGTCAATCACAGCTGTTATCACGCCCTCTTTTTACAGCATCAAATAACTAATTAAAACCAAACTCATCAGGAAGATCTTTGACTTTTTATTTTGGCTCATATCTCTTCCGCTAATAAAGAGAAGGCAGGATTTTGACCTACACTGCAGCCAGCCACCAGGAAGCAGCCAGGGAGCAATCAAGATGTTTTGGCTTCACTTTTGGGGAGCTGTCATGTCGTCCAACTTTCTATACAGTCTATGAGTAACGAAATAAAAAAAACAATAATCCAGCACTAAAGTGCAACAAACCGAACCCCAGCCTTAAAAATGACCACAGAGTTGAACCAACACCTCTCTGACACTGTGCCAGAACAGCAGATTATGTTACTGGAACATGCACTACAATGTAAAATTGTCCCTATTGTGGTATCTCCAGAGGCAGCCGTGTGCATTTTCAGGATTTGTCTCTTTTTGAAATTTAGATTTCTAGGTTGTCTGGTTCATGTCACAAAAAAGGTTAAAATGTTCAAGATCACAGGAATATTAATAACACAAATTATCTGTTTTCTTTGAAGTACCTTCAAGAGAAATTCACAATAGCTAACACCAGCTTTTGCTGAGGAAGGAGATAAAAAAACCTCTCTGCTTCCCAAAGAAACTCTCATGTTCCTCCCAAGGAGTAAAAATATATTCCATAGAATATGCAGTAGACAAGCAGTGTAAAAGCGCCATCTAAGAAGTGGGTGTACACTGTATGTATGAGCTTAAACCCTGTTAGGGTCGCCACACACTGTGCTAAGTAAGTAGCAGTGAAATATTTATGCTGCAAGTTTGAGACACACATACGCACACACACACACACACACACACACACACACACATACACACCCACACGTACCAGTTGGCTGCAAGACTCACATCCCTCAGCCAAAGCTCACATCAATCTCTTTCACTGTCCCATCATTTAGTCCTAATTTTGATTACTTTACTCACTTTATACTCTCCACTTGCAGTTTTATGTGCAGTAAATGTCATCAGCGAACAAGCACCACCATGAATTTAAATCTAAGGGTCCTGCACTCTTTTCAGTGACAAAACTCCTACACCTTTTCAAAACTTTAATTCCCTGATTTCGGTGCTTAACATAATTAAGTCACATAGTCATTTTACCTTTAATAGCATTGATATAAAAGCCTAAGTCATCATTTAAAGCAAGAAATATCAGAATATATAAAGCATAAAGTTTAATTTCTGGCCCTTTTTTAATCAAAATTTTCACATTTCTAAGCTCTAAAAAATTAATGGATTCTTTTATTGTGAATTTCCACACTTCCTAACATGTGTAGGTAGCGTGTCAATCTAATTAGTACCTTTGTTTCCTGCACAACAGCACGCTAAAGCAGCTGTGTGCCTTTGTGTGTAGTAGCACCCCAAAAAAAGCACACTGGAGTGTCTTATCACCTGCATGAGTCATCAGGCAGGCTGCATATCGTGTCCGCATGTGGCTCCCAGCAGCTGCCACATCTCCAAACTTTGTTTTCATTCAGAATTTATGTCTATTTGTCTTTTTTGAATCTCTTTTGTAACATTATATTACCGTCAGCAGCTCCTCCGGGTTACTCACATTTCAACCAGCCCAGGTTACGTGAGCTCAGAGGTGTTGCAGATGACATTTAGGAGTGATAAATATAAATGTGCTCCCACGTCAGTAGGCTGCATTTCCTCCTTTGCCATGCTCTAACTCACTGTAGCTCCTTCTGATGTATTTTAGTCCATTCAAAGCCTAAACAAACAGGCTTTTTGCAGGTATCTGAGCTGCTGTCACTTACGTGTGATGCTGTAGTAATTCTACGCTTCAATATCAGTGCGCACTCTTTTATATCACCCCTGTGCAGAGATTACAAATCCCAAACCTCATTCATTGCAGTCACACCTTTGGAAATTGCTGCTGGTTTTGCTCCTGTTCACATGATAACAGAGGATGCAGGCAAGTGTGATTATAGGCATCAGCTTCACTGACTCATTTTTCCTGCACTGAAGAGCTGATCAATATTTTTCAAAGTAACAGCTTTTAGATGTTTTTCTTCTGCTATATTTGCAGTAAAGGTAAAAGAAAAAGAAGCTTAAAGCCCTGCTTTGGTTTTAATGAGTACACTCTGATCTTGAAAAATGCAGGCTAGCTGGATAAAGTTGGAAGGCAAATACACTACAAAATAAGTTCTTGGTTCCACATGATGTCTCCTATAGAAATTGCTACAACCCGAGGGTCCTTTTAAATGTAATAGATCCTGTCGTCCGGTCATTAAATCCAAACATTCCCTGAAAAATGGTCTCTTGCTTTGTGTTGAAACTGTCTCCTTTTCTAGTTCAGCTGAATACAAAATCATAATCTTTTCAAGTGTGTATCACAGCTATCAGATTTCTGATGCAGTTCGTATTTAAAACACAGTTTAACCTCTCTTTAGGAAGCCATGCCCAGCTCCTATCACCCTTATGTTTACAGCAAATAACGTCTAAGAGACATGAGAGATGTTGTCTACAGTAGATAAGCAGTACTGTCGCTAATGATGTTTATCTATATTTTTTCAACCACTCTTAGCTGGTATCATGTGCCATTTTGCTCATAATCATTACTAGAATCTAGCCTTTACTAACAGATATACCATGCAGGATTTTGCCATGCAGAGAACATTTGTATTCTTGTATTCTTCTTCTGTGTATTCTTCCCCCTCAATGAAAACATTCTATTTTGACGAAATTTAAGACATTCTTACCTCAAACTGAAGCAGAAAAGGCACAAAATTGCGCAGAAAAAATGATCAAAATGCAGGAAATGGATTGGTAGATTATTGTTATTTCCTGAGGGAGGACTCAAATCCCTAGTTTAATGTCTTCCTGCCAATTTTTGCAACAAAACCTACACCCTTGCTTTCAATCATCACTTAAAGGAGTAGTTCCCCGCTGGAGAGACAGTGTTGTCATTAAACTAGGGTATCCCTGTGGTAAAAAGGCACAAATAATTTTGAAATTGGCGCTATATGACCAGAGAAAACACAACACGTAAGTATGCCAAATGTATGTGAACCTTGAACTAATAACTAAGGAATAATCTGAACCCTGTGGCCGGACCAGTTGGGAACCATCGATCTAACATGTTTCTAAAAACATTTGAGGCGAGAAATAGGCAGCTCAGTAACAGAATCTTGGTTTATATTTTAACAACACTGCTTAGTTTTAGGGGCGGCACAGTGGTGTGGTGATTAGCACTGTCGCCTCACAGCAAGAGGGTTCCTGGTTCGATCCCGGGTGGGGGAGCTCTTCCGTGTGGAGTTTGTATGTTCTCCCTGTGTCAGTGTGGGTTTTCTCTGGGTACTCCAGCTTCCTCCCACAGTCCAAAGACATGCAGGTTAATTGGTGACTCTAAATTGTCCGTAGGTGTGAATGTGACTGTGAATGGTTGTCTGTCTCTATGTGTCAGCCCTGCGATAGTCTGGCGACCTGTCCAGGTGGTACCCTGCCTCTCGCCTAATGTCAGCTGGGATAGGCTCCAGCCCCCCCGCAACCCTTAGGAGGATAAGTGGTTAGAAGATGGATGGATGGATGCTTAGTTTTACTGTTTAATCTCAGTTTTTTCAACCTCCGTTTCCACCATGCAGGAAACTTTATGGCGCCCACTTCCTGTTCACAGACTCTCACTAGTACAGCTAAACAGTGCACTAAAATATGTTTCTAAAAATGTTTTAGGTGAGAAAGAGGCAGTAATGTCATTGGTTTATATTTGGTTGGCATTGTCTAGTTCTGACTTTTGAGTTTGGGAGTTTAAGAGGTAGAAAGAAAGAGGAGGGCATGTCTGTTACTTGATCCTCTTTTATACTCTTTGTTTCAGTGGTGGCTGTATCAGAGGCAGGCAATATGAAAATGCTTAAGTACAGCCTGTAGTTTGAGTGACAGCCAGCGAAACGGACACATTTTGTGTTATTGGAAGGAGTTTTGCAAGGAGGGGAACATGGAGATGTAGGTACTGCTGCGTTGGAGGGAAGTTTACCACAGTTCATTTACACAATACCCACACTGTCAAGATACAAAGCAGACTGAAACTCGGCCAAGTACCCTTTTATGACCCACTAGAAGTGTGTGGCAGTGTATGATTCTGCAGAGACTCTGCTCTCTGCCTGTATTTTCTTCTTACTATCTGTGTTCAGGACATTAATGGGCATGTACCCCCACAGCATGAAGGTGAGATAAGGGCTTTATGAAAAGGTAGCGACCAGGTGACTGACCATAAGCTGAAAAAGAAACTCGCATCTAGCCAATCAAGAGTGAAACTGGGATTGGCTTTTATTTTCACTTTTGCTGGTGAGCATGTTCACAAACAGTAACCAACAATCCTGCAAAGCATACCTTTAATTAGAGACAGAAACATCAGTGTTTGTTCTCACTTTCTTCGCATTTATTAACTTTTACAGTCACGGCTACAAACTGAGAACTTTTCTGTTTTTTTTTAGGGAGTGAGAAAAAGTAATCTGAGGTGTTTGAGTGAACAATAACATAAGGACATTATCTGTATTTCAGTACAAAAACTATTTCCCTCGATAACTTTATTCATATGAAGACAGAAAAGCTTCTGGAACAATATTTCGACCTTTGTGAGATGCTACAATTTTACAGTTCAGAGTCTCAAAGCAAACAGAGCTTGTATCGTCTTTTCAGCTCTTGTAACAGATGGTACAGTCAGTGAACAATGTGGAGTCAGCTCAGAGGTTAGAGAGGCAGGCCTGTGACCGGTTACCCGTTGAAATCCCTCAACCAGCTTGCAGAGTGTCTGCTGGGAAGTAAATGAGCGCTGCTGTTTCGTCTCTGAACGACTTAATGAGCAGCAAACAGCAAACAGTAGAGGACTGTGGTTACGCCGTAGTTTAAGCGTGGGTACCAATGCCACTGTAAAGGTCAATATACCTACACACACAATGTGGCTGTGGTCGAAACATATGCAGGCAGCACAAGATGTCTGTCATTTGTAATCACCACTCATTCATTAACAAATACTGTGTAACATCAACAGATTGAAGTGGTGTGACAGGTCCAAATCTATTGGCAAGCGACAAACCCAGAATAGAGAGACACTGACGGAGCTGACAGCTTGTATTTTCACTGAGTCATTCCTGAATATCATACTGTTCAATTTTATATTAGTTGATAATATCAGCTCCATTTCATAATTTACAGATTCGCAGTTGGCGAGCGGTGGATTCTGAGCAACAGGAATAGTGGACATTGTGAAATTATAAAGGTGTTTATCAATCCAGTAGTGGAAAAAGCAATCCTTGATGATAAGCTGCACGACTCAATATTTTCATACCAACAATGGATCAAATCCAGTGTTGGGCAGTAAGACGTTACCAGTAATGCTACAGTAATAACATTACTTTTTCCACCTGTTGTTGCAGGTAGTCCAACTAAAACTTTTTCCACTGGATAAAAATGGAAACAGCATAGTATCTATTTTTTTTATTATATAAATTATTTATATTTCAAGTACAAAAGAAACTTTTGGTAGCCCACTAGAATAATAACATTATTTGCTTTTTAAGACCACTAAAGACATTTTGCTGCAGTGAAAATGATTGAATTAAGATGAATGGACTGAAAACTTTATCTTCTTAGATAAAACAGATGCTGACAAAGTTTTTCATCAGGGACATTAAAGAAAGGCAGTAAATCTTCATATATTACGATGTGAATTATCACAAAACTCTTAAAGTCTCAATAATATTGTATTATGACTTCAGTATCATAATAATATTGTATTGTGGGGGCTCTGGTAAATCAAACCCCAAGTATTCATTTGCCTGTAATTTGCAACCTCACTGCTAAATGCAGCCAAATCCTAAATCCTGCTCCTCTAACATAAAATGTGGAAGAAATAACGAAATAAAATGTTCTTAAAGTTTCAAGAGTACAAATATAGAGATGTTGAGAATGTTGTAGGTGGTTGAGGCCAAGCTAACAGTAACCACTCTATATCTTACTATATAATGATGAAAACTCTGTGTGTGTGTCTGTGGGTGTGTCTGGTGCACGTATTTTTCTCCTCACTGACTTGGTCAATCCATGTGAAATTTGGCACAGTGGTAGAGGGTCATGGGAAGATGTGAATGAAGCAATATTACATCAATTAGCCAAAGGGGGGCGCTATAGCAACCCATTGAAATTGCAAACTTTGAATGGGCATATCTCATGCCCCGTATGTCGTGAAGCATGACACTTTGCACAGAGATGCCTCTCTTCATGAGGAAGACATTTGCCTCAAGAACCCATAACTTCCGGTTATATAGATTTTCTGCCATTTTGAATTTTTTGAAAAACACTTAAAATCGATCTCTTCCTAGGAAGTTTGACCGATCTGCATGAAACTCGGTGAACATAATCTAGGGACCAATATCTAAAGTTCCCTCTTGGCAAAAGTTGGAAAACTTACTAAAACTGAGCTTCTATAAGGCAATGGATATTGCAGAGGGCGTGGCTCATCACATAAAGTTGTATAACATCTCAAGGGTTTCACCGATCACCACGCAACTTTGTAGGCATATGACCACACATAATCTGAGGGGACCCCTCCATTATTGACCCCATCAAACAAAATGGGGGCGCTAGAGAACTAATTTCTTATCTCGGCCTAACCGCCATATCGATTTTTACTAAACTTGGTAGATATGTAGAACAGGACGCCTCAAGGTGACTGGAGAAATTTAACTCTAATTGGCAACTGGGTGGCGCTATAACAACAGAAAAATGCTTAAAAATGGCTAAAACGCGACCGATCACTGTGGCTCCCCCTGTGGCCCAATGTTGTTGTTTTTTTCTAATTTTTGGTATGACTAAGTCATGGTATGGTATGCTGTACATAATCACGCAAACTGTCAGTGTGTCATTCTGTCAGTCAGTCAGTCATTCTACCAGTGCGCTCCACTTTTAAGTCAATACAACATATAAACACTTTAACTATGTGCCTTTTAACGTGCTACCTCAACTACTAATGTACAGTTTTAGCCCACTAACTATCCCACTATTGGCAATGGTACTACTATACTTTCAATAAAGCAATCGTACTATCAAATTCACAAAAACTCTGTCTGAATACATTGCTCTTCTTAATGACTTCAGTTGACTATTTAATCTGCAATTTCCTCTGACCTGTATCCCAAACACACACCATGTCAAACTGTACGTGGGCAACTGTGCACTCAGTGGGTATGGACTAGTATTGTTTATTATTTAAATCTTTACCAAAACAAGAAGAGCGCCACAAATAAATGAGTGTATGGGAAACCTTGATGTTTTATGGGTAGATGTCCTGATCTTCTGCAATTCTGTAAGCTGCAAAGTAACCAGTGAATACAAAATGAAGTGCTGCAGTACTGTAAATATTCCCTCTCAACTGCAGCAGAGTAAAGATGCACAATTTAACCAACAATGTACTTTGTTACTTTCTACCTCTAGTCTCCATAAAGAGAGTGATACTTCTTTCACCCTGGGGAAAACAAGCTTCACAAGGACACCATCTTTATGGCTTTAGATGAGCCCCGAGCTTGATGATGCAGGATCAATTAAAACATACAGCTGTTCGTTTTCCTCGGGCTTGAGCAATAAACACTGATTAAACAAAGACGCAGCAATCTGAAAATTAATCTTGTGGATTTTTGTTTTCGTGCCCGGCGAGCTCACCATGTGATCCCCCTTCTGTTGGACGTATTATTATCTAGTAGTCTACCATGAGTTCTTTTGTTTTTCATCAAAGCAGGAACACGTTTATGACTGTATGTGTGTCACGTTTCAGGCTGAGGTGTGGTTTATAATCAGCAGCTGTGTTTAGGACACTGCCCTGTATATCAGTCTAACCTTGGAGTCCATGTGTGTGTGTTGGTGCGTACTCACAGCCAGCATGCGGTTCTTGTCCTTCTCGGCGTTGTTGAGAGCATTCTCGAGGGTCACTCTGTGTTTCTTGGCGACTTCCTCCAGAGCCCGAGCCTGGCCGTCCTTCATCTGGCTAGCCTCCTCTTCGGCTCGAGCTCGCATATTGTTCATCTCCTTCTCGTGGGACAACTTCTCCTCACGCAGGGTCTGACGGAGACAGGACATAAATATGCATGCACACACACGTTTAAAAAATATGCTTAGATGTCAGTGTTATGATATATGGTACACAGAGAGAGTGCGGGCTGACATTCATCCCATATGCTGTATTTTTCAGCCATATTGTCAGTGTGTATTGAGTGACAGCCAAGGTGTCAATCCTGCATCCTGTCTGTCTGTATCTGAAATGTTGTCACCAAAGTCATATTTGTTATTCCTGAAGCACCAAAACCCAACAAACTTAAAACAAAACATTTTGTACCAGCCTCCATGTAGGAGGGGGGTTACTGATTGAGGAGCTATGGAGCCTAGAATCAGTCTGCCACATAACCTAACCGTCATTCTGATTCTAGATGGAGTCTTAACGCAAGTTGGTGTTTGTCAAATGTTGTTTTTAGCATCTGGAGTGACAGATGCAGTGAGTTAGTTACTGCCTGTCAACCTGAAAAGAATGGCACTTGAAATTCCTGATTTTTTTTTAAACAATAGGCTTTTTTACACATAGATTGTGCTATAGACCCTTCTTCAGACCGCATTTGCATTTCTACGCAGAACTAAATAACAGCTGCATCAAGCTGTTCCAGTGTGTGATTTTAGACAGCAGACTGGCATCGCGGAGGCATTGGCTTCTAGTGTGACATATAACAGATGCATTAGCAGGGCTTTCTAAATAATAATAATGGCATAATATGGCAATAATAATCATTTGCTGTCCCTGTTATATGGTGGCTGATCCCATCCACTGCTCAGAGGGTAATGAGCTCTCAGACCTCACTGTTTTTTCAATTTGCGGTCCTTTTCTTCATCTTTAAGTTAGCTGCTAACTGATATCAGCTGCTTTTTAAATCTTCCGCGGTGAGTCGCACGTAGGGTTGCGAACAATTAACCGATACGACCGGATATCCAGTTTGACAAGCGAGAGATACGGCTGCGTCGGTAGCAGCCTCCTCAATCGATACGAATCAGCCAAGAATCCTTAGATGAATCGACTCTACAATCGATTCATCCTTAGATGAATCGATTGACTCTACAATCGATTCATCCTTAGATGAATCGATTGTAGAGTCATGGATTTGGGTATCGCAGCAATCGGCTGACTGGCTTTAACAGTTTGCATCTCTAAAACAACGTGAGAGCCGGCGGCATGCTCCGTAGCAGGCATTACTGACAACGATAATGAATGTAAACATCAGCGCCAGCTTGACCGGTGGAGCTGAGGAACAGAAGCCAATGCTGGTTGGATAAACTAGGGAGCAGCCAAGCCGCAGCAGAAACTTAAGGCGAATCCTGTCGGTTGTGGGTTGAACGGGGGGTCACAGACACAGACAGAAATACGTATTCCTGTCAAATACAGCGGCCATAGTGCTCCGCGGCGCAAGATAATGGCTTACCGGCGACCGAGAAGCCCGGTCCAAGAAGTCTTCTTCGGTGTCATGACTGCCAAGAAATACCTGAGCAGCACACAGGTATGTGGCCTGTCAGAGGAGAAACGAGCCGTTCACATTTCCACAAACCTCACCGCACTTTAGGGACTGTTCTTTACTTGTCAGGGGAGGAGGGTGGCTGGTTGATTTCTATTTTATTTATTTATTTTATTTTGATCCCTGCTATGTTAATCACTTATTAATGCTGTTTTTGAAGTATGAATAAGTCATTAAGTAATTTATTCCATTGAAATATCATTGATGTATTATAGAAAAGTGATTTATCTTTTTATAAATGACAAACACAGAGTGTAGCAAACACAGAGAAATAGTCTGACATGCTGTCAGTGATAAGCTGCTAGTCATCACAGTCCATGATATCAACTAATAACAGTAGATGTCAGATTCTGCCCCTACATTGCATGTTATTATTTTATTCTGCTTTATGTTTATATTGTACAGCGTTATGATAAACTTTATTCCAGACTCTAGTCCATATAAGATACATACAAAAACACAGACAATACAATAAAAACAACACAACAAGTAGGTTTAAAACACTTAAATTTTACTTAAAGTTAAAGTTTAAAACTTCTTCTCATTTTTATATTGATCCCATCCAACAAAATGATGTTCATTCAGCAAGTCTTTTTTTGGTCCATGTCTAAAAATAAATACTATACTATAATTTGACATGGGATTTTGTTGTTGTTTGTCTTTTTATTTTATTTTTGCCAGTGCCATACAGCAACAATGCTTGGGGATGTGGTCTTTTACAAATTTGAAAATACTGTAAGAATGTCACTTTTATAGAATTGGCTTCTTTATTTTATAATGTATGATTAATGTCTACATCAACAAATGTTAACCACAGAATCATATCGAATCGAATCGCATCGAACCGCATTGGTCATACACTGTATTGAATCGTATCGAATCATTCTGTATTAAAAATATATCGTTTTTGAATCGTATCGTAACCTGTGTATCTAGATACGTATCGAATCGTCTATCACAGAGAGATTCCCAACCCTACATGTATATTGTACCTTTTACATGGAACAGAGAGGCGGCATAACAGCATGAAATTACCACCTTGAAGAGGCAGTGTAAAAGAAAGCTTATGAGCCCTTGATTTCACAAAGAAAGAAACAAAAGCAGACTTGTTTCTCCCGTCTGTCAGTGTTGTTGTCTGAAGAACCAGCCGCTAGCAGATTTCAATCAACTGTAGCTATCTGGCTAATTAACGCTAACTCAGTGAAGCAGTCAAAAATGCCATCTCTAGTTCTCAGCTGACTTATTTTAAAACAAAAACTGTGTAAAAAGGTCTTCAATACACACTTGATGGCTACATACATGATATAATGCTGAAAGATTATGACACAAAGCCAGTATTCTCACCAGTTGCTGATCCATGTGGAAGACATGTAAAACAATTTCATTTTACTGCCGCATAGCGCTAGTTCGCCCTGATATTACAGTGTAGTTTTATTGGTGAAAAATGTGGTTACATTTAAACAGTTTAGTGTTTGGATGCTAACTGGCTTATAACAGGAAAACATACTGACCAATGTGTCTGGCAGATCTAACGTTATCACACGTTGGCTAAATTCTGAAATAGTAGCAACGTGGCTCCTACAGAGTCAATGTGTCTGAATGGGGCATTTTTTTAAGTAACCTGTAACCCCACAAAATAAAGTAATTAGCTAAGGATGTGCTAATTCTTGACCTTGGAGGCAATGCTTTGTTAAAACTGTGGGTATTAAGCTAGTTAGACAGGTATGCTAATGTTTGCATCTTGTTTGTGTCTCTGCGCACAGAGATTGGCTGTCAGGCTGTGCCTAGTTATAGTCGCTAGGCTATGATTGGACAATCAGTCATTGTGGAAGGGTAAATTGGGAAGATTAAGAGCATGCTGATTAGTGATTTGTTAGTTATTAGTTTGTGGGTAAGTAAGGCCTCATCCACACGTACAATGGGCATTTCTGAAAATGGGGTTTTCACTCCGTTTAAAATAAGAAAAAATCTTGTCCACTTAAGCACCGACTGCCTTAAAAAATGTCCATCCAAATAAATATGCACAAACACATTTAAAAGGCTGTCAAGAGCGTGCCAAACCAATAGCCAGTGATATAAACCTATAACCTAAAACTACACATAAAAAAGAAGATGATGTTGGCTAGAAGCCTGAAAAAAAGCTTTTACCTGAAGGCTACCTTAAGCTGTGACCTCTGTAGAGCATTCTGACGCCTCAGTTCCTCAATACAGTGAAAGAGTAACTGAACATTTATGTATAGAAATGTAAAAAGTCTTGTTAGCAAGGTGACAGCCTACACTATTTTGGCCACATCTGCCACTGCGTTAAATGTCTCCTCATTTGTGATACCTTAAAAAACAGGAGACACCAGTACACACACTGACATTACAAACTAAAAGCTCAGTTCTCCCCGTCCACATGTCAATGCTGAGAAGTTGCTGAAATTCTTCACCCCGCAAGAAGTTTTACAAAAGGTTTTCTTTTTAGTGACCTAAAACAGTTTTTGTGTTCACAGGGGGTCAAAACACAGAAAAAAAGTTTTCAGTATAACCATGTATGTGTGGATTAGCCCTGAGAGGAGTCGAAGCTGAATCAGAAACGAGCTGTCTCATAGATTTTAAACTGGAGGGATAATAGAGGGAAGTGGTAAAATATAGGAATGGATAACAGCCAAAAGATGCGGCTCAGAGGGCACAGAGGAGAAAGAATGAAGTCCTGCTGATTTAAGTTGTTACCGAGCACCATATATTGTGTAACAGACAGACGAGCAGACAGGCAAGAACAAACGCCCTCTGTACCCGGCAACAGCGCACTGGGTTTGTCATTGGAACTTTGGTACAGCATGAATCAAGGATAAAGTCACAGAAAGCAGTGACATTCCTGAGAAACTGAAAATAAAAATATAATCTGCAGCCCATTTACTTTGAGTTTAATCAGGGGAGCAGCTGTTTCTTCATTGCATGGGTTTAACAAATTTTTAATGAGCCAAACTGCGCCAAAAAAGCCACATGGGACCAGTGATATCCATTACTTCAGCTGACATTAGGCACAGTAACAGACCCCTAAAGTAAGCCAAAAAACTCTCTGTGAGAATGTTTGCTCTAGTGCATACACAGATTATCTGCCTACTAATGAGATGAGATTCAAAATCTGTTGTAGGTTTATTTTTTCCTCTCGATTTCTCTGTTGAACAATATACTTCTGGTACTCTGCTGATCATAAAAAATTAATGTGTTTTTTGTGCATAAAGATGCAACCCTTTATTGTGAGGCAGTTCAGATTCTTCAGGTTTCTGCTGCACTACCTGTCATTGTTTTTGGCTGAGATGTTTCACATTTACCAAAACACAGGGTATGACATAAGCACATGGATAATGAAAGGACTAACTACTAGGGATGTCCTGATTAAGTTTTTTTGGACACAATCACGAGTTGAGTTGTTTAACATTGGCTATCTGCTGATGCAGAGTCCGATATGATACTTGTATTTACTATAATGAAGCAATAATACGAGAGGGAAGGCTGTTGTACTGAATATCATGATTCGGTCATAGCCGCAGATACAACAGCACGACCTCAAGATCGATATTGCTTTTATAGATCAAACACCATGTATTAGATGACAGATAGCGACAATAGATTATGATTTGTTTGCTCTACCAACACAAATCATTCTGTAACTAATGGGACTGAACTGTTGCCTAGCTCACATAAATGTTCCTGCACAATAGTATGAGCTAACTAATACGTCTAGCTAGCTAGCTAATACGTCTAAACTAGGTCTATAGTCAAGCCTGAATTATGGCAGAGCACTTGACACTTTTGAAGAGTATCACTCAACAGATATCAAAAAGTCTCACATAATTTTCAATTCATGCTTCAGCAAAAGGCTTATGTTATCTCCATGATAACACCCTGCAGAGACCCCCTACGTTTTTTTACACTATGAGTCTGTTTCTGTCACATTCAGTTAAGCGGAATCTGGACAGACAGCTGTGGAAATCAAACAACATCCTGCTATATATGTGTTTTAATTTATCCGCTCCCAGTCTGTCTGTGAGAGGCAGATTCCCCTCTCTGCCTATAATGGGCTGAGAAATAAAACCAATGAAACAATCAATACAAACACTGTTGATTCCTTCCTGTGCGGCTGACATGAGAAACATTTTGGTTCAGAAATGTCAGCTGTCAGTCAGCCTGGTGAAGGCAGTTTGGCCGGCCGCTGTCCTCTCAGCTCCGCAGGAGCTGCTGCTGACAGACGGCTGCTTCTGAGGACAGAGATGCTAAATGCAGGTCAGAGTCGGTGTGGATTGAAAACTACTATCTCCATAACATAATTCAAGTCAGTGGCATGTCTTAAAATATGTCCATCTTTCTGGTGCTGTTACAATCTAAGGTAATGTTTGATAACAACCAACTGGTAATGTAATTAACAGTTTAGAACACCTATAAAGTGGAGTGATACGTGTAGTTAAAAGTCCCAGTGATGCTATACTCTATACCAGCCCTCATGGAATGGGTCTCGTCCAATCAAATTACTTGCTCCAAACTAACTGTTGTATTATGTCGACTAAGGTTGCTGTAAACCTTGCACTCTCAAGCAGCACATTAACAGTTAAATTTGATCAATGAGACTCATCGACCAACATATAAAGCTGCTTGCTATGGAAGAACACAGTGTTCTCTCACTGTCAACACACTTGAACCCAACACACCCATTCTATACTTAACTTGGCCTTTACCAGTCATCTAAAAACTCATGAGTATCTGGCAGATTATTAAATCTATCAGACATTGGCAACAACATGAAAAACCTTTAATTTCCCACCAGGGATCATATTGCTGTGGACTAATTGCTCCAAACCAGTGGGCTGTTTTGGAAATCTACCAAAGAACAACCATCAGACTGGTCAAACTGAGCAAGACTGCTGTGTTGTCATATGGCCAGACAAGCCTGAGGGGGATAATATGAACAACGGGGCAGGCAAACATCTTAGGAGGTTAATTTCTCCTTGTGCACGGAGAGGACAAAGAAAAATAAAGGAGGCAAAGATCAAAAAACATAATTGAGGAAAAGTACTGTTGATAAGGAAGGAAAAGAAAACCAAAGCCTCCCATTAATGTAATGACTTTTCCACAACGTTCTATAATTAAGTCAGACCACTAACATTATCTGAAATGTTCTTTCCCTCCCAGCTTGCTAATGTTGCTTATTTCCAAAAATCACCATTTAATTGCAAAGAACTTGGTAAAACACTTCACAGCGGAAAACCCACTAATATCACCAGATTTTTTTTTTTTTTAGGTTAGTAACCCCCAGCGACGATACTCTCATCAACAGCCAGATTACTGTGAGTAGTCCACTAAAGTCAGAAATCACGGGACTACTGAGGGACTCTGCTGCCACCATAACGGGAAGGTGCCGTAAAGTTTAAGTGGTGCAAGATCTCCTATTATCCCCAGGAAGGCATTCAAATTCACGGCAGCCTCGCTCAGTGGGAGAACTCTCCCGGCTCCCAAGGGATTACACTGCACAAATGTCAGAGATAAAGGGATGGGAAAACACACATGAAGCAGCAACACTTGACATTTACCATCGGCTGTGGTTGCTCTGCTGACTACACTGTTTCTTAAATCATCTGACCTTTAAGCTTCTTGGTTTTTAAAAAGAGGAGCATTTTTTTCCCCCGGAAAGTTGACAAATGCAGTGATCGACAGTTTTGACCCTTTCAACAGTCTGATGACTGCAGTCCATTTATGCTGCTTTTTGCTCATGAGACATTTCAAACTCTGTTGCATACATAAGATATATTATAACCACTCTAAAACAGAGTGACTGAGAGAAGCTCTTATGGTTCAGACATCTTAAAAAAGATAGGAAGATAGAAAAGGTGTAGGAGTCGTGATGCATTCTATACAGTCAGCTATATGTTGCCTTAACATTTTGTGTTCTCCATAAAGGACTTCCTGAAATAAATCAGTAATTCAAGTCAAATAGTCCTTTAACATCTACACAGACTGGCTTTGGGCAAAATATCAAGCTCACCACAGTGCACAGGGGGGTTACTCTGTAAACTCACAGGAATGTCAGTGTTGCAAAATAAATAAGAAAACAGAAATACTAAATCGAACTGAACAAATAAATCAGTTTTGGGAGCAAGTGAGTATTAGAATTGCTTCATAGCTCCAACAAATAGTCTTTTACATTTGGGCTTTTCTCTCCAAGAGGCTGAATTTTGGGGCATTATTGAGGAGCTGAGGTCAAAATGGAAAAACAAAAGACAAACTTTCTACTTGAAAAGACAAATCTCATCTTTAACATGGCAATCTGGCTTCTCTGACCTGAAATAATGATGCACCAAGGCCAATGTTAATATATTTTATATTATCCTAAAATGTATGTTAATCACTTGTTTTGAGTTTTCTTGGTGGTATAATTTGAAATGTTTTTTATGCAAGGACCTATTCTCCCAAATATGAGGACAGAATATTTTACTGACTGTATTTGAAGGAAGGAAAAACAGGTCCGGAGCAAAGTCTACCAAAAACTCCAGTCGCAGCATCTTGATGGCTTATTGGTTATTCAGAACAGTGTTATTCCAGCCTGAAGTGAATACAAATCACACTAGCCAAAGACACACACACACACATATACACACATACACGTACACACCTTCTCTAGGGACTGGAGCTGTTCTCTCTGTCTTTCATCCAGCGCCTGGCTCTGGCTCTGCAGGGACTCCCTTTCTTCTTCCATCCTCAGCACTTTGTCCTTCAGCCGGCTCCGCTCGTTGTCCAGGTCCCTGATGGCTGCTTCCTGGGTCATCTGGGTGGCCTGCAGGCTGCTTATCTGACCTATGACGGGACAGAGTCAACAAACATGAGCAGAATGCAAAGAGTAAAGCGATGTCATCTGCATACTGTCATTCTAAAATGTAAAAATAGAAAAATACAGAGGGAATAATAAATAACGGCCTGTTTATAATGTAGTCTGTTTCAAATGAAGCTGGTAGCCTCTGCAGTTGTGGTGAGTAAAAGCCCCAACACTATTGTTCATATTTTATTACTTTATATCCTCCATTATGAAGAAATAACATTATTTGCAAGCCTGATGCTCAAGGTAGTACTCACCGGGTTGCTAAAGTGCCTCTGCTGTTTAGGCCATAATTTTTCCCTTTTTACTGTGTCATGGTAACATCTCTAGAGGAAATATCAATAAAACTGGGGTGTTGTTCTCGTACAGCTGTCTACAACAGCAGATTGATCGAGTGACGGCTAGACTTTCTGTCGGGACTTCATGAGGTGTCCCAGATGTGGCATTGGTTGTCATCTACTATGACACACTACACGAGATAAAACAATGGATTATTGCGTATGACACTCGTCGTTCACGATCCCAGCCGACACGGTATGATGCTACATCAGGCTATAATCGGGCTCATATTGTGTAGCGTGTACCCAGCATTAGCTTTCTGTTTATCTGCATCCATACACAGATATCTGTTTATGGAGATTAGCCAAAAAGTTGTCTCACTCTGTCTCCAGTTGCTGAAGGGACTGTAAACAATGATCGCTGCACAAAAAAGAAAGTATTGCCCCACATATCTGTTGGCAACACCAGAACCCCTGAACTATTAGCAGTTGCCCTCAGAGGTAAAGTTATCTTTTGACCAATAGCCAATAAGTTCCAAAAATGTTCATGACTGTAGTGAGGTAGCTAGCTATGCAGGACGATGTTGCTGACATTCTTAATTCTGCCTGCAAAGCTCTATTGGTTGATTGATTGATTGATTGTCTCACCAGATCCATTTGAATCACTCAAAAAATCTGAGATGTGGGTGCAATTCCAAGATCTGGAACCAGGCTTAAATTTGCTTTATGTAGTTTTGGATATTGTCTCTATTCATTATAAAATCTGAACCAGTCTGAAAGGGCAAAAAACACAAGCACTGAGAGATGCCCAGGTCAGACCAATTTATTAGCAAGATGAAAACAATGATGAGAGATAAAATTACTACCCAAACTGCTGGTTGTAAGCATCCACCACAGTTTACCGAGCAACCTCCTGGTTAAACGTTGACCTATTGCACTTGCTGCAGATCAGCACACACAGTCATGACTGCTCTTGCCCCATCAAACACCGATGTAGCAATGTTCCCATGGTTTAAGATATCGGCAGTTACTTTAGTGAGCAACTGAAATGATAGTCAACGCTACAAAAACAGTAGCTGTAATAACTGGAATTTCCCTTTAATATAAATGGCTACCAACACTTCAAAACCAACCAACCTACCAAAGGAACCAAAAAACAACTTCTGGTCCCTTTACAGTTTAAATAAATGAGGAGCTTTGACCTGCACTAACTCGTTAACATGACAGTCACAGTTATGATCACCAGCTGGATCGTATCTGTCCTCTTCACATGCAAACAGCTCCAGTGTAAAGTGGTGAAGCATTCTCCTTAGGCATGAGGAGCTCATAGGAACTAATGGGCCGAGCATAATTCTTCACCGAGTTACAAAGCACTGACGGAGAGACATCACAAGAAATTAAATCAGATTCTAACATGCGACAATGTACGCAACATGAGTGCACACAAACACTCACACTACAAACTGGGCATAATTGATGTGAGAATGGTTTCTCCTGCCCGAGAGGGACTGGGAATACCATGAGCTGAGACATACAGCATTACTGTACGCCATTAAAATGTTCCAGGCCATGATGCCTCAGACAAGATGAGAGAAGCTGTTAGTGGATCTGTTTGATGTGTTTGCATGACAAGCCCAGGAAGTGTCTTGTGGGTAGTGTGGGTGCGAGAATTCATGAGCATTATGAGTACCATTTGAGAGAGGAGAAAGGTCTTACTGGCTTTGAGCAGTATTTCAGTTGCTTGCTGCTGAACGCGATCTCTGGCTGCCTCGAGTTCACATTCTGCTTCCTTCTGACGGATCTCCACAATTTCTGAGTTCTGGGTCACCTCATCCAGCTGCTTGGTTAAGTCCTGGAGAGGCACAGAACAAAGGAGATGAAAGAAAACTCTGTTAACAGACACAGTTGAGTGGCAGCCATACCTGACTTCCATGACAAACATTACATAGAAGAGAACAAAGTAGTCGGACCACTGTTTCAGTGAGTCTTGCACAAGAACTGATTGATGTACATTCTGGTCAATCAATGAGTGAAATTATGGAACCACAGTGACTTAAGATTTTGGCATTAAAATTAAATCATGAACTGAAAAAGGAAACATTGGCATCGAAGCATTTGTATTCAAAAACGTTATATTGCCACTAAGACACGGGCATTAAAAATGGGATGAAGGAAACACCCACATGCTCTTGATAAGTAAATCAAACTTGAGTTAATTTACTATCATTACTATGTTACAATTAAGTTGTGACTGCATAAGTTGTAGCTGTTATAATTTGAAGCCAACAATGAGTTTTCAGACATATCGGGCTGCCATAGCTGGTATAGAATGAAGCATATTGGTGGCATATTACTAATACTGAGGATCAGGAATGTAAATGCTGACTGCTGCTCAATTAATAAGAACCAGACTTCAGGGAGGGATTTGATGTGCTCACACACAAAAGCGAGAGACACACACAGTACAGTAGCTGTGTGATTTAGCACTCTGTAGGAACTTATGAGAGGCAATTTCACATCTTTCAATCCCATCAAACGGCCTGCCTCAAACTTAATTACTGCTGCTACGGCTAAGACAAAGAAACCTCAGTGTGATAATAACCACCGAGGAGTCACACACAAATTAGATGTGATGTAACGTGTGCGTGTGTGTGTGTGTGTGTGTGTGTGTGTGTATGTCTGTGTTAGACTGTGTGTGTGTGTGTGTGTGTGTACTGATTTCCCAGATGGGCCCAAAGCAGGTAGCTACACGTTGTGACTACTAGTTTTAGATAAGGCATATATAAAGAGAGACAGAGAGAGTGTATGTCCGTCTTGTACATCTTTGTGAGGTCCGACTGGGTTTCAGACCTTGAGGGTTACACTTTTTTTGGAAAGTGAGACATTTTGCCCAGTCCTCACTTCTTCAAAGGGTTGTCTAAGGGTTAAGACTTGATTTTAGGGTTAGGGTTTAAACTAATGAGAGAACTGGCCCACATTGTGAGGTGTATCTCATAGTGCATAGGCACAGATAAAATAATATAACACTCCTCCAAATATAAAGCAACCTTAAAAGAACTTAAAGCAAAATATTACAAGGGTGCCGATAAGGGCTTAGGGTTGGGGGAATAAAACAATGGTCCAGGTCTCTGCTTGTCAGAGTGTTACTCATATGGCCTCCCCTCCAGGATGTGAGCAGGCTCGACCTGGCTTCAGTTTTTGTCAGAGTCGTATTTACTTGCTGGTGAGCTGCTGGCCCCCTATGATGGCAAATCGGAGCTGGTTAAGGTCAGTGTGAGGGTCAGGGTTGTGCATGTTGTTGTTAAAATGAGGTTAAAATGATGTCCCAAAGGGTGCTCTCAACTATGGTGTATAAACATGTGTGTCTATGTATTCTGGTTTGTCTGTCTATATGAGGACCAGTGTGAGCTTTAGATCCAAAGGAGGACAATTTTAAGAAGTAAAGACTTTTTGAAAAGTAAGGACACTATTCGAAAATAAGTACAATAAATCCAGTCCTGAGCTGTTTGAGGGCTAAGACATGGTTGTTAGCATGGGTTGAGGTTAGAACTAGATTAAGTTTAAGTAAAAATTATGTCATTGTCTTTGTTAAAGTTATAATGCATTACTCTAAGACACTTCTGAGTGGAGTTGTTACAATAATGATTACTGATATCAGAAATGCCTCTGATACTTCCTAAAATGCTAGATCAGGCATTGGCAAGTATGCAGGTCTATGCACCGATCTGATACCATGGAAATTATTGATAAAAATGTAAGTAGTGTCTCAGACACGGATAAATCAGCAGTTTTCCTTGAAATCAGTTCTTCTTCACTGCTCAAAAAAAAGTAGTCTACACAGCAAGTTGTGCTGTGCAGCTACTGTTAACTACTGTTTTAGAACGGTAAAGAAGAACTGATTTCCACTAAATCTCCGTTCAAAATGTCAGCATTTTGGCAATATTTCACACTGGAGAGTCCCATCAGCAAAAAGGCAACATGTATAGTATGCAAGGCTTTAGTTTCAAGGGAGTGCCAATGGCGTTGCTAAATTGTGGCTGCATTTTTCAAAAGTAAATTGTTATTTATTCCTAAAATATAGTTTTCAAATGAGTGACAGTCAAATATAATAAAAGAAGTTATGTGGCATTCTTTGTCTGCTTGTATTTGTTCATATTTTATAAAGGTTTTAACTTGAGCCATGCCTTACAGCATGACAGCAATCATTTCACAGCCATACTGGGTTTGTAGTATACATAGGTTAGATTATTTTTCTTTTTGTCATGCAAAAATATCTGATCGATAATCAGTATCGGTGAACATGCAAGTTCAGGTATCAGAATTGATACTAAGAAGGGAAAGTGGTTTGGAAGAGAGAGGGGAAAGTGGATATATACTCTATTTAATCCTCACTTCTTCAAATGGTTGTTAGAGGTTGAGTATGGCATTATTCTAAACCTGTGTGTCTCTACTGAAGGCATCAGTCTTGACACAAATCTATAGTTTAATATATATATTTTTTAAAGATTTTCTTGGGTTTTTCTTTATTCGATGGGACACACTTAGGCATGAAAGGGGGAGAGAGTGGGGATGGCATGCAGTAAAGAGCCGCAGGCTGGAATTAAATCTACAGCCTCTGCAGTGAGGGCAGTGCCTTTCTGTGTGGGATGCCTGCTCAAACCACTGCGCCACTGGGCGCCCCATGCTTTCATATTTTTACCAGGACCAGTTATTTCCTGAAACACTTGGGAAATATAAAAGTAAATGTGCTCTAACAGGAATGAAAAGCACATTTGGTGGGAACTATTTCCAGCAACGGCTGGCGAACATACTCTCTCAATGAGGGTCCCCACAAGTGCAATGAACAAACATGAGTGTGTGTCTGAAGCTGAAGGAGGGGTAAAAATAGTTTAATAGTTTAATTAATTGCACCTCAGTTGAGTTATCTGGGCCAAAAGAGGAATCCTATTATTGACAGCATTTAGTCATTACCACTGATTCACCCCTCATCATATTTAAACAGTAAAATAAAGCAAACACGCAGAGCCTCACTTGTGTCAATCATCCTTATTGGACATGACTGAATCCTGCTTTGCCATTTAAATATAAAAGGCCCTGAAAACTATGCTTTAGATGATTTATTGTTTTATCCTGCTAAAAGCTTCCCTCAGCCAGTCCAGATAGGCTTTACCTGAGAGTGAAGTATTTAGTCCAAAGACAGTGACAGCAGTAATTTACCAAAGCTTCACTGGAGTATTTCACTTGGGGGATAATTTGTAATTTTTGGCGTGCATATTCCTACAGAAGCCTGTGAACAGTCAGCGATTAATTACGTCTGTCTCAGTTACTCCGAGCCATCATTTGCTTGCATTTCTCTGCAGATTTGCCTCCTAAATCATAAGCTAAAGAAGGATGACAGAGAACAGTGAAGCAGGGAGCTGTAGCATCCTGACACCAACTACAAGTGCTTTCGACTGGTGTTAAGTCGATATTTGATGCCACTATTTCTACCCGTGAAGTATGCCGCCGGTACAGTAATTATGCCTCCTGAGACTACAGAACATTTTGATTTGGTGCAACATTTTAATTTTCCAGAGTAAAAAGAAATTTAGTGAAGAGAGTCGCAAAATGTCACCCTGCTTGAGCAAAATGCTACCTTCCGGAAACCAAATGATGACTAACTATAGTCAAGAGGAGTAATGAGGTATGTGGAAGATCAAAACAAAGATATAAACATCTGTTGCGAGCTTGTTAAGGTTAAATTAAAATCTCGTATGTCACCGCAGTAGTTGAAGGACTAAGGGGTATGTTCAAAGACTGAGGCTGTTATTAAGAGATTACTGTGATATATTACATTAGTAACAACACGTCAGCTACGTGCAGTATGAAAGGCGAGATCAAACTGTTTCTACCCTCTGATTTCTGTTTTACTGCCTTGAATCTTGTATCAAATGAGAGAATCTGGAGGAGCTGTCAAGTGAAGTTGGTTTCGAGCTCTCCGCTCGGTTGTCGTTTCTTTATCTGGGTTACAGTTAATTGCTCTGAAAAGGAATGGAAATATTAACTCCAGGCACACCAACCACTGCTGACCTTGATCATATTCTCTGCAACACTGAGAAGGGGGGGACCCCTTCCTGCCTTCTGTGCAATCAGTGATAATTTCACACAAACTTCACAGCATATCATAACAACAAAACAGACCTACTTAACCAATTCCCCCGGAGCATGTGTCAACTTCATTTTCAACGGTGGAGATAATGTCATGTGAGTGTACACCAAAGACCTTACAGAACTCAGAAAGTGGAATTTCAGAGAGATCTACTTGAAAAGAGAACACAGCATTGCTATTTTTGCCCGAAAACAAAATGCACTCATTACTGATTGGTAGGTGCTAAGAAACAGTTCCACACTGAAGGTGTTCATTTGAAGGACTCAGTTCTCTTTCTGGTCAACTTCAGCTCTGCTGGGGCCTCAGTCTTCTCTCTGTTCACACTATATATAACATATATTGACATAGTTTGGTTTTTAATTTGACATGGCACTGCAGTGTGATTATGAAGCCCCTTGCTTTCAGATGAACCTAAAATTGGAGGGAAACCTTAGTGTTTCTGTGCCATAGACTGTTGCTGTTTGATGTATTCTGCATTCCACATCTGGAGACGTGCAATATCTTCCGTGGACCAAAGTACTCTTCGTCCTGCGCCCTTGCAAGCATTACAGGCCAACATGGTTTCGTCTGATTTTTCAAGCGTCCCAGTGCAGTAGCATGTGATCTAGAGGGCTACATACAATGGCAAAGAGCAAAGCGAACTTGGAGCACTTTGTGATCACAAGGCAAGGGTTAAGTGAACCGCACTGCAGACTTGAAGCAAATCTCGGGGGGTGGTCGGAGTTTGGTTTGCTCCAGAGGGGTCTGAGTTCTCTTGGAGTGTTTGCTTATGCCCAAAAAATGCTGAGTCACCACTCTGAGTCCATTTAGAGGGCTGAAAAACACACTGTGAAAACACACGTAAATGGCTGTCGATCGTAGGCATGTCACGATAATTTGATAATCCAACATTTGTTGGATGATACGTTGTCCCACAAATAATTGCAATGACCAATATTATTATTAAGACCATTTTATGCCACTGATATAACTATAATATAATTATCATTCTTGGGAATATTCAGACATTGAATTTGGAATATGAAAAAATATTTAACATATTTTCAAGAGGTAATTAACACCTGTTAATATACAAAAGATAATACATTTATAGGAGTAGCCCAAAATTAGTCCGTTTGGGACTTAATACAAAATTTGGCCAACAAAAATAAAACCAAGTGATGCCTCTTTTGACTAATAGACAAGCTTAGCAAAGCTCTGGGAACACTGCAGTTACCTCCATGATAAAGCCAATGTACTGCCGGGACAGACAGCCCAGGAGCCGGGAGGTTTGCTGGTGGATTTACGGAGTGGAAGATGAAGTTGTAGGAAGGTAGAATTACAAACAACAGACGTTTTAGCTTGTTGCCAGGAAATGGCAAACTATCGACTATCAGGACTGTGTCTCTTCCACTCCAAAAGTGCAGCTGCAGGCAACCAGTAAGCTACACTGTGTCATCTTTGAAATGTTTCATTTGTCTTTAGACTCGCACAAGCAATCAGGGTGGAGAGAGAAAAAAAGGTGAGAATCACTGCACCAAAGTCTTATAGTGGTCGGGGAAACCCTGCTGTTTGTTCTGGCATCATGTTTGCTAAAATGTTGGGGACATTTTTTTGAAATCAAAAACGCATGTTATAACTAATAGGCAAAATCGAGGTCATGTCCATAAATCAAAGGTAAAGTCGATATCATAATTATCCTGACAGGCCTATCTGAAGTAAAAATAAGCACCAAGAAAACAGCAAAATATTTGTGACAAATGACCTGGAAACTACATAAAACAACATTTTAAATTCAACATTCAGGTGCTTGGGGCACAGAAGACTGCATTAGAAATAAATAAATAATAACTAAGATGATCATGACACAACAGAGTTTCTAAGTAAAGAGCGCAGATGATCTTCAACAGGTTCACCAGCAACCAAAAAGCTGTGTTTACATTTAGTCTGTCTTATCAAATGTGTTGTGTGTATCCCTCAGGTCTAACAAACATGTTGAGTGCATTCACTTCTCATAAAACATTTGCAAACCTATTTATTTTTTAATATTATATATCATGCACAGAAACATTCATGCTTTCTAGCCTGCAGTCTTCCTCTTTACTGCCTTCACTGCTGCATTGCTAAGTGTCTTTGCGTGTTAACGGCCCCAACTTTTAACAAGGGACTGGAATGTGTAATATGTTATGTGCCTACGCATGTGCATGATGCAAACGTGCACTCATAAAAACATTGCTCCATAGTGCTCACAGTTGTCAAACACTCCACATTAAGTTACCGATGGGAGGGGAGTTGGGACAAAAAGTTGACATAATGTAAACACTTGATGAATAAAGATCATTTTTACATAATAAAAATGGCTGCTACAGAACTGTTTGCTTGTAATAGATATAACTGATGTAAATAAAGGTGATGATAACTGGTTGGAACAAATGTGTTTGACTAAGCTCTCAAAGCAAAGTGTACTCTGCTGTGGATGTTTGATGTCTGGACAGAGGGTAATGTCAGATAAAACAGTTTGTTGAACATCCACCTTCTGGAATTTAATCTGTGAATTGAAGTATCAACACCAGGCTGAATCCATTTTATCTAATTTTTATCCCATATAACCATTTTATTTTACACACCCATTTTATCATCTATTACAAGGGACAAATTTTGTAGGCTTCCCATAAAAACTGCATCAGAATACAGCCAATCACAGACTTTGTTCCATTAAATTACAGGATGTTCTGGGACTGTCCTTTTTAAAGTTTATAGTCCAGTCATGGCACAAGCATGTGACTTTAAAGATGCCGATGTGTTTGAACCAGCTGTTGGAAGCTCAGACTCACCTTGACGGTGCTCTCAGCTGTGTTGAGGGACGCCTGAAGCTTGTGGGACTTCTCCCGGTTTTCCCGAGCTTCGTCCGATACCCTGGCCAACTCGGCCCTCAGTTTGCCGAGGGTTTTCTGGAGCGCCGCCTCCTGAGTCTGGAATTCCCGCCGCAGCTCGGCCTCGGTGCGTTTCCATGCCAACAGGTTGTCGGCAGTCAGCTGCTGAGTTCTCTTCATGGCCTCCAGCTCGCGCTCGTAAAACGCCTGAGCCTGGGGACAGACAGACTGGTGTGAAAAAAGCACCTTAATCCAAAACGGATTAATGGAAGTATAAAACAGAAAGCCTCTAGCACGGACACTGTGCTTTATCTTCTTTGCTAACTTTGACATTTTTCACTCTTCTTTCTGAAAAATTGGATTGCAACCGGAAAACATATTGGACGGTTTGAAAAGCTTTCTCATCAAAATGCATTCTAATGCATAAACAACCAATGCAGACAAAATTTGAAGCCAAAATGTTTTGGCTGACGGCGTTCATTGTCAATGAGGATGTTTTTCTGTTGAAATTAACATCTTCTAAACGCAGTACAATTTGCTGTACACAAATCTGCAGATCACAGCCTCCAATTTCAGCAAGGTCAACAAAGCTGTGCCAATAAATGTAATTTTGGTTCTTTCTCAACCATTACTTTCGGCAGCAGAGCCTCTTTTACTTTACAGCACCATTAGGTGTTCCTTTGTTGTGCTACAAAAAGAAATAAAAAGCAGTGTTTTAAACAGCGAATTCTAATTACATTTTACTGATGTTTTTATTCAACAAAGGCTGATAAGCGATCTCAGTGGAATTTCAGAGATTTTAGGGTTCAGGGCAGATTCGGAAAGTTCAGTAAACAGGAGCATAATTTGAGGCTTGAGGTTTGTGTCCCAGGTTTCACAGCAAATACATAATCGTTCCACCCTCAATATAATAAACAATACATTTGCATTTGATGCAAGTTTATGTATAAATGTATTTACGTTATAAAATATGCCTGTTTAGACCTGCATAGATGTAACAAGAGGCTAATACTCCACCACAGGAAATATTACCCAGGTTATCTACAGTGTGTCCAAGCAATTTACAGTAGCCACAGTAATGTACCTTGCTGAGTTTAGCCTCGTACTCCTCCACCAGCCTCTTCTTGTCCTGTTTGAGCTCCTCCACCCTCTCCGTCAGGGAATCAACCTATAACACATCAGCACGACAGGAGAAAGATAGCTCATGTTTGGTGAAGTTTGGGGCAATCAAAAACAAAAGGCTGTCTTAAAGCTGGGGTAGGCAGTTGAATTTTGGCATCATCAGGTAAAATCCCAAAATAAAGTTTGAGCAGATTGTAATTCAAGTGCACTGAGAGAACTTCAACTCCTCTTGGCTCTATTTTCAGGCTCAAGAAAATCTAGGCTGTGAGGGGAGACTTTGGCCAATCACAGTTCATTTCAGAGAGTGGGCATTCCTATTGGCTGTTCTATATGCATGTTCACATCCCTACAGTGAAAGCGTGATTCAATGGCGGAGAATCCTGCAGAAAAAGTTGCTATCCCAGCATTGGCAACAACTGCTTACACTGCAAAGAGACCCAAAAAGGAAGACGGACTTATTAAAAAGAGAACCTACCTGAGAGTCTGCAGATAAAACAGCAAAGCACATGTCAATATCAGCAAAGTGTTTCAGAGATGGAGCTAAAATGTTACTAATAGTTTAGCCTTCTGCTAACCAGAGCTAAAGACTCATGTCTAAAGCAAATTCAAGTTTGTGTTTATGTAGCTAATGTTAGCTGGAGCCTCAAATCAAAAACCTTTCTTACACCGAAATTGCCCTCTTTATGCGGCCTTTGCATTTTTACACAGAGCGAAATGCTCCAGTGTAGGATTACAGACAGCATCCCGGCATCTTGGAATCAAAAGAGGCCTGATGGGCGTGACATGTAACATCAGAGCATCGGCCTCAAGACATAAAACACATGCAAAATATAGAAATAACAAACAATTACCGTCACAGTTATATACTGGCTGATCTTGTCCTCCGCTAGGAAGGTAGGGAGCTCCTGAATCTCTATGTTTTCCCAATTTGCAGACATTTACTGCCACTGTTCTTCTTCTTTAAGTTAGCCACTAACTGCTAACAGCTACATTTTAAATCTTTAAATTGTAGGTTGCAGGCATAACAAGTCGTAAAAAAAAACATCACAGCCATCCTGCCCATGGCCCCGTCCTGTGGCTGTCCTGTTCATACAGACACCATTTTGGCACTGTTACGATCTCCTGTGGCGGATTAAAGGTGACACCACAGCGAGGTGATGCAATATTCCCACCTTGAACAGACAGTGTAAAAGGGGCTATAGTGCATCCTCCGCCTCGCTCCCTGCAGCTACAGACCACACCACCAGGAGGAGAGTGGGCTGCAGCTCCAGAGATAGACCCCCAGTCGGCAGCTGCAGCAACACAAATCCAGCCAGCACAAACCGCAGTTCAGGGGCAACCTGCCAGCCTGACTCCCTCGCTCATCAGCAGTATTTCTGTTGCTGCTTTTAAACACATAATATCTGACACTGCTGCTGGCCAACAGCTTGCTGTGATGCAAGCCACTTGGGGGGTTGCGCTGCCTGAATTAAAGCTGCTACAGCAGCCGACCGAAGGTCCGGATCTACTACCCGCTCTCAAGTAGTCCACAGTGGCAGGGAAGTGAGGCAGAGGGACTGTGGGCTGGCTAGCTAATTCTTGTTTCATCTGTGGTCTGATAAACAGAGAGGGAGCTCTGAGGCGTGTGCCGATGCCTGTGGTCTTTTGGTGGGAGGGGCTTAGGAGAGAGAGGGGGGGAGCTGCAGGAGGAGAGTGTTTTCAAATTCTGCCATTTTTTTTCTGCCTCCTCCAGCTTTAATAATTTGGTGTAGAGAGATAAACACACTTTAAAATGTGTACAATGTTGTAGTGGCAATGACCTTACATACGTAAAGAAACAATTGGAGTTGATATAGCAGGTTAACTCACTGACAGTTTATAAGGTAGTAATCACAGCTGTCCCACTTTTTTCTGACCCCCCCTGTTGTGATTTAGTTTGTTGCTTTGGCTTTCATTTCTGCTCTATTTTCGCAGTCGTGAGTGTGTTACCTCGGCTTTATGGAGCTGCCCCAGTTTCTCCTGGTCTTTACTGTAGTTTGCGTTCTGACTCTGGTGGCTGCGGAGGAGCTCCTGGATCTCCTGTCTGTGCTGGGCCTTCAGCTCCTCCAGAGCAGCCCTCTTCTCCTGCTCAAACTGGGTCTGGGCCTGGCTGAATGTACGCAGCTTGTCCTCAAAGGACCGTCGCATCTCCTCCACCTCCCTTGACATGGACACCACACGCTGCGTGTGCTGCCAAAAAAAGACAGGAATGAAAGACTGAGTGGACAGGAGGATTGCTTTATGGGTTTGAAGGCTTCTTACACTGTGGGTTAACTTTTTAATCAGCTCTAAGCCAGGTGGTGATGTATCAGCTCGGGGGAATTTGACCTTCTGGCTGCCAACCTGTCTGCTTTAGCACTGACAACCAGCAAACCCATTAAATAGAAAACCATTCATGTAGCATTTTCTCCAATCAACCGGGTGCATATTGAGACTGATATTCAATATCAGTGACTTCAAGGATGGTCTCTACATTCACAGTATCACAAAGCAGGCAAGGAACATGATAAACATCTCCCCGGGCCAGATTTACATTTACAGATTTACGCCTTCTTATTAAATTTGCCTGCACAGTCTGAAATTAGCACTCATTTACGAAGCCAGCAGATAATTACACAATCAGCGACTCGTGTTAACTACTCAGTGCAATCTGTACCTGAAAACATAAGCTCAAACGGTTCATTTGAGTGGTGAATTCTGTGCAACATAGAGCCCTCAACCAGCTCTGGAACAGAATAATGTTCATTTATTTGTATTTTGCTGATACTGAAAATGAACTACTGATAAAGTTACTAAAATGTGCATGAGCTTCAGTCTGATTGTACGTTCTTTTGTTGATTGGCACTCAAAATCATCCATCCATTCCTTTTTACCCAAACACAGAGCTGCACATCCTCTACCCTCTGTATGTGAATCAATACAATGTCATCCATCTGTCTATCCATCCTGAATCGATTTGTAACAATGCTCACTGTCCATACATCCACCCACACGCACACACAAGGGAAAGGTCACATACACTGGCTTATACACTTGACTTATATACTGTAAGTCCAAACACAATCTGTTGTCCCGATATATAACAGACAAGGCAGAAGCTTTGCACTCCTCTGCTGCTAACTACAGCAAAACAAGGTAGGCTGTGTTTAATTTTACTTCGTTGAACAAAAAAATTAAACACAACACTTTTGTTTTGGCTCCCATTTTTTTTCCACAAGTTTAAGTTAAAGATCTAAGACTTTTTCACGTGTTCAATAGATAAGTAAGCACTTCTCCTTTTTCAAGATAATCCATCCTCCTGAAAGGTGTGTAAATAAGCAGGTGTGCATTGGGATGGTCACAATAAAAGGCCACTCTAAAATGTATAGTTTGGTCACACAACACAATGCCACAGATGTTGCAAGTTTCGAGGGACTGTGCCATTGGCATGCTGACTTCATGCTGACTCCATCAAAGCTGCTGCCTGTGAAGTGACTGTTCATTTCACTACTCTACTATACTACTTTTACTATTCTACTATACTCTACGATCTCCAATGTGGTTTCCCTTAATTTGGCAGTACATCCAACCGCCTTCACAACAGCAGACCAGGTGTAGCCACACCAGCCAAGGACCTCCACATCCAGTGTCTCCACTTTTAGGATGACCTAAGACCAGCCAGTGGGAAAGCTGATGCAACAGCTGATGACCAAAGTCATTTTCCTAAATTTGGCAGTACATCCAACTGCCTTCACAACAGCAGACCAGGTGTAGCCACACCAGCCTAGGACCTCCACATCCAGCATCTTCACCTTCACGATGGTCTAAGACCAGCCAGTGGGAAAGCTGATGCAACAGTTGATGTCCAAAAGTCATTTTCCTAAATTTGGTAGTACATCCAACCAGCCTCAGAACTGCACAAGTCGATTACAATGACAAACTGCTGTCAGGTCAAGACCCTGGTAAGGACAATGAGCATGCAGATTGGCTTCCCTGAGACGGTTTCTGATGGCTTGTGCAGAAATTTTTCAGTTGAGCAAACTAATCAGCTGTCTGGTTTCAGATGATCTTGAAGGTGAAGACGCTGGATGTAGAGGTCCTGGGCTGGTGTGGCTACACCTGGTCAGCTGTTGTGAGGGCAGTTGGATGTATTGCCGAATTCAGGGAAACAAAACCGGAGACGTCTTATGGTAGTGAAATGAAAATTCAGTTCACATGCAACAGCTCTGGTGGACATTTTTGCAGTAAGCATGCCAATGGCACGCTCACTAACACGGATTTTAACAAATTAGCAACTAAAATCTGAGAGAAATATATCTATTAAGTGCATGAAAAAAATCTTAGATTCTTAACTTAAACCTGTGAAAATGGGGGCAAATACAAAAGTGTTGTGTTTAAATTTATGTTCAATATCTTAAGTTTGTTTTAGGAAAGTTAACTTTATAGTCCCTATGAGTGGGAATAAATATCTCATAAGGTGCCAGGTTGGCACCAGAAGAGGAGGGACAAGACTTTTAGTCCCTCCACATTTTTGGTGTTATGATATTGTAACACCTGGTCTGGGTTTAGGGATTAGACAGACTGCATTATTGAAGGTGGGTGCATTAGAGGCTGTGACAATTATGGCTCATCACAGTCACTACTTTCACCTTCTTTAATCATGGAGCTCTCCCCATTATGACACCCTAAATGTTTGGGAATCTTGTGGAGAGTTTTCCTCATAGGAAAGGCATTGTTCTCTGAGACTTTGGATGGAAATTAATCTTAAACTTCAGTTTAGATCCTGAACAATCTTTATCACTTCATGTTGCTCATCACAGCCTCACATCTACCTGTATTATGAGTAAAAATGTGGAGCTCCAGGCAACATTTTGGCCAGCCTCGTTTAAAAAGAAATGACGTGCGCAGCCATTACCCCGGTCACCCACTGTTAAGGATGACACAGGGTGAAAGACTGACAGGAATGGACAGTCCTGGGGGAGTTATAAATGGAGCGAGAACTTTTCAGTGACTAACACTTTTGTGGAGCTGTGTGACCTGTTTTTACCTGACCTGTCTGTCTCTAACATGCTTTTGATATGCTAAAAATAATAGGATAATTACACCATGTTCGATGTGCACATAAGCACAGAGGGCAATGCTGTTATTTTACAACAGTATGATACAGGTTACAGCTGTGGCAATAAGTTGGATGTCCAGACAAACACACAGTGGTGATGCTGACAGGCAAGTGAGACTCTCCAGCCTCTCAACAGGGGACAGACATTCATACTGATTACCTGCAGCTGTGACTGCAGCATAATGCCAGGCACCACTGCCTCTTAACCCACACACACTCTCTCTCTCACACACACACACACACACACACACACACACACACACTGCATCATTCTTCTGTCTACCTGAGCCTCAGTGCAAAGCTGCATGTCCTCCACCCTCTGACGGTAGCTCTCGAACTCAGCCAGTGCCTGTCTCTTCATCCTCTCGTGGAGCTCCATGGACTCCTCCAGAGACTGGATCCGCCTCTTCAGGTCCATCTCATCACTGATCTTGCTCTTGTACTGTTGATTTAATCAGGGAAAGTATTTAGAGATTGCATCTGACTGTGCAGCAGAACACACACAAAAAATCAAGGGATACATGTGCCAGATTGTCTGGGCGGAAATGCAGTAGGTCCACTGAACTTCATTGACATCTACAAACACATTTTATGTAATTTTCTGACAAATAAGCTACAGTAACATACATTAAAGAAAATATATAATTATGATATATATAGTCTTCTTGGTGACAGTCAATAAAAAAACATGGCATTCTGATTTCTTAAATAGGTTGGCTGATGTGCATAGACTTTAGCCTTGGCTTTGAATTAGCTCATTATGATACTCAAATCAAAATGAAAATTAAAAGACTAAATAGGTACACTCACTGCAGTTCAATTTATTATATTTAATTCAAAGCACAACACTGGGCCCTCCCTCCTGGAAGACTTTGTGGAGAAGTATAGCATGTAAATGTCTTTTTATATGTGTTCTGCTGTTCAAGGTTATTCACATCGCTGTCAGGGAGTAATTCCCATAAGGAGAGATGACATATAGACCTAAATAATTAATATTCGGTTGATTAAATATTGATGAGCTCCTTCTGAATGTGATCTCGACTCTGTGGCTCTCCAGTGGATCAGCTGCCATGTGATAGTGTGCAGCTACAGTGCAGAGAAATACAGTAGTTTACTGCAGCTGTAGATGACTGTGAGATACACAATGATGCCGTCTCATGTTGACTGACTGACCCAGATGTGACCGCAGTGAGTCCACTTCTAAGGAGTCCCTTTGGCTTGTTTTAATATTCATGAACTGTAAATAATTCTAAAAGTTATACTGTTGTTATTCCTCCAAGGAAGCAGCGATTGACGACAATACTTATTTAAATTAATGTTAATTTACAACCAGCAGTGTAAAGCAACTAAGTACACAATGTCCACAATTTTGAGGTACTTATACTTTGCTTAAGTATATATTTTTATTTATGCTACATTATACCTCTACTCAACTGCATGTCACAGGCAAGTTTTGTTCTTCTTACATCAATATATTATTTCTGTGTGGAGTTTGCATGTTCTCCCTGTGTCAACGTGGGTTTTCTCTGGGTACTCCAGCTTCCTCCCACAGTCCAAAGACATGCAGGTTAACTGGTGACCCTAAATTGTCCGTAGGTGTGAATGTGAGTGTGAATGGTTGTCTGTCTCTAGGTGTCAGCCCTGTGATAATCTGGAGACCTGTCCAGGATGTACCCTGCCTCTCGCCCAATGTCAGCTGGGATAGGCTCCAGCCCCCCCACGACCCCTAACAGGATAAGCAGTTAAGGAAAATGAAAATGAATGAATGAATATATTATTAATGACTAAACCTTACCCAGCAGGAACATTTAAGTGATATGTGCATTAATCTATCAGTGTTAATGTAATGATATTAAACTGTGATATACATTATTCAGAAATGGACCATTATGCGTAATGAGGACTTTTACTGTTGGCACTTTAATTTATATTTTGATGCTAATACATATGACCTTTTGCTTAGGTGAAATTTTAGTGTTTTTACACTGTGGTAAAACTACTTTTACTCATAGGGAAACTCCTCCATTTTGTTGTGTCTAAGTGACTAATGGAGACAACAGTTTTTGAAATTGGTCCAGTATTGGGAGAGGCTGCTCCAGCTGCAGCAACAAAACAGGCTGTGATGTGATCACTATGGGCAATTGTGCACTGTCAATGCACGTTCACTGAAAATGCTTATTTTTGCCACTGACAGACTCAGATTGTTATTAGAAGTGTCTGATAATATTGTAGAAAAGAAGAAATAAACTTTTTTTTCTGATATTTTCTTGATCTGTTCATTATTGTGACCAAGTCTTGCTTATGGAAAAGCCTCAATATGGAATCTTGCGAGAAGTGACTTGTTGCAGGGAAAACATCGTTGGCAATGTTAATAAGAGTTGGAGAGAGGGGTGCTGAGAGTAGGTTGTTGTTTTGGAGTACAGAAAGCACAGCTTAGTGTCCAGTATTTAACTGATTTACCTAATGTTGAAAAGTCTGCATGATTTCAGAACGTCAGGCTTCTCCTTCAGCAAGACTTGGTTCCACAAACTAACAAACAGACCAGAGCTTCAAAAGGTAAGGAAAAACATTTCATTTCTCTGTAAGGATCCTTTCAAATAATGTTGTCGGACATTTGTAATAACAATCTTGAGCTTGTCAGTGGCAAAAACAAGCACTGTTAAAGGATGTAAATTGATGTAGCACATGGGATTACATAGTAGGGATTACACTGCAGCCTGTGTCACCACTGTGGGTCTCTTAGTACTTGAGCAATTTCAAATATTGTTGTCTCCATTAGTAACATAAGCCCTTTTAATAGAGATCGTAGGGCTCCTATGAAGTCCCTTCTTCAGGTTGCCTTTGCATTTATCACAGAGAGCCATATGACAGTGGCATCATGCTGACATTACATAATCAAAAAAGGCGTGACAGGCATGACCTGTAACATATCAGCTATGTTACTGGGTTAACATATAACATATGTGTCAGTAGGGCTTTATGAACAATAACAATGGCATAACGTGGCAATAACAATCAATTATTGTCCCCGTTATATGGCTGCTGATCTCGTCCTGTGCTCTGAAGATAAGGAGCTCCTGCACCTTGTTCTTTAAGTGAGCCACTAGCTGCTATCAGCTACTTTTTAAATCTCCCGTGGTGGGTCGCACGCATGACACATCATCAATATGTCGCATCCCTGCCTCCTATGATCCCGTCCTGCCAGCTGTCCCATTTACACAGCCATCGTTTCAGCGGTGTAACTACCTCTGTTCCAGGCTTAAAGGTGAGACAGCTTTGTCCCACATCCTGCAATTGTACCTTTTATACAGAATGGTGAGGCAGCATAATAGTGCCATATTCCTGTCTTGAACAGGCAGGGTAAAAGAGGCTTTGCACTAAAAACAGGAAATTATAGTTAACAACTCACGAACAAGGTACAGATGATTTAACTCAGAGAACATTAACGTCATATAAACATATTCAAAATTACAATTAATGTAAAGACCTGTAGTATCTTCTCCCGGGTCTCGGAGAGAATCTGCTGCACCTCCTCTTCATGGGCCTCCTTCAGAGTGGCGATGGCCGCCTCGTGTTCGTCGTTTTTTGTGTTCAGTGCATAGATAACCTGCAGCAGAGAGGAGAGAAACCCATTAGCTGTCAGACATGTTCACAATCAGGAGTTATTGCGGTATTAAAACTGGTGGGGGACCAGCTGCACCTCTAATGTCTCGGGTTCAACCAGCATGGAACGTTAGGACTGCTGTGTTAGATGTATTTTGCTTAAAAATTGAAAGGGAGACTACAAATGAAACAGCAGGACATCGTAGCGACAGGGTAAAGTAGGGAGATATGAAGATGAATGAGGGTTGACACTGATGTCGACGCTTGATACCTTTAAATTCATTCTTTGTAGGATAGAAAACCTTCTCAGCCAGCATTTGCACTGTCAAGTCCTTTACTGAAAAACATCATAAAGAATTCTAATTATGTGTCAGAGTTGGTACTCGACTTAAGGGAGGGTTAGAATTTAGAATATGCACTATAATACACCAAAAATACTTCTACGGAAGTTAATATACAGTATGGCTACATTTGTGCAAAGATGTATATAAATTCACTGTTAAAAAGATGCAAACCCTTGTTACAATTTAAATAAATCATTTCTTGCAAATTCTTTTTTTATTCCTCTAATTAACTTACAGATAAAATGCAATTAGGACAAAAAGCAGGCAGAGAAATGCAAATTACTGTTGTATTATAATGATTATAAAGCTATTGCATTGCAAATCAGCTGTGGCATATAACTGGTATACAGCTGCACACAGTATATGCCGTACAATCCCTCCAATGTATGTATGGATGTGTTAAGTATTAGCTCAGAAGCATCAGCGATGCCCCACAGTCATAAATTAGAGATCGCTTGATGCCTTGTATTGCTGGGGATAAAAATAACACAAGCAAACTGTTGTGCATGAGATTGACCTTTAAATCCATCCCAAAAATACATGCAGCCATCCAGAGAGCCATAATCTGACAGCACAGTGATCCCTAGCTCACAGCCAGAGAGGGGGAGAGGACAGAAATGGGTTTTACATTTCCACATGAAAAACCATGAGACACTCTTCCCCATGCGTCTCTCCCTGCCGTGAGAAACAAAGTCATGTGTTTCCTCCTTTGAAAAAAACCAAGTCAATAATTCAGCGCACTGAACTGCGCGATGGTGCTAAAGAGCCTTTGTTTACTCTGGACCAAAGTCCGTCAACAGAATTAGAAAAGGGAGAGCGGAGAAGAAGAGGAGAGGTGAAGGAGGGCAAAAGCTTGCTTTGAAACAATGACATCCACTTTTTATGCCTTGCCATGCCTCGCTGAGAGATGAAAGGATTTAGTTTGACAAGTGGTGGTGATTTTCAAACTCCTATTTGTTTATTCCCCACACACACACACTGCTGCCAGCCACAGAGCTTTACTCAATAAGAGAAGAAATTAACATACATTGTAATCAAGAGGTACTCGGCCTTGGGAGATATTCCCTCGTTTGATTATACTGACTTCTTAATGCAATTATAATCAGCATCCTATTATGCCTGTATGCTGCACAGTCGATATATCCTGACATTTACTGTATATACTTTTAAAATATGTAACTTCTTTTAACTTCTAATTCAAGTGTAATGTGTTTCTTATATTTTAATCACTTAGGCTACATGTCTTGTGTTATCTCTACCTTCATTTGGGAAGTAATTCATTACCACATTCATCCACATAATTATGAAATACGCCTTAAATGTTAGCAGGGCTGGGCAATATGGAGAAAATCCAATATCACAATTTTTTTTTTTTTTTTTTAAAGATATTTTTTTCGGGCATTTTTAAGCCTTTAATCGATAGGACAGATGAGCGTGAAGGGGGGAGAGAGAGAGGGAGTGACATGCAGCAAAGGGCCACAGGCTGGAGTCGAACCCGGGCCGCTGCGGCAACAGCCTTGTACATGGGGCGCCTGCTCTACCACTAAGCCACCGACGCCCCATATCACAATATTTTTTACCAAATCCCTCAATAATGATGTTGCGTCAATACTTTAGGGTTGACAATTGGTGCCTCAAGGCAAATAAAAGACTAATTAGAGCAGTCTGGTATGTTCAGAAAATTACATTACTTTACTGTAATGCAGCCTTTAAAAGCAAGAAAAGACAACACTTACAATATTAGGATATCCATAATCTAGACGATATCCAGTCTCATATCAGGATATATAAATAATATCAATATATTGCCCAGCCCTAGCTGTTAGCAGTTGGCTGTTAGCTAGATAATTTGTTGTTGCGGTTTAGTTTCTCATTTAAAAATAAAAATGGAATATTTTTACTAGGGCTGACCCAAAAAATTCGAAGCTTCGAAGCTTTGTTCAATGGCACGGGATTCGATTGTGAAAAAAAAAAAAAAAAATTCGAAGCTTTGGCGCTTTTTTTTCCTTCGTTTTTTGGGGGGAGGCCTTAAACACAACACTAACCTCCACTAGTCCGATACTGACAACGAGCGCGGTCAGAGCTGGCAGACATGTTCAAGAAGTCATCAGATGTGTGGTTGCACTTTAAAATATGCCCCGACAACCCCCAGAAAGCAGAGTGCCAGATTTGCCAAAAGCAATTGGCATATCACAACTCAACAACAAATTTGAGAAATCACTTGAAAAATGTAAGTAGTAATTAAAAAAGAAAAATGAGGAGAAATAGAAAGCCTGACGCACAATGGAGACCTGCTATTATCCTGCTTGAACACAGACGACTAAATTCTTTCAACAAAGTGACTCAACATAATGATAAAATAGATTTTATTGATGTAAAATATGCATTTTCCAGTTCCACCGGTCCGCTCTGAGTCTGGTGTCAAAGACACTTCTGATGCTCTGAGTTGCGCATCTGTTTGATTGTGCTGCAGTATGCGCCGAGGGTTTTAATTTAGTGTTCAATCAAAAGTTAAACACTACTTATCACTGACCATTAGTGTTTTTTTGTTTGTGAATATTTTTGTCTCAGTTCTAGTGTTGGAAGAAACGTTTTCGCCATATATATATATATATATATATATATATATATATATATATATATATATATATATATATTTTTTTTTTTGTTTGATTCTGTTTGCGTTTTGAAACGGACATTCAGAGAACTGTGCATTTGTTATCAGGCTACTGGGATGACGGACAAACGGCCTAATGTCAAATGGGACTTTTTTTGTTTTTGGGGCTTCAGAATAAAAGCTCTCGGAGCAATGGCATGGCACCACCTAAACTACAACTTAACTTTTCACAAAACAAAAGTACAGCTGAGGATGATGAGAATGTAATTATGTTTGCAGGTATTTGGTCAAAAACCAAAGTATCGGACAAATTGGAATTTTGACCTGATGATGGCGCTAATGGAAGGGTTTAGGAATCACCAAAGCTATTACAATCTATTTAAAGGTGGGCAATGCCTGTATCAAATTTCACAGCAATCCACAAAGTAGCTGCTGAGACATTTCACTCAAAACCACAAATACACGTAAGTCAGAGGAAAGTCATTAGGAGTCATCCTCTGGGGAACACGAATGTCTGTGGAAAACTTTTATGAAAATCCATCTAATAAGTAGTTGAGATTTCCCAGTCTGAACCAAAAAAAGTGGACGAACTGACAAACATTTCAAGCAGCTAGCATCTCTAATAATTTACATTCTGAGTCATATTAAGATTAAGTGAAAGCAGTGAAGTCGAGTAGTGTATTTAAATAGGCTAAAATCATAAGTTCATACCACCGGGATTCACAATCTGTCCTTTCATTTGGACCTCTCATGTCAAGTCTCTTTCTCTACTTTTTCAAATGAGGAATGAAATGTCCAAGATCAGAGGCAAACTTCAAGGAGCCAAATAAAGCTGGGAAAATTCAGTTTGCTCCAAAATAAAACATCGTTTCTGCCACAAGTCTAAATTATTCAGTCAGCTCAGTCTCTCGTCAGCTTAGGAAGTGAATGGAGCAGACGTAACAGTTAGAGGAGCTAAAATCTCCATCACATCCCGAGAGCCATCGGCACACTACTGCAGATGAAAATGCACTAATCATAATACTGTGGGGCCTGCTGATACACACACATCCAGACACACACCAAAATAACAAACATATATGTACACACACGTATCGAAGTGAACACATACACCAGCAGAGACTGTCAAAATCCTCATGAACCAATACACCCGCATCCAAACACATCAGCGTAATTGGCCTGACAAATGGCCAGAGAGATGAGGAGGCAGAGACAATTGTGTGTGTGTGTGTTTCTGCGCGTGTCGTTGTATGTGTCAAGGAAAGAGACAATTGCCGCCTGAGAGACAAAGGCTGCCAACATTGTCATCATTGAGGGATCAACAGATATTGGATGTCGCAGTCCAGCAACGTGCCAAAAGCAGATATTATTCTTATGGGGGTTGCAGATATCAACCAATATTTTGGGCCAATAGTCACAATATTTGAATTCAACCGTATAAATGAAATGAACTTTGGTAAATAAACTATGGTTTTGATGCCAAAGAACAAAACTTCTGGAGGAAATATATATCAGCATTATGGTATATATAATACTAGCCAACCATCCTGACACCTGGGGCTTTGCGAGTACCACAATACATACAATTTAGGGAACTTTCTGACTCCAAATTGATCCTGTCAGGCAGTGCTTCATCCAAGACTCTGCTCTTGTTAAGGCAGTGTCACAGCCTTAAAGGAAGCCCTGCCTTAAGGCAGAATTACTGCTATCAAGGTGTTGTGTTGTTTCATACAGAGTTCAGCTTATGATTTGACCCTTTGAACTGCCACAATGCTATACTGAACAAAAACTCAAACACAACATTTTTGTTTTTGTACCCATTTTTCACAGGTTTAAATTAAAGATCTAAGACTTTTTTCATCCCCTCAAAAGATATTTTATCCTCAAATTTTGGTTGCAAATTTCTGTGTTATTGAGAACTTCTCCTTCCCCAAGATAATCCATCCACATGAGAGTTTTAGCATATCAAGACACTGATTAAACAGCATCATTTCTACACAGGTGTGCCTTGGGGTGGTCAAAATAAAAGCTCACTCTAAATGTGCAGTTTGATTACATCAGACAATGGCATGCTGACTGCAGGAATGTCCACCAGAGCTGCTGCCCCTGAATTATTGTTTATTTCACTACCATAACGCTGGAATTCCACCGGCTGTGTTTGCTGTGCGGAGCGGTGCAGCTCTGCCGGAAGACATCTCGGTGCACCTCCATGATTAACATCTCCTCGTCCATGGTGTCAACGGGGTGAAATGACGTCTGAAAACTAGGGATGCACCAAATATTCGGTAACCGAATATATTCGGCCGAATATTGCAAAAAAACACACATTCGGTATTCGGTGGAATAAATTAAAAGCAAGGCCGAATAATAGCGGCGTGTTTTGATAACGCAATCAAACGGCGTGCTGTGACAGGCGGAATAAATGTTGGCAGTGTGGCGATCCGCCCGTCACGGCACTCGCATTTGCGACTAAAAATAGTTTTGAGCGAGCAAAATAGGCTTAAATTATTCAGCACTCTGTGCGAGCAGCCTACAGATTTCAACCAGCAGCAGAAACGAAAGGTGAATCCCACCGATTGTGGGTTGAACGGGGGTCACAGACACAGACAGTAATGCATTCCTGTCAATTACGGCGGCCATCGGCTTACCGGCAACGGAGAAGTCGGCTCCAATAATATCCTCTTCTTGGCGTGTGGACTGCCCAGAAGTACCTGAACAGCTGAGCCAACCGAACACAGACTGTATGGAGAAACAAGCCGTTCACGGCCCACAAACCTCACCGCACTTTAGGGACTGTTCGTTACTTATGAAGGGACTGTTCTTTACTTGTCAGGGGAGGAGGGTGGCTGGTTGATTCTTATTTTATTTATTTATTTTATTTTGATCCCCCCTATGTTAATCACTCATCGATGCTGTTTTTGAAGTATGAATAAGTCAATAAGTAATTTATTCCATTGAAATATCATTGATGTATTATAGAAAAGTGATTTATCTTTCATCATCTGCCTCATTTTCGCTGTGGTATCGTGATACTACTCAGAACCATGATATTTTCATTGGTATCGTACAGTGGGTCCTAATTTTGGTACCGTGACAACACTAATCTGGAGGGGGTTCATCTGTAAAAACTAATGACAAACTAAACAACGATATTCGGTACTCGGTATTCGGCCAAGCGCTTAATATTATTCGGCTTTGGCTTCAGCCACAAATTTTCATTTCGGTGCATCCCTACTGAAAACCTCTGACCTGTTGACTTCAGGCCTGCCTCTGCCCATTATGTAGTTTTCAAGGTGTAGTGCAGGGAAATATGATCCGTGAACACTGTGTATTTTATTTTGAAAATTACCTGGATGTTTTATTTTGTTTCTGTACACGACTTCCTTCCCCGCACGATCTGCTCTGTGCAGAATTGCTGCGTTGTGCTCCGGCATTCGGCAAAAATAGAAGTCCTGCGTATCTGTTGTGGAGGACTCCGGACCGCCGTAGCTGTGACGGAGCCGGAACACAGCACAGCCACAGCCACAGCCAGTGGAAGCACACACATTGACTAGAACTGAAACATATCAGCTCCGCTGCCGTTCCGGAGCACAGACGCAACCAACACGCATCTGGTGGAATTTGGGGGTAAGCCGTCTCCAACTGAATTTGGCAGTACATCCAACCGGCCTCATAATCGCAGATCACATGTAACCATACCAGGTCAAGACCTTCAATTCAGTGTCTTCAACTGCAAGATGGTCTGACAGAAGCACATCTGCTGCTTGTCGTCCTCATCAGGGTCTTGACCTAACAGCAGTTTCTCAAAACAATGGACTTGTACAGTTGTAAAGCCGGTTGGATGTACTGCCAAATTCAGGGAAACAACATGGGAGACTCTGTGGACATTCCTGCATTCCCTCAAAACTTGGTACAAGGATTGGAATTTTATGAGATGTTCACAGTACGATAATTGTCTAAGAAAATATCGCAGTTTCATGGTATCACAGTATTGCAGAATTACTATTGTTATCAGTCAGAATGTCCCTTAATGGAATTAAAATAGAAGGGTTATTGTTAGTTAAACAAACAATTTATTACTATGTTTGAAATTTGAAACTGTTATTTAACGGAAGTACTGTATGTGTAAAAGGTCTCCCTTTTGAAAATAATAAAAATAAAGTTGAGATTTTCTGTCCAGTTATATATTTTTTTTCAATACTGTAGTTAAGCAAATGTACATGGTACATTTTTTAATACATTTTAATATCATGGAATACATTGAAACTGATATACCGCTGTAACCCTACTTGCAACATCTGTGGCATTGTGTTGTGTAGTTAAATTTAGAGTGGCCTTTTACTGTGACTATCTCAAGGTACACCTGTGTAGTACTGATGCTGTTTAATCAGCATCTTGATATGCCCTGTCAGATGGATGGATTATCTTGGATAGCTCACTAACATGGATTTCAACAAATCTGTGACCAAAGTTTGACAGAAATATATCCATTGAGTACATGGGGGAAAGTTTTCATTTTGACAGTCCTTTCTATATCGTAAAATACAAATTACTGAAACTGACAACATAGCTCTTCTTTTCTTTACTGTCAAGTTCTGAAAATATAAGGAAACACAAAGCACCTGAGCTGACTAATTACAATTTCTTTAGATCTTCCTATAGTCTGTGGGTCTGATGTGTGGCTATACTCTTGAGGAGGTTTTCCTACTATATATGGCACTGCAACAATGAAACCACCACTGCACATACAACACCTTCATAAAGAAGCATAGTTTTGCCTTAAAGATGCATTAATCTTTACAACCTGTCAACACAACACTGAAATAATATCACCTTATGACAAATGTCCACTATGAACTTTTCTTTAACTTTGTTTTTGGTCTCCATCAACTCCTGAGGGAAATATCTGGCTCTTTTCTGCTATATTCTCCATCATGTTCACCAGGTATAGCTGCTAACTTTTGCTGCTGTATAGTGGTTGCATCAGATCTGCTTGCTGAGGCTGGAAAAGAGGTTTAAGAGAGCAGTGAAACTGACCAAGACAGTAAAGTTGCCGGCCATAAAAGTAATGATGCTTGCTATGAACAGACCAGGAACACAATGCTACCATGCAAATGAAAGCCAAGTGAATTCTGAAGTTGTTCCATTTGGTTTGGCACTCTGGTGGATGGTAAAGATTTAGTTAATATTTTCTTTGTGTATATCGACCTTCTATATGAACATAAAACTTTGAGTGTTACCTTAACTGTACATGCAGTAAGAATTTCAATTATCCATTCACTGTTTACATGGATTTAAAGTAACCATAGTACTGTAACCTGTCTGTGTTGCATTTATTTTACTGTACTACTCTACTGTCTAGAAGTAGTTTATTCTGTTGAGTCTCAACTTAAATCCAGTGGTGGAAGAAGTTCTCAGTAATACCGTACATAAATTACACACTATTACAAGTAACAGTCCTGAATTCAAAATGGTACTGAAATAAAAGTACATAAATATTTACACAATACCCACATACTTAAAGTATAAAAAGTAAATGTACTCATTATGCAGAATCATGGCTCCTTTCAAAGTGTTATATTATTAAAGAATATCATCATTATTCTATGTGTATCACTGACAAATACATGTAGGAGTGTTTTAATGTTGTAGTAATGTAGAGCCCATAGCTGTGTTCCAAATGGCATACTTTTTCTTTTTACTTTTAGTAGATACTGCAGCTGCCCTTGCAAGGTAAATACTGTTGCATGCAGTATGCACACAATCAGAACACACTACACTGTCATAACAATACACCTTGAACTTTGACCCTCTTGCTCATATAACCATTACCATGGAGATAAAACAGCATTCGCAAAGCTCGCTAAAGACGGAGGTCAATCTGGAAAGCGTTGCTGTTGTTACTTTCCAATGTATGTAGTTTTAACTTTTAACTGCATACATTGTAGATTCTAACAAACTGTATTCACGACAAACAAAAATATCTATGTATTCCTCTGTCATTGTTATTTTCATAGATATGTCCTTTTGTTGTTGGTAATCTTTCTATTGTCTTCTTCACTTAAACAACTGATAGTCCTATTATTGCTACTGAACTGATGATCAGCCATTTGAATGTGCTGTCATCCTTCATTACAGCTTCTGATAGCTGTCAATCAGCCCTCAAGCCGTCATCTGTCTGTAGTTCAGTCAATGTGATGTATCTTCAGCTGCAGTGTACGGTAGGTAGAGACAGCCAGAATAGCATGCTGGCATGCATACGGCAAAATGTGACCATATGCAGTTAAACATCCTGGTATTTTTGGCATACTGCATTTGACATAACTACTAAATATTTTCTGGTATTACAGAGATTGGAGTGCACAGAACCTTAGATAATTTGCATACTACTAGGTAGATTATGAGGAAAGTGGAGTAAAAAAGTACAATACTTGTCTCTGTGATGTGATTGAGTAGAAGTAAAAGGTAGCATAAAATAGAAAAACTCAAGTGAAGTATATATATGTCAAAATTGTACTGAGGCAAACCTAAGTACAGTACCTGAGTAAATACACTTAATTACATTTAGGGTTGTCCTGATCAAGTTTTATTGCCCCCAATCCCAGTCATTTAATACTGAGTATCTGCCGATACCGAGTCCCAATCTGATACTCCTATTTCCCTAGATAATACAGCTACACAGTGCACACTTCGAGTTATTAAAATCAACCCAGCATATAGCCTGTGCTTGACAACTGGATAGCTCTGCAGTGCATTAAGAAAAAAATCCCTACATCCAAGGTGTTCCTTGATGTTTTGTATTTATTACTCTTATTTATTTAATTATTTTTTAACAAAGTAAAGTATAAAATAACAAACCCTCTCTTAATCTTGTTTGCCTTGTTGTTGTTTCAAGAAAACGTCTGTCCCTTTAAGGGAGTATTCTGCAGAGTTTGTTGATTTGGTGCAGCCTGTGTCCGAGTAACCCAAATAATTGGTATACAGTTGAGTGTTTATTTTCGTTGCCTGAACATATTTTGCACAGATAAGGCTACTTTGAAATATTACTTTTACTGACTTTTTACTTGAGGGGCTTTTGTTGCACTTGCAGTGACGTGGTGAGCGCGATTATCATCAGTTCTGCGCCGCTGTATGACACCCTCCCGAGCAGGGCAGTGAAACACCATGTGTCATCAATGAAAGTACAGCCAAGAGACTGACACACTAAGCTAAAATGAAACAAGTATGCACAACTTCATGAAATAACATAACTACACAGTCTCATACTGCATTTTCTTTTGTGACCTGTGGTGTTTTGCAGCAGGCTGGGCTCAGGCCCTGCTCTTACACACATGGCAGCTCAGCAGAGAAGGCTGCACTTAGGGTTGCTTTGCATGAAAGCTTTATGAGCAAAAACAGTGACAGCTGATGCAAAACAAAGGATCAGATCAGGCTCTATACAGCTCATTATAGTGGAACCAGATCAGTTAAAAAATGCCATGATCTGCTCCGATAATGATCTTTCAGATAGGATTCAGACACCCCTAGGCACATTCCACCACCTCAACTTGGACTTTGGGGAAAAGTCCATGTCATTCTAAATAACATTAATAGTGTACACTTGTGTAATTCATTTTGAAAAATCAAAGAAACTATAATATTAGCTTAAAACACAAGTGTCCTTTTACTGTGTACAATGGTAATTTGTTGGTAGGCACATGTGTGTGTGCATTGGTCTGAGGTGTTTGAGCGTGGGGGAAGGCAAGATAACTACTTTTGTTTAAGATAAATCTATAGATTGAACCTGATATGATGAAAAGAGAAAGGTGAGTGTGTAAGGGAAAACACAAAGAGAGAGTGTGAGACAGAGAGAGAGAAAGTGTGAGAGAGCGATCCTGTTCTCATCTCCGCGGGTCGATCGGTTCACGTCCTTGGAGGAGTTTGCATAAATGACAGTGATACCAGGCAGATCGATAAGGTGACAACGAAATGCCACAAATTTCATCTGTCAGCTGGGAGAAAGTCACAGCTGAGAAACTCACTAAGACTTTTACCAGGCGTGAGTCACTGCTCGCTGCTGGATGAAATATGACTCTGCTGTCAAACACAGAAAAAGCTAAAAAAAAAAAAAAAATGTCAGAACTTCGTTCTGCTCACTTTTACATGAACTTCTTAACCTTTATTGTACTTTCTTGGCTTTGTGTGATCTTCTCTGCACAAACCAACTGTATAACCTTCAGAACAATATTCAAGAGATGTAAACTTCATTTTACCTTTTTCCTTTTTCTGTTGTTTGGGTACAGGACTTGTCAGAAAGTGTCAAATCGTGGATATTCTGCAATGCATTCTTGACATTTGCTTGTCAAAATAAACTTCAGAAAACAGGTTCAATAAACAAACTAACTGTAATGTCAAAATACACCAAATGAATGTTAATGTCTACAAATATATTCATACACAGACATCTACATTATCTACAGAGAAATAGAAATAAGACTAAACTGATCACCCTTGCATATCTCACTGTTAACTTGTTTTCTCACACAAAGTAAAAAAATCACAATGTCAACCTGTTTCCAATGGAAATTATTGTGTTCCATATATTTCCTAGAAATGAGTGTTTGTATCTTGAAGTAAGAAACAAAAGAAAGCACGTTGCTACACTATAATCAAGAAAAATGTCACTGTCTTCCGAGATGTATTCACTTGTTTTAAAAAAATAAAATGTTATTAACAAAAGTATCTTACTTAATAAAGAGATATCTGCAGTGCTCAGAATACAAACACTAGAAAAGTAAGGAATTCATCAACCTGGTCTCACTTTTAACTTGTCAAATAACAACGCTTGGTTAGTGGCCATCGACATCAGACACCAACAAACAGAGGCATCCTTTAGTGGCGGTGGGAGATACAATGGTCAGCAGCATTATTTGACTGTCAATGCACATACCATAGTAGAAAGAGCGAGAAAATCTGCATAGGGCAGGCAGATGGGGAGATGAAGGTGTCAAACAAACTCTGGACTTTCACCCAGGAGCCCTCTGTTCGTGTCCCAAATGTAACAAAAAGTATTTTAATAACAACGTAGTGTTCTAGTACATGCAGCATACTATGCTGGTGAGATGTGTCACATCAACAACAATATCAACATGATATTTTTATCTCAGCCTAACAAAGTACTTTTGTTGCTTAAACCTAAGGAAGTAAATCTAGAAACAAAGTTGTGTTTTTTTAATTCAAAGTTAAGTTTGAAAAAGATAGTATGCATTTAATGAGCAGAAACTGTGCATTCCCTGTGTAAACACAAGTTTATTTTGAAAAGAGACAACATGTAATTGAGCAGTGTTAGTTCAGGCAGGACACGAGGTCAAGCTCAGCTCACATCCCAGCTACATCAGCTGATCTCAAACAGCCAATCAACTGATGGAGCAGCTGATTGATGGAAGGGAGTCAGCTGATTGATCACATGATTCCTTTCTATGCAACCAATTGGCGAATATCATTCAGGGCGCCCTATTTAAACTGCTCTGGCCTGCCTACTGTTGCTGCTTCCTCTGCAAGCTGCTATGCAACCCACCTCCACCCCAGCTCCTCCTTTTCATGCTGTGTCTGACTTATCAATCTCATTTCTGTTTGTCATTGATGCTCCTCTGTACTGTTCCCGGGGGGTCTTTGCTGCTGCTCTCTGCCTTACGCTTTCCATAAAGGCGCATGGAAGGACAGGGAGGTTTGCTCTCTGCTTCAGGCTTTCCACGCAGGCCGGCGGAAGGGCAGAGAGCTGTGCTCTCTCCGCCTTATGCCTGCCACATAGGCGTGTGAAAAAGGCTTTCTGTGTAGGCCTAGGAAAGGCAGAGAGGCCTCAGAGCAGGGTCATACCACCAAATATTATACTGCAAATGGAAGTTTTCTTCTTTGTGTTCCTGACTGAAATGAGCATAAATTGACATGCCTTCCCTGAATGTCCAAAACTGAAGCAGGAGGGGTACCTAGTGTGTTACATTTTGATGCGTAGGGCCACTGGGCAAGCATCGGTATTTGACAAGATGGGAGTGAGACTGTGCTGAAACTGACACGATACAATATTCTCTCTTTATGTCTTATCTATGTTGGCTATTACAATGACTTACACTCCACCAAAGTTTAATCTGAACAGAAAAAGATCTCCCCGGAACATTTTAACAATAGCAGTGTGAGGTAATCTGATGGCGGAGGTAAGTCATAACTTTTTAATTAGGAAATAAAAAGACAAGATTCTGAGGCGATCAAAGCAAACCAGGTCGTTTCATCTTCTCCAACACACTAAAATCTCAAATTTTGTAACTCTAAATTTCTTATGACCTCTATTTTTAGACTCTCTCTGTTGTTGTTGCTGTTGCCAACTGCCAGCATTACCTCGTGGATCACATACCCCAACATGGCCAATAATTTCACGAGATACTGCTCTGTGGTGTTGTGTTTCTCTGATTTGTTGCTACCTTTCCAGAGCTAGGAGAAAGAGGAGAGTAGCTTTATGTTTCTCTAAGGATAAGTGGTAGTGTTGTGATTTACTCTAAATCTGAAGTATTTGTTCCTTCAGTATATCTGCACTAAGGATTGAAAGCAAAAGCCTCATCCTTTCTATTTCAGGGGAACAGTGGAGTAGTTTGGTAGCAGTGGGACTCCAATCCAAAGCCACTACAAAATGCAACATCAAAAAAAGAAGGTTTGTGGATATAATGAAATTAGTCATACTTCTACTGTTATTATACACATATGACTATTGTCACACAAGTATACTGTCAGATATTAATACATACTTTCAACATATTGTACCACAGTAGCCAGAACTATAACTATAATATTATTACTTTCATTAATGTTGTTGTAAGCTACTGTCATTACCTGCATCTCTCTCTCTCTCTCTCTCTCTCTCTCTCTCTCTCTCTCTCTCTCTCTCTCTCTGTCTCATTGTGTCATATGGATTACTGTTAATTTATTATGCTGATCTGTTCTGTACGACATCTATTGCACGTCTGTCCGTCCTGGAAGAGGGATCCCTCCTCAGTTGCTCTTCCTGAGGTTTCTACCATTTTTTTCCCCGTTAAAGGGTTTTTTTTTGGGGAGTTTTTCCTTATCCGCTGTGAGGGTCTTAAGGACAGAGGGATGTCGTATGCTGTAAAGCCCTGTGAGGCAAATTGTGATTTGTGATATTGGGCTTTATAAATAAAATTGAATTGAATTGAATTGAATTATTGACTTTTGATGTCCAGCAGAGAAACTTTAACAGAAATTGGGGATGAAAGCAAATCAGTGTTTCTTCATGAAAGTAATATGAACACCACCAGAGAAAGTAAACAGTAAAAATACACTGAATTAAATGGGGTTTGTTTAGACTGTGCTGCCAAAGTCTTTGAGCCACGAGGATAAAAGCTACCAAAGGACTGAAGTCTGTAATGCAACAAAGAGACCGCAAAAGTATATAAACTAACCTTACAGACCACAGAAACAAACTTTAAAACTGAATGCAACCATGACAGCAGGTGCCAAATGTTCCTCTGGACTGGTGTCACCGGCTGTCACGGGATCAAAGAGGAAAATAAAAGATGAAAAGATGCTGGTTCTCTAAAGAAACAAGGCCGAACAACCTCAAAGGATCTAATGACTCCTAACCAACTCTGACTGGCAGCAATCTTCTCTTATTTCACTCTCACAGGCCTGCACACACACACCTCAGCCATCTCTCAGCTCCAGTCTCTCCGTCTGCTTGATGAGACTTTGATGATAATGATGATGTCTAATGACGACCATTTCACCACCTTAACACTAGCCGGTAGTCATTTTCCACCCTGTGGCAGTAGAGCTTTGTCTTATGAGTGTAGCGGGTGTGGGCCCATAAAGGAGAAACTGCAGAGTGATGAAGAATGTACTGAGTCCTGATGGAAGTACTGTAGTGTGGACAGAAGAATGGCTGCCACCTTATAAAGAAGATTGAAACCACTCTGGTGTCCTTTAGATGGAAGACAACAGCCAGCGAGTGGGTAGCTTAGCTTAGCACGAGAGCTAGAAACAGAAGGAAACAGCATGTTCTGTCCAACTGTAACAAAATCCGCCTACCAGCGTCTCTAAAGGTCACTAATTAACACGTTATATCTCATTTGTTTTATCTGTACTGTACAAGTGTAGAAATGACAGGCTCTTGGCTCTGCGCAGTTCCCAGGCAACCAGAAGAGACTCCAGAAAGGAACCGGTCCTGGCCAAGAAATAGTCAAACACACAACCCTATGTAATTGCAAAATGACATTTTAACACTTTAATTTTTGTACGGATTGAACAAACAAGATATGATGTGTTAATCAGTGAGATTTGGAGGTGCTGGCTAGTGGATTTTGTCACTCTCTGTGGCTGTTTCCCCCTATTTCCAATCTTTGGGCTAAGCTAAGCTAACCGTCTGCCGGCCGCTGCATTCAGCAGACACCTATGGGACAGGTATTGATCCTCTCATCCCAGAAAGTGATTAAGTTTATTTCCCAAAATGCCAAACTCTTCTTTTAAGATCAATTTGTTTTTTCCAGGAATTGGAATTTTCTGGAATTTAAAAAAAATAATTAAAATGCCAACCTGCATTTCAGTCACTGCAATTTACACTGACATGCAGTGTGTTGTAAAATAAAAATAATAATGTCATTTTGAAAGTCTGAGTCCAAAGAGGCAGCTGACTTCAAAAGTGAAGCCTTGCAGATATGAATGCCTGTGTTTTTGTTAGCAGCGCATTGATTTCTGCACTCTTGGGGATAAGATCGTTAACCGCGTGGAAGAAGGGCAACGGGGGAAAGGCGGCATTTAATTGCTGCAACAACTATTGATGTGTCATTTCACTGGCAGGACCCTGTTAGAGAAGGGGCTGTTGCACAGGGTAGTCAGTTTAGTGGAAAACTGGTTTAGCGAGCAATTAGCTTCATCATTACTGCTGCATACCAAATTATTGTTCTGTTGATGGGAAGCCAGCCTTGTTTTCTCTCTTTCCCTCACTCCATTCCCTCTCCCTTTCTCTGGCTTTAACCATTTACTCACCCACTAGAGTGGAAACTTTAATTTCTCTCAGGATTGTTGTCCTTGAGAAAAGAAAGCCTAAACTCATTAGTAACTCTTCTTTGTTTTACCTTTTAATCAGTTCATTAAAAAATGAGTTTGTTTTCTTGCCATCAGTTTGTGTGAGAAAATATCAGCTCAAGGTCCACTTACTGCTAGCCCCATCACATGGTCTTCATCAGCAAATAGAAATTAACTTAGTTAATTGTTAATACAATACTGATGTTCCACACACACTTGATCAGTGACACCTGATCCAGTTCCCCTTGCCGATGAAGACTGTGACATGTAGTCGGAACCCCAGGAAAGCTGAGATATTAACCTTGAGCCGTGATTTATTTGTCACAGACCTAGTTGCAGTGAAAAAATGTGGGCATTGTAAGTTTCTGCAAACCCTGCATATGTTACATGTGAAAGTTATTATGGAGCAGATACATTTCAACAACTCTGGGGTTAACATGTGGTAAGGTTTACAAAAACCAATTGGTTATGTTTAGGAAAAGATCTATCCTCGCCAATGGGTAACTACAAAAAACCCACATCTGGAGACTAAAAAGCTACTGGAAACACAGCAATGACTCGCTAAAACACCATCTGTGTTGTTGTTGGTCTCTATAGCCCCATTTCCACCTAATACACTTGGTATGGTACCTTTGGAACCAAAAGTACCCTTCAGACATGGTACCTAGACCCTAGAGTTCCCACTGCAAACAGTCTCCTTAAATGTGGACGGGGTTGTTGTCACTCACTGCTCCGTCCAGCACTCACCATATTTCCTCAATACTGTTTGTGCATTTAGTCCTTCCAAGGCAAGTGCAGCCGGCCGGAGCCCAGAGGAACAACGCTCCACAACGCTTTTTTTTCTCTCTAATATATGCCATTCACATGATCCAGTCGAAATTAATATATATAAAAGCTTGAAGATCCACTCATTACTAAACGTGTATGTCATATAAAATTAAGATAATGGTCAAAGATGTTACTTCAAAATTTAAGGTGTGTTGATTGAATCAGGTTGTCAACCAATCAACGGACTGCAGTTTTCACAGCTCCAGGGTGACCAAAAATGGGGACGGTACGGAGCGGTTCCATTGGTACCATCCACAACTTTTCACAGTGGAAACAGAAACAAATGTACCAAACTGATCTGTACCATACTGTACTGCTTGGTGGAAACGGGGCTTGACAGTGTTCTGCAGCTTGGGAGACATCCCGCCTAGGTGTCACGCCATCCACCATCACTTGACAATATCAGCCTATATATTATGTCACTATAAATTTGTTGATATGATATGTATAAAACATGCAAATTTAACATATTTGTAACATATGCTAACACTTCCCTCTGGCAACAGGGTTGTTGTCACAGCATCTGCAGATAAATGCTGTCATGCATCTCCTGAAATCAAGAGTGTAGTCTACAAAAAAATATATGTAGGGACAAAATATTAATGCCAACAATGTTATTATTATTTGTCAAAGCCATGTTCATCAAGTGTGCCCACAGCATTTCTGTACATCCTGGAGCTCTAACGTAATGTCTAATCGCCATAATGGTTTTGAATACTTGGCTGAACAATTTGACGAGACACCGAGTGCAAAAGACCTCCTGAGCTGCAGTGAGGTACATTAGGAGGTAATTATCATTACCCTATTACACTCATTAGCATTTAATCATTGTCTAATTGGAAATTACATTTCTAATTTTGAGTAGGGAAGACTGTGGTAACAGAATTTTCTGGTTTCATGGATTCTCATTCTTTGTCTTTCCTTTTGTGCAAACTACCTAATCATTCTCTTTCAAGCTTCCATGTTTCAACCAAAGTCTACAGGCAGAGCAGGATGTACGTCAGTAAGATATCAAAGCATATACTACTTTTAAGCAAGTTGTAATTCAGGTCACTTTTACATGTACTCTTGATGTGTATTAAAAATGAATTCCATTCTGTCCATTCTTTCACAAGGCCCATGTGTTGTGTTTACTCTCTATACGCCCATAACTCTCTTGTTTATCCCTTCACCAGAGCCTGTAACTTTTAGTTGTGTAGCTCCACTTTTCCAGCCCTGCTTCATCTTTTTTCAAGTCTAAAGGCTTAAAATTATACATCGATTGGACATTATTTGACCAAACAGATATCAGCCTTCGTTAAAAATTAATCGGGGGTCTGTTCGAATGTCATCCGGCAAGGACAGATTGGACAAGATGGAATTACTGATTCCACTGCAATATGATAACTAGATTCCATACGAGTATGCATATACATTATTGTGCATCATGAAAAATTAAAGTTTTGAAGGGGTAGTTCAGCCCAAAATCAAAAATACACATTTTTCCTCTTCCCTGTAGTTCTATTTATCAGTCTGGATGTTTTGGTGTGAGTTGCCAAGTGTTGAAGATATCAGCCGTAGAGATGTCTGTCGTCTGTCCAATATAATGGAATTAGATATCACTCAGCTTGTAGTGCTCAAAGCACCAAAAAAGTACTTCTGAAAAACTCGACAGCAACATCTCTTTCCAGAAATCATAACCTGGTTACTCAAGATAATCCACAGACCTTGTTGTGAGCACTGTCATGTAGGAACTATTTTCTTTCTACTAAACTACACCCGCCAACCATATCGCTGCTCAGAGGGAAGAGTGCATCTACTCATGTCACGCGAGATGTCAACATTTATGATGTCTTCCTTGGCTGAGCTGTAACGTTAGCTAGCTCAGTGGTGCTGGGTGAGGTCATAGTAGGCACCCACTTTCTTCTGTGCAGTAAAAAACTACAGATGATTTCTGGAGACATTGCTGTTGAGTTTTACAATGTATTTTCTTTCTTGCTCTTTAAGCACCACAAGCCGAGTGCCTTCTAATTCCATTATATTCCAGGAAGGCAGCGTCTTTACTGTCGATTCAGATTCAAACATACGAGATTCAGATGCACCAAAGGACCGGGCTTATATATAAAATTAATAAATATAAATAGTGATATAATAGTAAAATAAATAAATGCCTCCATTCCACTTGCATTCGACACATTTGTACATACAGAAAAAGAAGAAAGAACTGAAACGTGTTTTAGGGAGTTCATAGCTCAGTATGGTAATGGCTTTGGGGTAGAGACAGTTAATTAACCTTGTGGTGCATGTTTTGATGGACATGTGGCATTTTTTGGAGGGCATCAGTTCAAACAGGTGATGTTGGTAGCTGGAGCTGGTAGCAGGTAGCTGTTGTTGTATGATGTTCTGTGCAGTTTTTATGATTCTCAGCAGAGGCTTTTTATCTGCTGCAGAGCAGCTACCATACCACACAAGGATGCCGTATGTGAGGGCACTCTCAATGGAGCAGCGGTGGAATGACACCAGAAGCTGTTGTGACAGGTTCAGGAAGTATAGCCGCTTTTGTGCCTTCTTGACTAGCACCGTGTTTGTCGTCCATTAGGGTCCTCTGAAATGTGGGTGCCAAGGAATTTAAAGCTGATCACCCTCTCCACCCTCTCCCCGTTGATGTGCAGTGGTGAACGGGCATCCCGCTTCTCCTGAAATCAACTGTGAGCATTTTTTTGTCTTCTTGATATTGAGAGTAAGGTTATTTTCTGTGCCCCACCTTGTCAGCCTCACTACCTCTTCTCTGTAGGCATACTCGTCGCCTTTGGTGATCTGCCCCACCACGGTTGTGTCGTCTGCAAATTTAACTGTGGTGGTGGTGTTATAGGATGGAACACAATCATGAGAGTACAGAGAGTAGAGGAACAGGCTCAGCACACAGTCTTGTGGGGCTCCTGTGCTGAGTGTCAGAGTGGAGGAACAGTAGGGGCCCATCCTGACTGACTGTGGCCTATTTGTCAAGAGGTACTTACATCCACAGGCAGATGTTGTGGTCTACGCTCAGGATAATCTTCAACACTCAGCAGCTCACACATAAAACCATTTATAGCACTACAAGTAAGAGGAAAAATATGTAGTTTTGGTTTTTAGGTGAACTGTCACTTTAAAGGGAAAAAACACCAGCAATTTGTGGATTAAAACCAATATTGGTATCAGCTCTTCCTCACATCTGTAATGTGCTGCATCATCATTGCAATAAAAAATAAAAAATGCACACTGAGGCAGACTGCCATCTCATTTCCACAGCCTCAATATTATGCGTTTACTGGGAGTGAATTTAACGAAGCAGGGAGAGAGATAGGAGGCCTAATTACTTTAATTATAATGCGCCGCTGTGATCTGCTAAACTGTAAGGTGCACCTTAATCCGTCAGCTAATTATAGGATGTTCCATGGTAGTGTAAGCTGTGGTGCAGTTGAGATGGGGTTGAGCCGATGAGTAAAACGCAAAGTTTGGCATTAATTAAATGCACAATCTGTGATCAGTGTATCAGCGCCTTTGGTATTAAACCAAATAAACTGCATTAGCATCAGATTTTAAATAAGTCAAATTTATGAAATCAAAATCGTGACTTGCTTGTTAGAGTCTGTTCTGTCAACCGAGGAGGGCAGAGAACCAAATGAAGCGAGGCTCGCTGCAGACTGTACATGTTTTCTGGTCTGTTTTTGGGAAAACTTTTAATGCACTACTGAATAAATCAAGAGGCTACTCAACATCAGTTTTGAGACGATAACATTTGAATGCTTCAGTTATATACCAACTTTATATATGTACTGTTCCACAAAAATGTAAAGCATAAAAAACTTGAAAGTTCATGTTAAATATTTATTTTTTTAAATTGGCTCACGCCACAATATAAGAGCCTTATAAAAAGGAAAAGCACCACCTCAAACTGTTCCAAATTAAGCTCTAGCGAAGTCAGGAAGACAATACTTTTCATGCTCAAGCTGTAAGTTTCACTGTCTCTAGGTGTCATTATCTGGGTCGGTCAATTGAGTCATCAGCTGATTCACATCAATCAATCAACCAATAGCACAGCGACACACCTTCTCTGTCAGCCTATCATCTTACTGCTCCTCATTTTATATAAGGTTGTTTCTCTGCTGTAGTTCTTGTTTGCTGCCCTTGTGCGCACTCTCCACCTCCCCATCACCACCTAGTCTTTACGGATTCATCAGCCTCATCAGCCATCAGTCTCAGAGTCATCAGCCACCACCACCACCTATGTCTTGACTCCATGGGGGGGATTTATCCTGCTGCCACTCAGATGTCCCTCGATCACAAAATATGTCCCTCTGGTGTCCAAGTACCAAAGACTTCTGTTAAATCTTAATCAGCATAAATCATCTGTTAATCTGTACACTCATAATCTGTATCATATATTATCTATCTTTACTTCATTCTTCTGTCTCTCTTGATTGAAGTAAAAGATGTAGTCATGATGATGATTTTTTTTCCCAACATGGGTGCTCATGTTAGACACAAGAAGAGATATTTAGCATGATGTTCAAAGTGCAAAAGAGGACATAAATGCTTTACATTGTCAAAAACAATTTGTAAAAGTGCTTCTTATTCCCAAAAAAGTGTCCAGAGTGATCGTCCCAATACAACCAGACACTGTGACATCAACATCTGGCAAGTGAGGGATCTTTTGTCAGCATAAGAATACACTCGCTGAATAATAATCCTTTTGTACAAAGACAGCTTGCAGAGTTATTACTGAAACGTTTAGCAGCCAAACTATTTTTGTCACACAGTTTACCCGCCGCAGTGGAGATGAAAAGACCTGTCACAGATAAGGCAGAACATCAAATCGTAGGAACAGAGACAGTCCCGTTAAACTCATTTAAATTTTTCTCTTAAATATTACATTAGTTCTGATGGAAAAATAATATTTGTGTTTATTTACTCAGTGCCTGGTCTTTTTTTTTTACGTCCTGCGCAGATGGCGGGGACATGGGACAAGTCTTCTTGTCGACGGCTGACATTAAATGTTACCATCAAGACTGAACAGAAGTCATCAGTTTTCAAATTCTACTTGAAATGACTCAATTTGCAGCGATGCATGTCTGAATGAGCATATTTGGATTTTTGCAGTGCTCAGAAATAGGTGTCATTACCACAAACACATTCACAAGCAGGAAAGTGCAGTTCTTCTGTCATTTAAGATATTCTGCATTTAAGCAGAGATGTGTACCTCTCTGTGCGTATGCATTTAGAGAAGGATCTGGCAAGTAGCCGTACTTCTTACGTTCTTAGGCTGACAATCCAACACTTCCAAAAGGAAATCTGCACAGGTCTATTAAAGGAATCTTGTGCAGGGAATTTGGGCCTCAGTGCCTAATTCTATGGAGGAAATAGCACTAAATACAGGTGGCATAACATATGTTTGGCATAAATCTGAATGCAGTCTTGCCAGTGGAGTATTTTTAGCGTACCAGCTGTTGGCAAAAAAGCCACAATTCTACACTTTGGCTGGATATTTAACCAGTTATTCTGGCCAGTGCTGCCAGTACTCATGTAACCTAAACGCATATGGCTTCTAAGGTCTGTGTGTGTGTGTGTGAGTGTGTGTTGTTATTGTATTACGTAATCTAAACAGAGATGTTTCTAATAGACAAATAAGCACCATCTGGAGCAATTAGTTTACTGTAAGTTCTGAGTGTGTTGTATTGTTCTGCATCTTTAATACACAGACACACATACACAGATAATACTTAGGGATGCACTGATTTATCAGCTAAACATCGGTATCGGCCAGTATTCACCTCGTTGACTGCCAGCAGCCAATTGGCAAATAATATTCATTCATTAATTCATTCAAACTTTTATTTAAGACTCAGGGAATCAACTGAGGGTGACCCTCATTTTCAATGATGCCAAGCATGAACAAAGACATTGAAACAATCAATAAGCAAACAAAGAACCATCATGTATATCAATTAAAAACAAAATGAAATCATACAAAACAACAATAGCAATAAATTGTCGCTAAAAGTAGAAATACAGCGTGATAAACATGCTAAGGTGTAGATGTAAATTGAGGGAGAACAGGCTCTGATTGGAGGGAGAGCTAACCACGCCCACTTAGGAGACAGGAAGAGTAACCGCTTTCTTAACATTGGATAAGCCTACGGTGGGGTATCTCCTTTATCCAATATCTCTGGCGACAGCGGATGGAGTTTAACCAAGGGACTGTTAGACTGCAACTTGACAAAACAATTGAACAGTATAGGAAACACGCAACCATCTTCTACGGTAGAGTCACTCGCTGTCAGGCAGCTAAATATTTTACAACTACAGTACTTGGATACAAATATGGAAAATGAGCTAAAGAGAACATTTGAAGTGCTACATGATGGTGTCGAGTCTGTTGCCCACCGCAGACACTGTCTCTCCACAACAAAAGCTTCCTCAGGATAACAATGGATATCACGTCACTGGATATAACGTTACTGGGACTAAAAATCTACAGAAGCACTACCGCTCAACGTAACGTTACAGCACTGTGGTGAGGCCAGCAGGTCGACAGTGACTTCAGAGATGGTGAGAGACGTGCTTCATTAAAGGGCCAGTGTGTAATATTTAGCATGGTTTATTGTCAATCTGAATCTGAATCTGAATATTCTACCCATTAATATGTTTATACAAGTGTATAATCGCTATAAAATAAAATTTGTTTGGTTTTCGTAGCCTTATAATTATGCTTTTTTATATATATATATATATATAGCAAGGGCCTTGCTTTAGAGAGGTCGCCATCTTGCGCCGCCATGTATGTACGGCAGACCGAGCGGACAATCCAGCCAGCCAGAGAACGCGTTTCGCGTGTATAAACGAACCAACGAAGACAGCGGAAGGAAGGAAGAAGGAGGAGGAAACAGCAGAGAGTGTTAGTAGTTTGTCAATAGAGAGTAGTGAAAAGTTTTTTTAGTTATAAAGTTTGCGAATGGACCACACTTACCACGCAACAGGAGAGAATGAACCCGAACCGTCATCTGTGAGGAAAAGAAGACGCAACTTCACTCCTTGTGATGCACTCTCTGCGGCGCTTTTCCTCCTGATGATATATCTCCCCAACAATGGTAGCAGTAGCACCGAATCCCATTCTGTGCTTTCAGCCTCTCTTCTCGCCCGCTCAGCATCAAACACATGGAGTTCCTCATCTGTATGCTCCGGCTCAAACAGGTATGGCTCTGGGTCTGTGTCTGCTACAAGAAACTCTTCAAAATCGCGTTCAAAGTCGTCCATTGCAGCTACTATAGTCCGGAGATATTGCTAGGCTAAATAAACAGCTGAGCTCTGTTTACCGGCTACGCTGTCAGTCAGTGTGCGGGCTGGAAATTGGTGGAGCAGAGAGGGGAGGGGGGTCCCCACTCGGTATGGTAAACAAGTATGTGTGTATGAAGTGTGTCTGTTACACTAGAAGAGTCAGAGTTTGGGACGGAGTCTTTTACACCCTGGAGTGTTACCGGAGTTTCTGGAGTGCTCAAATAAACGGGCTTTTTTCCTGAACGCTACTCTGGTCTCCTGCTCGTGAGCAATTCATTACAATATCGTAACATGGTTTAGATTTCTAAATAAATATTCACCTCGTCGCTAGATAGACCTACTCCTGAAAAACTCGTGCGCAAGGCTTTTTGTCCCTATGAGGCCACCGTCATATACCCGACGGGAGGGGTGAGCGAGTGAGCCCTGCAATCTAGAATTTGACCACTGATGTCACTGTTTTCAACCCATTTTACACACTGGCCCTTTAAGATGCTCTGGTAAGAATTGTTCATATGCCTCTATTTGACTTGACTATCTTTTATTGTTTAGGGCGTAAATGTTTTAGTGAAAAGGAATTCAGTTTGTGAAGGAGTACTGCATGCTGCACGCCACTTTAAAACCTGGCCAAAAATAACTGAGTAATGCACCGTTTGGTAACAGTAACTGAGTTACTGAATTTAAAAACTAACGTGTTAGAGTATTAAGTACTGCCAAAACTAACGGCGTTACTGTAATGCGTTACTAATAATGCGTTACTGCCCAACACTGGTAATAATGAATATTGGGAATTTGAATAAGTACAGTTGTTTGAAGGAGAATTTGTTGATGATTTCACAGTGATACAAAATAGATATTAGAGATGGAATAATGATACACATTTATATATAAATGTGTGTATGAAAGGTTGTTTCATAATCTGTATGATTAAATTTGTGCTCATTCAAAGATTGTAAAAAAGCTGAATGACTTTTTTATATTGAAGATTTCTTTGTTTCCCTGGCATAAAAGGAGGGAATTACGAACAATAAACACACACAAAAAAACATTGGCTAAGCTGTTCTTTTAAATATATATTTGTATCAGCCTTGAATTTTACAAGTGATGCATCTCCAATAATACTAGATTGTATTATAACTGATCAATTGTGATTACATACGGCACCTTTAACTTGCAAATACAGCATTGGTGTGCACGAACACTGACAGAGAGATACACGAGCTGAGTGTTGAGGCAGATGCCTGGGGTTCTTTCATGTCTCTGATGGTGTGATATTTTGTATTAAGGCAGGTTTATCTGTGACACATGCAGTGATTTCTGCATATGTCGCAGAATTAAAATGATGTCAAATCATGTATTTGAGCAGCGCACACACACACACACACACACACACACACACACACACCCTGACACAGTAGTAGTGCTCTCTGTGGCTGGCACTAAGTGATATTACACTTTCATCAAGATAAACAACTCAGCTTTTAAATTCAATGTTCAGAAAAAAATGGGAATTTGCATATTAACTACAGCAGCTATGGCAGGTATGATATGTTTGGTGGAAAAGAAGCTGAAAGAGCCACCATGTGAGATGCTGAGCAGAAATCAAAGTCAAAGCCACAAACACATTTCAACCCTAAAGGTTTACTGCAGGCCATAATGATAGTGTGCCTAGATTTTGTGTTTGTTGAGACATGTATTATTTTGTTTAAAGATACTCTTTAAAAATGCATCTGCTACACTGTAAGTTCACTTAATACACAAAGCATAAGATCCATTTCTTACCCTAATTATCATAATTTTGGGATACTCTGGAGCAGTGACGTGTATGAAACCTGACAGATGAAAAAGTTCAAACAGCTAAAAGCACACAGTCACAGTCATCCCCAGCAGGACAGGTGAGGCGAGATGTCAAAGAGTCTTAGAGCCGTGTGAAGAACAAAGCCTCCATCTGGGTCTTTTTCACTTTTCTAGCTTTCTGATCTCAACGATACAATTGGGATGCAGCCCAGGTGCTGTCAGTGGCCCTATGTGTGTGTGTGTTGTGGGGACCCTGAGTTGATTACAGCCCATCTTCTGTCTACTTTCATCTGTCCATGGGTCTTGGCAGTGTCAGGCTCCTACAACAGCTCTTTGCTCAGGTTTTATTAAGGTGGACTGAGGGGTTCATCCCACTCCATCTCTCTTTCTCTCTGAGGATTAACTTCACTATTGACGGCAGCTGGAAAACTATCAGCTTTACTTCTTTTCTTATATCTTCATTCAGCCACTGCTGTCTGAGACAGCACTTGAAGAAAAGATGCAGGTGAACCAAACCCACTGTTTCTGGGAATTCTTTTTTTTTTTTTTCTTTATGAAAAAAAAGGAAAACTTTTCAGGTGGACCAAGTTGTGTGTCTGTCATGTGAAGGACTGGGGTTGGTGTCCCATCACAAACCTGTAATTAATGTTCACCTTTTTAACCCTAACGACGACCTCTCCCTCACCATATCTACGGGTGGGCAATTATGTTCAATATATCGATATATTTTCAAGCAAGATAAATTTAGACAACACTGTTTATATTAATATAGGGTCAAGTTGCGTTACATGAAGCATACCAGTCTGAATCTCGTCTCTCATACTCTCCGCACAGCTCCGCCCCACTCACTCACTCACAGGGTCTCCAGCAACACTTTTTAGAGCTGTAGCGTGACATGCACCTCCCGAGAAATGTAACTACACGTTGCTGCAACACAGACCTCCTGTCTATTTTTGTAAGCTGACATCTATTTCCCTCAGTGGAAACGAATCTTTTATTTACTTTATTTTAGTTTGCTAGGCTAATTTATACAGTGTAAAATGCCATAGGCTTGTGCTAATAATGTTAGCATGTTATATTTGTTTGGAAAATGTGTTAAGTATAAGACAATTGTTTTGTCAGTGAACCCTGTGAGTTGTAATGATTTTTGTAACATTACCTTTGTTTAAGGTTTCTGTTGCTCCTGGTTTTATATGAGTAGAGGAAAAATCCGCTAGCTGCTAGGCTAATTTATACAATGTAAAATGCCATAGGCTGTGCTAAAAACATTAGCGTGTTGTATTTGTGGGGAAAATGTGTCCAGGAAAAGACAAGTGCTTTGTCTGTGAATGCTGCGAGTCATAATAAAGCAGATTTGTGTACTTGTGGTTGAAATTGTCACTATTAAGCCATGTTTAATGTGTGTTTTGAATCAACTAAACTTTAGAGCACTCCACAGAAACCCCGCTGACAACCAGTGTTTTAGAGGTGTAACCATTGTGTAGCTGCGTATTTTAAGACAGGAGGAAAAAATACCTGTCTTTGCATTTTATTTTGTTCACAGTCTGTTTTTATAAAACTGCTTGTGACATCTCAAATGTGTCTTTGACTTGCAATTGAACATGTAGCCCATTTCATAGAAAATAGCGATATATATTGTGTATTGCAAGTCAGCCTGTAAATACAGAGATATGAATTTTTGTCCAAATCGCCCAGCCCTAACCATAACCAGGCATTTTAGTTGCCTAACTCTAACTATACCTTAGCCAATATTTATTTGCCATACCCACAATCGTTTCTTGATCTAAACCATACTGAAGTTGCCATCATATCATAGAGTGAGAATCATAAAAACACTTGAACTGGACGTAATCTGCTGTGATACATTGCATTGGTTAACTGCTGTGCAATTCTCTATGTATATGTATCTGTCCCTATCAAATAAACATGAAAATGAAATAATCTGTGGTGTTGTGGTCATATGAACCATACCATGCTACCTAAAGCTTTGGCTCTGTCATTTCTAACAACATCTGAGATGCCACTTAAAGGTAGGGTCTGGAGGATTTTCCAGTTGCTGTTTGTAAACACACATTCAAATTTGGCCCCTCCTATCAGGCTCAACTCTCCCGGGTGTACGGAGCCCGGAGGTACGGAAGGCTTCACAGAAGAGGTTCAGGCAAGGCTCGCGCTGGTGCATGCTCGGACACGCTCAGGCAAGGCACCTGCGCTCTCTCATTGGCTGGGGAAATCTCCACCCGGAAGCAGTCTGAGCTCACAAAAACATCAAAATACAGTTAAAGGGCAGGAGCTCTGCAAACAGAGTCACCACCACACATGAGTAGAAGCCCATAGGTGATGATTAAGCAGGATTTCATTTGTATATGTCTATATTTTGTTTTGTTTGAAAATCCTCCAGACCCTACCTTTAAAGAAAAACTGCACATTTACCATCACTTTCCATAAATGCAGTGATGACATGAATGTGCTTTAATAAAGTTAAAGCTGCGAGATGATGTGAGATGCACAAAAGCAAGAATAGAATCTCATTATTATTTTACTGTCTTTGTGTGAGAAAGACAATAATTTATGTCTTGATGCTGAGAAAACATGACAGGAGTTGCAACATTATCCAACTCTCTGTTACAGCTGACTACTGAACAGGAAAAAAAATGCTTTTGCCTCTTAAAGTTCTTGACATCAGCACCAACTGTCATTTTGCTGCTCTGCATCTGCTCTTCAGCAGAAACAGCATCAAACAGATGAATCACTGAGCCGATGGCCTGCAGCCAGAAACACGTCGACTTGGGCAACTTGATTATTTCCAGTTTTATTTCCTGTCCAGCTATCTGTTATCTGATCTGCTGGCTTACTTCTTGCCATTCCTCTGACCGGTCAGACTGGATTGAGATGAGTTCAAGTACAATGGGAAAAGCAAGAGGCTGCTGTCATAGGTTAAGAAATCATCAGTTTGCACTGGTTAAGGGAACTGTGTGCAACAGGCTGGGTATACAGTATAAGTCAGAGTCTGTGGAAGGATTGTCTGCACACGGCTCTCAACATGAAAGTGGCTGAGCCAGAGGTTGCAGCTAGCAGTGCTAGCAACGTAAACAGTGCTAGCAACAGCATTAGCAACAAACCCCCTTTAGCATTGTTACCTGTGTTATCACTGTTAGCTCTCTTAGCACATTTAGCAGTGTCAGCAGGGCTAGTGGTGCCAACATAGTTAACAATCCTAAAGGGCCTTAGCAGTTCAAAATGAAGCTGCTTACTCGCTGGGGCTATAAAGGGAAAGACCGGAGGGTGGCTCCTGTGTTCACGCAGCAATGCCACAACCGCGATGGTGTTAACAACAGTTATCACAAACGAGCGGTGCCGCTAGCCCGACCTGGGTGGTGTGCAGTGTAGAGTGGCCAGGGCTAATGTTAGCTAACCTATGGAAACTGCAGGGTGGGCACTATGTTTCTGCATGTTACTGGGCTAGCTGGCTACCTGTCAGCAAAGCTAACAGAAAATAAAAAAAAAAAAGGCAGGACATTTACATCACAAAAAATTTAAATTTTGCCACCTCTAAATGGACAGCTTTTTGAAATAACCTGAACCTGAAATAAGGCGCTAAAGGTAACTCAATTGAGTGCTGGACTAAGAGTAAATGCCTCTTGTATCTCCAGTAATTTTGCGTTTTACCGTTTAATGTATGTATTAAGAGCAAAAATAACTGAAACCGACACCCCCAGTGCTGACAGGGGTAACAGTGTTAACCTGGGGGAGAAGGGAAGAGTGGGTGTTATGCTTCTACGACAATGCTGACTCAACACTGTGGGTTGGGGTGGCATGAATCAGCAGTAACCATGGTATGAAAGCAGTGCAAAGTTGGGGTGGTGATCAACTATCCAGTCAGATACACGCACAAGGACACACACGCACTAACGACCGGACCATCTACTGCTACAAAGAGCAGAGAAGCTCGGATTATTACACACACAAAGAGAACGTGATTTCATTCTCTGCTCAGGACGCCATTGCTCCACGATATCTTTTCATAACAAAGTTGTTGGTTGCTGTATTAATGCCCTGAATGTCGCATACTGCTCCTTCCATAAATTGTCAAGTACAATGGATCAAACTGGCTCATGAAAGCAACAAAGCTGCAAACAGTATGCCGTGGGACCAATACAAGAGATGACAACCATGAACCTGTAGTATACGGCTGCACAGCAGGTAGCTGACAACATTTATCAGGTCTGATTAATGTATTGGGAAGAGGAATGAATGGAGACACTAACATCCTCATGAATTTACCCTTCTGTTTTTTCACTGCTGGTTTCACTTATTTTTATATGAGTTAGTTGTAAGAGATTTCATAACTGACTCTTTCTGTTCAGAGGGAAACAGAACGGGATGGGTGTGAACAGGGGGATTAAATAAGTGGAGAGAGTTTATCATTTATCCCTCCATCCATCCAGCCCTCTCGCCTCGCTGTCACTGACCGGCTCCAGAGGAAAACATGCTGATCTGATTTGTGAATGTGTGTGTGTGAGTTACAGAGAGCAGTGTGTGTAGTTGAATTATAGACAACACACCCCTGTGCTAGACAGACAGAATGAAGCAAAAGCTTAAATCCCTCACAAAGGCAGCGTGACCGACTGCTGAAATGTGGCTTTTTGGACCTGCACCCAGTTTTTTGATAGACTGCAAAGGACATCACTGCTGTAAAGGAATAATTCCTTTTCTTTTTGGCTACAGAATGTAGTGGATTGCTCTGTGGTGGTGACATAGATGCATGGGCATTAGCTAGGGCAGTTAGTCTTGTGGCCGGTAATCTCCCAGCAGACCCAGAGACTGTCAGACAAAAAATAAACAGCAGCACATGGCACAAGACAAACAGCACATTTTGAAACCAATCACAAAAAGATTTTTAGCTGTCTATGCGTTTGATTTGGTTTCAGAAGCTGCAGTTGTATTAGAAAAAGATACCAAAGAAGCAGCATAAAGCCCCTTACCCTCTGCACAAAGAAAACACTAAGACCTGCTAACGACGTGTTTTTGTATAAAAAGGTCACAGTCAGAATTCACTTGAGACAAATGGCTCTACTGTAATTATAGGTATTTGTCCAGCTCTGATTGGCTCAGATTGGCAGTGATGGGTTTACAATTTCATTTTAGCCACCACAATATACTGTCCATCTCCATCTAAGCAAAATATGAATAAGTAGGCCTAACAGATATAAAAGAAGGAAGTAACCATCATAGCATTTTCACTGACCTCCATGCACCTAATACACTAGCCTATTTTCCGGAGCATCCATGATGGACGATACAAGGCTCTGGTCTACTGCCAATGGGAAAGGAGTATATTGCCTACAGTGATGTTGCTAGGTACACATCCTGTGTCTCTGACGCATTCAAATCTAAAAGGACGCTGCAAACTCACAATAGCCTATTTACCTGAAATCGGAAGTGCAGAGCTGATCTTCTTTCAGGCGCTTTTCATAAATCTGTATGCTTATTGTCTGTGGGACAGATGTACAGCTCTGGGTAGCCCTGCACTAACATGATCAACTTCTCCATGTTTATCACAGACTTATATTTACAGAAGAATGTCAGCTGTGATTGGTTGTTCCTTGTCACATGACGTGGTGCACACTACTCCAAAAGTTATCTCAGGGCGCAGCCATCACGCCCTGAAAAATAGGTGCTCGGGAATGCATGCGTGCCATGACGGCATCCCTCTGGCACTGAGCGCACCTGACACGTGTCTACATTGAAAACAATTCATTTAAGGGTGGAAAAATCGCGGCATGTGTATGATCCCTATCAGCATCCCTGGGACACCCCTTATTATTTTCCAAAGTAATGCTATTTTCAAATCAGTAGGGTCCCGTAGTTCATTTGAAAGTATTTCTCATGTCACTGAAACCACTGAAATGTGTCAGTATTTTTGGTCCAGTCAGACACCTGCTCGCCAACCCACCCGTCATCATCGCTAGCTCTCTGAAGCTCAGTGTGTAGACGTTTCTTGGCAGTGATGGCAGGGCAGCATGGAAGTCCCAGCGATGGACAATCACCTAATATTTCTAGGGTGCTTAAAATGTACCCCAATTCACAAATATGTAGGATCGTAACGTCGTCTGCTGTGACAGCAGATGCTGTCATCATGCTGCATTGTGATAATGTGATTGTGTCACTGATTAGTTCTCATGTCGATGATGACACAATGATATTTAACCGTCCAGAGGGTGTGCCATGTTGTAAAAATATTTTCACCAGCAGCTACCATTTTCATACGTATTCAATGTCTTTTGTTCCCTCTGCAATTCGTCTTTTATTGTTTTTTACTGTTTTTTTTTTATCTCTTATTGATTTATTGGTCAGTCTCTTAACTTGTTTTTTAAACAGATTCCTTTATTCCACTGAACTCCTTGGCATACATATATATATTTTTTTATTTATTACTCATTGATTTATGTCTATGTTATATGTGTGCAAGGCAAACTGTAAGACTGTTAGAACTGTTACAAATTGGCCCTGGCAGGATTAATAATGTTGTCTGAACCTGAATCTGAATTTGAATCTTGCGAAAGAAAAAATTAAGGTTTGTTCACAGTCTGAATAAGTTAAAGGAAAACATAAAACCTCTTCTTAGAAAGAAAGAGAATTTACATATTTCTCAAACTGTTAAACTATTTAATTTATACAATAACTTATTTAAATGTTTATGGATTAGCCTTAGAAATTCAATTTTTTTGTCTCACACATATTATGATCAGATATCATGTTTGATTCAGTCTACTTGATACTGGGTAGATGTTTTTGGTGCTCTATATTCAACCCAAGATGTGACATTTGTCTGATGTTTTGTATACGCACTGTATCTCAAATACATATACACTCTATGGTTACATACATCTTTCAAATGTGGAATTTTATTAATGTTCAGATAGCCTACATATTCAGTGTAAACAAATATAACCATGATTAGAACCATTTAACATCAAAAACGAGTTTGACACTCACTACATTAAAAACCTATCAACATCACTGCCCCTGTTTTAGTTGGCTTTCCAGCCCTCCATATATGCAATAATTTTGGTGGAAAAATGTATATGACATGTTTGTAGCTGTAATTGCATTCATTAAATGTGTGTTTGCAAATTAACTGCCTTAATCTTTAAGAGACTTTAAATCTAAAAGACAGCCGTGTGAATTTTTTTTTCTGTCACTTCTTTTCATGTTAATTCTCAGGTGTTTTATCCACTCCCCTCTGTGTGGTTTAATCACTGAGGGAGAAAAGAGGAGAGGAGGAAAGAGCCTGTGTGAAGATGGGAAGAGAGCGAAGAGGCAGGATTAATCTGTCGCTGACATGCTGCTTCAACAGTGTGTTTGTGTGTGTGTGTGTGTGTGTGTGTATGTGTGTGTGTGCATGCGTGTTTCTATCACTACCTTGATCTCAGAAAATGTCAATGCAGGAGTGGAGAGCCATGAGAACGCAGACAAAGAAAGTGAAGAAGAGGGTTTTCAGCCAGAGCTATTTTGTCTCTGTCATCAGTTGCACCTCTACAGAAATGTGTGTGTGTGTGTGTGTGTGTGTGTGTGTGCGTGTAAATGTGTGTTTGGTGGGCAAACACACGCGACTCTGAAAAGATGAGAGGGTAGAAGATGAGAGAGTCTGGACCACTTTTGCCTGATTTATGGCATGAGAGCCCACTGCTGCCCTCCATCCAGTATCACATCAAAGATCTCCTCCTCTGTAAAGTCCTATGTAGGGACCACCACACCTTCATGTTTCCTTGATTAGGATAAAGCCGGCTGAGCACCTCCGCTGGATTTTCTGTCAGAATCCGTGCTGCCTGGAAGCAGATGGAAGTTTTTACTAGTCTCTGTGCAACTGCGCGTTCTTTGCCAAGATGCCATGTACCACTGCATATTCAGCCTGAAGATCAACAGCGGGGATTAATCCCAGGATTTGGGGCTTTCCTGCCCAGATTCTCTCCATGTTTGGGAATCTAGTAAATTAAATATTGCAAATTTGTTCTTTCCAAGGGGAAAATTAGTTACGGAACAAATGTTTGTTTGCAGTCACAGGGAAAGGTAACATCTAGGCCAGTACTGCAGGTTTTATTTAAGAACATGCGTCTTTGTTTGCCCTGTCTTTGAGAATAAGCTGTCATGTCATTACATTTTCCCATAATCACACATCACTGTAATATATTTCACTTATAGCTGCTGTAAAAAGATTTCTCTACCTTTATCCTAGGCTATAAATCACTACAGTTTCTTACAAATTACCGCTGTGCTGCTCTCTGACGGGTATAACACAGCACTAAATCAACTTAAAGCAGAGCCGTGAATGCTTTTACATCTGGCAGCTGGAAGTCGGTCCAATCAGCAAACTATGAGGCTTGCTTTAGATAATGACAACAAGGAGCAGTGTGGCGTTTTTTTTTAACTTGAATTGAGCTCTGTGTTGGGTTTGTGGCCCTGATTCATTAACGGCTGAGCCAGACAGCAGCAGAGTAAATTTGGTCTACATCCGATAATGATGTCTCAAAGCCCAGGAAATGCTAATTTAGCCTCAGCCATTGATGGAGTGTAACTCAGTAGATGTACTCAAGTACTTTACCTAAGTACAATGTCAAGGCACTTGTGCTTTACTTAAGTATTTCCATTTAATGCCACTCCAAACTTATACATCTCAGGCGAAAATATTGCACCTTTTACTCCACAACATTTGACTCGACAGCTTCAGGTGCTTTACAGACTACAGTTCTTCATACCCTTCCTGTCCAGTGAAAACCATGTTATCTTCAGAAATGTTGATTTTAAATGTTTGTGATAAACTAAAGGATGATATGTTGAGAAAATTCTCCTATTTCTTAAGCTAAATAAACTATTAAAAACTGAAATAACCTTCCATCGGATTAAATAAAACACACATTATGTGTTTGTATTCTTTGTTATTGGTGTCCAAACAGCTCTGTCCAACAGAGGCTGAGATGCAGCTGCTGGACAGAGCAATGATCTGTTTGGAGAAGGAAGGATTGTTCGGTCAAAGTTACAACAACAAAGATATGATGGGTTGGGTTTCCCTCCACCTATTTTTATTCACATTTTCAACAATTGCGGAAAAAAAAACTTGAATGGAAATGACAAAAATTCGAAAAAAGGCAGAAATATCGCAAAAAAGTTTTTATGCTTGGAGGGGGTGGAAAAGTCAGTGTATCAATATTAGGAAAATGCGACTTTTGGCAATGGAAACAGATGTAACGAATAAACGATGACGTGGTACACAGATGGTCAAATGTGGCCCTTGACATTCGGAAGTATTTCAGCCAGAGATTGGGAGTGAAGTGCTGCTGGACACCTACTTCCCAAAAGTCCTTCATGCGCCTACGTTCCCATACATGGGGACAACGATGCGGTGGTCCCCTTCTCCCTATTTCTAACAGTAGTACTTTCTCGTTTCTTTTTCAGGACACTTATGTACGCTGACAACGCTGATATGAGTGTGATGAGAGCTCTTGCAATAGCCAAGAAGTTTCCCAAGGAATCTCTCCATCTCGTCGTAGTCATGGATGTGCCGGTAGTTGTTTACATCAGTTGTGGACATGAGACGCTCTCAATGATGTCATCTCACGGTGCTCTCTTCTTGTATGGGTGTTCTTTTGCATTTTTATTTTTCACGAGAAGCGCCACCTACTGCTCGACCTGTTGACTCCCAATACTCGCAAAAAAATAATGAATGGAAACGTGCATAAATTCACATTTTCTTTTGCGCATTTTCACAACATTCGCTTAAAATTTGCGATACATTTGGATGGAAACCCAGTTATTGACTCTAATAGAACTGACACCAAAGTCTGGCTCCTCGAATGGTTTCACTATCGCCACCACCATTTCCTCTTTTAAATTTTCCTTGATTCCAACACAACAGAGGGAGCATCATTCTCTGCTCAGGACACCATTATCCCACTATATCTTTACACAACAGATGTTGCTATGTTATTGTTCAAAAGCTCACATGTGGTACCTTTAAGTAAAGGATCTGGATACTTCAACGGCTGCTGGCTTTACCACAAAGTGAGCATAGTGTTAGTTCAGGCAGGACACGATGTCAAGCTCAGCTCACATCCCAGCATCAGCTGATCTCAAACAGCCCAATCAACTGAGAGCAGCTGACTGATTGGCAAATCTCATTCAGGGCACCCTATTTAAACTCTCTCCCCTGACTTAGGCTTTCCATAAAGGCGCATGGAAGGGCAGGGAGGTTTGTTCTCTCCCTCAAGCTTTCCTCATTTGTGCATGGAAGGGCAGAGAGGTGTGCTCTCTCTCTCTCGCTGAAGGCTTTCGACGCAGGCACGCATAAGAGCGGAGAGGTGTGCTCTCTGCGTAGGCGCATGGACGAGTCTTTCTGCATAGGCCATGCAAAGGCAGAGAGGCCCCAGGACAGAGCCATATCGCCAAATATGATACTGCAAATGGAAATAAAGTTTCTTTGACCAAAGTGGTCCTGACTGAATGATATTTTATACTGCCAAGTTGTTGTTGTAACAAAAGAAGACTGACAAGCACTTAGCACTGCAGAGAGAGAAAAAGAAAGAAATAAGCTACACCTACTCCTACATAAAGCTTGTTGATCATTACCAATAAGTCACTAAATCTAAAATGAAAGTATCTGTCACCGCAGTAAAGAACTGTTAACAATAAACTGTGATAAGCTGACAGTTTAAGTGGTAAATTGACAACTTGCAGCTTTATGCATGTACAGCTGCTGATGTCCTGTCACGGTTTCAAACATGTTGTCATGAAGAAACTCCCACCTCATTCAGCATCAGCATTCAACACGAGGCAAATGCCACTTCGTTCAATAAAAGATGATAACATTTATAGACTGACAAATCTACGATCCAACAGGCGCTTCCTTTGAAGCATGCTGACACCTTAACGCTGCCCCTCTTCTTCTTGACCTCTGATTCTGGACAGCCACATTAAAAAGCAACAACTTCTCACTCGTACTTTTTGAATTCCCACTTGCTCTGCGGAGCTGCAGATGAGATTACTGTGAGAAAACTCCTCCTCTCTCCCTGCCATTTTAGAACTTAAATCCCCACTTTCATGTCATACTCATTGCCTACATAAAAGTGTCTGCTCATTTCAAAGTGATCCAACCTGCCTTATGTTCTGCCAAACCATCAACTGGATGCCCTATGGGTCCGCAACCCTGGCTCTGCCGTACAGCAGTGGCTATTAAAATGGAAGAAGTACAGGTAATGTTTGAATTTTGCCTGAATTTTAGAGACATCCCAGAACTCTTGAAAAGTGGAAGTCAGCAAACTGCACACAGCATGGTTGTGTCACTAAAGGGAAAGAGAGTTTTGATTTATCATGTGCAAAGGGACCGTTCCAGGGATTGTTCCTGACACCAGAATATAAACTGGGCAAATGGGCTGAGACTGGCATCTCAATTAGTGGTAATGGTGCAGTGTGCTCTTCACTGGTGTGATAAAATAGTTCCATTTTTACATAATAATCTCATCTAGTGCAGCTTTAAGCATAGTAGAAGAAGTAGTAGAGCCAAACTACAAATTGAAAAAGGACAATGGCATTATTATCTTGACTGAAAATGTACCAAGCTTATAAATATGCAGCAAGGTATTTGTTTTATATGGGACATCGAACCGCTCGCTCACTGGCTTTTATTCCTTTGGGATTTTTTTTTTAAACTAACCTTCGACAAGCAAAGGACAACCGAGAGGAAACACTTAAAGGCTATTTAAAGCGCAGATTTCTTGTAGGTCTTATGGTTGAGTGCCGCAGTTAACATGAAGCTTTTGTGATATTATTTTGCTGACTAATGCTACTCCTCACTGGGGATGATCCCAAACATTTTGCCAACATGAGCTGCAGCGGGAGTAGCTACAGAATATAAAAATTAATTTAAAAGGGGTGCGGAGGTATGATCAATATGATATTTACTAGAAATTGTCCTTCAGTTCTTGCAGCCTGGTGTGATTTTCTCTCTCCAGCCAGTTGATCGTGACAAATTAATGTAACTGCCAGTCAAACAACTGCACGCTGGCTGATACAGACGCCGTAGGTCCACATAGATCACATTGACATTTCATTATTGAGGTCACGGCTTTGGTTTAATGGCTCTACACTGAGCAGAGTTAAAGGTGAAACTTGGTGGGCAGACAGAACAGAAAGCATAAAATATATACCAAACACTGTGCTGTACATGCATAGCCATGAAACTGAAGTCATGTAAGCCTTTTGTAAGATTTAGAACCTTATACAGAGACACATTATCAAGCTGAGCGATGTTGACAGCTGCTCTGCTGTTTGGCAGTAGATCTAGTTTGTAGATGCCAAGTTTTACAGCTAAAATATTGATTCTAAGCAGGCAGGTAAGCGTGAGTGTCAGTGTGGGAGTTTACGTCCCGGCTAAAAATACTTTGTGACCAGGGTGTCCTGGTGATTCAGTTGGCACTGAGGCATACACCTTTGGTCAGGTCTGCCATAAGGAATTATGGACAGGGGGAAGAAATTTTCCAAATTCATCCACACCCACTCCAGCACCATCACCAACACCACCCACCCACACACTTAGCGCATATGCAAAGCCAATTTAAAATTTAAGCTCTTGGCCATTACCCTTATAGTGACAGAGATGGATTCTCTTTCAACCATTTCCAAGTCAAGTGTTATGAACCCATCCAGGCCATGTTTTGTTTTGCATACATATTCTCAATATGATTACAAAGAGCATAAAATAAGATATTACAAAACAGTTTTTTTAATTCAAATAAGACTATAACAATTATTTTCTTCCTTTTATCTTAAAACAAAACAAGGAGGGGGAAAAGCCCTACAATGAATAATTAAGGAAAAGTAATATCAAACATTAAGTGAAGAATTACTGCGAGGTATTAAATCCTAAAATCATATCATGAGTGAACAAATAAATTTAATCTATCACCACCTCCAAATCCAGTATTTATATTATTATATCTAATGTGATAATTTAACTAATTCCAACATTCCTTAGGGACCCCAGTATGCAGGGTAAGACGATCTATGAAGACAACATCTATAATGCCTTGTGAGGGAACTCATAGTGAATTATATTGCATTTATAATGCTTTATGACTGCACTCATAAACACGCAAAATGCTCACTGATGCACATTATACATGTGACATTATAAGTGTCAAGTGTCTTATGGATTCTCTTGACTAGAGGGGGCTTATAATGCATTATGAAAATCTATACTCACCTTTACACATACCAACAAATAACTGTAATAAGGAGTCATAGTTTGTTATAATAGAGACAGAGCGCAACGCATCATAATCTGAAAGCCCTCTTTCAGGAAACGAGGCCCTCTTTCCCCTCACACTTTCCCCCTCCGTTTCCAGCCCGTTGAGTTTCCCTAAGTCCAAATGCTGAAAAGTTGCTGTGTGGTGGGCTGCATGGCCAATAAAAACCCAGAGCTTAGCTTTTATCAGCTGCCGAGCAGAAAAACGGAACCTTGTAGAGGACAAAAGTGGATACAGGCAATAAAACGTGAGACTTCAACAGGGAAGAAATTGTGGGATCCTGACACTCGGTATGCCTATGTGTACAGCAAACACTTTGTCAAACCCTCCAAATGTATTTTTTAGAGTAACAGTTAACTGTATTTATGTATGTTAAGCTAAAGCATTGACAGTATGAATGCAACTTCTGTTATAATTGTGCCCAGCGCTCCGCGATTCAAGCAGTCCATTCCAGCGGTCCGCTCTAGCACTTCTATCAATCTACCAGCATGTAGAGACATGTCTCAAAACAACAACGTGTGCCGGTAGTAGGAGCAGGCTGATGGCTGAGCATGCCGAGATGCTCATCTTCTTAAAAAAGAATCTCCACATCATGTTTTTACCAAGATGAGCAAGGTAAGGAGAAGGGACACTGAGGTAGACCGGCAATATTAAGCTTATCAATATACCGTTGCCTCTCTGGTAGGCATAGTGTGCTAAAATAATCCTTTGCCATCTTATTATTAGATGAACCTCGTGGCCTCGTTTCCCCTTTGGGGGCGTGGCTTTCAGATCATGATGCATTGCGCACTGTCTCTATAGTCAATGCAGTATCATAAGTTATCATTTTATGTGTTGAGTAAGGTGAGGTACATCTTGATGTATCTATAATAATGCATGGTTCACAATATTTTATTGTTGGTGCTAAGTAAAGTGTGATGCATTTTCAGGTATCTAAAAAAATCTCTGCTGTTTCATAAGTGATTAATGCCTACGACACACTGGAATACTTTGAAAAGACTTTTAAGAGACTAAAGTCTGGCACCCTCTCACACCTAAAGACAATGTATCATGAGTCAGAGACTTTTTAATCACAGAATAAGATTGAAGTGAAGCCAAAAAAATGTTTGATTTTGCGGCTGTAAAAAATTACCCACATCCCATTCATTATTGGGCCCATAGAGCAAGCTTTTTTGTAAGCTGACACCATTTCCTTCAGTGGAAATGAATCTTTTATTAACTCTAATTTCACAGATAAGAAACAATAAATTGTAAAGACAATAAAGCCTCTACAAAATAGAATTTTAAGCCTTGTGTCTGATTTATCCTGGCTTCATATGAGTAGAGGAAATCTCCGCTAGTTGCTAGCTAATTTATACAACGTAAAATGCCGCAGGCTTGTGCTTGTGGATTTGTTTGGAAAGCGTGTTTAGTATTAGACATTGTTTTTTGTCGGTGAACCTTGTGAGTTGTAAGAGCCGAATTTTGTAACGTCACCTTTGTTAAATGTTGCTGTTGTCCCTGGCTTCATATGAGTAGAGGAAAAGTCTGCTAGCTGCGAAGCAGATTATACAATGTGAAATGCCATAGGCTTGTGCTAAAAACATTAGCATGTTGTAGGCTGTATGGGGGGAAAATGTGTCCAGCACAAGACCAGTGTTTTGTCTGCGAGTTGCTGCGAGTTATAGCGGAGCTGATTTGTGTACTTGTAATTGAAATTGTCGCTATTAAGCCGTGTGTGTTTTGACTCAACTAAACTTTACAGCACCTGCAGAAACCCCACCATTTACTGTGTTTTGGTGGTGTAACTGCAGCGAGACACACATACACACACATACACCAGTGCACAAGTATAAATGCTGCCAAAGGCATCAAGTCACCCTCTGACTTTTCACTTACACCTCCATGATGTTCTTATTTGTAGTTGTGAATGAAAAATCTTGACTTAGCTATTGGATGGACAAAGCAGGATAGACTGATCTGAAATCATAGTGGTCATCCATAATCTTTCTAGCTCCATCATCAGAGCAAAATTTAATTTGTCCAATGCTTTGGTTCATGACCAAATACCTGCAAAGCCAATGACAATCTCAGCAAGCCTCAACTGTACTTTGTGTTGAGGGCTAATTAGCAAATGTTAGCCAGCATGGTGTGGCAGAGTATGTTTTTTGCCAATCTGTAGCATCATTGCTCGAAAATGGAACGCCACCATCCTGTGAGGTCCCTTAGAAAACAACAGTGTGCGTCATACACTGACTATGTGTTTCACACTTAAGGATGCATGAAGTATTTCAGTGACTCTTCTCTCATCACTTAAGGTGCTCAGCCCCCAGCATGAGAGCCAAAACTTTAAACTCTTACACCAATCTGAAGCCTTAAAATTTAAAGCCTTTAAAGGGCTCTTTCTCAAATTGAGGCCCACCCTGTATTTTATGTTTCCTAACACACTCACACATGAACACACACACACACACACACATTCTATAGCGCCTCATTACCCTGAAGTGTTTCACATAACACCAACTGAGAATAACTCAAAAGTAATTTCTTCTCTCCCTGCTCTCCCACCCCACTCTCATCCCTCATCCCTTCCCACCATTCCTCCTGTCTCAGCAGATATCAGAATAGAGCAGGGAGAAGACAGCTTTCTTTCTTTTTGAAGAGAAAATGTGACGCTCTCGGGAGGTCCGCGTTGCAGCCGACAGGGTAGCAAAGGGATGGGGGAGGAGAAGGAGGAAGAGGAGGGAAAAAGAGCCTGTGGAGAGTTGTGCTGACACATCTCACTTTTTTTTTTCCTAGCTCAGTTTCTCCATCTTTTCCGTATCTGATTCCCCTCACACAGACCTACCCACGCATACAACCATGCACAGTTAGCCTGTAATCTCCTTGGTCAGCCAGTCGGCCTTTTATGTTTTCCCCACGGTTCTCTCAGCCTGCTGCAGTTGGCCGCGCGCTGCTTCAGTGAGGATTGGAAGAATTAGAAACAGTCTCCATCAGTCTATTCATTTTGTTCCATTTCGGCTGCAGGTGAAGTCCATGCATATAAATCATTGCAAATACTGAAATTATCCACCAACAGTGACGATTTTAAAACCACTATAAAAAGTACTGATACTGATTCTGCCTTAAAGCTGTATTAATTGTGTGTTTTTATCTACTTAAGGGTGACAGGCAAGTCATTAACACAACGTTTGCACATTATCACCTTAAAAAGGTGGCAGACGACATGTCTGGCTACTAACATATTCAGGAGACATAAGGCAACTAGGGCTGTATCTGACTCAGAAATATGTCAGTCGAGTCAGATTCGACTGTTTAATACGCATATTCAACTATTTACTTTTTTTCTATATAAAGTTTAACTGGGACTCAGCAGGACATTCAGTGTGACAGGATTGTTCATGTAATACAATAAACAGTTTTTTTCACCTACACTAGATATGAAACAAAAGACAGTGTTGTATTAAGATGATGTGAGCTGTCATTTCACCACAGAAAACAAAATATAATATTATCTCAGAGCTTTACAGTGGAAAGTTTCTCCTCCTCTGTGCTGCTGCATTGTGTCTACAGCTGTCTGTTCCAAAGAGTAGTGTGAAAATCAAAAGCACTCACTCTGCAGCTAAATCTGGGGACCAAAACACCCCCATAGGTACACTCCACAGCACACTGAGGAGCAAAAATGGGTTGACTTGAAGCTATCTCGGTCGGCTGAGAGGTCTCCAACTGATGATTCGAATCTCCTACTTTCAAGGGGCAGCCCTCAAAGCAACATTAGAATTTATTTGGTGTCTTACTTCTGGCTATTTCATGAAGGTAAGTCCAATATTTACTTTTCTTTTAGCTCTTGAGCTTCTGAAATGCTTCACTAAGTTCACCAGCCAGCTGCCAACTTTGCAATATATTCTGTTGTTGGTGCCAGGCAGGTAGCAAACAGTGGGTGTATGGCAGCTATTTTATCCTGAAAACAACTGCCTGCTGTGTGTGAAAACAGGGTTATAAGCAGAGTTTGCAGGCCAGGAAACAAAAACAATGAGTGGAGAAACCTTAAAACCCTTCATAGCAATAAGGGGACCTGCAGAGTTGGTGACAATTCTCTGATTCATCACTACAAGCGACACCTTTTGATATGACATGCCAGACTCAGAAAAAAAGTGTTTGAAAGGATTCATGTGAAAAATCTGTTTAGTTTGAAAAGCTGTAGAAGGACTTTGCCCTGATAGCCTTTATGTTGTTTTGTTTGAGTTGTGGTTTCCCTAAATCTTTACAATGGAGGTAGCAAGTAGAAAGTTAGCATGATCCATAAAGGGTACATTTACAGGAAATATACGGGCTGAAATAAACCAGAATTATCCATTAATATTAGGGCTGGGGCGATTCATCAACATAATTGAAATAACGTCGTTTGAAAAACATGCGTTGGTGGGTCGAATTAAAGTAAGCTGCACCCACCCAAATCATGGATTCCTCTGGAGAACAAGCTGTGTGGTATGATGCAGTGCAGAGGATAGACCAAAACCAGGTCGCAGCTAGACCGTGGGGAGTTGCAGCCACCAGAATTGTCCCTCTCAGCTCCCTTACAGTCAAAGTGGCGGTAAGGATAACAATATGGTGATTTATTCCTCTCGTATTGTGCCTAACTTTAGTAGATCATAACATATCTGGTATGGAAATAATCTGCAGATACTCTGGTTCATAATGAGACCAAACTCTTCTTTGGAGGTCAGTTCTTGAGCCATGAGGAAGGCCAAAATGTGGCCCTCAAGAGACTAGGTAAGGCTTGTTGTTTTTAGCCCAGCTGATTTCCAGACAACTTAAAAGGAGTGAGGAGTCAGCGGTCAATACAACAGGTTTTTCAACAACAGTGATTCACCGCAACCACGACAGATCCTTGAGCGCACAGTCATAAATGTGCACACAAAGTATGAGGCTGATTGGTCCAGTAGTTCGCAGGATTAGCTACAAACAGACAGATAGACACGCTTACGCATTCATTCAAACACGTGCAAACAACTAAATGCATGATTCCTCTCCAGGCTTACACCTGACAGAGATATAAAGAACAATTATCACTCACATATTTGCCAAACCAAACACTATTATACTGAAGGCCTTTAATGAGATTTAGACAGAAGATGTGGAAAGAAAGAATGTAAAGAGGAGAGAATTTTCTTTATCTTTAACTCTTTAAACTCTGTTCTGATCAAGCACATCTCTAACAGCTATTTCATCTCAGTTCAGTTCTATGCTTCTTGTTCAATTCCAAAAGGCAGACGGATAAAGTCAGTAAGAAATGGTGGAGAAAGTTGAAGAACTAGCTGCCAAAGAACCAGACATCTTTCACGGGAGTAGATGGAGAACAAAACAGGACAAGGAGAGTGAATACTGGACAGAAACATCACTCAAAGTGAATGCTAATGCTGCACTGTATCTGCTGAATGTTTAAATAGGAAGCTGTTTGCTATACCACCTCAGCCATAAGAACTTTATAAGGCCATAAAATGTCAAGGATGTGCATTTTCCGGGTTGTTTTGCTCTCATGAGTCAAAAGAAAATCAATTGGTGCTTCAAGGAAAAGGAATACAGGCTGAACTGTCAGGCTATCAGCTCCATATATCAACAATCTCAACATCTGACTAACCTTGGCTTGCCCTGCACTAGCAGTCGGTTTTTTGAACCTCAGGGAAGTCTAATTAGCCCGCCCAAACGAAAGAATTGAAAATATAGCTTGAAGCAAGTGTTTTGTCTTTGTATTCTTATTCTGTTGTAGTCAAAGATATCAGTGAGAGATCGCTCAGACCACACAGCTCACTGCAGCGTGTAAAATCCCAGTTTAATAAGCTGCACAGAACACCAAATGATCTCTGCTGCAGCCGTCTTTTATTTATCTATAAAGAGAGAGTGAGAGAGTGTGTGCGCATATGTGTGTGTTGTGTGTGTGTGTGTGTGTGTGTGTGTGTGTGTGTGTGTGTGTGTGTGTGTGTGTTTCGTGTGCGCTGGTGGACTGTTTTTTCTCAGCTAATTGCAGCATTGTGCCCATGCATTCAGTTCACAGGCAGAACAAGGCAGAGAACATTTGACTCTGATCAGATGGGACTGAGGACAACATAGCACACACACCAAGTTGTGTACATCAGTGCAACTACAGTAAGTGTGTGTTTACGTGCAACAGTTGCAGCTAATGATGTTTCCTCTGCTGTCAGTCTTTGAAGTAGACAAAGCAAGACAGAAGATGGAAAAGAAAACTCAATATACACTCAACGCCCTGATTTTGTATGTTATACTTTTGCTATGAGAGTTCCAGAGGCTGCAACTAATGATTATTTCCATTAGGGATAAAGCTGTTGATAATCAAATGATTAGTTTGTCCAGTTAAAGTCAGGAAATGTTGAAAAATGACCACACACACAAAAGAACCCAGAATTAAGTTAAAACCAAGCAGCAACCTATGGGGCTGAAAAATTAAGCCTACACAGAGGCGCCAAAAACAGAGCTCCTTAAATGGCCACTTAAGTCTGGCTCAAAGCTAATCAGTCCTTGTAGACCTCCATGTCAAAATGCCCAATTTCACAGCTAAGGCTGGGCACTGTGGCTTCCAAATAATATTGCAATACAGGATAAACCTTCTCCACACTACTGTAGACTACTAATGTACTAAACTACTAATTAAACTACAGTTACAGTCAAGTTAAATAAAGTATTGTCATGATATGATTAAATAAAATAGTATCATAATAAGGTTAAATAAAGTACTGTTATAACACAGTTAAATAAAGTACCTTTACAATTAAGTTAAATTAAGTATTGTTACAATTAAGTTAAATAAAGTTAAATAAAGTACTGTTGTAAAAGACCCTTTTAGGGCTGATGTCACAATGACATCATTTTGTTAGCTGAAGGCAAAACATGACTTGCCACCACAGGGCTGTAGGTTACATTGGAGTCTTATAATGTCGTCTTGTTTATTGTTGTGTTATTGGGAGCCAGAAGAGAAGGAGTCAAAACTTGAATTTTACCACATACAAGCCACCACTGCCCTTCAACAAAAACAAAGGGCCCTATTTAGATGGTCTAAAACGTGAAGCGCCAGGCGTGTGGCGCATGGGTGTGTCCCAGTCACTTGCTAGTTAGACAGCGGGTTTTTAGACTGTGCGCCATGGCAGAGAGTCTAAAAGGGTTGGACTTACTCTGTTAATTAGTCATGGGTGTGTTTTGGGTGTATCATTCAATAAGCCAATCAGAGTGTCACCTCTCATTCCCTTTAAAAGAGGCGCGATTGAAGCGCATGGCGGAGAGCTAGTTAGATGGCGGACCTACCAAATGGAAATAGTTAGAGCTTAGATTCTCTGTCCGAGCCCGAGCCCGGCCCAACCCGGCCCGCGGGCCCAAGCCTGGTCGGGCCGGACATCTGCATCTAAATAGCAATGACACTTGCGACATGGATTATGTGCCCTCTGCCGTCCGCTTTAGACCATCTAAATAGGGCCCAAAGACAACTATGGTTAAATGGGAAAAAACAAAAGGACTGGATGGAGGTGATCATCAAAAATGCTCACGTGCAGCACGCACTTCATATCAGGTTATGGAAGAAGTATTGACTGTAGTAGGGATGAATAACGTTTTGTGTATTAAGGGTTATCATGTCCACCTCATCAGAAATTGGGGAGGTATGAAGAGGAGAATATTGGATTTCTCTGTAATGTTAACTTTTTAGCGTATTAGCTAATATTAGCTTCGATAGCAAAACAAACATGACGAAACCATTCAAGTCTCGTCCTCCTTTGTTAGATTGGCATAGTAATCAACCACAAAGCTTCCTGTCAAATCATCCATCCACTGAGTGAAAGCATACGGGTCGGCAAGTCTGGTCCCGTTGGTCAGTCTTTACTTTTTCAAGTAACACTTGCGGTCCCAGAGGGGGAGTGACTTGACATGGTGCGATCATAAATTCAGTCTATACTAACATAAGAGCCCTGTTGGTCAAAGAAATGGAGCGTTATATTTCTACATGAATTAACGAACAATTAAGTTAATCACACATTCACTCCGCTCCACAGAAAGTGCCGAGAGAGCAGAGAGTGCAGTGCTCTGAATAACTGAACAGTAAATTCAGACAGTGAATGAATTTCAGAATGCACCACCCGCATCATCTTCCTCTATTGTTATAAACAAGCCAACAGAACATGCTAGGTAGTGCTGGCTAATGTCTGGAGAATTGTTTTACCTCTAGTTAAGCCCCGCCCGCAAAAAAAAAAAAAAGTCATACTGTTTACTAACAGTAAAAGGGTCTATAAAGTTAAATTGTTTTAATGAAATAAAGCAAACTGGAACCACCGGTACTTTTATTGTGGAGCACCTGGCTCGTTTTAGGCAGGAGGCATTGATGTTTTTGCTGTGAACTTGAAGCTTGTGGTCAACAGTTCAATGTTGGATGTTGGCAGTTAGCAGAAAGTTACAGCGCCGCCATAAAACACAGGGATTGGTTAACTTTGAGCGGGAAACAAGCTTACAGCTCTCCAGTACATACATTAATATTTGCAAGTCGCACTGGTGCTCCATAGTTGCAAAAAGCGATTAATGGCCGCAGTCTGGAGCCCTGCAGATACAAAAACAAGCCACACCTGCTCACACGCTATTGCCAAGGAGAAAGTGGCATGGATGGGAGTTGGAGTGTGTGTGAGACGTATCATGTCTGTGAGTCTTTTTTCTATCTGTGTGTGTCTGTGAGAGAGAGAGAATAGAAACATAAAAAGAAGGCTCATGCTAGTGGCTTTAAAAAAATAATGTGACAATTTAAATGTTCAGGATATAGTCATTTTATACATCCCATGAGCAAGCCTTGATACAACGCATATACGCAATATATCACCCACATGTACTTACAGCAGAGATAAACATTTTATGGCCTGGTATAAAAAACAGTTTTGCTCTCTGTAGCTACTTTCTCTGTTCAAGACAGCTGTACTGGGGGTGAATTTTTATATCACTTACCTGTTTGTATTTTGCTTAAGGCTTAAAATAAGGCATAATTAAGGGTGTGGCTGCTTTGAGTGACGTGCTGTCTAGCGTCAACACAGTCTATGAGTCAGATCCAGCCCTTGCTGCTCCACATCTCCACCCTCTCATGCAAATATGGTCACGTCTGGCTCACTAAGACCGAGAGTGTGACAGCCAAAATGATTAGCTCGAGGCTTCAAAACAGCAGTCACAGTGGCTTTGTCCATTATCTATACGGACTATGTTAAAAATAAAAAGGTCTGATTCTTTTTATAATTTCAATCAAATAAAAATATTCTTTTAAAATCCTCACAGAGGCTCAAACCAATGAATATTTGGCATTTTTGCTTCTGAAATTAACTTAAACAATAAATGAGTCATCAAAATGCATTTAATTAATTGCCTTAGAATGATAACATTAACGCATGAATTATTTTTGTGTGATTACTTTTTCTACTGAGAGAACATAGCTATAAAAAAGGGGAAAAAGCTGGGCACTGTAGTTTCTGCTCAGATGGGAGTAAATAGCGCATTTTGATGAGGGCTATTTTTAGCTGCTGATTAATCACATTTGGTGCTTTGGTAAGTATTTTCAGCAGCCAGACCATTTTGCCTCAAAATAAACCGCACTGCCCATCTTTATTGTAATAGAGTGAAACAGTGTGACTCAATAACATGTTTTTAACAGCTTTAGAGAACAACAGACGTCTAAAGCACAGAGAGACAACATCAGGCTGTGGCTTCACACACCGCATTGTCCAAACACTAGATGCAAAACACTACATATGTCCTTTCACACAACACTGCAAAAACAACAGGTGCATAATTAAAACTGCATGAGAATGAGCATCGGAATGATGTATCGCCCATTTAGTTTTTGTAGCAACGCTCCGAGCTGCACTCTGTGTTTCGGCGAGTGAAAGGAAAACTCCTGCTCCTGTGATGGTGGCCTTAAGGATGTAATCACAGCAGAAATACTGTATACACACAGCACAGAAGACACTACATCTCAGACCACTGTGGCTAACAATGCAGCTGGCTCCTAATCTCGGAGTTTGTCCCTCCTCCCTCTACAGGCTGGCAGATAAATATGCCATGGCTCCTGGAAACAGACGACAGGTGCCACAGCCAAGCCCAGATAAAACTGATGAGGAGGCATTATCTTTCTCCCACTGAGCAGAGTGCGACTGAGTGTACTGTCTTTTTCCCTCTTTCCTGTGAGGCACATGGTTGGTTGAGCAGGGACAGTCGCAGCATTAAGGGAACAGTATACAGTAGGCAGTAGGCTCAAAGTGAACTGACCGCACAGAGAAAACTCCTCAGATTCAAGTGCGTACTACAAATCATGACAGTGGGGGTTGTGGCAGCACGGAGAAAGCGTACAACCCCGGCTCTTTGTGATTAAAAGCAGCACAAAATTATTCAAATCTTAAGCAGCCAGTCGCCCTTGGTGAGTTTACCTATTAATGAAAGATGCAATGGTTACACTAATAAGAAACTGCCTTTGCTTTGTTGACACTGTGACCCCATTAAGCTACTGCTTCCACACTGAACGTGTGGCCTTTGGCACATTTATTAAGCACTTACACAAAAGATTTGTAATTGCATTTTGATGCTGTGGTGTTACCATCTCAGTGCTGCATTCCTTGCCAGGTTTCCACTGAAAATAATTATGAATGACTGCACTTTTGCACCCAATTCTGTAACATAAAAATGGGTGCTGAATCCTTAGAACAAAACATAAGATATTACTGCACTTGAATTATTTATACAGACAAATATTGCAGGCAGATGTGACTTGTTAACATGCAAACTTGCAACTGTGTTTCAGCAGATTAAAACATTCTAAATCTCAGTGGGATTAACAGTTGGTGTAGTAACTGTAAACACTAATTAATTAAATGAAACACCAAAGCACAATTAAGAGACAAAATAACATCCATTACAAATGCCAGGGACAAGTACTGGGAGCAGGGACAGGCTAAATAATATCTGTAAATTAGGGGTGGGCGATACCACAAAATTTAGTTTCAGTCCAATTCTAAATAATACCAGTGCCAAGACCACAGATATAGAAATAGATATCAACGGTTTCATGTTTAAAGATGGCTAATTTTAAGTGGTGGAGAGGAATGTGTCATGCTTCACTACCCCTGTCCTTAGCTTAACCGCTATTTTGCTGGGAATTTAACTCACAGATCTGTAATGTTGCTCCCAAATAGTACATAGGACACAAACAAACAGAGAACTATGTGGGTATATGAGACCCTCAGAGAGAGGAGAAATCACAGGGAATCCCATCAGCTGGTTCAGAGCTTTGTCTGGATGATAGTCGGTTTTAAGGCTTACTTTGGAATGAGTCAGGGACAGTTTGACAATCTGCTTCAGTGGTTGGGCCTAATTACGGTTGATAAAATGTTCAAAAGTAGCTGAGGTGACAAGTTGTTTAGGTATTTCTTGGAGCTTGCAAGGGTGACGTTAAAAGTGAGCTAACGTTAGCTTCACACAAACGATGTACGCAACTCCTTGTTGATATTGCCACCACAGAAGACTCGTCTCTCAATTGATCTGATTGGATAATGGGAAAAAATACATGGTTTCATCTGCAGCAACGTAGTGCTCTTTTTATTTTAGGTTCATTAGGAGGGCTACTGGAGCATATACTGTTCAGTTATATGAATGGCACGGTGGTACAGTGGTTAGCATTGTCGCCTCACAGCAAGAGGGGTTTCTGGTTCGAACCTGGGGTTTGCATGTTCTCCCCATGTCAGCATGGTACTCCGGCTTCCTCCCACAGTCCAAAGGCATGCAGGTTAACTGGTGACTCTAGATTGGTGGTAGGTGTGAATGTGATTGTGGTTGTGGAATGGTTGTCTGTCTCTATGTGTCAGTCCTGTGATAGTCTGGCTACCTGTCCAGAGTGTACCCCACCTCTCGCCCACCGTGACCCCCAACAGGATAAGCGGTTGCAGAAATTAATGAATGTTCAATTATTCATTGCACCACACTCTTGGAGCACAGAGTGACTCTGGGCACAAACGAAGCAGCAGAACATCAGGCACAGTGAAAGTGAACTTAACTGTTCATTGCGCTGGGTCCAATAGTTCGTTTTCACTCTCCTCTGTAACAGCTGCCCTTCTCATCCAGCAACCTCATCAGCTCTAAAGGGATCGACTGATCAAATATCCACCATGCAAGTCAAACTCCACAACAGTTTTGTGCTGCGTTCAGGGACCCGCAAGAACTCCAAATTTATAGAGGGGGTACAAAGAATGATACAAAGGGACATACGCACACACAAAAAGAAAGCCATGATAAACCCGTAAACTTTGCTGAAGGCATTTCTTTTCCCCGCTAACTTAATCACACGCATCTAAAACACAGGGCACTGTTTAAACGTAAATTACACCAGCTTATTGTAGGAAATCTCTAAACTACTTAAGTTATTGTTGCAGAGAGGCAAATAAAAGAGTGTTTCATAATTTAGGATGAGATGGATGCTTTTTTTTGGTATTGATCCCACAGACAGAAGTTTTAATACTCAAAACAAGACTTCGTATTGCTAGTATTGACGCTACGCCCCAACTGTGAATCAGTGTCATATATAATAATGTACTTTAACTACACTACAAAATCTTCAATAATGAATTTAATTGGTCTTGATCGTTTTTATTACACTGAAACTCATATCATCGAGGATTATAGATGTTGACTATGATTATCCTCCCTGCTGCTACATTTTCACAGCTCTAACTAGTGTTGGATGACTTTAGAATTTAAAGGCAAAAGTGTGTATATGTGTGTGACAGTGTGAGAGTTGAAATAGAGTGCACTGCAGTCACCAATGTCCAATCCCTCACCTGTCACCATGAAGGGAAGCGAAGCAGGAGAGTGTGTATGTGTGTGTATGTGTGTTTGATGTTTGATACAAACAGACAGACACAGCTGACCAACTGCCCCAGAGAGCAGATTCCTCTCTGCAAAAACCGTCGTAGGAGTATGTGGACACAGATCATCTCCTCACCGGGCTGCACACTCTCTGCATTTGGGACTCGAGCCACGGCTGGAAGGAAAAAGATGCGCATGGGCACATTTTATCCGCCAGGGCAAGATGCAATATTTGCAAAACTTTGATTATGAGCAACAGTGGCAGAACCACAAATACGCTCATACATCTGTTGGCAATGCATGCCATTAAAATACAGGAATGCAGTGTTTTTTTTTGATAGCTTGAGGGCGAGCGGTGCATCCCCTCCAGCAAGTACAAGTGCATCTGTAGTGTAATGTTAACTCTGGAGTTGCACAGGCAGCCTTAGCAGAGGATTGTGTTTATTTAAATAGAAATACTTGGATGAAAAAAAAACATGTTTTGCAAAGACATCATAAATATTCTTCCATTTCATCACTTGATAATACACTCACGCTGCAAATGGTAGTTGAGAGCACTAGAGAGTTGCTCTCTTAAAAACAAATTACACAAAAGACTGAGATTAAAAGACGTATGTATTTTTCCATCTAGAATGGTTCAAGGAACTGATAAAGAATCGGTCAGTGCCTCTACTCATCTTTTCTCTCCATGTGTGGAGGACGCTCCGCCACTTTTTTCCTTCAAGTGAGTAAACAGAATATTCACAGCCTGCATCAACCAATTAAAATTCATACACATTTTTAAGGCACTTGAGGATCCAGTCATTACTGAAGCATGTGCAGGAGAGACAACACAAACAGAATGGTTGTCATATTGATATTAAAGGTGATGACTGATTCACAACATCAATTCATGCATTGACATGCATGCTGGTAGCTGTCCGCAGTAGCCTTTGAGCAGTAGTTAATTAAACAACTTATGCTCAATCCAAAGCTCCCCAACTGTTAACTACTAAAGATAAAAGGCAGCTAAACATAATTTCATTTTATAGTTGGAGTTGACTAATATATGCAAACCTGCCACTGTAGGTAGAGGGGTTACATAACCGTCAAAACGGCACTTGCAAGCATGCATGGGCATCATATGTGTGCTCTGGTACTTAAAGCACTACACCCTTATGTAGGTGTAATCTATAAACTTGTTCTGTATATTAATTATCAAAAAATTAAAGTGATTGGAGTGAAAATTATACAACAGTAGGTCCAACCAAGCAATCTGAAAAGACCTGAAAAGGTGATGATCAAAAAGCCACCTCCTGACCGCATCATTGTCGTGCCACCAATGACGTAAAATTAAACTCTCTTGTGTAACATTGCTTATTTAAATGCTATTAAATATGTGTTATTATTATCATAAGAAAAAATGACAATGATGGATGATGAAAGATTATGGCAGAATTTTTACGGCCCTGTCTGTCAAAATGACAGACAAAAATAAAGTCTAACACAAATTCTGGGCTCTATGTGATGTAGTCATAATCTTTACTATTACGTATGTACAGGAGACAGTTGGCTTAGCTTACACACATCACACTAATTAACATGCTTTATCTTGTTGTTTAATATGTTGAAAAACACTGTTAAATTACGTTCTGGGAGGTTATGTACAAGACTAGAACTTGGTCAGGAACTGTAACGTCCTCATTATCCATGTGCAGAATTTTGCACTGGCATGACTTCATTTATAAAGCCATCATTAGAATGCTGTCCACTTCAGCACTGTCTCCTTCCCCTCAGTCCGTACAGAATTTGATTTAAAAAAAAAAACAACCTTCTCCTACTTTGCCCCTTCAACCTGGAACATCCAAGAACTGAAGCTGTCAAACTTCATTTCCCTAGGGCAGGAATACTCAACTTGCTTTGCCCGGAGGCCAATTTTGCAAAGTGACAGTAAACCAGGGCACAGTTAATAAACAAACAATAATATTTATCACTATATATATAATAATTTAATCACCAGTTTTTAACCTTTTGACTTTTGCTGTCCTCACTCAACTTTGCCAAGAGGCAAATCCAATCGCAGCAGCTCCATGCAGGTCATGGTCCTAGAATTTGAGGACATTAGCTAAGGGATCCTCCTGTGGCACTTTTTTAAAAACAAGCTCTAATTTGATGCTTTTTAATGCACACTGGCACCTTGTTTACATTAAAAAAAATTTCCAGCATGAATCAACTTATTTTCAATCTGAAAATGGTCTTCAGGGACTGCGGCATCTTATTGCAGGCCAAATATGGCCCGGGGGGGCGTAAGTTAAGTCTCACTGCCCCAGCGGATTTTAAACTACTTCTTAGAAACCTGGGGAGAGTGTCTGTGGGGGGTTGTTCTTGTACATAGTTTGTAAACAACCACTTTGGCACTTTTTCCACTTATCATTTTCTAATATGTGTGTTATTTTGTCTGTGTATGAATTTCCTGTTGTAACTTTGTGTCGCATTTTTTTGTTGTGTCTTGACAAGGTCACTCAAGACTCAAGAATAAGACCCGATATTTTAATGAGATAACCAGTTTAAATAAAGATTAAATAAAGAATAAAAAGCTTCTTGGAGTCTCCACAGGTCCTGATAGTTGCTAATTGAATTGACCTTTCGCTAGGCCCCGCCCTTTGGCAGTTGTCCATCAAGCTGTCAGAGCGAGCATGGAGCCCACACTGTAACTAACTGCACTCCCTGATGCAATATTATCACATTTTTGGAAAAACCAAAAAGCAATTCTATACAGAAGCAGACAGAGGGGTCTACAGTCTGCGTTTGAAGGATATATCCAGGATGTCAAACTGACTCAGCAGCAACAACAGGTTAAAAAGACGAAGATAGTTAGAAGCTAAAGCCGAACTATAGGCTACAGATCACAGTGTAAAAGTGAACCACCACATCACTGCTGATCGCCACAGAAGACAATGAATATAAAGGGAAACTTTGCTGATATTGAACCAGCTGTGTGACATCGCAGTGTGTGCAGATGAACAGTGTTTGGCTTCCCTCCATACCACCACCAGCGGTCAGACCTCTGCCGTCAAACTACTGGGGAGCTCCGAGGACAGGTAAACAACCGTGATGCAATACAGCTGGTTGAATATCAGCAAAGTTTCCCTGCTTCCCTTCACTGGTTCCTGTACAGCAGGGTCGGTCTTTATTCACTGTTATAATCATTAAAAAGCAAAAGCAGCATGTGTATACATTCAATAGGCTATATCTTCAGTAGCTAGCTAGCTAACCCTACACTTTTCAGGGTTTGATTTTGATTTTGGAACAGGGAAGAAACATATATCTTTTTCCAACCTCTGCAGGTAACGTGTATCATTAATACACGACGTGCCCCAGGCACAACATTTAGCTCCAAATCAACAACACCAGCCTGAAAATGAAGGAAATTTGAAACGATTGCATTAGAGTCAATGGAGCACAGCTGTGTTGTTGTCAGACCCTGGTCTGAGCCAGCCTGATGCTATGCTATGATTGGTCCGTCTGCGTCTGGGGCAGGACTTAGCAAAGGGTCATTTGTCGTTTCCCTTTTTCCTTTAATCCAGCTTTCATCCAAAAGATTTTGTAAATATCATTTGTCATATAATTTAATACTGTTTTGTAGCATTTGACAGATGTACAGTTTTCATAGTATTGTTGAAAATAACTTTAGTGGCTCACTGACCACTCATGGTACATATGAACTGTGCAACTGAAGTTTAAGAAATGACTGAATCAGTATGGAACTGTGCAAGTCTAACAAATGATGTTGTGTGTGAATTATTAATAACTTTTGCAAGTTAAATTCGCCTTGACATCCAATCATCCGCTCAATCAATCCAAACTGAACACCACAGACAGCTATGGCCAGTCAGAAAAGAGCACCAGGAAAGCAGCAGCAGCTTGTTCCAGCTCCGTGTCAGTTCTGGTTGTGTGTTGTGGCAGCCAGAGAGCTGTTGCGTGTGTTTTTTGGTTTTCTCGTGGCATTAGCAGTCAGGTAGTGTCTGTTCCCTCAAGCAACTAGTCATGAAGTGTGGAGAAAGTTTGAGCGGCCTCAGCAGCAGGCTGGAAGAAAGAGCAGTCTGCAACATTTCACTTTGTCCTAAAACTACTGTAACTAAAGTTTTCCACAGGTGTCTGGTGAGGATTGAAGTATATTTAGAAGTGAGTGGGTAGACTGTAATTACACACTGCATAGACAGGTGAGGAGGGAGGGGAGCAGGGCTGGGGAGGGGGGTTAAACACTAAAAAACTCTTTAACACTCACATACATGCACACACACACACACACACACACACACACACACACACACACACACACACACGTCTGATTGGCAAGGCTTATCGCAAAAGTTTCCATGGTAACTAGACACAGCTGCCTCTATAAAAAGGGAGGAGGTTGAAAAAGGTGATGGAGGGAGAGGGAGGAGTGGGGGTTGAAGCACAAATGAACGAATGACAGAGAAAAAAGATAAGTGGCTGAACATATTTTTAATTCAAACCCTGTAATTTTGCCTCAGGTGGTGACGCATGTACTAAAAGCAGTGATTGAGTTAAGGAAGCAAGGGGGGCAGGTTGGCAGTCAGGTGCTATCTAACTAGCTGGGGGAACACAGCTCACAGCAGACAGATGATGATTGAGCCGACGGGAGTGATTATGACAATTAAGGCTCCCGCTGATTAAAAATAATTGTACATCAAATTCCTGTCTGTCTTGGCCGGGTGGCCGTCAAATTATACTCAAGGTAAAATTGAACATATTCCTATGCATATTCTGCTGTAACGATACGAGCTAGAGTCCGTCACGGAAAGCCTTCATTGTCTGAACAGCGGAAACATAATGCATTAAGTCAAGCTTTAAGTCCGTATGTGCATTATGCCTGGAAAAATACGCTTCATTTGCATCACTTTTGTTCCCCTGTGTATACATCGTTCTCAGTCAATGTGAGATAAGGTGCATACGCCGATTTGTTAATTGACACAGGCACATCAACACGCTGCTGATTATCGACATTAAGCTAAAGCAGCCTTTGTGCTTTTATACACAGCAATTTTGCTGCTCGCCATGGCAGCCTATACACTCTGGTACTCGTGAGGTTAGCGTTAGACCTTGGGTAAGACATTGACGGGCTGTTCAATGGCAGGCCAAAAGGACGTTCTCACCAAGATGAGATCAGGTTGGAGGTTTTTTCTGGTCCCTGCTGTCAGAATATTTGACATGCTACATTGATTCAGTCGTGTTTAGAATAATGTTTGAGTAAACATACCCTCTCTGAAATTATTCTGGTGGTATAAAATCATGTTTGTAGAAAAATGAGACAATCCTACTGGACACTTAAAAAAAATCTGTGTTTTGCTTTCAGCTCATTTCCTCTCAGTGTCCTTGGGCAGGATTCAGTACTTTCAGACAGTACGCCTCTATTGTTTTCAGTGTAAACACAGCAGCAGCAGTGTCTCCCCGATAGCTGGCAACAGCAGCAGCAAGAACTCAGAGAGTGGCTTCTCATTAACACACTTACCAGGTGTTTTAGTTTATGATGGGTTAACTTTTTTCAGCTTGCTGCAATGTCTCACCTGTGGGTCATGGCTACTACAGGAACCACACTGAGACAAACAATGCAGAGATAATTGCTCTGGTATTTGAGTTCCCTGAATTATACACCTCTTTAACAGCAGTGTAGCCTAGGATCCAGATCAGTCTGCAAGCTCATGTTGTATTTGGTCTTACAGATGCAGCTGGTCCTTCTCCCTTCAAAAAGATTTCCACAGGACTGGTTTGATACAATGACAACTTGTGGAGCCTTTGCCTTTCACGCAAACTGTTTGATGTTATTTTTGGCTTGCTCGCTCTCGCACCAGGGACACTACCATATACTAAGGCAAGCGAAAACCTAGCTTAGTGAGAAGGAGCACCGCTGAGGCATTTTTCGAACCAACCAAGATGGCTGCAGCTGATGTGGGACTTTCTGCTAAAGTTCTCTTTTCAATTTCTTAAAAAAACAGCAACACTTGTTCACAGCTCATTTCTGCATGTCGTACACCTCTTCCAGCACCTCCAGCGTATGAAGCTCAGAATTCTGTCCAGATAAACTACACCCAACAACATTCAGGGAGCCTGTTGAGCCTTGACCAAACTAATGCTTGCTGTTGACCTGAAAATAGGTCAGAGGTGCAGGAAGCTTTACCAAAACAGAACCAAGGCAAGACATTTTTCAAACAAGCAATACCTTGCTTAGCCTGTTCTCTCACACATGGAGCAGGTCACATCATCATCGGGAGCCCTCCTGGGAGATCCCGAGGCATTCCAAGTCCAGACGAGGTATGTAATCCCTCCAGCGTGGGACTCCTACTAGTGGGCGCCCAGGAAGCATTCTGATCAGATGCCCAAAGCACCTCAACTGACCCTTTCGACGCAAAGGGGCAGCAGGTCTACTCCAAGCTCCCTCCAGATGCCCTAGCTCCTTACCCTATCTCTAAGGCTGAGTCCAGCCACCCTTCTGAGAAAACTCATTTTGGCGGCTTGTATCCACGATCTCATTCTTTCAGTCATTACTCAGAGCTCATGACCATAGGTGAGGGATGGGACGTAAATGGACTAGGGCTGTCAAAATTGCTCAGAAATGACGTTCGAATATTCCTTCTAAAATAACTCATAGGGTCGAACCATTCGAATATTTTTTTTTCCGCATTATGTCCACAAGAGGGCAAACTAATACAAGGAAACATACTTGTATATGTATTAATACAAGCAAACATAACTACTTGTAGGTATTTTTATTTCAACATAAACGTCTTTGAAAACATTTACATACCTACACATTAAAACACATAAAACAATTATCTATAACATTACGTTATAAACGACCGCGGACCTCTCGCTCGCCCCCCCTCTCTGACCCGTGGCCACACCGCCCGCGGAAGCGCTGCGAATAGCCTTGAAGCACCGGACTGTGACCGGCTCGCGCCCTGCAGCAATCGTTTCGGTGTCTGGTCTATTTTCTGCGCGAGCCGCGAGCGAATGTGTCAAGCCGGGTGACGGAGACAACAGCTGGGAGCAGAACCGCTTGTCGACCAGGCTGGAGAAATGCGCATCTGATGCCAACGCCCACTCGCAAAGAGGAAAGCTGCGGTGGTGTTTGTTTTTTTTTCTCCACAATCGAATATCAATTTTCACATTCGAAGGGCCATTTTTTTTTTCAAATTCAAATTTAAATTCGAATTTATATATTTAATTTATTTATTCGTTGACAGCCCTAAAATGGACCAGTAAATCGAAAGCTTTGCCTTCCAGCTCAGCTCTCTCTTCACCATAACTGTCCAGCACAGCGGCCGCATCACTGCAGATGCTAAGCCAAACCACCAATCTATCTCACACTTGGGGCAGTAACTCACTCCCAACCCGGAGAGGGCAATCCACTGTTTTCCAGCAGAGACCCATGGCCTGACTCTCATCCTGACTACTTCACACTCATCTGCAACCCCCTCAGTACATGCTGGAGGTCATGGTGTGATGAAGCCAACAGAACCACATCATCTTCAAAAGGCAGGGATGCAATTCTGAGGTCCCCAAACTGGACCTCTTTCTCCCCCTGGCTGCGCCTTGAGATCCTGTCCATGAAAATCACAAACAGGATCGGAGACAAGGGACAAACCTGGCGGAATATCCACTGAGAACATGTCTGACTTTGTGCCAAGAATGTGGACACAGCTCTCACTTTGGTTATAAGGACAGGATGGCTCCTGGCAGTGACCCCGTTACCCCGTATTCCCGCAGTGCCACCACTCTCATTTCATAACAATGGTCTTGGAGCAACATTAGCTTTGGTCCAGTCTGGGCCAATAAACAATACTTCTGATATTAGTTAGCTAACTTGCTAATTAGGTATGACACATTACTAACCACTTCCTCTGTTTTAAGACACAGCCTGCTCTTTTTAGCAATTTAATGAGATTAGAGTAGGACATCCTATGGTGCATGGTACAGGCCGAAAAGGTATTAATGCTACAACTACTTTTCTGTGTTTATTTGTGCTAACAGCTAAGACAAATGTTGTGGAGTGCAACACAAATTGCTGCTTTTTCTTGATTGAACAGATATCAATCTTTAAATATGTGCCAAAAACTTCAGGAAAAAGTTTCAGCTTTTCAGAAACACAGATGAAACAAACCATCTACAAGAAAAATCAGCTAAACAGAAGCAAGTGGAAAGAAGCTAACGAGCAGGACTTAAGCTCTCTATATGCTTACTTCTTTATTTACCACCCCACAAATTATCTACACACCGCCCCTAGTTATGAACTGTTGCAGTGAATGCATGTTTTCATACCTTGACTTTTGCTAGACATGTGACGTCTGTGCTAAATTTAACAAACCGCTATGCTGCCTATTATGTAAACAGGGTGAAACAAAAGGAACAGATCTTTGGATTTAATGTTAATCAGTGTTAACAATTCAGAGCATATGTGAAAGCATAACATCCCACATACAGCGATAGGTAGGTGATAGATGTGTGTTTCATTGTGTTTCTCTGCCTCTTTTGCTGCTGCTGCTGCTGTTCAGAATCAGGTCAGATGAGTCACCAGCAGCATAGGCCCAAAGCTACAATCTCTCGCTCTCTAATCCACTCTCAGCCTGATGTGATAATGTGATCTCATTCAGCTTGCTCTTCTGTTGTCGGCTAATGTCTCACAGTTTGTGCGTTGTCTACTGCATGGCCATTTGTTGGGGTGATGCAGGTTTTCGAAGGTTGTCATCATTGTGCAATTGAAGATGACTGTAGTGAGTATTCGATGTGACTAACCTTGACCATTTTCCTGCCAAAAAATTGAGAAAAGCATCTGGAACATCATTTATGTCAGTGATCCAACTCGATTATAAACAGAAACACTAACTGTCTGGTTGAATTAAAAGAATTCTGCTTCTACTGCAGATAGACTCTAGTCTTCTCTCTTATATAAGTCTTGTCTCCGTGTTGTTAAGCTTTCCACATTTTCTACTGCACAATTCTTGAATTGGGGATGCCATTTTTCTGTATTAAAGTATTTTAGCATTTTAAGGATCTGCATTCATAACCATCATGGGTATTTTGCTTGAAGAATAAAAACTAAAACAGTTGATTTCTCTGCAAAAATTTAATCTGCAACTTTTTTATTACATTAATGAATTGTTTGAGTGACTTTTCAAGCAGAAATACCAAACATTTCTCCAATTCTAGCTTTTCAGATGTGATGATTTGCCTCTTTTCTTTGTTACAAACGTATGATTGTTAATGAATGTCCTCATACCAATACCAGTAATATGAAGCTGACTATTGAAAATGTTGAAGCCATCAAATACCATAATTGGCAATATAATGAGGAGTGGAGGAGTGTTTTATTTCCTTGAAATATTCATAGATCGGGCAAAATCAGAGTGCATTTTCAAATGGTTCAAGGTGGTTTTCCCACTTTGTTTGTGCTACTGAATGTATGTGAGACCTTGGAGTGCCAAACCTCTTTTCATTCAGAAAAAGGAAGGACTTTCAAGTTAATACAATCTCACAAGAAGAAGGACATTATCAGAGAGCATTTGCGAGGCTCCACGGCACAATGCAATTTTCTGCTGCTAGGTCCGCTTTAATCACAACAATAATCATAGACAGAGTTCTATGACTATCGTAAAACTTCAGTTAGTAGCCCGGGGCTATTATTTGCTTAAATCACTTAACTCAACAGGCCTATATTTGGGACAGGTATCTTTATGGGACAGGCCTTTAATTCCTTTCATACAAAACTGTTGCTCAGCAAAGATGGGAAGTACATTGAAATTTTTGAATATTTGAACCAGTATTTATATTACCTGTTTAAAAATAAGTCTTCACATAACATATCAAGTATGTGTTATGTTATGGCACTCGTCTTACGTCACCTAAGGACAATGGCTACAACACAACATAATACAACACAATAGCATTGCAATTTTATCCTTAACAATATTCATAACTTGGATTAATTTTTATGAAAAAAACTTTTGATTCTTTTGAAAAATGGACCCTTACAGACTAAAGGAATAAGAATCACTTACAGGGTAATCAAGGAATGGACACATATTCTGACTTTATGTCACCACTTGTTTCTTCGTCAGGCCGGTACGTCTACTCCGGTGCTCATGGTTTTAGTAAAATGAAATGAACCGAGCTAATGATGTGTAGCATCTCTACATTGACACAAGAGCTCCTATAAAATGAACTGCTTGCAGCCAGACAGACATTTATTTGTCAAAATGTATAGCCACACCGAGCTAGTAAAAGAGACTGGGCGTTTAATTGGGACTAGGCTTTTAATTAAAGTTTTAGGGTATGTAAAGTACCGAGGGATCATGGGAGTTGTTGGCTTTATTACGAAACAGCCACTACGGCCATTTTATTTTTAGATTAGGATTCCTTCAGTATTCATTGTTGAGGAGGTTTTTACCAGGAGCTGAGTTATTTGCAGAGGTCTCCGCCTCTTCCAAAAGGACCAATAACTTAAAACTGGTAAAAACACTGAATAAAGCAGTTTCACTTTAAAATCTGTGGCTGACACAAGACATCCAGGGAGGTCTGAGGGGACTGAGAGCTCAGCTGCCACCAATGCTAACTCAGCTTTTTTCTTTGATAACTTGAGATCAAGACACCCGACAATCTGACAATCCTTCACCTGGATAAAAGATGTAGTGAAAACAACCAAGATAAAAAAGTGACAGTGACGTGATTTGAAACAGTTAGAAAGCAGTCAGTTGGTAACAATTTACTGTCCTGCCATCCAGTCGACAGTCAGAGCTTAAACGGAAAACTCTGGCAGGGATCTCTAAACCTCCGCAGATAAAACCATTACTGCCTGTCCCTGCATGGCGAGATAATACTAGGGTTTATGCTGGTAAAGTTTTGTTTGCTGATAACAGACCAACAATTTCATATATTCTGTCCCAATGTTTTCAGTGCCAACATTTTCAAAATTCTTTCTTTCTATAATATCTGCACATGGAAGCTATGGTTAGAAAAAACACAGCAAATAAAATAAAGGTCAAGGTTTGGCAACTACAGAACTTGGTCAAGGTCAAAGAAAAAATGGTTGGGCATTAATTGCAGGTCTGTGACAGGACTCAAACTATGGTCTTCTGTATGGAAGTTGGACGTGGGATGTTCATCCACCACCCCGACCTCCACCTCTTCCTGCACTGGCTTAACTCTGCTATAATATGCAATTCCTGGGGATACTAGGCTGCTTTTGTCAATGCAATTTGCAATGCCAATTTCCACACCCACAGTGGTTCAGTTATGATGTGATCTCATTCTAAGTTGGATCCTCACACCCTCCAGCTCTTCACCTCCTACCACCAACAGGAATATTTAAATTTTAGATGAACAATAGCATTGTCTGTTGTTGGCAAAACACCCGGTGACACTCTCTGTTAAAGACTCCTCGTTTCTGTTTTTCTATCTGTCTTTTTCTGTGTGTGTGTGTGTGTGTGTGTGTGTGTGTGTGTGTGTGTGTGTGTGTGTGTGTCGGTCCAGGTGGTGGCCGGCTTGTCCAGTCGACCATCTCTCTCCAGCTGTCTCCCTCACTGCATGGGCTAACCCTCACTGACACTGACCCTGCCCACAGGCTAAACACATCACAGCAGTTTCAAATACATCCAACATTGTGATTGCGTTCACACACAGACACAGACAGACAGACAGACAGACAGACAGACAAAGACAGACAATGGTATGGTTCTGGCAATGGCAGCTTGATCTAATCTGACCTCAGCCTCAGATGCCTGCTTTTAGGTGTTTGTGTGTGTGGATAAATGTCCACAGCTGTTGAATGATGAGGCATACTCCATCACCTGCTTCTCAGTCAGTCTCCTGTGAAATAGAGGATGACTGTCCCCTAAGAGACACACACACACACACACACACACACACACACACACACACACACACACACACAGATTGGATTTTGCTGCTTACTCATGCCTCGGCGTATCTTATCTGTATCCTGTCTTAATCTTTCTCTCCCTGTCCCTCTCCTTGTCCCTAATGTCTCCTTCTTGTCTTAGAAGTTGTCAGCTGTGTCTGCAGGGTGTGCTGTCTCAGTAGAATGACTGCAGTGGAACATTAAGCATTGTACTGTAAGTCTTTTCCTCACACACACTCTACCTTGCAAGGTCGGACATGCACAGCAGGCGCGACACTGGCCTTCCACTACAAGTCAGATTCCAGTAATCACATATTGCCTGCACTGGACATACATACATTATCATGAACACAAAAATATACTACTTTATATGTCTCTTAACATTTCAGAGTCCTGTGATGACCTAGAAGAAAATTCTGGAGAGTATCTGGAAAATTTTGGAAGTCTTTGTGTGACAGAAACTAGAAAAACATGAATAAAACTCATGCAATTGATAGCTTCATTACAGAAGCTATAACACGTATTGGTTAAATCCTGCTGTGGAATACAAACTTGGGGCTCTGTAGATGCTTGAAGGGTTTAAATAAAGTCATGCATCTTCTTTGAAACTCACTGTGTTTTAATGTAAGACTGAGTGGTTACATTTGTTGCAGATTAAGAACAAAGGAAACTCAATACTAAAAACTTATCAATGCCATTTACAAAAATGTCAGTAAAACTGCCAGTGTTGGCATGGTAACAATTGCAATATAATATAAATTGTATATCAGTAGTATTGTGATATATGTATTACATATTTGCTGTTTCTGTTAGATTATTAGTCTTTCAAAGAAACCAATCATATGCCAGAATTGGTACTAGATTTAAATGTCTTTTTTTTCTCACTGTGAGAAGTAGTATATCCGGAAAAAATACTTTAAATGATGGTATGTAATAACATAATAACATAATGTACAGTATATAAAACATAATGTGCACATTTGTACAATTCAGGAGAAACTACTACACTGTCCATGGCTACCAAAACATACATTTCAGGCTTGTTAGAGGAGTCCTCTTGTTTTAGCCCACTTGCGTAATGTTAAAGGTTGCCTGTCTTAATTTTTCATCTACTGTTAGAGATCTTGCCTTTTCACCGTGGTAGCTATCCCTTTCTCCCTTTTCACAAAGAGATCCCACGACACGGCTGCAACGAAGACCCTCCATTACATCACCTTTGCTTCGTTATGCAGAACCAAACAACGCAGCATAATGACGCCCCAGTGTGTGATTTTAGATGGGCATGACATGTAACACCATTGTAGAAAACAAGTGTCACACACTCTGACTCCATATGCATCTCTTTTATTTTGATGACATTTCAGCCTTTGGGCCTTCTTCAAGATCTTGAAGAGAATTGCATACGGAGTCAGAGTGTGCAACATTTATTTTCTACAATCAAGTGCACTGCCATTGATCAGCGCCTCATTAAAATTCTGCAGTTGACCTTGATTCCTGCCCAGAGGGTAAGAAGTGTCTTAACCTCACTGCCTCCCCAACTTAAGGACATTTTGGGCTGCTTATCTTTTTTGAGTTAGCTGCTAACTGCTTCTAGCTGCTTTTTAAAATCAGCCAGTGGTGGGCTGCACATATAATACATAGTCAAAATGTCACACCCATCCTACCGGCTATCCCTTTTACACAGATTCAGCACTGTAATTACATCCTCTGATGGCTTAAATTTAAGAAAACTATTAATTAACTATTTAATAAAGAACAGTGAAGCACAATTATGGCGCAACATTCCTGCCTTATTAGTATAAGTATTTATTCATGTAGTGTTGGAATGATCCCCCTGCAAACACTGTTTCGTGTTTGGTGAGATGACAATTAAAGCCTGATTTGATTTGACTTGATTTACAGGCAGTATAAAAGGTAATCTCTATAAAATATCAAGGCCATTTTTTGCAATGTTGAAAATGTTGCTAAAAGTAACTTGCAGAATTGGCCAAAAAATAGACAAAATCTGATATTCCTATTTGGTTATGCATCCACTAATTACTTCTCAATTGAGTCTAGCTGGTTTCAATTTGAAAGAAAGAATTATTTTTGTACTTATAGCAAACTATTATTCAATATAAATAACACAGACATAACATCTTGTTTCTTCATTTCAGTTTTACAGTTTAGATGACTTAATCATGTTGTTACTCATTTTACTTGATTAAGTGTAAAATATGATATCCAACACGTACATAAATTTTAGGTACAGAGTGCACCACTACCAGAGACCACAGAAATGAAGCAAACGGCAGAGATAACTGGTTCAGTGGGTGATCTCTCCCATACTGTGTTGTCTGATTTACTGCCTTTTCCTTGTCCTTTGCCAGCAGCAGGTCGGGTGCTGGAGCGTGAAAATCATTAAAGGTGTGATCACTTTCTGTCGAGTCATGCTATAGCTCACAGCTACAGTCCTAGAGGTCATTCTCTCCAACTATCAAGTCTACTGTCTCATATGTCTTCAATTAAAACACATTCATTATAGCTCGGGTGTGATGCTACAACTCTGATCTGACTCTGGATGCAGTCTAATTGAGATGTTGGTTTCAGCGATCGTCACAGAGAAAAGGCTGTTACGAGTCTGCGTAGCGCAAGATGTGATGTATGAATGGAATGATCATTATGGAGAAAGTGTTAAGAATAGCACAGCAGCCCTCTGGGAGAAGCATAGCTTCCTCTCTCTCCCTGTCTATTCCTCTCTGTTTTGCTCACACTCACAGTCACAGCACACTGAATTCCATTAGCGGTGGCATCAGTGTCTGTAGCACTTGTAGCCCGCAGCCTCTCTGTTTTGCGTGTGTGGGCGTGTGTGCGTCTGTGTGATCTCATCATTTGTTGTATTTTAGACGCAATAGGAATGAGTGAACCCTATTTAAACATTGCATGAAAACGTCAAGCCTGAGAGGTAGCTGGTGCACATGTACGCTCGTAATCGCTCCATCAAGGCACAAAAAAACATGCTCATCACTTGGCAGCAATATTAAGGACAAGATGCTGTGCGCGTGTGTGTGTCCGCGTCTGTTAAATGGGGTGATAAAAAAAAAGAACAAGGGCAGAATGTCATAGCTCACCTGCAGAGCTGTCATACAAACAAGTACACAGATAAAAAAGCAACTGAGAGGAGGAGGAAAGCAGAGCTGTGCTGTTAATACGAGCCGGTCGAACATTCTGCTGAAGTGGTAATGAGCTGCGAATCCACAGCTGACTGTCCACATATCATGTTGACTGAAAAGCTAGCAGTATTAACACCAAGAGGGTTTGCATAGTGTGCAGATTTGGGGCTGCCAGTCTGTGCTCAGACTGGCAGCCCCAAATCTGAATTTTGGCAAATTCATGTTGGATTCAGACTGCTGTAATTAAATCCAACCAGCTCGCTGTTAATGTTTTGAAATTAAACTGTGAAGCGTGAAGAGTTTGTGTAACACTAAGTTTGTGTATACAGAATGCTGCAGGACCTGCAGGTCTGACTGACTACTGTGCTAAAACCATGTTTCTGGGGGGTTTGGGATCAACATGTTAATATATTTGAGCTGCAACTGAGGGTTGTTTTCATTTTCAATTAACATGTCACCTATTCTCTTGACTCGTCAAATACCAAGGCGTTCAATGGCCCAAAATGTCGAACTATGACACTCTAGGTACCCCTCTAGCATCAGTTTTGGACGATCAGGGATGGCGTGTCAATTTACACCCGACACATGCATTGTCTTTTCAAAATAAACTTCCATGTTCACAAAAAACATGGTTCCCACACAATTTTACCAAGGATTTTTAAACATTTTCCCATAGCTTTTCCATAAATTTTACCCAATTTCCATGACATTATTTAGGAGTTTAAAATAGGTGGGACTATAAAGCGATACAGCCATATATTACAAAACACTTAGTTCACACGCATTTGCCGCTACGCAAACTGCTAGCACTTGCTAACTTAGCTCGCTCGTTTGACATTCCCATCACCAACTAGCTGCCTATGCCAATGGACCAGACTGCCACATATGTGTACTTCACAAAACATCAAGGCCACACTCTTTTTTGGGGGGGGGGGGTAGAAAACCAAAGTTCTTACAGATGTCAGTGCAATTTGAGGTGTGTTTGCACTGTAATTTTGACAAGTCTGTATACATTTTTTTCTTGTTAAACTTACGTCCCACTTAAGCTAACGTTAGCTATTCATCAGTTGTAACTGTCACCAGCATCATTTACCCACTCACCACACCGACAATGAATATTCACAAAACTTATGAGCCACAAATCCTAGTGTGAAAGTCTTGGCTAACCCGCTATCCAACAGTTTTTCAGCATTTTCCTGTTTCTCTTCAAATGTCACAGCACGTTTCTTTCCTCCAAAATGGGGTGTGGTCTTGGTGATGACAAGATGCTTGTCTAGTCTATGTGTATCACATGATACTGGTGACATTTCAATGGTCACGCAGTCCAGATTTTTATTTAGTAATACAAGGAACGTATTACACATAACATTAGACATGTTTTGGGATTTTTATTAACATATTTTAAATAATAACTGAAACAACAAATAGGCCTATTTAAAACTTTTCCAAAACATTCCTTGATTGAAAACCATTCCCATGCCTTCAAAACAGTTTTCCTAATTTTATAACTTTTCCAGGAATTTAATAACAATGGGAACCTTGAAAAAATATTAAGTTTCTGCATGTTAAATGCATACAGTTTCCTTTCAAAATAAACGTCTGAGGTAGGTTTACTTCATTTTTCATTTTTATGTTTAGGCACAAAAGTAGGTGGTGAAGTCAAGAAAAAACTTTACTTTTTGGGCTACAATAATACTTGCAAAGACAATATAAGGTCACATTTGTCATGTAACATACTACACTATGTAGTTAAAATAACTCATCGTTCATTTCTGATTTAACATAGGACAAGAACAGCTGTCTCCTGAGTTAAAGTTCCATCTTTGACCCATCCATCCCACCTGCCACCTGCAATACTCCTAGCTCTTCATACTACACAGCAGGTTTGCAGCAATATACAGGTACACTTATCCTAGCGTGTACATTTGCTTATCTATGATCTCGAAAAACAACGTAACTAGATGTTGAATCTCCCCTTTATTTTACTATGTTACTTTCAAAGGGGAGACTTTTTACACATACTTCCATAACAAAATTGTTTCAAGTTCCAATTACAGTAATAAAACATTTGTTCAACCAACAATAAGACCTCTGTTTCACTCTTTTATGGGTCATTTTGATTGATAATATATAAATTCTATAATACTGTGACACTGTGAAACTGCAATATTTTCTGAGATGATTGTGCCGTGAAAATCTCATACCATTTGCAGCTGCCCAAAGCATCAGCAAATGCGCCTGGTGTGTCTCATACAGACGCTGAAGGATGCCTTGGTGAGGGGCCAACCATACATCAGTATCTGACAAATTGGGGGTGAGGAGTTGTTGACCTGTATTGTCAATAAAATGTCAGAAAATTTTGAAAAATGCCTGATAGAATTTCCTAAACTCCAAGAGGATGACTTCAAAGTGCTTTATTTACCAACGAACCGTTCAAAAATCAAAGCTATGGAGTTTATTACCACAAGACAAATAAAAGCAGCACATCCTCATGACTGAGAGGCTACAACTAGTTAATGTTTGGCATTTCTGCTTGAAAAATTACTTTAATCAAATGGCTGATAAATATTTCAGTTCAGCTGATCAATCGAATGTTTCAGGTCCAAAGGAGTGCAAATATAATAATATATGCATTTGTGTCATATTTGAAGAAACCCCTAGTTAATACTAAAGCCACAACCATCCATGTCAGACTTTTCATTTAATTTAGATAATTTGTTCTTGATGGTAAAAGTACCATAACCTGTAGTTTTTCACCTGACAGCCAACACATGAAAACTCTTCGCCAGGTGATGATAAAAATCTATTCTCTACCAAAAGAAACAATAAAGCTGAAACTACATCAAACATTCTTACTGGTGTCCTGCTGATATCATTTATACCCCCCTCGTCTTTCAGTTTACCCTTCCTCTACCCCCTCGTGTCCACTCTTCACACCACTGACAAACCAAGACGTGTGTAATACTACAAACTACACTATTCATTCTTTACATTCAGAGCACTGATTGACCGGCTTTAGCACAGAACATGAGCGGTTCCACTGTGATCCCTGCTTGTAATTAAATGGAGTTTTCAGTTTTAAGCTGCCATGAGCACACTGTATAATAACCACTCCCAGCTACAATTTCAGCATGGAAAGACAAAAATTAAAAAGCTAAACTCAGCTACAGCTGTGTGAGACAGATAATTTGCTTTTGGATTTAACATTATTGAACATTCATTACTGTTGAATGTGAAAGCTGTGTGAAGGTGTTTATCTTTCATTTCCCCAAGATCAGTTTCTGATTACAAGCAGAAAACTGCTGAACTTTTCATTTCTAAAATACAAACTTTGTAGGCCATCCTCCAAACTTGGCACAAAGTTATTAGAAGCATTGTGAAAGTTATTCATCTATGTAAATTAGCTATGAAGTTGAGACAAGTGCAATAAGTGAGTTTTGGATGCCCTCTATGGCACTGGAGGGTATAATATGAATGTAAAATGTATTGTGTACATAAAATCTTCTTATTTCTTTTTTTCCCCATTTTATTTTATAAAAAATTTAGAAATAGTACTATTACTATTATTAATTAAATTGTTTGCCTTGGACAATCTTAGACTTCCCAAGCAACTAAAACCTTAGAAAGACTTCAACAGAGCTACAAAATGCCATTAATTATGACTCAATTTATTCTAAATTACATAATTTATCAATTTAACTAATGGGCATTAAGAACCAGCGACAAAATCTGACACAAACTATGGCATAATTATGACACAGTCTGTCACCGAGTGACTAAGTTTTCTGTTTGTGTCGGTTAGAAACAACAGCTCACATACTACCAGTCGCGCTTGGTTCCTGGCGTCTTTCTCATCCCGGCTAGCAGCACTGCTATCCAGTCAGCATGAGTCTTTGCATCTTTAGTAACACTTCCTCGGGATGTCATGACATTCTCAGTAATCCTTAAAGTCCTCTGCACAGACACAATTGTTTTTAAAGCAGTCCGTAATGCAGAGGCAGAGAGATGAAAACAAAACTTAGTTGTAGTTCCTCTGACATCAGTCGACATCCAAATAATCAACGGATGGCACAGCTGGCTGCAGCTCCATGGCTGATTAGGCTGTAGCCAGAATTGTATGTCATGCATGTGTTTTGGAAACAGAAAGAGCAGTGAGGCGGCAGAAATTTTCTACCCTGTGTGATTCAGGTTTTGGTTTGTCAGCTCCTCTGGGCAAGGAGGTGCCCATATCAACAACATAATTTAATTTGGACAAATGGGGTGAATGTACAGCTCCCTGGTCGCTGAAGTTCGGATGCTCTCTTTTGTTGCAGCCCTACGGTTTGATTAGGCTGATTAGACAGGCTGATTTTCACATGAAATTATTGCCCGAGGCTGCTCAATTATAGATAAATGGGCTACAACCTCAAAGTTGGAAAAATGTTTTTTAAAAGTTCTGGGAAGGCATATTCATTTAGGCAGCTCTGTTGGCATTACAGCTATTCAAAATGATAAACACTTAAGTTTTATGCTTTACTGTACACCTAGCCAAACTGGGCTGCCTCTAATGCTGCAACATGCACTATAAAGAATAAAAAAAAATCAAGGGACAAGGAACAAAAATGAATAAAAGGACCATCTAACTTACTGTAAGGCACAAAGAGGCACAGAGAAGCAAGGTATGCATTTGTGGAGAATGAGCCTTATTGATTGGACATAAACCAGCACTCAGAGAACTGATTGGTTTAAAAGAAGGAATGCTGAGTCATGGCGTTGTCAAACAGTTAGCCACTCGGGGTAAAGACAGGTCAGAGGGTTGTGTGGATATATTTAGGGTAATGGTCTGCAATACCCCAGTGAATTATAACAAGCCCGTTTGAAGTTGCAGTTTGTATCAGTGTTTCCTCCCCTTCTACTATCATCCTACTAATAGAGTCAATTTAGGGTCAGGGATTTCCCATCGTACTTTGTGATTAAAACATCCAAAAATGCTGATGTTGTTTAATTTAGATGGATTTTTTTCCCAAAAACCTAACTTCTACAGACACATGGCTTGACTGATGAATTGTGTCTCCATGGCAACGGGAGATAATGTGGAGAGGATATGATACTTCTATTCCTGCTTTTCACTTCTCACTTCCAAATTCTCATCATTCTAAATATTTGACAATTACACTGGATATATTTAAAATCTACACTATATTTCCTACATACATATATATATATATATATATATATATATATATATATATATATATATATATATATATAGATATATAGATATATATAGATATATATATATATAGATATATATTTATCAGTGTCCAGTTATTCCTGCCAGAACTATTTTTATTTTTCCGTTGTTGCATCCTGTCACTCTCTGCTGTTATAATGGCCCAAATATCCCCTAAGGGATCAGTTTTATCTTATCTTAATGGAGAGATAGACCAAGGGCTGGGTGAAGTCACAGCGAGCCCTGCTGTTGTTTGGATGTCCTTTAGCTTAAGGGAAGGACAGACTGATAAACAGAGACATGGAGAGGGGACGTAAAGGGAGAGAGGAGTAAACAGGCTTGCCAATTCTAGAAAAAGCCAAGATGGGCATGGTCTTAGGAATAATGAAAAGAGAACAGAAAGACAGGGCATGTAATGACTGAAAGAGAAAGGAAAAATAGTCAGCATCAACCCATCTGATTAAGATTTAATCAGAGATATTGTTTGCTTTGGACATGATGATAAATTGTTTCAGGGCATTGTACAGGTTTTTTTAAATGAGTGTCATACAAGTGACACAATATGCAGACGATATCTTCCTCTTTATGTTTCATCTGACTTTCTCCCTACAGCATCACATGTGCAGTGATGCAGTGCTGAATCCAAAATGTAATTAAGACCTGTCTGCAGAGCGCAGTAGAGGTCTTGAACAGGTCCAAATCATATTTAGTCTAATTAGGCAGAGTCTTGTTATACTGCAGCCGGGCTCTGGTCTACGTGTCAACATTTCTCATGCCAAAGTGAATCAAATGGTGGTCATAATCATTACAAAAAATGTGTGTTTTTTGGAGTGAGATGGAAGGAGTGAACTGTAAAGAACAGAGACAGTGTGATTCTAGTTTTGACCACAGCTACTTGTTAACTGGTGGGGCGTCATCATGCTATAAGTGTCAATGTTCCCTTTCTACAGTATGTGGATGTATCTCATCTTGAATGTAGTTTTATTATCCTCAGACTGATCTTAGACTAGGTCTTACTGTCCACAAGTCACTGTCAGATCTCCTCGTTGAAAATTATTTTTTGCACTTTGGGTATGAACGTTTTCCGCAATTACTCTTCTTAAAGACATTAAGTGCATAGTCGGCTAGCCTTGAACAGCAAAGTTAAAAATGATACATCCCACATGTCATGAAAACGTGAATTCAATCAAAGACTGATTTTGTATAACTGAACACACTACTTTGAGGCCCAACAATTTCACACATTGGGATTTTCTGGGATATTGTCAAATGACCTACCCTCAATAACCCTGCCCCCATATAACCCTACACTACAGATGAACATAATGAATATAAGGATGTGAAAGTAAAATGACTTTTTATCAGTATTAAATTTATAGTTAAGATAAGAGAGAGAAAAATCATAAAGCCCAGTGTTACTGTGTAATTCTCTGGTTTATCAGTAAAGTGTATAAACTACACTGCAGAGTGGAGTCTCTGTTAACAGAGACAAATACTGACAGCTGACTTGTATGAACATCGGCAGGTCTGCGTTAAATCTCATGTATGAAATGTTTATTTCATCATGCTGCATTTTTATAAACATAGCCAGGCACCGTCCCACCTTCCCACCACTGACTAGCCTACAACTACCAAGTAGAACAGCAATGAGCTATAATTCACCTCACATATTAACAGTCAACTCAGACAAACAAGCAGCTGTATCTCACACACACATGCAGCCAGATAGAGAAACGTGCTCCAGACTGGGTTGCTAAGTACAATACAAATAATTGCTAACTGTAGCATCACATGGCTAGCGGTTATTAATAAGTTTGACAACAGACTCTAGCCTTTTAAAAGCTTGGTGTTGGATGTAAGCCGCTGCTGCTAATTAGCTTGTGCTAACATTCTGGAGACGGTCCTTCAGCGCTGCATATAAACTGTTTAGCAGCTGCAGGAAGTGTTTTGATCTGGTGGGGTCTTCGGCAGTCAGAGATCAGACACTGTCTTTCTCTGGAACTGTGAAAGAAGTCCAGACCGCAACATGTTTTGCCCTCTAGACAGCGTGCTGTAGTTGTTCTTCTTCTCTGTGTTTATTGGCATTTATTGGCTCACAAACCAAGTTTAAAGGTGCATGTACTGCCACCCACTGTGTCAAGGTGTGTAGATGCTGCCCTTGTTATATCAATCTTATATTATGGCAGTATAGCAATATTATAGCAGTCTAGCTTAGTATTATTGGCACTATTTGTCAGCTGTAAATTTTAATTATCGAAATAATGTATAATTATAAAAATGTCCCATTATCAGCCGACAAATTATCGGCCCAATATATCAGGATTCCCTAAAAATTAGCTAAATAAATAAATAAAACTACTATAGAATGCTCCATTTTTGTGCCAACATGGGCTACACTATCTTTTAAAAAAAAACAAAAAAAAAACATTGCAATGTCAACTTGCGAGATAAACACATTGCCAAAAACTGCAATATTGCACATGAAGATTTAAGATTTTTTTTAATTCATTCATTTTTTTTAGTTGAAAGAGCGTATCAGTAGAAAACTCCACTTTAAAATGTAACTATCATTCTTTATTATTTGTGCCTTTTGTGATAAGTTCAATGTTATTTTTTCCAGTAAAAGAAAATTGGGAACAATTTACTTTCATTTGTTATTCAACCAGCAATTTGTTGTTTTTTAGCAGTATACAGGAAACAGAGGAAACACAGAACTCGGCACTTTATTATCTGTGTATTTTTTGCAAGTAGTGTCAGCTCCATATTCAGCGTTATCACACATATTTTCCTCATATGGTGTAGCCTTATTGTCCTATACATGGTATATAACTAATTTACAACCTAAATAATTACATAGGCTATAAAAAATCATCATCTTTGAATTTAATATGCTTGAAAGGTCAACTGTTAAACAATTGTTAACAATTGAAGGTGGTTAATTTATTCAGTAAACCCTGCTGAATAGACCCTGCAGAGTAAAACCTGATGACAGCGTTTTACCTTGCTCAGCAGATATCTCATGTGAATGCCACTGCCTGTAGCCATAGCTGTTCCTTTGAGTCTTTAAAACCCATCTGAATGATACTCTTGATAATGGTGAAAAGAGGGTTAACTGCTTGTGTTAGGTGCTCTTTGTCTGTCTCTCCCATCAGGAAAGAGAAACAGAACCCAGTGAGTAGACAGGTCCCTGGTGGCCACACAGACTCGCACTGCTGCCAAGAAGAGAAGAGAAAGTCGAAGCAGACTTTAGCCTCGCAAATCCTGATGTGCGCTGCTGACAATGTCTGCCAAAAAAGCTCCCTTTGCTAGTTAAATGTGTGGGCTGGTGTCAAGTCGGGAGGTCTAGACTTTGTAGTGGCTTTCAGTCGAAATTGTTTAAGAATGTTTACCCATTTAAGGTATTGATAGTTAATAACTATACTACAGGGTGTTTAAAATTCAATATGGCTGCAGCTTATGCAAAAAATAAATAATGCACACCATACTTTCTGATTTATTTTTCTGTTTACGATAGTAGTTAAGGCAAATCATGCATGTTCCTTGGCTGAAATAAACAAAAACAGAAGAAGGCAGAAGTTTGCACAGTTTGATGTGAAATAAAATGAGCGAGCAGAGAAAAACCTGGCCCACAGTTGTCATTATGATGGATTGCATATTGATTTTTCAGCCAACTAATGCACCCACATACAATTTTATGCAGCTTCTATTCCTTTTCCACATTAAGGCTGTTGTGTATACAGATTTATACCTATGATTTTCTTTTATTCTCCTGATTTTATTCATTTCAGAGTGCTGCAACACTGTCTTGCCTCATGTGTTGTAAGATAAAGTGAATGAGTGAATAATATGGTTTGGAAGTGGCTTTTGAAATCTGTAAGAGCTTAGGGAATGGAATATATTAAATGGTTTTGTAGATATGTCAGAAATATGCCAGCAAGATATGAGCAAATAATGAAAAATGTATTACGAGCTTTTAAATGAGAGACATCTAAAGAAGGGCTCTGTGTCAGTTCAAGATATGTTTTAGATTTCCTTCATTAGAAATCTGGCAGTAACAGGAAGGTAACTCATACCTAATGGGATAGCATCATTACACGCATTGCAGCAACATTATTTTAGCTCCAAATCACCTGCATAAACTGGTCAAAACCAGCACACAAGCAAACTGCAGCAATGCTCCAAAAAAGCGACTGTTTCTGCTCCAACTCTAATGACGTGGATATGTTATACATTTACAAACGCAGCTCTGCACAGCTGCTGTTGCCCACAAGCTGCTGCCTTTCAATATGGCCACCAGAAGGACTGTTACATCACCTGAAAGCCCTCAAAGTTAAACAATCCTGTGCAGAGTGAGGCTCGTTCCAGGCGATTTGTGGGAAAGCAGTGATGTGTTACATACCGCTGGCCCATTAGTGGAGAATATATAAGTGAGGGGGATATCATGTTCTTAGTGCAAGTCATCTTTTGTGTCTGGATGTTTTTTGTTTGTTTGTTTGTTTTTCCAAGAGCTAAAACCTTGCTGAACCTTCTTTGTCGGACAGCCATAAACACAGAGAGCAAGGATGTTCGATAGGAAGTGGAGAAAGAGGAGCAGACAGGTGTAAAACACCTGAGGGTGCCTTTTGGGGGAAAAACTGATGATAAGATCAGCTTCTTTTCTCTTCCTGTGTATCTGGTCCTACATAAATCTGCTATTTCACTCCAGTGCCTGTTGAGCTGGGTATCAGTGTGCGATACCTTCAAGGTATGAACCACAATAACCCAGAACCAAGTCTTCTCAAAATACCTGCATTCGATCCTTTTTGTGATAGGGGTCAGATCCTGGACTGTCCCAACTCCTCGCCAGATTGGCAATCTTTCTGTTGCTGCCATCGCTGGAGCTGCTCTCCGTCAGGTCAGTTCAACAACTGCCCAGATAGCAGGAGCTAACACAGCGGCAGCAGCTAAGATCCAACTCTGAGCCGTTAAATGGTCCAAGCAAACTCACACAGCAAACAGGCTCAACTCTGACATTAAAATCATTAATAACCGCAAGGTAGTGTCAGGCATGTGATGCTTACAATTAGCCCTGTTACTGTATGTGTGCAGCCATGCAGACTCTGCAGCAGGAGTAGCTACAAACCATACAGTCTGTGGTGGGATGATGTCAACCAAGGTGTATTTGGCAGAGTTGGCCAAGATGCCACCAAAACATTAGGAAGTATGGCTATACTACTGTACACTAGGGCTGTACCTGACTCACAATTATGTCAGTCGAATCCGATTTGGCTGTTCAATACGAATATTCAACGATTCAGGGGTTTTTTTCCATATAAAGTTAAAGCCCCTACAAGGAACTTTCATTTTGAGTTGATTTTGGCGACCCTGTGGACAAAAGCGGTAGTGTTTTGCCAGAATGAAGCCTACATTTCCCATGAGCTCTAGCGCGTATTGTCGTAAAGACGCTTACCTGGCTCACGCATGTGTTTGTTCTGAGGATGAATGAAACAACAAGACAGGAAAACTTTGCCCCCTCTCCTATCAGGGATCCCAGCTCACCTCTGCCGCGCCCCAGCTTCACCTCTCCGGCGTAAGCGCCACTGCCACCGGGGTAAACGCAGCAGTCGGCTGGTGAGGCTGAAGGCCTGTTTGGCGAGCACTTCCACGGCTTCTTGGACTAAGTATGGAGCGGTGCCTCGCCTCTTTATTTCTCAGCACTCGCTGGACCCTGTCAACGCCTGGCTGGTACCTGTCGTCGGCCCAGATGAGGTGTTCCAGCCCCGCGGCCCCTGCTCTCCTCGTCCTCGCTGGCGCGGGGTGAATCTGCGCAACCTGCAGCCTCTGTGTGTGGCTCCCCGTACAGCTAACGCCGTGAACCCGCCGGCTCCTGCCAGGTTTGGGCTGGTAAATGCTAGATCGCTAGCGAACAAAACGTTTATCCTGAAGGATTTCCTGACTTCCCGAGGATTGGATTTTCTCTGTGTGACTGAGACGTGGATGACTGTTGGTGAGTCCAGTGCTTTCACAGAACTTTTACCCGATGATTGCTGCTATTTTAACTCCCCACGGACGTCGGGTCGAGGAGGAGGAATAGCGACTATTTATAGGAGTCACTATAAATGTAAGCAGCTAGGTAAGATGACATGTGCCATCTGAGTGCTGTAAATTGTTTCATCCTAGAAGTGACCTGGGGCGGACCCGGAGACAGTTTCCTAAAGGTATGGATATACACTATATAGAAATAGCTTATCTTCACACCGATGGTCTCATTTGCTGTTGTAGGTCACGCACAGACATCAGCAGAAACAAGAGACTTTTGCATATCCAGTTAAAAGTTCCTTGTAGCAGCATTAAAAAGTTTGAATGGGCTCAGTGGATCACTCAGTATATCAGCAATAATTATGTAATATGGTAGGCCTAAACAAGCTAACTGCGCTTACGATGGATTAGAATTGTGCAACAACATCTTTTTCCAACACTAGATATCAAACAAAAGCCAGAGACTGTATTGTATTAAGTTGCTGTGAGCTGTAAATTCACCATTTCTAAGCACAAGAGAGAGAATATTGTTATCTCGAGCCTTAGGCCTCTCTCACACAGAAAGTGTATTACAGGTTGCAAAACACGAGGCGCACCGCACTGCCTATTTAAAAAAAAAAATAGTAAAAGAATGCTTGCTGTGCCTTTTTATTGTTGCAAGGCTATGACACCAACACATCCTTAAACTAACCTTCCTGTGTAATCAATCTACCGTCAATCTACTGTTTTTTCACAGTAATCAGTATCTAGTTCCTAAAATGTTGAGGCAGAGGGTACTTGCTATAGCTCTGGTTGAGGACAAGAGGCTGTCAGCAAATAGTTTTTGGGCACAGGGAAACGGAGATCTGTGTGGGTACATGAGATCCTAAAATAGCGGGTGGGTCATGGGGAGTACCAGCAGTTGGTCCAGGAGCTTCACCTCGATGATGGTCATTTCCAGGCATATTTTAGAATGACTTGGCAACAGTTTGACAACCTGCTGTCTATCATCGGGCCGTATAGCTCTGGGTATCCAGCAACCGCTACCACCAGTTTCTGTAAACTTGTTGTCATGACTACCACAGAAGGTCCGCCTCTCAAATCATCCGATTGGACAATGGGAAAAAAGATGATGAAAAAGAGTTGACCTGGGGCGCTTTTTTGCTCTGAGTTGAAGTTCTTCCAACTTGAGGAGTTCAGAGCGCTCCAGCAAAGACGCCAGGTGCCTAGAGCACAGAAATGCGTGGGGCTTCGTAATGCAAAAACAGCAAGCAAAAAGATTAATTCCCATTAAAAACACTTTAAAAAATCCACCTCCAGCTGCTAAAATCATGTCTGCAGTTGTCTCTACCAAGAGTATTGTGATAGTCAAGACTTTATTTCAGAGTTTCTTTCACTGATAGGGCAGCCCTATAGAACACGCCACTCCATTCACATTATGTGTATCGAATGAAGGACTCCATTGGTATTGGTATGATCTCCAGGATACTAATATTGTACTGGAATCATAATTTACCCAGCTCTGGTGCCTAATGACCAGAGGGGTTTTTTTACAGGGTTGTCTTTTGAGATGTCAGCGCTAATACTTTTGATTGAAGGTTGTTATTAAAACAGGACACCTCTACAATACATATTCAATATTAAATTCCGGTCAAGATCATTTATATAGTGCCAATTCACAACAGGAGTTGTGCTTGCTGTGTTTGTTGAGTCACAAACCAGCAATGAAATTTGACAGTGTCATGAATTTGATGGAATATTAATAACCTTGGATCACAGCTAGTATTCCATATACTGTGATACAATAAATGTAGTGTCATGTCCTTAAAATTCCCAAACCTTACACTAACAGATGTCATTCAGTGAATCAGTGAGGCAGGTTTCATTGCAGTTTTTTTACAGTCTGTTGAGTACAGTCCCACCACACCACGCTGGAATGAGCTCTCAGGTCAGACACCTCATAACAGTAATAATAAAACACACAGGCTGTGTTTACAGACAAACCTCCATCATACTGGGGGTGGAAGACACTGACCGGCTGAGACTTCCCACAAAGCCAACAGAATATTTGTCTGATAAATCAGCTGTGTGTATATATAACAGCCAATCACACACCGGCGTCACTCTGTGTCTCGCCTGTTGCTGCGACACGGTTGGCTGCTGCATCAGCCAACTGAGAGGAGTAGTAGCAATGTGGCTTCTGGCTGTCCAAACGCTGAGGAGACATTCAAGGTCAAACATTAAGAGTGACTCATCAAATCATCCTCCATACACACCTCGCGAATCTGTGATCCACTGTGTATGTGTGTGCGCCCAAGCATGTGTGTGGAAGTCAACAGGCATGTCAGCAGTGTTTTATTTGTACTGGATAGTGCTTGAGGCCAATATGCACCTCTCTCTCCCCCTATCTTCCTCCCTGTCTCCCTATATGTGTGTGTGAGTGTGTGTGAGTGTGAGTGTGTGGGCGTATCTTAATGAAATCTGACAGTGAATTGTGACAATCAGCGAAGGAGCATCCTGCAGAGGTTAATAAGCTGCACTCCTCACAGCAGCAGCAGGCCGCCATGCGCACACACACACACACACACACACATACACACACACACCAATCTCCTCTGTGTTTTCATTCTCCTAAAATTATATTTAGAGATTACACAAATTCATGGCCCGGTTCTTTCAGAACCTTTCAGTGAGGGGGTAATCTTTCCAGTTTGCCACCTCCTGAAGCGACTCTCAGGACACAAAGCAGTGACATCACTCTTTCGTGCACTTCCTGTTTTCTGTGATAAATAAGGGCTTATAATGAAGTGTCACTCAGCGGGCTCTGTCGCTTCTCTCACTCCACACCTTTTACACCACTCACACACATACACACAGTAAATGCTAGGTCCAAAAAGATAACCAAAAAAAAAACAAACAATCTGTCATTATCTTTACACATGAATTGACATCTCAACAGCTACTTTACAATACCTGCTTCTAATAGGTGTCTTGGGAATATGCTTTTCGTTGATTGTTTAATTAAGAGAACATCATAAGATTTAATAAACCAGGCTCCACTCTGTTGCCGAAATTTAGACTAGCAATGTTGCAACAACAGCATCAGATGGAGAGGCAAATTTAACAAGACTATTAGCAATAGCAACATGATTCGCTACAACTACAGTAGGCCTAACAGTAAAAGCAGAAGTACAATTGTAGTAGTATGGGGTATTTTCCACTCTACTAAGGGTAGAATTCACAGAACACTTTTTGGCTATTCAGATATTTAATAGCTTGTTTGCAATCACATGACTGTTGGATGACCCTGCAGGCAGCAGGTATCAAAGAAAATTGACACTCACGGTGGATATGAGCCATGCAAGACGAAGAAAAGCGATGTTTCCCACAACTTGACCAATATCCCCAGTGTGGACTGGATCATCGTTAAAAATTAAGAATTCATCATTCATACCTCCTAACGTTACTTACGTTACACGGTGAGCTGATGAACGTGTACAAGAGTCTAGAGGACTACAACTATTTTGTGTATGGTTGGGCCATGACTGAAACGACTGCCAACTTGTTTATAGCCAGGTGAGTTAATATGCTTAAGGAAAATTGTCTTTTATATTTCAGCTCTGTACATGGATGCATCGCTGTCAAGCTAACGTTACTTGCTAACATTAGCTAACTTTAGCTATTATTTTCTACCTACTAGGTCAACTGTTCCCAGGTCTGGTGAAACGCTAAAAACACAGAGAAGTTGTCACAGCACATTGTTATTGCATCCAACTCAAGGCGTGTTAAACACAGCGCTTTAAAAGTTACATTTGATGTAGAGTGATGAAGGAATGAGTACTACATCCTGAAATGAGTTAGCAATTTAAGCTCTTCCGGTTTCCTTGTCTTGAAGTGGGTACGTTTTATAAATTATGTTAACACTAGCGTAGATATCTTCACGTTTTATTCTATGACATAAAATACGTCAGTAAATACCCCTTTTGTGAATTCTGGAGCTTTAAGCTGTCTTAAAAAAGGTAGTTGCTAACAAGTGGCGAAATGAGGCCACAGAACGTCATCAGGCCAAACACGACGTTACAGACTCATTGTTATGGCAACGGTAAGTCGTGTCACTATCGTGTCATTTGTAGTATATATAGCCTAACGTTAGTGGTGTGAATTTGTGGAGAAAACGTGTAACTATCATACACTTTTGTTTGCCACAGAACTTATTTTCTACAATGATACAAAATCAGATGAAAATATCCCACTGGCTTTTTCATGAGGGAACCAGGGCGACGGGAACATCAGTGTCGGCCTTCAGAAAAAAAGTTAGTTAACTCTGGTTTTTTTATCCACAGGTTTTTGATCCACATCTGCCACTGTTTCTCAGTCTGTCTTTTTTTACTTTTCCCCTTTACATCTTGCTATTTTTGGGACTGAAAGTGACCCTTGTTTTTTCCCAATCTGATTGATTGGAACAGCCATCACCATCACAAATCATAGGTATTTGTGCAGTGCTGGTCGTCTTTGCCTTCAGTGGCCTCCCTCCATCTGAGCGGCACACCGAAGTATGACATCATATGCAAAGAAGCTATTTGTTTAATCATTTTGTAAGTAAAATTCTATATTTTAATTTTAAAAAAATATAAATGTATTGGTAGTGTTATTTGAATGAGCAGTACCAGGCTTAAAAATCCCCACTGAATCAGCCCTACTCTATTCCCAAGTCTGGAGTCATGTTGCTCAGACCATCTGCTCTCTAACCCTGCCCAAGCTACACAGATCACTGCACTACCACCCCTGGATTATGGCATCAACAAACACATGCACACACACACACACACGTGCATCTTGGCTTAAATGTTGCCGCCGAGTGATGAGAGCCTATTTGTGTGTGTTTTCAGACGTATTTTCAGCCATTATTTACAGTCACTCAATAAATGGCACTGGTACTGACATGCATTTCCCCAATTACAGCCTATACAAAACGGGACTCTTATCTGTCAATATTTTGCACATCTGTATCCACTTAGAATCACTCCTTTCCCTGCAGTACTGAACAGGCACTTGGCCAATATGAAATTTGGGGATATTACAAAAATAGATAACTGCAGTTTGTGTGATTTTCCATCTATTTCGGGGGGTTTGACAAGAAGCACAGGCAGAGAGGAGCAACTCTTGACAGTTCTGAGATGATGGGTGCATTAAGGAAAGAAAGCTTATCAATAATAGTTACATTTAGATTATTAATTCATCCTTTATCAGAGAATAACACCCAATCCTGTTATTATCTTAGCTTGGATGAGCCTGTATGTTCTGCACTACAGTACAGACCATGTACAATAGTTGAGTCATACTCATGCATATTCAAGTTGAATCATCACAATTATGTTTCACTGGATTCCAGTAGTTTTCAAGCCTATTCTTAAAATAATCACATCCAGAATTTGTGCAGTGAACTGTATCTTTGCATCCACACATGGTGACGTAGCTGATTCCCCAGTGAGCTGTACGATATTATATGGAATTGACAGAAATTTAGAAATGTTGAAGAGCAGGCAGGAGGGTATTAGTGGATGATGGCGTGGTTAAAAAGTCGATTTTTTTAAATGTATTCATCCACATTTGAATTGTTGAAATGTTTATGTACACACTGTGGTGCTGCAGCACTACAAAATATGACTTGCAAGCACTGTACACACACACACAAACACACACTCTACAATATTCCACTATCTCTGTCTCTTTCAATCCCTATGTCCAGAAATACATGGAGAGCTCAGAGGTCTATTTCTGACTCACTTTGACGCTAAAGTCAGTCAGGCATTGCTGATGATGACACACATGCACTCACACGCGCACACACACACGCGTGCCTGCTCACACACACACACACACACACACACCCTAGGCTAGGTAATACATTTGTTTTAAGGCATTCTCCTGACGATGCAAAATGAGACGCTGCCCACTCTGTTTCCCAGCGCTCTGACAACAACCAGAAACTTCCAGCCCTGATTCACTGTGGACAGGCTTTAAAATCAGGCTCATTCCTTTAAAAAATCCTTGGCCCACTTCTTACATGCTATTGCCCTGAATTATAATTTACATAAAACTTGTTGCCATAGCAGCAAAAACCCCTATGTTACCTCCTTTTTGACAGAGGCACTACAATAAAAGGCAAAACCATCAGAGAGAGTATAACTTATGAAATACGGCTTTCCAAAAAATTATGACAGCAAAATCCTCGCCGAGCCCAAACTACACAAAAGGGCCGGAAAGCGGCTTTGTGGGATTAAAAATTACTGCGAGAAGTCTTAAATAACAGCGGCAGCAAACAGGTCCCGCATCACAAATCATGAAACTCAATGCCACGGGAGAAGAGCAATCAATGACTGATTTACTGACAAAGCATGAAGTCCCTGCAAAAGCGTATGGAGCCAATGCTTGAGTCAAAGCTGATCTGACAACACTGCTGCATGCTGTACTTTCTGTATTGGTGCATTTCTAAAGAGCAGATAATCATCAGAAATCAGGAAATTCAAAGAGGAAGAGGCCAGTTAAGAAAAAAAAAAAGCCCTAAAATATGACAAGAAAGGGAAGGAGAAATTCAGGAGTGTCAGAACTAAAAAGGAAACTGATAATGATATGCAAAGTAAGAACACAAAAAGACACTCAGGATTAAAGTAGGCCAGTCAAAGTATGAGATAAAAAATTCAGATGCCTCAATCACTCTTGAGTCATCCTCAGACACAGCGAGGTGGAAATCAGTCAGCTCGTAATGTGTCGGAGAGCTGCTCCGAGAGGTTTCAAGGTTGCTATTTATTCCTGAACGCAGCTCTGGCCCCACAGAGATCAGCGGTCAGTGAGAGCAGATGGCCTGCATACTATCGGCCCATTCCCCTGCTTTGTTGCGGCTTAATACAACAAGGCACGGGAGATGCGAGGCTCAGATGTGATGCCTGTGGGAATCATGTGACTTGACATGTGAAAATGCCATTCACCATTGTTTGAGATGGTAAATGCTACATGAAAATACTCGGCTTTTACCTTGTAATATTCAAATAAATGTATAAATCTACAATATATTCAATTGAACTAGGTTTAATATTGTATTTTTATTTTTAATTCAAATAAAGCTGATGAACTGAGAACTTTTCATGAGCAATTTTGTGATCACTATGCTTGAAATTCCTATTATTCGAGGGTTCACTTGATGTCCGTCACAGGCAAATGTATCATGTACTGTGTGACATGTCAACTCAGTAATCTCTGATGCACTCATCCAAGTGCCCAACCCCTTCACAGCCACAGAGGATGCCCCTAAATCTGGCCCTGAACTGAGATATCACATGGACAAACACCAAAACACTCCCTATTACAGTACACAGCCCTACAACACTCTCTGCATGATGATGCATTCAATGTTAATAATGTAACACAAGTAATCCACTGTAGAGGTTTACAAAAGCTTCGACATGCCTCGCCTGTCTCTCAAAGAAATGACCTTAAATGTGAAAGACATGATTTGTGCATGGGCATAGATTTCAGGGGACACATAACCCTCAATATTTATAACATGTTCATTTGTCCCCCTAAGTTAGATAAATGAAAGTATCAGAAGGTTTTTGTTGTGACAACTCCATAAACAGATGCAGAAAATGTACAAAATGGTGCATAAACATTCACCAGAATGCAGGAAATGAAGTGTTTGACACTCAAAATCTGTACATCCTTGGAATTGTGCAATTATAATGCATATTTAGCACAGTTTGTGATGCGTTTTTGTGCAGAATTTTACCAATAAGCATGTCCTTTTTTAACTATTTCATTTTTGGTATTGCTGCTTGACATTGTTCTGTGCCCTTTTGTTAATTTTCCGCTCAAAATAATTCAACATCTTTAAGCTAAAACGTGGCCTAAACAAAACTATTTTATCATGGAGGTAAAGTAATTTAAGTGCTGTCAAACCAGCAGCAGATGCATTCATATTGTTCACTTTTCACACAAATTTCAGCCCAGTGCTTACTGGGTTTGTACTGGATTCTGCTAAATAAATTGAATTCATCCACCGTGACACAACTATGACTCCTTATGTAAAGTAAAAGAGGTGTTTGCTACTGTTCCATTTACCAAGCTGCCACTCTGAGACGTCTGCGAAATTTCTGAAGTTGAAAATAAGAATTTCAAGCAGAGTGATCACAAAAATCGCCTCTAAGAATTTGTTTTGTGAATTCAATTAGCTTTATCTTCAAAAGCTTCGACGTTTCTTGACATAGTCGGCTGTATAATGGGAGGGTATGAAGACATGTGTACATACCTGCCTGTATAAAAAATCTGTTGGTTGAAATTGTTAGTATGCCTAAAAAATAGAAAATATAATGTGTGTAATTTCCTCAGTGTTTGTGTTAAATACATATACTGGATGTTATGGTATAGAGATTGAGCAAACAAGGTGAAAATACTTTTTTTCCCTTTCAATGTGACTTTAAAGAGCCCACACTGCACTAAGCCTTGGCACACACCTAGCCCAAGGCTGCTGAATTATGATTTTTTTTTCCCAGCCTCCACCTCCTCAGCAACAAAGAGAAATACTGAGAGCACAAATCTTGTGTTAGTGTCAGTAGCAAATCCTTTGAGGATATAACCAAGTTGAGGTGTCAAAGTCCTCAGCAGCAAAGAAGAGGCCTCTCCAAAAAAAAAAAAAAAAAAAAGCCACCTGGAAACGTGTGTGAGGCAGTGTTAGACCTACAGCTTGATGATAATGACACACTGGAACTACAAACATGCTTTGACCCTGGGTGAATGCGGCGGAGGGGTTGCTATTCCGCGTTAGAAGTTTGAACCCTGTCATTTTAGCAAGTGAGAGATGAAAGCACTGCTCCTCAGGGCATAAAAAACATTTGAAATGCCCTTGAAAGCCCACAGGTAGAGTCAGTGGAGAAATATAACATCCTCGTCAGCTGGGCCAAAGCAAATAAAATGTTTAACTGAACTAATTCCTGTTAATAAGCTTCTGGAATGAATGTATGCTATATTAACAGTACACATTTTTCCCAGAACTGCATGCTACATAAATAAATACACATCAAAAGGCACATAAATTCCAATTCAACACACATACAACAGGGGAATAAGAAGGCATATAATCAAATATTCTACATAAGCAAATACGGAGAGGGTACAGGGAATTGAATAACTGCAACAGGATGCAGTTATCAAGCGAGCATGTGTCTTATTTTTTAATCTGTGTCTCATTTCTAAGTACTGCTGTCATCAAGAAGGATCAAAGTTTGGAGGAAGTGCCTTATTTAGCTGCATGATTATTTATAAGGGCCCCCAGAACAACATTAACATGGCCAAGTAAAACAAAACGCCAGCACGGTGTGTGCTGCTACAGGTGATTAATGGCTGATCTGATTATTGCCGTGGCTAATGACCCGATATTGATGGATGCAGCATCCGAACAGACCGGGCTCGCCTTTGGACAGCTCATACCTCCCAAGTGTGCCGCTCTTGCCACCAAACTACGTTGAAGGAATTCACAATTTTAGGTTTCTTTGCTGTTTCACTTCAATGCCTGTTTGTATCGGGGATTTTAAAATATTTTAAGAACAAGCAGTAGCTGAATTTTAAAATTAAACTACCAATCTGAATGTATTTAATGAGAATCCAACTTTAATCATGAGTTTACCTCTTAATCCCTACACCAAAACACAGCACTAGTGAGCAGCGCCAAATAATTTAAAGAGTTCATTATATTTGGAAATGCGTGATTTTTGAATTATATTCACGCCGAAAGTACAAGAATATGCTTCTAATTAAGATAAAAATCAACATTTTGTGTTTCCTTTTAGAAACTGTCATCAACAGGAGATAAACGACTAAATACGCAGAATTCCCAACGGGGTCTGGTGCCGAGTTCTCACACATGAACGGGAGGCAGAGGGTTTAACCCAAGGGTTGATACAGTGTTCGGGGAGAGTGAAGAACAGGCCTCATAATTACACTCCTCACCTTTGTTAGCTGTGCTATTTTCTTGCTCATCTTCAGGTGCAGGTCTTGGGTATATTCCATGGTGATGCCGGTCTGAAAGGACATGCTGCTGGCTGAGGATGAACTAAATTTCCCCTGACCGGCAGGGCAGTAATACTGCTGCCAACCCGACCCAGTCGCCATCTTCACGATGATGCTTCAGATGCTTAAGAGAGATATGGGCTGTAATAATAAAGTGGACGGTGTGAGGAGACGGCCAGCGAGCGGCGGAGGAGAGGACCGGGACAGTGTCGGATTCTTGCCACGACACAACACAAATTAATCAAAAATATGATGCCTTTTCAGCCCACAAACTGTTAAAAATTGGTTTCATGTTGCTCAGCTCCGGATAACAATAACAATAAAGGAGGAATTGTGTTATTTTTAAGCTCCAGAAACGTTAGCTACTACCATCTTGTCCGTTCAAAAATGTGTCCGTTAAAGCGGTCCGAGGTGCGGGTCCTGTCTGCTGTCACCTGGCGCTGATGTGGAGCCGTTGTCGGGTAGCTGACTGGCTCCCGGTCGGTCACCTTGATACCGAAATGTCTCAACGGGGGCCGTTAAGAGTGATTCCTCCTCGGTGCATTCCGGCTACATTGACGGAGAGTGTGTAGAAATTGGAGGTACGTGTGTGTGTTAGCTAGGGAAGAGTGTGTAGGACAGGCTCGGCGGTTGGTTGCTGCTCCTCTGTTGCCATGGATCACCTCAACAGTTTATGCTGCATTCACGTAGGATGGGAACAGCGCTACCTTCAGGTGCTGTGGGAGAAAGCGAAATCAGGACGGTGAGCACACGTGAACGTGATGAACATGACGCTGAATGCCAGATGTGACGTTCAAGGGGTGGGTGGTGTTGTGTGGCGATGCTGTGATTTTAATATAAATCACACTTTGAAGAAATTTAAGCTGTGTACTTGGATGTTTTGGGCGCGTGCATGAGAGAACAAACTCACCTGGCGTTTCTTCAAAATAAAATACCTCATTAGGTCTGAGACAAATGCAAACACACAGATTAAAGCAACTATATTATATACAGTATATATCAAGTTTATTAGCTGAACTTAATTATCACAATTAGCTGGTTTTAACACACTCATTTATTTGTTTTAAATCAGCTGTGGTTTCATCATATTGACCATCCATCTTTTTTTTCTGTGATAACAATATTCAAAAAAAAAGTTAAAACAAACAAAAAAGTGAAATAATATATTAAGAGGATAAATACAAATACAGATAAAAATACATAATGAAAACTATAATTTTGGTGCTGCAAGTTTATTTAAATACCAAATTTTGGCAGTAAGGCATTCAAAGTGCTTTACATTAAACTTTAAAATACAAGGTACAAAAGAAACACAATATAAAATGACATTTAACCCTTTGAAACCTGACAGAAAATCAGCCTGCTTTCTTTCAGAAACGTGGGAAGAAAGCAACAAGCAATGAAAGAAGAAATGACCCAAAAAAAATTGTAAAAAAATAAATTTAAAAACAAGAAAATTAGTTAAAAAACAAACAAACAAGGAAATGAACTGGGAAAAGTTAATTGTGAAATAATAATTGTGTAACATAATTTTAGATATATAATAATGATATTTATAAATATAGTTTTTCCCTAGGTTTTTTTTAAAAATAATTTTCTAAATCTATTATTTTTTTGCAATTTGTGGGACATTTCTGTCCAAGTTACTCATTGCCTTTTTTCCCCATCTTGTGAAAGGCGTCTCACTCAAAGTTTCAAAGGGTTAATTAGAAACGCCATTAAAGAGAGCTAGAGAGTACTGCATGTCTTAATATGTCATGGGCGACTGTGGTTAAGTGGGTTGTCCACTAATCAGTGGGCTGATCCCCAGCTCCTCCAGTCTGAATGCTGAAGTACCCTCGAGCAAGATACTGAATCCCAAATTGCTCCCGATGATGCTTCCATCAGTGTGTGAGTGTGTTAAAAACTGAGTAGCAGGTGGCACCTTGTATGGTAGCCTCAGCCACCAGTGTGTGAATGTGTGTGTGAATGGTTGAATGTGACTCGTAGTGTAAAAAATGTCTATATTGTTATAAAAATATGTAAGCTCCTCTGTCACTGAGTAACTATTGTTTGTTGAAAAGCCCAATAAATAAAGTTAAAACAACAAAACAGTGAGCCAATGTAACAGGGTCAAATATACAGCAGTAATATGTGTAACAAAGTCAAATGTACATTTGTAATATTAAGTATTAGAGTTACACAAGGCCTCCATAGTCAATTTGTGGAATGTTTAATACTCAGTTTCTGTACCCCTACATTCACCTTTGGGGTTACTCCACCTATAAAGGGGTGTCGGATGATTTTGTTTTTCACCTCCTTTCGCCTCCACAGATATCCACAGTCTGGGCCTCTTCATATCAACACAACACAGACAACATCAGAGTCTACTGGTTACACCAACACAAAGAATAATCTACTGGGGAAAAAAGTTATGGTCTCAAATGAAATTTTAGAATCAAGGCAGTAGTTAAGAGCATTTAAATAACTTTCTAGGGATGTCACAGTTGTCACAGCTGTCATACTGTAGTGGAAAGACTGGGTTGCAAGCTTTAAAAAACCTGAAACAGAGAAAGATTTTTATACCTAATAGTGCTATGATCTTTAGTTTTTCTCATCCTGAGTTGACAAGATGTTTTAACAATGTCACAGGTAAAACATTGAAAATTAAAGCCATTTTTCATGCTCGGTAGAAAGAAGGTTGAGGCTACATACCCATATATCATGATTACAAAAATCAATACTGACAGTGACACTGTATTTTGTCTTTGGATGTAACAATCCTGCACTTACTGTAGGTTGTCTTCATCTGTAGTGATACCAATATCTGCAATGTATTTCAAATGATTGTTACTCTACTAATAAGGTTTTACATTGATTGTGTTACCAGTGTTAATAAAGCATGATGGTTCATAGTCCAAATGTCTGAATCCATTTGCACGAAACTCAAAATGTCAGCTGCATGTTTTGCACACACTCAAGCTGAAAGCATATATGTAACATGTTAAATCTGCGCTATGCCATTGGGGTACAATGCACCTGCATATACATTTTGTACAAAAGAAAAAATACCACATAATGACACATAATGGACATGTAATGACTGTAAAGTGCTGCTCCATGGTACATTTTGTGTCTTTGTGCCTTGGCTAGAAGGGTCCTGGCTGACCTGAACCATCCAACACTATGCTACCTTTTTGCATGACATAAATGGATCAACTTAAGGATGTTTTCTCATTTGAATGTGTGTCAAAATCCTGCAAAAGACATTTTTGGTAAACATTTACTGTCGTGTCAGTAGCAGCCGCTGTCCTTTCATCTTCTATGGTTAAGATGATATATGAGCATCAAATCTGATGCTGTTCTCCTCGGCTCGCACGCCATTGCATGTTTTCATAAAGATTAAAACCGTGCCCCATCTGGTGTGTAAATGAATGTTAACTCTCACTGTGCCACTTCCTGTTTAGCCCCACAGAGATTTTAAAACATGACAACCTAATGTTGTCAAATGACCAGGACTCACTGGAAGAAGACATCTTGTATCTCAACGGGACCTTCCCGCCTTAATAAAGTACATACATACACACACATACACACAAACACACCTAACACAAAGTTTGTCCTCTTCAAAATCTTAAAGTTTCTTCAAAACAAAATAAAAAGTAGCAGATTTCCTATTTTCTCTCCTTATAGATTTTACCAGTGGACGTCATATAAAGATCATAGGTCATATGAAGTACACGTGTCTTCCATGGAACATAAATGCACCAGGTTGAATTCTAGTGATGGGACTTCATCTATCAAGGGTTGAACTTAGTGAGATAAAAAATTTAAACAAACTGAGTGGCACCTGCAGGCAGTACCTCACATCATCATCATCATCATCATCATCATCATCATCATCATCATCAGAGGGACGACGCAAACAGTTTGTCTTAATGGTTTCTATTTATGTGTCTACATGATTTTTGCAGCACTGTGAATGTTCACTGCATGTCAGTCTGTGTTTGTGTACAGAAATTTGTTATAATTCAGTTTCAGAATGTTGCAATTTGATGAACAACTGTGTCATCATTATCATCAGATTAGAAGTGGATTGCAATGTTTGTGTGATGAGATGATTAAAATGACAATGTTATTAAAGACACTTCTTTTCTTTTCATTAAAATAACACCACATGTACAGCTTTATAGAAGTTTTACAACTACTATATTAGATTTTTTTTGCAGGAGCCAAATGTACTAGGCTATTATGTTGTAGAATTTACATAGGGGTTAGCTGACATAAGCCTAATTAAACTGTAATCTGCACATCCTCAGGCATCTGCTAAACCTCTCCCTGTGTTGTAATTTTCTCCTCATATATTAGTAACTGTGGCTGGGCAATGTGAGTTGTAGTTTTCTTTTTTGCCTTTCCAAAATCAAAAGCACACAAGCTGTAGTGTAAAGAATTCAAAAGGGTGTTTATGTGCTCTAATGCAGGCTGCAAGGGACCTTTTAAGCCCCGCCCTTTTGAGATGGTCCAGCAAGCTGTTGGAGTGAGTACACTCCCTAAAGAAATATTATCACATTTTCTGCAATTCTATACAGAAGCAGACAGAGGGATCTACAGTCTGTGTTTGAAGGATATATCCAGGATGTCAAACTGACTCAGCAGCAACAACAGGTTAAAAAGACAAAGACAGTTAGAAGCTAAAGCCGAACTATAGGCTACAGATCACAGTGTAAAAGTGAACCACCACATCACTGCTGATCGACACAGAAGACAATGAATATAAAGGGGAACTTTGCTGATATTGAACCAGCTGTGTGGCATCGCAGTGTGTGCAGATGAACAGTGTTTGGCTTCACCCCCGTGCTGCTGCCAGCACCTGGACCTCTGCCGCTGGATGGGCAGGGATCTCCTGGGGAAGTCAAACAACTTTCATCTGTGCACACTGATGACACACAGCTGGTTGAATATCAGCAAAGTTTCCCTGCTTCCCTTCACTGGTTCCTGGACAAACAAAAACAGCATGTGTATATATTCAGTAGGCTATATCTTCAGTAGCTAGCTAGCTAACCCTACACTTTTCAGTGTCTGACTTTGGTTTTGGAACAGGGAAGAAACGTATATCTTTTTCCAACATCTCCAGGTAACAAGTATCATTAATACACGACGTGCCCCAGGCACAACATTTAGCTCCAAATCCACAAAACCAGTCTGAAAATGAAGGCAATCTGTTGAGTCAATAGAGCACAGCTGCGTTGTTGTCGCACCCTGGTATGAGCCAGCCCGATGCCATGTTATGATTGCCCATCTGCGTCTGAGGGCAGGACTTGTTTGCATGTCTGGCTAACCAGCCAACTCTGTAAAGGCCAATTTGAAGTTTCAGTGTCCGCAAGTTTCTTGTTTTCACAAGGGTCCACTTTTGTCTGTGTGACATAAATGTTGTCATCCACCCATGTCCGTGAGGGTCCGCACGGACCCCTATGTGGACATCTGAGTGTAGCCCTTTTTTTTTGTGACAGTGCAGACTGTACGCATTGTGTGCTGACTGCGTATGCTTTAGTCTCTTGTTACTTACTGATTTACTCCAGACCCAGCAGTGTCTTCTTAGTGTCACTTTCACCCAATGTCAGCAGTGGGAGGATGGTAAGCTCACATCCCAACCCTCCTGTTTACTGCTGGGGGCTGACGCAGACCCTTAGTTGGACTATGAATGAAACCACGTGCACCTGCATGACCGCAGCTGTTCGCAGAGTTTCAGTGTGCAAAGTATGTCCAAGCTGAAGCCCAGTTTTTAACAGATTTAGGCTTTTAGAACAATATGCAGTTCACCAACAAGGACCACGCCACAACAATAAGTCATTTAAGTGTTTAATTGTAATTCATAAGGCGTTTGCTGTTGAGGACTGGTGAATCATTTTCCCACCCAAGCTGACAGGCCCCTGCCAGATGGTACCTAAAGTGAGACATGGGAGAGGTATGCACCAGACTAAATAAGAAGAGATGAGGGGAGAAGGGAAGAGATGATGAAGGCATGTTGGTAGGTATGAGGTAGGGAGGATGATGGATGAAGGAAAGGGAGGGTGGGTCGAGAAACCTGAGACACACAAGGCAGGATGGGTTGACCAGTTTCCTATTTTAACACAAGCCAGCCGGAAACAAAGTCAACCACAGACAGAGTTTTCATCCAACTCACGGAGCTAACGTTGACTAAATTAGCTAGTTTGCTACAGCCAGCAAAATCAATGATCACTAGCTAGAAATGAGAAACCTGCTTTTGTCTACCTCTGAGTGAACTCAAGGACCAAGTGTTGCAAAAACTGCCAAATAAGTCTGCAGTACATCTGCCTCAGTTATCACTGCAAACTGTATATGCCAACCAAGAACAAAAAGCTTGACAGACATAGCAACAGTAACTAAGGCGCTCAGCAAAAGGTCAATTTTTTAAAGATTCAATATGTGAGAAGCACAAGTACACACATGCCTTATACACACACTTCATAATCACTCCTGTTTACTGAAGCTTGAAGCCAATAAAGGTGCATTAATTTTTGTCTTGTCTTGTTGTGGGTCAATAACTCTTTAAACCTTCAAGGACGGTGATTTGCAGTGCTACACACAGTCAAACACACAAATGGATGCACAAGTTAGATGCGTCTGGGGCCTAGTTATTGGAGAAAACAATGCTAAGTATTCATAGAGTACATTTAATATCAGCTTATACAAGAAAGAGCCTCAAGGTCCATCAATAAAGGGATTAAGCTCCCAGGTGCTGAAATTATTCATTACAGCATACAAGGTTATCACACAGGCTCAGTTGTTAGTTTATGTGCAGATACCCACGGCAGGGGCAGGGGGCATCAGTAAGCCCTGACAAATCCCTCACATCTACAATCATTTACCACCAAAACCTACAAAGCCTCAGCTTATAAACAGAAGAAAACATTTGGGGACAAAGTGGAGAAATGACTGACAGGATGTTATCTAGTTAGCATGATAGATAGCTGTAAACTATCAACACAGGGAGACGACTTGTTCTGAATGTTCCCTGATGTCTCTTTTTATAGCCATGTACTGAGGTCTATGGCAGTGTCAGTTGGTCCAGACTGAATTCTGACTACAGGTGGATGGACTGCGATGTTACTTGTTAAAGAAATTTATGGTCTCTGATGGAAGAATCAAAATCATTTTGTTGATCCCTTGACTTTTCATCCAGCGCCACAAACAAGTCTCTTTACACTTGTCTGAAATGATTACAGTATATCTCTAATATATTGCTACTTATGATCCTGCTAATGAAGAAACCTGTGAGCTTTACCGCCTGATGGGACTGCTAACACTTTTAAGAGTCATTTATGTTCCCTTTATGTACCAAAATAGATACGTCCGTTTCAAACATTGTCAATGTCATTGCCCTCACACTTCCATGCGTCCTTTATGTCTGCATAGATATAGTCAGTAAATGGCAAATTAGGGCAGAGTCAAGAGGAGGTCGTAATATTGTACCTTTAAATGGAAGCAGCATTGTAGATGGTGGTGTTTTGTGCAGCCATTATATACATCCCAACATGTGGATGGAGAATACTTTTCACTGTATTACTGATTTGTTCCGTTCTGCCATCATTTAAGTTTCTACGTCGTCCACTACAGTCATATCTTGCTTGAACTATGCTACGCTGCCTCCATGAGCTCTGGTGGTACTGCTTCAGTGCATCGCTATATGTAAGCTTTCAGAAAACATGCACAAATACAGATGAAATTAACGCAGAGTACAGACAGAATGTTTCGTCGATCTCCATCTCAGCATCTATCGTTTAGCATAAATGACCCCTTTGCCTTGGTCCTGGACATTTTGAGATAAACACTCATTCTCTTCCTTGCCGAGAGCTAAGATACCACTCTCATGTCTGTATGATCAAGTGCAGTGCTGGAGCCAGAAAGCTTTAAGCCTACCATCACTTGAAGTACCTGAAAGCCACACTTGAGTCAAAGTACAGATATCTTGCCAGAAAATGACTTTGGTAGAAGTTCAAGTCATCTATTAGGATATTATTTTAGTAAACGTATCTGATATTTACTGTACTTTAGTATCAGAAGTAATTCTATTATATTAAATGTAATAATGCTAAAATAATGGCGGATGGTCCTATCTCTCTCAAGTGAACACCTTCTGGCAACCTAGGTCTGGTCTATCTTACAAAGTAACACAAACCATTGCTGGTCCACTGTGCGTTGGCATTCTTATTTTGTACTTAGCGAAAAGTGGTTATTAGAAACAAACTATATATACGTATTTATATATATATATATATATGTGTGTGTGTGTGTGTGTGTGTGTATATACATATATAATCACACAAATATATATATATATATATATATATATATATATGTATATGTATGTATGTATGTATGTATGTATATGTGTGTGTATATATATACATACATATATATATATATATATATATACATATGTATGGGTGCATGTGTAGTTTCCGTCCACCCACCTTTGAAAATTAGGGCTCCCTTGAAAGCCACAGTGTAAGTCAAACACTTGCCATAAAAATGTCTTGTTAACTAGTGAGTGAGAGTGTTGTCAGTCTTTCAAAGCATATACACATATTTTCCCAAAATAATACAAAGACAGCTTCCAATTAGATAAATGGTAATTTTGCTTGATCTTTGCTCTCTGTTGTTACCCTCGCCAGCTGAATGTAGTTGATCACAGAACACTTGGCTTTCTTCTGGCACCAAAGATCAAATATGACCCAGGGTTTGGCTCACAAATAGCTGCCAGATTTGGTTAGCTTTGGAGTGCAGACTTTGAGGAAATCGGCCCCAGTTAGCTGCACTTCTGCCAGCCTTTGGCTAGTGTCAGCCCCTGGGAACAGCCAAGTCTACTTAGGCCAAATCTGGTGCATTATTAATTAATAGATGTTGAACTGAAGCCACTGTTGGGAGAAGGTATTTTGACTACCTGTGTAATGATGAAAGATGACACTTGGCCACATAAGCTCAAGTATTAAGCTATGGTATTGCATATGATGTATATTTCCATAGCTAAAAGCACTCATTCCCATAGTTAATGGGACTGTGCTATTAAACTCCACGAGCCTCTGTTGTTATCAGTATTTGTCAGTACACTGAGGCTATTATAGTGAGAAGAACCATTATTTAGTGAGCTCAGGCCCTCTGAAGGCCACTTTCCTTTGGCATCATGTGTGTGTCATTGAGGTGGACTGCCAGGGGACGTTTATTCCTCTCTCCTCATATCAGTAAATCAATAACACTAAAGTACACTCAGAGGGAGCAGTATCCTTGGCTCTCTTTCTCTGTTTTTCAACAAATTTGGTCATCTTGCAGCGACAGGAACAGAATAATATCAGCCTCATGTCCTTTCATCTATTAAATCCTGTCTTTGGACACAAAATCATATTATAGAGACTGGCCATGTACATCAAGTCCTGGACTACTACAGAATAACACACACTGTCACCCGCAACAAGGTACAGACTATTTAATGCTACTGTACTATACATAATGAACAAAGACAGTTTAAATTAATTTACTTTAAATGTACAGTAACTCATTAAAAGATGGCTCTAAAGAAGCGGTGTGTAAGATTTAGGGGGATTTAGTGGCATAGCGGTGAGGACTGCAGATTGAAACCAGCCGAAACTGCTCCCTGTCAGAATTCCCTCAGTGTTCATTGTTCAGGAGGTTTTTACCAAGAGCCAAATTATCTGCAAATATAACGGTTATTCACAAAGCATCTCAGACCTTAAAAGAGCTCCTAAGGTGAAAAACAGTTAGGAGCAGAGAGGAGGACTTTTAAGAGGCTTAAGAGTTTCTTAATCAGAGGAGAAAATGGTGGAAACACAAAGAGGTCCGAAAAATATTCTCCAAACGCTGAAAGACAGTGAGTAAATGAAATGCCATTTTCTCCTCTGATCATGCAGGGATAGTGTGTGTGTGGTTGATGTCATTAGGGATAAGCACACATTTCCCACCCAACAAAGTAATGCTATAACGCCAGAAACAAAATGATCACGATACTAAGATATTTGACAAACTGGAAAAATGCAACAGTGCAGCAGTGATGACTTTAGTCTGTCTCAACCTTCCATCAGCAGAGTGATCACACTGACAATGACAACACTTTCACAGTCAGCAGTTTATTTCATTTCCACTGGGTGTCCACACCTTACAAGCTCACAAGAGGGTGTGTCTGTGACAACCAATCACATCTGTTAACAGAATGCATCATACCTAGCTATGGGGTCAACCACACCTCCTCACTGAGGTAAAAGTTTCTGTCCCTTCCTTCAGAGTTGCTCTGGGAACTTTCCTAAATCACTTGTAAGTTAGGACTCCTTACTAAAAGTTTCTAGGCTAAGTTAGGAGCTCTCTGAGAGTGTTCTCAGAATGTTTGTGAATACGGCCCCAGAAGTTCAGGAGGTTTTTACTGCGCGCCGAATTATCCACAGGTGCCACTCCAGAGCAAACGGACGTGGTGATTTACACCGGTAAAAATGGTGAATAAAGCAGTTTCACGTTAAAAAGTCAGTGTTCTTCAGTGCTGCTTGTTGCTACTTACTGCGGTGGTTGACTTGAGCCACGGCAGCCCTATCTAGAGCCTGTTTGACAAGGACCTTGATGACAAGACGTCCTTCATTCTGTGATTTCAAGTATGTTTTTTCAATAGGCAGAAGTACTGACAGATTCAAAAGGCAATTATTTGATCTAACAAAGATCTTTCTGAAACAACCTCTACATAAAAAAAATTCTGTATTGTTTCTATATCTTTTATTTATATTATTTTGTTTTTATTCTATAAGTATTCCCATTTAGTATTATAAACATATGCATGTGCATTTACATACTATACATACATATATTACTTGTTATTGCCTGTGGTGGAGTGTTGTACACCTACATGAAGTATATGACTGATCTTAAATTATATTATCACAGGCTAAAGTACTTCACAGATTTGAGCCACAGGAAGGACCTGAAGGACTGAAGTTCCAATTAATCTGATTAGAAATCAGTAAAATTGGCCTATTAGCTGCATGGTGTTATCATTACAGCAGATGTGAAACTGCACTCCTTTATTCAGAAATATTAGACCTCTGAAGTAATTTGTTGGCCGACAGAATTCAACAAGTGCCCACAGGAGTATTAAAAGTTGTGTAATTATATGTAAACACTTGTCTGAAGAGCAGAGATGCATGTTAATTTCACAGCTTTGCTTTTTCTTTTTGGGTTGGTGTTTATCACCTGAAATAATTTCCATGCAAACACACAAACATGGAGCGCTACAGTGTTTCCCCTGAGCCACGGGTCTGCAGTCCTGTACCATGAAGGAGGTCGCCTACCGAACCCCCACAGCAGCTGCGTTAATCAGGAGCAACAGCTGCTCTTGTGTTTGGTTGGAGGGAAATGGAACGGAAATGGAGGAGTTTTCTGGGAACGTTAGCAGCAGGATTGTAGTCAAGGGGAAGAGTGGGCAGATCACAATTTGTACTTTTATAAGACGAGGAAATACTCTATTAATCCCAGAGGGGACATTTATTTTTTTTCTTCACTCTGTTGTCATATACACACAGGCCTGAAATACACGCATATACATAAACAGGACCTATACAAGCATTAAATGGAGAGATATCAAAGAGACAGGGCTGCCTTGGACAGGCACCTCAAGCAGTTGGTGCTTCAGTGCCGTGTTCAAGGGCATCTCGGCAGTGCCCTCGGGGCAAACTTGTGATGGAAGATTCAGTTACAAATAGTCCTACATTCAAACTTTAACTTAAAGGTCCAATGTGTAGGATTTAAAGGGGGTATATTGGCAGAAACGGGATGTTAAATTCATAACTATGTTTTCATTAGTTTATAATCACCTGAAAATTAAAAATGTGTTTTTGTTCTTAGAATCAGCCTCAGAATGAGCCTCTATCTACAATAGAGCACGTCCTCTTCCATGGACCCGACATGTCCCACCATAATAAACAAACAAAACACTGGCTCTAGAAAGGGCGTAGAAATCTGCGTTTTGCCTTGGTCATTTAGGAGAACTATGTTCTACTTGCTTGGCACATGTGAGAAGTTTCAGTTCTGCATGCTCACCACTGGTTGCCACTAAATCCTACACACTTGACCTTTAACTACTTTATATTAGGGCTGTCAAGTGATTAAAAAAATGAATCTCATTAACAACATGCTCTATGATTAATCCATCTGAACTGATACATCAATTTCAAGTCAAAGGAATTTTGTCAGATATGTCATAGTAAAGCTGCTGGATGTTGGACACAATTGTCTCCCTATTATCCTCTACCATCGAAACTGGTCTACAGTCCATTGCAATTCATTTTGCAAGGGAGTTAGTCAGTCATAGGTAGACTTACTCACTTTGTGGCTTGAAACTCAGAAAATGTGCTAGCTCGGATCTCCGGGTTCACTGCTAAATGCTTTGTGTTGAGGTGATATTTTAGACTCGAAGTACTCTGATGGTACGAAATGCATTACTGCAGAAACTGCAGAGAACACCGCTCCTATCAATACTTCCATTTTTGTGTGTTTTAGATGGAAATCTTCGATTCACACGGCCAAGTAGCAGTGTCTCATCTGCCATAAGACAAAGCCACTATGGCCTTCAGTGACCTACCGGTTCAGGGGCACTACGGAACAAAATTAATCAGCACTAATTTTTTTCTGTGATTAATTAATTGAAATTAATGCATTATTTGGGCAGTCCTACTTTACACACTGCTTGGTGGTTTAATCTAAAATAATATTATAATTTATTAGTTATATTTTTTATTAATAATCTTAATCTGCAAAACAACTACAGTTCATCAAATGAATGTAGTGGAGCACAGAAAGTACAATATTTGCTTCTGAAATTGAGCAGAGCAGAAATAGAATGTGGGCCAGCATAAAATGTAAATAATCAAACTTGCACTAAATTGTAGCGCTGCTTTTAATATTACAGGGAAGTTGGATAGATTTTTCTCTTAACTTAGTTGTAACCTGCTGAAAGATCTGAAACAAAGAGGAAGAAGAAACTGATACAAAAACAAGATGTTATGCTTGATGTCGTGACCTCAGTAAACTGCACCCTCCTAATCAGGCTGCAGGTGTGACAAAACTTAAACTTGTCGGCACATTTGACGGTTTCACTTCTGATCGTCTCAGAGCGCTGGAGATGTATTAGTTCAGGTGTGTGTGTGACAAATGCAGAGAAGCTCATGCTGAATTTAAACTTACAGTTGCAGCTGTAAGAATTAAAATACAGACTTTGATTTTCCGCCGTACCCAGCAGAGAGTTATATTTGGAAGTACTGACACGATTGTGTATGCTGATGCTTTATTATCTTTGTGTTGACAGGTTGTGGTGTGAAAAAGGATGCAGTCAGACTCTGAAATAGAAAAGATGACTTAACTGATAGCAGTATGACATGTTCCTCATGGAGATGTTTTCCAGCTAACTGACGTTAGCTTGCTAGCTTAACTTTATTTCCCTGTTAGTATTAGCAGCTAATGCTAACTGTAGCCGTTTCACACAAGATTTCTTATGATGTATTATTATTTTAAGGTGGATGAAAAAAGTGCATAGCTTACTTTAAATAGATTTTTGCACACAAGTTTTAGGCACTCACATTTGCCTCCCAGTTTGCCATCATTTATTATGCTATAGGCACTGTATGCCATACTGGCCTTCTTTCTGATTTGACAGTGAAGTGAAGTTTTCTGAATCCCAAAATTAAATCAAATGTTCTTTGGGGATTTATAGGAAACTTGGAATAAGCCATTGCAGCAGCTAAAGCACCTCACTATCCAAAAGGTCAAACAAGAATTGGGGTTAAAAGTTTAAATGCTCTCTTAGGATTAGGATTTGGTAATTTGGATCATGGTCTGCAAAATCTTAGTGAACTCCAGTACATGATGAACCCTGGATAGATGAGATGACAGCTCAGAGATCAAAGATTAAAGATTAAAACTACATGTTCTATACATTTTTCCCAAAGATGGTTCCTGTCATTTTAGATAGTTCTCATCATGCTGATGTTTGTTCAAGTGTTTATTTTTCTGATACGTTTGGTTTTAATTTGTTAATTCATACTTTAAAAGAGGGTTTCACCTCATGATTGACAACTGTGTGTGATGAAAAATAGCGCACACAACTCCAAAAATCTTAAAAAAGGTGCGCAGTTCTAGCAAAGATCAGACAACAGAACATTGGAACTAATGGTAAACTTTACCAAGTTAATATGGGCAAAAATTACAAACACAGATGCATTTCAGAGAGCCATCATCAGTGTGACAAAACACCAGTGAGTGGCTAATTGCATACACACAGGTGAGGTTCAAAACACAGTCAGGATTGAGAATACATAATTAAGTAATAAGATCCCTCGGTTAATGAATGAACTGTGAAATATAAGCCTCTTACAAATAGGAGGAGTGTCCATAATAATCAAGAAAAGAAGAACAGCAGCAGCTGCTGACACAGACTGCTGAAGCATACAGTAAGATGCCCCGTACCAGAAATAATAGTGAAAAGCTATACTTAAGGAGTTATAGGATCCAGAGTCATAAATGAATGAATGAATGTGCATAAACAACAAATAATACATGACCCAATAAAAAATGCATAATATCTCGAAGAACATTATGTATAAGGGAGCCCTGAGAAATATCATAGATACATGAAAAAAAATGTATGCATACAAACTCTTAGTATATCATGTTTACTGGGAAAGACGATACCAAGAACCGAAGTGAACAAAAATGCTCCCTTTAACAGAATTCTAAATTTGCCATTCACTATGCTGGTGTTCTGTTTTCTGACAACTGTGTGTGCCAATGGTGTGCTTGGGATCAATGGCACTGCTCGCCATTGGTCTGCCAGCAGGGACTCTATACTGCGGAGATCGCTACTGCGCATTCTCTTGGTGCTTCTCAAAGTCAAGGATCCTTCCTTGGTGAGAATACTGTCAAGCTCCACTGGCAAATTGTGCACAAAGAATTGTGGGTACTTCATGCCTGCTGAGGATACACACATGCATCCTTGAAAATTCTCTTTAGAAAGGACTCTCCTCAGTAGGATTTGAAGGATCTTTGACACTGGAACAGTCTTTAGGCAGGTGGCCTACGTCGATGACGTAGCCTCCTTGAAATTCAGCTATTTAAGGATCCTTCCTTGACTTTGAGAAGCACCCACAGGCTCCCAATAAAGTCAACAGCTCAAGATGGCAGCGGCAGAATCTGCGATATTTTGGCTTCATTTTTGTACAGTGGGAGGAAGTGAGGAGCCATTGTCCATCTTTATATATAGTCATAGTTTATAAACCCTTTTAGGTCAAACGTCACAATGATGTCAGTTTGTTAGCTTGAGGCCAAACACGACTCTCCACCACAGGGCTGTAGGCTACATAGGAGTCTTAAAATATCATCTTGTTAAGTTATTGGGAGCCAGAATAGGAGGAGTCATGGCTCAAAACTTAAATTCTATCGTCAACAAAAACCAAGACAATTATGATTAAATGTGATAAGACCAAAGGACAGCACGGAGGTGATCATCAAAAATGCTCACATGTGGAGCGCACACTTCATATCAGGTTAGGGAAAAAGTATTTCCTGTAGTAGGGATTAATAACATTATGTGTGTTAAGGGTTATCATGTCCACCTAATCAGAAATTTGGAAGGTTTTAAGAGGAATATTGGATTTCTCCATAAAGTTAACTTTTCAGCGCATTAGCTAGCACTAGCTTCGATAGCAAAACAAACTTGAAGAAGCCATTCAAGTGTCGTCCTCCTTTGTTAGATTGGCATAGTAATCAACCACAAAGCCGCCATCTCACCTTCAGCAGTCCTGTCAAATCATCCATCCACTGAGTGAGAGCATACGGGTCGGCCAGTCTGGTCCCGTTGGTCAGTGTTTACTTTTTCAAGTAACACTCAAGGCCCCAGAGAGTGAGTGACCTGACATGGTGCGTTTGTAAATTCAATCTGATGCTCTACACTAAAATGAGAGCCCTGTTGGTGGAAGAAACTGAGCTTTATATTTCTATACGAATTAATGAGCGGTTCAGTTAGTCATACATTCATTCTGCTCAACGCTCTGCTGCTCGGAGAGTGTGGTGCTCTGAATAACCGAACGGTACATTCAGACACTAAATTTACGAACGGGCCAGTTTGTGCCAGAGTGCGTGCCAGCAATCGGATGAGTATTTCTAAATGCACTACTCACATCATCTTACTGTCTAAAACAAGCCAACAGAACTTGCTAGCTAGTGCTAGCTACTGTCTGTGGAGAACTGTTTTGCCTCCAGCTAAGCCCCGCCCACCAAAAACACTGTACTGCTTACTAACAGTAAAAGAGTCTTTGTAGCCAGCGCATTAATGTGGAACAGTGAACGGGCAATTTCACTGGAACGACTCACTACATGTCCATTATTGGAATTAATAGACACCCTGCAGCCAATCGGAATCAAGAATTCACCCAGACCATGGTAGGAGGTTTAATCAGCCAGAATAACTGGAAACTTTACTCCTGTAAAGGTGAGCTGAGCCTTTAAACACCGTAGATATCAACACATAACATCCCATTAATGCAAAACAATTGTAAATATTGCTATAAAGCAGTCCTGCAATGGCTTTAGAGATCGTTACTTGAGTTTAAACAGTATCACGAGGCACATCTACATCACATTACCCACCCCTGCTTTGGTCCTTGCACAGACTAATGGCTTCATGTTTTGGCTGTCAGTCAGTTTTGAATATGTATGTGGTGCCAGCGTACATGTTAAGAGTGATTACTGTTTGTGATGATTTGTAAATGGGGCACATCCTCATTTAACTTGCTCTTAATGAATAATGAAGAGGGACGTGCTGGCTCAGCTTTAGCCGACTGAATCTGAGATCAGCTTTTTTAATCGCAACATGACAGAGCAAAGCAAGGCTAATGAAGATATATGACGAGAGTATAGGTGTGTGTACTTGGAGCATTGTGTTTTATATCTGACACACACTAAGGATGACTGCGGCTGGAAAAAAAAGCGCAGGAGATGTTCGGTACTGTGGAGAAAAATGAAAATGGGGAGAGCTGGGGGAATATGGATTGCATCTGGTGCAATAAAATGATGGACTGCTCTCTATTGTTTCCCGTTGTGTACTGGGGATTGATTTGGTAACTGCAAACACATAGGCACACACACACACTTACACACACACTTGTTTGTCACCCATCTGTGTTTCTATTTTTAGCGGATCTAAAATTGAGGCGCACATTCCGCTTCACTTCTCCGAGCTTAATAATTGGAATATTTTATAGGTTTAAGCTTCCTCTTGCCGAGGGAATACAGACTACCACAATCCAATTAGGTGAGCCTGGTGGCTCACCCAAAAAGTAATAAAGTTGACAACATAATAACCACAACAATCTAATCTCTCTTTGCTCACTGAAATATACAGCGTGCGGTGTTAACACTGGAGGGCAAACGATCAGATTGAAACATAATTGCATAACTTCGCAGAAGGTTATTGTGCGAGCAAGTTTTACAGAGGAAACAAGTATTAGATCAATTCAAAGCAGATAAGTCAGATCACGAGTGCAGCTCCAGTAAAGACTAATACAGCACCAACTCACCTGTGACACATTAGTCAGGCTTCTAAGCAGCTGTATGTGGCAACAGAGCGCCAACAACAACACTGTGGTCAGTGTGAGCATTTATTTTTCTCATCTAATTAATGTTTGAGTTAGATTTTTCCATCAGATCTCCAGCCAACAAGCTCTTCCTGTTGTAGGATTATGTTATTGAATCCCTCTAAAACTAGTTTATTAGTTTGGCTTCCAGTAGAAGTTTTTAATGTCTTGTGATAGTCTAAATACTGTTTAAGAGGCTTTCCCACCCTGACAAAGATAACTGTGGTGGAGATATACACACATATGAGCATAATGGGCCAACAGTTTTGAAAGTTTTGGCACAAGAGAAGGAAGATTTACTGTACACAAAATGTACTGCTCATTCTCAGCTTCAATCCAATAATGTCACACCAGTTTTGGCCGTTAAAGGGGCTCAAAGGACACAACTTGTGTAATATATCAGGAATAAATTTAGTTGTCAGAATCCAATTATGCTAATATACTGCATGTGTTTCAGAAAATTGTTTAGCAACCCAACAAGACACCTTTGAGACCATGTGGTTTGAGTTTACAGGCACTGTAGTGTGTCGTGGGGCAGGATAATGAAGTTAGCTCGATAGTTATACCATGGTCTGGGTGAATACTCGATTCTGAAATAAAGACTGATAATGGACACTGACTAAGTAGCTCCGGTGAAAATGTCTCTTCTAAATTAATGCGCTGGCTACATAATAGTATCAACCTGTATCATACGGAAAACAGGGACGCAGTCAAAGTCTCTGTTTACAATTTATTTACAACACTGAGAGAAGTCCTTCAGTGCCTCATCTACTGGACACCACAGGATGGAGACTATAACACACACTGCAGGTACTACACTGCCTCTATGAACTTAAACAATCGTCTTATATCCCATTGGCTATTCAACTCACTACTTCAGGCTGCAGCCAACAGTAACATTACACAGGGCGTATTGTTTGTTCCTGAAAATCCAACATTGATTTTGAGGACAATGACATGGCTGGTTAGCTAGCTAGTCGTGTTGTTAAACATCTTGTTAAATATACTGTTGTTAATTGTACGCAATATTATTGACTTTGACTTCTGCTAGCATAGCATTAGCTCTCTGGCTAACATCTGAGCCAAAGGGTTCTATGAGCTGAGTAGACTAGAAACATCTCCCATTGCTAAGTCGTATCTAGTGTTCATCCTATTTACTGGAGTAGTGAATAACGTGTCAGTTGCACAAGAATCATATGGGGCAGTAATGATTGTTTCAGGTATTAAGTAAACCCCCAGGTGTTACCAGGGAAACAGAATTATGGCTTGTAAAAAAATTAAAAAAAACCTTAAGATTTTGACAGCAAAAAGCACAAAAATATGAATGAAAATTTTTATTTTCTTTGAAAAGTGACCATGGTATATGCAGGATAATGCCCTTTGAGGTGCCCATTATCAGGAATACTGGCCTTTGCGGAAGCTGCACAACAGACTGTTCATGCCTCCATGTTGGCCATGAATTCCTGACAATGGACACCTCATTGAACACTACCTCTTACACATAAAACCTGATTCCTACCCAAATCTGGGACATCTGTAAATGTATCCTCCTTAGAGTTCCCTCAAATAATTCCACAATGGACCGAAAAAAGTAGTTTCCCTTGCATGTACCCTTCTTTCTGCTGACAATCCCACAATGGTAATTGAAGAAACCTAAATCAATGAATCACAAAACAAAAACAAAAACAAAAAAACAATAGTAAAAAGGTTGTGTTGTTGGGTTGTGTTATATCTTCTATATATATATATATATATATATATATATATACATATATACATATACATATATATATATATATATATATATATATATATATATATATATAGAAGATCTCAGGCTCAGAAAAACAGAATGAATCTAAAAGCACAACTCAGGTTAAAAAAGTTCACAATTACTTGAATAAAACAGCAGGCGAAGGTCAAAACCAAATAACTCAAATTTGGTAATTGCGAATCTCCTTAAAATTCAGACCTCCCATGTGTGCCTCTGTGTCAGAAAGTGCAGCCAAGGCTAGATAGTTTACACGTTTTTTTTATTTTTTTATTCCTTTCTTATTTTTATACCTGAGGTTATCTGTAACACGTTACTACAGCAAATGCAGCATGCCAAAATACCAGGATGTTTTACTGCATCCAGTCGCATTTTGTATAAGTCAGCATGCTTTTCTGGTTATTCTAACCCATGCTGCATCCCAAATCACATAGGCCTACTTTTTACATTTTGGAGTTACAGCAGTTACCCTTAGAAAGCATGTACTGTTGCATGCAGTATGCATACAGTTGGGACATACTACTTCTTCATAACATTATACCCTATCTTTGACCCTCTTGCTCATATATCTGTTACTTTTCTGTTACTGGAGAGCTCTGCTGGTGTAACACTGCAGTATATATGTAACACTGCAGTATATATTATATTATAACCTGATTCTAACATTCACAACAATAAAATTACATATGCATTTTTTCTATCTGTTAAGTTGATTATTTTTTTGTTGTTGGTTATCTTTATGATTATTTTGCTCTCTTAAACAATTAATATTACTATCATTACCGTTCAAGTGGACATCAGTCACCTAAATGTGTTTTCATCCATCACAGCTGTTAACAAGCTGTCATTTGTTTGCAGTTCAGTTGATGTGACGCATCTTCCGCTGCACTGAATCTTTTTTTTTTTTTGCATACTAAATAGTATAATAGTATGGGCATTGGAAAGAACAGCCACAATCCTTTGTGTAGCAACAGATATGTCACATTGACTGAGCTGCAAACAGATGGCAGTTCATTGACAGCTGTCAGAAGCTGTAACGACAGATGACACTGTAATCAAGTGATTGATGACCAGCCGTATAGATAGTAATATTAGGAATATTAATTGTTTAGGGTGAACAAAATACTCCCACAGATTGCCAACAAGAAAAGGACCCAACTATCAAAATAACAATGACAAAGAAATTATGTCATTTCACTGTTGTGAACATGTTGGAAACGGCAATGTATGTAGTACCTTGTAAAAATAAAAAAAGTACGCAGCCTAAATTCTTTTCTGAAATACTAAATAGTGTGGTGGTGTGAGTATTGGAATGAATGGAAAGTACGTTGCAGGGAAAACAGAGCAGGAAAGGTGACGTGATGTCATATTTACATACCTTAAGATACCTCAAAGTTCACTTGGTTTCTCACGGGACATGAACACCAGTTTCCTGGGGAAAAGCTGTGCGTTTGATTGACCCATCCACCACCCCAACCTGCCTGCTTATGTGGGCTTTCATCCTTTATACTCTCTTCTTTACTCCCATCAGGCATATGCCACGTGATCGCAGCCTTCACAATTACATCCATGGGTTATACTTGACTTTTGGCGTACTGCACGGCGCGCAGTATTAAACATTTACTAACACAATTGCGTACCTAATGGTCAAATTTAAATATGCTGAATATGTAAAAAATGATAAATAATTGAGAAATAAAACATAAATTTCACCAATAGGAGCGGGAGAAGAGGGACCGCTGCATCCTCCCTGTTTTACTCCTCACCTTTTGTTCTTCATCTCCTCACCAGTGTCCCAAGAGGAAACGCCACTGACAGTTCCCTCGATAACGCAGAGTGCCAAACAAGCATGCATATGTATGTATGGACTGTTTAGGGATTCAGCTGGTATGTGCTGGTGTGTGTGTGTGAGTGTGTATGGAAATGAATTCAAAGGCACTGTGTCACTGCTGTCATCCCTCTGCTCCCCTGCCAGCTTATGGAGAATGCCGAAGAGTAAATCCACATCTAGTCTCTCTCCTCCTCAGCATCCTCACTGTTAGCAAAGTGCGGAGGACTGTAGCGTTCATCCATTATTCACAGCTGAAAAGTGTCGCCTGTAGTGATTTAACATGCAACTAAAGAGCGGAGGCCTCAAGTTCCTTATGTCTTTTTAAAGAGTGATCATTTTCTTAATTAAAAAACGTGCAGGTTCCATGTTACCACAGTATAAAGGCTAAGTTTTTGGTGCTTAATTTCAATCTGTGTGTTTTTTTTGAACACTAATTTACCATCCAATGATTTACAATGATGGGTCCTGCTTAACTACATGTGTCCTCAGTTAGTTTGTCTTTATTTGGACTGTCCAGAAAGCAGCAACAACCAGCAAAGTACAACTTTCTGCTACTTAGATCTTCATTTCTATCAGATTTTTGAAAAGAACTTGTTGTTTTTTTATTTATGAATTGGACAGATGGAGAGCAGACACATATTAGGCTTATTGAAGACTTATTTCTCCTATATGTTGCTGCCAAATGGCATGTATTTTTATTACTGTAATGTCATCCTGTTTGCTGGTTTTTGCCCATATGGACGGTGAAAAATGACAGCTTGACAAAAATATGAAAACAGGAAAGAAAATGGGAGCAAACTGTGCTGCCATACTACCAAATAATCTGTGAATCTTGGAAGGAGAAAAGCTTTAGGTTGAGCCAAGACTGTGAAACTTATTAGCAACTGAGAGAGAAGAAATTACATTAAAGAGGACCATTATGCTCATTTTCAGGTTTGTAATTGTATTACTGTTTCTACGAGAACATGGTCGCATGCTTCAATAGTCAAAAAACACTTTCTTTTCCTCATATCGTCTGCACTGGAATACTTGTATTCACTCTGTAGCTGAGACGCTCCTTTTAGCGCCTGTCTCTTTAAGCCCCCCTTTCCCTAAAAAAGCCCAGTGTACTCTCGTTGTCAATCTTTCCAGGTCTTCCATATTGGTGTCTCTACACCATTATTGCAGCCAGAGAATGACGGCACCAGAGAATAGCAGCACTTTCTCCCGTTTAAAATCAACACTAAAAGCTTCTGAACACAATAGGACATATTCCAGCAGGAACTTGTCCCCAAATTGACCTTTCGCTAAGCCCTGCCCCTTTGAGATGCTCTGACAAACTGTCGAAAAAGCATTGGGGCCCACACTGTAACTAACTTCACTCCCTGAAGAAATATTATCATATTCTTGGACAAATGAAACAGTGATTCCAGAGAGAAGCAGACAGAGGGGTCTACAGTCTGTGTTTGAAGGATATATCCAGGATGTCAAACTGACTCAGCAGCAACAGCAGTTTAAAAAGACAAAGATAGTTAGAAGCTAAAGCCGAACTATAGGCTACAGATCACAGTGTAAAAGTGAACCACCACATCACTGCTGATCGACACAGAAGACAATGAATATAAAGGGAAACTTTGCTGATATTGAACCAGCTGTGTGGCATCGCAGTGTGTGCAGATGAACAGTGTTTGGCTTTGCTTCCATACTGCTGCCAGCACCTGGACCTCTGCCACTGGACGGGCAGGGATCTCCTGGGGGAAGTCAAACAACATTCATCTGTGCACACTGTGATGACACACAGCTGGTTGAATATCAGCAAAGTCTCCCTGCTTCCCTTCACTGGTTCCTGTACAGCAGAGTTGGTCTTTATTCACTGTTATATTCATTAAAAAGCAAAAGCAGCATGTGTATACATTCAGTAGGCTATATCTTCAGTAGCTAGCTAGCTAACCCTACACTTTTCAGGGTTTGGTTTTAGTTTTGGAACAGGGAAGAAACGTATATCTTTTTCCAACCTCTGCAGGTAACGTGTATCATTAATACACGACGTGCCCCAGGCACAACATTTAGCTCCAAATCAACAACACCAGCCTGAAAATGAAGGAAATCTGAAACGACTGCATTAGAGTCAATGGAGCACAGCTGTGTTGTTGTTGTTGTTGCTACATTATGATTGGCCAGTCTGCAACTGGGGGGGCGGGACTTAGCACAGGGGACAATTTGGGAGAAATTGACCACATCAGCAGCCAAGATATAGGTTTTCCTAACATTAGCATGTAGCTACATGTAGCAGTGTAGGCTATGTAATGTATACACTTTAAGTAGCATGGCTGGAGCAGATGACAACAACTGGCTTTTTTAACATAGACACATTTCCAGTGGTTGTTGTGGTGACGATGCTGGATATTTTAAGCCAGACTCTAAACCTAACCACTCAGTAACCACAGCATTATCACTACATAAAATTGAAAAATTAACATTTCCACATATTCGCTACAAACGAAATGTGCAGATGTAACATATCTATGGTTTGTAGAAACGTACAATGCCAACATTTATTCTGGTGACTGGGTTGGTATTGTACTCTGAGGAAGAGCAGGGTATTTGTTATTCACCTCTGAATGTATTCTGGGACACTGTGCTGAGCAGCAGTGTCCTGTGCTGTCTCACCGACCTGCTGGAGTTGCCGCAGCCCTGATGTGGAGTTACTACAGGAGCAGTTATTTGAAGTTTGAGCTGGAGCTGGATGTGACTCAGACCCAACAGTATGAGATCCAGTGGGTACGACTAATAATTAATTCCTCAGACAATGATGCTAACTGCAACCCAGAAATTAAAATTCAGGATGCACAATGAGACTATTGACAATGTCAGGCTGCAGCTGATGAGGACTGGAGTCGATATTTCTGTATATTTTTTGGTGCTTCAGAGCAGTTTCTCACATTTTCCTTTCAAAACATGAAAAGGACATTCTGTCAAAGGCAACAATAAACAAACAGAGACTGATCATGCATCAGAAAATAAGTTTTTTCTAACCAGTGATTGGTTAGAGGGTAGAAACAAATCCTTTACTATTCTCTGTGCTCTGGTGTGTTATATTGAATTTAAAGGTCAAACACTGCCTCCGTGTTGTTTCCACGTGGTTTGCAATATTGCAGCTGTGTATGATTGTTGGATAAGTTTGGGAGTCACACAGTTTATACCACAGAGAGCGCTGGCTGCTTTGTGTTGGTCACCAGAGGGGATTGTTGGTGTTATGACAAATGCCTGTATTCTTGGATTATTACTAGAGTTCTCAACAGGATGAAAAAAATTACAGCCTAAATCGAATTGACCTGTGTGAGCTGAGGCCCAAACCTGGCCTGAGACCATTGATAAAATACTGAGCCTGAGCCAACCCCGGCCAATCAGTGCACATTTTCAGCCCTAACGTGGTTTCGACCTGTCGGGCTTGGCTTGAGATTGAGAAACAACAGAAATTAAGTAAAAAAAATAATAATGGCTTTTGAGTTTTCATGTTTGAAAGTTCTGTTGATGAAATGTATTTTTTCTTTAAATGCATACTGGTGATTCAAAACTTTGGGAAACACTCTTATTCACTTGAGTTACATGAGCAGATTGATACTACTCACTAGGGCCAGCAGCTGGTTAGCTTAGCTTAGCATGACTTGAAAAAGGGAGACCGCTCACCTGGCTCTGTCCAAAGGCAACGAAATCCCTGCAGAAAGCTAGTATGCAAGGCGTGAGTTAAAATTATTTTGTCAGCCTAATGTTCAGTGGCTCAAGGATGAATGTTCATGCTGTTGTTTATGGGATATGTACCTATATACAGTATGTGTTTGAGTCGGAGCGAAATGGATGGACAGCTAGGAACAACCCAACTGCCACAACGTTGGTATTGTACATCTCCGCAAAAACCAGATAGGTTACAGTTCTGTGTTTCATATGTAGTGGATATGTTGACCCTTTGTTTCTTTATGTTTCAATTTTATGTTGTGGTTAGGGTTAGGCACAAAAACCAATCAGGTTTGGTCTTAAAATATTGACGTTGCTCACTGCAAACACTGCTGGAAATGTGCCCAACTGTTGTGAAATAACTTTTTGTTGGTACACATATGGCTCATAATATTGTAATTTTAAACAGAGGTAGCATTGTAGATGGCGGTGTTCCTTGCAGCCATTATATACATCACAATATGGGATAGATAATGCTCTGTTTTATCTGTCCGCAAACTTTTACACCTTGTTCCAACTTGCATATATGTACTGAGACAAGGCAACTGCAAGTCCATTAATTCCTGTGGGAATCTCTGTGATATCAGATGCCTGCGAAATTCCTCCCATCCGTAATAATTCGGTCCAGATTTTGCCTCGAGTACGTTAAGGAGTGTGCTACTTTAGCTAACAGGCAGCTAACTGGCTAACATGCTATTTTCTTCGATGCAGTTGCCTGATTGTTAATTGAGTTTGTATGATTAAAATGAAAATGTTTATCAAGTTTTAACACATTGTGAATCTGAGTAATGTTATTCTGCTAAAATATGATTTTATACAGTCAGATTGTCATCATGACTCATTCAGCTGTTCATACATCTTTGTAATTAAATATTTCACCAAACATGCCGCATTCCTGGCAGGTCCTGTTTCTGTCCCGCTAATGTTCCAAACGTATATTCTAAGCTACTGTATGGCGAAAAGCAGACAAAATTCACCTCTCCCCCACAACTACAGGTAGTTTCCATTAGGTTTCTATCCAGCCGTAAAGAAATGCACTTCCTTGCGTTGGACACTAGAGGCGTCATTCATATATTCATGGCATATCTACAGACACCGGTCACATAACGCAAGTGGAAATGAGGCGTCTGAAAATCAACTAAATGCACTGTATGGACAGAAGGCTCTGTTTGTGTTCATATACATATGTAAAGCTGAGCATAAATGAGCCCTTAGTTTCTGTATTTTTGTTCCTTCCTTTCTTTACTCCATTCAATAGCACATCTGTCTGTGTGTGTTTTATCCATTTTTATGAGAACCAGTGTGAGTTAGGTTAGGGTTGAGATGAGGCATTGAGTTTTGATGGTTAAGGTCAGGGTAAGGGACAGGGACTGCATTATGTCAGTTAGAGTACTCACAAGTATATAGGTGCCAGGTGTGTGTGTGTGTGTGTGTGTGTGTGTGTGTGTTAATCTAGACAGACACATCACTGCATCAGTGGAGGGTAATCTGAATATTCATCATGATGAAGCAATGGCATCATTAGCTCTAAAAATGATGCTGCCTGTACACTGCATAACTGAAAAACCCTTTAATTCGTACACCCATGACTGTTTTGAACATTAAATACAAATGTAAAGATTTCCTTACTAGAATATTATTATATGAAAATACTGAAAGAGAAAAGTGAACAATAATCTCTACATTCAGGTGTCATTAGAATTCAACATGCTGTTTATTATCGATGAGCACAGACAGTGACGGTGATTGTCCAGCTTCTCAGCTGTTACCAGTCAGTATATATTAATATAATTCCATATTTTGAGTATTCAAAATGTTCATATACTCGGAGTGATGTAACTGTAAGCCACGCAGCTGCTCTATAAGTACACGCATTTAATTTACTGATGCACATGTACTAAATGCATATATATTCATAATCAGGCTTTATAATCCCTGTGTTTTGCTGAGAGTGCGGTACAGTATACCAGAGGCAATAATGACAGTTATGTAATGAATAAGCTCTGAAGTGGATCATAACTTGGAAACCCCATAGAGTCTGCATGGTATTTAGAAAACGCACACCTAATACACAACAATGCACACAGCACACACTGTATGATGTGGGATTTAAAAGCCCACTATAGATTTTTTGGAAAAGGAGATATTTTATGCACTTACTTGCAAATAGGGAGATTTTCAATATGTATAGCACTTTTCAAACTATTGTCAACCTCACATATTTTATGTTTAATATTTGTCCTTGGAGATAAAGTGTTGCGACGGTGTCAGGTGTCCACTGTAGGCTGATAAACGTACCTATGTTTTTGTTTGTAGGTGGGTCAAAGCTTGATTACAGTGTGGTACACTTGAGGCCAAGAGGGGGACAAGAAAAATGGTTGTGTAAAATTGTCCAGGGCATGGATGGATTACTGAATGGGCTTACCAGGGACAGGCCCAGGGGCCCAAAGTGTCAGGAGCCCCATGGCTTTCACTTACACAATGTTACTCAAATTAGCAGGTACCAACCAGGAGGAGACGCACAATGACTACAAAGAGATGTACAAAGACCATAATGAGATGCAAAGGAACCACAAAGAGACAAAACAACCTCAAGGAGGCATAAAATGACTACAAAGTGATGCAAAATGACCAAAAAAAGACCTAAAATTACCTCAAACCTTAAGGAGAAACACATTTACATCAATAAAAGACAATTAAATCAAAGAGACCCAAACAACTACAAAAAGACACGAACCAACCACAAAGTCTGTGTTTTGCTCCTACATAGCAGAGGTGGTGGGGCCCAGGAGCCCATTGTCTCATGATCTGCCCATGGTCCAGGGTTTTGTCAAGCAGTACTAAATCCCATATAAACTTCATATTCCACTCCTCCCTGTGATGTCTTGTACTGTATTTGGCTACTGAACAGTGACTTCACTGTTTCCTGCACTCATGTATCTTCATGCAATATTCAGAGATCGTTCTAGTGTTTTTGGATGGGTTATCCCTTTTTCTAAAATTAATCTGACGTCTGCGGTTGGCTGGAACTCGGTTTGCTGGCGTGTTCGTGTGCTCTGGGAAACTTTGAGAATCTGCTTGTTTAAACTGATCTTTTCTTGACCAAAGGTTTTATCATTTCAGCATGAGGATGCCCTCATTTACTCTGTCTCTTTTTCTTTGTCTTTTTTTCCTGTTCCTTCCTTCTCCAATATGATTCAAAAGGTGATTTGCAGTAAGGCTGGGTAGTGGTACTCAATGTCTCAAAGGTGTCAATCGCAATGTCTTAGTGCCAAGTACTGTAGTATCAAAACTACTCCAGTCAAATGATATGTGCATTTATTCTTTTGTAGCAAGATCTAGAAAAAAATAACTTTGTATGGTTCTGCTCAGGGGTTGGCTTTAGAATCTTATGGGGCACGACCACCGCTCTCCAGGGTGAAGGTCAGTTTATGTTAGAAAGTCCATGGAAAGTCCATGACCAAGGTTGGTGTTTGTTGGACCCATCCACCACCCTTCCCACCTGCCCTACTCAGACTTTTGTTGCCTTAAATTTCGTTCATGTCCCACCCTGTTTCCTGCTGACACTGCCCGAATGCCTTTAAATTATAATGGGGACCAGCTGCATATTATGCCAACGTTAACCCTATGGGCCCAAACGAGGCAGAGTGCTCCAAATTCACACCTGTTCTTCTCTATTGATTTTCTCCGCGACCGTGTGTCATAGCGAGAAGCCACACATATCACGTGAAACAGCAGAACTGTAGCTTTCCGACAAGACCAAGCAGTCGATAGTCCAATGTTTTCACAGCGAAAAACAATGATAAAGTTACATTACAATTATGTATGACAGAGCTTTCATACAGCTTTGCACACACATTACTCTTGGATGGATTACTCGCACAGAAATGCCACACATATCACATGAAAGTGCAGGAGCAGAGCTTTCCAATGATACCACACATCATTGTGCTGTCATCCCATCATGCTATAAATCCAGATCAATTGTCTACAAAATAAAAACCTGACGAATTTCTTTACAATCCATTATACAGATCTTGTTATCAGTCACTTCATATAGTGAGGAATATCGTATCTTACCACGTCTTAGGCTTGCGTGTGTTTCTCCCTGTCTACCCACATTTGTAGTCCGGCTTTCAAGATGCAAACATCTCCATATTGTCCAGTTGACACTCCATCAAACTTTGTATGACAAGACCAGCCACTTCACCTTTGCGCACCCAGACAACTGTAGCCTAATTATGCTTGTGTGACAGGGCCGTAGTCACCATATACATTGAGGGGGACATGCCCCCCCCCCCCCCCAATGCCCAAAATGCCCCCCAATATATAACTGAAACTGAAAAACAACAACAAACTTTGTTTACTGCAAACAAAGTGGCAAATATTATCTTGGAGGACATCATTGCACTTGGTTGACTATTTTTCTATTATCTTAGATGTAAATATTGCATGTTTCTTTCAGATAAAACATATTTTTGACTTGTGAATGAGTCAATGGAATTTCTTGCTATAATGAAAAAATACTGGCAATCATGTCCGCCTGGCACAAACCACATGTTTTGGACAGCTGTGAAGTGACAGAATGTCCCAGCATCATGGTTCTTATATTGCCAGATTCCAGAGAGTCTCCCCTCTTCATATATGGCAGAATATGTTAACTTCCAACTTGTTATGGTGAGATACATGTAAAAATGTAAGAATTTAGTAACACGGATTTGTTTTTTTCATTGATATAAAAATAAATATAATACACAGGCACATAGAAGGACATGGAATGATGGCAAATCTGGATAGCCCACATTGTCCTGAAAAAAACAACAACAAGATATAGCATGTGTATGTAGCCTTTATAATGACTGTGATATGAGCTTAAAAGTAAAGGCAGTAAAAATACCCCAAAAACACCTAGGGCCCATAGGGTTAAAGGACAGATTTCTGACAGTGTCTGACGCCGCAAGTCATTGCCCAAGTGCCCAATTTCAACTGAAACTTCGGGTCGCACTTTAAGGGCACTGGTATCGTCATCTTTTAAACTATACCCAGCCCTGGTTTACAAAAACAAAAAAACAAAAAAGGGAATCTGATTTCTCCTTCAGCTGAGTGAGAGTGAGGCTTTAAAAGCTGAACAGATGGGACAATGTCAGATATAAACTCAAAATGAAATGAATCCAGGTTTGGATTCAGCAGAGTAATGAGACTGTGGAGGGAGGACAATACAGATAAATTGAAACAACAGCTTTTTCTATGATAACATATATCACAGGGAACACAGTCACAGTACAATACTTCATCCGCTTTACGTTGTCTGTGAGAGGATTGAATTCAGACACGACTGCAGCGTGCATGTTGTCCATATATACTGCACAATTATTATGCTGCATGCTGGAGCATCCATCAAACTGTTTACAAGAAGGTGTGAGAACTTTTTCAACAAGAGTATTAAAACGAGGAAGCAAAAAGCCTAAATATGAGGAAAAACCCTGAAGTCTATCTTGTCTCCGTTGTTCAATAAAAGATGAGCGCAAGAGAGAAAAACAGTTCCTCCTTCAGGGTTATTGTGGCTCAGCAGATTTACTCACACACACACACACACACACACACACACGAATCAGGGAATTTTCAGGAACGCAGAGGTTGCGTCCTCTCCTGTTTTGTAATCTGCTGCTTGCTGAATGAAAGTTGTTTACTATTTAAAGCTCTGCTTTATTCTTCTTGTTTAAACAGAACATAATCTGAGTGCAGGGAGATGAAAGGACGGCAGGAGGAAGCAGGTAAACAGGAAAAAGAAGGAGGAAGTGAGAGGATGAGAGTGAAAGGACAGGAAAAGGGATGGTAGCACAATATTAAGGGAGCAGTTTGAACAGACTCCAGGAAGTTCTTCATTAACTTGCTGATTAGATATTTGCAATGACAAACAAATGTACCTCCTGAAGTGGCAACTAAATGTAGATATATACACAGCCTGGACTCTCATGTTGTCAAATACCAACACATGTCACACCCCCCAGCGCCTGATACTGATGCGCAAGGCACCCTTTAGCATCTGTACGAGACACACTTGGCTTTCAACCATCTCCAGTGTAAACCCATCCACAGCAATATTATTCGCTGACATAGTATGAAAGCAAGAAAGTCTGCAGAGGTAGGAGGTCTGAGTCGATGTACAGGTCAAACAAACACAGGATTTTTACCCAGGAGGCTGCAGCTCCAACCTGTTCTCATTTCCAGGTCGTCAAATACCAACGCTTTGTCACCCCTTAGTGTCTCATACTGTAGCATAGGGCATCCTTTAGCCTGTGGTTGGTGGGTCACAGTCCAAAAGTGGGTCCATTCTGAATGGACTGTCAGTGACTTACTAACATGTCAAGTTTGAAGAAAAAACACTTTATTTTAAAGTGCAGTGAATTTCCGGCACAGAGCTTTATTTTGAAGTTCTGTTTCCTGCTGTAGAGTGAGTGACTAAAGGACAGCTACTTGACAGAGACAGTGAACTGGCTCAGTGACATGGCCAATGCAAATATGATGCTAAATGTATTAAACTGTGTGGAGAAAGCTGGAAATCAGAACTAAAGTACAGAGAGTTGTTGCATAGAGATGATACACCATCTCATCTAGTTGCGTTGGTGTGAACTGGCAGGACACAATGGCAAATTGTGTCATGGCGCATCTTTCGTCTGAACCGGGCATAAGAAGTAGGAGAATTTTCTCAACACACAAAATTCTTCAGTTTATCATAAACATTCAACATCAGCACATCACTGAACAGGAAGAGGATGAAAAACTGTAATGTAAAGTAACTAAAGCCATCAGATAAACGAAGTGGAGTAAAAAGTACAATATTTACATCTAAGGTGTAGTAGAGTATGAATACAAAGTTTCATAAATGGTAATACTCAAGTAAAGTAAAAATACTTGGCCACATTCCACCACTGGCTCTGTGTACAATTGGTCCCCTGCCCAGGATGTGTCTTACTGGCCATTCATGTGCTGAATCACACTCAGCTTTAGATCTCCACTGCTTTGTTTGTGCATAGAAACACTCCTGTGTGTCACAGCTCTCCAGCTGACAGATCGTACATCGTCCCTTTGGATCATTAGAGAAACAACAAAACAGCGAGCGAGTCCCCTGAGGCTACTCTACTGTGGAGCTGACTCACAGCTTTGTCATATTAGCAGCTATTGACACTGATGTCTGGATTAATGACATGTTTCCCTCAAACATTATGCCATCAATTAAACAAACGTGAGACACTGAATCAACTCGTCACTTTGAGAGCGCAAACAAGGTTTATTCAACAGACATCATTTATATTTAAAATGTTTACTCATGTGTTTGCTGTGGCGGAGAGAGATTATTTTTATTCTGCTCAGACATAAAGTTATGACCACTTCACAACAGTGAGGAGCCTCAGTTAAGAAAAACACTGAAGAGAGATGGACGACAGGGTCATTTGTTTCTGACACATCTATGACAACAACTGTGCAGCAGACATGTCACAGTGCTTATAACTGTGGAGTACTTCGCACCTCAGGAGGTTGACATTTGGAAAGCTTCACTCTGTGTTTGAAACATTCAAGTATTTTTTAATCCTGCGCAAATACTGTAACCACAACTCCATACCCCAATCGACACAGTCAAAGCTTAAATAACTACCTATGTTGTATTGTACTTTTTATTCCACTTCATTTATCTACACTTATACTTACCTGTGATTTGTTTTAATACTTTACACTAATATTATACTAATAATCTACCCAGTAGTACACATTCATTTTCACTTATCCTGTCACGGGGGAAGCTGGAGCCTATCCCAACTGACACTCGGTGAGAGGCAGGGTACACCCTGGACAGGTCACCAGACTATCACAGGGCTGACACATAGAGACAGACAACCATTCACACTCACATTCACACCTATGGACAATTTAGAGTCACCAATTAACCTGCATGTCTTTGGACTGTGGGAGGAAGCCGGAGTAGCCTGAGAAAACCCACACTGACACAGGGAGAACATGCAAACTCTGCACAGAAGGGCTCCCAAAGTATCTAAAATTGGCTCCACATTGACAAATTACAAGATTAAGCAGAGTCATATAATATTCTATAATAAATGTCAGTAGCTCATGTTGTGATCATAAAATTAATATTCATGTGGTTATGATACTTTTTAAAAAGGAGCCAGTCTGCATAATGAGTACTTATTACTTTTGATATTTTAAGTACGTTTTCCTGATAATACTTATCATCTATGTATATTTAAGTAGCATTTTGAATCCAGACTGTGGTATTTCTATTTTTAAATTGGAGTGCTTTTTCTGCCACTGATGACGTTATAACCAAACTTTTAATTATCATAAACTGACATGTTATTTCACAGAGTGCTGCTCACCTCCCCCCTCAGTTGGGAGTAGGGCTGGTTCATTGGTAGTGGGAGGTATGGGGGAGACAGATGAATCTGCCTCTGTACTTTGTCATAGTACCAGGCAGGGACAACTGATTTAGTACAAGTAGTTTGCTAAAAGTTTGCCTGTGATGATTAAGTGACGGCTTTATGAGGAGCAGAATGCAAACACTGCGCATTTCCTGTGAAGATATGAACTGTCAGGGGAGCAAATGTGGTCTATTTCACTACATTTCACTGTGACTGAACAGGTTCATTTCCACCTCTCACGGCGACCCACCTTTCTTTGTGAAGAATTGGGAGATGTACTGTCGCTCTCTCTTCTCCATCTCCCGTGTTTCCTTTCATTTTCGGTAGCCATATTTTTCCTTTGAAAGCTGACACATGAATCTCAGCTCCACTCTGTGAGCAAGTACCATTTGCGCCAGGTTCAGGGGCAGGACCGAACTAGTTTATGACAATATAGGGAAATGCAGGAAAGAGTCAACATGAATAAACTGAAAGTCACATAACTAATGTCGAAATGTAAGAACCAGCCCTTGGCACCACAGCTGCTCTTGTTAAAGCCACACATTTCCTTTTACTGGTTACAGATACAAAAAAATGGTGATAGTACTGGCTGACATGTCCGAGACGTTTGATAAGGTAGGCCATAGGGTTATGCCCTTGACTTTTAGCCTGGATACACAGTTGAATGACTGGAAGAGGGCAGAGGTTACACCTGAAGGCACCCAAGGAGGTGTGACTGTCTTTGACAACACAAAAGACATTGGGTATGCTGATGACATAGGACTGTCTCAGGCCATTCCCTCAACCAGTACTGGTGACACTTCAATGGCGATAGAAGCCCAGCAGCTGGGTAAGTGGTCTGCATCAAACAACACACTAATCAATGAAGGATAATCAGTGGGATCTGCTTCTCAAGACACCCACCACAACCTGCTCCTGTTTCTCAGGGCACAGGAAGACCCATTCGTGACCACTACCAAGTACTGAGGCTTTTACCTGTCCTCAGTGGGAACACTACCTCTATATAAACACGGCAAAATCTCGTCACACAGTAATTATCACATTGCCAAACCCTCGTCTGTCACATTCAGACCAAGTCTGTTTGTCTCTCTGCATGCTGCTGAAACATTCAAACCAAGGCTGTGTCAAACATCAGTGTCTTAGTCACTGACTCAATGTTTTCTAAATAACAGACACCGAATAGTTTAGTTGGTAGTGGCAGTAAATTGAGAATTTGGAGGCTCACAAATTATCAGAATTCTGCATCACCACTGACAGGTGTGAAGTAATTGTTGTCAGCTGTGGAGCATTGCATTGGATTATTGTGAGCAGAAAGTAGTCTAAATGTTATTGTGCTATTATAACACTTTTTCAGAGATCAGACACTCTGATGAAATCTGGCAAAAAGGATTTCCAACACAGCTCAAGTCTGTGTCTCTTTCATAGTGCTGAAACATTCAAAGCCAATATGTTTCTCTGTCATCACTGTGCTCGTCCAACTGAGCACATCCTGCATGTTTCCATCTACCACCTCACAAACTGAACAGAACACCCAACAACCACCTTGACACATCTTAAGAATCACATCAGACCACAGACTGTATAAAATAATGGACATAGCCACTCTGAAATCACCCAATGGTTTGTGGACTCCTGTCCTGAAGCCTTGCGTTTGGAATTTTGGCCGTGGCTATCTTGGATTTTTTGAGCCAGAAGTGACCATGTGCGGATAAAGAGGTGCGAATGATAATCCTAATACTCGCTGCTAGTTTGGCTAGCATGGTACATTTACAGTGTGATAATGCTAATTTTCCTTGGCAAAAAAACAGGCTTAAAACCATTCAAACAAACCGCACTTTACAAAAAAACTGAACATCCAACTCCTTATAGTGTCTTTCAATACAACTAAATGCTGAACACTTATTTATGCGACCAACATGTTACACTTAGCTTTCATGAAAGGAAAACACACTGATATAGCAACAGCTAAGGCTATGCCTATACTCTGGCAATCTGGGGTTACGTCATGGTTACATTACCTGACCAACTTTATCGCTGTGATAGCGACTTGTCAATGGACAGCATCCACATCACTGAAAGCAGCCACATCCTTAATTATGCATAACTTTAAGCCTTAAGAACATTTAAATGGGTGAGTTCTATAAAAATCAACCCCCGTACAGTTGTCATGAACGGGGAAATTAGCCATAGAGACCAAAATTATTTTTTGTACCAGGCTGTAAATGTGTTTATTTCTGCTGTAAAGTTGGGTATTTTAACATGGGGGTCTACGATGATTGACCTACTTTAGGAGCCAGCCTCAAGTGGCCATCAGATGAACTGCAGTTTCTGGTACTTTGCCTTGGCTTCGTTTTGTTTTTTAGCCCTGGAGGTGCCACTTAATCAAACCCTTCCAAACACACAGAGTGCTACAATGCTGCCACCATAAACCTATACTAATTCCAATTTAGCATTACCTTAATACCCTTTAGCAACATGCTAGCAAAATTGTTTCTTTTTTAAAATGCTATTTGGCACTAGAGATAAAGACAGGAAACATTGGAGGGAAGACAGACCCAGCAGGAATCAAACATGTTGTGGTTACGTGGTATGAAATGTAACCATTACGGTATGAAGATGCCCACCAAAAATCTGAGCAAAGCTTAACCAAGGTTTCAAAATAAAATGTTTGCCTTTTTCCATTATTATTACAATTCAAAGTCTTTCATAGAACAACATGAATCTAAGTGATGAAAAATCCCAAAGCAATCAAATTCAGTAACACTGAACAAGCAACAAATTACACATCCAGAGGCTGGTGTCAGATGGGTGATCCCGTTCTGAATAATGACCTCAGATCTTAGTAACTTTATCGAGTCTCCATTTATACCAGAGAATTCTTTCAATTCTGTCTGTACCGCAGTCATCCAGCTGTGCTGTGCAAACAAAGGCTCAGATTTATGCTTTGAGGCTCCAAAGTAACAAGGAATCAACAGCATGTAGCATCTATAAGTACCAGTCTTCAGAAACCCATTCCTTTCTCCCCACAAGCTTCTCCTCATACCACAGGGGTTACCTCTTTTACTGGCTGAGCACAACCACTTTTGTGCTGTCATTAATGGGATGCTAAGCTGCCCGGAGTTTCCTGGCTGTTTAGACATCAGGCTTAAGTGGTAATGTTGCCAGAGGGTGGGCTTTGTACATGCAGGGAGAGTTAAAGACCAAAAATATAAAATCACCTTTTAGAGTGTGGATGAGGCGTTTATGAGCTTAGATGGAAAAGGGGAAATCTTTGAGATAAAAACACATGAAAGATTAAGAACATAAATTACATAAAGAGCGTTAAGATTTTAAGTGGAAATAAAAGTCATGATGGTCAGACTCAGACTGAGCAGAGACAATCTACCAGTGCTGTTCTGATGGTCCTCTGCTGCCCTCTGGTGGTCACGCACATCGTTGTTTTTCAATGTAAATTAAAGAAGTGTTCAGGTTTGGGTCCTCTAACGGCAGGTACCCACAGGCTGCTTTAGCAAAATGATAGGTGGCAAGGGGCCAGTTAAAAAAACATTAACATATATTTATCATTATATATAATAAATAAAATACCTGTTCTCAGTCTCGCTCAACGATTGCTGTCCTCACTCATCTTCCACAAGGAGCAAATGCAGTCGCAGCAGCCTCACACAGGTCAGGTGTACACACAGGTGTGTCTAGGATTTGAGGACCTGTAGGGCTCAGCCCTGATATCTGTTGGAGGGTTTGGGATCCTGCCCTTGCACAAGCTCTATTTTGATGTTTTTATACACTTTGGCACCTTATTTACATTTAAAGTTATAATAAACTTCTCAGTGTGAATTGATTTATTTTCATTGTGATTAGAAAATGGCAGGCGGCCACCTGGCACCACATCACAGGCCAGATGTGGCCAGCGAGCATGGATGCATTACTGAACGAGCTTTAAGGGCACAGGCCCAGAGGCAGTTGGGGAACCCTGGCTTTGACCTGCAAAATGTCACTTGAGGAGCCACGTACTGACGAGGAAGAGACTCAAAGAAACATAAAACGACTACAAGAGAAGCCAAACAGCTGCAAAGAGACGCAAAGCAACCACAAAGAGACAGAAAACGTATTCTTGAGACAATATATTTTATCCTATAATATACATGTTATGTTTGCCATTTGTCTTGATATTAAACTCAGGGAGACTCTCTGCTCTTTAGGGCCCAGCTAACAGAGATGCTAACAAACAAACAAAAACAAAATGACCAATACAGGGGCAAAACAACCTCAGACACAAATCGAGTACAAAGAGCCACAAACCCACAAATAGATCTGTGAAACAACTACAAAGAGAGTCTAAGGTCTGTGTGTCTTGCTCCTTGGTGGGGCCTTTTGCATGCTGCCCATGCCTGCAGGCCATAAGCTGAGTATCACACTCTAAAAACTAGAGCAGACCTCCGCCAAGCAGCTCGGATTTCCCGCTGATTTATTATTTTATCCACTTCGCTTCAACCGATCACCACCATTATCATCTGTTCCTTGTCCCATTATCAACATTTCCTGAAAATTTCATCAAAATCTGTTCAGAACTTTTCAAGTTATTTTGCAGACAAACAGACCAACGCCGGCGAAAACATAACCTCCTTGGCGGAGGTAATGATTCATTGAGTTAGTGGCTAACACTTAAAATATTTAAGTGTTTCAGCAAAAAAATCAGTTGACAATTTATTATAAGAAGTTTTTAAAAAGCATCTGACATTTTTTGTGTGATGGAATTAGAATAAAGAAGTTAGAATATCTTAAATAAAATGATTCGATTACTAAATATCAACACAACTTTTGGATAAATATTAAGTTGATTCATCTTAATTAAGTTTTTTTAGGTTAAAGAAAATCATGTTAGTTGCACTAATCTCAGTTTGTCAGATTATAAAGAACTCATAGGATTTACTCAACGATGCCATATTTGGAACTACTTGATAAGATACATGCAAATTGTTCTCTTAATTTTCATTTAAAGCTAAAGTGCACTGTCCTACAGTATGTAATGTTAAAGGATCTAAAGCAGTGGTTCCCAACTGGTGGGTCGTGGTCCAAAAGTGGGTTGCAGGTCCATCCTGAATGAAGCGCAAGTGACTCAAAAACGTGTAAGGTTTGTAAAAAACACTTTATTTTTGAAGTACAGTGAATTTCCAGCACAAGCTTTTATTTTGAAGTGTTGTTTCCTGCTGTAGAGTGAGTAAATAACAGTCAGCTATTTAACAGACAGCAAACTAGCTTGATGACATGGCCAAATGCAAACATTGTGGACCTTGAACTAATGACTAAGGAGATATCTGGACTCCATGGCTGCACCAGTTGGAACCACTGATCTAGAATATTGTTGTTTTTCAGTGGTTGTTGTTTTGGTGTTTTGCACTCAGTGTAATCATAAAAACAGATATATGTTTTTAAAAGGTATTAATTTTCAAGTCAAACTAGTGTTAAACAAACATATCTATTATTTGAATGTACGATTAACATCCACGTGCTGCATCCTGTCACATTCACACGTGTAGGTTTGTCTGAAAACACCAGAGTTAAGTTTGATACTGTGAGCAGAGTGAGAGCAGGCTGGTTTCTGCTGGATGAACACATGCTGGGTGATTTATCTCACAGAGCTGTCGACACACACACAGACACAAATTTATGCATTTGGCACCCGCCATGTTCACCTTACCTCTAAATCTGCACATCCTCTGTAGCTTATGAGACATTCTGTTTTCTGACAGCAAAGTTTAACTGAACATTAAATGACTTACTTTCAGGTTTGTTCTTGTTTTCATGACAGTGCTGACATGTGTGCTGGGCCTTCAGCTGGCTTCTAGTCTTGATTAGTAATACCTGTCCTCATTAGTGTAAATGTCACTCAGGTGACTTCCTGTCCTGAGGAGGGCTGTGTGCAGAAACACTGACATAAATGCATCAGTGTGCATTCACTTCTCTTAGAGCAGCCACTGCAGTCATGTATGAAGCATCCTTTCACTTACTGCAGCATCACTCCTGTAAAATAGAAGACCCTGGATATGAAATACCTCACGAAAAATATGATATCATGAAAATATTTGACTTGATTGGTCCCAGTCGTCTGAAAGCAATAACGGATGAATTCAGCAGACAGACTGTATTGTTTTTTTTTTATCTGTGTGGGACAGAGCAGAGGTGATAAAGATGAACAATTGTGCTAAATAATCTTTTCTTATTTCCGCTCTCCCACTCATGTCCCACAGCAACGGTTCAGCCAGATAAGAGAAGCGTTCTCAATCTTTCAGCGGGGAGATAAGACGGCCGGAATTAGACTGCAAAAATTATTAGTCAGGAAACAGAGTGGCCTCGGTGTCTGAGATGCTTATCTTTATTATATTTCCTGTAAGGGCAGATAGTGAGAGTGAAGCAGAGGACTACAAACACTGCTTTGTGCTTTTCATCACTTGAAATATAATAGAAGGATGAATAAGCTTTTTATATAAAGTGGTCAAAACTGCGGACAACTGTTTCATTATTCATGGTGTATTCTCCTATAGGATATAATTAGTCTTTAATTCATACTGCCTCTTTGAAACTGTGCTGCTATTGTTGGGATGTGTCATCACACACAGGAGGAAAGTCTTATTACCAAAAACGACTTAACTCAAGGTCCATTTACTGGCTTTTTTTAGAAATTTCCACAAAATATAGTTCAGTCAAAGAAAACTTTATTTCCATTTGCAGTATTAAATTTGGCGGTATGGCTCTGTTCTGGGGCCTCTCTGCCTTTACTCGGGCCTACGCAGAAAGCGTAAAGTAAAAGAGAGCACACCTCTCTGCCCTTCCACGTGCAAATGAGGAAAGCCTGAGGCAGAGAGAGCAAACCTCCCTGCCCTTCCATGTGTCTACATGGAAAGCCTAAGGCAGGGAGAGCAGCAGCAAAGACCCCGTCAGGAACAGAACAGAGCAGCATCAGTGACAAACAGAAATGACACTGATAAGTCAGACACAGCATGAAAAGGAGGAGCTGGGGTGGAGGTGGGTTGTAAAGCAGCTTGCAGAGGAAGCAGCAACAGTAGGCAGGCCAGAGCAGTTTAAATAGGACGCCCTGAATGAGATTTGCCAATTGGTATCGCATGGCATCATATCCCATCACATCGTATCTTATCGTATCATGTCATATGTTTCTTTGTTCCTTGTGTGTACCACAGTTTGATGCTTTTAATTTTTTTTTATTTAGTAATTTGACCACTAATGCAAATACAAAATCTTTTCAGATGAAAGTTTTGCACCTGAGTCTTGTTTTCTTGATCCTTAATTCTCATTTGAAGGAGAACAGTCACCGCTTTGGTGTTTACAGAATGGAGCAGTTCTCACAGCGAGTGCAAACTGTAACTCACACTGACATGTATCCCAAATAAATCTGTTTTTCACTGATCCCTGCTACACTAATACTGCCACACACCGCCGCTGCTACTGCTCCTGCTCCTGCTCCTGCTCCTGCTCCTAACATGGCTTAAAGGTTAAAAATGTATTTTATGTCTTGCTTTGGGCCCACTCTTGTACACCCAGGGGGGTTTCTGCATTGCGCTCCTGTACTGGTTTAGCATGCTGCTGGTCTGATCCAGGGCCAAGTATAATTGTATTTCCATTTGTTGCAATAAATGGTCAAATCTATGATGAGAGTGTTCCTGATTGAACAATAATTAATGAATCAATTAACAAAAATGCTTTAATATTATAAACTTAGAGCAGAAACTGACACATTTTAACTCATTATTAAGTAAATGTTGATTACACAGTGTAACAGCTATAGAATAATGACACCATTTGCATTTAGATTGGTTCTCTTTAAGCCTCGCCTTCACTATGCAATTCTGTCTGTTGCTGGGTCCGATCTCCTGGGAAAAGAAGGCTCGATTTATGGCACCACAAATGAACTGCATCGACCATTGTGCAAACAAAAAAGAGGATAGCGCTTTGTTGTACCCAGTAGCTATCCCCAGTTACCAGAGAGTATCACAGAGGATCTTTGCAGTTGATATCCCCAGTGGTGGAAATGGCGGACGGTGGAAGCTGTGATATTTGCCAGGCTCTGACAAAAACAGAAAGAGATCTGGTTGACTTTGCGACAGCACTTGGAAATGCTAAGGAAAGAAAATGAGTCTGTTTTCATCTTAGTATCATTTATTAGTTTCACTACATTGATCAGGGTTTGGTTGAACACCAACACAAAACACCTCAGCATCCAATCATGGCTGCAGCCCAACACAAGCTCTGCCAATATTCATATAAAACTTATCCATATAATTCAGTGACATTCAAACACATGTAAGGCAGCAACACAGGGTAGCGTAAGCTTTTTAAAAAACCTCGACATATTCCACGGTATTGGTCTCGTTCAACTATTCAGTGACATTCATGCACATTTACACCAGCACTGCAGTGCAGCGTAAGCTTTTAAAAAAATACTCAAACGTTCCACATCATTCATACATTAATGGTATTATTTTAAAAGAAAGAGATATTAATTTTTGGCCCTAAAAATGAAAGGGCAAAGATCAGCGCCCACCTTGGCTCTATGTCATTGACAGCTACAAATCAAGCCAGAAATCTTGGTGTTATTATTGACTCAGACCTGAACTTCTACAGCCATTTAAAGTTTATTACTAAATCTGCATATTACCACCTGAAAAACATAGCTAGAATTAAGGGGTTTCTGTCTAAACAAGACATGGAAAAACTTATTCGTGCATTCATTTTTAGTAGGTTGGATTATTGCAATGGCATATTTACAGGCCTTAACAAAAAATCAATCAGACAGCTGCAGCTGATTCAGAACGCTGCTGCCAGAGTCCTTACAAACACCAGGAAACTGGACCATATTACACCGGTCATTAAATCGCTACACTGGCTTCCTGTGAGTCAAAGAATAGATTTTAAAATTGCTACTGCTGGTCTACAAAAAACACTCAAACATTCCACATCATTCATACATTAATGGTATTAGTTTATGTTTCAAGCTGGCATTGCAGTGTGGCATAAGCTATTCAGCTTGAGCATTCACACCCTCAATTTCTTCAGAAACTATGTGCCATCCAGGCGTGCCGTGGGATTTTGTGATAACCACACATTATTACTATTACTTATTACATTTTTAATTGACTGTATCAGAATGTTGTGTGCACCCATTTCGTAATAAAAAGGCAAACTCTAGCTAAAAATTGTTATTCAATTTAATTGAGAAAACCTTCACAGGGAACCCAATTGTCGCAGTTCGAGCAAGGTAATTATAAGTATGTGACATCACATTATCTTACATAATTTCCCATTTAATTGTATGTTATTGGTGCTTTGATGTAATTTTACATTTAAAATTAATTCTTGAATCATTTTGTTAATAAATATGTCATGAGTAGTCGTTGTCAATTTTTATGATATTAGTAAATAAAAACAAACATTTTTGTTGTGATAAGAGTGAAAACACACATTACAGAAGCTGTTGTGTATAGATATAAATACAGGCGTGCCTTGAAATGTCAAAGTATTTAATTCCGTATAAACTGTACTGAATGTGCTCACTTTAAATAAACTAAAACATTAAAGTAGGATTATAAATTGATGAGGCTCTGCTGGTTCAAAAGACTTAAAAAAAAACACAAGACAAATCCACAACACTTATTAAAAGATTGTTTTTATTCACAATAGAAGTGTAACAAATATAGTTTATTAAAAAGTCTGCTGCTTATTAATATCATTTTTAATCCATAAGCTCAGAAGATTTTCATATAAATGTAGAACGGCTCGTCTGCCGGAATGGAATATTTACATTTTTTTTCAATAATAATAATATTAACACAATAAAACAGATTTCCCCACAAAATTAAGATATTGCATTTGAACGCAAAGTAAACTATGTGCAATGGAATGATTATCAGCAATATTTTGTACAGATACATTTCTGAGGTTGGTTTCACACACTTAAACCTTTAAAGGGCAACGCCAACCGTTTTTTAAAAATTCAGATTATTTGAGTCCCGGGACAGGTCAGTCGTAGTTAGTGATCTTACACCACATGTAAAGAAAAGTAATAACGTCAGTGTGATATAAATTAGCAGTTTATTTTGGGAAAAGTGGTGCATTTTCACAAGGACTGACTCCATTTAGAATTCTTAAAAAAAGGTGGCATTGCCCTTTAATATTCACCAATAGAAAGGCATTGCAACGCAACAGATCAACACAATATTCAGAAAATCACCAAAAACAATTCAACCTTTTTATTTCAGAAAAATAATAAAAAATAAAGTCTGCATGTGGAAATGAGCAGATGTCTGATGTCACACTACGTGAAGCTGAAGCAGATCTCACACTGACGACTCACATGAAAAACCAAATACATTCTGCACGTACTTCCTGTTCAGATGGTGAAATGACCACAGCAGTGTCACATGAGTGAAAACAACATGTTTAAAACTTTTACAGGTGACTCCAGGAGGGCGCCAACAGGAGCCAACCACACGTAGGGCCGACTGTTGTAAAACTGACTTCCTACTGGGTGAATAACAGTGGATCAGCCCTTTAAGTCTAAATCACAAGTCCAAAACCTGACTGATGTTTCTAAGCTTTCAAGGTTTCAAAATACAGGTTTGCAGGTCTACACGCAATTACTTTATCACACTTATAAACCCCCAAACACCCTGAAAATCTAATTTCAGACTGGAAGAGCGACACTGTGGTCTCCCTCCTCAAACAGGAAACCATGTTCTACCAGCTCACCCTATCAGACTTCCTGTAGGAAAAACAAGAACAAATACATCCCTCACCATAATAATCTTTTTAGAAACACCAGTTTGATCCGTAACCAAAATTAATAAAGCTTGACTTCAATCAAATTCAGGCAGCATCAACACTTTACTGTCACAGTGTGGCCTAAAATTAAATATTCAAAATTTCTGTATGGAGTTTTCAAGCTGTTTGTATCCAAGAAAAAAAAACACTAACACCAGCAATCCACTATTTCCACCCACCAGCTCGGTGTTGTTCAACTAAAATACACTCAGTCACCACTTAATTACCATTAACTGATGCAACAGTTTAAAGGAACACTTCACCCACAAAATTATAATTCTCATATAAATTCCTCACCCTGTGTTACTTTGAATTTGTGACAAAAATCTTAGTTTTTCTCACATGCCTCCACAGTGAACGAAGAATCTGAAACAGCGAACATTTTTGATGAGTTAAAGTCATTGGGGTCCACGTATAAAAACAGGAAAACTAAATCAAAACATCCATTTACAAACTCGTGCAGCATAATCCAAGTCTTGTTTATCTGGTCCAATGCTCAGGACTTCATAAACACATGATTTTTGATAACTTTGTATTAAAAATGACAGCATACGAGCAGGAAACCTCGGCAAGCCATGCAATTGAACTCTGCTCATGCATTACACTGGGTTGCCCAGGTGCACCACCTGTCCATGTGTCATACTGTTTATGCACAAGTGTTTTATAAAGTAAGGTTTAAGCAAAAATGCATGTGTTGAGGCATGTGAGAAAACTGACATTGAGAAACTGACACGCAAATGTTGATTTGGGGGGTGAAACATTCCTTTAACTATTAAACTTGAACCAACTGGACCATAAAACAACACAGAAGTTTGAAATAGGAATTTCTAATGACAACAGAGACCACAATGAACTACATTAAATTATCTCACGATGCTTTACCAAAAGATCACTTTGACTGCTTGAATAAAACTTAACATGACACCTTATTTACCAAACTAACTTTGCTGTTTTTTAAAAATTTGCAGGATATGAATCCAATTATTGGGTAAAAATTAAAACAATAAAGTGTCTCCATAATGGACACTAAAATACATTATAACACAGTTTTACACAATCTGGACTTTCCTTCATTATAACCATTCTCTGGGCCAATACGGTGAACACACACATCTCTACAAGCTGATATTAGTGACTCATATATGAACCAAAACACTGATGAAGCAGAGTCACCACTTTTCCCTCTGTATTCATATGAAGCAGCTTCAGTGTCTGAACACTATACTGTACGATTAACACTTAAACACATCTGGGTTATGTTATAATGCTGAATATTCCTGTACGTCCATGTGTCACAAATGAAATCAATATTACCTATCATATACGCCTCATGTGGCAGATTTGGATCATTTCCTACATTAACGGCACGTCGTTGCGGTGTTTAACAGCCATCAGAAACACTCAACGGACCCGCCATTCCCTCTTTTTTCTCAGGAAACAGACTCTGCTCACACTTTGCTTCAACATTTGTGCTTTCCAGGATAAAAGAAAATATAAAAGCACAGAGAAGTGAACACACACAGACAAAAAAAAAAAAAAAAAATTGCATATAAAATATTCTTCACTTCACATTGGATGGTACATTCATACATTTCCTATCCTCCTGTAAGGTTGCCTGATTGACTCCCAGGTCCCTCTTTTTGGCGTCAAACCTTTCTGCTAACATCACTTTAAAGCTACCACGACAAGCCTTTTTAAACACCTGTAATCATTGGTGATATCATTGGTTTATACTGAGACCACTGTGGCAGCTTCAATCATCGATGTTAACAAAAAGATGAACAGCACAGGACCTTTAAATTCTTACAGACATCAGCTCAGGATGTCTCTCTTTTTTTTTTTTGGTAGATAAATTTGCACAATAACTTGTATACATGGTCCAGTCACGAACCATTAAATCCACAGCGCCACCTGGGGGTCAGCTCCCATACCCCCTCAAGTCCTATGTTCACGACTACAGAATAAATTAACACAATCAGCAAAAATCAACCATTACAATACAACATCACACGGACAATAAATGCCTCTAACGCTAAACAAAAACAGATTAAACATGAGAACGCTGTCGCCGGTACAGTGATGTGAAGATCATGGAGGGATTTATCACAGCTCAGGAACTCAACATTATATTCAATTTGAGCAAGAAGACCGACTCACTGATATGCCTACATGAGTGGGGCTGAGGAAAATTTTGGAATTTAGTGGTGTTTATTTGGAATAATTACAACCAGGTGAAAATCTAATGAAAGACTAATGTCATATGTGATTTAACTGGATTTAAACATCATTTGCAGCACAAACACTTTGTAGTTAAACCATTTCTTGTTCCTTTTACTGTAATCAGAAGCAAAATCAGTAGCTCTTCAACCCTTTTCTGGAATTTTGTCTAGTTTCTGTTTATTAGAAAAATTTATGAGCTCTTCTTGTTGCAAGAGGATGTTATTTAGTTTAAATACAAACTGCATTAGCTTGCTGCAGAAAACACACGAAATTTTGGATGTATAGGGAGATAAAATGTAGAAAAATGTACTTATGGATCCATCTGGGTAGTTTTTGGTTAAAATTTGCTGAAAGCCCAACCAAGTTACTGGAATAAATGTCAGCTTGTACATTTCTGCAAACCATGTATATGTGACATTTGTATGTTTCATATGTAGCAGATATGCTGAAACTTCACATTTTAACTTTCAGTTTTACCATAAAGCTTCAAATAAAGGCCTGTCTCAATTAGAAGCCCGGTCTGTTTGCAAAGTAGCGTATTTCTTTATAGAAGTTCTTTGGCTGTATATAAGTGGGTTGTTGGCTACCTGGAATTATGTGTCCATTCCTTGATACTTACTCTGTAAGTTATTCATATTCCTTTGGTCCGTGAGGGTCCTTAGATCAAAAGAAACAAAAAGGTTTTTGATAAAAATTAATCTAAGTTGTGAGTATTGTTTTAACAGAATAAAGTGGTGCCGTAATCCTCAAGTGTCGTAACTCTCTCTCTGATGCGTTGTCTGTCGGTGCTAGATCAAATGAACGATTCATAATTGAAATATTATCTGAAGCCTAATTTTTAAACAATTAATAGTCATACCAGTATAAAAAAATATTTTGATTGTATTCCCTGTCTTTGCTGAGCAGCAGTTATGTGTGAAAGGAATTAAAGGCCTGTCCCAAATAAAGTCCCGTTGATTTCAGTGATTTAAGCAAATAATGGCCCAGGCTATTAATTGAAGTTTTATGATATGCTGTGTCACCACACAAAAACAACTTGGTTAGGAAAGAAATCATGTCTGGGCTTAAAATACCCAGTTTGGTCGCTACAATCACAGCTGGAAATGTCCCGAACTCTTGTCAAAAAAAACTCACTCTTGTTGTTTGTTGGTCTCGAACAATGGTCAACTGCTTGATTACGGTCTGGCCTAGGTGTCAAGTCATATGTATGAAACATACAAATGTAAAATGATGGTTTGCAGACGATTAAAATGTCAGCATCTTACACTATGAGCCACGACAGCGTCAAGCATACTGCCAAAAACTGGTGGACTTTTTCTTTACAGACTGCTCTGTGATACCTGGGCCAAATGTCTTAAAACCTGCAGAGGAAGAAAACTCAGTTTGTGGTTTAAACTGTCACTTAGTCTGCATGCCTTCTGTCAGACAGCTGAAATATATGAATCTATGCTAATAAAATGTTTCATACAGCGACGCTGTTGTTGATTGAACCATCTGCCAGATCTCCCAGTGACACTAAAGTGTGTTTAACACTTATTTACAGAAGCACAAGCATGGGAGAGAGATCGGAACATGGACATTGATATTACCAACCACTGTCTTTTTGTGTCATATCTCAAGTCAAATATACATAATAAAGGTTCAAACTAATCAGTAAGCTGCAAAGCAAAGGTCAGTTTTATCAATTAGAGGTCCATCAGTAAAATACACTATTTTAAGATTTGATGATTTGTCAGTTTTTGTACTTTAATTAAAGGATTTTACCTTCTCTTATAGGATGACAATACTCTAATCTTTTGTAATAATGGGACCATCTGGCAGCATGTGAAATTGTTGGTAAGAATCACGTGTTTATAAGTGACGACCACATGATGTTCTTGACTAGCCCAGGTGGGCTGTAATAGCAAAGTCTCACCACTAGATGTCAGTGTAGCCAAGGAAATAACTGCTGACTGGAACCTTCACTAGTCTCCAACCATTTAATGATGGTTCCCTACAGGTGACGGCCTCGGGACAAAGTTATCATTTTAATTTTGAAATAATTTCCTCAGATGAACCTATACAAGTCTAATCTCCCACTTATCACAAAAACTTTTCACCATTTTGGGCTACTTTCAATCCAAAGTTACACTAAATATCGAATTAAAGAGCAGGAATCATCCTTCAATCAGCGGGTAGTTTTGGTATAATCCTCATCTGATGCATGGGGACTTTACTTAAAGCTCTGTGACTATTTAAAACTCTCCTCTCTTGTGTGAGCTGCTTTTCCCTCCAACTCCTCGTTTTCTTTTTCAACAGTGAAGGCACTAGATTGAGAGACTAAACTGGATTTTATCTGGCTACAGTTGTGTGTGTTATCAGGAGGAATCTTTACTATAAAATCCAACTAAATAACTGACTTTGATGAGTGCATACTCTGATCAAAATGTACAACAACAATAACAGTTTGTATCAATACAATCACACACATCCCCCAATGTGTGTGTGGAGGATGAAGGGAAGAAAAGAAAAATCTCACAGACAGAATGGTAAAGCTGTTTTGAATCAGTATGGCTTCTTCTGTGTGAGTGTTTGTGTGAGGGTGAAACATTACAGCAAAGTCGAGTGTCTGCGTCTCCTCATAGAGGAGAGAAGATCCTACAGGCTGCCCTACGCTGGAGCTGGAGGACGGAGACAAGAAGAACAAGAAGAAGAAGAAGAAGAAGAAGAAGAAGAGATACAACAGAAAAAGAGGGTTTGATTGAAACACAGGTTTGCTGATGAATATGATCGATCAGTATCATCTTTAGAGGAACCTTTAGGGTCCTGGGGTCTAAAAATTTAGTTTATACTCATCAAATGTTCAAATTTGCAGATGGTGTTTGTGGATATCAAGGCTCTGAAAAAAGGAAATAAGATACAGTTTCTCCACTTTAATTACCATAATCCAACAACATTATTATTTATTCTTGGCTTCAGGAATAGTAGTTTGCCAAAAGTAAGTATATGAATAGAAAGATTTGACTCAAGGTCCACTTACGAGCTTTTTCCCCAGAGCATTCAGCTGCATCTAATGGCTGAGCTCATCTCCGTACTCCATTACAGCTGAGAAAGCCGAATGAATGAAATGTTTTCAGCTCCACAAAACTGGACCTTGAGGTAAGATTTTTTGGTCAGACAATGACACAGCTACTTGCAAACCCTTATAATCGCTGATAATTACTTTTTTGTGGTGAGCAACAAATAAAATCCTGAGGGGAAAACTGCAAACGTGTAATTATTGTGGTCAAATTGGAAAAAATAGTTTCATATTTGAAAGGGAAAAACAGTCATCAGCTTGGACAAACCTGTATCGCTCAAACCCCAGAAATAAAAAAAAAGAAATAAATCCAGGATCCGAAGCCAGAAACTGAACTGTAGATGAGATGCACAGAAGAAGAGGGTTAGCTTTGTGTAAACGTCATGGGGAGAAAGTGAATTTACTGGCAGGTAGAGAGCTGGTGTGGCTGGTCGTACTGTGTCACACCCAACACTCAGAGGAAGGAAGAAGCAGTCAGGTGTTCAGGTAATAGGGAGGAAGCAGAGGTCCTCAAGTCCTGCAGGGCTATAAAAAGAGGCTCGGGTTGTGCTGCGTCTTTCCTTTACTCCCACAGAGACAACCGCGTGTTTTTATAAAAGCAAATATTCCTCTCAAGACGATGTAGAAGTAAGGTGGTGGTGGAGGTGGGGGAAATGGTGGCGCCAGCGTTGGCGCAGCAAAACCGGTTCCTATTTGGATATTGAAGCGGTACAGCAGAAGGAAAAAGAGGACGCGCGTGAAGTGAACGGAGCATCCTTCAGCTCGCTAAGTCAGCCTTGTAATTCCTCAGACGGGAGCTGCAGTTTTTCTCCCAAAGCTCAGGTCAAAAAATATCCACATCAGGGAGACGACTGCTTCAAGTCTGTCAGTGTTCTCCTTCACAACGAAAACAACAGCTGCAGCTGCTAACAACAAAAATCACTGACGAATAATGTAACAACTGGTCAGACCGTCCCTCTGAATGAGTCAAAATAACCAGTAGTGAGATAAACTGCCACTTGATGCAATGACATCTTCAGAGTACCACTTTGATAATGCAAGAATACTCAAAAACTCACAATACCTGTCTGACGATATCATACTTCCATTCTTTTGATGAGTTATTATCCGGCAGTAAATGTGTTGGTTCAGGTCGGCGTCTGGACTCAACCAGAGCTGACCATAAAAAACAAAAAACAAAAAACAAAAACTGGATTCTACAGCAAGAATTCATTGCCAGCAGACTTGAATTCTGTTTTGATCCCATTGAAATAAAAAAAAAAAAAAAAATCCCAATCAAGAGGCATCTGTAACCATTGGGGACTCCAAATGGCTAAACTGTTTTCAGACAGACAGCTGGAGGCTCAGGTATACAGGATCAGAGGTTCTCGCACTTGGGAAGGGTCCACTACTCCACTTCGTTGGGTATGTCTGTTTTGTCCTTCTTGATGACGGGTAGAGGGTGAGCCTCGGTGTTAAACACCCAGTGGTCGAACGGTAGGTGGTCATCGTCAGAGAAGAGCAGGTAGAGATACCTGAGGGAGACACAGAAGAACAGGCTTTATTTAACACACCTAACAGTAGCTGTGCATCAGCACCATCACACCTACGCTAAAATAAACTCTTAGAGACAGAAATAGAAACCCAGATATTGAGATTGTGATCATTTCATGGAGTACTCTCCATTTGTTGAGTTATTGTTTTCGTGCTCCGCTGTTTCACAGCTGTGAGACCTTTAGTGTGTCTGGCTCAGGAGTGTGTTTATTTATCACAACAACCTCTGCATGCATCTTTCCATCACACAAAGCCCTTTGGCACATAGTGCTGTGACACCTGTAAGAACCAAAATAGCAGGTGCAGTTGGAGACGCCCAGGTCTGACTGATCTGCACAAAAACCTTTTGGAAAGTTAAAAATAAGGGAATAAGGACTGACATTTTGGGAAAGAGAATAAAAAAATACTGCTATAAGAAAAGAAAAATAGCAAACATGTTGCAGAATTCTTACTCACAACAACTGGAAGATAGCAGTAACAGTTTTACAAAATATGATTTAACTAGGGGTTCACTCCAAATAAGGTTTTAAAGGAATACTTCACCACCCAAGTGACCATTTGTAAATCAGTTGCCCCGTGTTAGGTTGAATTTGTGAAGCAATCCTCGTTTTTCTCACGTGCCTCCGGTGAGCGAAGAATCCAAAAATGACGAAAATTCTTCATGAATTACGGTCATAGGGGTCAACCTTTTACAACAGCAAAACTATGTCAAAGTATCTGTTCACAAACACTCAAGTCTCTTTTATCCAGTTGTATACTCAGTACTCAGACTAGACTCACAAGTCAGTCTTTAGACGCTTTGCTTAACTAAAGACTGATGACTTTCTCCCTGATTTTGTGTTTAGATGGGCGGATACAATTTCAGAGTTTAAAAAACTCCCTACGTTGCAGAACCAATAATAAATCTGCAGGGCGGTCCTTTGGTGACTCGCTGAACTCTTGTGCTTGTAAACATAGTCCCACTAGAAACACGTGTAGCGGCACAAAATGGCTCAGCCGTGCTCGCAGAAAACGCCATCAAAGTTAGCGGATGTTTGTCGCGTTTGCGGCGACACATTCTCGCCAACTAAAAGAAACAAACATAATCTTTTACAAGGCCAAGACTCATCTGCCCGGCCGGACTATAACGTTAGAGGGAATCGCCTTGTTGTTTACAAATACTTCCGGGTAGAAAACCAGCAGAGCTTTTAGCTAAATATATAGCCTATATATCACATTTTTCACATCACTGTATCACCGTTTGGACTAATCCGATGTTTGTAAAGTCTATAAACACAATGATTGAACAAACATTACTATTTCTGTGTGCACGTTTAGCTGGGCTAACCGTTAGCCGTTAGCCCTGTTAGCTGTTAGCGGTGTCTATAATAGGTAAAAACTCATTAAACGGTCCGTGAAAAAAATATCTTTTCCAGCGGATATCTTAGTTACAACATGATTGAGCTAGCAAAGCAGTTTTGTGTTGCTATGTGTGGTATTTATTCAGTTTTGGGAAATCACGATGTCTAGAAAGCATCAGTGGCTGCAGCAGCAGCAAAGCTATCAGGACATCATCTGTTAAAAGCCTCCCGTTGTCTGATACCACATGAAACTACTCCAGTTAGCTCAATAATGTTGTAACTAAGACATCCGCTGGAAAAAATATTTTCTTCATGGATGAGCACACGTTTGATAAAACGGAGTTTAATCTCTCGGCATCCATTTTCAAGCTCTGTGTATTTGTTTCCTTGCGGACAAGAAAATGAGGAGCGCACATTTCCGAGAAGGCGTGTCCTTTTCAAAAATGCAAGAGGCGTTGCTTTGTTGCCGGCCGTTTTCGCCGGTGTGTTAAACACACTTTAGAAAGGAGTGTCCCCAGACTATCTGAAGGCGGAGACCTCTGATCGTCTGGTGGCGAGACTATACTCAGACAGCCCTTTCTGACAGACAACTGAATGGAAGGTGAAAACTTATCTATGCTCTTCAAAGCCAGACATTGACAAAAACAGTAATTTTACCTTGCTGAACATGGGAGCTGTTGGTCTACTGCTGCCTTGGTCAGTAATTTGTTTGTGTTATTGTGCAAGAGTTAGTTTAGATTCACCAAAGTCACACAATAACACAAACAACCAAACAGGCAGTGGCAGACCAACAGCTCCTGAGTTTAGCAAGGTAAAATTACTGCTTTGTCAATAGGATTTTAGCAAAAATCTATTTGTGTGGGAAGTACTGAGCATCCGACTGGATAATTAAGACTTGGATTATACTGCACAAGTTGTGTGAGAGTTTGTTAAAGGATGTTTTGATATAGTTTTACTGATGTAAAGCACGATTGCCTATGACTTTAATTAATCAAGTTTTTTTTTTGGTTTTTGGATTCTTCGCCCACTGTGTGGGCACAATAGTGAAACAAAGTTTTCTTTGCAAACTCAACATGGGGTGAGTTTTTGATATACAAATGGTCATTGGGGGGGTGAAGAGGTTAAATATCACTATTGTATAGTTTATAGTATAGTTTGTGTATATACATAGCCTGTGTACTGCCTGCGCATAGTTTGACAAAGCAAAACACATCTGTCATGATTTGATAAGGATATAAAGATGAGATTAGTTTTTTGAATGAATTTATATCTGTAAGACAAATATTACTGGTAATTAATTTAATATATTAGAATAGGTCTAGGAGAATTATTCATTGTACAGCTTTATACTGATGGGGTGCTACATAATTGACTGTTATTACTTTATGAAGAAGGGGTGGGAATAAAGTTTGTACTTCCTCCTAATTCTTTTTGGACATGTAAATCAAATCATTATATGCTGTTAGTAACGTGTTTTTATGTCTGTCTACTACTGGATGATTATTTTGTTTATTTGCTGCCTAGATGTTCGAAACAAACTGCTACTCACAAACTAACTACCTAATAGCTGAATATACATACTATAGTAGACAAGTGAAAGAACTACATCCACTGATGAAACATGCGATGTCGGTGCAAGCTAAAGAGAAAGCTTGTGAGTAGACTTTGAGATGTTTTGTGAAACTAAAGCTGAATTTGCTCTATCAAAGTCAGAAAAGTAAACCTGCTGCAGATTCCACCTGATCATCTGTTCTCCTGCAGCACAGACAATTTATCAGCACGGAGATAAAAACTCTTTCAACGAACTCTTGAGGGAAAATAATGTTTTGATTATATAAACAAGCCGAAGATGACTCGTTTTGGGATCTAAACTGTTTACTTGTTCAGTGTTTTAGATATTTCCAGATATTACGTTGTGTTCAGCTGTTGCAATATTTATCCAGCCAAAAAACAAAACAAAAAAATAAATAAATAAATAAATAAAAATTATAAAACAGATGTGGAGCTGAGAGGGAGGGACGGGTGCGGCTCGGGCTCAGACTAGTTTATGAAACTTGGAGTGATGAAATTCTGCAGCCCAATGTCATCAGATCTTATGAAACAACCCTAAAATAACATTATCCATAGAAAGAGGAGGGGTAGGAAAGTGAGTAAATAAAGTGAGTTTTTGGATGGTTGCTGTTCCACTGTGATCACCTCGAATTTCATCATGAAGAATAAGAGAAAAGATCAATATACAAAGAAAGCAAATGAGTTTTTGTTGAGAAAATTCAACTGAAGACGAGGGACGATCTGTGTGTCAGCCGACTAAAACTAATGTTTCAGCAGAGGAGCTGCTCGTCCACGAAGCCCTCAACCTCCACAACAAGTCCCTGTCCTCCTCCGCCTGCCAGCAAACCACAAGAAAGCAGTGAGTGATTGAAGGCAGACAGCAGTGTGAAGTATGGCCGTGTCCTTGGCAGCAGCAGGAAGATGGATACTGGAAGTGGCTCCGCACGGTGCCAAGATCCCCGAGTAACATTAGGAGGATTAGACTTATGGGCTTGCTGCTAAATGGGATTGATATTTTCAGGTCTGTCTCTGATACCACGGATGTGATGTGACTGATGAGGCAATCATTGTGTTGCTGTCCAGGCTGGTGGTCAATTACACTCATATTTTTCCTCTAGTTGTCTGTGGGAGGCTAATGAGACATTTTCTTTTTGTTCCGCTTCCCCTGGAAAACATTTTTTCATGCCTATAAAGATATTCATATCTCATTCTGACTTTGTCATGTTCAGTTGGATTTTTTTTTTGACACTGATCAACAGAAAGAAAATACTTTTATCTGCATGTCACAGCCTGGTGGACCTGTGAGAGGAATCCTGACATCTTACTTTGAGTGTGTTCAAGTGTGTGTGTGTGTGTGTGTGTGTGTGTGGGGCGGGGCGGGGGGCGGGGTGTGTGTAATCAGGAGTAGAGGTGAGGCTTGTTAAAATTTACTGCCTATAAAAAAAGCTGGATTGGATGGCACCTCGCCCCCATCAGGCTCTGTTAGGCTAACCTTGACTTCCTGTCAACAGCTGTCTGCTGTTGGGGGATAAAAAAAATGATAGAAGAAGAGGAGGAGAGGAAGAGAGGAGGAGGAGGAGGTGAAGAGGGGAGGGAGAGATAGAGGATGCAGGAAGAGGCCATAAAGATTTCGATGGAAGTAAAAGAAATGCAGAGGACCATAAATTTGGAGGAAGAGTGGGAGGAAGAATTCAGAGGCTTCGCTGCTGCATCACAAATGGATTAAATACAATCTACAATATAAGAAGAAAGATTTTAAATGAGAACTTAATTTATTTAACATATTATTAAACACCACTTCTGACATACAGGCCAGCTTGTGCACAAAAAAAAAGGTCAGATGTGTAAAAGTAAAAGGCTACATTGGGTTAGTGAATCTAGCACCTCAAGGTCCCGATCAGGCAAATGGTTAAAAAACGAGCAGATGATGGAAGTAGCTAAGGAGTGAGCCATCTCGTTTCCTTCTCATCTCTGTTGACAGCTGCACATGCTCAGTTCTAATCAAGCACTCGCAAGAAAATGGCGTGTTCAGTTGGGTGGTGTGGCCAAAACGCAAACTTTGTATCGTGCAGGTTGCTGTGAGTTTGAGAGCAAGGCGATAAAACAGTGAACAGTGAACTTAAGTCTTTGTTGTTTGACATCTGCCAACAAATAAAACACTTCTTTTAAGGGCAGCTGAAAATTGACTCCAGATAAGTTGATTTCTGACCCACTTTTCCGACCAGGCAAGTGAAAAAAACACATCAATGTTGAACCCTGGGTTAGTTGAACGATTATGACTAATTAAAAATCAATTAGAGGCATCGAATAAATCAATAAACAAAAAAGTCAAGCTCTGAGGAAGGCATACTGTGACACACAGAACAGTTGTGTTTGATTTAGTCAACAGCACAATTAATCTGCATTTACTTTGTAATTGTTGGTGATTTTTAATCAAGAATGGCCAAAATTGACTGATTACAGATTCTCTTCTGGTACCAATCGTTAAGGAGACATTCTTCTTGGGTGAAGCTATCCCTCATCACAGGGGAACAGCATAGTGCTGAGACATTCAAAGTCAAAAGAGAGAATCAGCCTCATTCTTCTCAAAAGAGCTTCTTTTGAGCAGCTTATTCACAAAGTTAATAATAGTGTAAAGGTTTTCAGAAATATTTGGGGTCCCTATCTGGAGATGATCGGTAAAGATGATTAATCAATTAATATCTCTGGGTCCTATCCTTGCTCTGTGTGCATTAATGTGTTTATGCTAGGTGGATGAACACAACATACAATATGACGTGGTATAAATGTTGCATGACTAGACATTACAACCTAGAAGAACGTGCGTGTCCTTTTCTTTTTTCCTTATCATTTTTCTTTTAATTTTGAATGTTGTTTGTACAGTTAAATCATAAAAAAATACATATTCTTCCTCTTACCTTTAGTGCTATTTATCAGTCTAGATTGTTTTGGTCTGAGTTGCAGAGTGTTTGGAGATAGTGGCCGTAGAGATGTCTGCCCTCTCTTTGATATAATAGAACTAGATGGCACTCTGCTTGTGGTGCTCAAAGCAGTCGTTCCAGATATCACAACTCCAAGGTAATCCACAGACCTTGTGAGCAGTTTCACGTAGGAACTATTCTCTTTCTACCAAACTACACCCATCAACTGTATCACTGCGCAGAAGGAAGTGTGCATCTACTGCTAGCTCACCTAGCACCACTGAGCTAGCTAACGTTACATGAGGCTCTTGTCCATGAGTAGACGCACACTTCCTCCTTCACAGTGATACGGTTGGCGGGTGCAGTTCAGTAAAAAGAAAATACTTCCTACATGAAACCACTCACAACAAAGTGTATTTTTTGGCGCTTTGAACACCACAAGCTGAGTGCCATCTAGTTCCAATATATTTGAGAGATGGCAGACATCTCTACGGCCGATATCTCCAACACCTTTAGAAACTAACAGCAAAACAATCTAGATTGATAAATAGCACTACAGATAGAAAGAAAAACATATTTTTGATTTTAGAGTGCACTCTCTTTAATACTTGCTGGTTTCTCAGTCTACTATAAAAATAAAATAGAATATTTTTGGACTTCTGATTGGACAGAACAAGATGTTGAAGACATCAACTTGTACTCTGGTTCATTTAAAATGAATGAATAAAAACAAATGCTGCAAATGTGTGCCTGTTATTTTAGTGTAGATGAATAAATAAACAAACACACATATAGAGCATGCACACACACACATTCACACTTGTTAAGCTGTAGTTGTGATTTCTCTTCGTGGTTTAAAACAGACTGTCTTCCTGAACACAGTTGGAGAGCCATCTGAGAGGGAAAGCCCTATTAGCCACCAGACATCACACTGTGTGGCTGACAACACATTTAAAGAGCCATTTGTAGACACACACACACACACACACACTTACACTCTCACACACATTAACACATATAAACTCAGACATGCACAAGATGGCAGTTAAGTGAGAATATCAGGCGCCTATTAAGAGGAAGTGAGAAGTGGTAGCTGTCTGTGGTGCTCTGGGACATGTGGCGTTTCTCACAGTTTCTGTCCTTCTCTACTTTTTCTACTATTTAAGATCCATCCAGGCATGATTCCTGAGTACAGTATATACTGTAGATAGTGGTCGGTTGTTGAAATATGTTCTGGAGTCAGACTGGTTCATTTCGAAAACATTTGTGTCTAATTATTTTCACATTATTTATTACATGTCTCAATCATCAATCAAAACTCATTCCAGTTTAGTGTGGGTGGATTTCACCCACCAACTGAAATTAAATCGGTTCAAGCTGTTTTAACAGTACAATATGTGATGAGTCAATACAACATTTGATTAGTCCAAAAAGCATTTTAACAACAGCACCTCCATAGATATACTCAGAGGGAGAGGTCAGAGGTCAGAGCCTGACAGCGACGTCTCTGCCTGTTTTTGAGGCATGTAACATTGGTGCAATAACAAGGATGACATTGAGGTGGTGTTTTCACTGCAAGCATTCATGGTTTTCTTACCATTACATGTTCATTGCCGAAATATGCTGTATGTCCTCAAGGACTAGAAGAGTGTTTTGAAATATGTTGTTAACATCCGTCTACACCCTCCACCTACTCTTTTATTGACAGGTTTTTATGTCACAGACTTACAAAGCACTGTCCTCTACAGCTAACATAAAGGTATACCTTGTCAATGTGTGCTCCTGGTGTGCAACCTTCATGCATGTTGTGATAGAACATGTGACCTATTGCTCTACAATGCTACCAGTGGTGAAAAACTCCACAGGTCACCTTTAATAGACCTGAGATATAAATATGGTACCCCAGGGATTTTGGTTTACAACCCCTTAAGGTCAAGCAATGTTGTGGCGTCATGTTGGTTTGAGGGTTTAAGCACCATGTTATAGATTCGTCACCAGTTATTTATCATTCCCCATTACGCTCTCATTTACTCTCACATCTCTACTATCTACTGTCTGACAAAGACATGCAAATGCCCCTATAATACTTGAAAAGAAAAAAAATTAAAACAATATTTATTTGTAACTCCTTGTTTTAAGTTGGATGTGATTGATAGTTGTGGCCACTTTTCTCTTATAACGTTCTTAGATTGTTTGAATATATTTTAGAGGCCTGTAGAAGTAAAAATATCTTTGATTCTTCAAAAAAAGCCAAGTTCAGAGAAAAGGCAGAAAACGTTTTAGCATAATAATGTGTAGCAGAGCAGTTGTTATCTTTTTGCTTTCCTGTTAACCATCTGTTTTTCTGAAAGTAACGTTTTACATGTGTTAATTGTTTTTATAGCCAATGGGAACGGACTGTAACATAACTGAGACCTTCACCGACTTCCTCAGTTGCCTCTAGCAGCCTGCGGATGGACTTCTGTGTGCCGTGTCTTCCAGGAAAATTCAAAGAATCTGACGTTATGTGCGTTCTCAAGGGTCTCACCTTTCTTCAGCGCAGTCACAGCACTAAAAGTGTCCAACACTAGCTAACGATGCTAACATCAACAAAAGACAAGCACAGCAGAGTTCACATACGCTGCTGTGCCTGGGCAGAGATGGACCTTCAGTTCGGGCTGTAGCAACATGAATTCAGCCAGTCTGTCTAGTTTATCTTAGTCAAGTCAAGTCAAGTCAGGATTTATTTCTAGAGCACATTTAAAACGACGGCTGTCAACCAAAGTGCCATTTTTTTAAATCTTAGGAGCTACCGTCCACTCTCCCACTGTCTAAGTGGTATCTTAGTGGTGAGGAGAAAGGTAGACCCACTGTGCGGTGCACGGAGCAGCTGATTTTTGCTTCATTTGTGGTCTGATAAACAGTAAACCCATCAAATTCAGCGCCCCACATCATAATTCCAGCCCTTATCGGTACTGGAAGAAAACAATCATAACATCAGATGAAACACTGACGTCAAATACATCGTGACATTGTAGCTCTAGCTGGCTGTTGTTTGCTTGTTAACACGGACAAATTGCTAGCTAGCTAACATAGCTAAATACTGCATTGAGTGGATAATGTTAGCTAATTTATCCAGACTCCTGGGGCTGGTTTACAAATTATTTCATCAACTACCATTAGGGAAGCAACCAACACCAGATCCATGCAGTGTAGCTACATCATAGCAAGCTGGCTAACCTTAGCTTGCTTGCTCGCTAATGTAATCTGTTGGCTAATTAATTATCAATTTACCACACCAGCTAACGTGATCCAGGATACTAACTAAGATGAAAAAAGATGTAATACCAAGCAAAGGTGTATTACTAATAATAGTGTTCTACTAGCCAAGAGTAATGCAAGGCAGGGGCAGCTAACTAGCTAAGGTAACCTAGGCTAATAATGTGATATGATGACAAATTGATCTTCAAACATACAGATTTTCACCAGATATATTAAACAGCTTCAATCCACAGATGACAGACAGCTGTAAAAGTCTCTTTTAGATTCACTCAATGTGTGAGTGTGTTTTACAGTAACCTTGCCAAAGCTCCAACTCTCTGGAGCTTTGTCTGAATGAATGACAACATCATACTTTATGTTTGTGAGTGTGTGTTTGTGTTTGTGTGTATGACTGGGGATGCAGGGGCCTTGTCCCTCCATAAAGTGCGCTGACAGCACAATCATAAGAGGACAGAAGCGGAGGCTGTGCGTATAAAGATGCTCAGTTTGTGTGTCTTACTTGAGTGTCTCGGCCAAGTAAAAGCTCTGCTGCACGTCGTCGTGGTTGGGAGATGAAGAGTAGACGTCTCTGATGCCGCTGTAGCCTCCTTCTACTTTACAGTGCTGCTCCAAGGCCTAAATGAGGGACGGTGATAGAGATACAGGACAGGAAGAGAGAGAGACATCAGTGACTTGCAACATCAATCAAGCTCTTTATGTACTTAAAATATCACTAAACCTCAGGGTGGATATTTGCTAAATATAAAAACAAGTTAAATAAACTGACCTCTTGTGAGCTTCCTTCCTGATTTGTGTTGTTTTTAAGAACATTTGAAAAACTGCCAAATAATTCAGTGATAGCTTATGTGCCTTACATTATTGACAGAAAATCTAATTGAATTCCACTTGCAGTACAAGAACATTTTGGTCCAAACTGCCAGGCTCTTGCTAAACACGCTATGACAAGAAGCAGTTTTTCAATTCAATTAACAGATGTACCTGAACAGCCTCCCAGCCCCACTCCCTGTATTTGGGGTCGTGGGTGAACCTCCACATGTACATGTAGGTCTCTATGACCTCCGGACGGAGGATGAAGTATTTCTCATTCTGGCGGGTGGCGATGGCCTCGACTCCTCCATCGAAACGGAACGCCTCTGGGCCCAGCTTCAAAGCTAGAGAGGAGAAAATATTGTAAATGTAAAGTGTGCAGGTGTAAGGATTTTGAATTGTGACTGATTTTCTAACCTTTGACTTTATAGTTTATGTTATTAATATTCATCCATAATGCTTCCCTATTTTACTTGTTTTACAATTTCATTTGATAAACAATGTTGAAGTGGTGATGTTGCCTTTAAAACATGGTGACTGATGTGAGAAAAAAAGGATAATTAGATTGAAGATGAAAAATGGCATATGGCTGTGATTAAAATAAAAGACTTTTCAATAAGAACACTTGTCTGTGAATTTACGCTAATCTGATGACAAGTGCAGCATTCAAAAATCTGACATCCCTACTTAAGAGCAGATGCTGTCATTGTAAGAAATGTAACTTGAAAATACAATGAGAAATAACTTTCTGAAATGAGCAATATGGCATAGTTCAGTATTTAGAAAAATTCGGTTCCCAGTAATTATTCCATCCAGCAGCTGTCCATCTGGATATTAATATGACTCTTTAAATAAGACTTAAACTATCATTTCTAATACATTTTGATAGAATTTTTTTTTTTGGGACTATAAAAAATGACAGCAATAAACTAAAGAAAATGTGACTGAACTCTTAATCCAAACTGGCTGTCAAATTTAAAACCAAAGTGATCAATTAAATGGGAAAACAGGAATCATTTCATCATCTTCCGTGTGTACATTTTTACCTGTTCTGGCGTAAGACTCATGACAGGTCCGGGCGATCTCAGCAGCCTGCTCCATCTGGTGGCCCGTCTTGTCGCTGGGCGCCCCATCAGCACCCAGAGCGATCATGCCGCCTGCGAAACAGGTCAGGTGACCCATCTTATGCTCCAGCAGCCCTCCCTTCCACTCCGCTATGTAGGTCAGCCCACCGCTCGACTTCCTCATCAGGTTGGTTTCTATTGCCTGAAAGACAGTGGTGAAAGGTTTTATTGGCTGAATTAGGTTTGATCCTTACGTCTGAATCATACATGTGATGATACAGACATGAGTTAAATATTTATCCCATAACCTGTGATCATCCTCCTTTCATTACCAGGAAAATCTGAGAGTAGCTTTAGAGATAACTATTGTAAAATTCTTTGTATTGCAGCTGCACCTGTTTCTCCATTTCAAAGACAGCTGGTTATTATAGTTGCTTTAAAAGGGACCTATTATGGCTTTTCTTTTTTTTCTGTTATATGTAATGTGACAGTGTGAGATGTTCATATGAAACAAGGCCAAAGTTTCAAAAAATGAGGAGCAGAACCCTCACACTTCAGACCCTCCTGAATACTTATGTCCGCACCTGCTCTAGGCACACTACTGCAAGTGTATGCATTATGTAGCCTACGCTGCTACATGTAGCTACATGCTAAAGTCAGGGAAACATGTAATCTTGGCTGCCAATGTTATTAATTTCCCCCTGATTTTGGACCTGCTAGAACATGTCCAGTTTTATTTAAATACTTTTATTTATTGATTGATTTTTAATGGGAGAGACTGCTGTTACACACAGTTATTCCTCGGCTGAAAGTGCACTGCTACATGTAGCTACATGCTAATGTCAGGGAAAGGTGTAGTCTTGGCTGTCGATGTTGTTAATTTTCCCCTGATTTTGGATTATATACCTGCCAGAAAATGTCCAGTTGTCTTTAAAAACTTTTATTGATTGACTGATTGATTTTTAATCGGAAAGAGTGTTGCTACACACAATCATTTCCCAGCTGTAAGTACGCTGCTACATGCTGACGTCAAGATACACAATCTTGGTTGCTGACGTTGTTAGTTTCCCCCTGATTTTGGATCTCATTCCCACTGGAACAAGTTTAGTTGTAAAGATTTGGGTTAAGAAGCTTTTATTGGGGATTCTTCACAGTAGGAAGTGCGGCTATTCACTGCTACAGTCATTGTGCACCTGCAATGACGGTCAAGATGCGGAAGACGTGGATACACTGACCAATCAGAGCAGACTGGGCTTTTTCTGGAGGGGGGCTTCAAGAGACAGGTTGTAAAACAGAGTGTCTCAGACAGAGGGTCAATACAAATGTTCCAGCACAGACAATATGAGGGAAATGCAGTGTTCTTTGAACATTAAATCATGTAAACATCTTCTAGTAGACACTTAAAATACAAGTATGAACCTGAAAATTAGCATAATAGGTCCCTTTTTACTTAAATAGAATTAAACTTATTTTACCTTTAAACCAGCCTACGATATATACCATTTACTTCTTTTACTTTTAAGATATCTGCTACAACCTTGATACAACAAAGCTTAATGGTGCTTGGTTTTTGTGGCTCAAAGCAACAATCTTTTAAAGCTGAACAGCAACAGTTGTTTCCAAATATAATGTTAAGTTACACATTTCTTGTTGCTACCAGTTTGACAATCATAATTTCAGCTGTCTATCTAACTTCTATGTATATATACAAACAATTAAAATGTATATATGTGTGCTTGTGACGTGAATTGTTTCATTCATAAAGACAAGATGGCTTCCTTCTACACATGTTTGGATTGGAGCACAAGCTTCAGAACAAAACACAGATCTGGAGGACACTGTTCACCACAAGGTCTGTGTATTATTACAGGTAACCATTGCTGCAAAGACATGATGACTCTGGATATATTTTGGGTGGCTCAGACAGTATAGAGCTGCCACAGGTTATCGTATCAGTGTAGTGCTGTGACTCAGATATTCACCCTGTTGCTGCTCTCTCTCTTCCTAGGATTCTTCTTGGCAAATAAATCAAGAGCGCCTATAATCCTTGGAGATCTGGAGGGATTATGGGTAAAGTATCCCTGCATGGTTAATTCTCTTCTTATTTCAGTCGCCACATAATATATTTGCTCCCCAGCGTGTTACAGAAAAACAATTGGAGAGTCAGCCCTCTCCAGATGAGACCCGTCGCTTGTCACCACGACTTAAGTTGACAATTTATTTAAACAGAGAAAAGCATTCTGCATGTGTGTGTTGTCTATCTATTCACTTTAGGAGGCTGTAGATTCATCTGCTCCCTGTCTTTGTCTTCTTATATGAAAGTGTGTTTTTCTTTGTCTGTGCCACCATCTCTCCGTCTGCTCAAACTTACTATCTGGCTCCAAAAGATTAAAGAGGAAACACTGAATATTTGAACATTTTGGCACAGCAGTGGTCCAAGTGAAAGACAGTGAACACTTGATCACAAAATTACCACTTAAAGCAAAATAAAAATCTCCATAAGTCAAACAAACCTAATTTAGTCTAACACCAATTACAATCGTAGTCACCCCAGAAGGAATTTATGGCATTAAAACGCTCATCACTTAAATTATTCCTTTTATTATCTCATGTGCAAGAGCTTCAAGGTTATTTTGCCAACTAGATTCCGGTAATATCCCCCCTGCAGGGAGAAATAAATACAACAGCAAGACCACTTTTCAGGCATTAGAGCTGACCTCGTGTTTGTTGTCCACTATTATCACACAGCCATTTATTATGACTCCGAGGGTGCATGAGGGATGCAAAATCCTGTGGAGAAAATCCATGCAGCTTCCCATCTGTAAACAGCATGTTCAGAGCCTGATTTTGGCCACTCAATGACAACAACTTCCAGTTAGAGGTCACTGGCTATGTATTATGCATTCATAGTTTCTAGTGGCTGCCCATGTAGAGTTTAGGTTTTCACATATTGATACGCTGAAGCTGAAATTGAGGCAACAGACCAGTTCTCAGTGGGAGAAGAAGTGCAACAGATTGGAAATTACAGCCCATAGAGATCAGTGCTGTAACATGGTGTGATGGTTGGGACAGATAAGGTGCTTCAACCCCATTCACAGATGGTGCGTTTAGGGACCTGCAGACAGGTGACGTGATGGTTTCTGTTTCAGTGGTACAATTACAGCTGCTAGAAAATAAACCCACAAACTGATTTTTTTTTAAAATTCATGTTCAACTGACACTAAAAGTTTTTAAACCTTTATGTACTCTCTATCAAAAGTTAGTATTCGAATTGGTTTATTTGTTTTGTGCACAATACTATAAGTCAGACGCACAGTTAGGAAGCTCACCCTCTTTAGGCTAACTGTTAATATGGTACAGCTGACTTTCTGTAGACTGAGGATTAGGCTGAAGAGGCTGAAGAAGAAGATGATAAAGAAATGTAAGAAAGGAGAAGATGTAGCTGAAGAAAAAGCTGAGAGAGTGGAAGCTGTAGAAGAAGAAAAAGAATAATAATAATAAGAAGAAGCTGAAGAAGAACAAAGAGAGGAAGCTGGAGAAGAAAAAGCTTAAGTAGAAGAAGCTGAAGGAGAAAAGGAAGAAGCTAAAGTAGAAGAAGCTGTGGAAACTAAAGAAGAAAAAACTTAAGTAGGAGAAGCTTAAGGAGAAGAGTAAAAAGCTGAAGTACAAGAAGCTGAAGAAGAAGAAAAAGCTGAAGTACAAGAAGCTGAAGAAGAAAAAGAAAAAGCTGAAGAAGAGGAAGAAAAAGCTGAAGTAGAAGAAGCTGAAGAAGTAGCTGAAGAAGAAAATTAAAAAGCAAAGTAAACTAAGCTGAAGAAGAACAAAAAGCTGAAGTAGAAGAAGCTGAAAAGGAAGTGGTGGTGGTAAAATGTGAAGTTTGACTTTAACTACCTGACAATAATTGTTTGGCACAATGTCCATTACAGTTAAAAGCCCAAAGTGACACCAAATATTTCATTTTGTCTGACCAACAGTTTAAAGACATTCAGTTTGCCATCACATAAAACAGAAAGGCAGCAAATCCTCACAAGACATAGTCTGAACCAGAGAATATTTGGGATTTTTGTGTGAAAAACTGATTTATTAATTATCAAAATAGTTGCAGATCAACTAATCGTTGCAGCTCCAGTGAGGTCTATGAGTGGGTCTAAGAATAAATCTACCTCCTGTTTCATACTCCAAGAGTCAAAGTCACCTTTAGACTTATTGAAGAGATTGCGTGTGCATGTGTGTGTGTGTGTATGTATGTACTACCTGCAGGGCATCATAATACATCTTCTTGCCCTCCTCGTCAGTCTTGTCAGACATCAGCCAGGCCTTGAGCAGGTACTCATAGAAACTGTCGCCTAGGCCACCCACGGACACATGATCTGCAACACACAGATAAAGGATTATAACACACACGCACGCACAGGCCTCCTATATGTATGCTGTTTGATACTGCAGCTGTTGGACCATCCATAGATCACCCACACAAGACACGGGGTGAGATACATGTGTGTAATATATAAACGGGAAAATACCTACAGTCTGTGATATACTACAGGGTTATGTGCATGCATGTGTGTGTGTGCGTGTGTGTGTGTGTGTGTGTGTAAAGGGGTTGTTATCGTAGATGAGCCTCCAGCCAGCTGAGCTGTACTTTTGTGTTTGCCCTCCTGATTGTCAGTGAAGGCTCATCCATATGCATGTGTCATTAACAGAGTCCAGCCCTGTTTGTGGTGTGCAGAGATTAAATGTCAGCTGTGATCATCTTGAAGAGAAAAAAATAAAAAGGAGCCAGGTGGTGAAGACGGGTTGGTTTTGAGCCAATAAGAGTACCTGGCCTCCTGCAAATATGATATTAAAACCAGGAATAAGAACACTGTGCGATCGAGAGAGATGACACAAGCTTAACATACAGTAGAGCATCTGCTAAACAAAACAACAACTGTCTGATGATAAAGCAATTACAAATTCATGTACGAATCAGGGATGTCAGTTTGTGTTAATTTTGCTTGATAGCCTGACACCAATTAACAGCTAACTAACCAGTTAATTTTCAAGGAAAAAAAAAAAAAAAAAAGCAAATTGACATGAAATTTAAGACGCCTTTACTTTTAGTTTACGCTCCACTGACTCAGTGAACTTTAGCATCACATTTCAAAGCACTATCCATTCAGAGGTGGTAAAATTTTAATGTTTTGTGATGTAAATGTCTTGCCTTTTATTTTGTTTTTTTTTTGTTGGCTTTACTGACAGACAGCCATATTAACATGCAGAAACAGTGCCCACTGCCCACTGTCCAGCCTCTACTGGTTAGCTAACTGGTTACCTAATGTGCTTATTGGTGATTACCACCACCTGGTTGCTGCAGAAACATAGTAGCCACGTTCTACTGGTTAGCAAACGTTAGCCTTGGTCATACTGCACTGCATACCATCCGAGTTGGGTGGGAGCTAGCTGCAGAAACATAGTAGCCACCCTCTGCCCTGGTGAGTAAGCGGCTTCTTTTTGAGCCGCAAAACCCCTTTTGGATTTTTAACTTTGTTAGCACCACTGGCCGTGCTGACAATGCTAACAGAGCTAATGCTAAAGAAGGTTCACAGCTCAAATATGAGCCACTTAATGACCAGGCCGACTTGGGAGGGGACCAGAGGGCGGGTACCATGTTTTCACAGCAACACAGTTGGGTCAGGACTGTATTCCGAGCAGTAATTGCCAAATAAGCAATGCAGTACACTGTATCCTATCCAAACATGTTAACATAGCAGCGGTTTGGATTAAACATAAAAAGTTGAAATATGACGCCGACTTCCATGTATGCACCGTATGTGAAAGAGACAGGGTAAGCAGTTCTGTGAGGCTGTGTTGGAGAGATATTTTTCAAACAACATTAGGCTGCAAACATCCCTAGGTCATAATTTATTTAACAAATGCATTCCCATCACTATTGCATAATGTCTTTCTAGATGAAAAACCCTCTCTGCCTAAGACATGCATGAAAGCTTTTTGTGTGTGTGTGTGTGTGTGAGGACTTTTTTTGTTGTTGTTGAAACTTGCTGTTTCTATTCAGCATTCCTAATTGAATATGTCACAATTTGCATAAAATACTTGGATGAAAACAGAGTTACTGGCTCTGGTTAAGAGTGTCAGCTAAATGCCAACAATTATAACTGTGGATGTGCTTTCAGTAGCTTTATTCAATGTTTTATGCATTAGATAATAAAGTAAGTAGACCAGAGGTGCAGGTCCGTATTTAACCATCACAGATACTAACAACCCTCCAATCAAGGCCTGGGTATCAAAAACAATATCAGACAGACTCTAATAAATTCTGAAGCATAGCAGTGGATATAAAAACTAAGTAATAAAACATGATCAAAGGATTTCTAATTTCATGCCACAACTTTCTTGTGAAAATCAAGACAAAATATGCCCTGATTTAATGTAGAACAGCGTCTAACCTGAACAAACATGACACCTTTGCAAGGCGAAATGGATATTAAAGCATATTAAGCATGAAAAATAATTAATTTTCATCCTTTCAAAACTGAAGTGCTCACAAGCTGCAAGAAACTCTCAGCACATCCTAACAACCTCAGAGACACTACTTACTTTTCCACCTCTGCATGTGTCCTTTCCCATGACTCAAACACCACAGTCTCCCAACAATGAATTACTAAGAACATAATGTGTCTGTACTATTTTGTATGCAATATACTGTTTCATACAAAGTCAGTTTTTAATCCATTGTTAGTATAATTTGCCTAATCTCTGCAGTTCTTAGTAGGTGGCAGAAATGAAAACACAGCAGGCTAAAGGATCATTTTTTCTGATGTTCCTCATGTTGTGTTCAGGTCCTGGGGCACCATACTTCCTGGCACTATTTGGTAAAAATTGCCCACTAAAGACCCAGAAATTGGTTTCAGGAAAATTGGACTTTCATTTGACAGGGGATGAGAAATATCACTCATATGTTACTCTGCTAACAGTCTGGGTTGCCATGTTGAATATGTATTGGGCCGTGAGCTTGCCAAAAGATTTAAGGACTAGTTTGACAATTTGGGAAATATGCTTATTTTCTTTTATGCCGAAGATCTACAACACTCTTAAGTTGCTGGAGAATATCAATACCATTCTTATATCTATATCTGTATTTTATATATGAGCCCAATACCAAAAAAATGGTTATCTTAGCTTAGCATAAAATGTTTGTGTGAAGTTCCTCTCTAGACATTGATTAAACCCCTAAAATCTCACTTCTGTTGATAAAAATGACTTAGATTTAGAAGTTTTATCTATGAAAAATGCCCCTTCATGCCTTAAAATGGATTTCAGTCAGGAGCACTTTAGTCAAAGAAAACTTTATTTCCATTTGCAGTATTATATATGGCTGTATGGCTCTATTCTGGGGCCTCTCTGGCTTTTCTCGGGCCTACACAGAAAGCCTCTTCCACGTGCCTATGTGGAAAGCATTAAGGCAGAGAGAGCACACCTCCCTGCCCTTCCATGCACAAACAAGGACAGCCTGAGGCAGAGAGCAGACCTCCCTGTCCTTCCATGCGCCTACATAGAAAGCCTAAGGCAGTAGCAAAGACCCCTCAGGAACAGAACAGAGCAGTATCAATGACAAACAGAAATGACATTGATAAGTCAGACACAGCATGAAAAGGAGGAGCTGGGGCAGAGGTGGGTTACAAAGTGGCTTGCAGAGGAAGCAATAAGCAGTTTATAGAAATTCATAGTATCAGGACAAAACCCTTGAGATGTATTATCTTTTTTTTCAAGGGGGTCCCAAAAAGTTGACACGTTTCTTAGGTTTGTGATGTAACAAACCCTGGAAGTCTAAGTTTGTGTTTTGAGATTGCCATTGGCACACTGCAGTTCCAAGGCCCAAATGCCCAGTCTGCTTAAATTGCTAATGACACACCTTATAGCATATAAAAACACCATATGGACATGTTAACCAGGTTAAAAACTTGATACTCAATGGAGATGGTCTTTTATGGTGTATAACCAATGATTTGTGTTTTCAGAAAGGTTATGAGTCAGACTATTTCTTGTCTGAGAACACTGACTTCCTGGAGTCTCTGCAGCCAATGACAAGAGAGAACTGTTTCCTGGCTGTGGTTTCATATTTACTGCACTTAGTATTGCCAATGTTTTCATCTAACTCTCTGCAAGAAAGCAAATAAGCCTTGTCCCATAAAGGTCAAACTATTCCTTTAAGAACTTTATAATCTGATGTAGCTGTGATGTCGAGGTCTGTCATTTTGAGTTTGTTCTGACGTCCAATTTCTGCTCTCTAGTGGTCAGAAATCACTTAAAGCTGCTTTAAGAATGGGCTGAAAAATGGATTTTGATATCCAGCCCTTCTCCTGCCACTTGTCACTGTCACTTTCATTATATCTACTCAGCTGGCAGTTTTCTGTGACGTACGACAAGTGCGATTATGAGGCTTTTACTGCTGGTTCCTGTCCCCTCCTTACAATTCTTCTCTATTATACTGTATATCTCTCTCTCTGGAACTCCATACGGTTCCTGTCCCCTCCTTACAATTCTTCTCTATTATACTGTATATCTCTCTCTCTGGAACTCCATATGTTCCTCTCTTTTCTCTCCTCTTCCTCAAAGTCTCAGCTCTCTATCATTATCATCCTCACCTGTTAAGCTACACGGCTTGAAGAGCCTGATAATCGATTAAAAATTATACCCTGTTACCACAGCCTGTCAGAATGGTGGACAGGTGAGCAGACACATGATGTTAAAGATAGGAACTGGGGGGTGGAGCAAGTATGGAAATACTTGACAGTGACACAAGTAAAAAAGGGGTTCCAGCAATGTAAAGAGAGTCAACAAGGTTCAGACAGAAAGAGTGATGAGACGTGACGAGAGACAGAAAAGGAAAAGGAGTGGACGTGACAATAAAGCCATTCAGCAACACTGTCTCCACTGCAAGAGAGTAAAATCAATCATTCTTTTTTCCTTGCTGATTGTTCTTATGTGGTCAGTCACTCACCACATATGACTGTGATGTCAAAAGAAAACCTAAAGGTCAAGAGTGTAGAATTTAATGGCATCTACTGTACCAATGACGTTGCAGAACTGAAACTTCTCCTGTCTTTTAGGTAACACCATCAAAAAATAAATACATCTATTTATCACAACTTCTCAAAAACCAAAAGCTTTTGAAAATTTACTATAACAGAGGACAAAGAAAACAACCTTACTATCATAATCAGGCATAATCAGGAGGCTAAAACCAGTGAATTTTAGTTTTTTTTATTAAATGGTCTGCAGGACAAACTGATTATCAAATAGTTACTGATCAGGTTTGATCTACTAATTCATTCACTGACTTATCATTTCAGCTCTGCTTATCATAGAAGGTTTCTAACAAAAACAAATGGCTCTTGAAGATCTATCAGGAGCTCCAGAAAAAGTGGTAGGAGATAACTCGTGTGACATAACTGGGAGTAAGTTCATCACTTAAAACTCAAATCAAAGCAGGAGCCAGTGAAGTGGTTGTAAAAATAATATTAATAATGATTACCAATAATAATTTGCATTTCTGGTTTTAGTCAGAACAAATTACAGGTGTAAAATAGTTTTCTTTAAAACAGCAGCACTGAATAATCCAGACAAGTGGTAATTTGCATGCATTAGTGTTACAGCGTCATCTTGGGAAGGAAAAGGTCGGACCTCTGTGACATTATTCCAGGGATAAATGCTAATTTTATTAATGTTTCCGACATCAGTCTCGACATCCAGGTTACTATTAACCCAAAGATTTCAGTCTGTGATTTTCATTTCAATCAAACTGTATTTAGATGTTGAATTACCATCTCTTTCTCCATCTTTGTTTAATTTCTATTCTTCTGCAGGAAATCATGAGTCTTTTATTTGGGTTGGCAAAACTTGTAAGTGTGGCAGCAGAGCAGAAAGTATTCGGGCACAATGGCGGTTTTAACAGGGAGAGGAAATATTAAGCATGCAAACTAAATGTTTACTCTATCTTTAACAGGTGAAGGACAAAAGAAGCAGAGAAAACAGACCCATTTTTCCTGACGTTTACCATCTTAGGTTTTTTTCCACATGCACATGGGCATTTTTGAAAAGGGTGTTTTTCCTTCCTTTGCTCTCAAAAAAATAAAATAATGTAAAATAAATGAAACAATTTCTGTCAAAAAGTAAACACAAAAACACAAGTGAAGCACTGTCGAGACCTTGCCAAACTAACAGGTGGCAATATAACCCTAACCCTAAAGCCAAGTTGGCCAGTATCGCAAAGGAGAATAAGATAAGCCTAAAAAAAAAAAAAAAAAAAGAAGCTATTACCAGAAAGCTAAGTGAAGGAGTGGCCTCTGTAGTACATTGTGATGCCTCTTTTCCTCAATACAGTGGAAGAATAACACTGATGATGGAGAACCAAGTTTCTAGAAGTACAGAGGGAGCTGCACTGATCACGTGTTTCACATGCATGTGTGTAGCCTAAACTAGTTTTCACAAGGATTAGTAATCACACCTCAAAGATAAAATCAGTTTGTCCTGCTAAATGCTTTGTGGCAGCAATTAGACAAAAATAATAATAAGGGGAGCAAACACTGGTGCTAAAGAGCAGTGTTTCCACTCAGGTGTTGCTGTGACACTCAAGTACTACACAAGAGGGAAATGCAGGCAAAGGGCAAGACAGAAACAAATGAATGGGATGTGATAGAGAGGTGAAGAGGACTTACGTTGGCCCCACTGGCCGCTGTTGGGGTTCAGGTAGTTGGGGTACAGCCCCTGGGGTTTGTCCAGGCGATTTAGTACTTTCCGGATGTTCATTACCTAATGAATAAAGAAAAGAGCACACATGTAACCAGTAAACCTCACTTCAAACAACTGTTATAAACGTGACATAATCAATATCTGTACAGAAAAATAAGGTGACAGGTTGAAGAGGCTGAACTGCAGTTTTCATTCCTCCCCATCTTTCTTAGCTCTCTGATATTACAGACACTTCTACAGTGCAAGACTGCAAGTGGAAATCCTGCACACTTGCAACCCATTAACTGTGAAAACACGAATATCATCTCATCTAAGGTGTGAACGTTACCTTCTGTGCAAACTCAGGATTCCCTGAGAGCTTGCTGAGGTGCATGAACTCCAAATGCAGCGTGCCATACTCTGCCAGGATGCTGCTGCCGCCTGATGCCCAGGGCCAGTTCCTACCAATACCACTGGACAAAGATAAAACAAGAAGGAGACAGAGGGTTAGAAAACAGGACAACAATGAGACTGAACCCCAGCTGATGGGTTAAAGAGCCCCACAAAGTTTGACAATTCATCCTTTTCATTTGAGAAACAAGCCAAACTTCTTTTAACTTGTATATATTTTATATTAATTTTTACAAAGACCCACAAGTGCTTTGTTAGCAAAAACACAAGAATACAGTATGAGTCATGTTCGAAAAGCAATTCACAAGCCTACAGAAAAAAAAAAACCCTGCCTGTCTCGATGCTAAACTGACAGCTGAAAAGAGGCGATAAATCCTCAAAAAGTCAGCTTAACACTCCAAGTGACTCAGCAGCTGTACTTTAAACTGTGAAGACTACTAAAATGTTCCCGTAATTTACATGTTATTTTAGAAAGCCGTTTTGCTTCAGTGACATTTACAAATAGATTCTTTCTTTAATGACACTAAAAGCTAACTTCACACTCCATCCGTCATATTTATGGGTGCATTCGTTTATTTTTTTCTCCCACAGACTTGACTTTGGCAGCTCATCTCATCCTCTATCTGTCAGTCATTGCTTGCTGGACCCCACCCTCTCCCTTGAGTGTAGTGGCGATGACGTTGCCTTGACTGCATCTGGCTATATGTGAGTGTTTCCAACCTCTGGCATGCTTGACAAGGACAGAAGACCCATCAACAGGGTGTATACTGTATGTGTGTGTGTGTGCGTGTTGGATCATTAGAGCCACTGACAGATCACTTCCAGGCTAAGGACTGATGACTCTGGTGGCGACGCTTCAAGAGACTACTCATGAATACATATTAACAATTCACTACACTGTGAAACACGCACCGGGATGTGTGCGCTACACCAACTACATGTGGACACGAGCCACACACACACACACACACACAGGAGACATCCAACAAATGAGGAAAAAAAAGAGGTGGAGAAGGAGTGTGAATTGGGAGAAGTGCCATATACACACACACATTGCTTCAAAGAGGTGGATGAACATACTAATTATCCCCCCCTTCAACTCATCATGCTGCACAAGCCGTAATTTGTTTCCCATTACACCGTGGATTTAATCAAGTCAACCAGACACCGAGAGGACCACCACAGCATCAGGCAGCCGGCAAAAAGACAGAGATCAGGGTCAGAGAACACAATATGCGGAAGAAAAATCCCATCACTGTAGACCTGATTAAGTTTGGAGCTGTGTTTGTTAGAGTAAAAGTTTTAGTGTTCCGCTACTTCCAGGAGAACATTATTCCTTTATCTCCACAACACTCTCCTCTTCCCCTCGGTCAACTTGTACGCTTGATCTGTCTATCCATCTTTTGCAATCCTTTTAGAAACCCTGTGATGAACGATAAATCCCTTCTCCTGGTAGGGCGGAGGCGTGGAGGTAAACACACACCTTTCCAGCTCACCCCTGTCCAGCCCAATCCCTCTCAAAGCCGTGCTGTGAGACAAACTAAATCCCTGTTAAGGAGAACAAAACAAAAGACAGCAGGGAAAAGCTGCTGTGTAAACCAAACAGACACAAACCAATGTGGGGCAGATAGAGAGTAGAACTGTGGAGACAGACGGATGAGGGTGTGTTTAGAATATCATCAATCTGGCCTGGGTGTCTCTGTGTTTCAGAGAGATAAATTCAGCATCATTTGAGACCTCTAAAGCCGGCTGGACCTTAATTAGAAAATGGGGAAGTTTTAAAAATCAGGGCTGTCAAACCCAGTCTACTTGTGTGAACACAGCTATTTAAGATATTAAACTATTTGGGAAAAATGGGGTACTATAAATTGTAATTAATAAAATATAACTTTTCAAAGAAATAAAACATTCTTCATCTTACAAATACAAGCTGCATTCACCCTTGACCCTTCAAAACAGCAGCAACAGTCTTAATTAGCCCAAAATTACCATTAGCAAATGTTAGATAGATAATGCCATAACTTGTGGTTATGGTTTAGCCAAAGTTACACAGGCTCACTTTAAAGGAATACTTTATCCTCAAAACAACCATTTATATATCAATATTCACCCTGTGTTACATTGAATTTGTGAGGAAAACTATGTCTTTCTCGCTTGCCGCCATGGTGAACAAAGAATCCAAAAACTGATAAAATTCTTGATGAATTTAACTAAAGGGTACCATGTTTAACAACACCAAAACATTATCAAAACATCTGTTTCGAAACTCTCACACAACTCATGCAGCATTACCCAGGTCTCATTTATCCAGTCATATGCTCAGTACTTCCCAAACACATGCATTTTCCCTAAAAGCTTACAATGACAACATTTCCCCAAAGGGTAGTGTGTCTGGGCAAGCACAAGCATTTGAACGCTGCTTGTGTATTCCATTAATCAGAGTTCAAACATACCACCCTTCCACAGGCGCACTACTCGTCCATGCTTGAGACTTTTTATGTGGAAGTGTTTCAACAGTAAGGTTTTACCAAAAATACATGTGTTTGGAAAGTACTTGTTTTGCTGCTCTTTAATCAGCAAGAATTTTCTTTGTTTTTGGATTCTACGTTCACTGTGGAGGCATGTGAGCTTAATTCTTCACAAATTTAACACAGCACAGCCGGAGTAGCTAAAATTGTGTGTGAAGTATTCCTTTAAGGCAGTGGTTTTCAACTGGTTGGTCCGGTCCAAAAGTGCATCACAAACCCAAAAAACATCAATAAAGAAATGAGGGTTAGTTTGAAATAAAATGCATCGATTTGTCTGAGTCCTTCCTGTGGCTTCTTGCAATAACAACCCACAGTGAGTGAACTGTGATTCAAATAATACATTAATGCTGATAACAACACTGGGTCAAGGAGCTGCCTCTGCTCCATCTTAGGTGAAATGAACCTGCTTCAATAGCTACTAAGAAGCATTCACGTCTGTTTTCTAATGGAAACTCTCTGTTGTTTCAGTCACTTCCTGTACTGGCGCTGGAAACTGGCAGTTATCCACTGGCGTACAGCACAGTACAACTATATTAGTCCATCTGATGGGAGTCTACTGTTGTGTTTGACTACTGATGCGGATGTCCTGGCCCAGTTTCCAGAGCACTGTTACCAACTAGCATGCTCTACATCCCTTTTCTCACATGGGATGTGATGAGACTTATTACAAGCTCTGAGCTATAAAAACAGTGTTTGGTTTATGACCCCTCCTTGCACTGCAGATTATACTGTAATATCTTTAAAAGAAAAATACTGCACAGCTGGTCAAGGTTTGAGCTCCTTTCCTCACATAAGCCACAACTGGCTTTCAGCATCAATTTTAAGAAATTATTTGGCAATAACATCTACTGTTGACTGTGTTTTTCAATCTCAGTTGGCTTAATTTTCACAACAGTCAGGGGTATGAAGATTCATATCAGAAGCTGGCTGAATATAAAGTCTCAGTTTGTTGAAGTCAATTTATTAACAGGAGGCAGAGTTCTGTTTCTCTCTCTTTGTCTGCATGCTTTAAACCAAACAGTAGTAATGTAATGCAGCACACTGAAACACATTCAGATTGGAAATGTTAATTAAATGTTGGTGACCTAGAACCAGAGGACTTTTTAGAGAGCTTATACAAAGCTCAGACCAATGCATCAACGCTGATATTGAACTTTCATTATAAATCAAGAGATCAGCTGACAACATCCATCGCTGATAAGACTGATGTGATGCAGTGTGTTTGGCTAATAGGTGTCCATGCCCATAGATTTTAATCAATTTCTGAGCTCATGTTTCATCCTGTTTCATAACCCTTATCAGGAAGATGTGAAATCAGGCCAGTAGCAATTAAATTAATGGTGTTTTTGGTTTAGTCTTACCAATACTGTTCGTTGTCATGTGCTATATTTTGTTAGTTTAAGAGGACGATTCACCCATCCCAACAGGGACCAGAAATACTTTCAAATCTCCATGCCATGACACCTGGGAAAAACCTGGGAAAATGCCATCTGCTTAGGAAGACCATAAATGGACTCTGTTCTTTTAACTCATGTTTGTGAGGTCACAAATTAAATGTCAATCTCTACATTTGTCCAGTGTCATGCTGAAACAAGTTTTGAAAGCGAACAAACTCGAGGTTCCCAACTGGTGTAGTCACAGGGTCCAGATTTCTCCTCAGTCATTACTTCAATGTCAACAAAGTTTAATATATTCTGCATCATACTTGTGTTTGGACATGTCATCAAGCTAGTTTGTCGTCTCTGTCAAGTGGCTGTCAGTTAGTCTCTCACTCTACAGCAGGAAACGGCACTTCAAAATAAAAGGTCTGTGCTATAAATGCACTTTGTACAAACTTGACACACTGGCGAGTAACTTGTGGTCCATTTAATAATGGACCCGCGACCCATCAGTTGTGAACCACTGCAGTAGATGGTGGTTGGCAAACAGACAGTTTGGAGAGGCCTGCAGGAGTACTGCCTGTGAAAGCTAGGCAATGTACTGCTGTGGACAGAGGTAGCCACCTATAAAAGGGCCCACACCATAGACTCAAACAGTAATTTGAATGATTTGTGGTGAATGAGTGATGTTAACTGAATTTAAATTTACCTTTTAAAACACCAAAGTCACACAATTACACAAATAAATTGATCAAGGCAGTGGTAGACCAGCAGCTCTTGTGTTCTGCAAGGTAAAATTACTGTTTTTGTCAAAGGAGTCTGGTGGCTTTGAAGAGAGCATAAATGGTTGTAGAGTCTTGAGTTCCTCATTGGAAAGGGCTGTCCGATAGCAAAGACAGTGAAAATATTTTAGACTGATAATGACTTTTTAGGTGGTTAAAATACATTATGCTGCTGCCCCCATCCACAGCAGTACATTGCGTAGCTTCCGTCGCAGTGCTCCAGCCTGCTTCTCCAAACTGGAAGTGTGCCGACCGCTGCTACTGTCAGTATTACATTTACTATGGCTAAGTATATCATACAATGCCACTTCAGAAGATGCAAGCTATGCCTTTAACTGGAATCAAAGTGCAGATGCAAAATAGTTTACTGAGTTGCTGTAAAAAAAACCCGAAGCATAAAAATTTTGGGTCATCTCGTGGACATGCCTGAGAAGTTACATTTCTTATATATTTCTGTCAGTGCTGAACTTTGAAAGCTGTTTAAAGAACATTTCAAGTACTTAGGTGGGAATGTCCATCAAGATAATCTGACATCACACATTTTCTGCCCTGCTGTTCAACTTATAAACAAAAAAAACAAGGGCTCCTGGGGTCCATGCAACAAATATGGATCCAAAGCCTCGACCTAGAAAAAACTGGGTTGTAACAGATTGATGCCACTGTGAATTATGAGGGTTTGCATTGGAGGACATATTCCAGTCCTCTTGGTGTCTATCTTGTTTGTCCTTTTGGGGGTGTCCAATCTTCTTCTTATTCAACCTCTCACACCCTTAGCCATTTTCCTGGCCAGCTGTGAAATGACAAATCCAAGCCTGGTAGTTTTATACCCTCCAGTGTATTCTGCGGCGCCAACAACAGTGATTTTAATTCTGTGGTGCCAAGCAGTAACCTGGAAAAACAGAAAAGGCATTCCATCTCCATAAATTAGCATGTCACACCAGGAAGTGCCCTCTCACGCTCCTCTAGTATTATGTTAGGCAGTGCTCCAATTCATTTGTACTCTGTGTTTGGATGAAGTCTATATTTTAGCCCAGTTTTTTTTTTTCTGTGTCCGTCCTCCTCCCTATCCACGCCACGACCTCTGATTCCCTCTTGCTTTTCTCCCCTCAATATTTCTTCCTCCCTTGTCTTAAAATCTATCGCACTTCTCCCCCAGGGTTCAAAGAAAATGTGAATCCTGATAGATTCACAGTTAGCAACTTAATTAGAGGCCTTAAATCATGGCTGCCTTCCACTGCCTTAGGTTACTGCCTGGGAGAGCTGCACCGAGAGCAAGTGTGTGGATTCCTGTGTTTGTTTATAAGTGCCTCAGGGTATGGAGACAGTGTTACTACCAACACTGCGACTGTGTGTCTGCTGTATGTACATGTGTGTACCCCAAACTGTGGCCATGATCGGAGCACCTAAAAGGGTTCCTTCTTTTGTCCATTGGGTAGAGACCCCTTAACTAGTTTAAGCCCCCTGCACATCCTAAAGATGTCTTTAACTTGAACCTAAAAATGATAATGAAGGCTGCAAAACTATAATAAAAATAATAATAAAATAATAAAATAATTCATTACAGCTCTAAAGTATTGCCCAATATGATCTCATCGGTGATATAATAACTATTGGTGTATATGTCAGTTGGAAAAAGAAACAGCACAATGTGCCAAAGATACATTTGGAGTAATTTAGAAACATTGTTACTATTACATAGTTTGTTGACCAGAGAGTGCTGACAAGATCATTTGTCAAATGTAATATGTCCCACTCAGTTCATATCTTGGTCACAAGTTTTTAAAAAAAAGAAAAAAGATTTGATATTATTTGTTTAAAAGAACATTGACTATGACTATATTTCTTGGTTGATCCATTGCTATCTGACTTTTTAACCAAAATATTAATGTTTCTAAAATACTTATATTAGTAGAGCCAAAAATCCAGTATTGATTGGGTTCTGTAACTCCTCATAAATTGCTTAAACCCCCTTTAAGTTTTACAGCTTCTTCCAAATTTACTTCCATTACTGTAACATGACCAAAGCTGAACCCGTTGAATAGAAGAAGCAGAATTAGACCATTGTAGTTACAACAGTTCGACTAGTGACTGCCAAATTACAAAGAAAGTGCAGTAACATGCTTTACTTTGCTTACGAGATTTTCTTTTTCATGTGTGGAGCTCTGTTGCTGAACTAAAAAACTGTTCCTCTGCAATAAATTGAACAATTATGTGTTTTGTATAGGGTGTAGACAATACTGTCTCAGGTGTCAAAACCTACAGTAAAGTTCTTAAATAGTGGATGGGGCCTTTATTTATTTCAATTGCAGAGGGTACCCGGCCTTTATCTGAAACAGGCTTATATTAGAGACAGGACATTATTTCTAAATCACTCAGTTTTATATGTATATATGGTCAAATTCTAGGAGCTTCCTTCTTTTCTGATCAACCCATGTTTGCTGTGTTAAGTTTTTGTTATGACATTATGCAGTTAAGACAAACTATTCCTGTATCCATTTCAAAATAAAAGCCCTTTAGCATTGCAGTGGATAGAATTCCTTAATCTCCTACCAAGGCTTTTATCTATAAACACTTGAAGAGTTCCTATACAGTGCTTCAAATGTAGCTACTGCCAACTTGTGGCACTTACTAGGTTACTACAAAATACAGTTCGGCTGGGACATTAACGCACATAAGCCCCGTTCACACATGCACCTCAAACCTGAAGTTATCAAGACATTACCCTGTGGAGCTGTATGTGAGAAAGCAAATGTGCACATCAGTTGAATAGGACATTAAAGGGACTTTGCCCTTCCAGCTCCCTAGTGCAAAGTCTGTGCAGTTCATATGAGAAAACGGCCTAACACCAACACTGAATAAAATAGGAAAGTAACACTTGATGAGTAATAGCAATGAGTAATGTTGAAAATAAATAGATTATATTGCTGAATTTTATCATTTATCAATTAAAGTAATGGAAAGGAACATTATTCTTAGTTAGCATACATATTTTCTAACAACCATGGCTAACTCACCACCGCCAAAGTGACCTGGCTTTTGTTGGACTACCAGTCTTTATTTAAGAAAATACAGTATATCTGGAAACTTAGAATTACAGGTTGTCTGAATGTGCCTTCACTGGTTTTCTGAAAGTGAGATCCCATTCCTATGAGGAAAAAAACCACAATAGCCCAAGTAGAATTTCACTAAATCTGATCCTGTCTTTCCACATTTCACGTCTTTTTTTCCCACCGCTATGCCGACGATACTCAATTATACTTTCCTGTTGGGCACTAAGGGCCTTATTCTACTGATGCACTTTAAAGTAACTCTAAATGAAAATACAAACCAGCTGTCTTAAATGTTAATAAGCTGTCATCAGTCTTTACTAAGCGCAGCAAGTTCATTTTCCTATCACATCTAGAATGAAAGTCTCCATGACAGAGTGCTACTTCACAGGGTCACCCAGTGTGACAACCTCTCTAGGCTGTACTAATAGAGCTATTCTCCATCTTGGCCTATTAATCAAACTCCAAGACCCCAGGAGCTCAGGATTGATTGCTGCAGCCTCAGAGACTCTGGCTGAAGGAGGAAATCTGTCCCTAACCGACATTATTTTTTCACGTTTTCCTCTATGAGATAAGAAAAGAGAGCAGGGGCAAAAGAGTTAGCTTTAACTTTGCAGCATCATTAAGATGATGACAACACAGCAGCAGTCTGGCTGGAAGGCAGACACTGTCTTTGAGTTAGTGCATTCTGGATGATGGTTGGCATCTAAGACATGCATTACAATACATTATGTGCATATGTAGCTCTTTAAATGTGACAGAAAAGTCTGAATAAGCACCTGAATAAACACTGGACTGAAATGTACCTCTTAACATTTTAAAACTTTCTTGTGTAAGCATGCCGTTTGAGAATTCAATTCTTGCATTATCTAAATCTTTTATTGTCAATTAGAGGAAAACAATTAATGTGTATGTGTTTAGTAAGTGTGTATGTGTGGGCTACAGTCATCATCATGATGCCTGTAGAGAGGAATAACTGCTAATTTCAGGGCGCAGCACAGATCCACACACCTCAACACAACCCAACACACACACACACACACACACACACACACACACACACACACAATGCCTCATCCCATTAAGGCCAGTCAGTATGCAGTGCAGTGGGAGTGATTTGCAAGAGCTTTATCAGTCTGAATGTTAATAGAAGAGCTATGGGACATACTGGCCAAAGCAGATAACGACTGGCTAACTTGTGTGTGTTTGTGTGCGTCTGTGTGTTTGTGTGAGAGAGAAAGAAAGTGTCAGAGGAAATAGGCAAAGCAGTTAGTTTGTAAAGTGCTGCTACTGGTAAAACACAACAACTTAGTATTGTAGGAAGCCACACATGTACAGTATGGGTACAGACAGACCATTTGCAAAGACAATTTCCACCACTGCTCTGGTTTACAACTATTTGAAGTTTCCATTATCTAATATATCAAAGGGGACCTATTATACTAATTTTCAGGTTCATACTTGTAATTAGGGTTTCAACTACAACATGTTTACATGCTTTACTGGTCAAAAAAGGCTTGATTTTTCTCAAACTGTTTCTCTGTGCCGGAACATCTGTATTCACCTCCTGTCTGATATGCTCCATTTTAGCGTCTGTCTCTTTAAGCCACACAGCTTTAAGGAGCCCTTCTGTGCAGAGTTTGTATGTTCACCCTGTGTCAGCGTGGGTTTTCTCCGGGTACTCCGGCTTCCTCCCACAATCCAAAGACATGCAGGTATATCGGTGACTCTAAATTGTCCGTAGGTGTGAATGTGAGTGTGAGTGGTTGTCTGTCTCTATGTGTCAGCCCTGTGATAGGCGGCTTCTCTCACCCAATGTCAGCTGGGATACAGCCCCCCCCCCCCCCGCAACCCCTAACAGGATAAAGGGTTATGGAAACTGAATGAATGAATGTCTCTTTAAGCCTCTCTCCTGACAAAGCTCAGTCTGCTCTGATAGGTCAGTATTGCTAGGTCTTCCATATTTCAGCATCTTTGCACCTTTCTAATGCTTCTAAACCTGTTCCAGCAGGAATATGATCTGAAAATGGGGAGAAATTAACAACATCAGCAAGCAAGATTACATGTTTCCCTGACCTTAGCATGTAGCTACATGTAGCAACATCTGACGCCCTAAAATGAGCAAAAACATAAAAGGTCTCCTTTAAGTCGGAGGAATAACATATCATCAAAAATGTTTGATTTATACTTATGTCAGTGTTTAAGGGAGAAATTGTCATATTTCTTCATTAACAATCTTCACTAACTGGACTAAAAAGCATTCAGTGTAATGAACGTGTGAAACTGTATGGTATCTCCCTAAATTATTGCTCGAGTTTGCCAAAAATCTTTTCTTCATCTGGCTTACAATATCATTATTCATAATTATTCAATTACTAAAAGGCAACTACTGACAGGCAAAATAAAACAAAATCAACATTTCTGAGGCTTTCCCAAAGTAAAACCAAATCTACGCAGCATTTAATTAGCTAATATTGGTTGTTTGTTTTCTGTTAATGCCTACATTTACTATTTAACACCAATTAAGTACATTTCAAAACGGATTAGCAATGTTCAAAACTTTCTCTAATCCAAACCTTTTCATGTGAACCACAAAATCTTTTGACAGAATGTAATAAATTAATATTTCCTCTGTTGTATGCTTGATGGATTTTCTACTTTCCATAAGTCCATGATAAACATTTGAAAATCATTAAGTCATTAAGGAATAAAAAGAAGGAAAGAAAACAGAAATCAAACAGGAAAGTTTTCTCTAACACGGCTAATTAAACAGAATATTTCACTAGAAGAGACATCACGGCCGTTTTAGAGATGCAACTCTTTGCCTCTTTACTTGTTTTACTTTTAATTATCAAAGCTGAATTCAGAGACAAATGCTCCTCTGTCGGTCTGGCTGCAATGCCACCAGATTTACTCTGGTGGAGTCAGAGTCTGTGGCAGATCAATTGGACAAATCAATCGGACCTTAGCAGCATTTTCCGCTCAGTTAGTGACAATCAATGGGTTTACAGAGAGAGCGAAAGACAGAGAGGGAGAGGGAAAGAGCTCTCTGAGTCTGGGGCCGGCCTCTGATGCTTTATGACATACTGTACCCCGGATTTATCTGACCTTGCTATTGACCAAGAGGCTGTTTCATGTGTCTTCTGAAGATAAATCAACTGTACATCAAGACGAGATTTCCCACTGATCAGCCTCATGAATAATTATGTCAAGATATCTTTTGAATTTCTATCATGACTAATTCAGAGGGTTTCTATATGCATACATACATACATACGTACATACATGCATACATGTTGCTTTATACTGGACTGTTACTGGTCTTCATGGATGAGCAGTCTAATGATCAGTTGGGCTTATTAGTGCATGAACTTACACTAAATCTCTTAACATAAATCAGATTCATGGACCTTTTCTGTTTGAAACAGCAATACCTCTTGATTTCAGTATATTAAAATAATTCCAAGACCAGCATGAACCCTTGTCACAGATAGAGTCCACATTTTGAGCTGACAGTGCTTACAGTGAAGGATAAAGCAAATAAAATAGGGATGGGCAGCACAAGCAAAAACACTGTTCGAAAATCATGGCAAGTATTCCACGATTTTTCGAATAACCCCCCCCCCCGGTAAAATAGAGTTGTCACGTGACAGACGGGAGCCGCTGTAATTGATTAACAGGGGAGCGAGCTGCTACGGGACTCACGCTGCAGACATGTCGCGCCGCTGAGCCTGGCCGTACGGTCCCTCGCCGCCTCCTGCGTGCCTCGCTCTTAAATGACTGTGGATACTTGTTGTAGATTTGTGATACGCAAGCTTTGCCTCACAGAGTTTGCACTGCACCTCATTTTCGTTTATTTTGTCGAAGTTGTTCCACACAGAACTTTCTGATGACTGTAGTAGTCTCTGCATGTTTCTCCTGTTTGTAGAAGAGCATCAAACTAGCTGGTAGCCCATCTCACACCGCTGTAGCAATCATATTCTGCCCTCGTGCGGTTAGGAGCTGAATTGCATGTCAAATAAAGGGGGGAAATAAGATGGCGAATAAAAAAATTGATCTTTCAAAATAAAACGACTATTTGAAAATTCGAAAATCGTGACCCATCCCTAAAATAAAAGGCTAAAGATATTGGCCTGGCCTGTTTTTATGACTACTGACAGAGCACCGTAACTTCCCCTGAAAATCTTGCTTTTGCTGACCTCCAGTGATTTAACTTTGGCTGCAGTGGTGTAAAGGTGTACTCTTTGTCACCTGTGACATCACTGAAAGGTGTGGTTACAACTGCAGCAAAGCATATTTATTCAGAAACTTTCAACTTCGAAATTTTCAACCACAGAGGGTAGTACCATGCTGCGTTTAGCTTAACGGAGCTATATGCAACATTCAGAGCATATCTATGATTCAGAGTCTGAGACAGGATTGCCTGCACAAGGCTCTTAACATGGAGGTGGTTGAGATAGAAAATAACAGTGTGAACGGTGCTAACAACGGCAACAGTGCTGACAGAGTTAACAGTATTAACCAGTGGGGGAGCCAGAGGGTGGGTGTTAGATGCCATTCACCACTGTGGGTCAGGATGGCAATTAGCTAGCCTTAGGGATACATACACAAGGGCTCACCTGAAACTACACAATTGTAGAGACTGAAACTTCACCCTTGATCGCGGAGACAGTAGTTGACAGAACAATCTGACCACAAGGCCCCTTTATGATCTTCCTCAGCAGATGGAGTTAGCTTCATTTTTGCCCATTTTACATGGCATTATTGAAGTTCTTAAAGGGGCTCTAGGAATAAGTGAGAGCATTTGAGTCGTCTGGACACGGTTGTCAACATGTAGGTGGCTGAGCTGGCAGCTAACAGTGCTAACACGCGGCTGGACAGGCTTCCATAACAATGAACAGGATGCCATTACTCCACTACATCTTTACATTGCTAATAGGGGTCTGCTGCCATGTTAATGCTCTGAATGCTGCATACAACTTCTTTTAAAACATAACTTAAATGACTTCAAAGATCCAATAGCCAGCTAAAGAAGCAGATAATAAGGTGAGAATCACATAGGACATTTGGTTTCTATAATACTAACGGTTATGTAATGGAACAATGTGGGTTGTGTCGACAAAAATTACTCCTTTTGTCTAACTTGGGACTTATATTATTGTCTGGACAAACTGCAAAGCAAAAGTGGAAAAAGTAGCAACGACAGGAAATTACATTTCTGGCATTTATCTTGTTCTCTGAAATTAAAATCGAGCAACTGAACAAACAAGGTTTACTTGGTGCAGAAGCAATAACACATTTTAAACTGTGGCCTTGTTTCTCGGTGGCCCTCTTGGGTTTTTCAGATAGCTACGGGGCAGAGTGATGAAAAACTGCAGAGAGGGAATAAAGAGAACAAGGCCATGGAGTGGAGTGGACCCACAGCATGATGGCCTGAAACTGAAGAAGATACTGGGTCACTCGAGGCAAGATGGATGGACTGAAGGAGGACAGAGAGGGAATACAGGATAAAGTAAGTTTTTTAATAAATGAAGGAGAAGAAAGGAACTGGGAGTAAAACAGAGAGAGGGGAGAGAAATAGGGATGAAGGGAGAGATGATAATTGGGCCTCATTTGCAAGTGTGTCTGTGTGTTTTACAGATTTCCTCTGCCTCAATCTGGGTCAAGGTTATTTAGGCTGTCTAACAGCTCCTAACTACACTGCTTTAAAAGTGCTTCACTGATGTTTCATCTCAACCATCCATTTATGAGAACTCTGTATGTGTTTCGATCATGCCATTCCCTCCATCACTGTTTAATCTGCACACAATACATTGAATATATCAAACTGAGAGACTTTATCCTACAGTCTGACCACATCATTCATGAGTGCCATTGTAACCACTTAATTTCTGAGCTGTGTGTTAATATAATTAAACAATTTTACATATGACTTAAACTGTTTTCTATTAATTAATACGACAAAACACAGGTTATTGGTCTGGGCTTGCTTGTAGTCTTTAAAGTGTAAATCCCCTCATTTTACTTTAATTAGCATTTTAATGATAACTGGATGTTTGTGATGTATAGCTCTTGCCATGAGCATGCTTTGCTGGTAGCCAGCTGTAGGCTACAAACACAGCAGGGAAGTCATTCCTGCTGTGTTTTTAGCCTACAGCCAAACAGCATGAAATACCTACAATAAACAACACAGCCTAATTCTCAGAGGCATAAAGAGGCTATATCACCACAAGTACATTGATATCTCCTGTTAAATGACTATTGCAGGATTTACACTTCTGCACTGAATTGACGGCATACCCTACCCCGTAGCCTGACTTGCACCTCCCCAGAAATATAACTACATGTTGCAGTGACGCAGACCTTCTGTCTATTTTTGTAAGCTGAAACCCTTTCCCTCAGTGGAAACAAAGCTTTCATTTACTTCAATTTCACAGATAATAAACAATAAATTGTGAAGACAATAAAGCCTCCACAACATAGCATTTTAAGTCTTGTGTGTTAGTTATCCTGGCTTCATGTGCGTAAAGGACATCTCCGCTAGTGCTAGGCTAATTTATACAATGTAAAATGCCAAAGGCTTGTGCTAATAACGTTAGCATGTTGTATTTGTTTGGAAAACATGTTCAGTATAAGACAGTTGTTTTTTAAGTGATCCTTGTGAGTTGTAATGGAGCTTAATTTATTAACGTTAGCTTTGTTAAATGTTGCTGTTGTCCCTGGCTTCATATGAGTAAAGGAAAAGTCCGCTAGCTGCTAAGCTAATTTATACAATGTAAAATGCCCAAGGCTCGTGAAAAGAACATTAGCATGTTGAATTTGTGGGGAAAATGTGTCCAGCTAAAGACAAGTGCTTTGTCTGTGAATCCTGCGAGTTATAGTTAAGCTCATTTGTGTACTTTTGATTAAAACTGTCTCTATTAAGCCATGTTTAATGTGCGTTTAATGTGTGTTTCGAATCAATTAAACTTTATATCACTTCAAAGAAACCCGCCGCCAACTAGTGTTTTGGAGGTGTAACTGCAGAGTGAGACAGACACAGCACTGCACAAGTATAAACTCTTTTAACGGCGTACACTCTGCATAGAGCTTCTTATTAATTCATTCATATAATCTGAGCAGGACTACAAACCAAAATATGATCAAAGCAAAAACTACCTTGAAGCTACAAGACAGAAAGATATAAACATTCGGCTGTAATGCACATGCTGGATGATTTAGACTTATTTTCACTTAAGCCACACACACTAGCATTTAGATGAGTCTGGACCACCTTGGACATTAAAAACAATGCAGTCTTTTCCTGTCCTTGGTCATATTTGACCCCCCTCATTTGCATTTTGCTGAGTCGCTGCTCACTTTCATGATGCTTTGAGATAATTGTTTCAGTCCACCAAACATACATGCTCACTAATGCATGTGAAACTGCCAATTCAGGCTAATCTGAGTCTAAATTTTGCTCCCACAGAGTCATTTCCAAGAATCAGTGCACAGAATTGAAAACCATGCATTTAAACAAATGACTGGTTTGTTCTATGTGTACATGTCGCACACAGGAAGAAAACTTCCAGCTAAAAATAGGAGTTTAAGTTTCCTGCTCAGTGGTGCATTAGCCACTGTGGCGCTGAGTGTGTGTGTTAGGAGATGTGTGTTTGTGCGGGAATGTTGGTAATGTGTGTGTGTGTGTGTGTGTGTGTGTGTGTGTGTGCTTCCAAGCTATCATAGCTCAGTCATGCAGGTAAAGTCATCATCACCAGCAATCTGCTCAGGCCTCTAGGGGGATGATGCATGAGGACACACATACATGTACCTCCACATGAACCCACACACACCCACGTTTAACAACACATCTAACCACACACAGACACACACACAATCTCCCCTGGGGTGTTCCTCACTCTTGAGAGAAGGACCAGAGGGGGTGCAGAGTCCATTCACCCATATAGACAGAGAGAAAATTAATTTGTCACAGCACGTTTATCGTCATGACAACCTGCCTTTTAATTAACGGCTGACAAACAGCAGTGTCGAGTCTCTGTCTGGGGAAGGAGAGATAGAAAGAAAATGGTGGAGGAAAAAAGGTGCTCTCCTCATCATTTGTGATTGACATTCTTTATGACACTGATACTATGCTGTATGTTTTTAAAAAATTAAGGTTTGGTTTAGTTTAAGGATTAAATGACTATCGGCCTGGATGATTATTATGATTATCAGAATCCTTATTTTTTTCTTCTGATAGTAAAAATGTTAAGTTGTAATAAACATCATGATCCAGTATGAAGAAGTCGCAAAAACACCCAGTGGTTCCACTAATTACATTCTGCCATTAGTCTTATAGTAGTTACTGGATGAACCCTTAGTTGCACAGTACGAGGACTGTAAGGAGAGGGAGATGGAGTGAGACGGAGCCTGGATGTGGCAAGAGATATGACAAAGTTATCATAGTTTATAAACTATACACAGTGGTGACTGACAATACAGACATGCTATACACTAAACAAAGGATGCTGAGAGGAATCTGTATAAAGTTCTGTGTTGAAAAGATGGTGTTTGTTTCACTCTAAACTTTGGGATTAAAATTTATATTTTCACTATAAATGTATCGGTTCCAAGTAATGGTTAACGGCCTCGTTGAATACTAATAATTAGTATTGGAATTGGCCTTGAAAAAAAAACACATTGGTTGATCCCTAGTTTAGTTTGGGAAATGTAAACCAGGTTAAGATTGTCATCATGGATAAAACACACAGCAGTGATTACTGGCAGTAGCTTGTTTGCAAATTCAGGAAATTTAAAGACATCACGATAAGATCTAGGTAATTTTAATGGACATTTATAATTTTTTGACAATTTAAAAACAAAAAATCAGCATTTCTCAGCATTAATCTTTAGATAAAAAGCCAAATAAAGATTAATAAGAGCTGCAACGTAATCTAATAACGTAATTGCAGACAATGGGAGTAGTCTTGGTTTTCCATCTCTTTTTAGTTTTCCTTTCACATTCTTCAATGCAGCAACTCCAAACCTATGATTTCATCATATATAGTAGCTTTACATTTAGCCCTTTGATGTCAAATTACAGTGGATAAAAATCCAAGTCTTTTTATGTATAAACCACAGAGGAAAAGTTTGTATGCACTGCTGTATGGATCAATTCCAAAAGAAATATACCAACAATCAGGCTGCATCCAATCTGATACAAAAGAACAAACTGGCTTTATATCTCCATTATTAAAATTGCGTGTGTTTCTGCATGTGTGTTTGTGCAGCAGTCAAACCCAGCGGCAGCCCTTTGACAGTGTGTCACAGTGCATTAATAAAGGCTGACTGTGGCCTATAACCTTGTCAGCGTACTCCGAAACTTTTGGTTTGTCTTTTGAGTGCTAGTGGAGTTTCAGAGCCAGCCGCTGGCATGTAGTCCTGAATGAAAAACCAAACAACTCCTGTCTGACAAGCCCGCTCTGTCATGTAAAACTAAAGCGTCTCAGCTGTGTGTGTGTGAGAGTGGAATAGAGAGGAGGCTTGTGTTCACCCGGCTCACTTCAAGCCTCAGACCACAGAGCTCTTTCAAGTATCAAACCATAAAAACAGACCTGCTGCCTCAAATACCACCAGTGTGAAAGAGCGTGTGTGTGTGTGTTCTACCTCTTGAGGTTAAGCAGAGCCCAGGGGATGCCAGTGGGCGTTTTGAAGGCAGGCAGCAGCTTTTCACCCAGCTCCACCGCCTTTCTACGGTATACCTGAGAAAGAAAGAAAAGAGCATCTCATTAAAAGAGGTTTCTCCCTCTGATCTCACATTTTCTTGACCATCCTTTTGAGAGATAAAGTGCACCCAACGAAGGGAAAGAAATCCCTTTCTCCAGCACACAATGAGTGTCTCACACAGCAACACCATTCTCTATTAGACCTTTTACCCAAGAATGGTTTCATTGTTGTTTGGATATCTCAGCAATGACACCACACAGCTTACACCTACAAGTCCACATGAAACAGACAGCAGAGTATGTGTATGTGATGCTATGTAATTTTACATATGTATTAGCAGTAAGCCTTGGACAACAATCCTTAACTGTGAGCTACTTTGTAGATCTAGTCCTGTATGCTGGTCAGTAACTGGCAGAATTTAAAGCAATGGGGGAGGGACGTAACAATTAACGTTTAATTAGTCACAAAATGAGTGTACACCCCCAAGTGCATGGTGAGTCACCATTATTGTTCATTGTTTCCAAATGACAAACTCGAAAATACCATTAAGAACACCCACAACATTACTTTTTCGTCATTTTTGGTCCAGATTCAGATTGTTTGTTTTATCAACCAAGAGTCAAAAACTCAAATGTATTCAGATTACTATCATACAGGACAGAGAAAAGCATCAAACCCTAACATCAAAGAAGCTGGATCCAGCAAACTTTTTTGCTTGAAAAGTATAAACACTTTAAGTAAATCAGCATATTTGATGAAGTTGCTGTATTGTAAATGGCTTTTGATTAGGGATGCCTAGATTGATTGGCCGATATTCAGTGGAAATATGCAATTGAGAGATGGAGATTAATGCTTTCTAGTTGCCAATCATGCGCACAGGGGTGGGATGGGGCATTATTAGCAACTAACAAATCCGTGAATATTCAGCTTACCCACATGTGTTTTATTAAGTTTTTAGATACCCCACAAGTACTCTGTTTTGCTGATACCTCACTAGAACTGAACTCCCACTCCTGCAGTGAGCAGCGTTCTCCTGCCTGCCCCACGCCACACATCCACACACTAACTGCCTGCTCACAGCACAAGAGGAGGGGGAGAGAGATTACACTGCATTTTTCAGTTGTCCTTCTAGACTTACTGTAGGCTACTGGTGTATTGCACCTTGGGATTTTGTTGTATTGCTCTGTTGTTTTAAGGTAGTAAGTAAAATCATGTTGTTGATAGAATAAGAAACCATCAAGACTGACTCTTTGTGGTTCTTTATTCATATTGTTACTTTACAGCCTCGGTTAAATTGCCACGTGGTGGAGAGCCCATTACCCTACAAAGCAGTCAAACCGACTTATGACACTGCTGTACCAGTTGCTATAAAAAAAGGAAACAAATGATTGAACAATCGACAATCAGTGCAGATGTCAGCCTGATATTGCTCATAGATGATCATCAATCAGTATTGGTGTCAGCCCGATGTGGCTCATAGACGATGGACAATCTGTAAAGGTGTCGGCCCGATAAGGCTCGTAGACGACTGACAATCGGTATAGGTGTCAATCCAATATGGGTCATAGACGATCGCCAGTCAGTATAGGTGTCAGCTTGATATGGCTCATGGACAACAATCAGTACAGGTGTCATCCTGATATGGCTCATGGACAATCAAACAATCAGTAAAGGTGTCGGCACGATATGGCACATAGACGATCGGCAATCAGAACAGGTGTCAGCCAGATGCAGCTCATGGATGATCAACAATCAGTACAGGTGTCAGCCTGATATGGCTTATGGACGATCAAGACATCAATATAGGTGTCAGCTTGATACAGCTCATAGACGATCGGCAATCAGTGTAAGTGTCAGCCTGATCGACAATCAGTATTGGTGTCAGCCCGATATGACTTGTAGACTATCAACAGTCTGTATAGGTATCTGCTCTCATGCAATATAATGTAAAACTTCATTACTGATAACGCTATAATGATAATTGGTATGGATTTTCTATGCCTGTTGTTTTTGAACTAAAGAAAATGACAAATACTAAACAATTCATCTAAAAAAAACCCCAAAAAACCCAACCATACACAATGTTGAACGGTAAACAGAAGCATTTTCTGTACCAGGTATACTAGTTTTAGAAAATGTTTTAAAAATAACTACCAGGAGCCGCCTGCCAAATCACAGCACCAAGGGACGAACTCCAGTTCTGAGGCCAGTGCTTTCATTTAGGGCAACATTTGACAAGGACACAACGAAAGTCAAAGCTCACTGAATTCAAATTCTTTTAAAACCTGATATACATCGCAAATATAATAGTCTTCTCCTATTATATGTAAAGCTCCCAGGAGAAGAACAAAGAAGTTTATATTACACCTGTAGCTAAGTCCTCCCCTCCTTCCTTCCAATCTTTATTATCCCCTTATTCCAGGCTTTCGCTCTTTCCTGTCTCCTTCCTTTAGTCCTTGTAATCTGTTGCCAATATCATTCCCTGGCTGCCTTGTTGTTGCATGCAGCTACATTGATGTTTTCCATCTGTAATTTGAGGGAAATTACACGGATACTTCACCCCATTTAAGGTCACTTGCACCAGATACCTTCTAGTAAAACTGTTCCAGTAAACTCAAAACAATAATATAATGAGATGCTAAGTCTGAAACTGAAGAAGCATGTCTGGCACACATGTGCTGAATATTTCAAAAGACACGATACAAACAGTTTAACACCAGTTTAATGCTACAACAAAATGGATGATGGAGCAATTTTACTAATGAAAATAAGTCTGGAAGAATCAGCTTACATTTGACTGAACAGAACTAATTGCAGTTGTGGAAAATAAATAGGCAGAATGAATGGACAAATTATCCAGCAGTATTTCCCCGTTATACATTTAGGGTTTTAATGCATCCAGAGAAAAGAAATTAGGATACTTTCATGACTCACTGCTCACCAGAGGTAACAAAACTTAAGCTTCAAAGTAATACAAACTTCTCGTAAATAGCAGTGAGTCAGCCCTCCATCCAGAGAAAACTTCCTTACGTTTGATGTTTTATTTTTTCTTATTCCTACGGTATCTTTTAAAATAAGACATCACAGGCTGAGCTGGTAAACATGAGCATGTGTTGTGCACTTCAGTGCACTGACATTAATTTATACAATTTTGGAGTATTCCTCTAAATTTACTCTCTATCTTGGAACAAGTGTGTGCAGAGGCTCTGTGTTGCTTTAAGTAACTTCATGAATATTAAACCACAGAACAAGCAAAACAGCAAATTTACCTGGATGTGGGGCCTATAAAAAACAGGTGTGGATGTCTTATAAAAGTGAATTACAGGTAAATGTGTAACATGACTTTTGAACATTGTCTTGATGAGATTTTTAGATATTTGATTTGTATTTTTCTTGGCTGTATCACTTTTTTGTGGTTGGAATTAACAGAATCAATGCTTGATTGTGGACTCATATTTGATATTTGACCTCTACCAATCTAGTAATAATCAAATGTTAGGTTTCACTCTGAGACACAACAAATTATGATGTTTCTGCTCCGAGGCAAAACCAAATTTTCCCCTTGAATAACTATCACCTACAAGTGCTACTGAATTTGATTTCCCAGTCAAAGCTCTTGTGTTAGCATATCTGACTGGACAGCTTTGTAGCAGTTTTAGCCGAGGGGTTATGGTGTCTCTTAGGTGTCTGAATTTGTTGGCTGTAAATGTGAAGTACTTCCATATTTGGCTCCTGGCACGAGTTTAGTCAAGCAGTTAAGATAGAATGGGATTTGGCCCAAGACGTGGTAGACTGTTTGACACTGCTGCCAAGGTTTCAGCAGCTTGACTCGAACTGCTGCTGCTGCTGTCCGCTGACAAGAGTGAGAATGACGTTATGTCTGTTTTAGTTTTTCTGGTAATAACTGCAGTCCACATGTGCGTGACATTTTATTTTTTATCTCTGACGGTTAATGTAGGGTGGCAGTGCCCTCCCCCAAAATTACCATTTGTTTATGAATGATTTATATGATCACTAACCTCGTGTTATGTTATATTGGTGAAGAAAACATTTTACTTGTATTCCTCCATTGAATGACGAATCCAAAAACGGAGAAGGTTATTGATGAATTGAAGTCATAGGCAACCATGTTTAATGACAGCGACAATATCAGAACATCTGTTTACAAACTCTCACACAAGTCATACAGTATAATCCAAGTCTCATTTACCCAGGAACTAAACACAAAGTGAAACTCATCTATGCTCTTCAACACCAGACTCCATTGACAAAAACAGTAATTTTACCCTTGTTGAACACGGGAGCTGCTGGTCTACCGCTGCATCAATCAGTTGATTTGTTTGTGTTATTGTGTGACATTGGTGTTTTAAAGAATAAGTTTGGATTCACTAAAATCACAAAATAACACAAACAAACTCCAGACTGAGGCAGTGGTAGACCAGCGGCTCCCGTGTTCAACAAGGTAAAAATAACTGCTTTTGTCAATGGAGTCTAGCTTTGAAAAAACCATAGATTAAGTTTCACCTTTTGCTCAGTTCCCCGTCAGAAAGGCTGTCTGTTTGGGAAGTACTGAGCATATGACTGGATAAATGAGACTTGGATTATACTGCACGAGTTGTGTGAGAGTTTGTAAATGGATGTTTTGATAAAGTTTTGCTGTCGTTAAATGCAGACCCCTATGACTTAAATTTATCAAGAATATTTTCCGTTTGGGGTTCTTTGTTCACTGGAGGCATGTGAGAAAATTCAACATAACACATGGTGAGTAATTCAGATATACAAATGGTCACATGAAAGATGAGTGCAAACTACCTATTTACCCATCAAATGCAGGATTGATTTTAAGGTTCTATCATTTTTTTAAAGCCATACATTGCTGAACTTCTCTGCCCCTACTCCAAATCTTGACCTCTTAGATCTTCAGAACGATGTCTTTTAACTGTCACCCAGTCGAGGCTGGTGCTCCAAAGCTTTGGAATAGTCTTCCAGTCTCAATCAAATGCTCCCCCTCTACTGATAATTTTAAAACAAATCTTAAGGCATATATGTTTTCAATGCCCTTCGCTTGTTCGTAGTGATTGATTTTAGTATTTTATAATATTTTCACGTTAATGGTGTTATTCTGTTTTATAGTTGTGTATATGTTATATTGCAATATATTTCTGTGTCATTCTTTTAATTTGTACAGCACTTTGTTCAACTGCGGCTGTTGTTATATGTATTACATAAACAAGCTTGATTTGATTTGAAACTTTATAGAAGCATTTTTGAAGCAGTAGTATGACATCAAGTTTTATGAATGAAGAAACAAGTGCACTTGTTTAAGGAGGGACATCATTTAGTTCCACTTTAGATTAAAGCATTAAAGCACTAAAGCATTAAGTGCCGCAATGTGCACATGCATAAAAGACTTCTGAATCTAGAATATGAATGCAGGAAACCAAGCGAAACTTCAACTGTTTCCTATATTCTCAAAGAAAACAAACACACAAACAAAACAAACCTGTTCAGCCTTACTTGATTTGCTGCATTTGCAAATCAAACACATCTCTGATCTGACACAGCTGAATAGCTCTATTTAAGTACCTGCTGTAACTGTGCATTACCTCCCAGAGAGAGCAAACACCAAACATTTACATCCTTGACTCGTGCTTTTATCACACAGGACTGTTAGCCCTTCAAACACCCACAAGATTATAATATTACAAGTTATATACATAAGCTGGTTTGTGGTTGCCAGACTCATAACCAATTTTAAAACCTACTGCTTGAATATCATTGATACAGTTTTACCATTTAAAGTCAAAGCAAGCTGTCACACACACACACACACACACACACACACCAAATTAGCTTTTATAGTGACAACATCTGTCCTCTCCTCTTTCATCATCCATCCATTACTCTTTCCTTTACTATAGTGATACCTTCCATACAGACACACATACAGAGAGGTGATACAGTAGCATACACTATGTCAGCACGCTGGCAGCTCAATTCCCAAAGGATCTACCGCTCAGCAGGGTGTGAGAGACAGGGGCAGAGGGGGAGAACAAGATTTGTGAAGAAGAGAAGCTCGAGAGGCTACTTGTCAAAACAATATGGCAGCTGGACAGCTTTTCCTTCAAAAGTCAGAGGGAAAGGTTACTGTGAGCTCAACGCAGTGGAGAGGTAACAGGGGCGTGGTAATCACGTGGAATGGTACATGCCAGATTTGACAGTCTGGGATCAACTATCAAATCATTGTGGGTGAGAAGAAGTATTGTCAGGATGTATATATGTTTGGCATTGTAAGGATGCCACAATTGTTGTTTTCTATAGATGTAACAGGCAGGTCTAACACCTTCCCTGGTAAAATGTCATATTGGAGATTATGGATTGTTGTACAGACTTTAATCACACACACACTCACTCACTCTGTTTTTAATATCTTCATGTTTCAAAACATATATTTATATTGTATTTCAAAAGGATTTACAAGATACAGTACTTTCAAGCCAAGATTCGTGACACTGTTGACACCAAATTACCCCAGTGTGTGTGTGTGTGTGTGTGTGTGTGTGTGTGTGTGTTTCGGGCGGCGCTGTTGGAGCAGGATTGTGTCGTAACAAGGCGTCAGATCCCGGTGATTAATGCCTTTAATAATGCCAGGAGCACACTGAGGGGAAGAATAAAAACACTCCCAGGGATGCACAGAAGAATAAATTAAACACACCCTGTGTCCAAGGCCATCAAGCAAACTGCCAACAAGCTTTAATAAGCAACTGAATTATACAGAAACTGTGAACACACACACACACACACACACTTGAAGCTTGTGGCTGATGTCATGAGTAAAAACTGATGTTAATAATCACATTTCACACCTGGGAACTTCTGATGAAATATCCATCAGGAAAAATGAACCACTTTACTGTTGTTATTTGTGAATCTAACCCCACGGTAAAGTAACAGCATAAATCTGTTATTATCAGTATCTGACGACTTATGAAACCGCTGTTTCGGAGACACCAGCTGACTGTTTTGACTGCGAAAATGTTCGCAGGGTGAGAAAGTGTGCATGATTATTATTTTAATAAGTAGTGTGCCTGCGAGTATCTGTCATGCTGTAATCACAGTAGCGGAAGAAGTTTCATAATATGTGTACAGATTAAGTGAAGTGAAAGCAGGATGAGGAAATAAATTATCCAAACACAATCTCTAACTGCACTTAACTGCATGCTTTAAATGTGTCACACGTGTTACTACAAAAAGAGTGTTTGCTTACTCCAAAAAAATCAGGTGATATTTGCTTTTCATGGTTACTTGTGGCAGAGCATGTGTGTACTTAAAGTACAATGAATGGTGCCACTGCACATTATGGTCAATGGTGGGGATTCAAGTCATATAACTGAAGTCACAAGTTCGATGACTTTAGAATCGACTTGACAAAATCAAGAAAGGCTTGCAATTCGACTTGGACTTTAACACCAGTGACTTGTGACTTCACTTGGACTTGAGCTTGAAAATGACTTGAAAATACTTGATACCTTTCCCCAGCCCAAAGATTCATTTCCAGCAAGTGGACACTAAGGTTGTTTTCACACTTGGTCCTTTTCAGCCCTCTAAACAAACTCAGAGCATATGTGAACACTACAAGAGAACTCAGACCCCTCTGAAGCAAGGTGGTCTGAGTTTGGTTTGCTTGAAGTCCCCATTGCAGTTCACTTAACCTGTGCATTGTGAACACAAAGCGCTCCAGGTTCGCTTTGCTCTTTGCCACTGTATTTAGCTCTCTAGATCACATGCTGTTGCACTGGGACGCTTGAAAAAATGGATGAAACCATGTTGGCTTGTAACACTTGCAAGGATGCAGAACAAGACGTAGTTTGGTCCATGGAAGATACTGCACGTATCCAGATGTGGAATGCAGAATACATCAGACAGCAACAGTCTACAGCACAGAAACACTAAGGTTTCCCTCCAATTTTAAGATCAACTGAAAGCGAAGGGCTTCATAATCACACTGCAGGGTCACTTTAAATTAAAAACAAATATAAATTATATATAGGCTATAGTGTGAATAGACAGAGGACTGAGTCCTGATCAGAGCTGAAGTTGACCAGAAAGAGAACTGAGTCCTCTTTCAAATGACAATGACAATGAGAACACAAAAGAACCGAGTCCCTTTTCTGTTGGTTCACTTTTTGGTCCACTTTCAGAGGACTGAGTTTGGTTCATTTAAAAAGGACTATATGTGAAAACACCTTTAATATCCTAGATCCACTTGTTTGAACCAATCTAACAACATCCTATCAACTTTCAGGAGAGAACCATGAAGAACGTAAGTTACATTAATGAGTGGCAGTTGAAGAAAAGATACAAAGGATAATACTGTTTGTGTACATAAACTCTGCTGTGGTCAAAGAAAAATGAATTGCAGTATGCAAGACACGCAGGTTGAAAACTACAGACAGACGCAACATCTTCCATCAAACTTGTTTGGTCAAATACGTTAAACATTTTCTTTAAAAAATTAATAATTTTTCTAAGTTTGATATATTTTGTTGTTAAAATGGCATTACATTTGGTCAAATGTGCATTATGACTTGTTTAGGACTCGAAACTCAAAATTTAGGACTTGAGACTTGTCTCGGGACTTGCAAAACAATGACTTGGCCCCACCTCTGGTCAACCCTCTACCCAAGGACCCTCATGACCCCTGACTCTTGTTTGTTGTTGAAAGACAGATTTTGGACAGATGCAGAAAACAGGTAGTTCATCTAACAAAATAACACCCAACCATTGGTGACAATTCAGGTCAAAGAATCTTTGAAAAGACAAAGAAGGACACAACAGGACGAGTTAAAGTTCCAGATATGAGTAATGAAAAGAGAAAGGAGGTACAAAGAGAAAAAAGAGGAAGACCATTTGCTTTACCTCCTTTCCTCTAGAAGTTTTGGCCATTATGTTCGCCCTCTACAAAGTCATTTAATCCACAGAATGAGAAAAGTGTGTGTTTTAGCGCGATAGAGACAGAATGAGAAATGGAGCAGGGAGAAAGACAAAGAAAAACAAAGGATCAGTCTATTTAGGATGCAGTTACATTCCATGCTACTTGTACCACCAGGGAGTTCGCCTTGTTAACCCATGTTTTCTTGTGTGTGTAATTAGTGTGTTTGTATATGCTGAAGACATTTCAGCCTCTTTGTGTGGTATTTTAAGGCAACTATTTTGGTTTGGGGTTCACTCTAATTTTAGGATTAGAAGGTTAGGTTTAGGTTTCAACGTATTTCCAGAACAAAGTCAATAAAAGGCAGCAGAACGAATTTAAAACAACAACACATTCAACAGAACACCAAATTTTAGTGGCTTTAGGTCAAACAGCTGTTTCTAGACTCACTACTTCAGCAAAAAGTCCAGTTTCTCCAACACCAGTGGTGTGATGATTAAATCTTGATTGTTATTCTTACAACAGAGAACATGTAAAACCACTAGCTGGAGTCCAGACAAGTTCTCTCCAGAGGCTATTGTTGGAAATTCACTGTCGCAAGTCACTAAATGAGAAACATGTAAGATAGGGGGGTTGAGGGAAAGTGAGTACATCAGATCAATACAGCTTTACACCAACATGACTGATGTATATCCACAGGGTAAGACACCACTGTCAACAATGGTCAATGAAGCATTAAAACACAATACAGGCGTCACTGACACATCTTTTGTGAGTTTTCTGATATTCAAATTTCAGAAAAAGGAAAAACAAGAGAAACATTGTGAACAAGAGTGCCAATTGATCTCTACCAGACATGTCTATATGAAAACAAAAGCATTAAATCTAAACAGATCGATCCAGAGAAAGGTTTCTTTCCAGAACTAAAGTTTCCTGAAAGCTTGGCCTTATGTTTTATTATTTTGTCTAACTTTCCAAATAGCTATGGGGTGAAAATAAATAAAATAAAGTTCTCACCAAGTTAATTACTGAGACGTGGAGACCCAGCAACATCAATTAAAAGAAACAACACAAGCCAACAAATAATTAGACATGTTGTAAACAATTCCCCAGTGTGAAACAATTACACACACCAAATAAAATCCAACCAAAAAAAAAAAAAAAAAAAGGAGAACATAAAATCTTCTTTGAAATTTTTAAACTCCCTGCAAACTCAACTCTAGTAAGTGTGGCACCGTAGGGTATAGTTAACAATAAGGTATGAGTGCTGCACAACCTGATAAAGACTTAATAAATGCAGGGTCTGGTTAATAACCTACTAAATATTCTCCAATGTTGTCTTTCCCATAATACTGGTTTAAATAACTGAATTTGTCTTTTGTTTTTCAACACTTTTTTTAATGACTGGAAAAACAATGTTAACGCAAGAGCCTCTCACTCACTTGTTTTGGAGCTAAACCAAATCACATGGTCCTCGAATTAAGATGTCATGTCCATGATTCTGAGCAGCTTTACCCATGTTGGCCTCAGCATTGAGCTTGACAGTTGGACACAGCATTTGACAAAAAATATCCTCAACTGAAGGTCCAAAGCAGGGCAAACACTGTATGAATTTTGAATTGGTTTCAGACCCAATTTTTGAGCCAGACTGAATTTGTTTGGCTTCATCTGGCATCGTTAATCATGAAGTGTACAAGATGGAATGTGGACTGTTAACGGTCCGATCAACTGCTCCTGACCGGCCGTCGGATGTTGGGATGAATTTCTGGCATCAGAAATTTTGGTCAGGCTCTCGCACAATTGAAGCAGCAGTCAATTTCCCAAGGTCTGTGCCGTTTTTGCTCACTCAATCAATCACACAGTACATACCCAGCTAGTATGCTGGTGGAACTGCTAACTAACTAACTTGTGTGTGTGAGTATGTGTGTGTGTGAGAGACAGAGAGAGAGAATCAAACCTTAGACTGACCTGTTTTTGCAGAAATGGACTTTTAATTGTGTTTCGGGACTGTCTCTACATTACTGTTCACCATACCACCGCTAGCAAACAAACTTCAACCCACCCTGGATCTTTCAAACACATCTTTGTTGACTATTGTCAATAGCCAGAACAGTCCCCGGGGGCCGACGGGCCATTTTATTGTCTGGTATGAGCAATGTGAGCACTCAGGTCATGGCTTGAATACTGGACCTTTCAAATCGAAGCTCTGGGTTTTGACTGAAGATGAAACAGGCTCAAAACTTACAATGTACAGCCAGCTTTACTTGCTCTATTCAGGAGCTTCACATGAAATGACACAGTCAAGAATGTGGACTGTGACCTTGTTGTGAGTTAGTGATTAGTCATAAAGTCAACGGACAGAGAAAAAGGAAAAATTATGCCATGTTTCCAGCCTCAGACTGGTTTTCTGAGGGTGCTTTCAGACCTAGAGCTCACTTGCTTTGGTCTGAATCAGGGACTACTTTTGTCACAAAGTAGCATGAGTGCGATTACTGTGTTCACACCTCCCAAACGAACCGCACTTACAGTAGGGGGCAAACGAACTTGAGTTTGATTGAACTGAACCAAACAAAGCAGGTGTTAAAGCACCCTCAGTTGCCCATTATGTAAACTGGTACCACATTGGATTCTGGGAAAATCTGGTGGATATTTTTCACTATTTTTGACATTTTATAGACCAATTAATTAATTAATGGAGAAACTTATTGCTTGTTGTAGCCCTAGAGGTGTTTTGTTAAGTATTTCCAAAGTCAAGAAGAATGGTCAAGCTCAATGTTTTCTATTGCTGCCCTAGTGAACTCTGTTTTAGCAGTGTAGTCGGTGAGTAAAATGTTATTATACCTGAGAGGAATGATGGTCAGACATGCAGCAATGAGGCCAAGGTTGTGAATAATATGATTTTTGTTTTTAAGATAATAGTGTTTGGAGGTGATGATCCTCAACCTGAGTATCTTCGTTAAACAACCTGAAGCTCTACGTAACATTTTACAGGTTTATTTCTACCTTATTTTGAGCAATAATATCTTTGTAAATGGAGAATAACTCACAGCTGAAACCTGCCCTCCCCGTGCTTTCGATCCATAATGGCACTGAGCATAACTGACAGGTGTGGACCCCGACTAAGATAAATTACATTAATCGAGGCTTATCTTCGGGTTTAAGTTGTGTAGGCTATAGAATGCAGTGGAAGACCCCTATAAGGATTTCAACATTTTAAGTATGTGGGAGTGTGTAGAGCTGTATGTATGTGTGTGTGTTCACCCAATCAAGTTTTCAGATCTAGTCCTCTAACCACAAATGTTGGCAGCATGTGTGTGTTGTGTGTGTGTGTGTGTGTGTGTGTGTGTGTGTGTGTGTGTGTGTGTATGATTACGTGTTGCAGTCTACAGAGAGTTGCCTGGACAGCTCCCTAACTAAGATGAATCACCCTGCAGGCCTTGTGGGACATGTGGCCCAGAATACAGCAGCGTCTGTGGGGATCGAGAAAGCCACACATGCCAACACCTCCGCCTGCCTCCCCCCTTCCTCCTGGACCCTGACACACTGCCCTGCTCTCCCTTCTCCTCCCCCTCTGCCCTTCATCATCTCCTCCCTCCTCGTTACTCCTCATTTCACTGACACTCCCGTCGCTCCGGGAGACCTCCTGAAACTCATTCCTCCTCCTCCTCTTTCCTTCCAATGCTCACTTGTATTCATCCATCTATAAAACTCTTCTCTCCACCTCATTTACAATTTCTTTCAATTCCTCCTGTCTTGCCTCTGCGTTACCTCTCTGCTACTTTCTTAACTGGCACACACACAAAAGAAAATCTATTTATAAGATGCCAGTTGTGTTTACATATACATGGCCAACTGTTTTTTAATGCAGGGTTGGCCTGTTTCATCAATATTTTTGAGAATACAGTCTCCTGCCGACTGATGTGCTCCTCAAACACATCCTTCTATGTTTTATCTACAACCCTTTATATGGGGTGACAGCACTACAAGTATTTAACATGAAGTAACAATTGTAGATATTTCCATTGAGCCATCAGTATGACAGTATGAATATGAGTTTGTAAGTGGCATAAGGCCTCGTAAAAGAGTAACCTCTTTTACGAGGCCTTATGCCACCTTTACAAACTCAGAAAAACATGCACTCAAAGATGCTTCAAGAAAAGTGCTTTGTAAAGATGCATACGGTTATCAACTTTGTGATCATGCCAGGTGCTTTCTGCATCAAGGCACATCATGGGTAAGTACTGCATATTATCCAAAGAGCCAGGCAGGTGGATTGTGCGGTCTACCGAATCAACAAAAAGGGCCAAAAAATATTTAATCAAATTCACACCCTAAAACTAAAACACTAGCCCACACAACATGGGCAACATGTTAATTTCCTATGTTTTATTCAAGTGCAAAACTGATCATGTATTTCATTCTGTTTTATTTCAAGTAGCACTAAAAAAAGGCCCAGAAGTGTTATATTTCACTTCATGAATTAATGAATCTGCAGAGGCAAAACTGAATGATGAGTGCCGACTAAATGTGGGAAGAGTAAGGCAGCGTACGACTGTCTCTGTGTCAGCTGAATGAGGCTCGATTGCAGGCTGCTGCCCTGACAGCTGTATTGGAGAGGCTTAGGCAACACACACACACACACACACACACACACACACACATGCACCACTCTGAGGAGGTGACAGCTTTCAGTGGTTAAGAAGCCTGCTGTTGTGTGAATGGTTGCTCTTGTTCTCCTCTCCAATCTCCGTCAACGTCTCTCTCTCATTCTTTCTCTCTGGGTTTAATAACTTGCTTCAGGGCGGGAAAACATACGAACGGTGGCAGAAAAATAAACATTGGCTTGAGGAGATGAATTAGTAATAATTAAAGCAAAGCATACAGCAAGAGAAAGGAGATGAGAGTACAACAAGGAAAGGGAAGAGATAGGGGGGAGGAAAGGGTAGGGCAGGAAACGGGAGAGGGGAGGAAAGGAAAGATAAAAGAGAGACAGAGGAGGAAAGAAACTGAGAGGAAAGGAGAGGATGGGAGAGGAAACAGGAGAGGAGAAGAAAGAGGACAGGAAGGGGTAGGAGAGGAAACAGGAAAGGAAATATGACAGACAGAAGAGGAAAGAAAAGGAGAGGAAACACGAGAGGGGATGAAATGAAAGAAGAACAGACAGGAGAGGAAAGAAAATGAGAGGAAACAGGAGAGGTGAAGAAAGAAAAAATGAAAGGAGAGACAGGAGAGGAAGGGAAAGGAGCGAAACCAGAAGGGATGGAGAGGAAAGGAGAAGGGAAAGTAAAAGCAAACAGGAGAGGAAAGGAAAGTGGACATGGGAGGAAAGGAAAGAAGGAAAGGAGAGGAAAGAAAAGGAGAGGAAACAGGAGAGGAAGAAGAAAAAAGATAAAGAAGAGGAAACAGGAAAGGAGACAAAAGTAAAGGAAAGAATAGGGAAGGAAAGATGGATGAGGACAAGAATGGAGAGAAAGGAGAGGAAAATGGACAGGGGAGGAAGGCAAAGGAGAGGAAACAGGATAGGAAGAAGAAGAAGGGAAGAAAGATTAAACAGGAGAGGAGAGGAAAGTAAATGAAAGAGGGATTAGGAAAAGCATGGAGAGAGAAAAGGAAAAGAGAGGACAAAAACTGAGAGGGAACAGGGTAGGAAAGGAGAGCAAGGGAAAGGACAGGAAAAAGGAGAAGAGATAAAAGGAAAGAAAAGGACAGGAAATGGGAGGAAGGGACAGGTGATAAAACAGGAGAGGGGAGGAAAGGACAGAAGGAAAGGACAAAGAAACAAGAGGAAGGAGAGAAAAGGAAAGGAGAGGAAAGAGGAAGTGAAGGAAATGGCAGGGAAGGAAAAGAGATATGAAAAAGGAGAGTTGGCAAAAGACAAGAAGGCAAGGGGAGAAGACGAGAGAAAAGGAGAGGAGAGACTGTCCAACACAAAAAAAGCCTGTATAAAAATACGTGGATAATGATTTACATGTTATCTTCTATCCAAATGAACAAAACAGTACACAATGCAAAACAAAGTCCGTCATGTAACAGCAGTGCCTTCTTTCCACAGCCATCCAGCAGTCTCATCATTGTGCCTTACAGCAGGAGAAAGTATTGCTAGCATTCACTAAAGTGTGACATGCAAATATCTCTGAGGTATAAAAACATTTCCCGGCAGAACGCCTCAGGGAGGAGTATTTACCAAGGTAACGAATGGCTTTACATGGACGTCACAAAATACTGGAAAAAATTTCACCTCAGCATTTTGTCTGTGCTTCAGTGGTGTTTTCTGGACCAGCTGAATGCATTCACTCCAACAGCAGAATTTAGAGCAGAATTCACGGTGGTGGTGGTGGTGGTGGGGGGCTCCCAATAATACCTTTTACCGTCCGAAATAATTAAACTCTGACTCCCCCTCAACGACCACAGAGTGCTGCAGGTGAAGCTGTTTGAATGTTAATGAGACTGGACGAAGAAATGAAGAGACAGAGAGATGGACTCCTGAGTGGATGGGGTGTTTTGGCAGAGGGGGGGTCACCTGTCAGCTATAAAGGAACACAAAAGGACACACTAATACTCAACCCTCATTTATAAGGTTTACTGTTAACAATGGACGTAACAGAGAAAGAGGAAAGGTTGACAGAAAGACCTCACACCTCATGTCTGACAGTAAAACCTGATACTCAAACTAAAAAGACAACACGTAAATCAATATCCATGTATTTGTATACAGGCCGTTGGTGTGTTGGACAGTCCCTCCCATCTTTTCTCTATTCTTTTTTCTATTCATTGTCTCTTCCCTGCATGCCACTCTGGAGTCCTATCAGAGCACATTCAGCCATAGACTGAGACCACAGAGGAGCACTACAGAACACAGTCTGTTTTTATCCACCATTTTAGTTCCTTTTTAGTAACTCTTGTACTTATCTCACTCCTATTGTTACTCTATCAGGCACTGGTTTTTGCTTCTGCTCCTTGAAACCACTTCTTATCTTATATTAGTGTATTTTTAGATATTTAATACCCCATTGTTATAAAACTGGGCCCAGTTAGTGACCCTGACTTGGGGAACACACTGGTTGTCTGGTTTTTACTGGTGTGATTAGTTAAAATTGTGGTTACTAAACTTAGTGTTATTGTAATTTGAAGCATTCTCTGGCACGAGGATTTCCTTCAGAATAAATAAAGTTCTACTGAATTGAATTGGATTAAAAACCACAATTTTCTTAAAAGTTACTATTTGTTATTATCCTGTTGGCTTTTGGATTTGTTTGTAAAACTGCAACAGAATGCTCTGGCCTGCCTACTGTTGATGCTTCCTCTGCAAGCCTCTTTGCAACCCACCTCCACCCCAGCTCCTCCTTTTTATGTTGTGTCTGACTTATCAATGTCATTTCTGTTTGCCATTGATGCTGCTCTGTTCTGTTCCCTGAGGGTCTTTGCTGCTGCTCTCCCTGCCTTAGGCTTTTCATGTAGGCGCATGGAAGGGCAAGGACGTTTGCTTTCTCTGCCTCAGGCTTTCCTTGTTTGCATGTGGAAGGGCAGAGAGGTGTGCTCTCCCTGCCTTAGGCTTTTCATGTGGGCGCATGGAAGGGCAAGGAAGTTTGCTTTCTCTGCCTCAGGCTTTCCTTGTTTGCACGTGGAAGGGCAGAGAGGTGTGCTCTCCCTGCCTTAGGCTTTTCATGTAGGCGCATGGAGGGGCAAGAAAGTTTGCTGTCTCTGTCTCAGGCTTTCCTTGTTTGCAGGTGGAAGGGCAGAGGGGTGTGCCCTCCCTGCCTTAGGCTTTTCATGTAGGCGCATGGAAGGGCAAGGAAGTTTGCTGTCTCTGTCTCAGGCTTTCCTTGTTTGCACGTGGAAGGGCAGAGGGGTGTGCTCTCTCTGCCTTAGGCTTTCCATGTTGGCACGTGGAAGAGGCTCTCTGCGCTCTCTCTGCGGCCCGAGGAAAGGCAGAGAGGCCTTAGAACAGAGCCATACCGCTAAATATAATACTGTTATTCTTTTTCTGATTCTTATTTTCAGGTGATTATACACAAAAAAATCATATTACATTTCTGTCAATATATCCCCCTAAACCCTGCACACTGGACATTTAAGTCAATATTCTTTGTTTCCAGCTTCTCAGACAAGCTTTCTGCTTTTCGGTGTATTAAAACATCCTAAATTGAATATTTTGGGAATTTGTACAGCTGGTCGGACAAAACAAAAGCTTTCAAATCATCACCTTTGGCTCTGTGAAATTAAGATGGGATTTGTTTGCTTTTTTTTTTTTTTTTGACATTTTCTAGAACAAACAATGAAGAAAAGAGACAAAAAATGCCAGACTAATCGATACTACTGATCTCAGCTCAGCTCTGGCAAAAATAAAAAAGCTTAAAAGAACGTTTCCTCACACACATCAACACGCATTACTACAGTATCTGTTCTGTGTTCCTGCTGGGTCTTAATCCATTAACTGCATGTTCACTCTAACACAGATATTTTTGTACAACAGATAATTATACCATTCAGTACATTATTCAACCAAATCATATTGATAGATGAACACACAAAACAAACATGACTCGGACAGTCGAGATGACAACGTAATTGACTTCAAATTAACAGGCCAAACAGAGAGCACTGCTGGGTTAGCAGACTGTTTTGCAGTAGTGAACTAAGCAAAGCAATGTGCAGTGAGCTTCTGTTCAACATCTGTGTCTTTACTGACAATAGCAGGCCTTATTGCGCAATAATGACTGGCTGACTCTTACAAGTGAGCTGATTAGGACACTGAATACAGCTGTGTGAGAAAACAAAAAGACAAAAACAGGGTGGCAGCATGCTGCAGTTACTATTCTACTGACCTAATTTAACACTACTTAGACATCCTGTAAACCTGGAGGAACTACAGCAGCTGTTAGCAGACTGATCTTTGCTGGATAATAACACTCAGTCAGACATGTTTACAGACCCCTGCCTACTTTCATCTCAGCTCCTATGTAGCCATAATGTGAAGAACAATTCAACTTACTTCATTTTGATAGAGTAGTATGAATTGGCAGTGAAAATCTAATTTTGGTGAAAGTAAGTGTGTTCTTAGTTTTGCTTTCTGTGCATCTCTCATGCGTCCCTTCGTTTATCTGGAAATTTCTAATGTTCTGGTTAACACTAAGAATTCTGACATCCCAGTGCAGGTCCTTGTAAGGTTTTATTTGACAGTTATGATATGTAAACAACTGCTGCATTTGCTGTGTTGAAGTGGTTTACTCATACGACCTATCGTTCTTAAGCTATGCTCCTTGCAGTTCGACTGATGTGTACCATTTCAAGATATAACCTCCATAGCAGGTTCAATAAAAGGTTCAGACAAAAATCCAGCAAAAATCTTAGACCAAAAACATTATTACACCCACAAACCACTGTTGCATAGATTTAAATGTTCATATTTCTCCACATACTGTCCATAATATCTCCAGTTTGCATGCAAATATTGCCAGTTGTAGTGGCTGATTCAACATACCAAAGTTCCTAGGCCACTTAGTCTGTAAGGTGTCTAGGTTTGACTTGTGTTCCTATTTCTTTTGCGAAGATCAATAGTACTCACTCGAGGCAAGGAAAAAGTTGAACTTGCTTACTTACTGAGATTTAAAAGAAGGAAACAAAATGGCGGGCCATGTCCTTCCAAAATTACATCTTGTAAGGTCCGCTACCCACTTGATGTCCAATTTCTATGCATTCTCAGGTATTACTCGTTACTATACACTTTAACACTACATAACACGGTCAAAAACTTATTACAATCCAAACAAACCCAAATTTGTTGTCCTTTACGCATGATGGTGTCCACAATCTGCTTTTGTCATGAGCACTAAACTGCCTTATGGCACCAAACCTGTCGTAAATAAATTCTGCCTGTATTCTAACACAGAAATAAAGTAAATAGAATCATAACCATAGTGTAGACCACTACTATAGTGGGAGAACCTACATGATATGTCATATCAACAGACATTTTTGCCAATTGTAAATATGTGCTAAGGTGGCTCTTACACCAATAGCTCAGTATCAAAACTGTAGTTAAACCCTGACCTTTTGATTGACACCTCGGTTGAGCCAATAGGAGCTTCAGTGCTATTACTATGGGCTTCAATAGCCAACAAGGGCATGTGTTGAAAAGAAGTGTCCACCTTACCTACTGGAGTCTCAGAGCCAATCAATAGCTAGTAACTGGCCCAGTGGCTTATAGGTCTTGTAGTCAGTAACACTCCTGACCTCAAGTGCACTTTTGAATGGGTTACTGACACCATAGACTGTTATAAATGTACAGAAATAATGAACAAATGGCTCCTCTGTTGTCTGAAGGGAAAACCAGAATTGTTTATCAATTTAGGTTTTCTAGAAGTGTTTTTTTTTTATACAGTAGGGTTCTAAATACACATATCTGTCTGTGTTGATTAGTTTATTACTCAATGACACATTCAGTACATTGTTTTACACTCTTTTTTAAAAAAAACTTACTTTCAGTAATATTGCGTAATATTGCTATCTACTTTGAATATGGACTGGGTGAGGTTTTATGCTATGGTCCCATTGTGTTTTCCATATAATACCTCCCAGTTCTAGTCATCTGCGGCATCTTTTTTCAAGAAAATATTCAGGTAAAGATGAAAAAAACAAAAACAAAAAAACAAACAAACAAACAAACAAAAAAAACACTTTTATTTTAGTGTGCTGAAAGTTAAATACCTCAGTGACAGGGGCTTTGACCTTTCAAATGAGACCATGCATGTACATTTAATAAAATAGAAGAACAGCTATCAATTTACTTTGGGAATGCCTTGGAAAGTCATTTTAGGGAAATTTCACAGGACTGGTCAAAGTAATGAGTACGATGCATATCAACCACAAACTGCAGCCTGAGAAAGTCACTAAAGTGTTTATATCACTGTGTCAACCCTGCATTTGTTGAGTCACACAAATTCAATCGATTCCACCCGTGCAAAACATGCAACATTTAATTTACGTGCGAGGATGAAACCAAATGTTTTTCATTAAATTTCATCTTTTCACAGTGTGTTTCTGTCGCTTTAATTTCACACATCCTGCATCCATGCTGCTTAATACATCCCATTCTGATTAATCTGGTGTAGTACATGGGACTCATTTCACAATCCTAATATGTAATTTGTTTCTGACATGATGCGAGAGTGTAGAACTACATAGTAACAAGACAACCCAACAAGATAACCAATATTAAAGGTTGAAGCTGATATACATCAACTCTGCTCTCACCGGCCCACAAGGCAGAAGGATGTTGCCATGTTGAGACAACGTCAATCAAACTAAGATAATGTCAATCAAACTGTGATGACAGGGACGTCAGAATTATCCGATTTCCTCTGGCTTCACTGCTGAAAACCTTTCCCAAGTTTGACAGATGCTTGATAGGAAAGGTAGAAACTCTTTCTAAGAAACGTGAAATGCTCTGGCTTTATCCTTCATCTCAATTTTAGCAATCCTTGCCTCGCTCCTGCCTTTGCATATCAATACACACATACACGTGCACACATACGCAATGAGAATCAACTCCTGATATTATTTTCTCTCCTCTCTGGTGGCACGGTTGGCGCTGACTCGGCACACTTTTGACAGTCAGCTCTTTTGACGGTGCTGCTATGGAAATGAAGAAGACCGGGGAAAGTGAATTTACATAGAAAATTGCCATCTCGGTAGGAAAGTTACAGGGGAGGAGTGCACGTTTAGATGGGCTGGGGGGATAAAAACTGCAATGTGAGCAACAAGCAGACAATTGGGTTTAATGCTCTGCTACAATATGAGTCCGTTTTGTCAGAATACACATCAATGCACCTCTTAATATCAGCTGATCTCATTATGCAAAAAACTACAGCAGACAAAGGAACTGACAAGTTGGATGTCTAAAACCTAACACATTTAAAAATGTGAGACAAAGCCACAGGATGTTGCGTGTTCTCCAGCAGCAGCACAGTTTTATGACTCTCTCTGTGCAAGAGTGCAATTAAGCACCAAGTCTGGTGGGAGAGTGGCAATCCGTTCAGACCGAATATCTCATATCCAGATTGTGTCTTGATCTAGCTGAGACAGACTATAGTTCACATCTGACATTTAGATGCGTCTCAAATGCATCTCAGGTGGCCACTTGCGATTGGATTTTTGCTTCCTGGCTCACATTTGATTTTATCTGCAACTGCAACTGCTGACAGAACAGAAAACTACACGTGTGCTCTGGCCGAACAGCTTAAGAGGAGGACCGTGGTGGAAATGTGTGTAATGGATAAGACTACAATGGAAAACACCTTTTTCCTTTATGCTAGGACTGCAACAATTACTTGCTTCATCGATAAGTCAATCAAAAGCAAAATAATCGCCAACTATTTTGATAGTTAATTAATCGTTTCAGTGATTTTGTCAAGCAATAATGTCAAAAATTTGCCGGTTCCAGCTTCTTATATGTTAGAATTTGCTGCTTTTCTTTGTCTTTTATGATCGTAAATGAAAATCTGTGGACTGTTGGTTGGACAAAGGAAGCAAAGTGAAGACGTCACTTTGGGGCCTGGGAAATGGCATGGATGTATTCAAAGACCTGGATACAGCATTGGAGGCAGGACCCCATTCATTGCTATGAAAGTTGCTCAGTGGCGCATGAAGCCAAAATGGTTTAACTGCTGCGTATGAAATTACCCAGATCATCAGGGGATTATCGGCACAGCTTGAGACTTCCGCAGGCCGAGCTGGCTACATCCAGTTTAGTGCTTTGTTAAGTTAAATGGGGAGAAAATGATTTAATTGTGCAGCTCTTCTAGACTTCTAGACAAATGTTATCGGACCGAATTAATTCAATCTCCATGGTGAAACAAGTCGTTTCACAGAGGTTGTGGCTCTTAGAAGAATTTATCCACTGAACGTCTTGCTCACCATGTATATCAATGGGAGAAAGTCTTTTTGGGCCACGGGGCATCACATGATGATGTAATTACACCATTTGGCTACTACAAAAATTGTCTTTAAAGCCTGACGCACTTCCTGGGGCCTGGAAAATTATGGTAGCATTTTTCAAAATCATTTTGAACTTTTATAGGCCAAACAATTATTGATTTATTGGGAAAATAATCAACCGATTAATTGATAATGAAAACAGTTTCAGCCCTATTTGTAACATAAAAATGTTGATGTCAATGGAGGCTCAGGAGAATTTATCTAACCTAAAACTCCTCCATAGAGTAGGTAAACCTATGTGTGGCTAAGATTACTGGTAATAACTGATTGTGTGACATGTCAGGACCAACAGTAGCCGAGTTTATAGGCTTGGAAGCAGTTGCCATGGAGACATAATATTCCGACCATGACAAAGTAGAAGCTGACACATTTGTGATCAAGGAAAACTGAAATAATGAAAGGTTTTCCTGCTCAGTACACCTCACTTAACCTACTTAGAACTGTTTGATGATCGGTTGCCATGCGAAAAACTGCAGTACACGTACAATTACCACATTAATAACAGCAATTTTGTTGACTAACACAACATTCCTCCTCTCTGAAATACCTTTGTGTTTGTAACAACTAAGACAATAAGAGGGCTATTTACGAGAAACCGACATTCTTTCACTTCAGCTGCCACATTGGGAGTTATCAGGAAGGATAGTGGGACAAATATAGCCCACGGAAAATGAACTGATGCTAACAATAATAAATATTTCAGAAGACTATACTCTCTGAAACAACAGACTAAAAGTAGAAAGAGGAAAGACTGAGAGTCACAGTGAATGAGTGTACGGTCGAGAGAGAGAGCCAAGTGAAGTGCCATTCAAGTGTCCCAGTGGAGAGTCAGTGTTGTCAGAGAACAAGCTTGAGCTGGAACCCTGGAAGGCTTTCATCTGAAGGAAAATGTCAAATATTCACTCACACAGTTCAACAGGGCCAAAGACCGTAAAGAGCCCGATCTGACTCCCCCCTGGCAAAGCTAACATGGACCGAAACCGGTGTCACAGCTCAGCCAGCCGCAGCACAGCCTCCACATCATGCTGTACTGTACCATATTTGGTATGTTAAACACACTGGAGGCAGCTTGTGAAGAGCTGCGTGCCAGGAGAGGATAGGCGACCTGGGTTGACACAGGTTTAATAAGTTTTGTGATAAATCAGACAGCAACAGACCTAATTTTTCAATGTCAGGGAATAAATCAGAACTGTTAAAAAGGACTCAGACGGGGGCTATTCGGGGTCTAAATGTCAGAGAGTCAATAGCAAGTGTCAGTCACTGCAAAAGTCTTTAGCAGAGACCTTCTTCTCAAAGGTCTGCAATAAAAATTAAGCTCTCAAGTCTGAGGGCAGCCCTGTTTGACAATATAATTGATAAAAAGAGGGGTCATCTGTGCAAACTACTTAAAAAAGTTAGTGTATGTGTTATATGTGTATTAATTTCCCATGTAAATCCACTAAAATAGTCTACAAAATAAAAGATCTGGATCGGCGTATGCTAAAGAGACGGTATCAATGGGTGAGTTTTGCCTTTTTTGTAGGGAACCCAAATATCTTCAAAACATGTGCCAACAAAAACAGAAGCAGGCTTACAGAAGAATATCTTACAAGTGACAGATTGAGTCTACAGAGAACAGTTTTTGTTGAGACGGCTGGTAAATTTAGACAAAAGACAACAAAATCAATATGGCTTAAAGAATTTAATGTTTCTTCCTTCAGGCTGTTTTGAAAACACAACGGCTCCCAGGAATTTACTTTAAATTTTCAACACAAGCGTATCTAGCTAAAAGGATAAAGTGTGTGTGTGTGTGTGTGTGTGTGTGTGTGTGTGTAATAGCTGGAAGAGATTTTGTCACAGCTATTATGCTTCACTGTCTACAGGGCTGGTAACCTAGTGACTTGGGAGTCAAATGCAACAACAGTAGCCCAAACAAAACCTCTATAGTATGTGCATACATTAGAGTGTCACACTTTGAAGTAAGTCTACAAATGTTTTATTTTGAATACTAAGTGAATTTTGCAATCCTGTCCTTTGCTGCTCCAATTATTAACAACAAAACCATGGCAACTGGGATGCCAGTTTTGGTTAATTAATTAATTAAGAATGCTAACTAACAAGAGGCCTTTCGTTTTAGTCCCGTGCTCAATTGGCTCAATGAGCTTTAGTGCCAAATTTCAAAGTGTTATTATATTAACAGTGAAATATTCATGTTTTTTTATGTAAATGTCTCGCCCTTTATCTTATTTTCTGTTGGCCTGGCTGACAGAAAGCACCTAGCTGTGTTACCATGTGGGAACACAGTTCTTACCGCCCATCCTCTACTCTCCACTGGTTAGCTTACATTAGCCTCTGTACTGTGCACCATCCAGGTTGGGTGGAAGCTAGCTAGCGGCACCGCTCATTTGGCGATTACCGCTGGTTACTGCGGAAACATGGTAGCTATCCTCCTTTCTCCCCCCATGAAGCCTGTGAGTAAGCAACTTAATTTAAACCACAAACCAGCATGGTTAACTAGGTTAGCACAACTAGCCTTGCTGACGCTGCTAACTGTGCTAACAGAGCCAGTTAACAATGCTAAAGGGGTTTAGCGGCCCAAAAATTAAGCTACTTACTTGACAACTTGGGAATTTAGGAAGATACTAAAGGGTTGGCACAATGTTTCCATGGCAACGCTGTTGGGTTAGGACGGCATTACTAGCAGCACTAACCGCCGGATGAGCTATACCGCCAGCTAGCTCCCACCAGACCTGGTTGGTGCACAGCGCAGTCAACTGTAGAAGCAAAATTAACCTATAGACTGGCACGCATAGCCAGTCAAAAATATTATCGGTGTTGACATCCCTTATGGCAACAAATCTGTCAAGTTTGACAACCGGCTCGAATACTTGGTGCTGAGCATTTTATGAGGGTTGTTTTCAGTCAATACTAATTCAGAAAGTAGGAGCCTAATATTTCTTTACATGCAAAAATTGGATTTACTTCTACTCCAACTACCCTAATTCTAGTACCTGAAAGTTAAAGCAGTATTTTTTGGCCACTACAAGGGGGCAGAACAACCTGTAAATACAGCATTGGCACATCATCACAATGTAAAGTTGATATGGCAAAGTTGCTGACAATTAGCCATTTACACATCCAGAAGATGAAACAATAATACTAAAGATAATAAAGGTAATTTTCAGTGCCTTCCATGTAACCCAGAGACACTTTACATGCAAAAACAAGCACAAAATTATGTTAATGGAAAAGCCTGGAGTCTTAGGAGTAGATTTAAAAACAGAAATGGACGGATTAAGGCAAGGAGAGTATTTCTAATTAATTTAAGATCAGTATTCACTCTCTTTTTGGACCAGTTTTAGTGTTGACCAACTCCTGAAGGAAATCTAGCCATTAACTTTTAGATGCTTCACTATGTTCACCAGCTCGTTGCCAACTTTGTTTCTCTGTTGTTTGGTACTGAGCAGGTAGTGAACAGTGGGCTTATCATTAACAGCTGTCTGCTACTGATACTAACATTGTCGAGAGTGAAACAAAGATGTTAATTTGTGGGATAAAAAAATAAAACAATGAGCTGAAAGATGCTAAAGCGCTCTAGAGCTGAGAGGAACTAAAGAATAGTGTAATAATTCTCTAAAGGTTCATCCATTTCACATCAACCTTTGACCCATTATGAAAATAGAAATATTGATTAGGTTTAACATCAGATCAGGACAAGTTGTTATTTGTTAGCATCCACAACAACTGATGATACAGAATTGCTTTTTAAAATGTAATACATAAATCCCACATACAGACAGGACAGCTAACAGAGAGACAATCGCGCAGGTAAGTTTAGTTAACAAAAAAGCAAAGATGTATTGTCGTGGAAAACAAAACAACAACAACAACAACAACAACAAAAACAGCGGAGCTGTTAGAAAGAGAGGCAGTCAGACAGACAAGCTGAGTAGAGAACAAAGACCTTTAAGGCGGTGTGTAGCACAAGTGTTAAACAAAGCTACCTGTCAAACTGCTGTCTGCAAGAAAGTAAAAAAAACCTTAGATCTCCACAGCTAGATGGCACACATACCGAAATACACACACTTACTTTTCCTTCTCTTTCAAAGCCAGGTTAGACATGATAGAACGACAGGCCTCCTGTATTAGCCCTTAAAAGCACCAGACTAACATCAAAAAGACATCAGAGGGGACTGCAGATACACAGATGCACAGATATATATATATATGTACACACACACATACACACACACACACACAGGCCTGATAACAAAGCCTGGGAGATAGCTGATGTAATTGGACTGTAAGTTCCAAAAGAGCAGTGAGTTGCCTTGTGAGGAGTTTGGAGGCAAGCAGCCGGCGCTGGGCATTAATATTGAGCAGAGAGCCTCAGGGCAAGGCGCACTTTCACCCAGCAAAATTTGGACTCTCTTTGTCTCCCGGCACAGATAAGACAATATGGACACAGTCAGGTTAGAGCCAAAGCCGACCTGAGGAGCTCTGCGTCTGGAGCAACAACCGAGGTCAGAGAGGGACATGCACTGCTGAATTCATTAAAATGATTTTATTTTTCACTGCTCTGTAATGTGGTTTATGAAACTTTCTACATGCAATTACAAAATGTTCTTTAGTTTTTGTAGTTAAAGGAAAATCCTCTATTTGCCTGGAGGGGATCAGGCTTTTGGTGTCTGTCTGTCTGTCTGTCTGTCTGTCTGTCTACAGCTAATCTAGTAGTAGTAGTAGTAGTAGTAGTGGTGGTAGTGATTTTTATTGTGAACATGCAAATGATATATAACGTATATATGGACAAGTAAAACAGAAATAATAATACAAAAATGGAAAATCAAGACAATTTTAGAAAAGAAAACAGCACAATAATTTCACTTACATGTCCGAAAAGGGGTGGGAAGAAGTACAACTTATTTAATCCTGCCCCTTCTCCATAAAATATTAATAATAGTTATTTATCTCCCTCTTCCTTTTACATTACTCTTTTCTTATTTATATTTATACACATACACACACACACAAACACAAACACACACACATATGTATACACATACATACTGTATGTACATATATACATATACACACAAACATACAAGTACACATACACACACACATACTCTTTTTCTGTCACATTTCTTAATTGTGCTGACAATATATATATATATATATATATATATATATATATATATATAAACATATAAACAACAATGAACACATGGTGACAATCAATAACCCTCATCCCTGTATCTTGTGAAAAACATTTTTCTATAAGTGTTTTTGAACTGTTTTATGTTTGAATCTCTCAAACTACTGGACCAATCAGCCTAATATTTTCTGTGCACATTTATAACTGGATCTCTGATGGTTGTGGTGATTGAAAAACCTGTTTTACTGACTGTTTTATATCGTCACTGACTGCTGACTCCTCACTCCTCTTAACTGGCCTGTAGGGGACACAAATTTCCAGAAATGTGCTCCGCTAAAAACCAACAAGCCTTGCCGTCTGTTGCATCTGCAGATTAATTCCATACCCCTATACCATAAGACCCACTTAAGGCACGATACCAGATGAATAAGTGAATTGTTTTCTTTGCTAGCTATACCTAACCCATCTTGACATCTTGTAGGGAGCGAGGAGGGACAATTCAACTGGGTGCAGCTACATTTTGTTCTAGTTCTGTATCATACCACGCCAGGAGTGTTTCAGAAGCAGAGCATTTTGCCTGCCAAATTTTGTACACAGGTTTTGCTGATTTGGTCATTTCTCCTTGACATTTGTGCTTCTGCTTTGAGTAGCTAAGTAGGCAGTTAAATGTTTCCTTTGTTTTGTCTGTTTTGGGCAAGTTTATTTAAACAGCACATTTCAGACACTAAGGCAACTCAAGGCATTTAATTGTGTTTATTGTTGTTATTTCCTTCTTTGTTGTGCTGCAGCTGACAGACAAAGTTAATCCTGTTTAAAATCTAGCCATGAATGACATAGATCAAAGATCTGTGGCTGTGTCCTCCTAATTATACAGTTTCTTTTGAAACGAGCTGTGGTGCCTCTGCTGGAAATACGAAAATTGTCTTGAGCAGAGGTTCTCAACCTTTCTTGTGTCAAGGACCCCCACATTGATTCACATTAGGTCGTGAACCTCCTTTGCTTAGATTTCACTTCAGGGACCTCCATCTGAGAAGATTTTGGTTGTTAGAAATGACTTAGACAAGACTTCTTTATTTGAAAGTTACAGTTAAGCCATGGAGGAAGTGAAAACTATGATCATAATAGTCAGTCTTATGACTCATACTCACATTGGATCCCTGGACCTCAGCTCAGGCTGTCATGCTGCAGCTGGAATGCGGCCGTCTGGCGGAGATTTGCACTCTACTGAATGCACTATCCTGGTTTGGGACTGTTTTCAGTGGCAGATAAATACAGAATTGGTGCTGATATGGTAATGAAGGAATAATGTAAGGCTCACTGGTGTTCTGGACAACAAGGGAGCTCTGTGGCACACAGATTTAACATATAACAGACTTAGTTAACAGGGTCAGTTACTGGTTTTCTGTTGGCTTTATCGCCATAACTCAAATACAGAATACCACCAGATCTATCCTTTAAATCTTGCATGCTATGCTAGGCTAACTGTCTTCAGTTCTATTCAGAGATGGAGTCTAATGGGAAAGCCTGCAGCCCTCCAGCCTCGCCCAAGGTAACTCTTGGTCTTTTCATGCCTTTGAGCAGAGCAAAGGCCAGCTACATCCGAATGCCACATTTACAGCACGCTTGCTGGAGCTGTAATTAAAAAACAGAGTACACTATGCTGAGATGCTTGGTATTTCACAGCCTGCGCCAGGGAAAAAAGGAAACGGTTTGGGTCAATAGCTTTTTAATCAGAGCATTTGCTGGAACTGTTTCAAAATGAGTGCAAAAGCCTCGAGGTAGACCTAAAATATTGGGCTGCAACGAGCTGGTCCGTGCGCTGGCATTGCAAGTTTATTAATTACATTGGTTTTAAATGGTTATTCAGCACGCTTCAGCGCATTACTGGAGCCACCTTCTTATTTGCAAACTCACTAGACTATAACTGCAGCTGCAGTGACCAGTGATGCAGTAGTGAATGATCAATTCTACAACTAACTCCACTGCATCAGAGAGGGACAAAAGTGACTATATTGGAACATATCAAATTAAACAAATTAGCTCTTAACTTAGCAAAAGAAAAAACATTTCCTCCTCCCTCCTAACAGGAAGAGAAAATCAGAGACAAAACTGTGTAAAATGAGACAAAAAAAAACAAAAAACAGGAGAATGAATGACAGGAGAACAAGTTAGAGATATGAACAGAGAGAGGAAGCTGAACAAAAGGCATGTCAGAGTCAACTGCTAATCTGTGATTAGATAGCACCACGGTTTGATAATACTCAAATGTGAGAGCAAAGGGAGAGACTCTTGTTCTGCTTCCTCTGTCACTCAAATATGCGTGTGTGTGTGTGTGTGTGTGTGTGTCTGTGCATGTGTTTGTGTGTGGGAGTATATTAACAAGGCAAATAGCTTCTTTGCCTTATCTTCCTCGCAGGGGGAAGAGATAAGGTCCAATGAGAGCGAGGTCTCTGAAGCAGCCTGGCTCCCTTCAGCCCAGCTGACAGGGATAAGAAGCAAAAAAAACACATGAACTCTGGGGACATTTCTGTGTTTCTAACAATAACCTGCTGCTGATCTGTCAGGCAGCAACCCCAGGGACACATCCGCATACTTGCTGGACATATTTAAAGGTTTAATAATACTACACATAGGGTCCCAAGATACTCTAGGAATTTTTATCAAACAATATGTCAACAGTACTATTTAATAGTACTATTTAATATTGCATGTAAGGGTTTGTAATACTGAACCCAGGCTGTACACTGTCTTCACGAGATTCAAGAAAATAGCGTAATATGTCTTTAACAGTTTCCTTAAGATAAGAGAAAGATCATGGTCATGAGTAAATAATAAAAATCAAAACACTGACTGCGAGTACGAGGCAGGAAGCCACACTACATCCTCTGTTAGACCCCAGCGTTGCATCATCCTGATAAAAATACTGCATTAACATTTATCTCCCACTGTAAGCAGGAATGCTAATGCCATGCTTATGCAGTGTGCATCATTTTCACACCACACTGCTGCCTCTTCACCTGCTGCAACATTAATGTTTCACTGTATTTCTATGAAATAAATCTACTCTGCTTTGCAAGCTTGCAAGTGTTTTCTCACAGATTAACACACAGCTCACAACAAGTGAAGATAAGAAGATGGTGCAAACTAACATGGAGGCTATTTTGGGGGGCTTTTTTTAATCCTTTACTGCACACATCTTATTTTGGAGTTGAAAGATATCCAATCCTGCTTTTAGGAGGACTGAGGCTCTTTGATAATAGTTTAGTTATTAAAGCAGCTACAAGGAGTTTTTAACTGGTTATGAAACTGTTTGAGTTTAATAGTGATGCATCTGTATAACCTACATACACAAACAAGACCATCAGCCAAAAGATTGGCCATTTCTATACAGTTATTCTTAATGCCTGTCTGCAGGTCTGATTCCTTGCAAAATCAGATGAAATGAGTTAGGCTACAGCTTGCAGACTGTAAGAGCTTATACATTTTGACAGGCAAAGTTTTGCAGTGAGTAGTACATTAGTCACTTAAAAGGAAGCAGGAGAAGGTCTTTCTTTGGAGAATTTTATTCTTAACCTTCTATTTTGTGGTTTCACCTGATACTGGGGCGGGATCAGCAAAGAGAAACGTAAAAAACTGACCAAAGAACAACAAAATAAACCTTAGTCGGTCACTGAACAGATGAAGGGACTAGCAAGATATCTAACATTAAAAACGCATTGCTGAAGTGGCCCTCTTTCTCCTGAACAGGTATGCCCCCTAATAGTCAACCAACCTTTGGTTGACTAGAAAGGTCAGCAAGATTTCATTGGTCGCTTAGTAGGAATTTAATTTGAAAGGACAGACACAGAAGTGGCCACCCTCAGCTGTCGGACAGGATATTACAAAGGCTAGTTAATATCATGTCGGGCAGGAAATCCAAAGTGTGGGATCATTTTGAGAAGGTGAAGGACGAACCCAAGGTGATATGTAAACTCATATTCATTGGTCGGCTACAAACATGATGTATCATCTGAAACATGTCAGTAGCTACATGCCCATTAGCCACTTAGCACAAACATTACTGCTTTGCCGACAGCGTCATTAACAGGCGGCTCGCTCAGTGTGTGACGTGCACTTGTAGATAAAATATAGGCCTATATTAATGAAGGTTCATTAGTACGGTTTTGTATTTCTCTGTAATGTAGCACAGTGTTAACAATGTTACTGATACTATTCTTTCTCACACCTTCAACTCAAACCATTGTGTTGCCCCGCCCAAAATATATAATTAAATTAATATCGTAAACATACAGGCAACTAGTCGACTAATGGCCCTAAATGATGACTAGTGGTTGACTAGGAAAATTCTTAGTTGGGGGCCGCCCTAGTAATATGTCTGTTTTATTCATGAAATACACAGCGAGACGTGGCTTTACATTAATATATGAATTTATGCCACCACAGTTCTTCTACACCCTTTGCACATCTCAGAAGTTTCAGCTCTGCAACCGCAATACACTAGTGGCTAGATGCCACTAAATCCCACCCACAAGATCTTTCAGACACAAGGTGGTGTATTCATTGATATAACACTACTGCTTTTGTCCATAGAGGCTGCCAATACCAACAAAGATGGAAAGGTCCTTGTAGTTGCTTTGAAACATTTACATTTTTTACCCTCACATTTTCCCGTCCTGTGCCTCTACAGTGACTGAGTTGGCTTTATATTTTGAAATGATAAAAAGATAAATCATTCACCAAACTAAGTGGAATTTTCAAGGTAATGAAATGGACAGTTTTGGTTACAGTGTTGCATCTCTGTGCTAGACTAGTCAAGTCAAAGCATAATAATGTTTCTGCAAATAAAGAGGCTGCTGAGTGATATTATCCTGCTGTACGGCACAATGCAGTAGTGTCTCTTTTGCTGTTTGCATGTCCAAATAAGATGATTTGAGAGGTGGATATGAGGGTGCTTAAAAGAGGAGTAAAAGTAGTGTACAAAATAGAACACAAGAGAAATGAAGAGGTCTGAAAAACATCTTCCTTTACCACTGTTATTAAGTTTAATTCTTGACAGCTGTATCATGAAATTGACCAACTGAGGATGAGGAGGAAGACCTTCAGCTTCACTGAAAAGATCACCTGTCTGTTGCTGCATGTTACTATTACCTCTTGTTCCATTCCTGTCCAAACAACACAACGCAACATGTTGATTTTTGTGAGTTATGGCTGTACAGCTGCTCCTCTCCAGATTTCTAGCTTCAGTTTCTCTTGTTCAGGTAATAAATATTGAGTTTTTGTGTTTTTCTCCCTCTCCAGGAAAGATGTTGGCATACAGATGGCGTTATGATAGCAGGTGTCAATACAGCTTGTTAATTTGTTCTTCACTCCAGCCCGGGAGGAGAAAGTTGTAGAGGAGTTTTGTGCTTCACTCGTAAGCAAATCCTCTCATTTGGCTGCCCTGATCACAGCAGCACTTCTTTTCCTGGTGGTTGGGTATTTTTGATCGAGGTTCAGATGTTACACAGCATGAATGGCTTTACACAGACCAATACGGCCTCCTGCTCTGTGCGTGTGCGTGTGTGTGCTTGTGTGTGTGTATGAAGACACGGGTCAGAAAGGGGAGCGAGGGGGAAAATAAAGCAGAGTGCGCTGTAGCAATTACACAGTCTGTCAAAGCACGGTGGGAGGAAAGGCTCGGTTCCTTCTCCGACCAAGTGTGTGTAAAGTTGTTAGGAGGCTACAAAGACGGACCTCACAACTGCCTAAATTGCATGCGGGCTTGCGAGCACACACACACACACGGCGCGCTGGTGAAGGCTTTGTCAAGCCACAGGAAAGAAGGAAGACTCAGCTCATGTGTGACCCTGTTGACCAAACCAATTTTCCCCTTGTCAAGCAGTCTACTGCTGTGAGTGGCTGTGTGTTTCTGGATGTGTGTGTTTCTGAGACAGAATGGAGAGTAAAGGAGTGTGTACTAATAATGGACTGAGGGAACAATGAAGCTGACTGGTCCAGAGGGAATACAATACAGGATCGTAGACACACACAGTTAACCCAGAATGAAAGGTGTGTGTGTGTGTGTGTGTTTGCATGTATAACACAACGTGGATTATTACAACCCCAATTGCTGTCTGCTCAGTAGACTAATCCCATTACATCAGACTGTTGAGATGAACAGCAACTGTAGCCTGTGGGCACTGACATGGACGATGAGATTAGGTGCAATTTGGAGTTCATAGCTGTTATATCTAAATAAGAATTCAACTGCATTGCTTTATGACGTACTGCAGAAGTGGAAGCGTTCAGATCATCTACTTAAGTAAAAGTAGAAATACTAAACTCTAAAAATACTCCATTACAAGTAAAACTCCTAAATTCTAAATGTTACCTAAAGCACAATATTTCCTTCTTAAGTGTGGTGGTGGTAAAATTGCATAAAATGAAAATACTCAAGTACCTCAAAACTATACTTACAGTAAGTACAGAACTTGAGTTAATATATTTAGTTACTTTCCATGACAGTAACTACACAGGTCAGGCTTTTTTCAATGCACTGTATGTATACCTACGAAAAGTACCTGCGTAATTATGAGCCAGTAATCCATAAAAAACCCGCCTAGCCATGAAGGCTGCAATCAAGTGACAAATGCGCTGACGGGATTGGAGAAGGAAGTACTAGAAAGGGTGAAAGTCCGTGTAGGGAGGCAGGTTGATGTGGTGGAAGGACTAGTGTTTGTGTCCTGTGTGAAACTGAGTGAACTTCGAGTTATTTTAAGGTACGTCGTCATGCTAAGTACGTAACTTGACATACGTAGTAACGTGGAGTTGCCCAATCTTTCTCTTTTTGTAAACCTAACCTGGTGAACTTTACATTCCTATACCTAACGTACCTAACTTAATGTTAATTATGAATCTTTACGTTAAATACATAATGTGACCATGCCCAGCCATATTTCTTTTCCTAAACCCAACCTACATAACTTTACATAAGTATGGAACGTTTCCTAAACCCTTACGTAACTTCCATCCATCCATTTTCATCCGCTTATCTGGTGCCGCGTAAAGCACCCCAGATCTCCCTCTCCCCAGCAACGCTTTCCAGCTCCTCCTGGGGGACCCCAAGGCGTTCCCAGGACAGATGAAATATCCAATCCCGAAAGCGTGTTCTGGGTCTGGGCAGGAGGCATCGTGATCAGATGCCCGAACCACCTCAACTGACCCCTTTCAATGCGAAGGAGCAGCAGATCTACTCCGAGCTCCCTCAGTATCTCGGAGCTCCTCACCCTATCTCTAAGGCTGAGCCCAGACACTCCACGGAGGAAACTCATTTCGGCCGCTTGTATCCGTGATCTCATTCTTTTGGTCGCTACCCAGAACTCATGACCATAGGTGAGGGCTGGGATGTAGATGGACCAGTAAATCAAGTTTTCAATCAAGCTTTGCCTTCAGGCTCAGCTCTCTCTTCAATACGATGGTCCTTTACTTTCGTAAACTTACGTAAGTTTATGTTAATTACATAACTTTACATTAAAGTTCACAACAGGATGCCGCCCAATGCTTTTTCTTTCCCTAAACCTTTATGCAACTTCAGTTTTGTGAACCTAACCTACATAACTTTATGTTAAGAATATAACTTTACATTAAATGCATAATGTGGCGATGCCCAACCACGTTTCTTTTCTTAAACCTAAACTACTTCACTTTAAGTTAAGTTTGAACATGAAGATGCCCAAAAATGATTGTTTTCCTAAACCTAACTTGTCCGATAGGGGTGCTAATTTCTTACATATCATATGAACCACTGCATGACGATAGATTGCAGAGGTTGATACCTTTTGTAGGTAAATGAAATTATCCTAAAATCAAAATCAGTTAATCCAGCACATTTCTGGGAATAAACTTGACTGATGATTGAAAAGAATTCGGTCATAGGACCATAATGATAAATCATTCAAGGTATCCGTTTGGAAAGCCACATCCTGGATGTTAACACACATGTATAATGGTGTCTGGAACAGAACAGAGAACAACTTTACACATCAAATGAAAGTAACAAGGCTGTCAACAACAGCCTTTCTCAGGGGAGAACATACTGTATCCACTGAAAGCTCTCCAACTACAAAGAGCCTGAATAAGAAAAATCTACAGGAAATGAATTCTTAATGGACTGTGTAAAAGCAAGTGGAAGCCATATGACGCTTCTAACCTTGTCCTGAATTCAAATTCGTCTGAGAGTCACACATTCTTTACATGGTGAGACAAAGAAAAACCCACTGACCTCTACAAAACCTTTTAAAAACAAGGTCAACGTCACTGTCAGAGGAGCAATTAAACCTGACACAAAAGCTTTTACAGTAGGTGAATAGACCGTGCTGACATAGTTATCCTAGACACTCACTGTCTGTTGCAAAGACGCAAATCTCTCAGTTATTACATTAATATCATGTAGTCAGGGCCCTCGGTGTTCAGCCAGTGGATCCTAATGCAATGTGTGGACATGTGTAAGCAAGGGAGTGTTTGACATAAAGAGGGAAATACAGAGAGCGTCTGACTTGTTTCTTGAATCTTGAGTGGAGGGAACCATGAACTGGCGTAAGATTGACATCGGTCTTTATTCACATCATTGAGAAACAATTTCTTAAAACAATTAGAATGTATTGCTGATTGTAGTTTTAATTGTTTCTCTTTGATGAATCTTGTGTTTTCTTAAAATAACCCTCTCATATCTCAAAAAATACAAATTAGATACAAATTTTTGGCCATACCTTCGAGTACTAGTCTATTTCTTCCTAAGTGCTAGTTTACTTATCGTACTATGCATCACTTTAATCTATCCTTATCATAACATATGATAAACCAGCTGTCTCTGAGTGGCATACACATGTTAACACAGTAAAATGGCTCATTTAATCCATTTAATTGCTGTTTCCTTTTGCAGTCTTGTGTGATCAGTGATCCAATCCAATTATTTAATCTCTGCATGACCTTTACAATATCAAACGTGTGTGATTGCGTGTGTACTCCATCTCGATCTGTTGAGTCACTGAACAGAGTTCCTTATCTAAAGTGGTTTTTGGTCAGTCCACCTCAGAAGGAAATACAACCGTGTGGCATTGTTACAAATGCTTCAAATCCCTATGAGGCAATTTCACCTTTTTTTTTTTTATGTCCGTGAGTGTGTGACTTGTGTTTAATCCAACAGCCTTTTCATTATCTAATTAATTACAGCAAATAAAGAACAGTTATACTGTAATCTGACAACACAGTGCCCAATTTACATGGCAAAATACATCTTTATAGCTTTGACAAGCTCATATATTGCATTTTTAGCCAAATTCCCATTGAAGCTCTCCATATTTCTCTACTAAAACCTCCAACTGTCTTTGACAGCAACTTTTTTTGTCATTCATATTTTATTGGACTTTAGTCGTGTTACAGAGCAACACAGAATAAACCCTGACAGTGTCTTGTTCAATGTGGCCTCTGACTGACTTTCCCCTGGCTCTAGGAATAACTACAGAGCTCTATTTTAGAGTGGATTTTTTTTTCTCTTTGAAGTTACTGTGATGTGAGCTTTGTACTCTTAGATGCACTACAAAGACCTGCCTTTGTTTATACCAATTACAAAAGAGACACCAGCTACCTTTCACTTCTTCAATGAAACTTGATGAATTTTTGATAGTCATCACTTCGTGGTGTCTGTAGTGCACACATTCCTGGCATGAAAAATACAATGTTGGGTCTGGTGGTGCTGAAGTGGTTGGTCGACTTATCAATTCTAAATCCAGAGAAAATTCATCCACAACAAGTCTGGTAACGGATTTATCAATTCAGTCACCAAACATTATCATCATTAATTATGGTACACATTTTTCATTATTTTCTGACCCCTCCAGCCCCCACTCACTAAAAGACGTATAACAATACTGTTGTTCATTCAGTGTGTCCAGATTTTTCCTTAGTCATTGGTTAAAGATCCACACAGTTTAATATATCCATCACCATACTTGGATTTGGCCATGTCTCAAGCTAGTTTGCCATCTCTGACTCATTCTACAGCAGAAACCTGCACTTCAAAATAAAAGCCTTGTGCTGGAAATTCACTGGACTTTAATTATACTGTGTTTTGTACAACTTGACAGGTTTGCAATCTCTTGCGGTCCATTCAGAATGGACCCGTGACCCACTTTTGGACCAGGACTCACCAGTTGGGAACCACTGTATTAAGCATCCCATTTAGAGATGTCAACGGATAACCATTAATTGCTTAACTGCAACAGTATTTCTGACCGGTCTCAACCTATAGATTTATTTATTTGCTACTTATTTTACTGCTCTGCACACCAGCTGGGCCTGGTGGGGGCTGATAAGCTAGTGGCCCCACTCATTCAGCAATCGCAGCTACTAACGCCATACCAACCCAACAGCGTTCTTGTGAAAACATTGTGTCCAGCCTCGGGGTCCCCCCACCGGTTGCCTCGGTGAGTCACTTTTGAGCTGCAAACTCCTTTTAGCCTTGCTGTAAGGTCTGTTAGCACCATTAGCAGTGTCAACATGACTGGTGGTGCTAACATAGCTAGCTAATAGTAGTGACCAGGGGATGGTCACCATATTTCTGCATCAACGCTGTTCCACCACTGGGATGGCATTGCCACCTCGGTGGTGCTCAGTTCAGAGCAGACATTAACATCACAAAACATTCAAGTTTCACCATCTCTACATGGGATAGTGTTTTAAAGTGCAGCGCTAAAGCTCACCAAGTCAAAGGCTGGCCTGACTAGAAGGAAAGGCCTCTTGTACTTCATGTCATTTTGTTTTGTTTTTTTTCCTTAAAAATTGTGTTGGGCTATTGAAAGCAAAATTAACTGAAATTGACAGTCCGAAAGTAGGCATGTACAGAAACTTCTTAGCATGCACTGGGGCATAGACTCATGAGCATGCAGTAAGTTTTATTCATAGTATGCTTTGCCATTGTTACTTCTGTCACAGCATTTATTCAAGTGTTTGAGTGACATCAAAAACTATTCTGCATATCAGCAATTAACCAAAGGGGAAAAACTTAAGAAAGAGGATCGAACAAGTGGAGTCTGATGACCTGAGGTAAATTGGACAGAGTGACTGTGTGCATCATATCGGTCAGACTGTACTATTTCCTCTTCTCTGTCCTCAATCCTTCTCCTTCCATCTGTAGCCCTGCTCTCTTTCCTCAGAACAGATTAGACCAGTCTAAAAAAGAGATTAAGATAGATATCCAGAAAATTCATTCTCTACGGTTGGTAAATAACCTTTACTTGGCTGTGTGTGCGTGCGTGCGTGTGCGTGTGTGTGTGTGTGTGTGTGTGTGTGTGTGTGTACGGATATGTGTGTAGATATGTAAGGCGCTTTACTTGGGCGCAGCAGGAGGATAGCAGAGATGGCCATAAGGAGAAAAGGGATGGAGGCGGTTGTTTTTCTCTTTCTGTCCCTCCAGCAAAGCCAATTTTCTCACTGAGTGAATGGGATTTCCTGCGGATAGACGATAGAAGCTGTCTGTCGGCTCCGCCCAACGCACTACAACACCGTGTGTGCGTGTGTGTGCGGCTCAGCTGTCAGTGGTCAGCAGTGCAGGTTGTTATGCTGACCTGCACAGCGGGAAGTCAGAGATGGGATTACACTGTGGGCAGCTTTGTGTCAATGAGCTTGCCCCCTGCCTGTGAGAGATTGTGTCTGTATCAGAGCCAGGTATTGATAGAAAGTGTTAAGTTTAAATACTTTAATATAGATGGAGGGACATCCATCCTAATAACCTAACGATGCAGGGACATATGCGAGAGAGAATGAGGGCCCAGTGTCTTACATATGTCACCACACTGGAAGGTGGAGTGAAAATTTGAGTGTCATGGAGAGAGGTGGAGAAATTCCTGCTGTGCTAGACTGATGCGCCAAGTTAAACCAATCCAAGCCAAGCCAGCACATGAGCGTGGAAAAAGGGTATTACAGTGTTGTGCGCTCTGTTGTTTACATAAAGATATAGTTGTGTAACAAATGGAAAAAAGGGCCCTAGAGAGAGAAGTTCAAACCCTGGCTCCTTTCTCACCTCCACACAGCTAACCAATAGCGGCTTAAAGTGGGTGTGATGTCAGATTGTTGTTTTCAGAAAGTTACATCATCATTTATATAGTGCAATCACATCCACAGTTTGATCTGTTCGACGTGAGCCACAGCGGACGCTTTACTGTCAAGCCGTCAAGTCGGAGATTTCTCAATTTGCGATGAAACCCTGTCGAAAACCCCTGGCTCATTTCCTGTAGGTCTTTTGAATTACATTCTCACTCCTACACTCACATTTTTTAGACATCTCAGTGTGGGTATCTGCTGCCTCCTGGGTTTTAGCTGCATTGATCTTACAAAAGGTAAAAACTGAAGCAAAGGAGGAAACTCTCCCACAGATCCATCTATCTACGATGTCTTTGTAGTTTTTTTTTCCAGGTACATGGAGAGGAATGCAACCGATCCCACCATGCATTAAGCAGAAAGTACAGACACGCTCTTGACAGGTCACCTGTCTGTGAACATAAATGCGTGCAAGGCTCTTATGTGCAGTTTGAAGTCCTCAATTCACCTGGGTTGAAACTGTGAGAGGAAGCCAAAACACCCAAAGGGAAATGCAGAACATGAGAAGTGCTTAAATTTTTAATCAACTGAATCAAATGTGCTCAGTGTCTACGAGTCGTCATATATAGAGAGACATAGATTAAAAAGCTATCACAAAAGTTGTTTTTTTTTTGTAGGGTTACATAAAAACCCTGTCTATACTTTTATATTTGTGAAAAAGAAACTTGTACGACAGTTGTACAAGATTTCACCATTTGGTGGATGCTTTTAAGTCTAAACTAATCTACAGTGCCATGCCTGCATGTATTTTTAGCATACCAGGTCCAAGTGGAAATCAAACTCTGTCCTTGTCCAAGTGTCTTGCTCTTTAAAAATAATACGCTAAAGTATGAATGGAACGAGCAGTAGGGTGTCAAGATGTTCATCCAGCTTTCCATCCTTCTCTGTTCTTGCCCTCTATCCAGTGGCTGCACAATAAAGTGGGATGGTGTAAATAGAGAGCTGTGGATGTGTGTGTGTCACGCTCGATGGGTGTCTGATTGGACGCCACAGTCTCGGGGTGGTCTGTCACTGAGGGTTGCTCTTGGCTGCCTCTTTGTGCAAGCATTTCTGTGTGTCGCATATGTGTTTGTGTGTTTCTTCCTGTAGGTGCCCGTTTCACATTCAATTCAAGCTGGGGATTAAGAGGAGTCTGTCTCTCCACTGTATGAGCCTAGCAGAAAATATTAATGTACATTCAAAAGGTACAATCAAATACTGTACTTTAACAACATACCATAATACATGGGTTCGAATGTTTTCTCACAAATTAGCGCCACTTAGGGCTGCTCAATGAATCCAAATGTTACTGAAATTCCAATATGGCCCAAAGCAATATCAATCCATCCATCCATTTTCATCCGCTTATCCAAGGAGGGGTCACATGGGCAGCAGGCCAAGCAAAGCACCCCAGACTTCCCTCTCCCTAGCAACGCTTTCCGGCTACTCCTGGGGGACCCTAAGGCGTTCCCAGGCCAGATGCGATATGTAATCCCTCCACCATGTTCTGGGTCTGCCTCGGGTCCTCCTACTAGTGGGACATGCCCAAAACACCTCCAGCAGGAGGCACCCAGGAAGCATCCTGATCAGATGCACAAACCACCTAAATTGACCTTTCGAGGCAAAGGAGCTGAGGTAGAGCTATCTCTAAGGCTGAGCCCAGCCACCCCACGAAGGAAACCTATTTCAGCCGCTTTAATCCACGATCTCATTCTTTCGGTCACTACCCAGAGCTCATGACCATAGGTGAAGCTTTGCCTTCCGGCTCAGCTCCCTCTTCACCACGACAGTCCAGCGCAGCGCACACATCACTACAGAAACCGCATCAAACCGCTGATCCATCTCATGCTCCATTCTACCCTCACTCGTGAACAAGACCCCAAGATACATGAACTCCCTCCCTTGAGGCAGTAACTCTATCCCAACCTGGAGGGAGCAATCAACTGGTTTCTGGCAAAGAACCACAGCCTTAGTAAAAATGAAATGCAAAAATCTTACTGGTAAGGTTAAGTTTAGGAAACGAATCATAGTAGGATGATGATAATTGGCGAAGTGACAACATTGGGTTACGTACAGTACAGGCCAAAAGTTTGGACACACCTTCTCATTCAATGCGTTTTCTTTATTTTCATGACTATTTACATTGTAGATTCTCACTGAAGGCATCAAAACTATGAATGAACACATGTGGAGTTATGTACTTAACAAAAAAAGGTGAAATAACTGAAAACATGTTTTATATTCTAGTTTCTTCAAAATAGCCACCCTTTGCTCTGATTACTGCTTTGCACACTCTTGGCATTCTCTCCATGAGCTTCAAGAGGTAGTCACCTGAAATGGTTTTCCAACAGTCTTGAAGGAGTTCCCAGAGGTGTTTAGCACTTGTTGGCCCCTTTGCCTTCACTCTGCGGTCCAGCTCACCCCAAACCATCTCGATTGGGTTCAGGTCCGGTGACTGTGGAGGCCAGGTCATCTGCCGCAGCACTCCATCACTCTCCTTCTTGGTCAAATAGCCCTTACACAGCCTGGAGGTGTGTTTGGGGTCATTGTCCTGTTGAAAAATAACTGATCGTCCAACTAAACGCAAACTGGATGGGATGGCATGTCGCTGCAGGATGCTGTGGTAGCCATGCTGGTTCAGTGTGCCTTCAATTTTGAATAAATCCCCAACAGTGTCACCAGCAAAACACCCCCACACCATCACACCTCCTCCTCCATGCTTCACAGTGGGAACCAGGCATGTGGAATCCATCCGTTCACCTTTTCTGCGTCTCACAAAGACACGGCGGTTGGAACCAAAGATCTCAAATTTGGACTCATCAGACCAAAGCACAGATTTCCACTGGTCTAATGTCCATTCCTTGTGTTTCTTGGCCCAAACAAATCTCTTCTGCTTGTTGCCTCTCCTTAGCAGTGGTTTCCTAGCAGCTATTTGACCATGAAGGCCTGATTCGCGCAGTCTCCTCTTAACAGTTGTTCTAGAGATGGGTCTGCTGCTAGAACTCTGTGTGGCATTCATCTGGTCTCTGATCTGAGCTGCTGTTAACTTGCCATTTCTGAGGCTGGTGACTCGGATGAACTTATCCTCAGAAGCAGAGGTGACTCTTGGTCTTCCTTTCCTGGGTCAGTCCTCATGTGTGCCAGTTTCGTTGTAGCGCTTGATGGTTTTTGCGACTCCACTTGGGGACACATTTAAAGTTTTTGCAATTTTCCGGACTGACTGACCTTCATTTCTTAAAGTAATGATGGCCACTGGTTTTTCTTTAGTTAGCTGATTGGTTCTTGCCATAATATGAATTTTAACAGTTGTCCAATAGGGCTGTCGGCTGTGTATTAACCTGACTTCTGCACAACACAACTGATGGTCCCAACCCCATTGATAAAGCAAGAAATTCCACTAATTAACCTTGATAAGGCACACCTGTGAAGTGGAAACCATTTCAGGTGACTACCTCTTGAAGCTCATGGAGAGAATGCCAAGAGTGTGCAAAGCAGTAATCAGAGCAAAGGGTGGCTATTTTGAAGAAACTAGAATATAAAACATGTTTTCAGTTATTTCACCTTTTTTTGTTAAGTACATAACTCCACATGTGTTCATTTATAGTTTTCATGCCTTCAGTGAGAATCTACAATGTAAATAGTCATGAAAATAAAGAAAATGCATTGAATGAGAAGGTGTGTCCAAACTTTTGGCCTGTACTGTATGTCAATTCAATCAATCAATCAATCAATTTTATTTATAAAGCCCAATATCAAAAATCACAATTTGCCTCACAGGGCTTTACAGCATACGACATCTCTCTGTCCTTATGACCCTCGCAGTGGATAAGGAAAAACTCCCCAAAAAACCCCTTTAAAGCGGGAAAAAAAAAAAACGGTAGAAACCTCAGGAAGAGCAACTGAGGAGGGATCCCTCTTCCAGGACGGACAGACGTGCAATAGGTATCGTACAGAACAGATCAGCATAATAAATTAACAGTAATCCGTATGACACAATGAGACAGAAAGAGAGAGTGAGTGAGAGAGAGAGAGAGATGCAGGACAGACGGTAATGTCAGTAGCTTACAACAACATTAATGAAAGTAATAATATTATAATTAATAATAATATATTAATATCTGACAGTATACAATAATCATGTGACAATAATTATATGTGTATAATAACAGTAGAAGTATGACTAATGATAACAGCAGCAGCAGCAGGCATCTGGCAGGACCACGGCAGCAGCACAACCACACACGTCACACTATGTACATAACTTGAAATAACTCAATGGTAGTTTTACATGGGACACAAACCCCAGTCTCCTGGTCAAAGTCCTGTGTTTGTTTGACCCATCCACCACCACCCCAACCACATTTACACATGGATTTTTTTGCTCTTTATACCACGTGAAATGTCTTCCTTGTTTGTTCCTGTCATACTATGAAAAACAATGGACAAAGTCACACAAAGAATACATATTACACAACATAAAATGCACCTCATGGGACTAACCAAATCAGACATACACTCACTGTACCCTTAACACAACTGACCACTATTTCCACACACTCTGGCTCTGCCCACCGGTAAAACCCTTCAAAGAAAGAAATAAATACCAAACTATCACTGTTCTTTGGCTGCAGCATCCCCCTATCCCTGTCACTGTGGGTACCTGACACATCACATCACACATCAAAACAAATTACAACACCCCTGCTGGTAGCCCCAACTATTGCCAAGAATACTATTCTACTAAACTGGAAAAACAAAAAACAACTCACCGTCTTTTAACAGAACAGGTGACGCTGGAACTAAATTCAGCCCGACAAAAAAAATTCACAACTTCTCAAATCTCTTGAGCTGCTGGTGAGCTAATGCCATAACAAATTCAAACAAATAATACACATCTATACAAACACAAATAGGACCACACACATACACACATGCATCTATTACAAACATATGCACTCTTTAGAGGCAGACATACAAGTGGAAACACTCACACAGACACAAACACACCCACGCATTTATTCAACCATCCACTTATTTTTTCTCTTTCCACCAACCATCCTTTGTTTATTTGTATTACTAGTGCTGCCACAAATATCATTAATAACTAAATACTTTTCTGCCCTAACTGCTGCTGTCTTCCTATAGCAATTATTCACCAAACATCCTCTTCATGCACATTAATGGTAAATCCCTCATAGGTCTACTTGGCATTGGTCTACTCGATACAGGTCTACTTGACATTTGTCACAAGACATCAGCCTCTTGGCTCACTCTTACATGGGTTATATGTATGTATTACGTTTTGCAGGTATTAGCACAGTGAGTGAATGAGAACAGCCTGAGCTTCAAACTAAAGTTGTGCACAATAAAATGCTCCAGTAGTGAAAAAGACTATATCCATAAACATGTCCAAGATATAGGAAGTAACCTGGCTTGCTTCCTACATTCCCCTGCAGCTTCCTGTCTCACTCAATCCTCATCTCACTAAGTCATTTTTCCCCTTCTCAATGTAAAACCATTTTCTCACGCCAGCCATCCACCTATTGTCATGCACTTCTTCTTCTTCTCTCTCTGCTGTATTTTCCATTATCTGAGCCACTGGCTAAGAGCTGGACCACATTCCCCTTTCTTCATGCCTTAGATAATGCCTTTCCTCCTCTCGTTCTGTGTTCTCAACAGCCTCCAGACGAGGAATCTGCAATGTGTTTTGGGTACATGTACATCTGGATTTGGTGTTTTTTTTTTGGATCTGTCTAATTACACTGTGATACATGTTAATTGAGGACAAATGAGGGCAGCTGAGACAGAACACATTTCAGCATGTCAGACACCACATTCCCTCCTATAATTAACGACAATCCTACATTGGAGGCGTTTGACTGTGCTTCTTGGTACTCTTTGGTAAAGTTGCACAGAGATTTTAGTCATACTTGCTCATTAAGAACATTATTATGCAGTTCCAGAGGGGTGCTGGTTGAGGGTATTTTTAACACCTTCATGTGGAGCCAGAAGTGGACACACAGGGAGGTTAGTATCAGTGGAGGAGTGAGGAGGCCAGCTCTCAGACCGTATTTGGTTTAATGTCACAGTAAGGCTTTTCACATTTGTGTTTCTTAGCCATGGGCTAACCTGAATCCCAGGCTGGTGAAAGCCCATAGCTAGCTGAACCTCATTTTATTCATTACTCATTATTCATTCACTCTGGGCTGACAGTAAATGTTGGCTTATGAGTCACACTTTAACATAAGAGCCCAGAGTGAACAAACTGCTGATGGCACACAACTTGTTTCAATTTGTTTGGACATGAAACATTTAATTGGCTCTGGCCTCGACTCTCACTGGTGATCCTATCTTTGTGTTTCTAGGGATAAATCTGCCCTGGACAGGAAGGTGAAAGGTCACACTCGTGTACATCACATGTACTTGTTGTTGCATATTCAGCTGTTTCCTACCTGCATAAAATCTCTACAAAGCTGCCACCAGCACTTGTGAGAAAATGAAGTAAAGGAGCCACATAATGTGATTTCTTTAAGCAAGCAGCTGTTGAAGTTACCACCCTGTCAGCCATATGGTGCAGCAACACATCAAAAACACTGTGTACATCAAGACTCCCTGCTGTTCCCAAACTTCACTGCGAGAACTGTCGACTTGTCTGTAGGCCTGTCAGTCACAATCTGCCTCCTGGTTTCTCTGCCTTGATCTTGGCTCATCTCCTGTTCTGTTTAACACTGCATTTATGTCATATCACACTGACCACAGATGCAAGCTACTGACTGGGAGAAATATTATACATTACAAGCATCTGACTCGTGATTACAGGGGGCATTTGTAGGCTATGGTATCACTTTTCCTCAGAACAGCAAAAGCAAAAAAAGTCGAGAACTTTTCTCTGTTGAGCGATTTCAAAGAACAGGATCACATTCATCTTGAATAAATACCTTTGGACTAGGGATGTGCATTTTGGTTCATTTTGCTCTCAATAGCCCAACACCCATTAACAGTAACAGTGAAATACAAGAGGCCTTTCCTTTTAGTCTGGTGCCCCATTGACTCAGTGAACTTTACCACCTAATTTCAAAGTGCTATCCACTTAGAGATGGTGAAATTTTAATATTTTGTGATGTAAATGTCTTTCTTTTATCTTATTTCCTGACAGACAGCCCTGGTGTTGCCTACTACGCACCTTCTGGTCTCCAATGGTTACCTAACATCAGTCTTGGCCACTCTGCACTGTGCACAATCCAGGTTGGCTAATTTGCAAATCCTAGGATGACGAAGGAATGGCCTACCTTATTCTGCCTTACTTTGCATCTAATTGGCTTACCCTGACATTCTTACCCTGACCCTTACCAATCCAACCAACAAAGGCAACAAGTACTAGCCAGTCATAGGGAGTGTAGGATGGGTCATTCTTTCGCGATACTAGGATATGCAAATTTGACGTGGATTGGTTGGGAGCTAGCTAGCGGTGCCGCTCATTCGTGATTACTGCTGGTAATGCCTTTCTTTTGGTGGGTTGGTGTTGCTGTGTACACTGTGCTGCACCATTAACAATGCTAACAGAGCTAATATGCCTAAGGGGATTTAGCAAAACTGAGCCACTTACTAACCGAGGCGACCTGGGAAGGGTGGGCACAATGGTATGCACTGCAGAGTGGCCAAGACTAACTCAGCAGTGGAGACCTGAGGGTGGGCAGTGGGCACTAGTTTTTCACATCTGTTTCCCATCAGGTTTGGCTGGTGTGCGTGCAGTAAACTGAAGAGTGGCAAAAATAACCTATAGACCGACATGTGTAACTGGTTAATGATTAACCTTTAACATTCCCACATGCTCTGTAGGGAAATATGGGAAATAGTGAAAGTAACTGTGGCAAATCAACACATGAGAATTTGAGAATGAATACAGATGCTGACATGCCTGACTGGCACCTCAGTAACTGAGGCAGGAAGGCAGCCTGATCAGTCTAATAACATAGCCTGCATGGCAGCAGCACCAGTATCCTTTAATGACCCTGAAATCATGGTTGGGACTGAATCCTAATTAGTTTTGAAAGCTTCAAGGACCCCCACCATAGTCCACTCACAGTCTATTTGAAACAGTAATCATTTCTTGTATAATTTTATCATGAAGGCCAAGTATGAAAGTGAAAGATGTACGCTTGCCTGATTGGAGATTAGCTCGTCCTGAGGTTTGTGAATATAACTTGAGAAAAACAATCTTAATGGAGACCAATCAATTAGCAGAAGGAATTGGCAAAGTCATGCTGTACTGTCCTGAGCCAGGCTGCGCAGCTTCATGTGCCATCTGATCCATCACTGACAATACAAAGAAAATGAATTAAGGCCTGGCAACAGGAACCTGAAGTTCAGCTAATTCCTGTTGTTCATGCCACAAAAATCCATGGAACAACCACAGTGTGCCAAACCCAGTCAGTCAAAGGCAGATCTGTGCAGTGGTCCGGTGGAAAGCAAAGACAGTTTCTGTTTCTCCACATGAAAGCCGACCGCAATTACTACAATGCTGAGCGGCATCGTCAGCCAGTCATATATCTGGCTAAACAGTGGACCAGCAGTCACACACTAATTATTTCCTTTATGCCTAATGCATGGTCATGATTGATAAACTCCTACGTTTTATCTTATTTGTATCATTTTATTAGTAGGACAGGTTTGAGTTAGCCCAATCAGGAGGATATATTTGCTCTGGCAGCAGTGTCTAGAATTGTTGCTGGTATTATGTCAAGCCAAGTTAAGCCCCAGCTCTCTGCATAAAGCCCAAAGTCACTGTAACAAATCTACATACAACAAGGACACTGGAGAGGAGGTCCCCACTCAGATGGCTGAAGCTTTTGTATGAAACGAGGACTGTGGGTCTTGCCCTCTATTTCTTGAAGTATGTAGTCACTCTACAAAGTTTTACAACGGAAGGATGAATACAGCAACCAGTAAAGCTTTCAATCTATAGTATATATCGACTCTATTTTATAGACTTGACGTACTAGTAAGTCAGTATGGAACAGTATTGAACCAACCATGAGAAGTACACTTTACACTGTTCACTTCCATTAGTTATTTAAGCTCTTTCTGCTCATGTACTGAACTTATAATTACATGTCTGCCTTCACCTTGAAAGAACAGCTCTTGTTAGAGGGGACCTTTTTATGCTTTTCCTCATTTCCTCTCTGTTACAATGTGGGATGTTCATGTTGAAAGTGGCCAAGGTTTCGAATAATAAAGTATGTAAAAGTATGTAAAAGTAACTCTGAGAGCAAAAAAACCCATAGTCTTTAGAGCATTGTGAATCAGGGTGCCTACAGATATAATCCAGTTAACTTTAAGACTTTTTAAGACCTTTTTAATACCACCTTAAATGAAATTTAAGACCAAACCTGTCATGGAAATACACATTACATATATATAATGTATTAGGGCTGCAAAGATTAGTCGACTAATCGATGACTAATCGACTATTAAAATAATCAGTGACTATTTTAGTAGTCGACTAATCGGTTTGAGTCTTTTTTCAAATAAAGTACCCCAAAATACTCTTACTGCAGCTTCTTACACATGCTCCCATGACAATGAACTAAAACCCTTTGGCGTGAGTACGAAACAAGACATTAGATGACATAATTTTGGGGTTTGGGAAAGACAGACCAACATTTTTCAACATTTTAACATATTTTTTGATAAAATGATTTGTCGACTAATCAAAGAAATAATGGACAGATTAGTCGACAATGAAAATAATCGTTAGTTGCAGCCCTAATATATGTGTTGCTGGACAAAATCTGTGGCAATGTGACCAAAAATATTCAACACCCATCCAATCTTAATTTAACGCAATTCAACTTTTTGAGGCCTTTTATTAAGAATTCTTAATTTAAGACATTCTAAGACTTTTTATGGACCTGTAGGTGAATACGTCTGTTCATGACAGATTTATTTCTATGGTCATTCACTCCAGGTGCGCTACTGCAAGTGTTTACACTGTGTACGTACAGTGCTACATGTAGCTACATGCTAACATCAGGGAAACTTATTATCTTAGTTGCAGGTGCTAATTTTTTTCTGAACTTCTAATTATATTCCTGTTGAAATGTGTCTAGTTATGTTAAGAAGCTTTTAATAGTGAGTCTTCGTAATAGAAAGTGCCACTTTTATCTGTTACAGCCATTCCCTTGCTGCAATGACGGGGGGACTTAGAGAACGCTGACCAATAAGAGCAGCCTGGACTTTTCAAAACGGCGGCTTCAAGAGACAGGTGCTAAAACTAAGTGTCTCAGTGGACAGATACAGGTGTTCCTGCACAGACAGTATGAGTAAAATAAAGTGGTTTTTGAACATTAACACGTGGATATTCTCTGGTGGGAACCTGAATACAAATCTGAGCATAATAATGAGCATAACAGGTCTTCTTTAAGTAACAAAAGATTGTTCCTTGGTCGTGGTACAACTACTTTAACAGCCAGATGCTGTGAAATTTTCTTGTCATTGTTTCTTATAGCTACAGGGTTACATGTAGACAAAAAAAATCTAATGTTTGTACCCTTCCTGTCAGATTCCTATCCTGCTGCAGGCTGACAGAAACATTATCAGTGATATCAGGTGACGAAAACCTCAACGTTAACATCACCAGCTGGAATTTTACCAAACTTCCTACTGTCTGTGTCTAAAGTAGGTCCATAAGACACCTGAGAATATAGCCTCTGCTTTGGTTTTCTGGTGACAGGATTTTCACTTTAATCTGGGTTGTTCTAAGGGATGAGGGAAGCAGCTGGGACACTCATCCCCACCATCACCAGATTACTCTGTCAGACACAACTAAAGGAGATTGGGATTAGTTTTCATCACAATCAAGCATCATCACTGTTGTTCATTATAATCATTGCAGGATAAGGGTTTGGCTGGAGGATGGAAACCTCCTCTTATAATGAATAATAGCAACTGTATAATGCAGATCGTCACAGCAAGGATTTGTTGATTCTTGCTCACTGTAATTAGAATTTTACGCATCACAATCACTTCATGAAAACATTACTTGAGGTATTTATTATGTTTATAGTGATTATATACTTTCTATTTATTGTTTCCTTCCTTGACTTCTTCCCATCTTCCCTTAGTCATTTGCTTGTTCCTTTTGTTTACTCAACATTCCTCTTTGCTTTCTGACTCCTGCCTTTCATTCCTCAAACTTTTAGTTCCCTTTTTTATCTAATTCATTTATTAATTCTATTTGAAATTAAACAGATAAATAGGTTGATTTCTTGTATACTTATTACAAAAACAGTACACTATATACATTATTATACAGTACTAGTGTATACATTTCCATCTCCCCATTTTCTTTTAACATGTCAAATTCCTCCCCTTGCTTTTCAATTAATTTCCTCAATCAATCGTTACTTCTTCCATACTTCTTTCAGGTTTTTCCCCTTCTTTTCCCACACAATATCTTCCTTCATGCACCACATCCTTTCCTGTTTCTCTGGCTTTCTGGCTTTCTTCTTACTGCCTGTCCTTTCTCTGTCCTTCCCTCCTTGAAGCACTTAGCTTTGATTAACAGGAGGAACTGAAAGCCTTTTATTTTGTTCATCTCTCCGTACATTGTTTACTTCCTACCTACCTTTCTACCGTCCTTCCTTTCTTCCCGTTCCTCAGTGGATGAGGTTACAGGCCGCGGTTGTTAAAAGCCTGACAGTAACGGCGCATGCAGCCAGTACCAGCTGTACTTTTACTGATCACATTTTCATCAAAGGCTCGGGCCTGTGAGTCAGAGCAAGACTACACCCGAACGGCAGAGGGGCAGAGTGACAGAGTGAGGCCTCTGTACAGTACCTGCTCCTCCTGTCTGTCTCAAACACCTCTCGTCACTCTTTGACTCCCTATCAATCATCCTCCTTGAACCAAAAACTTCTTGTTTCCAAAATTCAGCTTGGAAACAAAACTGCCAAATAGTGTTCAGCTGACTGCTGACAGTATGTGAGATCAAGGATGGTAAGACGATAAACCTCAACCTCTCTGACTTCAAGCCGTCAACAGCAAGGTGGCAGGGCTGTCACAGGGAAGGAATTTCCCCTTTGGTGATTGAGGCTGGCTCAACAGCCTTTTATGCAGTATTGCAGCCACTTCTTTGTGTATTTTGCAAATTACTGATTTTAGTGCGTTGTAAAAAAGCTTTATCATTAGGCTATTATTAGGTATATTGTTCATTTTTAAATTACATAGATGACATATTTGACACAAATTAAATACTTGTTTATCCCTAAATGCTGAAGACAGAGGGGCAATGAGGTGCAATATAAGGGGCGCAGTGTTTTTTCAGCTGAGACGCTTTGGTTATTTCTGGTTGCTATGATACAGAATACAAGCGGAAGTAAAAGTTACGGCACAATAAAAGCGTACCTGCTCTGGATGAAGTGAAGGCTGTAGCACATATGGAAAGAAGATGGACCCACTGGTCTGTATGAGCTCTGTATTGATGTTGTTATTCAGCAATGTGATAGTTGGTCTTGGGGTATTTGTCCCGCCCCTCCTCTGCTGTGATGGCTGGGTTATAAGAGACAGTGACGAGTGGCTGCAATATTTTTTTTTTAAAGACTGTTTTTTTTTTGGATTTTTGCCTTGGACAGATTAAGTGTGAAAAAGGGTGAGAGAGAGGGGATGACAAGCAACAAATGGGCTCAGGCTAGAATTGAACCCACGGCTGCTACGGCAAGAACAATGCCTTTGTACATGGGATGCCCAATCCCCAACCACTGAGCTACTGGGTGCCCCAGCTGCAGCATTTTACCCAAAGCTGAATATTTGAATAGTTGTTGTGGTGGTGGTTGTATGCCTTCACTTGTGGTTGGCTTATCAATAGCGCGGTATTGCAATATTGAGTTTATCGCAAAAGCCTTATAGGTGGCTAATTTCAGATACTGTGCAAGTACTGAAAGTTGCTTAACTGTAGGTTGAAGTAAGAGATTAAAAAGTTCAAAATTTTAGTTGAATTAAAATTGACAACATTGATTTCACTGAAAGCACTTAAAATGTTAGTTTAATAATAAACAGAAAGCTAAACGGCACTTATCAGGCACAGTTTAACTGTTTACAGTGCTTATGTACAAACTGCTTTAACTTGTACTTGAAATTTAAATTTCATATGCTCTAAGTATTTTACACTTAACTTTTTTTTGGCTGTGAAACTTCACTTCAAGTCCTTTCGGTGCTTCAACTTCAACTGAAACTTCAGATCCCTTGAGAGCTTCACTTTAAAACTGTAAGACATTTTTGGCCTGTTTACAGTTTCTGCACCTGCAAGTTTCTGTGTATGAGCACAGCCTGCCATTTACTTTGTTGTTTTTCTTGAAGAAGCTGCACTTTATTCGTCATTTAACTACTAAATATCTCTGCATTAAATTCCAAATAGATTCACGGTTATTTGAAATCCCTCAGGTCTCAAAGATGTCTCTACAACTCATTTCAATCATATTTCATTAATTCAATTTAGGCAATGTAATAGAAAACAAATATGTATATAATACAGTACATAATGTACTTCTAATGTCTATATATAAGTACATAAAATAAAACTAACACATGTTCGACAGAGAGAGGTCAGTACTTGTCAAGGCAGACACCATAATGTTGTCCAAGGGAGTTTCATGTTTAACTGGCAGTCTTTCATTAGGGAGTACTCTGAGTGGGCCTGGTGTTGACATTGTCTCCCAACTCTAATGAATCCATTTTCATTTCAGACAGCAACACTACAGAATGCAGAAGAAGTCAAGGGGCTGAATAGTTTCTAAGGTCACATCTGATCTTTTTTTTTTATCACTCTTTCTATTCAGCTGACAGCCTCCCTCTCTCTCTGCTCTGTGGTCTCGTTGGGTTTGCGGGTTGAACATCTTCTCGGGAGGTCAGGTACAGTCTCATCTAATAGATACTCCAAATGGGGAGTTACATAATGCCTGACCGGTGTTCAATTAGTCCATTTATAATATAAAAATATCAGTCGGCAGAATGTACCTGCAGTACAGCTCCACTTTATCTGCGAGAGCTTTTATCTGGAGTGGATTTCCAAAAGCACTGGTTTTACAGGTTGTGGAGTGTGGCATGTGAAAGAGGGAAACTGGACAGCTCATCTGGAAATGCAAAAAATTGATTTTGCTGCATCGACTGGATGTGCAAAGTCTGGTTTACCTGTCAAGGACTAGTTTCACAAGACTATATAACACCAATAAAAAATAACAACATAGTAGGGCTGGGCGATACGACCAAAATCTCATATCACGATATAGGTCATTTCATATCCCGATAACGATACATATCACAATATAGCACATTTTAATCCAATGAATAAAAAGTTGCAGGCAAACATTTGCCTATAATTGGTCGACTACAAACATGACGTATCACCTGAAACATGTAAGTAGTTACATGCCCATTAGCACAATCATTACTGCTTTGCCGACAGCGTCATTAACAGACGGCTTGCTCAGTGTGTGACGTGCACTTGTAGATAAAATATAGGCCTATATTAATGAAGGTTCATTAGTACGGTTTTGTATTTCACCTTGAACTCAAACCATTGTGTTGCCCCGCCCAAAATATATCATTTAATAATGAAATTAATATCGTAAACATGCAGGCGAGTAGTTGACTAATGGCCCTAAAACTATTGGTTGACGAGGAAAATTCTTAGTCGAGAGCAGCCCTACAAAAATGTAAAATAAACTGAACATCTTTGGGTTGTTGGACTGCTGGTTGATCAAAACAAACAATTTGAAGATGTAACTTTGTGCTTTAAAAAATTTAGAAGGACATTTATCATTTGTCTTGATATTTAATAGACTCAATGACACAGTTGAACGATACTCATCTGACTAAATAATGAAAAAATGTTAGTTCCAGCCTTGTTTTGTGGACTATATTGCTATTTTAAAGTGGATTTAATTAGAAGTTGTGGTGTTAAAAAAAGCAAAGAGGATGAGGCTATATATACACGGGTCTGTGTTTCAGGGTTCTGCCAGTCCAAGCTCAATCAGCACAGTGTATCTCCTTCTTATCTTTCACTGTTGTTTGTTCTTTTACCCCTAACAGCCTGTTGAGCACTACCCAGCTGTCTTTTAGCCATTCAGAGGCACACCACCGGCAACACTCAGTCAACTTGTCCATCAACAGCCTTCAGTCCTTGGAGGCCACCCATCAGCCATCCATCTACCGCCTCCATCCTTCAGGGCACCCTGACCTGCAGCTGAAGGAGAGTGGCCTTTCATGGCTCTGACGAAATACAGGAGGAAGTCTTGAGCTGATTGACTCTCATAATAAAAAAGAAATGGAGCTGCAAGTGACTGCTGAGAGGAGATGAGGGCTCACAGTTGCCCTCCACTGTTTCACACTTGTCATGCAGTTCAGATGATCTCCACGCAGCTTTTGTTATGACTGTGTATGTCAAATGCAGATCACAGTGGGAAGCTCAGGGTTGTTCTTCCAAGCACTTACATACAAGTTTTTGGGTTTTTTTTTTGCTTTTAGCTGAACTTCAGCTTTTTATTTTGAAATTGTTTTGAGGCATTTCATCTTGTGTTGTTTTATAAATTCTTCACTGTTCACTTGTTTTGTAACTTGTTTTTAGGCATGTGCTTGGCTGGTTGAGCAAACAAATCCTAATTGGAACTTCCTCACATGGCTGACGATAAAGCAGCCGGAGCCAATGATTCTTCATACTGATCTCACTGATAGTTCGTTAAAGACATTTTCCAAACAAAATTACTCTCTAGTCCCAGCTCTGATTTGCTCCAAGATTTGCTGTTTTTCTATTTATTTCTCTTTTTGGGGTTTTATACTTTTTGTTGTACAAAATAAGAACTTTAAAGAGAAAAACTTTGGGTTTGAGGAAAATTTGATTTGAAATATCATATTTTTTCACAATTTTCTCACATTTTTAGACCAAATTCTTTAATAAAGCCTGCGAATAACTGCCAGCTTAACCATCCATCCATCCATTTTCAACCATTTAGCCAAGCCCAGGTCACAGGGGCAGCAGGCTATGCAAAGTGCTCCAGATTCCCCTCTCCCCAGCAATGCCTTCCAGCTCCTCCTGGGGGATGCCGGGGCATTCCCAGGCCAGATGAGACTATATAATCTCTCCAGCGTGTTCTGGGTCTGCCCCAGGGCTTCCTACCAGTGGGACATGCCCAGAAAACCTCTACTGGGTAGAGCGCAGGAGGCATCCTGATCAGATGCCCGACCAACCTCAACTGGCCTCTTTTGGACGCGAAGGAGCAGCATCTCTACTCCGAGCTCTCTCCGGATATCCGAGCTCTTTACCCTCTCTAAGGCTGAGCCCAGCCACCCTACAGAGGAGACTCATAAAGTACTGTTTAGGTTTGAAAGTACTGTTGAGAGACGCACACATTTAGAGGATTAATCTCTATGATTTGTGCTATATTGTCTCTCCCTTTGGAATTTGCTTTGAGAAATTTGTTTACTGAGATTTAGGACTGCCGAACATTTAAATCATCAGTCAGAGAACCCTCAGTCGGTCAAGATTCTTGGACCCCAGTAATTGTCAGTGTGCGGTGTACTTCTGGGGATGTTTCTGTCCCCTGAATAAGCTGCAGAATGAGCACTCCTTGCTTTAACGCTGCTCTCCGGTCCAGGCAACTGTGTACCCAGAACCAAGGTAATTCTGAGTGAGGAGGCAGCTGCCCGGAAGACGAGAGGCTTTGCCCGGTCAGGCTCTGAGATAACATTATCTTTTACCTCCTGCTCAGAAGTGGTGAGTTTACAGCTCACAGCAACTTAATACAATGCAGTCTACTGTTCAGGCTTTTGTTTGATATAGTTTTGGCACATTTGCGATCCGTCGTTAGCATAGTTAGTCTGCATTAGCTTGGAGGGCCAACTTGGCTTGTTTACTACATTATGTGACCGTCATTGTCACCTTCAACGTCCTTTTAAATATCAATCCTTTTAAATACCTAACTTTTCTTGGGGAAAAAAAGGAGCAAACACCAAATCTGAATGGACTGACATAACTCAAAGTTGAGTACAGCCATTGTTATTATTGCCAATTTTAAGCCATAGTCCTAACATCCAGCACTTGACCAATAAGAAGTAATGTTTCCCCAGATTTTCTGTGTGTGTTGAAGCACTGACATGTTCATTGAGGTTGGAAATAGGTTTTGCTACCAGAGAACTCCCAGCCTGACTCCTGCCTGCACTATCTCCCCCTGTTAATAAAGGAGCACTTAGCCTCACAAGTCCTGTTCGCTCACCGCTACGATGATGGTGTAGATTAGGACAGTGTGTAGACCTGTGTACGTGTATTAAAGTGCAGATTACAGCTGAGGTGTCAACAGCAGTGCAGATAAAAGTGACTCGGAGTGAAATCCCTCTTGTGACAGAAACAAAACTCCTAAGATCTTTCGGTTTTCAGGTACCAGGTTTCGGGGGAGTTCTTTGGTGGGGTCTTATCATACATTAAGGAGACTGAGGCGTGTAATTAAAAGACAGAAAGAAGAGAGGATATTAAGGAAAAGTGAGTTGTATGCAAAATCCCTAAATTGGCGGAGTGGAACACGATCTGAGTGTAATACCCTGCTGATGTCATTTTCACAGCCTCTAAGTCACTAAGCAGATTCACATGCACATAGACACAGCGGGACTGGCGCGATGAGTAAAGTGAGAAGCCCCGTGGAATCCCTCTGCTCTCATTTTTCTGAATAAAGCAAGCCTGGAACAGTAATCTGACTCTTCAGAACAGAGTCTTCCCCCTTAGGCCGATGAAGAACCACCTTTCTTTTTCTTTTACGACCCGAAAAAGGAAGTCTTTTCTAAGTAAAACTGTAAAACAATGGCAGTTTTCTATATCTGAGGCACCTTGTAGGCAACCTTCATTTTACCAATGTTCTTGCCAACATGCAAGGACATTCCTATGGGAAAACAAAAGAACCTGATACTATCTCTTTAGTTTGACACATAGATCAACAGTGCTGTATCCTTTACCGATGCACAGCCACCACATAAAATAGGAACAACATTACAGGCCATTTTCCAGCCATCTTCGACTCATCAAATGTGTGATTGGTATTGAACTAGAAGAGAAAGAGAGACCCATACTCGGAAAGAGTACTCCCTAATGGGATACATTTATCTGTACCAGCTATTAAAGGGGATATTACTAAAGATTTTGAGCATATAAAGCACCCATTCAATCACTAAATCTCCACAATCAATCATCTGCCCTGTACCATCTGTTTCATCGCTCAGCCAACAGGCGGCAAGATTCCCTCCTCAAAGTCTTGTTCACTGCAGAGGTGGCATGAGAAAACACTACAGGGAGCTTCACTTTGTTTCTTACCTCTTTCCCAGACAGGTAGTAGGCGGACAGCAGACCTCCAACAAACCGGATGTTCACCTCAAACACAGACACTTCAGCATTCTGCAGCAGGGACAAAGGAAAGACATATGAGACAATAAACACTTGAAGAAGTACAACTCATGAATACACATTTCTCCACCTACAAACAGTGAATTAGGAAAGCAAAAGCTCAATACAGAATTGTTCCCGGGTCCCGTTTCACTTCAGGGAGGATTAGACTGAGGTGGACTTTCCACAGTTCAGACAAGTTATTTTTGGATTGAATGAGCCAACAGTTGGTACTGAAAACATTTAACTCTCTGCTGGTTTAAAAGTGAGTGTGCTATGACTGAGTAAGATGATGAGACATTGCAGTGCTCTGAGGAAGTGGCCTATCTAGCAACAATCACAGCAATATGCACATGTGCATTCTGCATGCATTTAGGGTGTGTTGAGCAGCGGATACCTGCGCTGTAAGAGTAGTTTCTAGGGCTGAGATGATATGCTTATTTCCTGATTTGATACTATCTCAATTCTTGGATGCTGATTCAGTATATGTTGTAATTTTGTAGAAATGCAATTCAAAAAGTAATTTTTGTTTATTTTTTGACACTAGACCATGGGAGAAAAGTTGCATCATACACTGTCTGTACATCATGAGACATATTCTAAAAACAATGGAGGTTGCATATCAGTATTTCTGACTTTTATTTCTGTAACATCATATACAGCATAGAAAAGTGGTAAATAAATAAGTAACTTTCTTATGGTCTTATATCAAAAAATTTAGTCCAGTGAAGCACTTTGTGACCTTGCTCTGTGAAAGGTGCTCTATTAAATAAACTCACTTAATCACCTACTAAAATGAATGTTACATGTAAAATAGAATGAATAAAAATATATACTTCATTTTTTATTAATCTTGAAGTGCTGCATTTAGCTGTCCCTGCTCATCAGGCTAATGTAGTGTTTGCCACACAGTGATTTAACATTAGTGGCTGCCACAATATCAACAGTGACGGCTTATTGATTTTCTATTGTTTTTTAGTATCTAAAATGAATAAAATCTGATTCCATGTGGAGCTAAATGAAGCGCATTGATCTTCTCAGTCTCTCGACTTGCTCTCGCTTTCTGTTTATCAGACTACAAATCAAAAGAAGAACTAGCTGGCTAGTTAACTAGCTCATGCTTCCTGCTGCTAGGAGGCCATTTGCTGGGAGGAGAGTGGGTGAAAGCTCCAGACACTGCAGGTGGGGTTCACAGCGAGCTGGATCCGGACTGTAACGGCAGCAACAGATTTTGCCGATCTGGCGAGGAGAGTGCACTGGGTTGCCTGAATTCAAGTTGCTATTTGAGCAGCTAATAAAAGGCCGTGTCCTCAGATTGTCCACCATTTTCTACTTTCTCAGTTTAGTTTTGCTTCTCTTGAAACTGATATGATGTCACAATATTTGTATATTATCATGATAAAAGCAGCAACTTCTTTCCACCCCTGCATTTAAATTATTATTTACTCAGGAATTAAAAAAAAACAAAACAAAACATCAGTTTCAGCAGTTTTTAACAGTTGCCCTGCGTTCTGGGTGTCTTGGTTATTATCAAAACATAAAATAATGTCAAACAGCTTTGTTTTTTTAGCCACACTAGTGGTGTAGATGAAAAGATGGCGACCTTAGTTGGTCCACCATTTTGGGTCCTGTCTGAAATATCTGAAGTGAATAGCGTGCAAGTCAAACCAAACTCTGGTTTTGCCAACACACGACGCCAGGTATCTCGGCAAATCCTGGTTTAGAAGTTTACATGAAATCCATATTCACTCAATTTCCAGAGTATGTTGGGGGTGAAACTGGATACTAACTCCTTGAACAGAAAACAGCCCGACTGCTTTGATCTTTTTGATCAGCGTACAGCTGAAAATGACACCTAACCAGACAAACCCAAAAAGAAGTATTAGCAGAAACGATATCGGCAAGAGAGACATTGTGTACAAAGTTGTTGGACGTTGGTGAATGCTGCCATTTCCATAAAGCACCATCATCAGGTCAAATTTTTAATTTGTCCAATAGTTTGGTTTATGGCTAAATATTTGTACTTTGTGTTTTATGCTAGTTAGTAAATGCTAGCATGTTAAAAAAAAGCTACACTAAAATGGTGAGCACAGTAAACATTAAAGTTGCTAAAAATCAGCATATTGGCATTGTCGTTGTGAGCACATTGGCATACTGACGTTAGCATTTAGCTTAAAGCACCTATGTGCCTTCAGAGCTGCTGGTGTTGCTGTAGATATTGAAAGATGTATGTGCCAGATTTTGAGTCATTCTGTCCTGTGATTCATTAGCAGGTTTTGAAAAAGTTTTTCAAAAAGTCCACTGATAAAATATAGGCCCTTTTGTTGGACACTGTTATTCCTATCTGTGTGGAGGAGTGAATGGCTTCATATTCCCTCTTTACTTAAAAAAGAAATCCTTCACCACCAAACATTGCCTTAAATGGCAGTGATAAAGTGTGCTGCATCTAAAAATACAATGCCTCTATTTCAAGACAGCTTTTGGCAGAGGGAATGGGACAAATAATGACAAAAAATGTAAGTTTGTAAAGCCATTTGTCTCAGCAGCAGAACAATGGAGCCTCATCTCTCCCTCTCGCTTTCTCTCTCTCTCTCTCTCCGCATCTTTATGAGCAGATTCCTGACTCAGATGAAGTTTTTGTGCTTGACTGACAGCTCTCATAAGTCACTGCTGTCAACCAGAGATAGGACAATAGACTTCGTCCTGTGGAAAAACAAATTATATGCAAGACAAAATGTGTCCTGTCATCCCCCCCCTCCCAAGTCTGAATGACTGATTGAGTAGCTAGATTGTGTAGCTAATTCTTCCTAATTAAAATTGAATTATTTCCTCCACAACACACAGGCAGCTGAAATGCTTCCTACTACCTGCTGTCTGTGCAGTTTAGTTCAGTTCGGTAAATGAGACAGAAGAGTGAAACAGAAATGTTTCGTACTTGTGAGCAAACAGTCGCAGCAGATTTCCTGCAGTATCTTGTGTGACTGCCTTTAGCGGCCATCACTGCTTCAAACTGTTGGACAATGACCCCCTGAGTCAGCAGTTAGTCGACGTTATCTCATTCCTGCAAGAGGGCCTGACGAAGTTGGCAGAGGAAGAGTCAAGTCTCCTGATGTTGCAACATTAAATCCATTAGAAAGCACACAGGAAACTGACTAAGCATAGCCTTTTCCTAGCAGAGAGCTAATTAAGGACTACAGTGAGATGAATCGATGAGATAATGGCCCGAGTAGATGGAAGTATATCTTATGATCTTCTCTTTTTTTGGGTGATTGGCTGGTTGTTAAGCGTCACTGGACAGCTTGTATTTGCTGGTCTTTGAGTTAAAACCGTAAACAGAAAAAAACAACTATATAGTTATATCATTACACCTATAGTTTTGTCATTACAGGAAATATCGAGTTTCCTTTTTCCTGACACACTCTTAGCTTATGATTCTAAGTTGCGTTTCAGAGTGTTTGAGGTCTGACACAGGAAGTCTCAGGAGTGCTATAAACCCTGTACTCCTGCTCTTTTCCTTTAAATAGATTTAAAAGTGTTGTTTAGCTGTTTGTGTAGAAATAAATGGCAGTGAGACCTGTGTGGCTCCTGCAGTGGGACTCTGAGTGAGGTGTTGGAGCTACAGTCATATTTTGTCTGGTTTTATTTGAAGGAAAAACACTTTTTCACTCATTGCACGTAGAAGAATAGAGAGTTATGCTGAAGTCATGCTAGTAACTGTTTATATCAGTAACTAGAGGTGCAGACAGAGATTTGGTTGCATCAAATAAGAAGGGGACATGTACTCTGTCAGGCTTCAGTCAACACAAAGCAGTAACACTAGTGTTAGCAGCTAATGCTACTTCTAATTGGCCCCAAGTTGTCCTAGTTACAGAAGCAACGGGCTGTTTTTTAAAAAGGCATGATTAAAAACTACAAACTACAGAGGGATGACACTGACCCACAAAGTGCCATACTGTAAACAACAGTCAGCAGCATTTTAATGAAAAATTCCTCCTCCATCAGGACTGGCTAAAAAGCCATTCAGTGTATCACTGCCTAGTGCCTTCTTTGGGTCGACAGATTGTGGATTTTTAAAGGCCAATATAATAGTGACAGTTTGGAGCAGGGAAAAGCTGATAGCTGACAAGTCTTAAAATCCATCTCAAAGTACTAAATACCTCAATAAATCCATAAATCTGGAACTAAACATGAATCTCAAGGTAACTGATGAATAAATCTGGAACAAAACATCAAACTAACCTTACAAAATGTAGATGGGGCATTTTTTTATTGAGCCATTACTTTTCCTTAAAGCCTAAGAATCTTGACTTTGTGTATGGAGCTTTCATACAACGTGATGATCAGAAATGGGCAGTAATTCTACGCCAACTTGTATTTGTAATATGTATTTCAATTACTTCTGAGTATTTTGTAACTGTTCTTTGACCGGGCTGAAAAAATTCACATGTAATATGTAACAAGATACTTAGAGGAGTCATTTTGTGTTTTCAAAATACTCAAAATATATATGTATTATTATTATTTTTTTTTTTTTTACGATTATTTTTTTGGGCTTTTGCCTTTAATTGATAGGACAGATATTAAGCGTGAAGGGGAGGGAAGGATCGACACACAGCGGGGCCCGAAATGAAATGTAGTAGTCACACAGCAGAAGGGACCGTCTTTCTTTGGAGCTGTACCCACTGATCAAGCCCCTATTTGCTTGATTCAACACAACTTTTCTTCAGCTCAGGTTGGGGATGTACGTCCCTGTATGACTGGTGGAGGCTGTGCATTCATCGGCCACTATCGGAGCCAAATTCCACCAATAATGATAAGTAATTTTCTGGGGCATGTTTGATTCATTTGAAATTTAAAAAGTTTGTCTTAATTATTCTAGTAACAATTTCATTATTAAAAAAAAAATCAAATCCTAAATGCTGAATCAAACTGGCTAAGAATCACGGTGTATTTCACCCATACTAGTTACAAAACTGTATTTTTCTATCACCAAAAGCTACAGCTGCAATGTCTTTGTACACATGTGAGAAAACAAACTGCTGCTACAGAACCATAAAATATTGTATATTGAAAATCACTGGCTGCATTTCCCCTGACTCATGTGGCACTGCCTGAGTTCACAAGTGCAGGATCTATGCAATTAGATTCACTACAATATAGTAAAAAAAAAAAGTATACCTTAATGGCTGCACAATTTACTTTCTTTCCTCTCCTGAGATCGTCTTTAATTCCTGTGTGAACCAATCAGTATGTAGTAAGCAGGTTTGTTGTGGCATGAAAAGGTAAAAACCATTAGTCTATACCCCCACAGTTCCACAGGAAAAAATGTTTAGACAGCACAAACAGGAGCACAAAAATACAGCACAACTGTTTCTTTCTTTTACCGGCCACTGCTGTCATATCACTGTGTGTTGATGTGTGTGTGAGAGACGATACAAAGCAATCAGGTCTTGTGTACTTTTGCTTAGGGACAGTTGTATTGTGGCAGACATGTTGCATAAAGACATCAAGTATATCTGCATTCTCTGCTTTCTCCATCTGTTACTCCACGTCTTCTTGGCAAAGTGTCCAGAGACAAACACTCCTGGCTACTGTCATCACTTCTGTATTCATAAGTCTCAGCAAATCTCCCTTTGTTTGTTTAACAAACCTTTGTCTTCCTCCGTCTCTTTTTAAATCCCCTTTCTCTGTCTCTAAATCGCTTTAAAGGCTCCTATAGGCTCCGGGGTAATGGCAGCATTTTTAAGTTTTAAGTCTCCTCGGAGACTATATAGTTTAAGACTTACTTTTCTGGATCATTTAACTTGATTCTCAGAAGTTTATTGTTGATCTTAACATAATATCAGTCCCTATTCTGTCATTTATCATGCTGTCAGATGTGATAACATCTTATTTCTCTATGTCAGTGATACTTGAGTTGCAGGCTATGAGCCAAATCTGGCCCTTGATAGGGTGCTGGGTGGTACCTTGACCATTTTCTAATTCATAATGAAGATAAATTGAATCACATTGGCAATTTTTCTGTACTTTGAATGTAAATAAGGTGCCAGAGTACACAAAGACATCAAACTAAAGCTTAAAAAAAGTGCCAGAGGCTAAGGTCTGGCTTAGCTCCAAATGTCCTCAAATCCTACAAACACCCCTGCGTACACCTGAAGTATGTGTGGCTGCTGCAACTGGATTTACCTTGATTATCCATTTTATCTGATAAATAATATTAATGTTTATTATCTGGCCCCTGGCCTCCTGTCATTTTACAAAAGTGGCACCCAGGCAAAGCAAGCTGAGTGTCCCTTGTCTACGTAATCTTTCAGACAAACTTCCCAAGTACATCAGGAGAAATGTCTCCATCTATTTTTAGAAAATCTTTATCAATATTTCAGTAACATTAGCAAACCTAAACAGATTCAAATCATCCCTTCCCATTGTGGTTTCACAATAACAGCTCTTCCATTAAAAAGCACTTATTCTAAAGAGAAAGTGTGGAGTACCGGAGGTGAGCTTTACCTCTCAACATTATGCTACTGCAGCAGACGAACAAAGCAGATCAGAAAACAATGGGCCTCCCGCTGCGTCATTGCCGCTTGAGTGACGGGACGACTGCTGAGTAATGATGTAAATAAGGCAGCATTATGCACGGGGGATTGCTGTGACACTGAAAATTCAGGTGTGGCAAGCCTCGACCTGGGAATAGACATCCGGTTTTGCATAGAGTACAGTAAGGGAGGTTAAAACTGATGTGAAAGTATATTTCATGACAGTGCTTGATGTTTATATCATGTTGGACCGGATGTGTTCTTTGGTGTGGTGATACCTGTAAACCACATTTGCAGTCAGGGCTGCACAAAAGCATTGTTTCTCCCTAATGATGAGCTCTTAACAGGGATATTATAATGAGGATCCTGCTACAATCAAAGCAGACATCAAAGGGAAGGGGTGAAGCGTGTGTGTCTCGCATATCTATATATTTCTGTCATTAAGCTCACGAGCAAAAGTCCATAAGTGCTTCAGAAATGAGCACTGAGAAACATACACTCCTACTATACTTACAATGAGCCTATTAACTCTGTTGTTCATTACAGAGATGAGATTATCTGAAGATAGTTGTCTCTCTATTTTGCAACTTTTAAGTGCAATATTTTAATCATAAATAAATCAATCCTACTACTAATTATAAGCCCTCCCATTACTGGCATATAAACCTGATTAACTTACCATGGAGACCCCACATGCTTTTTGCACCTTTCAATTAACTGAAGTCAAACTAGGCTGGTATCTGTGTGTGTTTGTGTGTGCACAGGTGTGTATGTATTTAAATGCTAAGCAGCTCATACTGGCAAGTTCACATCATCCCGTTTTACCATGGGTGTAAAAATAACAATTGACAAAAAATAAAACTAGAAAACACGAGAGGAAGAAGGAAAGGGAGAATGCTGATATCAAACACAGGAAGAGTTCTAGTACTTAGTCATCCAGCTGCATTTGAATACGTTTTGTGTGTGTGTGTGTGTGTGTGTGTGTGTGTGTTTGTACTCACACTAAAGAAGCAGTAATAGACTTGAGTATGGATCCATTAGACATATTTTTGGCTCTTCACCCCTCTGGGTTTTATTGATAACGTTGTGGAAGAGGAATCAGAGTCAATACACTCATTTCCTGTTCTCACACACACACACTTACACCCACACATACAGAGTTCTGTGACTCCTGTGATTCCTGGGTGAAGTGCACTTTTTTTGTGACTGTTTTAATTAAAACATCTAAGAACAATGGTTTCAATAACTTTGGTAACACATTAAAAGAAAAAAACACCTAAATCAAAAATTCTAGTGTCTAGTTATCTCTATGGCCTAGGAAAGCTTAGTCAAAATTTGAGAACACGAGTTACTCTCTCTCAAAGCCAGAAGTTTTAAACTTGTGATGTCATGGGGTATAAAGTCTAGACCTGCCCCATAGACAATGAATAGGAGACTGAATTTGTGGACCCACAGCATGTATGTTTTCTTTTTTTATACCCAAATTATCTTTATTCTATTGTAGTGTTCTCAGCTCTGGAACAGAAAATGTACCCATATACTCAGAAAATTCCCAGGTGGCTACTCTGCAGTGGGCTATTCATGATTATTCTGTAATTTCACTTTGCAGCATTGATGGTAAAAGCAAACAAACCTGTTCACACCCTTTTAAATTCTCTATTTTCCTCCAAGACTTTTCCTTTTCTGGATCTGGATCCATAGCTAGCTCAGCAGGGAGATTCAAGACTAGCTACTGCTACTGACGTTTGGCAACATTTAGAGAAAAGGTGCCAGGCCACAGATGTATGACACGTTTCAGTTAATGAAATGTTATAACATTTTTCTTAACTGGTGTATAGGCTGGTGTATAGGCACATTTTTACAGCTGGAGAATATAAAAACTTCTAAAGGTTTACAACGATGATAAATCTAAATGTTAAAAAAATAACAGATCCATTTCCATACTTTTTTGTCAAAGCCACAGGGAACCACTGGAGAGAGGCTAAAGAGCCACATGTGGCTCTGGAGCCGCAAGTTGCCTACCCCTGTCCTATGACATCACAAGCTTGATTATAAGCACTCTATCTTTTGAATTTGGGAGAGTTGTTCAGGTTTACTAGTATTTTTGACTGTTTTAGACCATGGAAAAACATGAATGAACATGTATGAATTTTGACAATTGGTGCCGTTCCCCTTTAAGTGTTGTGTTACCAGCAGAGCCCATTAAGAGGCCTGGATAATTTTTTCTACAATTTAATCATCCAGGCATCAAAAAAATCACATTAACTTTGATATCAGGTCATAAAGGATACGTTTATCACATCAAATATTAAAACACAAAGCAATTCTGAGCTCATTATGTTTGTTATATTATGACTTAATTATACTAATTATCATGTATTTATAATGTCTTACGAGCAAAAGTTAGTGAAGACCCTGATTAATGTGTTGTCCCTCGTCACAATACATTTGTAATACATTTTCTTTCTTAAAAAAATATTTTTTGATAGTTGTTTAAATTTTGCTTCATCATTTTCACATGCTGCTTTCAGTGAGTTAGTGTGACACCCACACCCCACACACAAGAATGTGTGTGGGGTTGTGGGACACCCACAACCCCACACACATTCTTGTACTTCTATCTTTGTGAGGACCCTCATTGACATGAAGCATTCTCTAGCCCCTTATCCTTATCTTAACCATCAGAACTAAATGCCTAACCCTAACCTAAACCTAATTCTAACCTGAACCCTAAAACCAAGTCTCCTCAAACAGGCCTCTGAAAAAGTGAGGAACGGCCAAAATGTCCTCACTTTGCAAAAATGTCCTCACTCTGTTGTTAAAATACATTTTTCGGTCATCTCTATGTACCGTGTACAAGTATGCAAAAACACACACCAATAGAAACAGCTTAGATGGGGGGATGGTTAAGTGCTGCATCATCAAGGCCTTTTTCCATCCACTTGCTGATCATACACACACATCTCAAACATCCAAGTTAAGGACACCATCAAGAGTCTTGTATATAACAGTTCACTTACACTGACCTACATGTGGTGAAATCCAGTTAGATGTCTCCCTGCTCATCTTGTCATGTCTCTGTACAAAGTTTAGGACTATATCAGGTCATGCATGTAATGAGTACAAAGTGTCCAAATGAATCACAGCCATTAAAAGTCCAAATAAAACAGCTAATGTGACTTTCAGGCTTTGAAAAGTGGCATCAATGTAATTACGTATTTTCCTCTGTTTTACATGCTTAAAATAAAACTTTTATGGGCCTTGGGAGTCCTGTGTATAAGCATACGTCCTTGGCAAAGAGCTCTCAAAAGGTTCAAGAGTTTCTTAGTGTTTTAATGAGAAAACTGTGCTTCTTTTGTTGTGAGTGACTGCAGGATGCAACACTGATCACTACTTTGACACAGCTTGATTACATACGCAGCAGACAACAGAATATGGATACTTCAGAGAGATTTGTCTCTCTCACTTAAACTGGCTCCGCTAAATATCATCTCCTCTTGTTATACTTGCATCATTTATTAGTGACGGTAAACATCCCGCCCTGCTTTTCTCTGATCCAACAGTTTTCTGGCAAGTGATGGGGGTTTTTTCATCCTCAAACTACATGCAAGTTGGAGGCAGATTATGTTTTCTCTCCTGAGTGTCTGTCATCAACATATCTCAGAAAGTTAGAGACAGATTTGGCTGAAACTCAGCAGACAGGTGGTGATCTAGATTTGGGATTTACACCAGAACCAGACTGTTCTGAACTATAACTACCCGTATTATGTGTTGCATTCAAGTGCTGGTGGGAAAGCATGAAATCTAGGATGTTGACTTGTGAACAGCATCAATTTCACCTCAAAAATGAAACCCAGTTGACAAACTATAAATAACACTGGGCTGTAGTAGTACTCTATTTCAGACTTTTGTGTCTTTTTATGTAAAACACTACTGCAGGCTGCTAAATTGTTTGTCTTATTTCACCTTCAGTTATTTGTTTATCCATGGCAATGTTCTTATCTACATCCCACTCCCGCAAAAAACCTCCTGTCTTGTCTTAGTCCTATGACAAAGTAAAAATGTCGCCCGAGCTGATCACAGCCAATCTAGACAGCTCTTGTAATTCAGTAGATGCAACGCCGCACCTTTCAGAAGCGTCCCAGAACCTAAAAAAATAAATGCCTCATCTTTTGTTGACATAGCAGCAGTGTGTTGCACAAAGCAGAGTTTTCCTGATAACAGGCACTGTATATGACATAAGATACAATTAAATTATAAGAATTCATGTATTTTTGACGACTAAACCACAGCAACAAATATCTGACCCATGCCGTTCATAACTGAACTTTGAACGGTATTAATTTTGTCTATAAGCTACAGCACAAGCAAGAAATAATAACAATAAACACAAAATCTGCAAGTCTACAAAATTGGGCAGGCAAAACACTCCGCTTCTAAAATGCTCCTGGTGTGGTATGAGACCCAGGTTGCAGTTCCACCAGGTGAAATTGCCTGGTGGTTCATAACATATCAGGTATGGAATCAATCTGCAGTAGCTCTAGTTTAAAATGATACCAAACTTTTCTGTGTGCCACTTTTGAGCCACATTGAAGGACAAAATGTGGCCTGCAACAAACATTAAGGCTTCTTGTTTTTAGCTGTGCCAGTTTCCAGAATACTTGCACCCCTTGCTGGCTAGTAAAGAGGAGTGAGGAGTCAGCAGTCAATGATGCTATTAAACGGTCAACAAAACGGGTTTTTCAACGATTGTGAATCACTGCAACCATGAGCGGTCCTTCAGCATACAGACTTACATGTGCACACAAAATTTTAGGCTGATAGGTCCAGTAGTTTACCAGATTAGCTGCAGAAAGACAGATACACACACTCACACACATATAAACACGACTTTAAATGCATGTTCCCTTCCAGGCTCACACCTCGCAGAGATAAAAAAGAATTCCTGTCCCGTCCCTATTCCGGAAAAAGGACTCCTCTTCCATCCCGATACCATAAAGACAATTAAAAAATGTATTTGAACATATTCGCACTTCATATTTACAAACTTTGACATACTGTAATTATGATTTCTGTCCTGCCTGCTCCCAGTCAGATGAATAGAGAAACTGACTCCCATCCTACAGGATTGCCACAGGAATAACATAACCCACAGGATTCATGTCAAAATGTCAGCCTCTAGTTCACGTATCTTTAATTAAATCATGACTGAGTATTAGGTACATTAACACCTGGACTTTAAAGCTCTTTTCAGGGCTCCTCTCTACCAGTGACATAAATGATTCAAGCCTCTATTGACTGAATTATGGCTTATAGTAGAGGGTCGAGGCTTTTGCAAAAATCAATTTAGTTGATTATCACAAGGGCACACGCACACACACACGCACACACACACACACTTCCTTACCACATTAAAGTCGAGGTTTTTCTCAACCCAGTCCGTAGCAGCCTCAAACTCTTCAAACATCTCCATGATGTAGAGAGTATCCAGAGCATCCACTATTGTTGCTCCCTTTATACTGCCTGTCAGAGAAAAAGATAAAAATGTTAGAAATAGATTAAAGATTTACTAAAAACACATTTTCAAAGGTTGCTGTGTCTTCAGTGGAGAGTTTTACATATCATCCATCTGCTAAACAAAACTAAGAAATGCTGGAAAGGAAGCTGGATACAAGTTTAACTTTTCAAATGAGCAAAAACTCCAATGAAGTTCATTGACATGTTAAAAGCTTGTTAGTCTGCGTAGCGCTCCTTTTATAAGTATGAATGACAACAGGTGTTTGCAGCAGTTCTCACTGAGAGAAGCTGTGAACAAACAGCAGAAGTTGGGAGTTATGTTTGGAGGTTGAATAAATTATTTTGCCCGACAGATGGTGAGAGGCAGCGATTATCGGCACTGATGAAACGCAGGGAATATTGCTCATCTCTAGTGATTAGCCTCATAGCAGGAGGGAAGACACACAGAGACACACAAACCATCATTCCAGCGCTGTCATTACCCAAACCCCTTAACGAATCTAACACTACCTCAGCCCCTCAGTATGCGTATGTGCCAAGGAGCTCAATAAATCAGCATGCAGTACTGTGCCCTCAGCAAAGCTTTTAGTCCTAACATACTTGTTATAAACACAAGACCTCATCCGTCTGAGCTATCTGATCACTTAGAGGTGAAATAGAAAAAGAAAAAAAGCGAAGATGGGGAGGTAAAGAAAGAGAAACAGGAAAGTAAGTAATAAATTAAAACATCAGCGGCGACATAGGGGCAGGGAGTAACAAGAGGAAAGACACTAAAATAGCTATAATATGAAAAAACAGTCCAAGTCAGACCACAAGAAGTTTGAAAATGATGTGCAGAGTCAAGATGAAAGCCAGAAAGCTGCAAGTTTATGATTGTGTAAATCTGTGGGTTTACAGTATTTCCCTCTGTAAAGTAGTGGGAGGATGCAAAGGCAGCTAAAAGCTTTCCATTAGACACAATGCTGAATCATCAGCTACAGGCGCGGGGCCACTGGTGTCCATCAGAACAGAAGTAGCACTATGTTCGCAGAAAATATTGGTATTTCTTTTAAATCACCACAGTGAGATGAGAATGTGGTTACTAGCTGTGAAGACGATCATGATTACAGAGCAACAGACACAAATAACATTTGTGGATAAAGCTGCTGATAGTGTATAGCACATTCATTATCTTTTATTTTTAATCCTAACAAATTCATACCAAAACATATTGTAGAAAGACTCTGAAAAGCTGGGTATTAAAACCTCTTTAATGTCCTGTATAATTCACCTAAATTCACCTAAAACGCCTGTCCAAGGCATACCCAAAGTTAAATGAAAGCTGTTCTTGTTCCATTTTTAGTACAAGTGAGCCCACATACATGGTCTCAATTGAAAGGTAACACTTAAAAGTTTTCCCCCCAACAGTTAGATTCACTCTAAGTGCTTCTGTCATTGAGCTATATTTGTTTCAACACACTGAAATAAAAGGTTTTTCTTTGATCTTTGCCCTTATATTTTCTTGAAAAAAGATGCTGCAGATGACTAGAACTAGGAGGTATTAGCTGGATAATGCATTTTACATATTTCTAAGGTTCTGACCAGGAGCCTTTCAAAAATGAGGGTAAAACAATGTACTGAATGTGTGATCTTGAGTGAAAAACAAGCCAACTGTATACAGAGATGATGAGAAAGACTGTTTTTCTCCTTTAAGACAACAGGGAGCCATTTGTTTATCATTTATGTACAATTAGAACAGCTTAAGATGCCAAGAAAGAGTTAAAAACTCCTCTGGATGTGAGGAGTGTCATTGACTACAAGACCTATAAGCCATTGGGCCAATCGCTGGCTACTGATGGGCTTTGAGGCCTTATGAAGTAAACGAGGGTCTTTGTTTCAACACATGCCCTCATTGGCTATTGAGGTCATGGCAACAGCAAGGAAGCTCCTATTGGCTCAAGTGAGGAGTCAGTCAAAGGTCAGAGTTTAGCCACCATTCTGACATTGAGGAATCAACATCAGTCGAACCACAAGAAGCGTAGCTTTAGAACATTAGGTCGTATGAGTAAACCACTGAAACAAAGCAACTGTTTACATATCACAATAATCAAATAAAATCTCACAAGGGCCCGTGGGTGGGCTGTCGGATTTCTAAGAGGTTTTAAAGGAATAGTTAAATACTTTGCTTTCCAAGAGAAGATATGAAGATTGGTACCACTGTTCTACTGTATCTGCACGTTAAATACAGAGCTAAAACCAGGAGCTGATTAGCATTAAGACTGGAAGTCGGGGAAATAGCTAGCATGACTCTCTCCAAAGCTTGAGAAAGAACTATAACAACAGTTTGTTGATTGTATCTGGCAACTCACAGTTTTTACATTTCTTTCTGAGATACATGCTAAGTGATTTTTTGTACTTACTACCTGTTTTCCCCTGCTTTCAGTGTTTATGCTAAGCTAAGATAATAACCTACTGGCTCCACCATGATACTTAACTCACAGATATGAGAGTGGTATCAACTTGGTGTCAAACTAATTCTTTAAGGAGAAGAAGAAGTAAGATTGACAAATGATAATAATGAGGAGGTAAAGGGAGTATCACATGTACTGTGAAACCTACAAAAATGTGGCATTCAAATTTTATAATACAAGTGTGATCAAGCATAAACTTGTAATTTACTGAAGCCTGAAGTCATGGGTTTAGGGAGAGATAGAGAGAGCATGTGACTGGAGGTGTCAGCAGATCTTATTACTGTTGTAGTCACTTATCCTTCCTGTTTTTCATCCATCTCATATTTTCACTCCATTGAAGCCTCCAGAACGACAAAAAGAGGACAAGACACTTTCTTCCTGTCCATTGTCTTGTCACTGTGCTTCCTTCCCCTCACTGCTCATCCTGTATCTAAGAGTGTATGTGTGTGTATGTGTGTATGAGTGTGTATGATGTGATGGGTACAGATGGTCAAAGAGTGAGAAGGATACTAATACTTAGTATAAAAAATGAATATGTTAGAGTGGAAACGAAAGATATGTGAAAAGAGTTATGACATGTCCTTCTGTAAAGGGTATAGCCCCTTTTAAATGAAATTTGATTATATATACAGTACAGGCCAAAAGTTTGGACACACCTTCTCATTCAATGCGTTTTCTTTATTTTCATGACTATTTACATTGTAGATTCTCACTGAAGGCATCAAAACTATGAATGAACACATGTGGAGTTATGTACTTAACAAAAAAAGGTGAAATAACTGAAAACATGTTTTATATTCTAGTTTCTTCAAAATAGCCACCCTTTGCTCTGATTACTGCTTTGCACACTCTTGGCATTCTCTCCATGAGCTTCAAGAGGTAGTCACCTGAAATGGTTTTCCAACAGTCTTGAAGGAGTTCCCAGCGGTGTTTAGCACTTGTTGGCCCCTTTGCCTTCACTCTGCGGTCCAGCTCACCCCAAACCATCTCGATTGGGTTCAGGTCCGGTGACTGTGGAGGCCAGGTCATCTGCCGCAGCACTCCATCACTCTCCTTCTTGGTCAAATAGCCCTTACACAGCCTGGAGGTGTGTTTGGGGTCACTGTCCTGTTGAAAAATAAATGATCGTCCAACTAAACGCAAACCGGATGGGATGGCATGTCGCTACAGGATGCTGTGGTAGCCATGCTGGTTCAGTGTGCCTTCAATTTTGAATAAATCCCCAACAGTGTCACCAGCAAAACACCCCCACACCATCACACCTCCTCCTCCATGCTTCACAGTGGGAACCAGGCATGTGGAATCCATCCGTTCACCTTTTCTGCGTTTCACAAAGACACGGCGGTTGGAACCAAAGATCTCAAATTTGGACTCATCAGACCAAAGCACAGATTTCCACTGGTCTAATGTCCATTCCTTGTGTTTCTTGGCCCAAACAAATCTCTTCTGCTTGTTGCCTCTCCTTAGCAGTGGTTTCCTAGCAGCTATTTGACCATGAAGGCCTGATTCGCGCAGTCTCCTCTTAACAGTTGTTCTAGAGATGGGTCTGCTGCTAGAACTCTGTGTGGCATTCATCTGGTCTCTGATCTGAGCTGCTGTTAACTTGCCATTTCTGAGGCTGGTGACTCGGATGAACTTATCCTCAGAAGCAGAGGTGACTTTTGGTCTTCCTTTCCTGGGTCGGTCCTCATGTGTGCCAGTTTCGTTGTAGCGCTTGATGGTTTTTGCGACTCCACTTGGGGACACATTTAAAGTTTTTGCAATTTTCCGGACTGACTGACCTTCATTTCTTAAAGTAATGATGGCCACTGGTTTTTCTTCAGTTAGCTGATTGGTTCTTGCCATAATATGAATTTTAACAGTTGTCCAATAGGGCTGTCGGCTGTGTATTAACCTGACTTCTGCACAACACAACTGATGGTCCCAACCCCATTGATAAAGCAAGAAATTCCACTAATTAACCCTGATAAGGCACACCTGTGAAGTGGAAACCATTTCAGGTGACTACCTCTTGAAGCTCATGGAGAGAATGCCAAGAGTGTGCAAAGCAGTAATCAGAGCAAAGGGTGGCTATTTTGAAGAAACTAGAATATAAAACATGTTTTCAGTTATTTCACCTTTTTTTGTTAAGTACATAACTCCACATGTGTTCATTCATAGTTTTGATGCCTTCAGTGAGAATCTACAATGTAAATAGTCATGAAAATAAAGAAAACGCATTGAATGAGAAGGTGTGTCCAAACTTTTGGCCTGTACTGTAGGTCTGGGTGATAACATGATTCATTCCCATTATATAATGTTTTGGGTCAAAATTTCTCCCAATGAGATAGTGTGATACACAGTTTTAATGTTGGATCTTTTTCTACTAAAATCTGCCATCATTCCAGATCCTTAATATTAATACTAACTGAATAGGAACATTGTGGATAACATGAAAATGACATTCAAATCAAAAGTTAACTACAATTACCGCCCCACAGTTGTATGCCTCCGAGCACCAGTCAAGTTTCTCTTATAGTTTACATCCATGTCTGTGAAAACAATGATGTTTCACACATAGATCTATACAATCTGCACAGTTTCAAGGTCGGCACGAAAAATTAGTATCACCAATTCAGTATCTGACCAAATGTCTCCCCTTCTGTTTTTGATGTGATGTCAAATAATGTCCAGTAAAATGTATCATGCAGAAAATTCTGATATCGCAGTGAAGCTGACCTTTGACCTTTTGGATATAAAAAGTCATCACTTCTTTATTTTATCCTAAAAGACGAAGTTTTGTCATAATTGGCATATTACTACTTGTGTTATGGCAAAAAAAAACAAAAAACATTTTGTGAGGTCACACTTCTCTTGACCCTTGACCTATGGCCATCAAAACCTAATCAGTTTATTGTTGAGTCCAAGTAAATGTTTGTGCTACATTTGAAAAAATTCCCCTGAGCTGTTCTTGAGATACTGTGTTCACAAGAATGAGACAGACACAGTCACAATGACCTTGACCTTTGACCTATGACCACCAGAACCTAATCGGTTTATCTTTGAGTCAAAGTGAATGTTTAGAAATTCTTTTGAGCGGTTCTTGAGATATTGCATTCACAAGAATGAGACGGACAAGGTCACAGTGACCTAGACCTTGGACCTATGACCACCAGAACCTAATTAGTTTTTTTGTTGAGTCAAAGTGAATGTTTGTGCCAAATTTGAAGAAAAGTATGAGAACAAGATGGATGCAAGGTCATCGCAACCTTGACCTGTGATCCTTGAAAAGAATCTTATGAGTTCATCCTTGAGTGCAGGTGGATGTTTGTATCAAATGTGAGGAAAATCCAATCCAATCCAACCCCAGACGTGTACTGAAAGTTTAACTAAAGTGAAAAATAATTTGTGTATCTGCCCCAGGATTCAAATCCTTTCCAAAAATTAAGGTGTTCTTCTGTGGCCCATGCTACACCCTTCCACAAAGATTCATGAAAATAAAGCCTGTAATCCATAATCCTCATAACAATCAAACAGATAAACGCACAAACTGAGCCGAAAACAGGACCTGCTTGGCAGAGATAATATAATAATTAGTTAGCCGCCTTCCTGACACTGTTCATAAAGTACACAGATTATTGTGATCACAAATTGGGGCTTTAATCAAAAGGATCTCTGATGTTTACGAGACAGATTGTTCAGGAACATGAGGGACCAAGAAATCTGCTAGAATCAGCTTGTTACCAGATCCAGGATTTGTGTCAGTGTCCAGATGGGAAGACTATGAAAACTGAGACGGGATTCATCTGGGGCCTGCGAGGTTGTGAGAGCAGAGTCTGTTGATCTTGGAGGTGATGTGTGTTGCTGCCGAGGAGTTTGTTTCTGTTTGTGACTTGCGAGCATGGTGAGGTAGCAGATGGCTCAGCAGAGGGCAGCGTCTATGATGCTTCTGTAAAACATGAGGGGTAGCGGAGGAGGAGAGAGTCTCGGAAGCTTCTATAGAGACAAAGCCGTAGGGGAGGAGGGCCTTAGGATACCTGCTGTAGGTGGTAGGCTTGTTGCAGTGGGAGAACACATATATTGGAAAAGTTATTTCAAAAAACACCAAAAGCACCAGTGTTATCGCCCACGACAACAATCCTCGTTTGCTTTTACATCATTAAACAAGAGTTTGGGATCGCCTTCTCCGAAAAAATATTTTCTCCCAGCTTTGTTTTCTGTTGGGAAGAAATTCAATCCCTCATTTTAAAATGTGGATGTTTTTTTGTCTTCATCATTGATCACAGAGTTGCACGTCAGAGGTGAAGCTTGTGAATGCATTGAGTTCTTCGGAGAATGCTTCAATGACAAACACGCAAACAAGGCCTGTCTGCTTGTATGATCACCGCCCTTTTTGACATGGCCAATAAAGCAGAACATGGAGAGAAATGGGTGGAGGGATGAAAAATGAAAGAGCCGGCGTCCTCAGAAGACAAGGAGAATCATTACCTTTCTGTTCCCAGACAGAGAATAAGGATAGATGGTAGAGGGGATGGCAGAAAGAAATAGGAGACTCAAGGTCCAAAAGTCATTAAGGAACAGTATCAGTCCCTCCATTCCTGTGTGCCATGAAACACAATCCATCCAGTTGTTCCTCCTCCTGCAGTCACTTGTCCTCTAATGAGGTATCCATCAATCGTTCCTCCTTCCTCAGTACCAGTACCTCTATCCTTCCTCTCCCTTTCTGTCCTTTCTTCATCTCCTTTTCCTCCCTGTAATTGCTCCCTCCATCCTCATCCACTCGGCTTGTTTTCTTTCCTTTCCTCCCCGAGTTTCTTCTTCCAACAGAAAATGGATGGAGATGGAAGTGATGGATGTATTAAGAAAAGAAAGCACTACACCTTGCAGGCTTCATTCATCACCTGTATAGGCAGATGCCTTTCCTCTAAAGTTAACACACACAAAAACACACATTCCTGCATGTCATATCCTTTAGTATATCCAGTACAAAGTGCATTCTACTGTGGTTCAATGTTACAAACTTAAGTATTAGCTGGTACAGAACTCTATTAGTGTGGATGACTGGTCAATAACGACACTGACTTAGTGCATTCCTTCTCACACTGTGTGTGTGTGTGTGTGTGTGTGTGTGTGTGTGTGTGTGTCAGACAGGAAAGTGATGCATTGTTTGGTTGTTCAGAACAAAATAACCTTCACTTCACGCAATCAGGCGGCAAAGACAGAGCTGTAATCTGTGATGCCGCAATGTGGGAGTGTGCATGAGTGATTGAGAGCGATTGACAAATGTGATGCTGCTTTTTCTATCATACACACACACAGAAACATACCACTGATTGTTGACAGAGGTCAAAATGCAAACATGAGCTCTATCTATTTAGTCAAGTATATATTGCATTTTGAATCTATAAACAGTGGGCGGAATAACAATTTACCTGTGTGTGTTTCTGGTGTTTCTGTTGGGGAAACGGGGATGAAGCAACAAGTCCACACAGAGGTGTCTGTGCCACATTTAGATAGAACCATTTGTAGTGTGTTTAAATGTTTTTAATGCATTTAAAATGAGTTCTGCTGTTGCTTTAAACACCCTACATACATGCTACAATGCTCACCTTCATATTAGTTTACCTTTGTTCCTGTTAACGTAAGCTGTACTGGAGCTGTGTTCACTTACTGCTGACGCTAATCAGATTAAAGTAATTAATCTAGTAAACGACTTTGCAAACACTTCCACTGTCCAAGCATGGCTGGATTGCCTGCGGCTGTTCTTGCCATGGCTTGGCGCAACTACCTTTCCTTGTATAGCAACAGTCAGTGAGGCCAGCTAAGTATCACCGGTGAAAGATTAAGTCCTTCTAGGATGTATACCACAGTCGGCCAATTAATCTGGTAAACATACGTCATCCTGAAACAGTTTAACAGCAGCTGAATTCAACAGTTTCCTATCCACCTTATTCCTAGCCCCCATGATACCTTGCGTGAATTATGGGTGCAACTTCCAGAGTTGAACCGAAACCAGCAATTTCCAGAGGTAACAGTTTGTTTACAGTACTCTATTCTTCTTTCCAAGAGCAATTGTGGAATCAAATGTGGAACACACCACCTGTTATAGCTCAAACAGGATTAAGTGATCATACCTCTGCCATCTCTGACAGCCATCTCAAAGCATTGTTTTTTGTTTTTTCATTTTCAACCGAGCTTGCTAGCAATTAAAAATGACTTTTGAAAAGTACCAACATTGGCAGTTAGTGGGCTATTATTTGCTTAAATCACTGAACTTGACAGGCTTATATTTGGGACAGGTGTCTGTATGGGACAGGCCTTTACTTCCTTTTAAATCAAACTGTTGCTCAGCTAAGATGGTTCAAATTGTTTATCGGAATTGGGACTAGGCTTTTAATTGAAGTTTTACAGTAGTTATCATATTCCATTTCTGCCAATACATTCCCCTAAATCCTACACTCTGTACCTTTAAGTGAGCATCGTAATATAATATCTAGATCTGTGGGGTGGGTTTCTTTGGGAACAAGAAGCAAAGCACAGTTAATGCCATGTGAATTACATCATGTGCACAATGTGAACACAAAGCGTGATCTCAACAGTAGCTGTGCCCTCCAGCTCTGGGTCACACTGAGCTCCTTGGTGAGGCTCTCGTATCTCCCTTTCACTGTTCTTCAGAGGTCGTGCAATTCAACCTGAGCACAACGCTGTGGATTATGTCACAGCAGCCACGTGAAGCAAAGATCCACTCCCACAATAAAAGTCAGCCCTGCAACTATAGGTCACATGAAATGTGACTCAATCCGTGGCGCCTTTTACCCTGAAGCTTTCTGCTCCCCGCTGTCAGGCAGAATCATCATTTAAATCATTAAACTGCATCTGAAAACATTAAGCCTTTATTGTGTGTAACTGACTGATGAATTAATAAACCTTTTTCCCTGACTAAGATTTGAACGACAAATTCTGAGCTGAAATATTTAGATTATGTACCACCCATCATGTTTAAGTAAGATACTCTGGCATTTTTGATAAGGTGAGAAGGACGAGTCACATTCAATGACTTAGAATTAAATGAAAACAATATGTGGTCAAAGCCCTCCACCTTTTCAGCAGAGTAGAATCTGTGTTTAGGTATGATACTTAATTGAGAGAATTAAAAACAATACATATTTTTCTAATTAATGTCTTCATTTCCCACTGAACAAACTTTCTCAAAAAATTTGATCAAGGATTTGCGAGGACTCTGATAGGATAAGTAAATTTGAAACCTGATTCAGATTCTATAAAATGCTATCAAACCAAATCTCTGTATGGAACAATGATGGCTGCCTTAAAAACACTATATCCAATCGTCCTGATTGCAAAGCAGTAACCATGCAAATGTAATCACTACTAGTTTAACTCTAGACGTCTCGCTCTTCAATCCTTTTTTTTTTTTTTTTTTTTAAAAATCCATCTAACCATTCTCAACTGTTTATCCAAAGCCGGGTCGTGGGGGCAGCAGGCTAAGCAGAGTTTGCCCAGCACACAATACACCTGCTCCCAGTGCTCATCCCTGCAGATGGTGGGCCAACGGGGTGGCAGCTCCATGTCATTCATTTGGGCTGAGCTAGACCGGGCCCCATGGCCCAAGGCCCAAGGCCCAGCCACCAGACACTCGCTGGCGAGTTCCCCCACAGGTCTGGCTCCAGAGGGGGGCCTAGTGTCCCCATACCAGACGAGGTACTCGTTTCTCAAATGTGCCTTTTCATTTAGGTCTTCTTGAACCACTCTTAGTCTGGCCCCTCCCCTGGGACGACTTTACCTTGGGAGACTCTACCAGGGGCTACTAGCCCTGGACAACAGAGCTCCCAGGATCACAGGGACATGCAAACCCCTCTACCACCTTAAGGTGGTGATTCTTGGAAGGGTAATTCTTGAAGGGCTTTTTTTTAAAGAAGGCAAAACTGCCGAAAAAGGTTCTTAGCTTCTTATTAATTATTGCGGTCAGAATACCACAGTGACATATTTTTTAACATTTCATATGCATTCACAAACAACATTACAATACAATCAGACTGCATGATATCAGCCCTGGAATGGCCCAACAGACGTGAGGCAGGATGAGGAATACACAAGAGAAATGATGTTCATGGTGCGGTCAGGTCAAACAGTGAAGTTGGTCTCTGGCACTGAATGGGTCGACTGATGCATCAATTATACTCGACCAAGGATTGTCACTTTGTGAAAAAAAAAAAAACATAATATCTGAAAAGGTTCAGACAATTCGGCGAAATCCCCACATGTAAGAGGCAACACTAATTAATGTTGAAAGGTACAAACAAGTTTTGGAGTAACATATACTACCATCCAAATGACGTAATTTTCAGGGATGTCGCTGCTGTGTGGGTACTCGACTGACCTGTCTGCAGACCAGACCTGTCTATCATTTAAAATGTGTGGCAAAAGAAGTCATATATCACGCAAGAATGGAAAAGAATTTCACTTTCTAGACTTAAACAATTAGTGTCCCCAGTTCCCAAATGCTACCTGACTGATGTTAAAAGACAAGGTGATGTAACACAGTGCTAAAAATGCCCCAGCCACAACTTTTTTGGAATGTGTTGCAGGCATCAAATTCAGAATGATAGAGTTTATCAGTCTGAACAGTATCTTAAATATCTTGTGTTTGTACAGTGTTTAGTGGAATATATGTTGAAAAGATTACACAAATGATTGCATTCTGTTTTACACTGCCCCCCAACTTTTTGGGAATTGGTGCTGTACTTTATTTAACTTTATTATAACAATTATTTAACTTTATTATAACAGTACTTTATTTCACTTGATTGTAACGTTAGCGGGCGGCATGATGGTGCAGTGGTTGGCTCCCACAGTCCAAAGACTTGCAGGTTAGGTTAATTGGTGACCCTAAATTGGCCGTCGGTGTGAATGTGGGCTGTCTGTCTCTATGTACTAGTCTGGCGATCTGTCCAGGGTGTACCTCGCCTCTCGCCCAAGGTCAGCTGGGATAGGCTCCAGTCCCCCCACAACCCCCAACAGGATATGCGGTTACAGAAAAAGAATAAGTGAATCTAACAGTTTAGTATTTCAGTAGTCAACAGTAGTTTAGAGGAGATTTCAGACTATCAAGATATATATAGAATGTATTGCATTATAGCCTAAAAATATCACAATTATTCATAGGCCATATCATCCAACTGTATTCTTCATCAAAGGTTTTCAACCCTATGAACACCTAATGTGGCATAGCGACTCAGTCTCAAAAGACATAATAATGCAGTCTACTCCTGGCAAAAAAAGGTTACAACACATTAAATCTGATAAAATTAATAAACATTTTATAAAAATGTAATTGAAACAGTAATAATATTAATAACTTGGACACATGGGCTAAAAGAAATCTGACAGACAAGCTTGCCAAGCTCCATGACTGTTTGGGTGCGTTCAGAAATTGCTTTGATTTGCCAATAAAATAACCATCAAAAGCAATACGTGCCCAGACTTTCCCACAGGCAAATGAACACAGCATGATAATTATGACTAAAACACAAAATTCATATAATAGCAGAAATAGGTTTCATTTTACTATCACAACTCAAGCAACCTGTTGACCTGTAGTTCATGAAATTCCCTTGACTTTATGATATATCCTGCTCTCCAAGAAAACAGGAAGCCAGAAAACACACAGGGCTGTAAACATAACCTATTTCCAGCCTTACTGGGAGATAAATTAATATTGGCGCTGCACACTGACTCAGCAGCTTTAGCTCAAAAATAGCAGCCTCAGCCTTCAAAAGACTGACAGCAGTCAAAGTGTCACTGATATTAAAAAAAAATCTGCAGGCTGCTTGCGCCTTTTGAAAATTCAGTCTTAAAAAAAGTTTCTCTTCAGCTCACTGCCTTTCTCAGCCCAGAAACGTTCTCAAAAAAGAAGAGGGTTCCAGTGTGTCCCATATCGTAATGCTAACTCAATGCAAACTCCAGGTCTAATCCTTAATCCTACAATTTGATCCAGATCGCAACACCCCTCAGCCCTGCTGGTGATCCCATTTAGCCCCAACTACCGTCTCAACGTTGAGTCTACACTGTATTTTGTGAGAGGTCACAGAGGGGAGGTGAGGAAAAAGTGATGGCTAAGCCTTTGGCTAATCGTGTTATCGTAGACAGAAAGCATGAGCACGCACGAACACACACATACGCAATCCCAAAGTGTATTAACCTCTTGGCTTCTGCTGCCAGATACTTGGGCGTCAACACTTTTTGTCAAGGTTACAGTGAAAGGCATTATCATGATTCACTTGTGTGTGTGTGTCGAAAATCTGACAGTGATACAGAAAAGAGGGATTTAAAGTAAAGCTGTGATAATACACCAAATACAAGATAGAAAGAGGCTGACTGCATATACGCAAATCGGTGCTGTTTATTCTGTGTGGCTGCTTCGCTTGTTTAGGCGTGGGAACTTTCAGGGACCATGCAGACTTTGAGGAGTGTGTGCATGAGTATGTTTGTGTCTAAGAGGGTGTGTTTATCAGGAAGATGGGTGGTGCTGCTGCAGTGTGTTGTTCTAGGCCTTGGGGGGCGAGGAGGCTTGTTGTTCGCTGTCTATGAGTGTGTGTGATTAATTAATGTGGATGCAGACTCAAGGTTCTATAACAAAGGCTCAGGAGATGAGTGCGCGCAACACAGAGCTGCCAGCTGTGTGTGTGTGTGTGTGTGTGTGTGTGTGTGTGTGTGTGTGTGTGTGTGTGTGTGTGTGTGTTCATGTGATGGATACCCCCCATTTCAGCTGCTGCAGTGCTCCCTTGTCTGTGTCCCACCCACCTCTGTGCAGAGTGTGATTTACATCATTTCAGACACAACCAAATACAACCCCCCCTCCCTCCTCCTGCACACACACACACACACACGTACACAGACACACACTTCACGAAAACCTGAGGGAAGGCCGGAGCAGAATTACTCCATCCATTTCAATTACAGAGATTGAGTATCTGATTCAAACACACACAATGCTGTGTGGGAGCTGAGGCTGCAGCCCAGGACTCAATGTCAAATTATATAACCAACTAAATGACTTGTCTGGAAATAGAAAGACACCAAAAACATTAGCCTTCTTGACTGGTGGACGCTAACAATATTTTTAGCTCTGCCAGAGACAGAGCGGGGCTCTGAGGCTGGCAGGATATAGAAATCAAATTTGGAATGACACAATGATGGGGTTGTGACCAAGACGAAACAGTGCATTTGGCTCTGATGTGCTGCAGCGTACACACGGCAGGCCGGCCGATATGCTCAAACACCTCATTCACCATTCTGACAGACACCTGAGCCTGCTCAGAAATGCTACGTGACTGGTTGTCTGCCACGTGTTTCAGTTGAGTTCATCTAGTTTTACTACAATTTGTTTTGTTTTGAATATTTTTTGTATTGTGTCTTCTCCCACCATGACTCACAAAGTCCTCCAGCTAAAGTATATACCATTAAAGGGAAACTACACCCATTTTTTTTTATTATTATTATTGACACAGCATACTATTCGGGATGCACGATAATATCAGCACATTATCAGTATCAGCAGATATTGGCTTTAAAATGAAATACTGGAATCAGCCAACATACTGACAATATCAGTATGTCATCAAAATCTGCCTACATGCTTTTTCTTATTCTGCATGAATATAACATACATTGAAAAGTATTGTATTTCATGTCTCCAGCTGCTGGTGGGCCATCACGATGAGAGTATAAATGCATAATATGATGTTAATTCCACTCCAGAAGAGACTCCATGATTACTAAAATTAGGTAAAGTATCAATATTGGTATCGGTTATCGGTCAGATGAGTTGTTACATATCGGCGTATCGTATATTGGCAAAAAATCCAATGTCTTGCATCCCTACATAGTATCGCAATAATTTTGTGTGGCAATATTGTATTATTACATGGATGCCAAATATCCATTTTTTATTTCATAAATTATTCATATTACACATACAAATTAAACTATAATTAACTTACTTGGATAATATAATCAATTGCTTTTCCAGTCTACTAGATACAATTTAATGACATAAAATGACTGAAAACTTTATCTTTTTAGATTAAAAAAAAACATAATTTGCAGTTGAAAAGAGGCAATAAATCACAATATATTTTATCGCTATATTCAGCATATTGCAACACGTTTAAAATCGCAATACAATATAATCGTGTCCTAAGTATCATGATATTATCGCACCGTGGGGCCTCATTACATATGTGGTCAAATGCATCCCAGACCACCAAGGCAAGTGGTTTTCGGGATTGGATGCGTCTGGGTGGTTTAAACTTGTATTTAGTGCTGTCAGCTCATGATTAGATAACCCAAGATGTCCTGTCATAAACATGGCCAACAAAATCAGTCTCCCATTCATTGTCTGTGGAGAAGCTCTTGGCCTTGTACCTTAAGAATCACAAGTTGGAAACTTCCTTCTCTGGTTTTTGGAGAGATAATAGCTCATGTTCACAAACTAGGCCATGGAAATAACAAATTAGAATATTTAATATACTGTTGGTGGTGTTTCCCTTTAAAAACACTGAGAACTGCCACAAAATTCTATTGGATTTTCAGTTATATTCAGTTTTTTTAATATATGCCTCCCAGAGTGCTGCTTTAAAAGTCCTGAATTGTAACAATGAACAGTTTTTCAAAATTAGGATCAAATTCTAAAACCTGGAAAAAAGTTATGAGTATTCATAAAAACTCTACACCTTGACTTGTTACTGGCATCAAATAGAGAACACGTAAGTCCTCTGCTGGCCTCCACTCATTTTCCTCCACTGCAGTTTCAGAGCTTACTTCAAAATCTTGCTGTGTTTTTTAAAAAGGTATTGAATGAACTGGCCCCCTTCCTACGTCTTGGACCTTTTAAGGTCTCTACGGTCTTCTTACCTAAAGCCAACAGCTGTTTCACATTCTAGGCTGAAGTGCTATAGAGATCTGCCAGTGCTGTAAATGTCCTTAGATTGTGACACAGCCTTCCTCTTAAAGTTTAAATCAGCCGTATAAAGTGACCTGACTTGGCTGGACAATTGTGCAAAACTGAATGGAAACAGCAGGAGTTTTTTTTTTTTTAAAGACATCTGGAAGCACAGAAATCTCTCTGTGTAATGAGGATTATGTTCTTTGCTTTTGTATATGCTGTCATGGTTGTTATGAGGTGGTGGTTAAAACAAAAACAACTAAAACAGAAAATGAAGATGCATTATTATAGTTTACAGATAAAGAGAAATGCTGCCACAATGCCAACGCTAGAGGTGAAGGTGAAGCTTCTACAGCTATTATTGTTCATTCTCTCTAATAGATGTTTCTTAATGCTATAACCTCTCCCTCTCCTCCTTAAAACTTAAACCACAGAAGTACTCGTGTCCTTGTTCATCCAAAAAAGAGGTGAAAATGAATTAGAGGACGTACAGAGCAGCCAAAAAGTTATTAAGATTTAAAGTTGTAGTGGTGTACTGCAGAAAAGCCAGTCCAGAGACATTTAATAGTGTAATATGTGATGGCATAATAGACCATGGTTAAACAGACATCTGTGCTGGATTTAAACCAACAACCCCAATCAGTTTTTGGCAGAAAGCTTGCTTCAGACCCGCTCAATCTCCCTTTACACTCTCAGAAAGTACATAACTACTGTTTGGAGGACAAAAGCCTGTCGCTGGAGCAGTAATAACATAGTAGGGGTACTAAAATGACTTTAAAAAGTACAATTATGTACCCCTAGTGACCAAAAAGTACACAGTAGTAAACAATCCTAAAAGCTGAAGTACCACAGGTCTTTGTGGTCGTGGTTCTGTGATCACTGTGCTACATAAACTGACTTAAACTATTAATTATAGAAATGGGGATGCAACATAAACATGACATTTGAAGGTCAAGTGTGGATGGCAAGAAAGAGGCTTGAGTTTTTTCCCTATTATTCCGTCTGGGTACTTCCACTGTCACTTAAGTATAGCGATTTGAGGAGGTGCAGCATCACTGCAGGGGACAAAGAGACAGAAAAGCCATTGAGAAGGCTGGCATGGAGGGAAGGCCACAGGAGACAGGAGGGGGGAAAAACAACATAAAGAAAAGAGGTCATCACAAAACCCTGGCAGCATCTGTGGCAAAGGCTGCCATTCATCCACCGGCCTTTTAAAGCACTGCAGGCAGGGCCGAGCAGATAACCTCTGCTGCAAAGCCTGTGTGTCTCGGGAGATGCACGGGCCTTTTACTTCTTCACTCTGCCTGTAGCTACAGATCCATCCAGCTGTCTAGCAAATAACCAAAGTCTTAACAGGCTGTCAAAGTACAATGTGAATTAGCTAACCCCAAGTAGCAGGGGGAAAAAGGCTGGCAAAAAAAAATATAAAAAGAACACGAGAAACTCAAGAGTCCATTCTGAGATATATCATGGGCTGTTAAGATGAGTTCAACCTGGAGCTCAGGGCGGCACAACACAGCACACTGCATACAAACTGTGCACAGTACATGTGGCTGGCACACACGTCTCAGCTGCTGCACAATGAGACTGATGACATTGGCTGCATGTGCTAGAAATGCACCGCACTGAGATTTTTTTTTTTTTTTTTTTTTTTTACCAAAAGCCGATTATTTCCACACTAAGTTCAGCCAATACAAATACAGAGAGTAATATATTTATGTTTCTTTCTAGCTTTAAGCAGTTTATTTTAAATGAAAGTGTGTCAGTGCAACATAATGGTAACATTCTTTTTTTAATGTGACAGTGGACAGATGAGTCACACAGGAAACAAGGGGAAAAGCAATAAGGAATGAATACCAATGTGTTTTTAAACTATTACTGCCTGAAACCAAAATGCTAGCAGATATTTGTGCTCATGTACTACATATTGTTTATGGCCTGACTAAGGATGTCAACTGTTGAGAATATTATGTTATGTAATATATATGTCAACCAGTGAGAATATTTTTTACCAGTTAAGCATGTTGGTCCATAGATTTGTTTTGCTACTCATAAATTCACTGCACTGCGCACTAACCAGGCCTGGTGGGAGCTAGCTAGCAGCCCTGACCGCTCACTCGACAATTACTGCAACTAATGTCATCTGACCCAACAGCGTTACCTTGTAAACATTGTACCCACTCTGTGGTCTGCCCCCATGTCACCCTGGTCAGCAGGCAGCTTAATTTTGAGTCCCCATTAGCATCACCGTTGGCAGTGTCAGCACAGCTAGTGGTGCAAACATAAGTCGGGTTTCCATCCACCTATTTTTATTCGCATTTTCAACAATTGCGAAAAAAAATCTTGAATGGAAACGCCAGAAATTTGTAAAAAGGCCAAAATATCACAAAAAAGTTTTTACGCTTGGAGGGGGTGGAAAAGTCAGCGTATCAATATTAGGGAAATGCGACTTTTGGCAATGGAAACAGATTTAGCGAATAAACAATGACGTAGGCTACCGAATCCTAAAAAAATGAAGCTGCTTTCTCAAGAGAGCTACCTGGAGACTACTTGGGGAACACCGGAGGGTGGCTACCATGTTTCCCCAGCAGGACAGTGTTACCAGCAGTAATCGCCAAAAAAGCAGCACCACTAGCTAGCTCCCTGCCAACTCAGTGGTGCACAGTGCAGCGCGAAGGCTAACCAGTAGAGACCCGTGGGCACTATCTTTCCGCAGTCTAACATCAAACTAGAGGTCGACCGATTCATCGGTTTGGCCAATTAATCAGTGCCAATAGGAACGTATATACACTATTGTTAACTCCAATAGTGGCAGAAAAACAAATCCAATTTATTTAGTTGCTGTTTGGGTGTAGGGGTTGATGGTTAATTGATTGATAGATGTATTTTACTGTATGTGCCTGTATGGTTTCTTTAGGTAGCCTGTTATAACTTGTTTGGCTTGTCAGCAGGCGGCCTCTTGTAGCCTACACCGTTATGTTGCATTCTTTATGAGTGTATTATAGCAGTGGTGTCTTGCAGTCGCGGGGGTATCTGTGTTGACTTGTGCTCTTTGCATATGATTTGTGTTAATGTGAGCCTTTTTACTAAATAATTTCGATAGCATTATTACTTTTCAGTGTATTTCATGGGGTATATCATCAGTGACTGATACATATCTTGTTTGTGTCGGGCTAGCAGTCGCTAAAATTTCAGGACCACGAACAGAGCTGTGTGTACACGTTTAGAGATGTACCGATACCACTTTTTCCTTCCTGATACCGATTCCGATCCCTGAACCTTAGGTATCTGCCGATACCGAGTACCGATCCGATTCCAGCGCATAAAATAAAAATGGATGGGATATGAACTGTTCTATGTCTCAACTCCTAAAACTCTATATGTAAAATATTAAGAAATAAATACATAATAGTAGAATGAATGCCATAAAACTTTTTTTTATTATTATTATCCAGTGCTGACACAGATCAAGACACAGGTTAAAATGCAGGCACACAAGTTGATAAAAAAGACATTTTTAAGGCTACAGTAGAATGTAGGGCCTATATTAACAAATACAACAATTTTCACCAGATGACTTAAAGTAAGAAAATTAAAAAATAGTGGCGGGGCTTTTACTTGCCACAACTGCAGAGGCTACCAGCTTAATGTGAAACAGACAACATTATAAAAGTTGCCTTGATATAGTTAATACATCGCGCTGTCATTTCAAACTCAACAATTCCAGAACTTGTTTCAAATTAAAAGCCCCTTATAACTTTTGCTGAGAGAATCCCTGCATTTTCTAAATAGGCTTTTATTGTGAAACATTTGTAGGAACTTGGCTGTGGAGGATACAGTAGCTTGTATGTTTACATACGGCACTTCAAATGGAGCTCCTGCCGTCTGCTGGCGCTTTTTACGTTACTACAACAACATTTCGTAGGAGCGAGCGGAGCTTCAGAGCTGCTTTTCTGAAGCAAAACAAAAGTTCACATGTTCTAAAAAAGAGAAAACATCGCATGTCCTGCGATGTGACTATTGCACATGCGCACATCTCGATGGTGATGTTCAAACAATAGCGTGCGTGGTATAGGATTGGTCATAGGCTGTACTCACCGATGCCTGATGCCGCATTTTAGGCAGTATCAGAGGCATTTCCGATACCGGTATCAGAACAACTATATACACGTTTATGTGGCCTTCTGGGGTCCATACCTGAAAGCAGGTTGAGCAAACTCCCGATTATAACCCTGGTTGGTGATATGCACTTGAGTAGAGTAATAGGCTAGAGCGTGTGCCATGTCATCGGCCGATAAATTGGCTATCGGCTTTTTCCTGCTCCAAACTATTGTTATTATAGTGGCCATTAAAAATCCACTATCAGTCGACTTCTGCATCAAACCCAACAGGAAACAAAATACAAGGCAATACATTAAATTTGTTCCGTGTTGTTGTGTATCACATGTGTAAGCCATGCACTGAACTTGCAATGCCACCAGGATGAAGTCCATTTGTCAGAACTGATGCTGTATTCTCAGCATAGTCAGATTTTGACATGTCTGTTGAATTTTCCTCTCTAACAGCCCACAGCTTAGACCAACAAGACAGATGGCGTTTTACTTCACACACACACACACACACACACACACACACACACACACACAGTTCTCTCCTAGCCCAGTCCAGGTCACACTGGAATAGATGGCAAACAACCTAAAAATTCAGGCACATTCTCTTTGTCTGCAACAGGAGACATTAGTAGTGACCTTTAATGTGCTGTGGCCCAGTCAAGTGTGTTTATTTTAGACAGAAAAAAAAGACACACACCCTTTGGGGAGTTTTTTTAGGTTGGTTGAACACATGAGTGCCCTCCAGTGCTGGCCCTCGGCTAGATTGAGAGGCGAGGCGAGGCATGGAGAGCCTGTTTCAACCTTTAGCTTGTTTGGCTGTTGAGGAGCACAACCAGCGGTCTGTCAACGGTATCAATTAAAAAGACGACAATGGGGAAACCACAGAGACAGGAAACGCCTCAGACAGCAATACAGGGGCAACGACTGTGCACTCCAAAATGTATGTATTTTTTGAGTTGACATGGCCTTGCCAGAGACATACTGAGGTCATGCCCTTGGTAATATATCTGTGAATTTAGGGCCTTTAATTACATGAAGAGGAGTCTACCCTCTACAACTGCACGAATATTCAACATTTTGTTTTTCTGCAAGGCAGAGTCTGCTGCCATTTTATACTGAATATCTTAAAATGTGATTGTTTAAGGCACACAGGTAAGTAAATACTGTAAAATAAAAATGATTTAGGATACTCCTACAGAACACCTTTGCAGGAGGCTTTGAAAGAACATTTAATTATAGTAAAGGGCAGAAAACTCTTACAGAAAATGTAGCTGAACATATAGTGGAAAAGTGTAACAAATAAATATATTAAATTGTGTGATTTCTGAACTTTATCATTTAATTTAAACAGTTTGGTTGGTGTCTAGTCCATACCACAATCTCGTTCTTTCCTCTTGCTAAAAAACTACCATATATCCTGTCCAATATTTGGCCACTGCCGTGGAAAATGTAATTAATTACCCATTACTTATCACTCCTTGAAATAGTAATCCTACGACTCTACTGATCACTTAACAGCATAAGTAATTAATTAAGTTACATGTTACATCACCCAACCTCACTGCAAACCCATGAGTACATCATGTAACTTGTCACGTGAAATGCTGAATCAATGCCCATCTATAACTTTAGAATTTTAGTCAAAACTGACTTATAGAGAAGAAACTAATCAAACATCACAATCTATTACAGTGCTGCAATCCAAATTGTGGTCCAAATTCATGTTCTCTTTGTTGCAGCTGTGAGGAATCTTTCCAGAGAGCTAAGTAGAAAAAAATCCACATTGCAGTCTCTCCCTGTAAAAAGGAAGGGTTGCTACCCCATTCGTACAACTGAAATCCATTGCCATCAGAGTAATGCATTCATTGATTTTAGAGAACAGTCTTCTGTGTGTTGTCAGAGCACCACATTAGAGAACTCTTCTTCAATTGCCGGCGTGTCCTTGTAAAAAAACAACTAGACTCCAGGATAAAGCCTTGGTAAAAAAAAAAAAAAACAAAAAAAAAACACTGCAGGCTTGATGGCTTATAATGGGGCTGAGATTAAATTAAATTCCATAATGTCTAACAGGAGTCAGGGTACAGCTTAAGGCTGTGCCGACAATTCACTGGCACTGAGCTCCAAATGAGCTCCTGATGATCTGGAGAAACTTAACAAGGTAATAATTCATCTTCCAGGGGACATTTAACATATTCTGGTCAGTGAGATCTGGGTGGAAAAAGCCCTTGGTGGTTGTTCTGATTGGAGTTCATAATATAGCTGATGTTAGAGTTGGACAGTTACAAGACTTCTGTGAAAGGAGGAGGTCTAAATAATTCAAAATACTCTTCAAGCATAAAATATTACAATTAGCATAGACATTTTGGAGATGTTATAAATCTGACTTCTCTTTCTAATCTTCACAGTTTTTATTTCTAAAATCTTCGCTGAAAAAAAAAAAATAGAACTGCAACACTTGTTTTTGGCTTCAATTTTTCAAGAGTTGAAATAAAAGATCTAGGACTTTTTGTATGCACCACAAGAACTTAATTCTCTAATTTAAAAAAAAAAAAAAGTTAAAATTTGTTTTAGTGAGCATGGACACAATAAAAGCTCACCCTAACATGTGCAGTTTTATCACACAACACAATGCCACAGATGTCGCAAAATTTGAGCCATTGGCATGCTGACTGCAGGAATGGCCACCAGAGCTGTTGCCTGTGAACTGAATGTTCATTTCGCTACCATAAGCCATCTCCAAAGTCGTTTCTAAGAATTTGGCAGTACATCCAACCAGCCTCCCAAACGCAGACCACTGTGCCATTCGTCCCAGCCATCACTTCATGTTGTGGCGTGATAATGCACAGCCCCATGTTGCGAGGATCTGTACACAATTCTTGGAAGCTGAAAACATCCCAGTTCTTGCATGGCCTGCATACTCACCAGACATGTTATCCATTGAGCAAGTTTGGGATGCTCTGGATCAGCGTGTGTGACAGCGTGTTCGACTTCCTGCCAATGTCTGGCAACTTCAGACAGCTATTGAAGAGGAGTAGGCCAACGTTTCGTAGGTCACAATCAACAACCTGTGTGGCACTGCATTAAGCAAATAGTGTCACACCAGATAGTGACCGATTTACTTGGGTATCTGTGACCAAAAATGCATTGCTGTAGCACTAGAAGTGAATCTTTATAAATGTTTTTTAACCAAAACAAAACTTCAGGTTTTACCTTGGTCTTTTATTGTGACCATCCCAATGAACACCTGTGTAGTAATGATGCTGTTTAATCAGCATGTTGATATGCCAAGATAATCCATCCACCATCAGGTGGATGGATTATCTTGGCAAACAAGAAGTCCTCACTAAATTTTAACAAACTCGTGAAGAACATTTGAGAGAATTAAGTCTTTCTTATGCATGAAAAAAATTCATATCTCTTATTTCAACTCCTGAACTCTTCTCAAAATGAAAGCAAAAACAAAAGTGTTTATATTTGTGCTCAGTGTATATTCAGCAGGTTACGGCCTCTCCTTGAAGCAATGTACGCCGGCTGTGTCTGTTAGCAAACTGCAATGTCACAATGGGATTTGACCCGCTCTGGATTTAGAAACAGAGATGTACCTGTTCTGGTGGGTGAGTCTCAGTAGCAGTGTGCCGGTTATAGACAGCGGAGTTGAGTGCTAAAAGATGGAGAGAGGGATCGGAGACGACAGGAGGAGACATGGGTGCCATCGTCGCCTCTAGGTGTATTTAATTTTAGCTATAAAAGGGGTGAATCTCCCAAATCTCCAAGGGCAGGGAACTGTTCTATTGGAACAGATAGTCTTGTCTTATAAAACTCTGTCCTTCAAAACTCTGTATTGGTCAAACTATGATTCGAACCCACAAAGAGAGGAGACTGGGACAAGGAGGACAAGCTCAGATTAAATCCAAGCATTACATCACTGAGCCCTATAGATACCGAGGTTAGGACAGCTGACGTATCATGCTTTTATTAAATTAATCAATCAACTGGGCACAATATTATCGACATTGCAACCAAAACGACACAATCAGTCAGCCTCTGTATAACTAGATCATTTGTGAGCAGCACAAACTGTATTTATAGAGCGACGCTGACAGGAAGGTGAATGCAGAGCGCTCTGGGTGAAATATTGTTTCTGACTGAAACTGTTTGCACCACGATGAAAAGCTGTTACAAGAGTCTAGACGTGGGATGAAACGGCAATCAGTCTGCTCTTCAGTTACCCAATCAATGTGCAATTCAATTATTATTGCAACACAGCACTTCATTTTAAATCTGTATACAATACGTTACTGTTATTGAATGTCATTTCAATTTATAACCCAACACCTAAGCAGTTCAGACTTACAAAAGTCATTAATGCTGATGCTGTATAAAATGAATCACCTCTATTTGTGAGTTGGATTATCTATAGTGCCTTACATTTTCATGATATAGAGGGCTTTACAAATATAATTATCATGATGTAATGTTTAGCAATATTTGAACTTTTAAGCTTCTTATATTTCTGAAAGTCCTTCAAAATAACAGTCTCCATAAACTAAATATCTGAATCATGTTACATGTGCCAAAGCAACCAAAAGCTTACTTTTAAATGTCCAATCTTAAAAGTTTGGCAAGCATTCTTAGCCCACTGTTCGGTAGATAGATGGATGGTTAGATAGGTAGATGGGTGGATGGTTAGATAGATAGATAGATGGGTGGATGGTTAGATAGATGGATGGATGAATGATTAGATAGGTGGATGGATGGATGGATGGATGGACGGATGGATGGATGGTTAGATAGGTGGATGGATGGTTAGATAGATGGATGGATGGATGGATGGATGGTTAGATGGATGGATAGAAAGGTGGATGGATGGATGGTTAGATAGATAGATGGATGGATGGTTAGATGGATGGATGGATGGATGGTTAGCCAGATAAAGGGACAGATGGTTAGATAGGGATGGATGGTTAGACAGATAGATGGATTGATGGATGGATGATGGATGGTTAGATAGATGGATGGATGGTTAGACAGGTGGATGGATGGATGGATGGATGGATGGTTAGGTAGACAGATGGATGGATGATTAGATAGATAGATGGGTAGATGGTAGAGGGATGGATGGTTAGAGAGAAGGATGGATGTTAGATGGATGGATGTTAGATAGGTGGATGGATGGATGGATGGATGGATGGATGGATGGATGGTTAGGTAGATGGATGGATGGTTAGATAGATAGATGGGTAGACGGTAGTGGGATGGATGGTTAGATAGAAGGATGGATGTTAGATGGATGGATGGTTAGATGGATAGAGAGACAGAGAGAGAGAGAGAGAGAGAGAGAGAGCGAGAGAGAGAGAAAGAAAGAAAGAGAGAGACAGACAGACAGACAGCTTTATTGTCCTCCTCAGTAGCTTATTTCAAACACATCAAAGGTAGGTACAGGCACTTAACAAAATACACTATTACAAACATACACTTGTACAATATATATGATACAACAGTGCAAATAGGCTGGTAGGACCAATAAGTTAAGTCCAGACAGGAGCAGCTCAAACTCTCTCTATGAAGAGTTAAAAGCTCAAAAATTCAGCTTATCTTTTCCATCAGGCCTGTGTGGATGGGATTTGATCAGATATCATTGACAGTGGGCTTGCAAACAATCTGTCATCTGTCATCACATTGATTTAAATGTTGCCGAAACCTGATTAGTGCACAGAGGTATGTAAGCCTTACTTTAAACCAGTGAGTAAAGCAAGAAGAAAAGCACACCTATAGAAATCTCTCAAGTGAAATAACCCAAACGCTGGTAGCAAAACTGTGTTATTTTAGGCAACCATTTTGTAGCATAAAGTAAAAAGACTGAGAACGTATATTATCAGCAGGGTTCAACGCTAAGGTTTTTTTTCACTTGTCCGGTCGGGCAAGTTGGTCAGAGATCTACTTGCCCGAAGTCAGTTTTTACTTGCCCTATAAAAATTGTTTAATTTAAGTGGCTATCAAATAACAAAGACTGCAGTTATTTTTATGTTATATAATCTTTATTCACACTGTATTTATTAATTAAAACAACATATGTCAGGTGTTGTAGCTTAATTCCTACACGAAAATGAAAGTGAAAAATTTGTCAATCGTTCTCCGTCTATAATTTTGCGCCCTACTTGAGCCATGCCCACCTCTATTTATTTTTCACCCCTCTCTCCAGTTCTGCTGTATTAACACCGGGTTTAATATATTTTGCTTCCATCTCTCTGCCCTGCTCTACTCTACTTCAACGCTACTTAGCTCTTTCTCTACTCTACCAGTAGACTACCACATCCACCTGTTACACAAAAGGCACACAGCAGTGTTTCCCCTAGGATGGAGTTGTAGCAGCGGAGGTGAAGCACACGCATGAAAAATAATTTTCACATGCGTGAAACTTTTTGTATGCTTGCAAAGCACAGCCTGCTGGGATGTTTCAATGTATCTACTGGCACCAGAAGGGCTCTTTAGGACTAAGTACATACAGTACATTTGTGCACAGTAATGAGCAGGTGAAATGTCTGTCTAGCTTACAAATGAGGTGTAAATACAATTTAGGAAAATACAATTTTATTGAATATAATAAAGTAAAAAGTCACTTGACATGCTGCTGTTTTGTGCTATGACCTATTTAAGTGTTGGAAGTTGTTATTTACATGACAACACCTGAACGCAACACAAGCTCCGCATGAGTGCCATTCTGCCAGCATGTTTGTCTGTGCGTAACAGCAGTCTGTTGATGGTTATTTACACACTGTCCATAACAATAACTTTGTCAGCTGACAAACTGCACCGGGCTCAGGGTCAGGTTTGGTCAGGAAAATGCGGCCCGAGCTGCTCTAGCGTGATCACCTGTGTGTGTGGCGGAACTCCGCCGTGCGCGATACAGAGAGCAGAGGAGAATTGTTAACGCATGACCATGTAGAGACAGAAATGACACGATGGCATAACACCATAAATAGTATATTGTTATGTTATTATATGAAGCGTCCATCGCACAAAATAATATCAATGGGGGCTGTGGGCAGGACATGTTACACAGCTGTGCCTGTGACTTCAGGCAGAGAGACCGCTGCATCAGAGCCGAAGAGCACGTTTTAAAATACATTTATTTTATCAATTAGTTATTAACTTTTACTATTTTTAGCAACTTGCCCGATTGGGCAAGTGAGTTGTTAGTTTACATGCCCGACCGTGAGTTTTACTTGACCCAGGCAATCGGGCAATCCTTATTGTTGAGCCCTGATCAAACTCATCACCCACCTCTGATTAACAAGCTGCTGTAGACAGATGGATGTTATTTGTCAGGACAACCACGCCTCCTTTAATTTTTGTTTGCCTCACATCCAAAGTCAATTAATCAGCATCTTGACCTTTTAAACAATTTGTTGCATACTAACATGACCTATACACTTCCCTGGCTTTATTTAGAGTCTGTCTTGAGAGCAGAGCTGCTCACATTAATAGAAAGACACGAGCAGAGATAATAAATTGGACACTGACTACATGTCAATGCTAATACAAGATTACAAGCAGACTGCATCTTGCTCATATCTCTGGCTCTTTGCTATTGAAGGTTTTAGGTTGGGGGAAAAAAACATATTTTGTAATGCGGTTTGATAAAACATACCCAAATCACGGCTGGTTGCCAAAGCACTTGGTTGAGAAGATAAACATAGTTGCCTGCCAACATTTTGGGAAGATATATGGCTGGTGGTTTTAGTCACTTGAAAGCTTGAGTTGAGCATGAAGTGTTTTCAAGTATCTAGTAGCAAAAAAACAAATTGTACAACAAACCAAAAAGCAAGCTCAACATTACAGCCTCACTGAGGTGGTGCAACATGCAGCCAAACACACTGCAGAAGCAAACAGCTGACAACACAGCTGGCGACCAAGGAGTTGTGCTCCTTCAGGGAATGACCACAGAGGGGACATACACCCCCACCCCCCTAAAAAGGATCCAGCCCATCTGTAGTCTTCTTCCATTCAACAGCAATATAAAAAGAGAATAAATATGGGTTACCCAGGCTCAATGTAGGATTGGTTTCTGACCCGTCATCCAGGGTGGGTATTGGTCAGACTAAACACGCAATTTCAAAATGGCAAACTGAGATTAAGGAAATTGTGATGGGCTTTTTTTGTACTTTCTTCAAACATTTTAGAGACCAAACAATTTATTGACTGACTGAGGAAATAATCGTCAGGTTAATCAATGATGAAAAATGAAACTAATCATTAGTTGCAGCCCTAATATCTATTTAAAATTACAATTTAGTAGTCTGGGAGTTTTTTGCAACCATATGGTTGAAAAACTTGTTCAAGGACAGCAAAACAAGGGAGCAGCTATTCCCCTCCCAGTTGTCAATCTTATGTAACAAACTAACCTTTAAAGTCCCAGTGAAATAGAAGTTGGAGTGTCTTTAGCTTTCGCGCTGTGGCATATTCATTCATTTTCCTTATCCCATTAGGGGTCTGGGGAGGCTGGAGTCTATCCCAGCTGACATTGCTGCAGGGTCCTAGAACTAACGCTGATTTGGGAAAGATTGCTTTAAGATTCTTTGCACCACACACCTGGAACGAACTGCAGTGTACTTTGCAGCCTGGTACTCTGGTTCCAATGGGTCAATTCCGAAATCTAGTCAAAGTCTGACTGTTTTGTGTCGTTAATTATGTACTCAGATCTCTCTTGAAAGTGAGATCTTGATCACAACAAGACTTACCTAATTAAATAAACGTATATAAATTGGACGAGAGGCAGGGTACACCCTGAACAAGTAGCCAGACTATCAGAGCTGACACATAGAGACAGACAACCAATCACACTCACATTCACACCTATGGACAATTTAGAGTCACCAATTAACCTGCATGTCCGTGGATTGTGGGAGGAAGCTAGAGTCCCCACAGAAAACCCATGCTGACACGGAAAGAACATGCAAACTCCACACAGACGGGCTTTGAACCCCCAACTACGGGTTGAACCAGGAACCTTCTTGCTATGGGTAACAATGCTAACCACAGTACCACCGTGCAGCCTGTGAACTATTTCACAATAAAATGAAATATTTGAGCAATGAACGGTCACAAGAGGAGTTTCAATCAAATCTTTCACAGTGGATTGGACTGCTAAAAAGTAGGTGGGCTTAGAGTTTAGCTCAATACAGACCTACAGCGGAGTCTGAGCACACGTCCCTCACTGTTAAGGGAGGACAAAGGAGAGATGAATGAATTAGACCACACTGATCTGGAAATAAAGACAAAGGTTTTCTCCCCTGATATTCAAACACACATCGTCTTCTGTCTCCACCCAATATTGTTCTGTTAACTAGCCACTAAAACCCACAAACGATAAGGGGCAGTTTTATATGACCCCCCCCCCCCCCCCAGTGCAGGATGAGTCATAAACATTTTGATAATTATCTGGCATATAACAAGAGATAAATGGTTAATTAAACACAGGATTAAAACTGGGAGAATGTGTTTTTCATTTCATGGAGACATTAATGTATAGTTAAATATGTATAAGCAAAGAATATGTTGGATCTAAAGTTGCATAAATATGAATTGTGGTGACATAAACACAGGAAAGTGCTCTGAGGTTAACCTGAAACTTTTTTTCATTTCTATAAAATGTAACTTTACCTGTTGTATTATTATTTTATGCAGTATTGTTAAGAGCCTGGCCCATTCTGCTGGCCAGTTTGAATCAGTAATCCAGGTTACTGTGCATCAGGGAAACAGCCTCCGGTATGGAAAGTGGCTTCATTGCATAATATTCCAGGTCAGGCTAATATTATCGTCATACATCATGTTCTATAGGAGCTGGAAATGGCTGTGACAAGGCTCTGGGGCCAAGCTGTCTTGTTTACTGATGGGGTCTGCTGGAGCAGCCAACTAAAACCTATTTACTTTTCTATAGCAGAGACATGAGGAATGGACAGAGATGGAGAAACACTGAGAAAGACTAACATAGAGAGTTAAACAGGCTAATCTAACAATTAGTATTCACACAGCTGCTGTCTTCTCTCTTCCTACATTTACGTATGATAAATTCCAGTAATGAAACAGTGGATGGAATTTACACAAAGCTGATTGAATTTCCTCATTAAACATAAGAAGGAAATCATTAAATATGAGCCTGTAAATCTTCCACACTGTATAATGGAATCGACTTAGTGGGGTTTTTGGCATTTTCCTCACGGCGAAGGCTGAAGTTATGTATTTCAATCAAAGGTACTTCAATTAAAACGCCTCCTTTCTTAAAGTCTATAGTATTATATAAGGCCTTTAAAACATTTGACACCTGCCATTTACTTTTTTTAGCAACAGGATATATGGTGAAATCTAGCTGCAGATTGACACCAAACTTGTCATGTCTCATAAAATACATTTCCCTAAATATCTCAGAAATATTGTCCTGTCTGTGTGTGTTTCCAGAACAGTGGCCTGACAATCCTTTTTTGACAGGTAAAGCTTGAAAGAGTCTCTCAGAGAGAGCTGGGTGTAGACAGACAGAAAGGAGGCTCAACATCACAAGAGTAATCTTACTGCCTAAATTGAACAATACAGTCCTGACCCAAGTCTGGGGCTTCAAACCTTCTTCGTAGCACCCTGCATATATACACTCAAAGTGCTGTCATCCTGTCAATTCTGTAATTTGATGAGACGCACAAATCAACAGCTCAGCTATAGTCCCCACCTTGACACAAATAATGCAAAGCGTGCTCTACTGATGATGTAAGTGTACAGAAACACTTGATGTTCAGAAATAACTCTGAATTCTGCTCTTTGCCTTTTCATGTAGTGATGGTAAGACTGCATTAAGGACTACTGTAAGGCTGCTATTATTAGACTCAGTCACAACTTCCATTCATTATACTCTGAATAACACCGCACGGCTGCACAGAAAACTATTACTATTAACCAGAGCCGACCACAGGCCTTGGGGGTCAATTGGAGCAATGTAGTTATAGAATGTAAGCTTGTTTATTGATGTGACACTTTCTCGAGCAAAGGACAGGTGACATCCATGTCTGCACCATGTTTAAGGTCCAGTGTAGCTTAGTGGTTGTGTGGCGGTTATTTTAAAATGAATATACAGAAACTGATGTTACCAGCACTGAAAGATAATTTTATCAGAACTAAAATATTATTTAAAGCTAGAGTTGTACCGATACCGATACCAGTATCGGAAATGCCTCCGATACTGCCTAAAATGCGGTATCGGGTATCAGTACAGCCTATGACCAATCCAGTACCACGTAATGCCTCACGTCATTACGCATACGCATACTACAGGAAAACGAAACGGAAACGGAGCAGAGTTTAAAAAGCATTCTACTGTAGCCTTTAAAATGTCTTTTTTACCAAATTGTGTGGCTGCACTTTAACCTGTGTCTTGATCTATGTCAACACTGGATAATAATAACAATAAAAAACGTTTTATGGCATTCATTCTACTATTATGTATTTATTTCTTAATATTTTACATAGAGTTTTAGGAATTGAGACATACAACAATTCATATCCCATCCATTTTTATTTTACGCGCTGGTATCGGATCGGTACTCGGTATTGGCAGATACCTAAGGTTCAGGGATCAGAATCGGTATCGGGAAGGAAAAAGTGGTATCGGTACATCTCTATCTAAAGCTACACTTATCCATGTCTACATGTCTACACCCAACCCTGTAGTTTCCCACAGCTCTAAAAGGCATTTTATCATCTTTCAGGTCTTTGTTTTGGTTTAACAGCTTATAGCTTTACTGTTTTGGTTCAATCTCACTGCTCTCATCAAACCAGCTTATAGAAGCTGTTTTCAGCAAGCAAGCCATTAAAAATAAAACACTTAGGTATGGTTAGGAAGATGTCATGATGCCATTTTGGCTCAAAATACCTGGTTTGGGGGAACAATCCCAGCAGGAAAAGTAGCAACAAAACAAAAACAAAAACACAAAACGTGGCACTATGCCCACTGGAAAAACAGTGATGGGTCGCTACAAAACACCAATCTTTGGAGCCTAAAAAACTTCTGGAAAAACACAGGTGGATTTATGAAGAGGTTGCTACAAATCACCCACATTTGGAGCCTAAAAAGCCAAAGGAAACCCACTGAGACGTCACTAAAAGCTCCCCCCTTTGGAGCCTAAAAAGCAGATGGAAACCTATTGATGGGTAGCTACAACACACCCAAATTCGGAGCCTTAAAAAACAAAAGAAACACACCGATGGGCCACTACAAAACACCAATGTCTGGAGCCTAAAAAGCTGATGGAAAAACACAGATTGGTTGCTACAAAACACCAACATTTGGAGCCTTAAAAGCAGGTGGAAACCTATTAACAGGTTGCTACAAATTAGGGATGTCCCAATCCGATATTTGGATCGGTATCGGCCACCGATATTAGCAAAAAACATGCATCGGCATCGGATCGGACTGCATGGAAAAATGCCAATCCAAGAAGTCCGATCCAGTTTTTCACGGAATCCGATCCAGGTTTTCCGGCCAGCCCAGCGTTCCGCGATTCAAGCAGTCCATTCCAGTGATCTGCTCCAGCTCTTACTATCAATCCACCAGGCCAGCATGCAGACGGCAGACACACACGAAGGGTAGGAAGAGTAGTGGTCAACTTAGTTAACTGATTATTTGTTTTCTGCTCTGGTTTTTTGAGAGTGATATCTTTGTTTGGTTTACACTCTTACTGTTTAAGTAAAGCGCACTGATGGCATTGTTTTGGGCACAATTAGTGAAATTGGAGCCATGGATGGACTATTGCTTGTTTAAACAGGCTGGCACTGACACTACTAAAATAACTGAAAAGGAAAGGCTGCATTGTTTGTTAAATGTCAGCAATGTCTTGTGGTGTTAATCTTTTTTTTTATTTATTAGGGGGCCAAAGCACAAGTGTGTGGAGTCTTGCTGCTATTTTAATTTCAATGTTAGACATTTTAAAGATTTCTTGTGTTGATTTGAACTGTTGTGCAGCATTCTAACTAACCCGATTAAGTAGTTGTTCTTGTTAGAGTAATATCACTTGATCAAAACTTTTCTAACATGACTGACAACAAAATAAGTGAATATGTATAACACGCACTTGGATCGGATCGGTATCAGTATCAGCCAAAACTCAAGGCTGTAATATCGGATCGGAGGTGAAAAAGCTGGATCGGGACATCCCTACTACAAATCACCCAGATATGGAGCCTAAAAAGACAAAGGAATCCCACCGAGACGTCACTATAAAACACCCACCTTTGGAGCCTAAAAAGATGCTTGAAAACAGACAGGTCGCTACAAAACACCCACATGTGGAGCCTAGAAAGCTGATGGAAACCCAGCAATGTGTAGTTACAACACACCCTCCTTTGTAGCCTTAAAAAAAAACAAATGAAACACACCAAGGGGCCACTACAAAACACCAGTATCTGGAGACTAAAAAGGTGCTGGAGAAACACAGACGGGTCGCTACAAATCAATCATGTTTGGAGCCTAAAAAGCTGCTGGAAAAACAGACAGGTCGCTACAAAACACCAACATCTGTAGCCTAAAAGCAGATGAAAACCCACTGATGTGTGGCTACAACACACCCATATTCTGAGCCTAAAAACCAAAGGAAATGCACCGACGGGCCACTACAAAACAATCACTTTTGGAACCTAAAAAGCAGATGGACACAAACAGAGGGGTTGTTGCCAAAAAAAACAAAAAAAACAAACCCAAAACAAAACAAAACAAAACAAAAAAAAAAAAACACCCCACACATTTGGAGCCTAAAAAGCTGACAGAAACACACCAGGGGTTTTCTACAAAACACCCAAGTTTTGAGCCTAAAAAGCTGATGTAAACGCACTGACAGGTCGCTACAAAACACCCACTCTGACAGTGATCTTCAGCGTGGCAGCTGCTCACCTAGATGACACATCATCCCTCTTCCCCTCCACCTTCCAGTGACAAAATCAGCTCATATACTACACCACTTTAAAAATGTTGACATAATACATTTGAAAGGTGCAAATGTAAAAAATCTGTAGTTTGCAAAAATGTACAATGCCAACATTTTCTTCTGGCAACTGGGCTGGCCAATAACGTGTCTGCTGGATGCGTTTGTGTTTACAGCTTATTCATCTGTTCCTACACTAACAACAATTAATTTATACTACTTTAAAACACCATTTACATTTTTATGTTACCAAATGATTACAGGCAGTTTACTGTAAATTATTTAAAGGGGAATATAGTGTTCTTACAGAGGAGAAGATAAATCAAATATGAACAGTTTCTCTGCTTCTGGCTTCACTGACACAGACCTGCACCTTCACATAAGAGAGCAACATAAAAAAAACAACAAACACTGAGAAAAACTTCAAACCATATCAAGTACATGAGTGTATTTAGGTGTCAAGAGACCTGTCTTATCAGCAGTGGAGGCACAGCTACCTCTTTCACACATGAATGCCATCTTATCTAGTCAAGAGCCTGCAACGGCACTACTCTAAACTGTCACACACACACACACACACACACACACACACACACACACACTCACACACACATACGCACACACAAAGCCCTCATCTGGAGCTGAAGGTATCTAAACAAATATTCTCACTGAGAATATAATTAGGTCAAGAGAGAGAGAAAGACCTTTTCACAAATTAAAAATCCAATTCCCGCTCTTATTAATCCAATCAGACAGAATAAATCACAGTATTCATTATGTATACAAACACTTGGAGTACAGACAAAACACCTGCAAAGAGAGCGTGTACACTGATCTAACACAGTCTCAATAAAGATTAAATGAATGTTTTTTTCTTTTTTACTACATCATTGCTCACAAGATTGTGTCCACCCCCTCTACTAAGCGACAACTGCATCCAAAATAGATTTAGTGTCTCAGAGGGATATTTGTTTTCACAGCCGGTACACAGAAATGTACAGATATACACATAGCAACACACAGTTACACACATAGCAACATTAAGATATAGACAGTACACAAAATCTCAATGAACGCATCCATGATCTCGGCTCACAACAGTGTCAACAAGGAGGATTGTTCGGGACTATCAGTTTTAAGACCATCTTTGAAATATTAGCCAGTTTTATCTCAATCCTTTCAAATCTCTGCTCCCTTTATCTCTCAACACAATTAAGACAAAACCAAATACATCACAGATTAAATGTGATTTTAATGAGTCGTATTGATCCTCTGCCATTGGCACGGCTGCCGTCATAACAGATTTGTGGAATCCTCTCCTTTTAGCTTTATGTTTACTTTGGCGGCGTTTCTCTGAGTCCAGCTTTTATTAAGCCAACGATCTCAGCCAACAAAACACAATGAGACAACAGGAGGAGCAACATGTAGCGTGTGCGTGCGTGTGTGGCTGGGGGATAAGAAAGTACTTAAAAAAGATGCAGTTATTATCCTAGTTTAATTTGGTTTTGGCTGCACACACACACACACTTGCACGCACACACACAATCAAAGTTGGTTGGGGATGATCACTCGTATCAGTCACAGCAGAAAGACCCTAAACAAAGTGCGTGTGAGCGCATGTGTATGTGATGTTTATTAACGAGGCCCTGCAGTCATGTAGCAGCATGCTCTGTGTTTGTTTCACAACTGAAAAGCAGACGGAGAATTAAGGTTTTCAGAACAGAGTTGTGTGAAATAGAGAAAAAGAAGTGGGGACAGAAGAAGACACCACACGTCACCACACTCATTAACACCAACAACTGGCAAGTGGCACAAACAGAATATAAATATATGATAAAGTTGCCATTTAGAGGCATCCATAGATGGATGACTCTAACTGACGGCCAATTTGGCTGCTAATCTAAAGGCCAAGGCCGCTGGTGGCAGGGACAAGAGATCAATCGTGTGTGCGTGTGTGTGTGTGTGTGTGTGTGTATACGGTCTCTCACTCACCAAATAGATTGCTGGAGTGGCCTTGCTTGGAGACGGGCCTGAGCTCATTGGAACCCCAGGCGTAGCGCCTGTAGCTGTCCCACGCATGTTTCATCATCTGACAGGGAGGAAGAGGAGGAGGAGAGAGGGGGAGAGATGAGAAATGAGGAGAGTTAAAGAGGACAATTCAACTTTGAGCTGTAATAAAGACAATGAAGTCATTTTCGTACAATGGTTTGTTTCTAGCCCAAATGATACTGGATTTTCATGGTAAATACCAACGTCTGAGAGACAATTTTTTTTAAATACATAGACACATATGAAACATTTTGATGAGGGTGGGGGGGAAAAAATCAATACAGCATAGTAACGCGATATTTTTGTGTGGCAATATCGTATCGTCACACAGAGCCAAGTATTTATTCATTTTTATTATATAAATCATTAAAATCACAAATACAAATTAAACTTTGGGTAGCCTGCTAGAATAATATAATCAATTGCTTTTTCAGTGCACTGTATACATTTTGCTACAAATACAATCAAGTGAGATGAATAGACTGAAAACTTTGTCAACATCTGCGCTATCTAATAAGATAAATTTTTACTTTGGGGACATCATTTACACTTTTAAAAAGGTAATAAATCAAAATATATTTTATTGCAATACTCAGCATATTGCAAAACGTTTAAAATGGCAATAATACTGTATCGTGACTTCAGTATCATGATAAGATCTTATTGTAGGGCCTCTGGTGATTTTGACAGAGGATCACTTGACTTTACTTTTTAAAGAATTCTGATCAAGTTATGGAATTTTTCAATTCAATTCAATTCAATTGTGATAAACTCTTAAAATAAACTATCTGCGGCCTCTAGAAAACAAACTATGTTATAAAAACAGTTTCTTAAATAATCCATTGCCATTTCTGGAATGAAATTTTTGCACCAATTATGAAATTCTGGACTGGTACCGATGTTTATATTAACACTTTTTGCCACTAGCCAATATAAATGTTGTTGTTTATTTAGTCTTGTAGTTATTTCTTCCCCCTTTTGTCGCAGTGACACAAATAAATAAATAGAATAAATAAATATAAAATTCTCACTGCAATGTTTTAAACTAGGGATGTCCCGATCGGGTATCAGCACAGATCACGTTATTTTTGCAAAAACGGAATTGGTAATAAAAGATCGGAGGAATCAAAACAACAAAAATAGCCAGGTTTTTCATCAGTGTTGTTCATTGTTGCCTCCACTTTCCAGTGTATTGTAACCAAGCATCATGGGTTCGCCTAACTGAGTGCAGCTAATTTCAGCGCAGATTTGCCGTTTACAATGTAGCATTATTGGGGAAAACATAGGGTGTGTCCCCTGACCCATCAATAGTGAGTTTACTGTGTCCTTTTGTACTGAGAGCAGCCCGGGAAAGATCTCTGTTCGTCCCCAATGTGTTTTCTGTTGTCCCCAGGACAGCGGGACACAGTTTGTCTCTAGTCCTGCATTTAATCTGAAAAAATAAAATGTCATCGTATTTGCCAAGAGGCTGATGGCAGTCAACAAGGCGAATATTCAGTGTATCACTAGATGTTTTTGTTACTAATCAGCCAACATATGTATCATTCATTTTTATTCTTGATTGTTCTGATGTTTGTTTCATAATTAACCAATGAATCATGTGGTCAACAAAATGTCAGGAAAATGGTAAAAATAAAAACTCAGATGTCTTGCTTTATTCCAACAACAGTCCAAAACCTAAAATTATTCAGTTTAACATCATTAATCGGTTTGCTTCTGAGTCATGCTGGCATTGCCTGTACACTGTAAGTGACCATTTGAGGTCCCTGGATATCTAGGTACTAAAGAAATTCAGACAATCTGCTGTCTACATCAGCATTCTTTACAATGTTTATCCCAAAGTAACAAGTAATTCCAGAGTCTGGCCTACCCATTAAACTGAAATGAGCAGGGCCATTAAGTTAAAACAAAATTAATGAACAAGACAAGAACAAAAGTCCACACAAACTGGAATAAGTATCTTCACAAGCTACAGCAGATTTCCAGCACTGCAGCCCAAGATGAATTTAAATAAATTACATTTGGAGATTGATTTAACAAAGTGGTATTATTCTTTTCATATTGCAACAGCCATATGTCATGTCCCTATGTATTGGTTCCTCTTTCGGGCAATTTAACAGAGCTCCTTTTTAACTTTATTTCTCATTAGATGACTGTATGAGACTTAACACAATATTAGTAGTAATCTGACATAAATGTATGTGCTTCATCATATGGTTGTCTTGTAGATCCTCTTTTTAGTTGTGTTCAAGCAGCAACCTCCAAGGCTGAAAAATGAAGCAAATGCTCAAGTGCCAAAAACTGCAGTTCCTAAAATGGCCACTTGAGGCTGGCTTTAAGAACAAAACATGAAGTAAACATGCTTACAGCCTGGTTCAAAGAACGGTTTTAGTCTCTACAGCTAATATCCCCATTCATGAAAACCATAAAGAGGGATGATTTTCTTCTATAACTCACCAGATATTATTAAAGCTCATCATCACACATACTTAAGGGGCACCGCCACTTTGAATGACATGCTGTGAGTCTATGAGTCAGATTCCACCCCCTCACTCCTGCCTAGCTCCAACCCTCTTGTCCAAGTATGTTCACTTCTGGCTTCAAAAATCCAAGATGGCGACTGTCAAAATGCCAAACTTGAGGCTTCAAAACAAGACTCAACAAACCAACCGCCGATGTCACGATGGCTACGTCCATTTCAACATCTTACCCATGAAGAGATTCAGCCCTTTCCAATGAAAACATAACACTAAAATATGCAACAAACTTTTAGCAGAGGGTAATGGACATATATTGTATTTATTCTAGTCTATTTAAAGATAGTGTCGTTGCTAATACGTCCCAATTTAGTCTTCACATGCTTACTTTTACTTCATGTGCTTAAAACTGATATTTAAGTAACATGTGCCAAGTAGGGGGGTAGGCTTGGGCAATTGGACGAATATATCGCCAATCGCCCATCGGCTGAGTCCATCACAGTTGGTTTCATTTTTGGCGTTTTTTTGGGCGATTTTTGTCATTTTATTTTGCTAAATTAATCCACAGAATTAAACTCGGTACATATAGTCCATAATAACTATGTAGAGCACAATTCAAAGTGTGTGCGTATTGGAACTGGCAGCTTCACACTGATTTATGACGAGTCTTTCACAAAACACGTCAGTGATGGCGGAGCTGAAAGTTACGGCCAGGGTCCACCGGCAACGGGAGCGGCGCGACACGTCTGCAGCGCGAGTCCCGTAGCAGCTCGCCCCCCCCCCCCCCCCCCCCCCCGTTAATCAATTACAGCAGCTGGCAACGGGTGCAGCGCGACAACTCTCTATTTTAGGATGCTCTTCTATTTTTGTCGCGCTACGCTCCCCTACGCGACCCTCCAGCAGATAAAAACTACATGAAATAGTGTGCTAAACGAGCACAATGTGTTTTTAAATGAGTAAACCATTATCAGAGGTGGTATGTGATGATTTTCATTTTCATTCATTTACCCATGTTTATCCGTGACATTGTGTAAATGTCCGTGGCGGACATTTGAAAGCGAGTAGATGACAAACAGTACATTAAAATTGTAGATCACTCAAATATATGTAATAACTTAGGTGGAAAATGCTTTAACTATCATGGCTCAGCAAACGGTAAACAAGACGCTTGACGTGACGCTTACGTTTGCAGTCGGTGGAACCCGGCCGTAACATGAATTCATATGCGCATATGGTTAACAATGTTACCAGCCGTGCTAAACACCCTCTCTGATGGCGTGCTTGTTGCCGGTATGCACAGATATTTCCGTGCCATGTTGGACGTGAGTGGGCTCGCAAAGCACGCTGCATTTTTTTGCTGCATTCATGTGGTGTCGGGAGATCCGAGTTGCCGAGTTGTTTTTCTGACATGAGGTGGCATTAATGTGAATTATCCCATTCTGAAAGTCATTTTTCGATTCTTTCCGACATCACATGAATGCAACATCCTCCCTCTTTTTTTTTTCTCTGCCACACACACAACTGCCGAATATATCGGCAACCGCCGGTTGATGGGCTGACGGTGGCCGGTTGGAAATTTTTGACATATCGCCCAACCCTATAGGGGGGCCCTCAAGTTAAATCCTGCTTAGGACCCCCAAAAGTCTAGGGCTGGCCCTGAGTAATTCATCTCAACTTCCTGGCATGTCAATCAAGGCTGTTGTCAGTGCTTGAGTCCGTTAATCACAGCGGTGTTATCCTTTAATTTAATGATCTCCTTCCATATCTTCTGATGCAAACTGGGCAGACATCCATGTTTAACACCTCTGTTGAAGATGTGAAACCATGTATTCTTCTTTCTTGATCTTTTTCCACCCTTGAAAAATAATATCTGATTTGTTTGTTCAGTTCTGAACACCAAAATGAAAATCAATAAACAATAGTACAACATCTGTCAACATAATCTCTGTCAAATGACCAATTCAAAATGTATGTCAACCAATCACGATCGGTGTGGCTGATTGATCGGCTCATTTCCTCTAAAAAAAAAAAAACAACAACCCAAATATCATTAAGTTCCCTGTGAAAAGGAACATTTTCCTCTGCTGAGTCCCATTATCTGCTGTTGAAACAGCCCAATTCCCCCAGAAGGAATCATTGAAGCTCCATTTTATTTTAATCTGGTGTTGGCTGGGGGCTTGATAGCAGTGTGAACACTAGTTTCCAATCTAACACCCAGACACTCATTTCAGTCTCAGATGTGGCTCCTCCTCCAGCTTGGCATTTGTCTGTCCCGGTAATCCAGGTTACACAGCATCCTTCTGGAGCTTTCTAGAACCTGCCTCTGGATTAGACACGCTAAAACCCTTTATCCTCCACCTTCAGACGGAAAGTCTGCTCACAGACACTTCAGTGGTGGTGTCTTTGTGTCATATATAGCCTCTATGCTGTAACCTATAGCGTATATGGGGTGAAGGCCTGCTTTGTACACCTGAATGTAGTAAACCACATACACAAGCATTCAGAAAAGTGATAGTGAAGCTGATACAGAGCCTGCACAATCTGTCCAGGGGGATCATATTACTTTATAATACATCCTTCTTCAGTACCCAGCAGTATCCTGTTGCTAGTATAAACTGTACATGCATGTGTGCACAGGAGTTTGCATTTGTGTGTGTGAGTGAGTGGCACAGTTACTTCTGTCACTGCTGCTGACTCACACTTGGTTAGCTCACTCAGAGACAAACACTCACTGAGAATAGCAGCGATTCACTGTGATCATTTCAAAAGGCGGCTACAAATAACCACAGCAGACAGTAAACCAGCGGGTCAACAAGTCGCTAAGTCACTGTGACCTGTTGCCCAGGAAACTAAATTCAGTAAAGTGAGCCTGTATATCAGAGAGTAAATGAGCAATTTAGTTAATCAGCCAAATGGGAAACCTGTCAGGAAATCCGGTTTCCAGTGCTGATACATCATTTCCCCCGTCTCACAGCCACTGCACATACAGGGATGAGAGCAGGAGAAGCTGAAGTAATGTTCAGTAAAATATGAATGAGTTTTTAATACCTACATGATGAAAAGCTGCACTATGTTACAACTACCATCAAAAAAGAACATCACAGGATCTGGTGGAGACTGTACACTTTGACACTGACATCTGTCAGTGTCCACAGGTTACTGGTTTCCTTTGTATTGTTTGCTCTTTAACAAGTAGTGGTGGTTTTCAGACTACAGCTCAAAATGGTTTCATCATCATTTACATGTTTTTTTTTTCTGTTTTTTGGAAGTAATTTATGATGTAGTCTAAAAAATGTTAGGAAATCAAGAGGCTTCAAGAGCCAAAGTTGTGTCCTAAATTAGCTTTGTTTGTCCATTATATTTATGCATTTATATTACACAACAATGAGAAAAGGTGCATATTTTAAAATGTAAGAAGCTAGAACAAGGCATTTTAGCTTGATAAGTGATATGAAAAGGGCTCTATATGCAAAATTCTGAGAGTATGATGAGTAATGGAGGTGGCTCTGTCGGCAGCAGCTAACTGTGCTAACTTCATAAACAGTGCTGACAGAGCTAAAGCTGTCACCCGAGGTCATTAGGCGTTTGCCAAGGACCCCTAAATTGATACATATTAGACCCCCATTTGATAAGATTTCGCTTCAAGGACCTCCATCTGAAAAAATTTTGGTTGTTAGATATAATTATGACCAAAATTCTGTAGTTGTCAACTACAGTTGAGGAGATAACCATGGAGAAACTGAAACCCATGATCAGAACAGTCACTCTTGTGACTCTTATGATGTGTTCACACCAAATGCAAGGCAAATTTTGGCAATGCATTTCTGGCACAAGGTTGAATGCTAGAATATTTTGTCTTGACTCGCTTCAAATGCAAAATATAGTCATCATACCCGTGCCCGGTGTGAACACTACTACTCACAGTGGCCTCCTATCTATAGAGGATTAGATAGTGAAAATCAACTTTTCCCCCTGGAACTGAAGGGCCCCTGGGGGTCCCTGGACCCCTAGTTGAGAACCACTGAGCTAGCCAGCGGGATATACACGTGCCCTAATATGCATGCGTGGCCAGACTGGCTTACAACAACAAACCACAGAGAAGCTTAGATTACAACACACACAGAGGGAGTGTAACCTCATGCTCTGCTCCGGACGCCATTACTACACTGTATCTGTACAGCAAATAGTGGTTGGCTGCTACATCAATGCTCTGAATGTCGCATTTAAAGCCTTCATTGATCAGTGTTAATACATTTTTTGGCATCTGCAAGCAAGGTAAAGCCCAATGTAAACACTAACACTCTTTATATAACAAAACAGCAAATCACGCACACCTTACTACAGATTTCTGACACATACTAGGTCAGAGATAACAACGAATATTCTTGCAAAAGGAAGGCACAAAACTGGTGGCAAACAAAATATGCTTCTATCAGTTTTGTACTTTTAAAATGGCACATGCACAGCCAGAGGTGCTGCGCAGGTGCTTTGTAACAACTATGAACACCAGAAAAGACACTGTTGTGAGGGGTCCCGGGGGTTTATTCTTTTATTCACACCGTGAGCACGACTGACAGACTCCAATGAATAGACTCTGATTTCATGCATTTCAAAGAACAACTGGGTTATTAGGTCGCAGGACATAAAGAAATATGTCATAATATGCTAGAGAGGAATATGAGAAGCATACTTAGCACAGTTACCTCTGATCCTGTGAGTTGCATGAGCATCTCTAACTGTTGTGCAAGGATACGAGGATCAGCACACCAACACACACATACATACATCATGTTTCTTATATTTAGCTTCTTAGAGGTTAAGTATTGGATTACTGGCAGATAGGCATCGCTAGATCAAAAATGCTGGTCTATCTTCACGTGTCCATCTTTTAAAAACACACACACACACACACACACACATATCCAACACACATACATACGTACGTGCAATAACACAGAACAAAAGCCACTGCATTTGCATAACATCTCCCACACACATCAAAAGGACAGCGAGCGAAAGCTTTCCTCCATTTAAACCCACTAATTAAAGCTAGTGAGCCTGCTAATTACAGCTCCTATATGCATGTCACATTAAGATATCTACTCAAACACTCTTGTTCCACTCCACATGCTGCACTACAACACACCAGAGATGACTAAAGATGATCCAAGGTCTGTTCAAGGATGTTGACATCAAGACGACAGAAAACACTCGTCATGAAAACACAGAAAAAAGTAGCACAATGATGTTACACTGTGATCAAACTGGCACCGGATATCTAAAAAGGGTGCTGTCTGACACTGTATAAAAAGTAGTAATGAGACTTTACACATCATAAAGAGATCATTTACCAAACTTATAAACCGATACGTACAATAAAGGTGTTAGCTTTGTTGAATCTGGTGAGGCAGGATAACTAAGAGGAAGATCAAGCATATGTCAATAGAACCTGGTCCACCAACACACACTCACAGTTCAAGCTGAATATGTAAAAACACCTGTGGCGGTGTCTCAAGGATGCGCATGTCTTTTCAGTGAATAAATAGTCTTTTGCCTAATATATTTTGTATGAATAAACATTTCAAGTTTCAGGCACTTTTAAAGAGCATATCCAGAGCCAGGTACTACTACTTTCTTACTGCTCCTTTAGTTTGAATTTACCTGTTTTCTATGGAGAGGGTTTGGATTATTTTGCTGTGATCAATCACTGGTATCCAGCCACTTTTCAAGCAGCCTCATAACTTTGAATGTGTACAATTTGTATAAAGTAATACAACACAGTTGATACTGAACATAAACTACATACTGATAAAGACAGTTCGCTGGTTAAATAAACAATAATGTGCAACAACACACCAGGCCGAGCTGAAGATTTCTGTGGCACAAAATAGGAGTTCCCTCCCCTTGACACCCTTTACGCCTTGCATTAAAATGTGTTTTGGGTGATTGCATTGTAGTTGGTTAGTGCTTGACCACATGGAAGCACAGCACCCAAAAAACCTTGAGGACGGATTGTGTTACAATCGGCCAAACCACCTCTGCAAGTGGTCAGGGATGCAATATGACCACACTGAACACAAGTGTAAATGCAACTGCGTTTTTTAATCCACATTTAAAAACTACATAGGTGGGAATAAATTTCTTTCAAACCAGCAAGGCAGCAGTGGCTCTCCCTCACCTGATGCTGAAGCTGCAGGGCACATGGTGGTCTCTCTCTGTTATCTGATCTTAACACTACTGGGGTGTCTCCCTCATCTGTAATGTACTCTTCCTATTGATCACTGTCTTTAGAATCAGGTAGGGCTGTTTCGTCCTCGTCTGCCTCGCTGTTGCCCTCTGAATCTGCAGGACTTGCTGGGACATAGCCAAGATCTTTTAAATATTTGTTTTATTTTAGTGCCAATACTGTCTCTAAAATTTAGACAATATCATGTTGCAAACCCTATGTAATCATAGTTTTTTTTTTTTTTTTAAATTCTTTTCATAATAGTTGTTGACACGCTGGGGCGGGGCCCAATTCACTTGGTGAAAAATGTCCAACAAATCACAAAAAAAAAAAAAGATTCAGAATTTTTTTTTTTTTTTTAAATTATGGAAAAACGAAAAGGAAGAAGCTAGGAAAAAACATGTACATAATTATTATTATTATTATTATTATTATTATTATTATTATTATTATTATTATTGTAATTATTATCATTATCATTACATTTTAAAATGATGTTACAGATTTTCTTAAAGAAATTTTAAGCAATTTTATCCAGGTCATTTCTTTGTTTGGCTGTTTTCAACTTTATTTATCTCTTTTCGCTAATTTTCTTTTTTAAAGTTTCTCTTTTTACTACATTTCTTGGGTCATTTCTTCCTTCATTGATCATCGCGTTCCTGCCATGTTTCTGAAAGAAATCAAGCCAAATTGCTCAGGTTTTAAAGAGTTAAACATGGACACCTCGGAGGAAACAAAGGAGAGGGTGTGTACCTAAGTCAGTGTTATCCTTTAGCAGTCAGAGGGTGACAGACTCAGAAGTCAGGTTGGCTTAAGTCAGTCTAGCTAGCATAACATCACAGGTCTCTAGCATTGTCATGCAGAAAAGACACAACTGAGTATCTGTCATGTTAAAATAAGGAGAAGCAAATGTGGTCAAACTGTAGCTAATATGTTCACAATCCCTACTATGTTCACTGGCCTGTGTCTGCTAATATACTGAACTCAACTTTCATGAGTTACTCAACAAAATCTGAGCGATCAGTGGGAATTGAAAGGTCTGAAACCTTGAGGATCTCCCCAAACTGTCAACAGAATTACAGTTTGGCAAATCAAAGTATATAAATAGGTATGTGTAAATATAAGTTTGGCTCACACTACTAAACATTCCCTGTGTGTTAACTCTTATTGGATTTCATGCTCAGGATCCCTATGTGTTGACTCTAATTGGATTAACCGCTCAGGATTTTCTGGGCTGACCGCTGTTATTAGGATCTGGTGGCTGAAGCTATTTCAGACACACAATATCTCGATGCTAATTGGCTCCGTGTTTAAGGTGCAATGCTTTTCTAGGGCACCAACATCAAGTTCGATCTAGCAGGAAGATCTAAGTGCATACACACCTCCTCTCATCCCGAGCATGCAGACACACACAAACACACAAGGCCGAGGATGAGATTATTTGGTACAGAAAGGCTGCGTGAGAAGTGTTGACAATCACTTCCTCCTCTCTGGCTCTTCAATTCATTCATATTCTCTGTTGTTGTCCCCCTGCTCCACCTCTCCTCTCAGCGTATTGATCTGCCTCAGGCACTGAACTAATAACAGTGTTGTCTTCACTGATGGTGATGTCACGCGGCACATATACATGCACATGAACCCACGCAGCCAAAATCCTGTCCTCGCGTCCATGCAACTGTTTCCTGTCAGCAGGACCACTAATTGTGTGAAAGCATGCTGACACGTAGCAGCAGGGAATAAATGACTCACTCTTAGGTACAAACATAACTACACCCAATTTAAAAATGAATACTGATGTTCCTGTAGTGTTCTTGTTGTGCAGATTAAAATGTTTTTTTAAAGAAAGATACAATTCTAATGTGAAACTTCCAAAAACTGCCAAGAAGTCAGAAGACTTACAGTTTAATTATCAAATATTCACATTAATAAGGCATCAAAGCCTACAAGCCATGAAACTATATCAGTAACAAGCTGTAGTTTTTTTTTTATTTCTACAGTGGAAACTGAGGTTTGGTCTACAACAGTTCTATCTTTTTGACGTCCAGGGTAGATTAATATTGTTAAAGTCCTAATTTTCTATATGCATTTAGCTAAAACTTAAGGCAGGAAATGCTGACAAGATATGCTGGTCTCTCTTCTAGTCAGATGGCCTTCCGACAGGTTGGTGTCTGCTTTGTATGCTTGAACTATGCTGCAGTCCCAAGTTAATATATTCAAATTTTTCGCAGTCCTCCCCAACAGAATTTACAACTGGATGCTACGCAGCTGCCTCACACAAAAATAAAACATGGGTGATATAGACAATTACTGGACACTACAAGAATAATTCCATACAAAACAGACACAAAATAATGTTATTTAATATACTCTATTCCATTCACTGTAAACAATACACCATCACAATTGCAACATATCGTCATACATGATTTCTTTTACTGTTCTGCCATTCTGCAAACATTTTTTCCCGTGCTGCCTAGGAGCAGTTTTCCATCTGCCTGATTCCACGTGAACATAGCGTAACACAAACTGACAGACCGGCTGAGCCAGGTAATGTTAGCATAGCAAACACTATGTTATCAGTAGACACAAGCAAGTGTTGTTAGCAAAGTGCATGTATAACGCAGATTATCTGTGTCATTAACTGGAATGCTAATTTTGGCTAGCAGAATCAACCGACTCCTTCAAGTCTCTTTTAGCACAACTGGACACTGAACAAAACATTTTTAGGTGACCAAAATGTTACAACTAACTTGACTGTGAAAGGGTCAAGGTTCTAAGACAGAAACAGTCTGTACGTTTACATGCGTAGTTAAGTGGAGCTACGGTTATAGCACAACTAGGCCATTTAACTGGACTACTGTCCTTGTCCCAGTATACAAGCCTGGGAGGGGAATTGATTTATTGATCCAAGTATGTGTGACTCTGTTACCATAGGTGGTGATATGCCCCCTTTCAGCTTATTACTATTGGACCTTTTTTTGGTTGACCTATTACGTCACAGACCAAACAATCGACTAACAAGTTAGCGACGGTTAGCTGGTACCATGGTGGACAGCTTACGTGCTGTTAGCTTTACTTTTTATAATGACTTTAGTTGTTCCTTTATCTCAGACATGTTAGGATGTTAACATGGCATATGACAGGCATGACCGTTCTGTCAGTTTTTGACAGGACGGCCACGCCTCCCTAATATCAGCTGATTGACAGATCAGCTGATAAAGACACATCACAACCACCACCAAGTGACACTTCATCTGTTTTGTTAGACTATTTCTGCACGGCGGAGTGATACTGGCCAGAAAATAGTCCCAATTGATAGCAAGGTCTGACGTAATGCAGGGATGTTTTAAAATTATTGAAAAAGTCTAACAAAACACATGCATACTTTTTTGTAGCTTAAAACCTTTTGGTTACGTGTCCCCCTTATATCTTAAGAACTACTTTTTTATCCGGTAAGCTACGGGCCATTTCTCAGAGCAGGAGGCTCGTTGAGAGTAGTGACACCGTCACATCAGAGCTACAGATGGTCAGCGTTTCACACAACTTCATGTCCAAAAACTTGAACTATCCCTTTAAGTGATCAAGAAATGTCCCAAAAACCAAATCTTAAATAGGAAAATGGAAAAATTTGGATGAGATAGCACAAGAGGGGAGCCTTTTTCAAGTCTGACAGGAGCTTCCTGGCCTTCATGACAAAAAGCATTACACTGACATAGACTTAAATATATATGTTACCGATACAACATTAAGACCAAACCAAGGGGAGTGCTACACACAGATGAGCACTGAGGTACACCTTACTCCACTGAGACCTTGGTTAAATGTCCCCCAAATTATAACCTGGCATGGATTCAGGGTGTGTACTTAACATGGCTGTTTGTACACACACATTCATGCACACATTGAGATGATGGCAAATCATTAACTGCTGTGCAAAGATCTAGGGGTTAATGACCCTGTTTGCTCCAGGGTGTTTTAAGTAATCTGTAACTGAGTGAATGTGTGTAAAACAGGAAAGGGGGGAAAGAGTTCGTGTGTGTGTGTGTTTGTGAGTTTGTCCAGGGGCCGCTGTGGAGATAGTGAGGCTGAAACTAAATCCTTTTGTCTCAGGGGAAACACTTGTGACTAACGCCCTTGTAACAGGTGCACTGTGTGTGTGAGAGTGTGTGAGACAAAGGGGGAGCTGGACAGAGGGTGAGACAGAGAAAGAGGGCAACTAGGTGACAATATGGTCATTGGGCAGATAAGGACATCCGACCACCAACCGCCAACCACCAGCCAGCATGAGGACCCCACAAACATAACCGCAAAACACACACACATGCACGGACACACACCCAATCTGCCTGCCAAAGAAGCATCCCGAGTGAGAGTGTGGTGAAGTACAGATGCTTGACTGCTTCACTCCCTGCCATCTCAATGAGAGGCAGATAAAGACAGAGTGAGATACTGAGAGAAAAAAGACTGGGTCACATGAAGGAAGAGATAGATAGGAAGCAGGAAAGACTACAGACTGGAAAAATAATGAAAAATCCTTCACATAAACATGCAGCAACAATAAAGACACATTTTACCAGTATGTTTAAAGCCAATTTCTAAAAATAATGGTGGAACATTTAATAGAAGCACTGAAGAGGATGGAGAAAAGCTGAACCAAAACCCCAAAAGCCGAAAAGAGAAAGAAGAAAAATGCATTATTTGGCCTGTGACGATAATAGAAAGTGCTCAGCAGGCCGCTGATCTGATCATTTTCCACTCAATCTTTCGGCAAAGTTTGAGAAAACTTTTGAAATATCACTTTGAAATCGAATCAGTTTCTTGAGCATCAGGAAAAAAAAATCCTCGAAAAGTCATTCAGATTCATTGAACTGATTTTGACATGAATTGGCTTAAGCTAGCATTAGCCATGTGTCACACTGTGAGAAGAAAAGAGTAGCAGTTATGATATTACAGACACTTCTGTCTATATTTCATCCCTGGGAACCACAGGTGGTTATTTAAGTGAGTGGTCCCAAGTTACATTTGTGTTTTTGACAAACAGGATGTGTTTAACATGTCTGATGTAACATGGGTATAATTATGGTAATATTCATGTATGCTGAGAATTTTTCTGAACATTTCTATAAGTCACTGCCCTATAAAAAGCTTTAAATCTCTGTGGTGAAAAGTCTGAGTCATCACCACATAAATTTTGTGTTTATTTCCATACATGTTCACCAGAGCATGTGAGCGGAGTGGAGCGGGTGAAAATTTCTGCTCCTCGCTCGCAGACCTATCACTTTGCGCCGCTCGTCCGCTGTGCTTGGTTCTGCGCATTCTTCACTCCTCTCCACCATAAATTTTATCCCGCTCCACTCGCTCACCACTCCGCTCAAAATAACTGCGTCGTACTACCCTAACCCGTAATCTTCTATTCACAAATAAAACGGGGTCTGCCCATTTTTCTGACAGCCCATTGGTCCGACATCCCATTGTTCCGACCATATTAAACCTATTGTTCCGAAGTCCCGTTGTTCCAAAATTATCATGATGCCCTGTGGTTAAGGTCTGGTTAGGTTTAGGCACAGAAACCACTTGGTTAGGGTCAGGAAAAGATCATGGTGTGGGTTAGGGTCAGGAAAAAATCATGGTGTGGGTTAAAATGAAAAAGAAAGTGGCAAACACATAAGCCGTGAGCCTGCTTCGCCTCAAGCCTTTCCTAGCTGACCCAGAGCCAGTCGCGGCACACCATCAAGGCAGAAATACGCCCGCCGGGAGCCGTTCAGCACCACGGAGAGCTCCCCACACAACCCGGACCCCAGAGTTAATAACAGGAGGTTATGGTGTTTCATTCTCTCCTCTCTATGACACTTGTATCTCGACCAGTAGCCTACTTTTGTTGCGTTGCTGATCCTCTATGGTACACAAATAGGCTACAGTAATAATCACATATCGGAACAACGGGACGTCTGACTAATGAGAGGTCGGAACAATGAGAGGTCGGAACAATGCTACGGCACCAATAAAATAATGAGCTTGGTAGATTCTCCGGGGAAGCCCTCTCGCCTCTCCCCGCAGTTAGGGATCGTTCTACACGGTACCGCTGGCAGGGTGAAAATAGTCAAAGTGTGGAGGAGACGGACCAGGTTAAGCGGCCGACCTCCGAAGCCCTCTCGCCTCTCCCTGCAGTTAGGGACCGTTCTCCAAGGTACCGCTGCTTCTCTTCTCAGTTTGTTTTCTGAAGTACACAGTAAACTCCATAGTTTTGAAAGAAAATAGTGTGGGTGTGCGCAGGTGCAAAGATGCATTCTGGATGGGGCATGAGCGACCGGAGCGAAACTGGAGCAAGAGATAAGGCTCCGCTCCACCTTTTAAAAAAATAGCCGCTCCTCGCTCAACACAAAATCCTCCCGCTCCCCGCTCCACTCCACTCACATGCTCTGATGTTCACTCAGTTCCTTTTCCAGCCTCTCTCACATTTTATCAAGTCAGAACATTGTTGTATGTAACGTTGTTGTACTCAAACTGAGCATCAGAATGGGATAGAAAGGTGATTTAAGGGACTTCGAACGTGACATGTTTGTTGGTGCCAGACAGGCTGGTCTGAGTGTTTCAGAAACTGCTGATCTACTGGGATTTTCACACACAACCATCTCTAGGGTTTACAGAGGATGGTCCGACAAAGAGAAAATATCCAGTGAGCAGCAGTTCTCTGGGTGAAAATGCCTTGTTGATGCCAGAGGTCAGAGGAGAATGGCCAGACTGGTTCAAGATGATAGAAAGGCAACAGTAACTCAAATAACCACTCGTTACAACCAAGGTATGCAGAAGACCATCTCTGAACCAACAACACGTCGAACCTTGAAGCAGATGGGCTACAGCAGCAGAAGACCACACCAGGTGCCACTCCTGTCAGCTAACAACAGGAAACTGAGGCTACACTTCATACAGGCTCACCAAAACTGGACAATAGAAGATTGGAAAAACGTTGCCTGGTCTGATGAGTCTGGATTTCTGCTGCAACATTCAGATGGTAGGGTCAGAATTTGGTGTAAACAACATGAAAGCATGGATCCATCCTGCCTTGTATCAACGGTTCAGGCTGATGCTGGTGGTGGTGTAATGGTGTGGGGGATATTTTCTTGGCACACTTTGGGCCCCTTAGTACCAACTGAGCATGGTTTAAACACCACAGCCTACCTGAGTATTGTTGCTGACCGTGTCCATCCCTTTATGACCACAGTGTGCCCATCTTCTGATGGCTAGTTCCAGCCACTGATAGCGATCTATCATATTATAATATAGACCAAGAAATCAGTCATTTTTTTTTCTGTTAATTTCATTCACAGCAGTCACGTAAAACATGATTTCCTGTTAATCTCATAAACATTAACAGGAGGTCTTTGGAAGATACGATGTCGCAGTGTTGGCAAGAGCAAATCTTAAGGTTTCATGAAATACTATTGCTTGACTCATTACTACATTACAGCAGTCGGTCGGTGAGAGTAGCAAAAACATGTTTGCAAGAGAAAATGCTGGAATATTTCTTTAAGCAGCTGCTACAGGTTCTTCATTTGTCAAAATAGTAAAAACATAACAGTAACTGTCGAGTTGAGAGGAGATATGACAAGATGTATGATCAGGGGTAGTTGTCTTACCTATACCCCCTTTAATCTTTACTTAAAGTACAGCCACAAGTGCATGGATAGGTTAAAGAGCCGAGCAAAACTGCAACAACTCATTAACAGCGTGTTCACACAGTAAAAGAAACGATGAAGCAACAAAGAAAAAAGCAGAGAGGAGCATGCTTTTAATTTCACCAAGAGTTCAAACTGATCAAGTTCTTCTGTAAGTTGTTATGTGGTTGTTGATTCTGTAGCTCCGGGGTTGTTTACCAGGCCTGTCTGTGTTTATGCTATCCTGAATTTAATCTCTCCCTCTATATCCACCCCCTCTCTCTATGCGGGGATGTAAGAAACTGTGTACACCTCTGTAAAAATATATTACTGCATCTCTCTAAACCCTATCTCTGAGCCCAGACAGCCACTACTGCTGCTGGTTCACACAAGCCAATGCACGGGTACAGACACACACAGCCTTTTATGGGATGAAATAAGAGCGCATTAAACATTCACTATGATCAACTCGGCAAAAACAAGCATTAAAAAATAAAGCTTCTTGCGTCATGTAAATCATACTTCCCAGATACCATGAGGATATATGTATTTCAGAGACGGAGAAAAAAGGTGGATGGAGAGATGGAGAATGAAAGGTTTGACATATTAAACATCATGAAATAAAAACGACATTTTGAAATGTGCCATACCCCGGGGCTGCATCTATATTAGAGAGGAGAAGACGTTGGGAGCCTCTACGCACCTTTACACCACTTAGACAGAAACACAGCTGAAAGGCTTGGAACAAGTCTTATGTGAAAACATATGGAAACAGGAGACACAGGTGCTAATCAATTTCCACAGGGTGGGTTTTAGGGTTGGGTGCAGCGTGGGGGAGGGTCAAGATTACGTAACACTTAATAGTCAGGATCAACAAATGCCAAAACAACTTTTCGAGCAGTTTCACTGTCCAATGTCGGAATAAAATCATGAGAGTTTTACCTCAGCTAGTGTGCACTCCCGTGATCCTGATCGTTTGGTGTAAGGTGGTCATAAAACTCAGCCCGAGCTGTCTCCGTTCTTCAGCAAAATCAAATGTTTAATATTATTGTAGGTTTTTCTGGTCTAGGCTCATGCAAGTGCTGAAGAACAGCTGTGCTCTCTCAGCACCAAACAAAAAGCGTCAAACTGGGTAAACAGTAAACACGGCGAAGACTCCCGGGAGGCAAGAACGTGAATAAGTCTCAGTTTTCTTGGACTGTGGAAAAGGAGGAAAAACTGGGTGGAGTTGAGGAGTAGTTGGTGCCTAATTTGACGTGTATGTGATCCACCAACCAGCACTTGTTTTAGTGGGACATCTAAATTTTGGGAACAGTTCACCTTTCATTCCCGCTCCATTCCCTTTCCCTTCCCACTAAGTGCAGCTACCCAACGGTGGCTGGTGACAAGATGAGGGGACAAAATCCAAAATGTAAAGTTTGTGCACAAATATAGTATATCTTTATGGATTATACTGATGCCGAACTGACAATAATGGTGTCGACATATGACACCTTTTATTTTGCGTTTCTAGAGTTATGTGTTTTTGCAACACGTAAGGAATCGTTAACTCTTTCCCCACCATTGACGAGATTTTCCAGCAATCCGTGTTTCACTTTTATAGGACACATAACACATACATCTCGTAAAATAGAACAGCACTGTCCAAAAACAAACAAAGACGAAGATCCGTGGGAAACCAGAAGAAGATGTTCACAGAAATTTCACAGTTTGTAAACTGCACGAAAATGCCGGAGTCAACGGAAAAGTTTATGGTTGCCCAAGCCATGGAGATGTTGATGGACTCAGACAATTCCTGTTTTGATCTACATTCTAAATCTGATTTGGACGAAGAAGCAAATTAGTTTGGTGGGACAAAACGGGAGACAACAGAACACTGAACGTTCATTAAACGTGGCAACGTGTTCCGCTATAACTCAAAGAGAATGTTTTCATTATTACTCTTATTATTTTTATTTATATAATTCAAACTGATGTAATGAATGAAAAAAAAAATGTAAATGTGAAATTGATTTTATACTTGAAAAATTTTCTCAGCTTTTTGTCCGAAATGTTTTGTTTTTTTTTGCTATGAAAATGCACAAATTCAAGTGTTGATAAAAAAGAAATGGAATAAGATAGAATAAAATGGTTTTCTTGTGTTTAAAAACAGAGGGTCTCTTCTTTTGTTTCATATATATACTGTTTAGATATTCATCGAACAAATTATTTTGTGAGTCTTGAAAGATTCGTGAATATGATCAAAAATGCTGGCGGTGGCTGGCAACTTAAAAATAATACTCTGGCAGGGAAAGTGTTAATATGTCAAATTTCTTTAGGGGAGTTTGTATTTTCCACCAGGAGCAGGATGGGAAATAATCTTAAAATCAATCCAGCTGTAGTGTTGCAAATAGTGACCCTGCCACATCCCCAGTGTTTATGAAATCTTGTAGTGTGTGACTAAAAACTCACAGTCTTTCGATGTCGGACTTTAATCTTTAAGAAGTCTTTTTTGAAAGTCTTCTAGTGTATAGTGTGCTTACCACTCACAATAGACATGTTGGCTTATCACAGTACAAACAGCACAGGTGTAGCTCACAGCATTAATGAAGGCTCTGTTTTATTAAATCACAGTGAACCAACATTCACAGCTACCGGGCACATCTCAGATGGACTGCATCCAGTGTCAGTGATACGACTTGCACCTGTTTTTGAAAGCTCAAACTGTCCACCATTAGATCGGTCTTTTTCCAGGTACAGCACAAAAGCAGTTACGGGCACATTTTATCCCACCTGTGTGTGTGTGTGTGTGTATGTGTGTGTGTGTGTGTGTGTGTGTGTGTGTGTGTGTGTGTGTGTGTGTGTGCAGTGTTAACTAAAGTATGGCATGCAAATGAGTCCAGGTACAAATAATTAGAATTACAAATGCGCAAGTATAATGGCCAGTAACCCAGGTGCAGCAATTTCCTCAGCGAGCTGTGGTTTAATGACGGGGAAATGAAGGAGCAAATTTCTCTCCAGCATGGGACGGCAACTGAAACACGATTTCGCAGGAGCGAAGAAGCGTGACACAAGGAGGCCTGCCACAAACAAAGGACATCGAAAGCTATAAAAGGTGGCTTTAGACGCAGAGAAGTGAGCAGTGAGGAATTGAACAAACAACTCTCTGTGTACTGAGTAATTAGACATTTGTTCCTAAAGTGATGAAGGATCATTTTGTATTGTTTTACTCATTCACCATCAATCATGCATACTTTATATCACTGATGATCATTTCTCAAACCATGCCGTAGTGTTTCCAATTTTGTAATGTGTCTTCTTGCCTCCCAGGCAGCCATTTGTTTCCACACTGGTATGAAAATCAATTTGCATCAATTACTTGAGCGATGTAATTCATCACAGTGAACATGATGCGTGCGACTGTTATTCTCATCAAAGTTCCACCATTATTGCGTGGAAATGCTATTGTGAGTGATTTGAAAAGCCTGAAATGTGCTACTATTCAACTTCAAAACAACAATAAAGCAACAGTTTTTTAAATCTCTACCACAGACTGTATCAAAGATGGGAGCCACGACAGCTCCCCAAAAGTAAAGCCAAAACATCTTAATCGCCCCCTGGTGGCTGGCTGCAGCACAGGTCATTAACCCTGCCTTCTCCATGTTAGCAGATGGGACATGGGCCAAACTAATAAACCAAGTACATGTTCTGTCATCATGCTGATGTATGTTCTATTGTTCATTATTCTGATTAGTTTTAATTTGTTATTTCATGACAAAAACAGCTGTCATTTAGCACGGGAGGGGAACCAGTTCATTGACTGAAGTATCCGCAACGATAGGTGGCGATATGCCCCCTTTCAGCCTGTTAGTACTGGACCTTTCTCCGACTGACCTTTTACATCACAGCCAAAACCATCGTCAAATTAGTTCGCTACGGTTAGCTAGCAGCAAACTGATGAAACATGAACATGAACTGTGTCTCCTTGTCCTTCCAAAAATGCACTGCTCCAGATACATTTCGCCATGTTGTTAGTGGTTTCTTCTGTTCTGCATGTAATGCTATTCAACTTCCGGGTCAAAGCCTGGGGCGAAAACTGTGGAGCATGCGCAGAGCGCCTTGGCCAGTTTGGGTCCATCTTTAGTTGGAATGACACAATAAATCTACTTTCTCTAATGTCATGTTAACATACTGACTGAGTTGCGATTGAGTCCCATGGGACCTCAATACCACGGCTCTACCCCCAGAGCACTCCTGAACAGAATCCGACTCCAAATGACCAGCCTGTTCTCATTACCGCTCTGTCACAGTACCCAGCATGTGATATTGACACCAAAGGCACCCTTTAGCGTCTTTATGAGACGCTCCAACTTTCACGTATCTCCAATGTAAATCCATCCCTGGCAATACTTGACTATAAGTGTGGGAAAGTCTATGTGGGCCAGGAGGGACGGGAAGTTGAACAAAACTAGTCTTTCATCCAGGAGACTACAAACAGTGTCCCAGTTGAAACCTAAAGTCAATGTTCTTTTTTATCGTTACATCACTTATGTACCTACGTTCCTGGTGAAACTAAAAGGTGGAGTCATTTTAACGTAATGTTACACATTACTACATAATCTTTTTTTTTTTCAACCTGATCGAGTAGTTTGTTGCCTAGACCTAACTACAACCGTTTCACCACATTAACCATGTTTACAATGTGTTTCAGCTGTGTGTAACATAGATACAGTTATGGGTGCCCTATGCGTCGCTATGAGATGCAGAGAGACAGGACAAAGTCTTGGAATTTCACAACCTGGGAATGAGAACGGGTTGAAATGATGTCACCTGCACAGGATGGCAGCAACCGTATTATGTATATTTTGGCTTCATTTTTGTACACTGGGAGGAAGTGAAGACGCCCCATCTCCATCCTTATAGTCTATGGTCTCTGCTAGATGACTCATCATACAGAAATTATTGAAAACAAGGGATGTACCATAAGTGAGCAGTATTTACATTTTTCATAACACTGTCAGTGCTTTATATGCTTCCTTGCAACTGGCATGGACAAAAATATGTAGATCTAAATTTAAATAATCAACAACTCTAAACTAGTACCCTAAGCTTAGAACAACTTTGCATTGCAAACTTTGAAAAGTTCAAAAGATTTTTCTGCCAAACTTCCAATACAAATGTGATTTCTCAGGAAATGACAAATACATTTTGAATTCTATAAGTGCTTTTATTTATTTTCACAGACACCACCATCACAGAGCAAAGAAGTTGGGTGGGGAAATTGAACTAGAGATATTAAAGCCAAAATCCACAGTCGGAGCGGCCAAAACTCCATCACCAAAACTGTGATTGGTGGTTGATTGTACCTGATCTACATTTCAATCTTGAGTATAATCATGGATGAGGCCTTTAAATAAGAAGTCAGCCGCCCAGGTTTGGCTACAGGCTTGAAAATGACATCACTTAGTCTCTGTGGAAACAGAATGGAAAAAACATTGCAAAAATACTTCCCTTTTAATTGTTGCATAGAAATTGCAGTAAATATTGAGACATTAGACAGTATTGTTATGTTCGGCTTCATAACAGTACTCAACACAAAAGCTAATGCAATTCACCCCAAGGACAAGTGAGCTGTGTCTCTCAGATCAACCTGTTACTCCCAGTGTGCAGAAGACAAGGTTTTTCTTGCCTCAGTTCCTTTTGTGCTGGTAACTATCTTTAAAAGATACAGCCTACAGAAGCCCTGACACAAAAGTTGCTTTTTGACCCATGTTGTTTTGGAACAGCGCTCACCACCTAACCGTTTTTCCACCTCGTCTCCTCACATGTTCTCACTGCTCAGAGACGGAGGACAATATCCATCTCTCCGCCTAGGGACCAGTTCTTCAGGGATCAGTGAGGGATTTCCTAAGCGGTTTAGTATTTCAACAACCATATATGGGTCAGTATTGTACTGCTGGAAAAAGGATGGAGCCTCCGCACAGTCTCTGCTGACAGAGAAGTGGGTTTAATACTTTGTTTCCATGATGGCTAGCTGCAGCTGTTCATGCAGCTCTATGTGAAACTATCGAACACTTGAGAGCAATCGTAACATAGAGTTTGCTAAGAACAAGGTCCATGTCATGCTCATGTTTTTGTAAGACAAACAAATAGGAAAGCTGTCAATAATAAATGACACAATCAGCTTTATCACACACAGTCTAAAATGGTTCTTTGCTGAATATATAGGGCTCAAAGGTTTCCCTTTCTATTTTAAAGACACACTCCTCTGCCAGTAATGAACCAATTATCTTGCTAAAACTTCCCTGGCTGGATAAAAATGAGTGCATCTTCTTCCTGACCTCCCCAAAACACTACCAAACACAACACTGAACACACATTTTGGGTAAAACTTTTAGTGAGGTCGTTTTATATTTAAGGAAAATAGGAAATAGCACAAACAAATACACAGTGAGACACAATAATGGCTGCAGTTAAGGAGGAACAAAAGAAAGTGAGGAAAGTCATAATGTTTTGGGGTTATCTGATTGGTCATTAGGTTTAACATCTTTCCAACAAGCCCTGCGAGCAAAATCCAAAACATTCATTCTGAAATGTCGAGCACCAAATGTTGTTGCAGTGAGAAGGGAACCGAGGCTGTGGGAGGCTTTTCTACAGAGATGAATAACAGCACTGCACCAGCATACCAACACAGAGGATTCAATTCACAGTTTCTTGCAGTTCGTGATCATTATCTCCAAAAGCAATAATTGATTTTCCTCAAGAAGAGACAAACAATGTAATGATATTCTACACCAGACAGTGGAGGCTGGAGTGTGTAGGACTGAACTGATTTGATCAGGCTGGGCCCTATTGAGTTCAGGGTGTTTTCATGCCTACCCTGTTTGGTGCACTTCAAACAAACTCTGCCTTCTGTCAGATTGGTTTGGTTTGTTAAGGCTGGTGTAAAAGCCGTCCATTGAACTCTGGTGCAGACCACAACAACCACACTTATGGTCTCATTACCCAGCCAAGGCAAAGGCACAGTGCTGTGCCGTCATTCCACCACACCATTCTGTATAAAAAGGTACGAACACGGAATGAGAAACAGATTTGTTCCACCTTTAAGCCGGCAGCCAGCACAACTAAACTACACATGCACACTCACTAGACGCACCCCCTGTTGTGTTACACATTACGCCTCTTTTATTTCTGGAACGCCAACATGCTATCTTATATCACGTACTGGGGCAGCAGCATTATGCTGGTCTTGTTTGGTTCACTGCAAAAGAAGCAAAGCTGGCATGATGGTCGATCTTTAGGGTGTTATTGCAGAATCTCTGAGTAAAAGGGGCTCAAACCTTTCTGAAAAAGAGGGTCTCAGTTTCCTATCAAACTCTCAAATTGAGCTGCTTACTCACAGGGTTTCCACAGCAACACTGTAGGGTTGGGACAGCGTTACTGGCAAGTAATCACTAAATGAGCAGCACTGCTAGCTAGCTAGCTAGATGTGTTGTGTTTGTGTCCTGCTATGTGTTTTGGCAGTTCCTTTAAACCAGTGGTTCCCAATTCGTGGGTCATGGTCCAAAAGTGAGTCTCTGGTCCATTCTAAATGGACTCCAAGTGACTCGCGAATGTGTCAAGTTTGTAAAAAAAAAAAAAAAAAAAAACACTTTATTTTGAAGTACAGTGTATATCCAGCACAGAGCTTTTATTCTGAAGTGCTGTTTCCTGCCGTAGAGTGAGCGAATAACAGACAGCTACTTAACAGACACAGCGAACTAGCTTGATGACATGGCCAAAACTATGACGCTGAATACTTTAAAATGTGTGGATGTTGAGCTAATGACTAAGGAGAAATCTGGACCCTGTGGCTGGACTATTTGGGAACCACTGCTCTAAACTGTGAATAAAATATAGTAACCACAAAGAAACTGTCCCCAAACCACATCAGCACCAAAAAGGTAACAATGCATCTCTTTTTCTTGGTAAAGACTAAATTAATTTTGGCCAGAATAATCGTGACATGAAATTTTCATATCGTCCTATGCCTATATGTAAGCACCCGTATTTCAATAGCAGGTAAACCATTAGCATTTCATTAGTACTTTTTCTCCAGAGGAACACAATGCCTGTTGAGTAAATTATCAGAAGGATAGAACAAAGACCAAAGTCCAGAGCTATGACCCTATTCCTGTTTCATATCCAGCCATCCAGTTTGATACCCAAGTGATAATACTGAAAAGGTCAAACTGTTATCATCGGTCACACGCAGACAGATACAGAATTTATCCAGAGCTTCCAATCAAAATTCCATTATGCCTGACATATGAATCCAGAAAAATATGACCACAGCCTTCATATCCCTTTATTCAAGGTAAATTCAGTGATTCAGCTCACCGTCCACCATTGACTAATCAATGATCATCCACTGAGTAAAATCCAAGTGAATAAATTCCGCCCAATAAAAAAGGAATTTCCCATCAGACCTCGTCTAACTCATAGATCCCCGCGCTCCTTACAAGCCGAGCCTGAGCCAAGACTCACTGACCTGACAGGGGCCATAAAACGCGTCGTTCCCAATAGCCTGATTGGTGCTTAACTGTGCTCAGTGTTGATAACACAGTCAACAGACCAGGTCTACCTGCAAAGCAACATTACACACTAATCCATATTAGCTGACGGCCGTCTGGAGAGGAGAGAAGTGAATGATGAAATTGAAGACGAGGAGGAAAATCTATATCTGCGTCTGACTGTTTGGTTAAAAACTTGGATCTGGCAGTAAAGAAAATAAAACACTCCAGAGGGAGCATGATTACTGACGAAAAAGATGTCACAATAAAACACAAACACTGAAGTCCTGGTGATATGATTACTTTCATTATCTGCTTAGAAATGGAGCCATAACAGCTATGAACAATGTGTTAGGGAGCTACAACTGTTTGAAGTGTTGTTATTTTAATTAAATTTTACCAACTGAGTTCACACGTACTGTATCTAATGAAGGGAGGGAGGACTGAAGAGGCATGGCCCAAAGGTGCTCAAAACATAATAAGAACTGCGTGTATAATCTCAACATGACTGGAAAATGAATTTCAAATCTATGCTACATTTTCACTCTGACAAGTGTTGAAAATGTAATGAGATACGTTTCTGGCATTTTTATGTGGATGTAATCTAACAAGGTTTACAAAAGGTTTTTCCTTTTCATTTCGCTGCGACTTCGATGCCACAGGGTGAAGTGCTAAACACCGGCTTTCAAACCTCTCAGTGGTGTGTGTGTGTGTGGGGGGGTTGCACAACTGTATCAGACCACACACATTTATTGACTTGACCTTTCTCTTGGTGCAGGAAGCAGCCCTATTGGGTTTGACCCAGCCGCTTGACAAAAGGCAAACTAATGAAGACTTTGTGAAAGGCAGATTGATTTTTCTCTCCCTCCCTCCATTACATCCATTGCCCACTTCGATACAGCGGGCAGGAGAGGAGGCAGGCGGCGGCGGCGGCAGCAGAGCTTGAGCTCATCACTCATTTGTTTAACAGGTTGGCAGGAATGAGGACTGAACAGCAGAGAACGCCAGAAAATACACCCCGTGCTCCATTCAAATGACTCGGGCCAAAGGAACGGAGAATAACTACCGAATATGATTTGGCTGGATCGAGGGGAAATCTGGAAACTGCCCATTTTGGCCATTTGACAGAAACAAATTAAAAAGCTTTTTGTCTCCTCGTCCACATTATTACAGCTTTAACCTTTTTACTAACCGTGCATTCAAGCACTTCTGTGACATTGCAGATGAAATTGGAGTACGAAACCGTTTCCAGGATTGGCACCACGGGTTGGAGTGGAAAGAAACTGGCCTAAATTACAGCAACTCTTCAGCCGCCATCAACCGACCCCTTCCACTTACTGCAAGTGCATCACACATGCTCGTCCAGACTCAGGCAGATTGGAGTACATAATAGTAGTTTGGTCTCAAACAATGTCAGAAAATAGTGAAAACACAGTTCTCCATAGTCCAAGGTGACATCTTAAAATGTCTTGTTTTGTCCGACAAACAGTCTGAAACGTAAAAACATTCAGTTTAGTTTCACAGAAGACAAAGAAAGCCTGAAAATATTCACATCAAAGGAGCTTAAGAAGTTGCATTTTGGCTTTTTCCCTGAGAAAAAGAACAAAACTAAAATGAGAAATCAGTTAATTAAACCATAGATTAATTTCCTGTCAATCAACTAATCCGATACTCATTTCTGCTCTAATCCATGTTTCTTAACGCTTGGATCTCCTTGGACAATTAATCCCCCCAGGAGAGTTGCTGTCTGCTAATCCAACCGTGTCTGCAATCCCAATAAATGCAGGCAATCATCAATAACATTTATACCCCACCCACCCAACCAGCACACCAGCAGGTTTTCAAAACACTTAACTTTTACTGTCCATTCCACTGGAGCATAAAAATAAAAGCCCCAGGCTCTTAAACCAAACTAATTCTGTTTCCTCCATTCTATGGTATTTCTTCTTGCCATATTAACAATGTCCAATATGTTCTTGGTAATAATATTTAAACTTGTGATAATGTAATAATTATACCATGTCTCCACTACAAAGCGGCCCAAATTAGATTAGCTCCACTCCAGAGTAATTAAGCCACACATTAAAAAGGGATATTAAAGTTGCCGTGGCATTTTCTAATCTTTTACGCAAATTTATTACCTGGAAATACCTGGATAGTCCCCAGCCGTAATTACTGCACAATTTGCATTATCCTTGTAACTATGTAATCTGCTGTGGTAAAAGACTGCCTGCTCAAATAGAGTTTAGGACTACTGAATAGTCTATTAGAAGCCCAAAGAACGTTAAGCACAGAGACCTAATTTCTAGAAAAGTATGTTTTACTTCTTTTATTTACTTGTCCTGTTAGAGGATCAAGCTTTTAGTTGTTAAACCACGTAAGTACATGCAGTTTACTGTGAATTTTATTGCCCCTCAGTACATTATTTTCACCTGATAAATTTAGTTCACAATGTTTAGAGCCTTATTAGATTAAACAAATAGCTTCCATTTTCTCACTGCAAAAATTCTTGCGAGCTGTGGCTGAACATAAAAAACACCTTTTGATGTTAAAAATTATGTGTGCATGCAAAGTTCCCCCAGTTGCATTTAAGACAGAAATGCAGTAGAAGGTAGTCCATTCATCCCTACAAAAAAAACAAGCCTTTCCTCTGCGGATATATTTTTGTCCCCGTCATGAAGATACACTGTAAGAGATATTGTCCGGTTAAGTTCCCAGCTAGAAGCCTATGAGCCCCTCTATTTTACCGGCTAGGCAGCAGTCCAATGCATCTTCTTTAGCCAGCTAAAGCAGTTTAAGAGTCTTCCATTTGTAACTATTAGTGCAGCGGTGGGAGAAGCCCAAATCCTTTCTTCCTTTTTTTTGTCAAACAGATCACTTCAATCCTAATGTTCATTTTTTTTAGAAGGGCATTAGTGACTTTGTGAGTTAGCTTTAAAAAGGACACCAGCTGCTTCTGGGGAGGATCAGCTTGAGAATTTGATGTGGACTTTGTTGGATCGTTTGTCAAATTAAGGGGGCTTTCACATAACGAAGCTGGGCCAGGATTCCAGTACACTTGACACCAAAACCCAGCTTGTCCGATTAGTGTGAACACTGTGTACTGTACCCAGGCACAGTACCCCGACCAGCTGTACCAAAACACAGAAGTGGACTGCTATTGAATGCAACAACAAGAAGCTTTTGAATGGTTAAAAAACAGTCTCAATTTAATGCTGATACCTCTATATCAGATGGCACCACAGCCCACTGTGGACAGACCCAGATCTGGCTTTGATGCTACCTTCGACCTAGAGTCAGAGCTTCGGCAAGAGGTGGAGAGCCGTGCACCTAATAGCATCGGCTCCTCTTCCAAGAGGAACAGAGCCTCACCTTGCTGCTTCACTGATCCCTGGGGCAGCAGTGTCCATCTGCAGCGCCCCTTTCTACACTGAAGATACCGGTGCAAGCTTACTTGGGTACAGAACAATATAGCTAATGTGAAAGCTGATGCCCTAAATCCATATCCTGGTTGCTATCAATGTCTCGCAGTCTTAAGAAAGACAAATAATCTCATGAACTCTGTCCTCCGCCATACCAATCCTGCAAAGATACCCAATAGTCCAAAGAGGGAACCAAACAAGCAGTCTCTTGAATATCAACAAACAATCCTCCCTGTGGTGGTACAAACACAGATCAGAGGTTATGCAAGCCTCCTGCAGTAGCTCCCAATGGGTCATAAATGCCTTACTCAGTTTATTTATATGACCATTAAAGTAAAGACAGCATTCAGCGAGGGTAACGTGAGGGCACCGGCTTCAGTTGTTGAGAATTTAACCTGTGGGAGGACACCATAAGACAGCCATGGTATTGTGCATGCTGGCTGACTCACCGGCACGGCTTACTGGCTCACTTAAAAGCAACAAAGGCATTATTAAGGTTATTAGACACACTTGCATTTTCCCTGCTGTGACGAGATAAAATGGCTGGCGTGGGAAAGACGTTAACATAGGAAAAAGACACAATAGTAAGACAGACAGGTGTGGGGTTTGCTCTGTTTAGTCCCACAGCCACAGGGCTTCAATTATTGCTGTTTGCTGGATGTGTTTAAACACACAGGTTCACAGGTCATACCAGTCTACATCAAGTGAGAAGCATTTCACCTCCTGGCTATGGAGCAGGCGTCAAGTTCATAATAGACTGTCTGAAAGGTGTGTGTTGTTGAAATTATGACAGCACTGATAACGTCCTTTTTTTAAAAAAAATCAGATGTGCTCCAATGAGACTGCTTCACATCTGATGTGATTGAAAGATTCAATACTACAATGGTTGCCTTTTGCAAAAGATCAGTCCAAATTTAATTTAATCAGACATTACGAGGAGACTCTGCACAAGCAAATGTCAATTAATAGAATTATTACACTTTCAACAGTAAATTTAGGTGTCTTCTGTGTTCTGAATTCAGTTTCAAAGGCTTTTTCATGTGAAACAATGCTTTGAGGGGCATGAAATTGGTCAAAATTAACAACCATAATAAGCTTTAATGAAAAAATAACACAATAGAGCTTCAAAACACCCATATCGGTTAATAAAGACCTTTTCGTCTCACCCTCGCTTCCTCCTTTTGTGCCTCTTAACGTCTTTTTTTTTTTTACCTTTCCATTTGTCGACTTAATGGCTGCATGTCTGACATAATATTTCCAATTAAGTTCACAAAATGCAAAATACTTATAAGTCTCATAAGTCCTGCGTATCAAGTCCATTTAAGTGAGTGATTATTGAAAATACGTAGCATACAACTGCGCATAATGACCAGTATCTATTATAAACGCACACAAACACGCACTCTCATCTTCCTCCTCCTGTGTGTTGGAGTGGCTGCAGGATGCAGGCTGAATAATTTAGCTTGTGTACTTGGCGTGTCTCTCTCCCCGGTAAATTGAACTGGGCGCACAACAGCACACAGCCAACGCATGTGAGGAGGAAAACAAACTACATCAAAACTGGAGTTTATACCACTGAGGGGAGAGGCAGACGGGAGCTAAGGAAGAGGCGTTGTAGGCAGAAGGCACCCTGCTGAGACTCACCTGTTAGCCTTCAGATTATGAAACAAACTGCACGTTTAAACATGAATTAAATAAAAAACTACAGGGGGAATTTATAGCTCTTTGCACTTCTCTTTTTTTATGCATATATGACAGGCAGGATCACAAATCATCATGGATTGGAGATGAGGTATGCTCTGAAATTCCGACAAATTGCAATGTTGTTTTGCATGACAGGCTTTAAGAACGTTCTCACAGGTAACTTAAATGGAGAATGTTGTGGGTAAAACTTTAGTGACAGCAATAGATGAGTTCTGGAGCAACAAAAAAAGCTTCTTAGAAAGAAAACAGCAGTAATACCAAATGACTATTTTTATAATGCCAAAACAAAGAGCGAACAGGGAGTTATGGCTGTGTGGTCATTAAACTTGGCATTCACAGAGATGCTAATGCACTCTGGCTCTATGCACTTTCTTTTTAAGACATTTGTATTGAGGTGGCTGGGATTTTTATAAGCAATCTTTTTGTTTCTGTCTCAGCTGGAGTTAAATTGTGTCCTTAGTAAATGTTTTTGGAATGTCATTGCTTCATTAAAGCATTTCGGTTTCAGCGTCACTGCATTTTGACTGCACCTGTGATCTTGCTGATCTTGCACAAATTCCACCACTATACTGCAACTTTTCAGCTCTCTATCACTTGCGGAGCGTGCCCGGGGGGCAGTCCCATTTGCTGATTGTGTAATTACCTGCAACCTTCGTAAATCAGACACTAATTACAGAAATACTGCAGACCCAAGTGAGGGAAATGCCTTTCAAGAACATAAACCTTGCCTCTAGCTTACACTGTCCTGTTGCCCAATTTGGCTGTTGGTTTAGAGATAGATAAATACCTTAATCATGTGTCAGACACACAAAGTGGTGATGAGAAACCCTGGACAGGAAGTAATATCCAAGTACTAAAAATTCTGATGGATGAAATCAGAAGTGTTGAATGAAGCATAAAAAAATATGACAAATGCTGAAACCATGTCACAAATCAAAACATTACATAAAGTAATTGTGTTTTGTTGCATGATTGATGCTTCATCTTTCAACTGTGAGACAATAAGAACTCCATGGTCCTTGAATGTCACATCCTACCAAGAGATTATCAGGTCCTCAGCTGATACAATATGCAGGATGGTAAAGCTTGCCGTGTTAAAATGCTAGCCCTCACATGGAAAAGGGAAAGTTGGGAAGAAAGAGGAGATTGAAAAATAAATGGAGTATGTGATTGACAGACTATGATTCTGGGTATTAGACTGAAATGGATTAAATCACGAGAATCGGCCAGCCATCGCCCGGGACACGTTAATATTGGATATCCGAGAGCCTTTTCCTCCATCTCCATCACTGGGCTACAAGACCTGGTCACAAAATGCTTCATCCAGTCTAACGGCTACCAGCCTAAAGGGCTTTAAATCCAAACCAGCTCGAGCATTTGCAAGCAGCCAGCCTGTTTGTACCAGCACCTAGGAGCTTGTGTTTGCCAAGAATAAATTGGCAACTTGTTGACAGAATGTGAAATGGCAAATTTCAGTCCTTGGCCTTTGGGCTGGCTGTTTTTATCCGTTAAAACATCGCAGACATGCCGTTGTGAGTGCAGACAGGTGGGTCAACTGTACAACAACCCACTGAATGAACAGGAAACCTGAGAAAGTGGTAACATAAGCCTGGATAGGAAAATATGATAGGCGGACGATACACAATGAGCTCATCTCAAACGACAGATGTGTGCATAATGGTTTTGAATTTTGGCTCATGTCCCAGGTGATGTCTGTGGGAGAAAAACATCCATTTGGGAACTTCACACCCTTTCCAAAAACGATGCTGCTAACACGAATAATATTTGGCTGCTCACCCGACAGCTTTGAGTAGGGGTTTTTTCTTTTGTATTTTTATAGTAATATTTTACATTCACAAGTCTGTATGTAAATGCAGTTAAGAGAGAGGAAAAGTCCTCCAGGATGATGTTTTCACATGCAGTAATTAGCTGTAAATTCTGTCGCCTTGCAGCAAACCTGTCTTCATTTACAGTTCTATTTAAACTTATACAGACAAAATCAGCCTGCAGTGGAGAGAAAAACATCTATAGTATGGTCCAGTATCATATTATTTCAAAATGGTTTTCATTTTACCTGTAAAATAGACATGTGTCTCTATGAACAACTGTCTTTTGATTTTCTTCTGTTAAGTGGTGTGCCTCAGGGGTCAGTTTTGGGACGAGTTGGCACATTATTCATGGATGTGGTGTCTCTTTCAATTCCTGTGATGATGATATGCAGATGTACCTCCCCATTTGATCTACAGACCCTGAAATGTTGAGTACACTAAATGACTGCCTTTGTGTTGTCAAAAATTTCTCTTCGGCTGAGTCCAGATAAAACAAAAATCCTTGTCATTGGGTCCCAGCACATGGCAAAACAAATTCTACCTTTGGCTGGTCCCCTCTTGGATCATATCAAGCCTGTTGCAGGGAATCTTGGTGTCTGGTTTGGCAGTAATTTAAATTTCCAGCAGCAAATTTCAAAGCTTGTACAACCATGTGTTTAAGATCTTAGAAATATTTCAAAATTTTGATGAATGTTAACTTTTAAAGACCCAGAGACCATTTTACACACCTTAATGTCATCAAGCTTGGATTACTGCAACAGCCTCTTTACTTGACCAAACTTCCTAGTTGACCAATAGTTGTCATTTAGGGCCATTAGTTGACTAGTCACCTGCATGTTTACGATATTAATCTAATTATTAAATTATATATTTTGGGCAGGGCAACACACAATGGTTTGAGTTGAAGGTGTGAGAAAGAACAGTATCAGTAACATTGGTAACACTGTGCTACATTACAAGAGAAATACAAAACCATACTAATGAACCTTCATTAATATAGGCCTATATTTTATCTACAAGTGCACGTCACACAGTGAGTGAGTCGCCTGTTAATGACGCTGTCTGCAAAGCAGTAATGATTGTGCTAAGTGGCTAATGGGCATGTAGCTACTGACATGTTTCAGATGATACGTCATGTTTGTAGTCGATGAATGATAGGCAGATGTTGTTTGAACAGATTTTAAGATTTTACTAATTACTTTTAAAGCTTTTCATGGCTCTTCCTGCTGTATCTATGACCTCTTAGTACTGTACGCTTTGGTACATATTTTGAGGTCCGCGGGCAGAGGTATTTTATCTGTTCCAGAGGCTCGGCTGAAAACTAAAGGGGACAGAGCATCTGCAGTCAGGGCCCCGAGGCTCTGGAACGATCTGCCCGAGGAAATCAGGTCAGCTGAGTCAGTGATCTCTTTTAAACCCCTTCTTAAAACATACTTTCATCTGGGAGCCTTTCCTGATTTTACTTGAGTTTTAATTTCCTTGTACTGTCTTTTATTTCCTTTATAAAATGCTTTTCTTTCGTTACCTTCTCCTAAATCACTTTGCTTTTTATACACCAAACTTTGTTTACTTTCAGAACCTGATGATTTCATGACTTGCCTGTTTTATTTTGCTGCCTTGTGGAGCAATTGTAACATAGGTTTCAAAAAGTTCTCTTTAAATAAAAAGTATTATTATTCGAATATTGTTTTTTATCCCACCCATAAGGTTATTGTGCTTCCACAACAAACACTAGAGTATGTTAACTCTTCCAGTTGAGACAAATCTAACTCCACTTAACGGTCTCTACCTTGGCAAGTGTTAATACATCCTGATTGTAAACCACCTCCTCCTCCTCCTCCTCCTCCTCCTGTGTGCTATATACTGTAATTCTCTCTCAGGTCCTGTGAAACACATCCAGCAACACTGGTCTTGAGAAAAGACAACAACAAATTCCTTCGCACCGAAAACGGTTGGCCTAATATGAAAGTGTTGTGCTTCAACGTGTTGATGCAGGCATGGAGAATTAAATATGACATTTCAGTATGTCACAAAAAATAAAAAGGTGGGAACTCCCTGGCATTGAGGATAGCTTGGCTCCTCCTGTCTGGCATTGTGTGTCACGTGAGGACAGGTTGAATGAGGCTGCACCAACAGGTACATAGTGACTTAGGTTACACTAATGCCTCTTTTATAGCTCAAGCTTTAAGTTTTTGACTAAAAACTGTTCCTCCTCTCCTTTACTTTAACAAAGTCATTCATTTGATGAACGACTGGCTGACAGGACTTCTTTTAACATTGAATTTACATTGTGCACACACACTTTGTCACTGGCCTGTTTCAGTTAATCCAGTGGGATTCAAACAGGGGTGGCACAAAGTTATTTTTATGCAAGTCACAAGCAAGTCTTTGCACTCAGATCCCAAGTCAATACAGGTAAGTCCCAAGTCATGTCCTAAGTCAAGTACCAAGTCCTAAACTTTGAGTTTTAAGCCCTAGTCACTCCACACCAAATGTAAGGACATTTTAAGAACAGAGTAATGACATATGACATTTACAAAATCATGAATGGTTTTTCATTCATTATCTGTAAAGTACAGGGTCACGGTGGTGGGGGAGCTGGAGCCTATCCCAGCTGACAATGGGCAAGAAGTGGGGCACACCCTGAACAGGTCGCCAGACTCTCACAGAGCTAACACACACAGACAGTCAACCATTCACGCTTTGAATGCTTTTTAAAATTTGAAGTTATTTAACAGGTTTATTTTAAAAACTACGACTAACCTTAATCTTAAGAAGTAATACTGACACTGCACTTTCATAGCATACAGCACTATTACCATGTACCACAGCACAATGAATTTTGTATGTTTCTGTCCTGCCTTGTGGTGTAACTAAAATTAAATGTTGCTGTTAATGTTAAATGTGGCAAATAGAGTATTTTGACATATAAAATATTGCCAGCCTTAAAGTGATAGTTCAGGTTTTTGGGCATGAAGTTGTGTGAAACGCTGACCATCTGTAGATCTGATGTGACGGTGTCACTACTCTCAACGAGCCTCCTGCTCTGAGAAGTCGCCCGTAGCTTACCGGAGAAAAAGTAGTTCTGAAGATGTACGGGGGACACGTAACCAAAAGGTTTTAAGCTACAAAAAAGTATGCATGTGTTTTGTTAGACTATTTCAATGAATTTAAAACATCCCCACATTACGTCAGACCTTGCTATCAATTGGGACTATTTTCTGGCCAGTATCACTCCGCCATGCAGGCCCGCAAGACAGCACGGCAACAGAAATCAATAAGACAGTTCATCACCATGCCGTGCAGGTGCGCAGGATAGCAACGGCTAACGAAAACTTCATCGGCTGTTTCCAACAGAGAACCAGTAGGCTATTATTAGTGAGGAAGAAGATGTACTAGCCCTATATATACCTACTACTACAGCGCAAACACCGGCTCAGGCTCACGACACACCCTCGTCAGCTGCTGTAGGTAAACAGAGGAATTCCAAAATGGTGCGAACAGCTGTGGGAATAAAAACATCGCCGGCTCCCAATTCCATCGGTTTCCTGTTACAGATGTAACCCGTAGGCAACTTTGGCTTGTGTTAATTGGGATGAACCTCGCTACCAAGCCGGCGAGGGTGAAGCAACTGCGCGTATGTCAGGCTCACTTCAGCTGCCCACAGATCCCGACGGACAGAGAAAACGCAATTTCCGCACTGCTGTGCCCAAAGAGAGATATATTACCAAATACCAGTCTATATAACGATGTCTGTAACTGATTGTCTGTAAAACAAAATGTTTGATTGAACTAATAGCCTGTTGTGTTGTGGAGAGTACATTATACGCTGCCTCGTTTTACCATCGGCATTTAGTTTATTATATCAGGCTAACTGCTAAATCCATGACATGAGTAACCAATCACATAGAAATGTGAATTCATATGTGATTATGACCAGTCTCTGCTTTGTTCTGGTGGTGGGTTAGCCAAAGTTGCCTACGGGTTACATCTGTAACAGGAAAGCGATGGAATTGGGAGCTGGCAATGTTTTTATTCCCCCAGCTGGGGAAATCACAAGTTGGCACCATTTTGGTATTCCTCTGTTTACCTACAGCAGCTGACGAGGGTGTGTCGTGAGCCTGAGCCGGTGTTTGCGCTGTAGTAGTAGGTATACAGTACAGGCCAAAAGTTTGGACACACCTTCTCATTCAATGCGTTTTCTTTATTTTCATGACTATTTACATTGTAGATTCTCACTGAAGGCATCAAAACTATGAATGAACACATGTGGAGTTATGTACTTAACAAAAAAAGGTGAAATAACTGAAAACATGTTTTATATTCTAGTTTCTTCAAAATAGCCACCCTTTGCTCTGATTACTGCTTTGCACACTCTTGGCATTCTCTCCATGAGCTTCAAGAGGTAGTCACCTGAAATGGTTTCCACTTCACAGGTGTGCCTTATCAGGGTTAATTAGTGGAATTTCTTGCTTTATCAATGGGGTTGGGACCATCAGTTGTGTTGTGCAGAAGTCAGGTTAATACACAGCCGACAGCCCTATTGGACAACTGTTAAAATTCATATTATGGCAAGAACCAATCAGCTAACTAAAGAAAAACGAGTGGCCATCATTACTTTAAGAAATGAAGGTCAGTCAGTCCGGAAAATTGTAAAAACTTTAAATGTGTCCCCAAGTGGAGTTGCAAAAACCATCAAGCGCTACAACGAAACTGGCACACATGAGGACCGACCCAGGAAAGGAAGACCAAGAGTCACCTCTGCTTCTGAGGATACGTTCATCCGAGTCACCAGCCTCAGAAATGGCAAGTTAACAGCAGCTCAGATCAGAGACCAGATGAATGCCACACAGAGTTCTAGCAGCAGACCCATCTCTAGAACAACTGTTAAGAGGAGACTGCGCCAATCAGGCCTTCATGGTCAAATAGCTGCTAGGAAACCACTGCTAAGGAGAGGCAACAAGCAGAAGAGATTTGTTTGGGCCAAGAAACACAAGGAATGGACATTAGACCAGTGGAAATCTGTGCTTTGGTCTGATGAGTCCAAATTTGAGATCTTTGGTTCCAACCGCCGTGTCTTTGTGAGACGCAGAAAAGGTGAACGGATGGATTCCACATGCCTGGTTCCCACTGTGAAGCATGGAGGAGGAGGTGTGATGGTGTGGGGGTGTTTTGCTGGTGACACTGTTGGGGATTTATTCAAAATTGAAGGCACACTGAACCAGCATGGCTACCACAGCATCCTGCAGCGACATGCCATCCCATCCAGTTTGCGTTTAGTTGGACGATCATTTATTTTTCAACAGGACAATGACCCCAAACACACCTCCAGGCTGTGTAAGGGCTATTTGACCAAGAAGGAGAGTGATGGAGTGCTGCGGCAGATGACCTGGCCTCCACAGTCACCGGACCTGAACCCAATCCAGATGGTTTGGGGTGAGCTGGACCGCAGAGTGAAGGCAAAGGGGCCAACAAGTGCTAAACACCGCTGGGAACTCCTTCAAGACTGTTGGAAAACCATTTCAGGTGACTACCTCTTGAAGCTCATGGAGAGAATGCCAAGAGTGTGCAAAGCAGTAATCAGAGCAAAGGGTGGCTATTTTGAAGAAACTAGAATATAAAACATGTTTTCAGTTATTTCACCTTTTTTTGATAAGTACATAACTCCACATGTGTTCATTCATAGTTTTGATGCCTTCAGTGAGAATCTACAATGTAAATAGTCATGAAAATAAAGAAAACGCATTGAATGAGAAGGTGTGTCCAAACTTTTGGCCTGTACTGTATATAGGGCTAGTACATCTTTTTCCTCACTAATAATAGCCTACTGGTTCTCTGTTGGAAACAGCCGATGAAGTTTTCGTTAGCCGTTGCTATCCTGCGCACCTGCACGGTGTGGTGATGAACTGTCTAATTGATTTCTGTTGCCGTGCTGTCTTACGGGCCTGTACAGCGGAGTGATACTGGCCAGAAAATAGTCCCAATTGATAGCAAGGTCTGATGTAATGTGGGGAAGTATTTAAAATTATTGAAATAGTCTAACAAAACACATGCATACTTTTTTGTAGCTTAAAACCTTTTGGTTACGTGTACCCCTTATATCTTAAGAACTACTTTTTCTCCGGTAAGCTACGGGCCATTTCTCAGAGCAGGAGGCTCGTTGACAGTAGTGACACGTCACATCAGAGCTACAGATGGTCAGCGTTTCACACAACTTCATGTCCAAAAACCTGAACAATCACTTTAACATACTTTTTAATCTTTGGTGTTGTGGGGAGGTATTAAGTATTTTCAATTCAAAAGGCTGAAGTCCAAATAAAGATATTGACGTTATTGGTGTTAAAGTCAGAGTCAAGTTGCAAGTCTCATGATTTTGTCGAGTCAAGTCTAAAGTCATCAAATTTATGACTCGTGTCTGATTCAAGTCCAAGCCATGTGGCTGGCGTCCACACCTCTGGTTTCAAATGGTGTATTTGCTTGGGAAACAAGGAGAATTTTAGCAACCCATGATGGAACACCTGATCCTTCAGCTTATCTCAAAAATTCTGAATTGCCACATTTAGAGAAACACAGTGTTTGAATGATTTGATTTGATTTGTAAATTGTAAAGAAAAGGTTTCTGGAAAATCAGTCACTTGCCTATTCCTGTTATCATTCACATCTGATCATTTAGATGACCATACTCTCACACAACTTAAGCAGGAATATCAGGACAAAAGGTCATTAGATAACAGAAGTATACTGATTTACTCTTTAACAACTCACTGTGTTGATATTAAGCGTCTTAGCCAAGATATAGATGTGTCATTACAATTTGTTGTGGTTTTATGTTGTTCTACGCATGATACTAAAGCAAATGTAAATGTAATCAATAACCTCTGAATGCTAATAAGTTAGCAGCATGTTAGCTCTGAGCAAAGACAAGACAAATGGCACCTTCCAGCCTCACTAATCAAACTGCTCCGACAAATGCACAAGGCATGGTCATTAACGGCAACGCTGGTCCATAGATTTTACATGTGTGTGTTCACCCAAAGTCCCAAGAGACTGAGAGGCCACTCTGCTCAGCATACATCACTGTCTATGGCTAAAGGAATGCTAATAATCCTGTAATCCCACTGTAGACTGCTAATGATTCAAAAAGCTATGCACATACCTTGCCTGAACCCAGACTGGGACCTGTGTGGCGTCTGTAAAATTCTCTGTATTTGAATATTGGCTGGGGTGAAAGGGGGGAACCGGTTATCTGTACTGTAATGGCTCTCAGACGCTTCCTGCAGATGTTTCACAATAAAAACCTTGTAGTGAAAGGAAAGAGATTGTGCCCTCTGAACTGCTGGAAGAGCTTTAATGTGAAACAGATGGAGAAAGTGCAGAGTTTCCATTAACAGCAAACAGCAGCAACAGCAAATTAACACAGTAAATGGAGGCAGAAAAACAGCGAGGCTTCTCACTAAAATATGGCCAAATTCATAAAAAGTTGATTTTCAAAACCTGTCTGTAATAATACCCTCTCTCTAATACAAATTCTCTCTTAACTTGAGGTAGACAAAGGTTCTAGTCACTGTACGAATTCATAAAAGCCTAAAAGCAAAAATGCTCTGGAAAAGTCAGCAGTAGCAGCGGGGACTATCAGGTTAAGGGATTAATCTAATAAATGAAGGACAAATGTACTGTATCTCTATGAGCTTCTTTGTTAAAAGAGACAGTGAGTGAAAAAGAAAGAAAATTAGTGTGAGAGAAAAACGGAAGAGAAACCGAATCGGGAGGCACTCATAACTCCCTCGTGCACCAAATAAAACATGGTCACATTTGTAGAGCTACTGGAATCAGTCAATAGACAGCTGCCCACAGCAGGATGAGGAGGAGGTGAACACACTCACACACAAACTCACACTCACACCAGTAATACAGGTCCATACCCAACTGCAGGCCAAGGCCTGTGGTGTATCGATAGTATGCAGTGAAGAAAAGCTAAGCTCCAAAGTTCACCTTTAGCTGAAAATGTCAGGCTGTACATACAGGAGGTCTGAGAGGGGAGAACACTGCATGGAGCACCACGAGACTCCCCTTTGCCCAGCCCTAAAAATCTATTTTGTTATGTAGGGCTAGCAGTACGACATGTCTCTGTTCGGACTTTGATAGTCTAAGTGCATTTCCACTGGTTTATGTTTGGCTGTTGTTGGTGGTTTGGCAATGAGCTCTCTGCTTAAAAACAAGGCGTAAGTGGAGGAAAGAGGTGGACTGAAGCATCAAATGGAGGTGCTTCAAATGGTGTGTGGAGGGAGACTGAAGTGTTATTGATGACTTGTTATTGACATTTCATTTAGCTAGCTTTTTCCAGGCACTAATTTCACTCAGTCTAGTGTAAGGTAAAGGCACCGCGACGTTAACTGACTGTTCTACATCCATCAGATGATGGAGGTCACGTTTCAAACCTCCAAAGGCATACTATGACTGAGGACAATTAATCATGGTCATTTAACCTCACTGCCACACTTTTAGCACTTTAAAACATTAAATCTTAAGTTTGGAAAACTGCATCACCTGGCACCTTCATGCATCACAACACACAAAATTAAGCTCAAGGCAAATATGCACTTAACTTGCTGATGACCTTCTGTGACATTTTAGAGGAAACACGAAAACTATTTTGTCTCAGCTTGCCAAAATTTGCAAATCCCAATAACTATACATTTTAACAGGGCTTACAACCTCCCCCTCATATAAAGCCAATTGTTATAACAAGATAACAAGCAGGATACGCTAAAAACATCTGGACAAATTCTAGTTAGGGAACCTTGACTTTTCTATATGTATTCTAGGGCTGCCCACTGAAAGTCAAAGATTTGAAGCATCAGTCAGAGACCCCTCAGTTGACTGTCAAGCAGTGTTTTAAGTTCTGTCTGTACTTTGGTTTGTTTTTGTCAGTGTGCGGTGTACATCTGGGGATGTTCCAGTCCCCAAATGCAGCTGCAGAATAAGCGCTCCTCACTTTCACACTGCTTGGCAGTACAGGCAGCTGCAGACCCAGACCCAAGGTGTTTCTCAAAGTCAAGGTAGGATCCTTAAATTTCAAGGATGCAACGTCAAAGATCCTTCAAATTCTACCGAGGACAGAGTCCTTCATTCAGAGAATTTTCAAGGATGCATATGTGCATCCTCAGCAGGTATAAAGTACCCACACTTCTTTGTGCACGATTTGCCGGAAGTGAAGGCGGGGTCTCGTCAATGAAACCTGCGCAAGGGGAGCTCGGCAGGATTTAGATAAATATGTCATTTATTTGGATTAATATCTCCACATATATTCTACCTAAAAAAAAATGTGACTCTGAAACCACTGCTTACAACATTAGAGAGTGGCAAAATTATCACAGTACCCTGAAACCTTACTTGGAAGGGCTCGTCCTACCAAGGAAGGATCCTTGATTTTGAGAAACACCAGAGTGAGTCTGAGTAAGACAGAGGCAGCTGCCCAGCGGAAGAGAGGCTTTGCCTGGTCATAACTTTATCTTTTGCCTTCTCCTCAGATATGGTGCATTTACAGCTCACAACAACTTAATACAATACAGTCTCTGGCTTTTGTTTGATATCTAGTGTTGGCAAAACGCATTGTTAGCGTAGTTAGCATGCATTAGCTCGGGGGGATAACTTAGTTTGTTTACTATAAGACATGGATGTCGCCATCACCCTGAACGTCCCACCAAACCCTGCTCAAACTCAATACTGAAAATAAAAGCTTAGTTATTAAACAGCCAAAACTGATTTGACTGTCATAACTTTGAGTCGGGTACAGCCTTAATTTGGTTTGCAAAAGTAAAAACACTATCTCATACAGATATGGGTTTCAAATCTGTCTGGCAGTGTTTGTTTTATCTTCACTCAGAGTCATATTAAAACATGGATAAAAATCAAGACATCATTAGGGTCTGCTTTCTGCAAAGGACTGCAGAAATCCAGAGAATGTATGTATTTCACTTGGCATAAGTATAGCCCCATGCATTTGCTTTAGCAATTTCCCCTCCATGCCATAAGGTTTGCTTTTGCTTTGACCTACAGCACAAATGCTAGGTAATAGTAATGACGATCCATCTAATTTATTTTGTTCCATGCTTTTTCCAAATCAATGCTCAATGACTATGCATGAGCGGGAGAGCAGATACAGTAACGGCAGTAAAGAGCTAGATGTACCTCTGAGATTGATACGGTCCATGGGTAATAAAGCTTAATATACCACCATCTCAGGCCTGTAGTGTGTGGGATGCTGAGGCTTGCCCCTGGCTATGGCTGGACTGTGCAAAGGCTACAAGACACACACAAATACACAGAAGAAGTGCACTGACAGTTTGAGTGCATGTTTATGCAAAATGACCCTATCAGTCACTCTAGAGTCTATATTCCCTCCTAGAGAGCCCGGAGGCAACAAACGCAAGACCTGGAACAGGAACATTCATCCTCATCTTCCCCCAGTGCAACCCTGAAACCCAACCACTGGACCAATCCATCCACACTGACTTTGAAAGAGCCGTGCTCTAACAATCCATAACAATATATGGATTTAAAATATCTAAAGCCTCGCGGACGATCCAGTAGTACAATATATTTACAGTGACTTTATTATGCTATTAAAATATTCATTACTTGGATCTAATGCTCCTAGCCAGTGTCTTGGCCTTAAGCTACAGGTACAGAGTAATTTGTCTTTACAGGGAATACGGTGGACATCCTGATGTTTTACAGAAGCCAACAATCTGTGGGTAATTTCCAATTCATAACATCGACCATTTATGATCACTTCTTCAACCAAATGCTCGCTCTAAAGGTTTCCTTTAGTATCATCCCTTATAAGTTAAATAAAATAATGACATTTAAATATTTACCTTTACTTTAACAAGAATATAAGCTAATATCTTGCATGCATCCCAACGAATGGTATTAAAGTACGTAGACACAAAGTTGTTGGTGGTGCTAAGTTTCACTTCATCGTGAACAGTGCAGTAGTATATATGTTTTTTTGTGATTTGTGTTGATATCAAAACTCCCTTTTTCTCTGCAGAGGGGTTAAACTTCATGATACTACCAGAACTGATGTGACACTTTTGATATAAAGACATATTTCACTGTTGGAAAGATGAGCTTTTCATGAAACTGGGCTGTCTACGGCTGGTCTGTGCTGTAGAAAGATGCAAATACTTTTCAAATTGATGCTTCATGACCAAAGAAAAAAAAAAAGAGGCAAAGGGCTGTGCCATCCACTTTTGCTTGAGATGTAGAAAATGTACAACTACCAGAATGTGCTGCACTGGACCAATAAAAGCTCCCACTGGTGGGTGACGTAATACGAGTTGGTCTGTATTGACACAGGAATGAATATGGTGGCCGGCTGGTAATGAACACTCTCGAATTACACCTTAACAGTAACCAAAAATAGGTTTGTGAAAACATTTAGGTGAGAAATAGGCAACACAGTTACAGAATCTTGGTTCAAATTTGATCAGCACTGCTCAGTTTTAACGTTCAATCCTTGTTTTTTCAGCTTCCTTTTTGACAATACAGAAATGCAAATTTTCATATTACAGCCAACCAGTGCACTAAAATCTGTTCTGAAGATATTTCAAGTGAAAAATAGGCAGAAACTTGGTTTATATTTGCTCAGCACTGCCCAGTATGCTGTTTGATCTGAGTTTGAGAGAGAAACAGAAGGGCGGGTCTCTCTTGAGCCGCGTCTATACTCTGTGTTCATGGTGAGGGGCTTTGAAAATGTGGAAGTACAATCTGTACATTGAGCAACAACCCTAGAGCCAGCAAAACTCATCATCTGGCAGATCTGAGCAGAGAAATGAGCAGGGAGATATGGGTACTGCAAGGTGGAGTGAAGTTTACCACTGCTCATTAACACATATTACCCACATTGTTATGATACGGCAGTGTATCCCTTTAAACTCATACTGGCAAGCATGCAAAGACAGAGTATGGATATTCTAAAAGTAAAGAGCAATCAGAGGACTATTACATGACCAACTTTACTCCTTTGATCAAATTCAAAAAGCCAAAGTGTTTACAGTAGCCATTTTCATTCTGCTTATGCTCTTATTCAGATTAGTGACAGGAAAAAGTTCTGCATAAATGCAGCTATTAATGACTTCTTTATGTCTTTACTAAAATTAGCATTGGAAATTGAACAGGACTTCCATTGTTGGATGATTGATAAGAGTTCTCTGTCTGCAGTAGCACCCACAAATACATTTATGTACATACACACATACCTGTGCAGGAAGTAGGAGCACTGGTTGTCAGCCACAGCTATTACAGCCATTAGACAATTAAAGAGAGCACCTGGAGGGCCCGGCTGTAACTCTATCTGACACACACACACACACACACACGTCTGGTTTTCATTCTCAGAAGAGAAGTGGGACCAGGGAACTAGAGGCAATTAGTTCAAATGGTCGATACCGAAATAGGACTTATAGGCTGCCAGGTTAGCCTCAGAGAGAGACAGAAACAGAGGATTTTATTCCGGGCTGTAAAGTTTGGTGAAGCGGCAAAATGGCCTTTTTGGTGAAACGTATGCAGGCTTGCAGAGACAACTGTGTTAGAAGTGGGCAAAAATAACTGAACTGTATCCTGAAGACAGCAAAGCAGAAAAGAGGAGAGCAAGAGGCAGATGAGAAGCAGGGAGAGATGTAACAACAAAGAGGGGATGAAGAGGAAAGCAGGGAGCAAAGACGAAAAGAACAGGGGAAGGAAATGGCAGGCATGCAGAGATGTAAAGGGGAGTGAGGGAAGATTCATGTTTCATCTTTGCTCGGCAGTCGGCTTTGGACAGTGAGGAGAGAAACCTTAACAAACCACCAGCCTCTAATCCACAACATGTGTGTTTATGTGTGTGTATACAAGTCATTGCTTACAGTTTCCTCTGTGCATGTGTGTGAGCATTTCAAAGACAACAACGTGCTGACAAAGGTGACGGGCTGAAAGGGTGTTAAAGCAATTGTCCTTTAAGATGGTGGGCTGAAAGGAGTGAATACTGCAAACACGCTGTCCTTATGGCAAGTCGAATGCTCATTTGCATCTCATCTGCATACTTAAGCAGCAACAAGCTCCACCTCATCACATCACAAACACACACACACACACACACACACACACATACACACACAAGGTAAGGATGTTGAGTCAGATAGGACAGCAGCTGCTGCTCAGAGCATAAAAGGTGAGTCTGCGTATTAATTAGCAACAAGTCTGTCATTATATTAAAAACGCTGCCACAAAGATAAGAGCGGTGGCTCTTAGAGCAATTCCAGGTTTCCCCAGGGATCCTTAAGGGGGTTTCAGGGGGTCCCCAGTACACAGTAATAGATTACCTGTTAGTGCCAGTAAAGATAAAGAAGCAACTAATGTATTTGCCATTGTAAGAGGATACAACTTTCTTTTCTCTTAGTTGAGATGCATCTGTCCAGCTTTTTCTCTGCTACCAGCATCCTGTTTTCCCAATTTTAAACTCTGTATATCTGACTGTGGAAATCACTGGGCTCCGTTTTATTTGGGGTGACATGAGGCCAGGAATTGTGGCAGGCATCCAAGACTGAATAAATGAAACTGTCACTTAATTCTCTAATGACATTAACAGAGAATCAGTATTTAATGTGGATCTGTGGCACCTGGCTGATATCTGATCCACCTAATAAGGCCGGTAGTTACCACAGTTTCTTCCAGCAGTACTGTAATTAAACATCCTTTAGATTTGGATTGTGTAGACACTGTTAGACAGGGAACAGGCAAGATCAAGTGTTTGGTATCATTTTTAAAATACAGTCAGTGAAAGTTACAGAAGGACATCTGTTAGGCGAGCCAAGAGATATCTGCTTCCAATGGAAATACAACGTGTCCTCTGTGATTGGGATATGAAACACAGATAAAATGTTCTTTCTTCGTCGTTTGCCATTTTTCTTAAGACGTCAGCTGAAAACCAGCACATGTACTGATACCACTTTCATAAAGGAAGTGTGAAAAAAATATGACGCAGGCTCACCTAAAACACATTTGACCTATTCATATACTATCACAGGTTAATCTCTGCTTGTCACTGTTCATAGAAACCCCCGTCAGCAACGGTAATTCCATAAGTACACAGCTGCACCACAGAATTATACAGAGTTTTATGACATAATTACCAAAGGAAGTTCAGTTCAGTACTATCCACATGTTTTCTCATTTCCCCACTCATGTTTGTTCTCTTAAAGTTCCTCTTCAGGCAATGATTAAGCCTAAACTGCTAATAGTCCCTCTCTGTTGATCAAACATATATATTTAGAAAATATTTCCATTACAAACATACCGTCAGCGCTTAAAGTCCCTTCGACTTCTCTTAACTACACTAAAGCCAATTTTCTACCACGCAGTACAGTACGGTTCAGTTCATTTCAGTTCAGTATGCTTTTTTTCAGTTTTCACTGTGAAAAGTTGGGGATGGTACCAGTAGAACCGTTCTGTACCATCCCCATTTTTGGTCCCCCCTCTGTTGGGGTACCTAGCACACAGATCTAGTACTAAAAGGTGGAGCTGTGAACACTGCAGTCCGTTGATTGGTCAATAGAGGATGGTCACTCTGCTCAGGGCTGAGTTGTGGCTGGTTTTAAAGCTTAATTTCACTGTAAATCTTTGACCATTATTTTAGCTTTAATATGACATACACTTTTAGTAATAAGTGGATCCTCAAGCGTTTATATATATTAATTTCAGCTGGGTTATGTGAACTGCATATATTCTATTCCCCACTCAGAAAAAAAAAAAGTGTTGCAGAACGTTGTTCCTGTGGGCTACGGCAACACTAAACCCCTGAGCTTGCCTGAGAAGGACTAAATACACAAACCCATTATTTTAAATATCCCATGGAGAGAGACTCTGACTGCAGCCTGTTCTATTTTGTTCTCAAAATGTCGGCATGCAGCGTTGTTCTGTGGACGATAAACGAGGTACAGACTTCCATCTGTGTCACCGGTAATGAGGAAATACAGTGAGTGCTGGACGGAGCAGTGAGTGACAACAACCCCGACTACATTTAAGAGCACTGTTTGCAGTGTAAACACAAGTGTCTAGGTACCATGTTTGAAGGGTTAATTTTGGTTCCAAAGGTACCATACTGAAAGTGTTAGGTGGAAACAGCGCTTCACTATGACTAACTTTACACCTTTGTCTCATTTAATATGCACAGATGTGTGAATATGCCAGTTAGCCCTGCCCCTTAGACGCTTGCCTGCAGCTCGAGCGTATATATTACATAGCTACACCCTGGCGGTCTGAATCTGTGTTTTTGAGACTGTCGCTGGCACACTGCAGTTGCAAGGGGCAAACGCTCAGCCGTGGCGTTCACTGGCCTCTACGCTCATGTTATGAGGGGGTCTTTAAATAAGGTTAAATGTCATTTTAAACATCAATATTGTACATTCAGTTTAAATCTGTACCTGCACCTGTTTACCAAAGTCAATTAGTGTCTGACCTGCAGTTGACCTCCGACGGGTTACGAATTAAGGTCGCCCATTAACCCGTTCATACTGACTGACAGATTGACACATGACACTGTGTTCCTATAATGCAACTTGTTAAAAGAATAGACCAAACAAAATGATATCCTATGACTCCGCAATTTACAAATATCCTGATGGAAAAGCACTGCTCCACATACATAAAATTCCAGGAGTGCTATGAAAGGTAAAAACCCTGAAATTTAATCTACTCCAAGCTAGTATGAAACACGTCAAGACCAGAGAGAAAAATAGTTTACTGTGTCAAATAACGCAGCTGTTTCAGCAGCCAGCATCGACCCCATCTACCTTGATTTTCCTTCTGTTTATCAGCCAGGGTTTTCATTATTACCCCCCACTGCTCTCGCCTCCAAAGCCTCTCTAGTAGTGAGTGAAAGCCCAGGCTGCAGACTATAGAGAGAAGGGGGTCTCCAGAGAGCCTTTGATTTGAAGCAAACAGATTTAGCTGATTGTAGGATTGTGGCGGTCACTAACAACAAGCCGTTTATCCTTTACAGAGTGGCCCCTGCTGCCTGTCCGCTGCCCGTCGCAAACATAACACTCACCCACTGAGACCAAAACGCGGTGAGCCAGATCCCTGGATGACTGGGTCAGGTTGTGGTGGGGTTGAGTAAGAAACCAGCATCACAGAAGTTTATCTTCAAATAATTTAGGAAGCTTTGGGGCGTCGGTGGCTTAGTGGATAGAGCAGGCGCCCCATGTACAAGGCTGTTGCCGCAGCGGCCTGGGTTCGACTCCAGCCTGTGGCTCTTTGCTGCGTGTCATTCTCTCTCCCCCCTTCACTCTGAGCTTTCCTATCAATTAAAGGCAAAAATCCCCCCCCCCCCCCCAGAAATCTAAATAATTTAGGAAGCTTTGGACTAAATAACACCAGGCAACCTGAGGTCAAGGGGAGCACGTAAGAGCGTGATTGGCTGCGTTTGGTCAACGGAGATGTTGGCTTTGCTGAGCAGAAAGTGTGGTAAATTTCGAGAGAAAAGATTTGTAGGGAAGCTTAAAAAAGGCTCAAGTTGTCAGAGACATCCATGTCTAAATACAGCTTAAAAAAAAAGTGATAATCTACCTTGACACATAATTTATACTGCAAATTATGTCAGCTCATTTGTCCTTCGATTATTATGCAAGTTAACCACATGCTATTTTTGTCCAGGTATGTTCAGAAGCTCAGAAAAGCAAAACAGAATTCTCAGAAGTCCCTGAAATGGAAATCAACCGATTACAGTATCTAAGACGTCAATATATTATTTCTTTATCTTTCAGTGCTGCTTCTATTCTTCCAGATCCACTTCTCTAATGCAGCTACTAACTATGACTTTCCTCGACACTATCATGACCTCTAAAGCTATTGCTACAAGCCTAATTCTATTACTATAACAATCCCAAGCATCATTTACTACTTCATTGGCATTTACTGGGAAAGTATCATCCCAAGAAATGACTGAGAGTCAAATGTACACCAGGCAAGCTATATTAGGTACGTCACTTAAATGAAAGCCAATCGTCGTCGAATATGGGAAACACATATCAACGGGGGAACAGACTTTGACACAACATCGACAAAGAAATCTGAAACCTCAAGCACAGAGCAGACGTGTCAGTACAGAGAGCAGAGTTAATATTAGGATAGTGAATGTTTTGACAGCAAACATGGTAGAGTGTGCAGTTTTGTAAACCAGACCTTGGATCTTCCTTCTACTTTACCAAAACCTCCATGGTGACAGATATTACTGTATGTTTCACAGCCACTGAGACTGTGTCAGCCACTGGCAGTTAGCCTGCAAGCTAACAAACAACATAAACAAATAAAAGATGCTAAATGATTTCACTGAGTTCAATTCATTTTCAAATTTCATTTCAATTGTCCCTCGTATCTGAAACAGTGTTTGACTCCATGTAATTCCTCATATCCTCTCAGACATATGCCATATCCCTTCTTCTTTGTCCCCAGAACCTTAAGTGCTATATCGTAGGCAACTGGACTTGTTTGCGTTTCTTGAATATGTTTTGCCTCTCATCCAAGAGGCTTCTTCAGTTCTTCAGAACAAGAAACGCAAGCAAGTCCAGTTGCCTACGATATAGCACTTAAGGATACCATGACCTGGATGACTCAGAATCTTCAGCAACATTCATGCCCAGAATTTTCAAAGAAGTTGGATGAAGGTCATTCCAATACAGAGCTCCATCTGATTGGAATAATCTTCCACTTTTCTTGAGATCTGTTACCTCTTTCTGCTGCTTCAGGACTTCTTCTGAGTGTAGGGGGTGTGGGTGGGAGATGTATCGGTGTATCTGTGGTGTATGTTTGTTATAATGTGGTTTTGTCTGTATGTTTTTGTTTTGTATCTGTGTCCAGAGGATCCCCATGAAAATGAGATGCTACATCTCAAGGGGCTATCTACTGAATAAATTCAAACTACACTCACTATTCTGATACGTCTGCTAGTCACTGATTTTGGTGCACAAAGGGCTCCTCATCTGACTCTGGGTCTGAGGCTCGAACATGTATGGCTGAATCTCTCCAGTGTTTCTTCTATAGCTAACGCTAGCCACATTGATGCACACTGCTCTTTTACCAGTCAACATTTTCAGAGAAGTTGGATGAAGGTCATTCCAGTAGCGCTGTGCCTGCACTACAGAGAGGAAAGCGAAACCTACCACAAGCAGTGGTGGGCAGGGCATACCCCAGATCCATGATATCTCAATGACGGATAAGACGTAGATGTGCTTCCCTTTCCAGAGGTTTTTTTTTTACTTTATATGTGGGAAACCATGATAAACAAAACATATCATACCCGAGTATTTTTACATTCATTAAAATGTGTCTGGAGGGAGACTTGGAAAATGTAAGGCTGGTATTGCAATGAAGCATCAAACATGTTGAAACTCTGACAACAATCACAAGCGTCAGATTTTTTATCTTTCTGTTTTGACTTTGAGATGTCTTACTGATGGTGGCGTCTAGGACAGTATGTGTAGTCTTCTCTGGACACAAACTGATTATCTCGAACGTACTACACCACCATGTCCCATTGTCTCCTATCAAAAGCAGAACACACAAGCAGGTTTCATGTATTTCACCCTTGTCAACTCACTTAGAACCACAACGACAAGGCTTTAGTCAATACTGTGACCACGAATAAAGGCAAATGAAAACTCACCTCTGCTTGTTAAAACCACTTTACGTTTTCCTTGTTGATTTATTCTAATGTTGTCTCCCTTATTACAAAAACAGGAATGTAGATGTAAGGTAACTGAAAAGGTGATATGCATTGACACAGCAGGCATTATTTACTTAAACATATCTTATCAAATGTGTTGCTCTGCCAGGATGATGTGGTTTGCTTGAGAAAGTATTTGTTTTAGAATTGATCAAAACCTCACTGTTGTTCTGCAGAAATCTATTAAGCTGACATTACATAATAATAATGATTCACACTGTACTGTGTCAGATCCTGTCTTACGTTTTAAAGTTACAATACATGTGTTTTCTGAGTTTTTTTAGTTGCAAAAGTAAGTGAGTATGTCATCTCTGTGTCATGCTGAGTAGATAAAACAAACTTCTGTTCTGTATTTCTCCCATAGTTCTACAAACATTACACATGCTCTCCAAAGTTCAAAATGTGCTCATTAGTTGCGTCATTAGGTTGGGTATTTGCCATGACTTTTGCATTTGTTTCCCTGCTGTACAACACTACACTGTCATGGACCATTTCTGCAACACTGTGGGTTTACTTTGAGCAAACAGAGATTAAGATGTAGCTATTTACGGATGGACAATCTTGTTTTTCTTCTCTGACAATCCCTGATCTCACAATCTAAACAGATGTCACACAGGAATGGTGAGCATCAGAGTAACCATTCATTGGCACCAAACATTTTATATGTAATAGTTGTCAATGTTCTAACATAGTTTTCTTGATACTGTTTACCAGTGTTGATCTTGGGCTCGAGACCGGTCTCAAGACTATTTTTTGAAGGTCTCTGTCTCGTCTCAGATTCGACCACATTTTTTCTAGAACTTGTCTCGGTCTCAGACAAAGAGGACTAGGAGTGGGAGGAAAAACTGATACAGCATATTATTGCAATATATTTGTGTGTTAACACTGTATAGATACATAGACATCAACTATCAATCTTTTAGTAGGCTATATAAACTATTACTGCGAATACAAATTATACTATTGGCAGCCTACTAGAATAATAAATTCAATTGTTTCTTCAGTCCACTAGAGAATAAAAATCAATGAAATGAGATGAACAGATTACCTTAAATTTACCTTTCTAGATTAAATAGTTTTTTTGTTTGAAACTGAAAAAAAAAGGTAATAACTTGTGGGGGTGGGGGAGGCCCCCTGTGTGGAGTCTGCATGTTCTCCCCATGTCAGTGTGGGTTTTCTCCGGGTACTCCAGCTTCCTCCCACAGTCCAAAGACATGCAGGTTAATTGGTGACTCTAAATTGGCCATAGGTGTGAATGTTAATGTGAATGGTTGTCTGTCTCTATGTGTCAGCCCTGCGATAGTCTGGTGACCTGTTCAGGGTGTACCCTGCCTCTCGCCCAGGACAAGGAGTGCTGACCAGAGATGGTTAAGTTGATTTTGGCTCCCCGGTGTTTGTTTCTCATGGTAAGATCATACCGCATACAGTATATGGAAATAAAAGAAGTGAATGATGAGTAATCATCAGTTTTCTATGGGTGTTTTAATAGAGAAGTGAATCTTTCAGATCAATTTGAGGAGTACCTATGGTTTGAATGTTCCCCATTTTATCTAAGTGTGTCATGCGGTGTGGGACTTGCACTGGTCTGGTCTCGGTTTTGACTTGGTTTCAATACACTCTGGTTTTGGGCATGACTTTGTTTCAGTTAAGGTGGCCTTGGCTACAACACTGCTGTTATAGCTGCTGTGAGAAATACGTTCAGTCAGAGTAGTCTTGTCTGTTACATTTAAGAGCCTGCTCTACAGCATATAAAAAGGAATAAAATCCCATAGCGATGCACATCTGCATAAGATGCAGTTTTCACTAACCTCACAGTGACCTTGGTCCCCTCATTCTCACATTTTAAAGCCCTATCTGTTTTACAACTGAAGTCAACTACAGATCTTCAGATGATGAAGCCAACGGAGGAAAACATGTATTGACCTAAATGTTACTTAACTTAATATTTGCCCATATTAAGAAACAGCCCAGAGCGAGACAATCTGTGTTTCTGCTGAACTCTATAAACACAGATTACTGCCTTGACAAAACAAGAAATCTTCAAAACAGTTGCTTTTCATTGGGACTGATGTTATGTTGACTTTACTCCCAACTCGCTGTTGCTGTTTGGCAAGTCACACAGTTCACGGTTAAATTTCAAAACATAAACAGAGAGCTGGGAAGGAGGAAATTTGAGATTCAGGGGCTCTGCTGGGCTCATTAAATTAACAACATTTGCTATAAATTAAAGGGAGTGTATCTGTAAAGTAAACTGTTAGGATTAGAGATTAAAGACAGAAAGCTAATGTCATCTTATTCAACTTTAAGCGCTGGTATTTGGCACAGTAAAGACTCGGAAGTAGCTTTATTTAAGTTAATGCTTATGTCTTTTAAATTTGATAAGGTGGGCTCAGTGTTTCAACTGAAGTAATTACACCTGGGATTGTGTGTTTACCGCTGTCGATATGATGTCAAATATATCTGTGATATCGCCTATGTGATGACAATCAGTTAGCAGGAGAATGCACACTATTGGCAAACTGTAATTTGTACACAGTATGACCCCTGATTGATATGATGTGCTTAATGCCGCATTCGTGTGGTTGACAGCATGACCTTTTAGTGGCAGATGATGTCATCTTAAGGTCAGAAATGTGCCCCATCAGTATAGCAAACGGTGCGTCTTAAATACCAAATACACGCTATGGTTTTTTAAGGTTTCAGGGTGGCGTTAACAACCTGACACCTGAGCGATATATCGATGAAATATTATGCTGTGGTATCTGACTGGGTGGTGTAGGGAATTTTAAAACATAATATGGCGATTAAGTTCAATCTTGTCTTTTTGGGGGTCTTAAAAGCTGCACTGATAAGATTTTCTTAACTTATTAGACTTTTATAGTTAATTGAGCTTTACCAATTATTGCTATTCATAATCTTTTAAAATATAAATATCAAAGAGTCATCCCTGAGCACTCAAATACTTCACTGTGATATTTAATTTTGTCAGTACTGACCACAATCCCCGGACACCCCGGAGTCTGCTCAAGGAAGTCAAATCCAGACCTCCTTCATATCAGCTCCCAGGGCCACACAATGCCCTGCAGATATTTCATTTCCAAATGATTCTCACTGAAAGGCAAATATCAGTCCATATGAATGTCCGTACAACAGCCACATGTGTTCAGCCAGGACACCAAACCCTTATTTGCTCACTCACTCAAAGGTCCTCTGCCTGAGTCTACCAGTTAACCACCTGAATGAGCAAATGGAAATCAAGTCACCTCACTGAGCAGATCTACAGCATCTGCTCTTCAAAAGTCCCATGGGAAAATTCCTCTTTAAAATTACACTTAGGATATTACATTTGCATCTAGATTTCATTAAAATTCCTAGTGAGGATAATAACAATACAGATCGTGCAGCAGCACGACTGAACACCATCAGCAGCCACCTGAAACCACCTCAGAGACCTCAGCACTGGGCTTTTTTACTTGTCTCCAAACCCTACACACACACCAAGCAGTGTGACACAACACAAAAATGCCAGACATGGTACCTGTTGGTGTTTTTCACACTGCTGCAGGGTACAGTTTTGCTTTCACCAGTGTGTAATGATAGGACATCAGGGGACACACAAGCGATTGAATAAAAGTCATACACAGGGGCACTGGGAGAGTGTCTCGGTAAATAAAAATGGGGATGAATTATGACTCAAATGAATGACAATTAACATGTCAGGCTTTCAAGGGAGGCGTAAATTTGCACGTTCTCTTAAAATACCCAATCTTTAGGTTATGAACTGTGGAGTAAATGTAAATCTAGGTCATATATTAAGATCTGTGAAAGGCTGAGGGGTGTTTAAGATCCTCCACATCCCCACTGATCCCACTGTGGTGACTAGTCACAGATGGATATGCCCCAGCCTTGTACTATCCAAATACGGGGAACTTGACAGACAGGTATATCAGCCCGGAGGGGGGCGGTGGATCCTGCATTCCTTCCTTCCTTCTTTATCCCCAGGAACTGACTGCTATTAAATTTCGTGGAAAGGAAAACGTGTTAAATCAATGTGTCAGATCCACCGGCAGGTGTACGTGTTTGACACAAGCGCTTCAGCTAAACAGTACTAGATGTTTTACGCATTTCGGCCACAAGTGATCCACTATGTTCAGCAAAAACATGAGTTATATACTTGGTGTGCACTCGCTGCCACCGCTGTGCGCGGAGAGGACTTTCGAGATAACAAGTGAACATTATGTAAAAGTTCAAATTTCGTTCACATAGGTGCTCTATTGGTGTGTTATATGTAAGCCGAATTGAAGAGGGGATGTGAAAGATTCGTGTAAGCTGTTGAGTCATGTTATACAGAGAATATCAACAGCCCTACGCTAAGGCAAATTTAATGTGTCAGATTTAAAGCGGCGTTTGGCGCGGCATGTTTCTTCATAGAAGGAACAGTGCGCGAGCTCAACAGATCCTTACCTCTTTGATTTTGGCCCGTCTCTCCTTGGTTTCGGGGTCCACAGGTTCGTGTCCAGTCGCCCCCGGCGGGCGGTGGTACTCAACGGAAGGTAAATTATTGACATCCTTCCCACCTTGACCCATACTCTCCCTCGGAACTTTGTTCTTCTCATTTAAAATGTCTTGTTTTATCTCGTCGGGCCGTTTCTGCAGAGTATCCTTGGCCTCTAATAGAGCTTTTTCGTGGTCTTTCCTGATTTTGGCCAGGACCCTCTCGTCGTTTCCAGCCGAACCTGGGTCGCTGCTGTCCGGACCGGTGCGGGTGTTGGTCTCCACCGCGGAGGAATGAAAGAAAACTCCGCTAAGCAGCTTGGACGAGTCCGGTAGGAAGAAAATGGCCCCGAAACACAGGGTGATAAAAGCGCTGAAGACTAATAACAAAATAAATTTCTCTGTCAACCTGAAAGAGGTCGGGCTGGCAGACTTCCTATTCGGGGTCGCGGTGAAAGGCAGAAGAGTTGCAACTGGCATTTTCCCCCTCTTCCTTCAACAACTCGAACAACAAAAAATGAATTTCAGCGGTCGAATTAACTCACGACGGACTCACTGTCGGGTTATTCCGGTCAGACATCCATTTCCAGAGGATATAAACCGTGTCAAATGTACCGTAACAGTGGTAAAATCTCCGGTAAAAAGTTGAGGGGTAAGGCGGCTGCCCATACCGGAGACTCTCTGCAGACAGACCGAGTCCACTGGCTCACACAGGAAACAACGGTAGATAGGCGTGACTGACAGCCGCGATGAGCTAATCACTTTCTGCCCTGTGAGTGGTGGGAACGTGGGGGGCGTGGCCTCCCAACGGCTGGGTATAAAAGCGCTGACAACCGCGATCACAGCTTTATGATTCACTAACCATACAACAGGAAGGACTGCATGGCTGAGTCTGGGACACCTTAGAGTTTTAAAAATGGATCCATTAAGTCAAATTCTTTATTTAATTTATTGCCAAAACAAGAATAGACCAAAAATAATCAATGAACTGACTCGCCTGTTTTGCCTTTTAAATTGAAAGTTCTTTATTATCATATGCACAACAATGAGCCTAAAGAAAAGCAGTTGTTGGCAATGACAATCTTGGCTCTCAGACTCCCCTCAGCAATGCTCATTAAATATACATTGAAAACAAGAAAAAAAGTAGAACTACTGCCTTGCTGCTGTATGCCTCCGCCAACCAGTCAAGTTGCGGTTTACACCCATGTGGCTCCTATGTAGCCATGAAAGTTGACAATACTTCAAATGTGGATGTTGGTTTGAAGAAGCTACATACTCTGATACTTCACACACATCTTCAACCCTGCAGCACAGAAAATCTATACAATCAGCACAGTTTCAAAATGGGCACCCAAGGTTTGTTTCACCAACTCTGTATCTGACCAAATGTCTCCCCCTTCTGTTCCTGAGATATGCCATTGATTAATAGCCAGAAAAGTGTTTTTGCAGAGCATTATGATGTCATAGTGAAGTTGACCTTTGACTTTTTGGATATACAATTTCATCATTTTATCCTATTAGACATTTGTGTGAAATTTTTGTCATAATTAGCACATGAATTCTTGAGTTATGGGCAAAAACTTGTTCTTTGAGGTTGCAGTTACCTTGACATTTGATCACCAAAATCTAATCAGTTCATCCTTAAGTCCAAGTGGATGTTTGTGCCAAATTTGAGGAAATATCCCATGGCACTCTTGAGATATCACGTTCACAAGAATAAGACGGACGCAAGGTCACAGTGACCTTGAATGCTGACTACAAAATTCTAATCAGTTTATTCTTGAGTCCATGTGGTGGTTTGTGCCAAATTTGAAGAAATGCCCTCAAGGACCTCTTGAGATATCACGTCCACAAGAATGAGACGGACACAAGGTCACAGTGATCTTGACCTCTGACCCCCAAATTCTAATCAGTTCATCACTGAGTCCAGGTGGATGTTTGTGCCAAATTTGAGGTAATTCCCTCGAGGTCCGCTTGTGATATCGCGTTTACGAGAATTGGATGGACGCAAAGTCACTGTGATCTTTACCTCTGACCACCAAATTCTAATCAGTTCATCACTGAGTCCAAGTGGACATTTGTGCCAAATCTGAAGAAATTCCACGTGGGCATTCTTGAGATGTCGCATTTATGAGAATGGGACAGACGGACCGACGGACAACCCAAAAACAAAATGCCTCCAGCCACGGCTATCACTAGTGTGGAGACAATTAAAACACTCAAGTACAAGCAAAATGAGAATCTATACACACACACACACACACACACACACACACACAGATGTGAACAATTAGTAAAACAGTAAGTTAAGTATATAACAGTAAATGTCAAGTGATAAGCTCAGGAGCTCCAGTGCTTAAAAGTCTTATGGCCTGTTTAAAGCCTGTGGGATGACGCTGTCCCTGAGCCTGGTGGTGCGATAGTCTAATGTCTGCCAGACGGCAGCAGGCGGAACAGTTTGTGACTGAGGTGGCTAAGGTCTCCGATAATCCTGATGGCCTTCTTCCTGCAGCGCTGGGTGTCGAGGTCCTCCATGGATGGCAGCTCCATAAGCAGTTTTCACCACCCTCTGTTTCCTCTGTGCCATGGAGCTACCATTCTTGCCCAGAAACTAAACTAATAAAATTAACAGTCTGCAGAAACATTAGTGGTTCTGTAAACATGCAGATGTTCAGCAGGAATGATTTTACCATGTTCACGTTCATGTTAGTTTCTCATGTTAGCAAGTTGGACAGCAACTAAGTACATTTACTCAAGCATACTCTACTTAAGTACAGTTATTAAGTTATTTAAATACTTAACTAAGTATTTCATTTTTTGCTGCTTTATGCTTCCACTCCACTACATTTTTGAAAAAAAAAACTTTTTACTTCACTACATTTGTTTAGGAGCTTTAGTTACTAGTTTTCAAGTATAAGAATAGTATAAGTATAAGATTATACAACCAAAACGTGACCAGTTTATACAGCAAAGCACTGCTTACATATTAATACATAAGTAATGCTGATCCAATAATACCATAATAAAACCTTAACTGTACCCACTGCATTGAGAGTAGTACTTTTGATTTGTTGCTTATATTTTCACTTAAATGCATTTTTGAATGCAGGAATTTTTACCTGTAATGAAGTACTTTTAAACCGTGGATTTACTGTAGACATATGCCGCACGTTTTAGTTGATAAAATGTTGTTTTTTTGTTTTGTTTTGTTTTGTTTTTGTTAAATTCAGTGCATAAGATACACATCTTACAACTTCAGAGAATGTAGGAATTTTGAACAATGATAAATATCTGTGAAAATGTTCTTTAAAAAAAAAACGTTCATTTTCATGTTTTTTTCTTTGTCAAAGCCACAGAGAGCCACTGGAGGGGCTCAAGTGTTGCATTTTTCTGCAGTACTACAGGCTGCCTACCCCTGACCTAACCTATATAACTTTAAGTTGAGTATGTAACTTAATGTTAAGCACATAACAGGACAATGCCCCACCATGTTTCTTTTTCTAAAGCTAACCTATGTAACTTTACTTTCTTAAACCTTACCTACCTAACTTAACAACACATTCTCACTCTGACCTTGTCACATATTGATGTTTTGGTCATGGACTTTCCACATCCGCATACGACGTGCAAGGTACCCTGGGTGTGTTGGTTGATGTTCTGGGACACTGTGTCAAGTTCTGCCTGTTACATACATTGTCTTCTTTCAAGATTTTTTTTCCTTCAACAACAAAAGCACATGGTTAGGTTTAGGGAAAAAAGAACAGGGTTTAGCTTTAGAATATTACGGGACGCGAACACCACTCTCTCGGGTGAAAGTCAGTTTTTGTTGGACCCATCCACCACCCCTACCGGCCACCCCATTTGGACTTTCACCGCCTTAACTTTTGTCCTTGTCCTGCTGCATTTCCCCCTGACACCACCGGGCACCTATAAACTATAACTGCAATCAGCCGCCTATCATGATGACATTAAAGGACGCCTTTTTCGTTGCTCTCTGACGCTGCAAGTCATTGCCCAAGCACCGGATTTCAACAACTTTGGAGTGAGACCAGGCTCAATTTAACGTTAAGTATGTAACTTTATATTACATACTTAACGGGACAACGTTAATATTTCGTTGGTAGTGACAGAATTCAAATACTGGTGCAAGTCTTCCTTCCTTAACATTAGTCTACCTAAACCAAGGAGATGGCAGTAGACTTTAGGAAGAGTCCGATTATCATCTCTCCTGTTTTTATCAGTGATGAGGCTGTTGAGGTTGTGAAGCAGTGTAAGTATCTTGGATGACAAGCTGACCTTTGAGCTTCAAGTGGACGTTGTGTGCACCTGAAGCTCATCAGCTCATGTATTCTCACCTCAAGCTCCGGTGTTTTAATGTTGACAGCACTTTGATGAAGGTGTTTTATCCCTGTTTTATTGAATCACTTCTCACCTTTTCTTTTATCTGCTGGTGTGGGGTACTTAACTTGAAGCACAGAAACAGGTTGCTGACCATTGCAAAGGTTTGCAGCAAAATTGCAGGCACAATCTTGAACGATTTGACTGATGTGTACATGATCAGAACACTAAGGAGGGCCCAGTCAGTCCTGGCTGATCCCAGTCACCCCTTATTCAGTCAATTCAGGTTGCTTTCATCTGGCCGCAGATATAAAATGCCAGCTTGCAGGACAAATAGGCAAAACGACTCATTTGTCTCTTCTTAAATAATCTCACCTGACCCTATCATTGTATTATTTCTTTGCAACTAACACAGTGTGAGGTCTTTTTTTGCATCTATTTATGTATTAATTGTATATTTATCTGTTTGTTTGTTTTTTATCTGCACAACAAATTGCCCCTCGGGGATAATAAAGATATCCTGTATCCTGTAAATGAGATTTAGGCCCCGGGCCACACTGCATGCGTGAGCAGCGCGTGATGGCTACCTCGCTGAACTGCTGTGGCTCGCATGTGCTCGTATGTGCTCACATATACAGTGTTGTGACTGTATGTGTGAACTGTAGGCTGCAGAGGTGCCTGCTGCTGTATCTACTGTATTTCCACAATTAAAAGCCAATGGAGCCATGCAATCCATTGCATTGCCAACAACACAGTACTGCAAATATTTTATAATTAAAAGCCTCCTGTTAACAAATCACGGATACTGTCCACAGAAATGTTGTAGGAGTGCTTTTATTTTTATACGGAAACAGGAAAAGTTGAGCAAAACAGATATATGTATATTTCTTTATGTCTGTGAGTGATCAAGACATTAGTCAGAGGTAGTAATCTCTAGATGTGGTGTACCTGAGCAGCTCTGCTCACGCGGGCATGTGGCTGCTCTAACCTGTTAACACAGGCGCTGGGAAAAACTCAACAGGTTCTGCGATACATACACAGTGCTCACGCATGCAGTGTGACCCGGGCCTTACTCAGGGTCGGGGAGGACAGAGGGCTGTTGTCAGAGAATGACGCAGCAAGCGAACACGCCATCTGCGGACAGTTTACCGACTTGGCAAACAGACTTTGCTACAAACTGATTGGCTGTAAAAACAGGTGACATGCCTTATGTTTTACAACCAGCTACTGGCAACTTGACAAGCTGAGTCACAGGTGACACCATCAGCCTACTTGAGTCGAGTTGAGAACAACCGTTTCACACCGCTGCAACTTTTGTCTACAGTGTTCTAAAATGGTTTTGTCTCGTCGCAAATCTTTGGTCTGAACTGGGCTTTAGATATAATATGAACTGTTTTATGAGGGTATGTTGACTGGATTAAGGCTTATGAGTTATAGAACTTACATTTACCCTCACTTTCCAAATTTTGAAATAGGCTAAATTTAAACATATGTATTCTGTTGTACATACAAGGAGTTAGATAGTTACCAACATGTCCAAGTCGCTTTGTAAGTTCACTTCTAACATTTACAGTATTCTCACCATGTTTTATGAGAACTCAACAAAGCATCCGTGTGTAACATTACTTAATTTTTAGCATGTATGAACAAGAGTGTGGAGCAAGTTTAGGTCTTAAGTGTTTCCCTCCGTCATGACATTCCTCATCGGCTTACCCTCTGACCATGTCATGTGTCTTACTGCCCGGCCTTCAGTTCTTTGATTTGGAGGGGTTGGGGCAGGAGAGCCACTAAATCCTAAGATACAGCATTCATGACTTTATAACTTGTGTACTTTATGTCCAGTACATTTCTTACACACAACTTTAAAGTAAAAATCTTGGACTTGCTTATGCAGAGGTGTAGGAAGCGACCTTCCTCACAATACACAGCTGACTACCATTGAAAATCTCATCTATTACATTGTGTAGGGTGCTTATTATTATTCATAGGCTTCACAAATGGACAAAAAAATCCGCCCCTCAACACATAAGCACATGCACACATGCATGAATGCACACATACACTTACTGATGAGATCCATGATCTTTGCTAGTCCGTGTGTGAATGTGGGAGACAAATGGCAATCATTTCAATTGTCTCTGTTGGTGACTAATAAGGGTTTGAGGAACCAGTCAGTTGTATGCCTGAAACATGCAATTTATGCTTAAATAGAGGTTGGAATTAGTTCACAGCTAATACTAGAGTTTTACCAGAGAGAGAAGGAAAAAAAAATCAATCTTGGACTTGTTCTTTGCTATTACAGATACTGATGAGTGCGTGCTCCTGTTTTCAGACCGAATAAATCATCCCCTCCCTGTGATTTGAATGTGTAAACTTATGTTGTTGTCTGTTGAACATTTTGTTGAACATTTACATTTATATACCATACATCACTGATCGCATTGTTTATGACAAATAGCTGCCATGGCTGTAGAAATCACTGAAGCAAGAGAAAGAAAAACAATTCGGATGGAAAGCTTATGGCGTGCTGCCATATTAAAATTGTAATTCTGGGATGGCAACTTCTCTAAATGATGACACGCGTCCGTATGATTACTTTCTCACTCTGCGATTCAAGCAGAAAATTAAATCTCGGATGAAATGTATGGCATCTCAATATTGAACTACGAGTCTCTTGTGGCAACAGATTTGACAACCGCCGTTCTTTCCTGCGTCATTTCGTCAAAGTTGGATTTTTCAGTGGAATTTCTTTTCACCCTGAGTAGCTGTTGATAATACAGGTATCAAAAGAAACGCCATTTCCCCAGTGGTGTTGTGGTTTTCTAGGTGTGGAGGAATAAATAATCTTTTATTGTGAAGCTGGTAAAACATGTAGCAAGATATGGGGTAAACCCACTTTTAAGGCTCATTCAAAGGAAAAATCCCTTTTGTATGCTGCACTATTAGATCTTAAATCCAGCGCTCCCTGGGAGTTATTTTCAGAAATGAGAACTTGTAGTTTAGCTTTTTGTTGTACCCATCCTTTAATGTATTGAGAAAAGCTGTTCATGCAGCAATCAAAACTAGGACATGAGACATTTTTGTCATAATAAACTATGATGACAGGATGCAAAACCTAAAGGCAAATACTCGCTACTAGCTGTCAGCAGTCCCACGTAGTAAAAATTAAAATTATCACACTTATGCAACCCTGTTGAAAGTGAGAAATTCCTTGTATCCATCATGCATGGTTTATTTTAAATTCACAAGCTACTTTGGATGTGGTTGTTCAAAGGAGATAAACACATGAAGCCCTCAAAGCTTGAGCAACAAGATGTCATTCTTATTAAGTTGCAATGAATTCTGGTCTACTGTAGCAACTGTTGATGTAAGAATCAGCCCGCCTGCCTCCTCTATTCTCCCTGTATGATTGATGAATTGTTGGAGCGGGATGACAGCTCCAGAATGAAAGAAGTCCCGGCTGTTTGATTGTAAGGAACTTAGTCTACAGCCTGATGTTTATAACGATGTAGATCACAGACAGAAAATCTGCTTTCCAACTTCAAAATAGCAGTGCTTAAATGTTAACGTGTGGTTATGTGATTTATGCGATGGGAAGTCGTCTGAAGGAGTATTATACCAAACAACAAAATAAACTCAGAAACAGAAGGTCAAGTATATCACCTACAGCTCCAACAATGACAATGATGGCTGGACAGTTTAAAGGAACAGTTCACCCCAAGATCAAAAATACATATTTTAACTCTTACCCATAGCACAATTTATCAGTCTAGATAGTTTTGGTTAGAGTTAGAGTTGCAGAGTGTTGGAGATATCGGCCGTAGAGATGTCTACCTTCTCTCGACTAATTTGGTCTGCTGTGGGTTGAGCTTGTTTGCTGACAATACCTATTTGTTGGAAATAAGAGCAATGAGACTGAAATGTTCCGTAAAACCAAAACACTTAGCTTAAAAAGGCAACAAAGGTAAGTAGACCTGTAAAATTTGGTGCTATTTCTATGTTAATTCACATTAAACATTATTATTTCATTAATTATTAATATTTAAGTAGAGTAACAGTATTTGGTGTTGGAGGCCAACACGCTTCCACTGGCAGTGTCTCCACACATCGACATGGAACCAGCCAACAGAAATCAGGAATGTGGAAGCAGAGCTCTTGGTCGAGGACAGAAGGCTGAGTGGTTTACCAGGGAGCAGGTGAAGCCGGAGAGGTCAGCAACGAGGAAGCAGTCCAGAAACACATGCTGGAATGTCTTGCATAGGAATGACAAAAACAATCTGGCAACAAGAGTCTGGGAAGCTGCAGCAGTTGGCTTGATGAGGTGGGTGTGGTGGACCAGCAGGAGCGGGAGATGTGCGGACAGGTGATAGGCTGGCAGGTAGATGTGGTGGAGAGGCAGGCTGAGTGGAAATTTACTGAGAGAATGGCATGAATGGAAGGTCGGAGGTGCACAGTGTGACACCGAGTGTGAAGTGGTCGAGATGAAAGTCAGTACTTTTAAATGTGAGGCCATGGTTCTCGGCTGGAAAATGGTGGATTGCCCCCTCTGGGTTAGAGGAGAGTTACTGCTCCAAGCGAAGAAGTTTAAGTATCTCTGGGTTAGTGAGTGAGGGCAAAATGGAGCAAGAGTAGGATTGGTGGTTTGGTGCGGCCGGCATAGTGAAGTGCTAAGCTGAAAGGCAAAGCTCTTGATTTACTGGTCCATCCACGTTCTGACCCTTACCGATGGTCATGAGCTTTGGGTAGCAAAGAATGAAGAATGAGATAGCAGATACAAAAGGCAGAAATTACTTTCCTCCCTAAGGTGGCTGGGCTCAGCCTAAGAGGTAGGGTAAGGAACTCGGGCATCCAGAGAAAGCTCAGAGTAGAGCTGCTGCTCCTTCACATAAAAAGGGGTCAGTTGAGGTGGTTCGAGCATCTGATCAGAATGCCTCTCATCAAATAATGGACATAGCTTCTGTGATATCACCCACTAGCTTGTGGACTCCCATTTTGAAACCTCAAATTTGGAGCTTAGGCTGTCGTCATCTTGGTTTTTTTGGAGCCAGAAGTGACCACATTTGGACGAGAGGTTAGAGCTGGGGATAAGCAGTGAGGGGTGGATCTGACTCATAGACTGTAGTGACGCCTCACAGACAGACTGTCACTCAACTGGCCCCACCCTTAAATATACAAAAATCTGAGCCTTGATACAATGTAAAGAGGTGAATTATATAAAAACATCTTCCCCTGTACAGTTGTCATGAAGAAATTAGCTCTAGAGACCAAAACTGTTTTTGTAAACATGTTTATTTCTGCTGTAAAGTTGAGCATTTGAACATGGGGGTCTGTGGGGATTGACTCGCTTCTGGAGCTGGCCTCAAGCGGCCACTAAGGACCTGTAGCTTTTGGCTCCTCCGCACTTCAGTTTTCAGCCCCGGAGGTTGCCCCTTGATGCCTCCTGGGTGTCTCCCGTCAAGTGGTTTTACGGGGATTTCCAGCTAGTAGGAGGCCTCGGGGCAGACCCACAACACACTGGAGGGATTATATATCTCATCTGACCTGGGAACGCCTCGGGATCCCTCAGGAGGAGTGGGAAAGCGGTGCTGGGGAGAGGGGTGTCTGGAATACCATGTTCAGCCTGCTGCCTGCGTGACCTTGCCCCAGATAAGTGGATGAAAATGGATGGATACAGTATTTGAATCCACCTTTTACCTGTGGAACTGTTAGATTTGTTTTGGTTCCAGTCACTGTTTGATTTTCATTTCCTACCCAACTACATATTATTAATGCTATGTTACCCACAGTGTCCACTCTAGTTCATTTTTCCCACTATGAATTATTAATGGGATGTAAACAGTACTTTCATAGCATCTGTTGACGTTATTTAAACATTTAAAAAGACGCATACACTCTCACTTATACACAAGTGGACTGGAAAATATTGCCACACTGAAGGCAAGGTTGGGTAGACTTGCTGGAGGGTGAAAGCTGCTGTTGAATCTGGTCTCAGTTCAGAGAAGTGGTCTCAGATCCTGCTTAAAATTTTGGTTTGAGTTTTGCCAAGTCCACCACAGTCCCTCCTGGCATCTGCATTTATTTTCTTAATGACTCCACACACCTCATGTCATTACGTTAAGTATGAATCATGGAAGTTGGCGAGGTGATGTTGTGGTTTCCAGGTGTCACTTCTGGTCCTCTGTAAATTGGAGGAAAGAAAACAGAGACGGTGAAATAACATCATCACTAATGAGAACCAAACTTTTTATAGTCTGCTGCCTGCAAAGATGACCCCCTACCAAACAGTGGGCCAAAAATTGAAAATGACATGACACCAATGCATGTTTATTTTGCTTGGTGATTTAAATAGGGCTTTATTTTCTCTGTTCTTTGTCTTTATTTAAGCCTGGGACTGTAGTAGGGCTGAACCCTAATAGTCAACCAAACGTTGGTCAACCAGAAAGGTCATTAGTCGGCAAGATTTCAATGTTAACAATGCTACTGATACTATTCTTTCTCAGACCTTGAACTCAAACCATTGCATAGCACGCCCAAAATATGTTATTTCATAATTACATTAATATTGTAAATATGCAAGCACCGAGTCGACTAATGGCCCAAAATGATGACTATTTGTCGACTAGGAAAATTTTTAGTCAAGGGTAGCCCTAGACCGTAGTTTAAATCATGGTGAGCAGTGTCAAACCAATGGGAGTAATGACTTAAAGATCTTTAGAGGAGTAAAAACATACACTAATTTTTATTCTCAGTTTATAATGATAATTCCAGCTGAAAGTCACAGTTTAATCTCCACTTCTTCCCATAATATCATCATCACAATTCAGAGCTATTATCCATGTATGTTAATGGTATTTAGACTGGCAGCTCTAAATGAGTTTGAGATTTTTATTAAACTAATATTACTAATATTGTCTGCTCAATGTACCCTGGGAATCCACTTTCAGCCAATTTGCTGATGTAAAATAGGCCATGCAGTCATCACCCAGCTGTTTGATGCTTCTCTCTCTCCTTCTCTCTCCGTCTCTGTCTTTCTCTCTCTCTCCAGTCCAAATATAACCTCGCCCCAATCTGATTTAACCACAGTGGTCTCATCCCCGGGGCAAAATGGACTCATTTGTGCGGAGAGAGGAAAAAGAGAGAGACGAGAAAGAGGCAAGAAGTGGGAGAATAGAAAGTCCAGCAGAGAAGAAAAGAGGGGGTCTAGAGGGTGGAGGGGTATGAAGGATGGTAGTGAATAGAAAGTGTGATGAAGAGAGGAGGGGGAAAAAAAAGACGAGATGTGCTCAGTGAATGAGGTCACTAATTGGGTTGAGACTTGTAGCTCCCCTGCAATCCATTCCCCTCGTTCCTGACAGAAATCAAATTATTTTGAATTTCTTTTGTAAGAGCAAGAAAAATATGTTAATTTCCAGCTGCAAGAGGCTGAAATAAGGAGGGAGAAAATAACAAGTGGCCAGTATGAAGACAGTTAATAATACTTTAGCCAATGTTGTGTAATACTCTGATATTTTGACTGCTTTTCCTTTGTTGTTCAAATCTTTATTCATCTCGTTTATTCAAGAAAGAAAAGATTAGAAAAGAGATAAGATGACACATAACCTCTAGTGATTGCTGGAGCCATGCTAACTAGAGGTGCTGTTACTGGACTTCCTCTTTAGAGGAGAAGATAAAGATATAGAAACAATGTCTGTTTTCTTAAAAGGAATAAAGAAATCAGAAGACAACACAGTTAAATGGTCTTCAATCTGTCCATATAGACTCAGTTATAAGAATAAGATATATACAGTAATGCTTTAATTCAATTATTTACTTATATTTAGAATATAATTAGAGCCCAGACTTGACATAAAAACAGCACAGAATACGTGGCATTGTTTCTTTATGTTTTAAATCAATGTATAATATAAACATTTATTGTTATGGTGCAGAAACGGGCCATTTTTCAGAATCGTATGGTATCCATTCATTGATGCCTCTCTAATAAGTTGGAGGTTCTTAATTGCAGCTAACTCTGTACTCTTTTTTCTCTTTTTACACTTGATTTTAAAATATTCTGAATTAAGAAAGGTAAGTAGTAGTGGCAGAAGAAATACTGAATATAAGCAGCATTTAATTCATTTTTATACCATTACTTCTACTTCTAGTAAAAATTGCCACCTATGATAATACTGAGAGTCTATTTAAATGCCCAATATTGGTCTACATACTGCATAAAAATAATGAACTTATGAAGCTTTTTCTTTAAAGATTATGTTTTAGGCATGTCTACAGTTTTACTTGTTTTATTGACAGTGAAGGATATAGTCTGGAAAGGCAGGCGAGAAAGAGAGCGAATAACATACAGCAAAAGACCCAGGCAAGACTCATACCTGGGTCACTACGGTAAGGTCTCAGCCACAGCGGTATGTTCCCTACTTGGTAATGTACCAGGGCACCTCTGCTCATGGAGCATTATTGATTTTTTTCCTTTATGGCCACTCGGGGGCAGCACAACAAGCTGTAAACAAAAAAAAAGGGACATAGTGTCACTCATAGATAATATGAGATAGATAGATCCCCCTCCCAAAGATGTTCAAGATATTCAGTCCACTGGAATTGCTCACCTGGTCCAAACTGCACCTGGGTTTACTTCCAGTTAATGCAGCCCACTGAATATGAACAGTAGTGTGTCTCCTGCTGGTCCTGCCAGCAAGTTCCTGTATACAATACCTGCACACTACCTTGCTAAATTGTTATCCTTGTGGCTGATAGATGCTGACAGTCGCCATTGCTGAGCAGTGGTGTTCTCAAGGTGTATTTCACTGCTGGAAGGATGGTCTGTTCATGACACTATACTTCAGTCAGGACCACTTTAGTCAAAGGAAACTTTATTTCCATTTGCAGTATTATATTTGGCGGTATGGCTCTGTACTGGGGCCTCTCTGCCTTTACTCGAGCTTACGCAGAAAGCCTTTTCCACAGGCCTATGTGGAAAGCCTAAGGCAGAGAGAACACATCTCTCTGCCCTTCCATGTGCAAACGAGGAAAGCCTGAGGAAAATTCTTAGTGCACCTTTAAGGATATTAGGAATATTTACAACTGTATCACCAGCATCAAACCACAAATATCTGTCTTATCTTCCTAAATCTCATATCTATTAACACCAAGTCATATAGGCACAACTCTTTGCAGTTGGAGGAGGAAGGATGGGAACTATACCATTGATCCTCGTTGAGCCATGATAACGTGATTCAGGCAGACATGGAGGAGGAGGGTGAAGTTGTAAGTACAGAAACCTGTATCACTTGATACCGTTGTTCTTAGGAACCCTTAAAGGTTTAGTGTGTAGGATTTACGGATATCTAGCAGTGAGGTTGCAGATTGCAACCAATGGAAATTTCCCGTGTGCCATGCATGTCAGAGAACTACGGTGGCCGATGTGATAATGTGAATGGCCCTATCTAGAGCCAGAGTGTGGTTTGTCCACACTAGGCTACTGCAGAAACATGGTGGTGCAACATGGCAGAGTCCTTGGGCGATGGCCCACTCCGTATGTTGATACAAATGGCTCATTCTAAGTTCCCAATAAAAAGAAGAAAATAATCAAATGTGATGAAATACCTTACGGTTATTTCAAACCATTTCTTGATTTATAGAACAATCACTGCACCAGCATTTAACATTGTCTCCCAGAAATAAAGTTTGTATGTTACTGAAAGGCTTTCTTAATGACGTTGTTGTGGTAACATAATCGCTGCCGGGATTATGTTCAGAGACAACATTTCTTTCAAGCCATGAAACACTAAATTCAGGTACTGCGCATGTTTCGGGAGGAGGTGGGTGGTGAGGATGGCAGGGGTACAAAGTGCAATACCTTGAGACCTGAACCTATTTTCATGTCCAGACTCCTGTCTTAGGTTTAGGCTATCACGTATCAATTCAAGGAGGACCCAAACGCAGACTAACAGGAACGTTGAATTTGAACAAAAAGCAAGCTTTAATGCAGCTGATAGAAATCATCCGGTATAGGCAGGTAACTCAAAGTCCAAATACAAGCAGAACCAAAACTAAACTGCAAACCAACCTGGATAATACCATGAATTCAAATCCAAACAGAACACCAGGCGGGAAACAGAGCAGGGAATGGCACCAGGAACACAGGGGTGAACACAGGACAAATACGGGATGAATACAGACGAACTGACAAGGAACAAAGGGAAACATAAGTATATATACACAGAAAACTAATCGCAAGAGTGAGACACAGCTGGAGTAGGAGGACATGGGCAAAAGGAGGGAAATGGAGATTGGCTAACAACAAGGGTGTGGAGGGAAACATGAGGGTGGAGCACAAGACTAATACAGAACAGGTGTGAAGGGAAGACTCTGGGAACAGGGAAGAACTAACAGGTGTGACAGAAAACAGGCGGGAAAATGCACACAAAGACAGGAAGTAAAACCAGACATGACACATAAGGAGAGAATCTACAAAATAAAACAGGAAGCAGATTAAACATGAATGAATAATATGAAAGAAGAGTATAAACAAAAACCCAGGATCGTGACATAGGCAATAAATGCACTTTGGTTATGGTTAAGTAAAGATCATGATTTTGGTCAAATGATCATAGAAAAAAAATAAAAACATAATGCTGTAGGTGCTAGAAGTGGATACTTAATTGCAAGATTGCCTATTTTGGCTTAAACCAACTTAAATTAATTGTGTCAGTGAACATTTTACTGATATGTTCAATTACAACATTTCTGCAACTTCTCAGACAGATTAATTAGCCAAATTTTCTTATTATGTCAATAGAAAAATGTAATTTGCTCAGCATTACATTTCCCTCAAAAACATCTGCTGATTCACATTAGTTGTATAGAAATGTAACTTCTAGGAGACAGGGCTGTGTGATATATACTGTTACCATGATATAAAATGACATATACTATGACAGAGGACTCTGGCCATGTCACCCACCCCTATATGTTTGACAGAAATATAATGAGATTTTTGTTTATTCCACTACAATAAAAGACCTTTGTATCCCAAACAATAGGTTCCAGAAGTCATCCAGGTTGCAGGAAGTGAACGTTTTGAACAGGTGTCTCTCCGGGGAAGAGGTGTGAAAACTGCAGCTCTCCAAAGCTGCTGAGTGTAAACAGCAGGTTGCAGTTGAGAGGTCCTTGACAATCAAACAAGAGTGTTGTGGAACACCGAGTCCTGCCTGGGCTTCAGGGAGATCTTCTCTCTATTTTCCTGTCATTTCTAAAATGTACTCTATCCCAAATCTTGTCCCGAGGCTAGTTCTGAATCATTTTACATTTGTAGGCCCTGACAGCGAGCAAGCACATCTGTAACAGTGGAACATATTCACAGTGAAAACCTAAGATGTGAATTTACTTTAAGTTAAAAGGCTGGATAATCCATTTCTGCGGTGGTGTGAATCAAACATTCATTTCACTTAAGCCTAGTCTCCTGGAATTTTGTAAAATTAATATGATGTCTTCAAATCAACCTAACGCAGCACATTTATCAATTTTTTCCGCCAGAAAATAGGTAAATGTACATCCCTTGAACCAACCAGAAACCAATATTATATATATTGGGGCCTGTTGGCAGAGTGCAATTTTAAAAATTGCAACTTAAACACAACATCTAAATGCCTACTGAGCAGGTTCATCCCTGAGCCTTGAGTTACTGAAGCACTGCAGTGTCGCCTGAAGAAAATGTTTGCATCGTACATTTCTGCAGCCACTAATATGTTAGTATCATATCAATGTTTCTAAAGTGACATAATATTTAAGGTTAACTTTTGTCAATGAGAGTTTGAGGGGATGGTGGATGCCATGTCACCCTGGTGAAACACCTGCCAAGCTGCAAACCACTGCAGTAGTTGTCTTTCGGCAACCCTTGGCAGCATTTACACCTGTGTCTGTTGCACCGAACATGGGAATTTTAGTGGCACATTGCAGCATTTCCCAGCAGCATTTGAGCCACTGAACTTAGCTGTTTTTCACTGACACATCGTGGCATTTCCCAAACATGGCTAATATACAGTTGGTAACATTTATGACAATAACTGTGTCATATTTGCTGAGACTGTCACTGTATTGTGAAAGAAGAAAATGAGACGGTCTCTGAAAATCATGTCCCTTCTCCTCTTCTTCTGCCTCTGATGCCATTTGCTTGAATAAGACCGTGGTGCAGTCTCTAAGGGGTCGTACACATGCTGCGTCTTTAACTGCCTGGAAAATGCGAGGTCGGGTGCTGGGTGCTACTTTTGTGGCCTTTTTGTTCCAGAGTGCAGAGCTGATCTTCTTCCAGGCGTTGTTTATAAGTGTGAAGGCCTATCGTCTGACAGATATAAACCTCTGGCAGCTCTACATAATCATGAGCAACTTCTCCATGTTTAACACAGACTGATATTTATGGAAGAAGGGAAAGATATCTGTCAGCTGTGATTGGTTGGCCCTCATCACATGACGTGGTTTGCGCTGCTGCATTCCCAAAGTTGCACTTAGTTTATCTCAGGGTGCAGCTATTGCGCCCTGAAAAATAGGCAGTTAGGAACATGTGTGCACCGCGGTGGCGTCACTCTGGTGTTTAAGCATTCATATTTGATCAGTGCTGCCTAGTTTGCGGGCTGTGAGTGACAGATGAGACTCATCTAGTCTGATTGGTTGGTTTCGTTCACAAGCAGTAAGCCCATTAGAAGTGCTACAAGGCAGTAGTGTAGGCAGAGGAGTATGATTGTTTTGTTTGATTGAGTTGTTTCCAAAATGTACAATGCACATATTATTTCTGGCGACTGGGCTGAGCACTGTCATGAGTTCAAATTGATTGATATTTGGCGATATGTTAAAAAAGGTGAATTGAATTGCTTTGTAAACTATTTTAGAAAGTGTCAAAGAGGGATTTAATCACATGCAGAACAGAGAATGTTATTTTCTAAATTAAAATATTCATGTGATAATTTTTCTGTAGGTACAACCACACGTATGCTGAAACAAAGAATTAGTGAGCACAAGAGCTCAATCAGACGCAGTGATGTGAACTCCTGTTGTCATTTCAATGAATTTGCACACCATATCTGCTCTCTACACTGAATTGCCAAGAGGGGGAGATATGGAAAGAAAGATATGCCGAAGGGAGCTTTATAGGATTGACACTTCAGATACACTTCAGCCTACGGGCCTCACCGAGGAATCTGATATGAGTGTTACGCTGTAATCCAAGATGTTTCTTTTCTCTATGCCTACTGTAGACTTTAGGGTCTATGGTTTGTGATGGTTATTGTCTGATGCCCCTCCATATATCCCTTTGGTGTATTTTTGTTTTGAGATATTCGTTTCATAGATCTGGGGATCTCTGATTAATGATGGGTTTCGCCTGATCCCTCTCAAAGCCCCATTTACTATGTGATGAAACTGTCTGGTACTGTTAAAAAGTGCTTCCTAATTGTATATCCTGTATTTTATAACATATGGCTTCCATTTGTGTACCTCATGGTACTCTATTCAGTTTAAAAGCTACTGTTCCCAGGAAGTGGAGCTTCTACAACCAGGGTGGTGCACAGGTGTGTTCTGTACTGCCAATGATTAGAAAAGGAGTGATTATTTTTACATACCTGTCCATTGCTGTAACATAAATGCTCTGATGAGGGTCTGACGGACCAAAAGCTCAGAATAAAGTGAGACACTGCATCGATCTAAGTGTGTGGAAATCTTTTCCATCAGTTTGTGACTCCTTAAATCAAAGCAACCTCGACTTGTGACTCATCATCACTGGCTGCATAAGTCAGTAGGTCCTGACTAGGGCAATTTAAGAGTGTTATTTTTCCTGTTATGTAATAAAATCCACAGGAGAATTAAAAGAGCTTTCAGCTAATCTGCCCTTGGATGCTGTTAAATGAAGATGACTTGCAATGATTGAATCTTATCTTTAAATACTTTCTCTAACCTCTGACCTCAATTAATATTGTTACTATCTTGTTGTGGTTGTTTACTTCTTATTAATCCTTCCTTGATAAAATAATTTTGTGACTCATAGATGTTTTAATCTACTTCCCTATCCCTTTGAGGCTTCAAAATGGGAGACCACAGACCAAAGGGTGATGTCATGTTGCTACGTCCATTATTTTTATACAGTCTATGGGTAACACCACCTAATTTAAGAATTCAAATATATTATTTCCATGGACTAGAAAAGCTTAGTCAATATTTGTGAACATGAGCTATTCTCTCTCAAAGCCAGAAACCAGAGGAGTAAAGCGGGATTTATACTTCAGCGTCAAATGGATGCTGTACCTATACAGCATAGACTCTGCGTTGAAGTAGAGCCTACGCTGCACCCTACGTGGTAGCCTGACGTGCACCTCCCCAGAAATGTAACTGCACTTCACAGCGACGCAGATCTTCTGTCTATTTTTGTAAGCTGAAACCATTTCCCCCAGTGGAAACAAAGCTATTATTTACTTTAATTTCACAGATAAGAAACAATAAATTATGAAGACAATAAAGCCTCCATAAAAAGCATTTTTAGTCTTGTGTGTGATTTATCCTGGCTTCGTATGAGTAGAGTAAATCCACGCTCATCGCTAGGCTAATTTGTACAATGTAAAATGCCATAGGCTTGTGCTAATAACGTTAGCATGTTACATTATATTTGTTTGGAAAACGTGTTCAGTATAAGACAGTTGTTTTTTTGGTGATCCTTGTGAGTTGTAACGGAGCTGAATTTTGTACCGTTACCTTTGTTAAATGTTGCTGTTGTCCCTGGCTTCATATGAGGACAGGAAAAGTCCACTAGCCGCTAGGCTAATTTATACAATGTAAAATGCCATAGGCTTGAGCTAATAATGTTAGCATGTTGTATTTGTGGGGAAAATATGTCCAGATAAAGACAAGTACTTTATCTGTGAATGCTGCGAGTTATAGTGAAGCTGATTTGTGTACTTGTGTTTGAAATTGTCTCTATTAAGCCATGTTTAATGTGTGTTTTGAATCAGCTAAACTTTAAAGCACTTAACAGAGACCCCACCACAGACTAGTATCACGGCACAAGTATACATGCTCACAATGGCGTAGGTCGTACGCATTGGCTATGGTGTACTCTCTGCATAGAGCTGGCACACAAGTATAAATCCTGTTTAAGTCTCAAACTTGTGATGTCATAGGGTATAAAGTCTGGAGCTGCTCAATAGACCGTAAATGAGAGACTGATTTTTTGGCCCCACAAAATTTTTGTTTCCTTTTTTATAGCCAAATTATCTTTATTCTATTGTAGTGCTCTCAGCTCTGAAACAGAAAATTTACCCACATACTCGGAACATTACCCTGGGTGCTCTCAGAGTCAACTAGAATATCTTTCACAATTCATTGTCAGTGGAGGAGCTCCAGGCGTTATACTTGATGACATCAAAAATTTCAATTTTTGCACTCTCTTTAAAATTCTAAGACAGTTCTAATTTTGGACTGTGTTAGACCACAGGATTAACATGTATGAAATTTGAAAATGGGCGTAGATCCCATTAAAGATGATACATTGGGTTTGCTTTTACATATAACTGATAAGCTTTAAGGCATATTCTTTTTATAATTGACCATGCTTCTCTTTGGTGAGATTTTTCGCCTCCTCAGCCAGTCTTTTCCTCGAATGTAAAGGAAAAAAAAACCCTGATTAGAAAGTCATTGAAAGATTTAGGTGGAATAAATCCTCCCACTTCTGTGCAAAGTGAAGTGCCGTTCTCATCAGTTTTATCGAGCTCCACTCTGCGGGATGACAACTGCACATACAGGGTGGAAAACCAGCGCTGACAATGGAATGAAAATGACAATGAGAGAACAAAGGAGAATGGCAAGAATAATTTTCCTTGAAACAGTGACTGAAGCAGTGTGACTGCCACTTCGCATAGAGAGTAGATTAGGCAAGCTTCCCTCAGCGGTCTGCACAGCTAGCCGCGAGCAGATCTCTTCAGCACGGTGGGCTGCTTCTATATATGCTCTGATTCAACGGCTTTCTCATGTGACTGCTTCACAAGTTTGTGTTTGTGTGTGTGTGAATGTGTGTGTGTGTGTGTGTCCCCTAAGGCTCCAGTTGTTCCCCTCCATCTTACATGTTGTATGTAAGATCTCAGAATTCGCTGTGCTTCCTATAGCTGTCATATTGAAGCATGTGCAAATCCTTTATCCCATAAAGTATATGCCTATAACATGAGTGTGTCTTTATGCGTGTTTCAGTGTATGCATGCATGTGTGACACCAGCAGGAAGCCACACACTCAGCAACTCAGCACCTGCAGCATCTGCCACCTACCTGCTGTGCGCACAGCTCGGCTGCCGGTAATTCATCATCACAGCCTACGTTCTGCCATCACATCCAATTATTAGGCGATTAGCAGACACACACACTCACAACTAACAATGCAGCATCACTTCCCATTACCGCCCCACGCATCACGCCCGTAAGACTGGGTTGTGAAATGACAGGGAGGTAGTTCAGGGGAGGAACACTTTTTGTGTTTGCGTCTGCCAGTCTCACTAAACCCTAGCAAGGAGGAGATTCATGCTGAAAGTTCAGATTTTCCCAGTAACCTTTATGAACTGTTAAATACAGACAAGTCCAAATGAAATCACATTTAGTCACAGTCAAAATATCAGAAATGCTCCTTTTCATCTGAGCAGCTGGAAGGGTGTGTTGGCTGAGCTCTGGCATTGGCAGGGGAATGAAGGAAAACAGTAAACAAACTTGAGCTGTAGCTGACACGCCATGGGTGGACAGTGTGTCCAGCATGTAAACACACCAAAGTGATATTTTCAAGTTTACATGCTGTATAATGTTCTCCTGCTGACCTGCGAATCAGACACCTGGCCTGGAGACTGAGATTGCCATCTCAGAAATATGCCTGCTTTCAAAGAAGAACTTACGTTAATTTGAAAATGTTGCAATTTGCTATATATATCACTGAAAAGACAAACTCCACCTCCATCACCATTCTGGTATGTGTGTGCACGTGTCCATCCTTCCCTCCATTTTCATCTGCTTATCTGGGGCCGGGTCGTGGGGGCAGCAGGGCAAGCGAAGCACCCCAGACGTCCCTCTCCCTCTGGAAAGAAAATGGGCTGAAAAATTGGCCATATATTGTATTGTCCATGTGTTCCATATTGGCCCCATGCCAATTACCCACATTGGTGGGTTTGCCTAAGTGGATCCCACATGGGTCATGCCGGGGCTACCTGAGTACAAAAGTGGGTATGGGTCCAAAATTATCTGGGGCCCACTTGGGTAAAGCCATCCATATGGGCAAATGTCATGGGGCCAATATGGAACCTGTGGACAGTCCCATATAGGGCCCATTTTTCAGCTCATTTACTTCCCACATCGGCCTCACTCAGGAATGTTGGCTGGTTTGAAGCCTAATAATATTACAGTTGTTATGAAGGGGTGAATTAACTATAGAGACCAAAATTATTGTTTGTACCAGGCTGTTAACATGTTTATTTCTGTTGTAAAGTTGGGCATTTTAACATGGGGGTTGACTCGCTCTGGAGCCAGTCTCAAGTGGGCATTAAAGGAACTGCAGGTTTTTGGCATTTCCACATTGGCTTCATTTTTCAGCTCCGGAGGTGGCTGCCTTGCCTTGACTTGTGTTTATGTATTTTTAAGTTACATAAGAAGAAAATTATGCAGGAATGCTAATCTTGTTGTTGATAAGAGTACGTGGCCCTTGTGTTTACTAGAAGGGTGCTATCCGGCTCAGTGTGACCGTCTGCGTTTGATAAATAATGACATTTATTTTTTCCAAAGATTTGACTGGCTGAATGGAAAAAAGTTCTCCATCTACATAGAGGGAGAACTATCATGTCTCCCAAAATTTCTCCCTTTTGGTCTCTGATTTCTTTCTCAAAGGAGAACACGGCACATGTGATTTACAGAAGAGATATGTATGCAAGAAACATGCAATTTAGTTTCAGTTGGACTTTAAAATGCCAAGTCCATAAAGGTCGATATACATGATTTTATCTGAGTGACCCATTGACAGCCAATCACAGCTTTGGCAACTGTAACTAGGCAGCACACTTTTGTCAAGATCTGTATTTCTCAACAGCGGTATCTGGGGTACTAATTAGAGAGATACTAGGTATACAATATGTTTGGAGGGTCATGTCTGTTTCTATTTATTGTCTTCACAAACCTAGCATTGCTTCCAAGGTCAAGGAACTCATCATTAGCTACCAACATTACTTTGTGGGAATACAAGTTACACTAGAAAAAGCCCAGCTCTGGACTGACTCATCGACTGTGTGGGACGCAGTGTACCACTGGTCCTGGATACTACTGTATCAATGTTTGTGCTTCTGTTTTGCTTATTATTAGATGTGGGGAAGTTTTATCTGAGATGACTATGCCAAAAACATTGCTTCATCCTCATTTTACAAGGTTGTAGTAAACATACAAGTCAAACAGAAACATTTAAGTCTCCCTCCACTCAAAAATGTGTTTTTCTTATGTGTATATCCCCTGAAATTTCTGACCTTGACTACACTGACTGAATCTGTGCAAAGTTGGTCACTAGAGAGGTGTTTTCACATTTCTCTACTGAAGGGGGCTATGTTGTCTGTGCACTTCCCTGAAATCTGAGATTCAAATGTACACCTGGCAAGCAAGATTAGGTACATCAAAAATTCAAAAGCCACTTGCTGTCTAATACAGGAACCGCATATTTACAGGAGACAGATTTCAACACAACACTGGCAAAGAAACCTGAAACCTCAAGCACAGAGCGACCTTGTCAGTACAGGGAGCAGAGTTAGCGTTAGCATGGTGAAAGTTTTGACCAAAAACATGGTAGAGCAGGGATACTCATCCCAAGTCATTGCATATTGCCGCTAAATCACTGGGTTTCAGATCTACATATAACGCGCTAGTTATCCTTCTGTGTCCACTGTTGACATTCCAGGAAATGCTACCAATGCCAGGACCTCAACAAAAGCACATGGTTAGGTTTAGAAAAAAATGTCTTGGTGTGGCATTTGGGAAGCAAACACCGGGATCCTGGATGAAAGTCCTAGGTTTGTAGGACCCATCCACCACCCCTCCCACCTGCCATATAGGGACATTCCAGCTCCTTATATTACCTTGTTACTGGCAGCATTTCAACCTGACGCCATCCAGCAGCATATCATACCACCGCAACAGGTGCTGTCCAGCTGACCGGTGGCCTATCACAACAACGTGAAAGGTTATGTCTAAATGCATGACATGCTGACACTGCCAGGCTACATATCATACTGTCATGACAGGTGGCGTTTGGCATCAGGTGTCTTGACAAAACCGCAGTATTCGAAATCTTTGGAATGAGAGGGGGCTGAATAATTAGCCCAGACCTCTGTTGGGAGTTCAGAGAAACAAGCTCTATACAAGCTCTACTTTTTGTTGAGTCTGGCACATTTTATACTCTCAAGTTCCAAAAATATTCCAAGTGTGAATCAATTTATTTTAATTGAGAATTTGATACTGGTTGGCACACCACCAGGCCCCCTATCGCGGGCCACAATTGGCTGTAAGTTGAGTATCACTGTGGTAGAGTGAGCAATTCTTGGTGTAGGCCAGACCCTGAAGCCTCCTTCCACTATTTACCAAAAACCCCATCATAACAGATATAATTGTATGTTTCACAATCATTAACACTGTGTCAGCCACTGCCAGTTAGCCTACAAGCTAAAAAACAACATAAAATATGCTAACTACGCTTACCATTCTGATATGTCTGCTAGTCACCAATGTTGGTGCGCAACAGACTCCTCATCTTAGTCTGGATCTGGAGGCTCAAACATGTATGGCTGAATCTCTCATGTTTCTTCTAACGCTTCTGGTAGCCATCTTGATGTACACTGCGCTTTCACCCATCAAGGGAAAGAAAAAAGTAAAAGCAAAACTGAACGCAAGCAGCGATGGTGGGTGGAGCATAGGCTAGATCCAGAATTTCTCAATGAGAGAGATTGAGTAGACATGCCCCTAGCCCCTTTTCCGAGTTTAATTTTAACCATCGTGGGGAAACCATGTTAAACAAACTATTAGTATAACTATCTTAAAACTTTAAAAACTCCAGTTTGAAGCAAAGTTTTCATCCAACTCACAGAGCTAATGTGAATTAGCTTGTTACACTAACTACAGCTGGTCAAACCTGGCAGTGACAGTTATCATTTCTGCAAAACTGACAGTTGTCGGCAAAAAATTAAAGGCCGCTTTTGTCTACTTCTGTCTGAAATGAAGAAACTATTGTTTTGAAATGACTACAAATTTGAAGTGTTAGATGTCTGCAGACTTACAGACACGTTCACTTGAATCTAGACATCACTAAGTGTGAAATAAAAAAAGCTAAAGAGCCATCTGACAAATTAAAGCCACCCTAACAGTGTTCCTTTCTTCATTTTAGTTTCACTGCTGCACTAACTGAACTCATATTAAACAAAGTGGAAAGCCCACCACATCTCCGGCCCTGAGCACACTCATCCCCAGTTTATGCTCAAGGACCTCTGCTGCATCAGCCAGCGCTGTTCATGTTGCTATTCCCAAGAATCACTCAGCCATTCAAATGGCTCTTTTTTATGCTGCCGGCTTGCACAGACACATGGTAAAAAAAGAAATCATCTACGTGTGCACTCCTATACATGATTGTGCAATTATGTTTATGTGTCTGCATTCAAATTGAAAACTTTCCCATTGGCACAGAAGCAGAGTCCTGTTGTCTTTATGTTTTTTCATGTATTCCTTGGTATTTCAGGTTTTATTTGGACTTCAGTTAAGGCCGCTCAATGCCAGTGGGCTCACACTGTACTGTATTTAAAACACAGCATGCAATTATGCCTCATGTCTGAATTATTTATACTAATTAACTGTATAAGAACTGTCTAACGTGGGCAAGGCTAGAAGTGAAATTTACACACATTAAACTAAATTAAGTCCAACAATGCTGAACATGAAAGTAGCACAAGATCTTGACCTAAACTTCAACTTTCTGATTAAGCAATTTAACTTAACATCATGGTTCAGGTCAAGTCCTGATCCTTGTTTATATGGCTTGAACATTCTCAACATATAGTGTAGCTGTTTGTGCATTTGGTGTCCTCAGCACCAGTGTACATGAAGTAATACAGAGTCCTATCTCAGCGACTCAGCCTGAAGGACCTGATCATTCATCATCCATTGACAGCAGCTACACTGATGTGAGGCAGGGCTTTGCACACTTGGCTGGTCATGCAGCATTGAGTTAACTGCACTGGTGCAAGTGATGGGTGTCATGTTAGGATTAAAGAACCGATTACAGCTGATGCACGAGACGTCTTCACCAGTCAGCTGTTCTGTTCTGTCTAACTGACAAAGGGTCTGTTTGTTTGATGTCTTTATGAACACGGTGGATCACGACAGGTAAACAACAACAAACGAGGCAATTGCATTGGCTCAAATCTAAACTACAGTATGTGCTAATGCTGTACACAGTACTACATGCTAATTGTCATAGTGTTTTGTTTAAGCAGTTAGTATACAAAAAAATCAACACCCTTAACTACTTTATTATAACAGGAAGTGACACAATATAATAAGCAACATCCATCCATCCATTTTCATAACCGCTTATCCTTTTAGGGGTCACGGGGGGGCTGGAGCCTATCCCAGCTGACATTGGGCGAGAGGCAGGGTACACCCTGGACAGGTTGCCAGACTGTCACAGGGCTGACACATAGAGACAGACAACCATTCACACTGACATTCACACCTACGGCCAATTTAGAGTCACCAATTAACCTGCATGTCTTTGGACTGCGGGAGGAAGCTGGAGTACCCGCAGAAAACCCACACTGACATGGGGAGAACATGCAAACTCCACACAGAAGAGCTCCCTCTTGCTGTGAAGCGACAGTGCTAACCACCACACCACTGTGCCGCCCAAGAAGCAAAATGTCTTTCTTTTTTTTAAAGATTATTTTGTAGCTTGTTTTTGCCTGTATCAGCTGGTACAGATAGAGGGTGGGGGCAACATGCAGCAAAAGGCCACAGGAACCAAGGCCGTTGCTACGAACTCAGGGTGGTTAGCTATCAGGGCTCCCCCAAAATGTCTTGACAGTTCATTAGTTTATACCCGGCTCGCAGCTATGAAAAAGTTTAACAACAGGGTTGAGCCTTTTAAAAGCTTGGTGTTGGATGTTAGCCATCACTGCTAATTAGCTCGTGCTAACACTCTGGAGACGGTCCTTCAGTGCTGTGTCTAACCTGTTCAGCGGTCGGGAATCAGTCCCTCCGTGCAATCCTGTTGTCTTCCTCTGGAACTGTGAAAGACGTCCTCACCACGACATGTTTTGCCCTCTAGACAGCTAGCTGCAGTTGTTCTTCTTCTCTGTGTTTATTGGCAACTTGCAAACCAGGTTTAAAGGTACATGTACAGCTACCCACTGTGTCAGGTGTGTAGATGCTGCCTTTGTTGAGTCAGTGAAAGCAGTCTGGCTTCGTGTTATCGCCACTATTCATCGGCTATAATTCTAGTTATCAGAATAATGCATAGTTAAAGAAATGTCCCATTACTGACCGATAATATTGTGCGTCCCTACTGGTTAGTGTTTTGTTGAGGATGGCTGCTGTAAATGGGAGAAACCACAGTGTTTGCAACAGCGATTACTGATGTTTCCACAGTACAGTATGGAACACCCAAACCTCTGATGTCTATTCTTCAAAGCTTTGTTTATTGTTCCCCTGAGATCACAGGCTGTGCAGATCTTCAGCACATCACTGATGTCTAACACCGTGAGGGTCGAGCTACTAGGGAACGCTCCCATACTGGGGACCGCAGGCCTCTGGACAACAAGTAAAGTCCCAGATGTTCAAAGAACAAAAACAACCTTGAGTATAATCCCCACTGTTTACACACCAAATGTGAAGCTGTCCTTTATTGTAAACCATTTTCTCAACACTAGATTTCCTCCCTTCTTCACAACCATCAAAGGCTCCAAAGAGGTGAGTTCTGTATATATGACTGAAGATTAGCTGAAAGAGAGACGTGAGCATTTTTTTAAAAAGATGATGTTTCCCCCAGGTGGCGTGTATCCACAGTGCTGCCAGCTGTTGTTAAGGATCAAGTGTATTGTAGAAATTGGTTCAACATTTTAATAATGCATCAAACTGGTCTCGTATCACTTTTGAAATCTTCCCCTTTCTTTGACACAGGATTTTTTCTCCACAGAGGTGGGAGAACTGTTGTTTTCTGAGGGCTGCTTTTGGTTTCATGTTGCACATTTTTGCATAATATTCAAAGAATTAAAAGCAAAAAAACAACCAACCTGTCAAAATGGGCAAACTATTTACATCCTTTCATCCCAAATACTGATTCGAGGTTAAACGATGATGTTAATGTTCATTTTGATGCGGTAAATTGATAAAAGAAAATGATCACACACTGTTTTCGATCAAGTGTGAAATGGTACAAGACTGTTAGGGTAGGCTTATATAAAACATGATGATGGGGAGTTGAAGGTCACAGTGGATGAGGATTAAAAAAGATTGACTGGTGTAATCAGCCCATTCTGAATAATCCATATTATAACCACAGTGTGCCACCGATAACTATATCACCCCCGCCTGAACTAGTGACCCTGTTTATAAAGTGATTATCCATGCAAACTGAATGATCAATAATTAATCTGATTGTGCTGTGATAACTGGTATGCAAAGACTAAGAAAGCATATTCTTTCTTGTATTTTCTACATCTTGCTTTGATTGACAGAAGGTCTCATGCAGTGGTTATGGATATGGGTTTATTGCTTCTATACAATACCCAGACACAGAGGTCTATTGTTAAAGCTTGTACATGTTGTGTCACAATTATTTCATTTTAGCTGCAAGATGCAAAGTCAGCATCAGTTAAGCCAATAAATAAGCTGTAAAAAAGACCCCTGCTGCTTAGTCAGCGGTGTCGCCACAAGCAGCAGGTGTGTGCGTTTGTGTGTGTTCTTTTCCTATTGACTTCCATTGACCTGTAAAGATTGACTGCGAGCAGGCTTACCGTGGACAATGCACAATAGATCTCTGAGCGGCTGCAATATCTCTCTTGGTGAATGGAGGGGAATATATTGGTCTGTTTTTTGTCAGTGAAACAAGACCAGAAAGTCTCGAGCAGCAGCCCTGTTTGGCTGTGATGCTCATTACACAGCATATTTTATCCACAGCCTGGATGAAATACTGAGGGAAGACGCTGACTGATCCCACTGTTAGCATTCCTTCTCCTACCACCTGTGATGTCGACCTTTGAACATGACCACAATCTTCCCCTAACCCGAACAAGTAGATTTAGTTTCTTAAACTTAACCAAACCTTCATAGTAGTGGTGGATCAGGAAACACTCATATGAAAGTTTTCTGAGACAGTCACGTCTATACATTTTCAAAGACATTGATCATATACAGTATGTTGCGATGTTAGGAGGCAATGACAGGGGATGGGTATCATTTAAAAAGTTATGATACCAGTACCAGTCACAGTACCCTCAAGGCTCAGACACACACCATACCGACATCAAAGAACTAGCAGTGAGGAAAGCCAACTGTTGCTTAGCCTGTGTCTTGGCCAAAAAGTTGCTCGCTAGCCAGTTAGCACCTTAACAACACAATATGTCCAAAGAACAGAGCATATCTATCACACACCAGTGGACAATAACCAAAGCTATCACAAAACATTTCCACTACAGAGCTCTATGGCTTAAGAAAAACAAACGTACCTTACATAACAAAGTTGCTTTAATGTCACGTCCCTTTGACTTTAGCCCTTTGTTTACTTTCCTCTTTTTCATTCCTCTTCTCGTGTGCTCAGTTGAAGAGTAATTTCATTCACCGATAGGCTCTGCCATCTCAAATGCTAATTCAAATGGCCAAAAAAAGGCGATAAAGGCCAATGAGGTCCAATGGTGTGGGACACACCACAAAGACTGTGGCGACAGACGCTCACCGATGGCCCAACATTGACCGATGGCCGACAGTCGGCTTGGTGTGTCAGGACCTTTAAAGTGATACCAGTACCAACAGAGTACTTCACTTGATACACATAATGTGAATAACGTTTTAGTGACATCTCGACATGCTGAACTGCCAGCACCACTGCTGTCTTCGGCACACCATAAACTGTATTGGTTGTAGTTAATGCTGAGGAACTGTGAGCACCATGCTATGGACAATTGTGAGAATCCACCCGGTTATGGACACAGAAGTGGCAGGGCTAACTGTTAGCATCACACAGCTAAAGTTATCTAACAGTCAGATTCAATGTCAGAGTCAAGCCAGCTGTGTCTGTGTGAAGTTTGTTGAAGTGTTTAATGGCTCGGTGTTGGATTTTAGCCACTGCTTCATTAATTTCGTGCTAACCAGGCGGACGGGTTGAACTGTTCGGCTCTGGAGATGGCAGCAACAAAAACTTTGCAGGAAGTTGTGATAGTTCTGGGTCAGACCTCGGTCCAAAAAGGACGAGGTATCCTTTGACTAGAGACATTTCATGGCTTGGTACTGGGTCATGTAAGTTGATACCTTGGAGGTATATAATTCCCAGCCGTGGCAATGACAAACGACCGATAATGTTGTTTAGGTTGGAAGACTTCCATACATGTAGCATGTTAGCATGCTATCTTCGCATTAATCTGAAAATACAGCTAAGGCTGACTGAAGTTTGGTAATTTTTTTGTAGGTGTCCCGCCAGTAAATGACATTTTACACAGGGGAAATTTCGATCTGGTGCTGACATACATTAAAGTTACAGTTGTGTTGTTTCACTCTGCAACAAATTGATGGACTGACAGTCAGACAGTTTCATTTCTATGAAAAAACACCCCCAGAATTTAACACAAGTTAACATAAATATCGCAAAAATATATTTATATGTCAGGCTATTATTATAATACTATCCTGCATTCAGTGTGGTTGGAAACAGTGATACAAATCTGTATTGACACTGAATCTATAGTGTGTAAACAAACAGGTGCGTGGTTATCTGTTTTATGTGTCAATCTAAGGAACCACAGGACACTCACACTCACACACACACACACACACACACACACACACTGAGAGGTGATAAAAGACGATAACTAGCTACACTCAGTCACACACAAACCAGGAAATGAAGATAACCTCTCCTTCTCTGTCCACACATTTGTGCCTCTGCAGTTGTGAAGACTGCCATTGCCCATGACCTTAACCATAATTACCCTCACCTTAATCAAACTGAACAAATCACTCAGCCCCTCCCCCTAACAGTGACTGTCCAATCACACAGTAGCTTAGAAACCATATTTAGTCAACCTTCAGATTTCTCCCCACGTTGAAGTGGTGTGAAAGTGGCTGTAGTCAGAGAGATTTAAATCAGACAGCGTCTTTTTGATTGTCAAAAAGACAAGGGCACAAGTGTAAGGAAAGGACAGCGCTCAAATATTGTGAGAGAGTGGCCACTTCACTTTGTCCTCACAAAGACAGAGGTACAGGGACACACATACACACCTCCTCTCCTGAGGCCAGCAGCTGTACACAAAGACAATCTCTTCTCTGCTTTAGTGCAGAAACAATAACAGAAATACACACACACCGTGCACACTCTCATTCAGACATTAAAATGGCTCCAGCGGCTCAGGAGCTGCATACTCACCCAAAGTGAAATATTCATTATAGCAGAAGGTGAGACAGCACACACAGACACACACAAAGGAAGTGATCACGATCTATCTTTCTCTGACACACACACACACACACACACACACACACACACACACAGTGAGAAGAGAGTGGCCATTTATGCAGTTCTTCCATGGAGATTGGTCAGATAAAGGAGCGAGGCTGTTAAGTCTGGGGATGAGATGATGATTGCCAGGCAGCCCAAAAACAAATTAAAGCATTAAAGCCTCGGGCTCATTTCTATATTAATGCAGCCATGATGAGTTTCTACATTAATAGAAGACAGACGATGATCCACTCCAGGGTTTCTTAAAGTTCAACCAAACCTGACCGGAATAGAGATTTCGAGGGCCGTTAGATCAGAAAACACATATTTAACATTGTGCTGAGCTCAGTGTGACTATTGTTTTTGGAACAGACAGTGAAGTCATCCGACCCTACACACCTACACAGGTGGTTAGATACAGGTGGACAGGTGAGTTATTCTGCCATTGTGTTAAAACAGCAGTTAAATAAGTCATTCATTGAATAAATTCATACATTAGAATGATAAAGGTGGAATTTTTATCCACCCTAAAGGGCTCAAAGGGCACTTGTAAGGGACAGAGATAGATGTTGTCAAGCACTCATCAAGACAATTGGATAAAATACTGTAGGTGGAATGGTGCAGAAGCTTTAAAGGGGTCTGTATGGGTCAAAAAAACTTAGTCGTACACTGTCATTTGAACACATCCTAAGGCAAAATTGATTATATTCATTCTAAATGGCCACACTCAAAGGCTGAGTGAAAAGCTGGCCGACACAGAGATTGGTGTTGACGCAATTAAATGTGAAAATGGGGGAAAACTTGCATTCTTTCCGTCTCTCCTGCAAGGATTATTTTCTGTGTTGCACTCGTTCTTACACATGAAAAGTGACAGAAGAGTGAAAGAAGAGAGCTACAGATAGATTTTCAAATTCTGCATACTTCTTCACCTCTGCACACCTGGCCCATTGCTGCATAAAGTGGCCGTGCTTGTTGGACTGACAGTTTCATAAAGTTACAAAATGTTTTGGAAAAGGTGGGTCGGACACTTCAACAATGTAACAAGCAATGCTTTTGAGGAATACTGACGAGCTCTGAGTCTGGAAGGGTCAGGCTGTATGCCCTCAGATCTAGTTTGTAAAACCTAACCACATCAAAAATCTGTGTGTTTATAGTTGTGCTGAATTAATACACTTGTAGGCGGAATGAAAAGCTGGCTGTGCCACAAGAAATGAGAAGTTCAAACCCTGGGTCCTTTCTCACCTTTACCCAACTGGCCAGTCATGACATAATGTAGCATAAACATCTGCAAACCACAAATATGTCACATTGTATGTTATCATGTTGTGGATACATTGGAACTTTACATTTCTTTATGTTTCATCAGGTTTAAGCACATAAGCACTTAGTTATGACTAGGAATAGATCATGTTTGGGCTTAAAATATTCACTTTTGGTGGCAGAATCATGGCTGGAAACTCATCTATGTCTTGGTAAAAAATAGTAGCTTTTAGTAGCACTATCTCTGGAGGAAACACACTGACAGATTGCTAAAAAACATCCAGGTTTGTTGGTTTAAAAGCCACTAGAAGCACAACTATGGGTTGTTAAAAAACAATCATTTTGTCATTTGTTGGTCTCGAACAGCAGTCTGCAGTGGTCTGCAGCTTGGCAGGCATCTCACCTAGATGATGCAGCTACAGTGACGTCACTCATTGGTTTGTGGACTACCATTTTGAAGCCTCAATTTTCGCTAAAGGTTAAACTGAGCTTCTTTTTTAGAAACAAATCTAATTTCTTCCTTCAGGCAAGGAGACACTTGATATCTGCAACTTTTTTACCTCATGAATACTTTCATACCTTCATGAATGCCCTTGACTAGTGCCTAAAGAAGTTAGACACTGTGTACCTTTGTGCTTTGTGCTTAATTGCAGGTTGTGGAAATCGCATACACCACTGTTCTCTATATGTCACTGCTAAATGGCCGCATTTGTATGTCCGCAGGCTCTCGCATTGGTTGTTTTTTAATGTATAAATCTATTCTTGGCCTGGTTCCCTCTTATCTGTCTACATACATGTGTAGAAACCAAAATCAATATGGTCTTCACTCTTAGAATATTCTACAAATGCTGCTTCCAAGGGTGAGAACAGAACTCGGCAAAAACAACTTTTAAATATGCTGCGCCTTTGTCCTGGAATTATCTACAGAAGGATCTGAAACTGGTAGAGCTGATCACTGTGGGGGAATTTTAAAGGATCAAGAAATTAGCTTCTTTAGTCAATGTGATTGTTCCTAAATCATTTTAGAAATTGTACTTACATCATATTTGTTCTTGTTCCAGACCTTGTATTTCATGTTAATTGGAAACTATGGTTTTAATCATTTGTTGTGTGTGACAGTTGTATATGTCTGCTTGCCTTGTTGTAACTTGTGATGATGTTTTATGCTGCCCTCTTGGCCAGGTCACTCTTGAAAAGGAGATTTTTAATCTTAGTGAGGCTTTCACCTGGTTAGATAAAAGATATTTGGATGAGAGGGTGGAGCTGGGGTGAAGTGAGGGGTAGTTTTTACTGAGGACCCAAGGACACTGCATGTCCAACTTGTCAATCACAAGGTAGCCATGCCCTCAAGCAGTGGCTCTCAGCTGGTCCAGATTTATCCGTAGTCATTAGTTAAAGGTCCACACAGTTTAATATATTCAGCTTCATACTTGCGTTTGGCCATGTCACCAAGCTAACTTGTTTGTAAGTCAATTGTGGCCCATTCAGAATGGACCCGCAACCCACCAGCTGGGAATCGCTGCCCTAAAGCACACCCTACTCTGTTGTCTATTCTACTCTAAATTAACAAAATGAACTTCATGCTGTTTTCAAAAAGACTTAAAAATAGCAATTGAGGCCACAAACTCATCAGAAAAAAATGTTTACTGAGTTAATATATCAAGTGAGAAGAACTTCTTGGAGTCTCCCCCTGCCGGCTATTAGAAAAGAATGCAGGTTTAAGGCACTTGCGTATTGTCTTAACCTTTCAGACCTGGACGCAATGTCCACCACATTTATACAGTCTGTAGGATGGACACTGGGATCAGTGCTCTCTTTCTCCCAATGGTGCTGAAACATGCAACCCCTGTCTCTTCATGTGTCTCTCTCCAAGGTGCTGAAGAGGGCAGCTCCAGTCATATACTGTTTACCAGGCTGTATAGACAACTGTATACAGCAGAGTAGAACATCTACCATAATGTAATCAGACAGAAAATAAAAAGGCACTGCAAAGTTAGCTTATGTAATGTCCTAAATTATTTATTTATTTATTAGCAGTTGACATGATGTAATGTTTTCTATGTACACTTCCCTATACAGAATATTGAGCAGTGAATAATTTAACATGTTTGGCCCAAGCCCCGCTCTCTTTCAGTGTCTCCCTCTATTGAGCTGAAACTGTCAAACCACCATCTCCTTTACGTCTGTGCAAGATGATGAAACAGACAAATGCTTTGCCTCTTGTGCAGTTGTAGCAAATGTTAAATAAGAGGAAACAGCAAGTTGTCATTTTGCATCAACATGAATCCAGATAAGTCCGAGCTGTGCTGCATCATCTGCTTTTTTTGGTGTTGCTTTCAAAGCTGCTCCCTGTTTTTGTCTGCATGAAATGTGCTCACGAGCTGGACAGAAGGCACACAACAAACTTGTGTGTATAATAGTCGGAGGATTATGATTAGATTTCTCTGAATCCGCACAGTGGATGTGATGCTACAATGCGAATCATATCTTAATAAGAGCTGTAAATGAGGTCTTAGTCAGTGTATGTATAATAAAGTAGCCTGCTTGTGTCTGCAATTCAATGCCGTGCACGTTGTGATCATGACGGCAAACAAGGGAGTCAATTCCTTAAATCCTGGACTGCAACAGTGTCATTGCTTTTAATTCCAACATCATTACCACCAGAACCCCCGAACTTGCTTACACAGAATATATTTACTAGGCAAATTACTACACTGTCAGCACACCTCCAGCTTAGAGGTATGTGATTTTTAGGACAGTTACTTTAGACATACACCACTAAACTCAGTAGGTGCATTTCCATTCACCTGTTCTGATGCCCATTTTCAATTTGCACACACAAAACCTGACTGGACCTGACCAGTCTACCCTTCTTAGACTGTGCAGTACACATTGAAGAGGACAGAAGCCTTGACATCGAGGTGTACGGAAAACCTACACACACGGACCAATACCTGCTGTTCGACTCTCACCACCCACTGGAGCACAAGCTGGGAGTCATGAGGACACTGAACCATCCGACCGAAACATGCCCACTAGGACAGAATGGAAGGTGAAGAAACAGAAACACATCAGGGAAGCACTCAAAACCCGTGGCTTCCCCAACTGGGCCTTTGCAAAAACCTCAATAAGAGCCAGACTGGACAGAGAGGAAAAGACACAAAAACAAAACAACATCGTCATTCCTTATGTCGCAGGAGTGCCTGAGAAACTCAAAATAAAACATATCCTTGTGCACTTCAAACCCAGCAACATACTGAGACAGAAGCTTGTCCACCCCAAGGACAGAACACCCAGACATAAGCAGAGTAATGTAGTGTATCCAGTTCAGCGCAGCCAGGAATGCACAGATTTATACATTGGGGAAACACTCCACAAGTGCATGGCACAGCACAGGAGAGCCAGCTCGTCAGGTCAAGACTCAGCTGTCCTCTTACATCTACAGAAGAAGGGACACTCCTTTGAGGACAGCAATGTGCACATCTTGGTCAGAGAAGAAAGATGGTTTGGAAGAGGAGTAAAATGAGACATCTACATCAAACTGGAGCAGCCATTGATAAGCAGAGGAGGTGGACTATGACACCACTTATCACCTACCTACTGTACAATGCAGTCTTGGGATCCCTTCCCAGAAGACTTCACACCCATTCTCACCTGGTCTCACCTGACCCTAACAACTCACATGGTGGCCAGGTGGGTCAACGACTCATATGTGAGATTGACTCTGTAAGGGTTCCCACCCACACAGGGTTTATAGCCTGCTACTCCGCACCAGGCTATCAGAACTAAAGAAGTTTCTTGGATGAGAGGCGAAACGTCTTCAAGAAACTCAAGCAAGTCCAGTTGCCTACGATAAAGCACTTATGATTACCATGACCTGGACGACTGAGAATCTCCACCGACATTCTAATCCTGAAATTAATTGTGATGTTGATTAGAAATTGCAATATTTATTATTCATCTGAACACTATTTGCAGCACGACCTCAGAACTGACCTTTGGATGATTCTTTATCAAAAGACTAAGAGAACAAATCAGCTACCCAGATGAGGATTTTCCGTCATCACAAGTACAGACAGTGGCACAATTTACTCAGATGATACTTTTGCTCGGATAAAGCACATTATCCGTACCAGATACTTGTTTCATCTGAGCATTCAGCACAACCCTACTTTTTGTTTCTGTTGTCCAGTGTGCTCTCCGTCATTATACATCCATTGTTTTCTGGCACTCTATTGATTATGTCATCTCATTGAGCCCTCTTCTGTAGTGGCACCAAGACATATATAACTGCAGCCACATTCTATTTGGAGCCGACACAACATGCCCCTACAAAACACGCCCACTGCCAGTACAAGACAAAGCCTCCAAAGCGATGGTTATGTTAACCCTGCTACAATGCAACATTGTAGTGAATAGTTATGTGGCCAAATGTAGAGGTAATCCACTTCATAATTTATTACACTGTACATAAGAATGTGATTCATCTTTTAGGCTGCTTTCACACCTGCCCTGTTTGGTTCAGTTCAATCTAACTCAAGTTAATTTGCCCCCTTTGTGCAGTTCGTCTGGGCAGGTGTGAACACAGCAATCACACTCAGATGTGCACCAAAACAACCGGACTAAGATCTTCTTGAAGAGGTGGTGTCGATCCGGTTCCCAATGAACTCTGGTGCGGTTCGTCTGTGGTGAGAATGTGTTCCAACCTCGATCTGAACCAACTGACCGTTTGTTTACTTCCTGGATTTTTCCCACATGGAAATTCTGACCAATCAAGAGCAGCTTTCTCTCTCACAAGGCATTTGATCTGGTCCGCTTGTAAATGCTGCCGTGAGAACACGAACCAACTCTAGGCAATTATGCAACTTTGTACCAAAATTGGTCCCTGATTCAGACCAAAGCAAGACAACTCTAGGTCTGAAAGCACCCTTAGATATAAAGATATGAACCTAACCTGGGTTTTAACCCCAAACATGTCATACCGAGCTAAGCGCTAAATTAGCATTGGGAGCGTATCTATGTTTCCCGGGTTCTATATTCCCCACTTAACCCTACAAAGAATGTTCTATGTTCCCCGCTTACACGAAAAAGGTTCTATGTTTCCTGGTTTTTTTTTAGTAAACAGGAAACATTGAACTCTTTTTGGTCGAGCGGGGAACATAGAACCTTTTTGGGTGGTAAGCGGGGAACATAGAACCCGGGAAACATAGGGATGACCCCTTAGCATTTACTTAAGGCCTTCTGTTTCCTGACCAAGGAGTGAAGGGAGTGATCATAAACAGATATGTAGGTACAGTGGGCAAGTTACCCTGACTGAAGAATTAGTGCCACCAACTGCTTATCTCAATAAAAGTACTCCCTGTGCTCATGACACAGTTGAGAAGGCACATCAACTCACATTATCTTTTGCCAATTTAAAAAAAAATTGGTTAAAATCTGCACTACATTTATAAATATGAACTATGTTTGTATTAGTGTTGAGTGTAGTAGTTATGATTAAAGTTTGTACTTGTTTTTCATGGAGTTTACATAATTTATTTCCCCCACTGTCAGCTGGTCTCTCTATTTGTATATCAATATTAAAAAAGCCTCTTCAGTTGGGTAGTATGGTCTGTGGGTTTTGGGGTTTCGGAACATTTGTGCATGTGAGTCATTTATAACATCTATGCATGTGTCTTTACATGCATATGCTTGTGTACTAATATGATAAGAAGTGTGTGAACATGTCTGAATTAATGTGTAAGTATTACAGTGTTGGGTAAAAAGTGAATATATAAATACAGTATATACTGGGTTATTATTTAGATAAGACAACTAGACACACACACACACACACACACACACACACACACACACACAAAGTCCTCTTTCTCTCTCCATCTCCATTTCCTCGTGATTTCCATTCGAAGCAGTCTCCACTCCAATTAACCACCTCTAGAAAGTTCACCCTCCTCTCACTGCTATTGATTGAACAGTCAGTTAACTAGACAGAGGAGGGAGGAACAAAGGGAGGAGGGGGTCTCTTTCTCTCTCTATCTCTCTCTCTCTGTAACTACCTTAGAAGAATGTTGGTAAGTGAATGCAGCACTCATTAGCAGTGTAGACTAAGAATAAACCTTTACAGTAGCTTCCATTTCATCTTAAACAATGACCTCTCTAAGTGTCTGTGTTTGTGAGTGAGTCTTGTTGTGTTCCTCTAAACTAAGAGCTAAGATAGGAGATAAAAAGACAAACAAGAAGAAAACTAAATCACCTAATAACCTTGGGATCTAAAACTAAACTCAAATGTTGCCTTGTAAATTTAACTGTGACAAAATATTTGGACTTTCAAATGTATTTGCTAGGTCTGGCGCTACTTAATAGCCATTAAAATACACTGCTCAGAAAAAGAAAAACACTTAATGGTCACAGTAAAACACCAAGTCAGTTAAACTTAAGAGATATCAATGTGTCCATTTAGGAAGCACAAGTGATTGTGAATCATTTTCAGCTGCTTTGGTGAAAATCAAAGTGACAGCAGGTGCAATGGAGAGGCAAAAGCAAGACTACCCCCAAAAAGGGAATGGTTTTACATGTGGTGGCCACAGACAGTTGCTCTCTCCTTATCCTTCCTGACTGATTCTTCTCTAGTTGTGTGTTCTGCTAGTGTCCTTGTCACTACTGGTAGCATGAGGCGGTACCTGCAGCCCAATCAGGGTGCACAGGTAGTCCAGCTCCTCCAGGATGGCACATCCATACATGTGGTCGCAAGAAGGTTTGTTGTGTCTCCCAGCACAGTCTCAAGAGCATGGAGGAGACACCAGGAGACAGGCTGTTACATGAGGAGAACTGGACAGGGCTGTACAAGGGCATCAACCCAGCAGCAGGACCAGTATCTGCTCCTTTGTGTGAGGAGGAACAGGAGGAGCACTGCCAGAGCCCTACAAAATGACCTCCAGCAGGCTACTGGTGTGCATGTTTCTGACCACACTGTCAGAAACAGACTCCATAAGGGCCCGACGTCCTCTAGTAGGACCTGTGTTCACAGCCCAGCACCATGCAGCTTGATTGGCATTCGCCAGAGAACAGCAGAAATGACAGGTCGGCCACTGGAACCCCATTCTCCTCACAGATGAGAGCAGGTTCACATTGAGCACATGTGACAGGCGTGAGAGAGTCTGGAGACGCCGTGGGGAATGTTATGCTGCCTGTAACGTCATCCAGCATGACTGGTTTGGCAGTGAATCAGTGATGGTCTGGGAGCTCTGATCAGTCATATGAAAAATGCACAAAGTACAACTGAAAACAAGAAATAAAAAACAAAGTCTTAAAAACATTCCAGCAGTAAAAGTGGCAAAGCTATACTCAGCATTTTGTTGCTACAAGATTTATGTGATTTCTACACCATTAAAACCAAATATGTGCCTGTGGTTTATGGGCCAGTTTAGGTAAAGCTACCTGATTCTTCCAATTTAAAATTTGCAGTAAATCTGGAAAGTATATTATGTTCCATTAGAAGCATTTTCTGTGTTCACATTCAAGAACAGACTGTTCTGTTTTACCTGTGGCTGCAAATTGAATTTCCCATGAGGTTACAGCAATTAATTACAAATTGCATCAAGCCCAACCACATCGGAACACAGTTGTTTTCTGCACTGAAAATGTGTATGTGTGTGTGTGTGTGTGCATATAGTGGGTAAGTATAAGAGCAATTGTTGTAAAAAAGTGCCACCATACTTTCTGGAGACACTTTTTTTGGTTAAAGGCTAAGAGATCCTAAGCACAGCCATTTGTTAAGTGTAATTGCTTTACCAGTATACTTGTGTTTTTGCAGGCATTAAATGCACAGTGGGGCTGTGATATTATTTGCAGGATGACGCCTCTCCATCATTCTCTCCCCAGTATGTGCTGACTCAAAGTGCTCGTCTCACCTAACAGGTTCAGTCTCAGCAACAAGCATTAATCCTTACTTTTCCTTTTCCTTTTTCAGGACCACCTCCCACCTACATATTACTGCGTTGTTTTAAAGCCACTGACATGAAATGACTGAAGATTTCTGGAGACCTTGTCTACCCCTGATCAGCAGTTAAACTCTGTCAGAAACACTCACCATATAACACATGGCACTAAGATTTGACTTGGCAGTCTGGTTTTTCTCTAAGGGATGCTTCCCCCTGCAGCAGTACAACAAAGTGGCGTGCAGAGAGCTGGGAAATTAACCTGGAAATAAAGACCCTCCAGCGTGCATACACCAGAGCTGAGCTTAATGCAGGTGGAGGTCGGGGGCGGAGAGGATTCTTGGAAATGTCTGGAGCTGTGATAGCAGAGAATACAAGTTAGCATATGGATTCAATATGAACAGGGAGGCTTTTAAACAGGCCACCAAATCAGTGCAGTGCAGAGTGTGAGGGAGCTCCCTATCAAAGCCTGGTGTAAGGGATCTTGCCAGAACTCATTTTCAGTAAAGCACATAGCTCATATCATGTCAGATAAAATAAGTCCACAGTTATTAACTTAAAAAAAGCAATACTGCCAGATTCTCCCAGAGAAAGCCAACATGCCTGTTCTCTTGAACAAAAACTGTTGATGTATTTTTAATAATGCAGGAGAGATGCCACAGAGATGCTGGCATCTCTCCCTGCTAACCTTGTTTCACACTGTTTTGTTTACATGTCTTTTTTAGAGCGTTGTTTGTATTAGTTATGTTTCTATTTCTGTTAAAGAGGCTGAAGCTGTTTTACTAAAATCTTATTTAAAGGATAAAGGTGGTGATAATCTTCATATTATACCTTTCCATATATTATTGCTATAAATCACATGAATAGAAAAAAAACAAAGACCAAAAGTGCAAAGTATTGCCTAGTCCCTAACAAATGGTCCCCAACAATTGCACTATTTCCTTCTGTTTAAGTAATGTTAGCTAAAAACTACAATGCCCAGCTGATTTAGGAATTAATTCTTACAAATTGAACAGTTTATCAAATATTATTTGCTAACAGATTAAAGTCTTCAGTAGGAAAAAAAAGGGCAGCACGGTGGTTAGTATTGTTGCCTCACAGCAATAGGATTCCTGGTTGGAACCTCAGGGTAGGGGAGCCCTTTTGTGCAGAGTTTGCATGTTCTCCCCGTGTCAGTGTGGGTTTTCTCTGGGTACTCCGGCTTCCTCCCACAGTCCAAAGACATGCAGGTTAATTGGTGACTCTAAATTGTCCATAGGTGTGAATGTGAATGTGAATGGTTGTCTGTCTCTAAGTGTCAGCCCTGTGATATTCTGGTGACCTGTCCAGGGCCTGCCTCCCGCCTAATGTCAGCTGGGATAGGCTCCAGCACACCCACAACCTCTAGCAGGATAAGCAGTTATGGAAAATGAATGACTGAGTAGGCAAAATGGTCACAGACAGAGTATGGATGCCAAAAAGTACTGAGAGATGAACTTACCAAAGTGTTGTCACCCCACGTCATCAAATACAGACAAACTGTCATGCCCCCTGGCATCTCATAGCAACGCACATGGCACACAGGTGAAACACTAATGTTGTGAAATGGCTGTGGTTAGATTTAGGAAACATAACATGTTTTGGATTAAATAAGTATGTTTGTTTCATAGTATAACATGACTTAAATACGTCATACGAGTAACATCAGTGTGTGATGACCTTACGACAATTAATTTATGTTACATTAAAACAACACTGAGCTATGTTTTCACACTGGACACCAACTTCATAAAGAGGCTAAAGGGTGCCTTTAGCATTGATATCATGCACATGACAGAGCAGCAGTATTTGACACTGTGAATGAGAACAGGCTGAACTGATACAAAGTTGGCCTATCATGGATTTATTGACAATGAGATCTAAAATATTTTCAGTGAGCATAATACTTTATGTTAAGTTTATTTGTGTGTATATATTAGAGCTGCCCCTTGAAAGTCTAAGATTTGAATCGTCAGAGACCCCTCAGTTGAGCAGTCGTTTTTGATTTGTTTTGTTTTGTTTTGTTTTTTCTTTAACACATTCTCACTTCGACCTCGTCGCATATCGACGTTTGGTCATGGACTTGAGTGTGTTGGTTGATGACGTTCTGGGACGCCATGTCAAGTTCTGCCTGTTACATGCATTGTCTTCTTTTAAAGTACACTTCTGTTTTGACAGGAAATTTAATGTTTACATACAGTCTCTTTCAAAATAAACACACGATGTCAGTACAACAACGCAAATTGACTTTTTTTTTCCTTCAGCAACAAACACAAGCTAAGGTCTAGGCAACAAAAGCACATGGTTAAGTTTCGGGAAAAAAAACATGGTTTGGTTGCCAATGTCAAAGAACGGCTTTTTTCGTTGATATCTGACGCTGCAAGTTACTGCCCAAGCACCGGATTTCAACAACTTCAGAGTAAGACCAGGCTCAGTGAGCTGTGCAGTGTGCCTCTGGGGATGTTCTGGTCCCCGGATTTTGCTGTGGAGTGAGTGCTCTTGACTTTCACGCTACTCTTCAGTATGGACAGCTGCAGACGTGATGCAGTGACACAGAGGAGGAGAAACTTAAATATTATTTTCTCTCTTCTGCTTGAGAGTAGTGAATTTACAGCTCACAGATACTTAATACAACACCTTATCTGGCTTTTGTTTGACATTTAGTGTCCAAAATAACGTTACTGTACATTTCAGATCCGTTGTTGGCGCTGTTAACTTGTTGACTATATTACATGAGTGCCGCTGTCACTCTGAATGTCCCACTGAACACTGTTCAAACTCATATGGAAAAAAAACCCAAATAGTTGAATATTCATATTAAAGGGGCCAAATCTGATTAAACTGACATAATTCTGAGTGGCAACACATGAAAATGGTATGGATTAGTGTCAGTATTGACAAATTTCCTCACCGCATTTACCTAGTTGCATAAAAAATGAAGATGTCAGTATTGCTGAGGTTTGCTCTTTATGAATCCTTAACACCGAGGTATTAGCAGCATGAAAAACACACAAAAAGCATAAAAAATGATCCCCCACCACAAAATACAACACAATAGCCTAAGATGTGCCCAAAAACAATGGCTGGTAGTGACTGTGATACAAAAACATGTCCGCATGCAAGAAACTGCTTCTTTTAGAAATTTAATCATATCACCACATGTGACGTTTCGGGCACCAGCCCTTCATCAGACACGCATCAGACATGGTTGTGACTGTGACACATTGGGAATCATGATGAACTAAAACTGTTAGAAAAACATGATCGCTGTGGAGTTTGACAACTCTGCACAGCACTTAGGAAGTACAACAACTCAATTTAAAAAGTTAAAAAATCTAAATGTAACTGTTCAAAATGTCCCAAACTGTGAATTTAAATGCGCCCGATGTGTTTGATTTCATGGTGGTGTAAACCAGAGACGAGAGATCTCCACATTAGTATTGAAGGTGCAGTATTTATGCAGCATGTATTCCTCCCAGTTCTGAAACTAAGACTGTTTGAATATTCAACAGCAGCTCCAAAGTAGAAAACCCCTCATTTTGCACTCCAAGATATGGACACAACTAGTAATTTGGCAGCATTAATTAGACATGGAGAGGAAGAAGAACTGTGTGCGTGCATGCATGTGCATGTTTGTGTGAGAGAAGGCAGAAAGAAAGAGGGTATACCAGCTGCAGAGGCTGAAAGTTTAGTATGAGTCATAGATTAGTCTGGCTTTAATTAATGATATTGGCCTGGAGCTGTCACAGTCAGGCATCACATGGCCGAAGAAGAAGTAAAACACACGAAAAATTTGCCAAAGTATGAAGGAGGCACATAAAACAAGGCTTTTAAAATAATGTCTGACATTACAAAATGAGGACAAACTTATCTTTTCATGACTAATAATAATAACAGACGAGCGTTGTTTGGCAACTGCCGTGCAAAACACTACAAGATTAGAGAATATACACAAATAGCTGTTATGTTATGGAGCGACAACAGTGACAGTAACTCCATAGTTTGTCGGCTTCTTGGATCTTCTGAAACAGAGGTCTATTCTAGAGTTGGAAAACGTTTGAGAAGCGAAGCATCTAAATATGTTTTCCATCCCCTTTTCCCTCGCCTCCTGTGTCTCTGAGTGTAATTGAAGTCGGGCTTTAAGAGGGGTTTATTTCTCCACCCACATCGAATAGACCGCAACACAATTTCCTCCTCCTCCTTCCTCAAACCTCCTTGTGTAGGAAGGGAAGACAGGTCACAAATGAATCACTCAGCATGTCAAAAACTACACACATAGAAACTCTCTGTCTCTATCTGATTCAGATTACACATTCTTCAGTTTCTCTCTGATTGGCGTGCCTCACAATATCAGTAATTACCGCTGGGGAGTCGAAGGAGATGGAGGGACGTCGGCGAGAGTGGAAGAGGCGCTTCAAGGCAGCAGTCCTTCTCAACTAAAGAGAATCAGTTTGTTAAGAGGGAGAACAGATGGAGGGAGACGATGTACCATGCACAGACACTTGTTTAACATGTGAATGTGAGTAAGTAATCTCAGAGTAAAGGTATAAGATTGAGTGGGTGGAGGAAGTCACTGGCCTTGACGACTGAATGCAGGCGTACGTCCAGATTTTCTGAGTAAATTTCCATGTTTTCTGCGAGCCAACCTGCTGACTTTTAAACAGACCTTTCCAGGGTCGTGTCCCTCTCCAGCAACATCATGCTCTGCAGCCAAAATTTTGTTGAATCATGGATGAATCATGACTCAAGATATCATCAAAATGTCATTGCCTTATTGCTTTAAAATTCCACTTAGTTCACTGGTTCTGGTTCCAACAGGCGAGAGGGGAGAATAAAATAAGAAACTAAATCAAATAACACAAAGTACAAAGCCAGATACATTTGCCAGCTGATCTAAGACTGATGACTGGTATAACCTGATACACTGTGGCCAGCCCTTTGACTGCTAGTAATCAAAGTTATTTAAAATCTTTTCTAAAATCAACAACAAGCCAACAAACATTAGATGTAATTGAAATTATGTGGCAGTTTGGATTAGTGTCAGACTAAAAGAGCTTTTCTATTAAAGCCAAAATACAGGGAATGGAACAAATTAGATTACATGTGGCTTTATCCATATCAGAAAAAGACAGACATGACCTGTTGATGTCAGATGGTAGGTTGGCAACATGTTCATGATTAAAAGCAGTTACCAAATACAATAATCATTACTCTTAGCTTAGTCACATCTCAAATCTTACATCTATGCAGTGGCGAGACAGTACTACACCATCATACTCAAGTAGAAGTACTATTATTAAGCCCTGTTTCCACCGAGCAGTACAGTACAGTTCATTCGGTACACTTTTGTTCTGTTTCCACTGAAAAGTTGGGGATGGTACCAATGGAACTGTTCCGTACCGTCCCCATTTTTGGTCACCCCTCTGTTGGGGTACCTAGCACACAGATCTGGTACTAAAAGGTGGAGCTGTGAACACTGCAGTCTGTTGATTGGTCGGTAGTGGATGGTCACTCTGCTCAGGACTGAGTTGTGGCTGGTTTTGTAACCACTGTTGATACTGAGGAGAGTTTAATTAGTAAACTGTAACTATAAAATGAAAGGGTGTTTTACTGCCTCTCACAGCAGCTGGAGTCGGAGAAAAAAATAACTTAATTTAATTTAATTTTAATTTGTAAATTTACTCAATGCATGAGTTGACGACATGAATCCATCAACACACCTTAAATTTCACCACACTTTAGTTTTTATATGGCATACAGTCGTTAATGCCCTAATATATATATATTAGGGCATTAACGACTTTGATTTAGGGCATTAATGACTTTGAAATATATATATATATATATATATGTGTGTGTGTTAATTTCAACCAGGACATCATATATCCCAATCCTCACTTGGAGGAAAAAAAATGGGCTCCAGCAACACTAAACCCCTGAGCTTGCCTGAGAAGGACTAAGTGCATAAACCCGCTATTTTTTAAATATCCCATGGAGAGAGACTCTCACTGCAGCCTGTTTATTTTGTTCTGAAAATAAACCAGGTGCAGACTTCTGTCTGTGTCACCAGTAATGAGGAAATACAGTAAGTACTGGACGGAGCAGTGAGTGACAACAACACCGACCACATTTAAGAGCACTGTTTGCAGTGGAAACACTAGTGTCTAGGGACCATGTCTGAAGGGTTAATGTTGGTTTCAGAGGTACCATACCAAAGTGTTTGGTGGAAACAGGGCTTTAGTATACTATTATTGGTATTATCATGCGTCATGGGTGGCCTGATCACAAGTGGACATTTCGCCGTCCGTCTGTTTCCACCTGCCGTTAGATTACATCTCGAGTGACCACTTGTTATGGGCTCTCACGTCCTCACTCTATATGCAAATCAACATGTGAATCATTTCTGTTTCCAAATGCCAAATGTGTTGGTGTCTGTAACCAGTGGTGGGTTTGTCATGCTATAAGCACATTTATAGCCTTTACTGGTTGAAATTAGCAAAATCAAATTTAATTGTAGGGCTGCTCAGAGAAAGTTGATTCACAGCCCATCTTCTCTTTCTCTCTCTCAATTGTTTTCAATTCAATAAGCTTTATTGGCATGACATTTCTTATGTGTTGCCAAAGCACAATTACAATTTAAGACAGTGAAAATTCAGAAACAATTAACAACAATGTATTATTACAAATGCATGGACATAAACTTAAGAAAGACTTATTGAGTGAAGCAATGAATAAAAAGGCAGAGTGTGTTCTGTGATGAGAACTATATAAACTATATAACTATTCAGTGATAGAAGAGCAGAGAGCGGTCCTTTCTGGCCCGTGATCGACAGATGGTTCATCCAATCACCTGCCAAGTACTTTTTAAAAATGCTTGCCCTTTTTCCCAACAGTTTCCTGGGCTGCTTCTCAGATGGTTTGGAGCATCAAACCATCTGGCACGTCAGGTTAGAAAAGGCACGAGTGCAAATAAGAAATTAATGATGGTTGAATTCCATTTAGCTGCTTCAGTTTCAGGGTGCTGGTATTGTGCATGCTGACTCAATGATGCAGGACACAGAGCCATTATTAGTAACACCTGTGTTTTTCCTACTATGTCAAGTCACATTGTCCGCTGTGAGAAAGGCCTACAGAGGCTAGCAGATACTAGCAATCAGTGCCATACTGGACACACTCTAATTATCACTGTTTAATTGTTAGTTTCTGAAATGTCTAAGCACCTTTTTTGTCTTTTCTCTCCTCTTATGTCAGTCCAAAGTGTTCTTGTGTGTTCTCTCTCTCACACTCCCTTATGACACTCTTTATGACATATACAAATATCAACGCTGAGACATTTACTACTGATATACAGCTGACTGACAGACCCTGTCACATACGCATCGGATCTATTCCCCGTTTTCTCGTTTATTTCCTGATAGCTTGAAATGATGTCTTTGTTACTTTTTTCATATTTCTTCGAGGGTACAGAGTCTCTGCAGACATTTGCTTTACGCACAGATGCAGACACACTCCCATAGAGTTTTATTAGGGGGCTCAGCAGACCATCTCCATTACAGACATTTATCTAAGTGACAGTAATGCACTGATAAAAGAGGGCTCAGACCATCAGATGACCAGTGCATGTGTACTCACACACACACATGCTTGCCTCTCAGATGAATATAATCAACTTATGTTTGTTGAATTCCAGGAAATACTTTGTGATGAAACGTTGTAATAAACCCTTCTTCCCAATACTTCTGATTCAGTTAGGGATTTCCTCTATTTCCCAGAATGCTTTTGTCACCCCCCACAAATGCGCTGTAAACCTCTGGTTAACACTGGAGGATGCTGATTATCATGACTTCTCCTATTATGAATCAAGAGTCTGCAGGTTGCTCTGTGAGGCTGTACTTGCAATGGTGCCTCGCGCTAAATGCTAATGTCTGCACGCTAATGCGCTCACCCTGACAATCAGTGGGTGATTTTAGGGGTGCGCCATCCCTCTTGATAGCAAAATGACCAAAATGCATCCCACCTGTTAACCTGTCATCCTTCTTCATCCTGGTGCAAACACATAAACTGTTAAAAGAAAATTCTTAGCTTTCTACCAATATCTGTATTCATTTTGTACTCCAATATACCAATATACGTCACGCTACATAATAACTGTCACAGAGCCATGATTCTGAGAATAGGGCCCTTCAAATTTACAGTACAGTGGCCGCAAAGATACATGCAAAGCCCAGTGGCCCTCTAAACTGGGAGCACATGCTGTATTCAAAAGGCTCTCCATGAATGAAAAATACACATAAAAGCTGGGGGCCACTTTTGTGTAGCCAAAGAGGTAACAAAAACAAGCATACCCAACGCTAAGGCTGATGGGAATGTCATTGATGATGGCGCTAGATCAAAAAGATTACCAACATTTTTACAAGTGACACTTCACAAAGTCCTGCCCCTGGATGCAGACTGGCCAATCATAACGTAGCGTCAGGCCGGCAACAACACAGCTGTGCTCCATTGACTCTAATGCAATTGTTTCAGATTTCCTTCATTTTCAGGCTGGTGTTGTGGATTTGGAGCTAAATGTTGTTGTGTATTAATGATACTCGTTACCTGCAGAGGTTGGAAAAAGATATACGTTTCTTCCCTGTTCCAAAACCAAAATCAGACCCTGAAAAGTGTAGGGTTAGCTAGCTAGCTACTGAAGATATAGCCTATTGAATGTATACACATGCTGCTTTTGCTTTTTAATGATTATAACAGTGAATAAAGACCGACCCTGCTGTACAGGAACCAGTGAAGGGAAGCAGGGAAACTTTGCTGATATTCAACCAGCTGTGTGTCATTGCAATGTGCACAGATGAATGCTGTTTTACTTCCCCAGGAGGCGGAGGTGCGGGTGCTGGCAGTGGCACGAGGGCAAAGCCAAACACTGTTCATCTGCACACACTGCGATGCCACACAGCTGGTTCAATATCAGCAAAGTTTCCCTTTATATTCATTGTCTTCTGTGGCGATCAGCAGTGATGTGGTGGTTCACTTTTACACTGTGATCTGTAGCCTATAGTTCGGCTTTAGCTTCTAACTATCTTTGTCTTTTTAACCTGTTGTTGCTGCTGAGTCAGTTTGACATCCTGGATATATCCTTCAAACACAGACTGTAGACCCCTCTGTCTGCTTCTCTCTGGAATCACTGTTTCATTTTTACAAGAATATGATAATATTTCTTCAGGGAGTGCAGTTAGTGACAGTGTGGGCTCCGTGCTTACTCCAGCAGCATGTCGGGGCTTAGCGAAAGGTCAATTTATCTTGATGGGAGCGTGACAGTTCTGCACCACATTTCATATCAATCCATCCAGTAACTGTGGAAACATTTCACTTAGAGCCACACACCCCATGGTGACACTACAGGAAAAAACAGGGACTAAAGAAAGTCATCAGGATACATCCAGTGGTGACAATGAATACAACATTTATCCGATTTTCTACAGTGGGTTTCTACATATAAGTGTTGAAAGTGTGACATCGGTGTTTATTGTTTGTGCGTCTCAGCAGGGCCGTTCATGCTCAGAGCATATTTTACTGTAGCCTCATTAAGTGTGTCTGTTCTTACAATGAGCTCCAACACACAAACAGAAACTGACCTTGTACAAGAAATGCTTACGGCAATGTAACTTACATTTCATGGATTAACTTTATGCCCCATATCTCTGTGTTCTATCTGTCTTTCAGACATGACTGTTGTGTCTGGGATTATTTTTTCATGGAAGCTTATTGAGGGAAAACTGTTGAGTGTGCACAAAAACAAACTGCAATCAGTCTGAAAGTCAGGACTGGAGAGCGTGCAGGGACAGAATTCAGGCTTGTTTGTTGTCCGATTGTGATTGCTGCACCTGCTGGAATTAAAAACGTGCAAATGTAAAGATCAGTACTTTAAATAATCAATCAGCAGAAAGAACTTGAACTTGAGCTATAAGCTTGCACACTTAACCTGTGTGCTTTGGTTAACAAGAACTCTGGTCTATTTGGTAATTTAGTTTGGTTCATCAGAGCTGGTGTGAAAGCTGTCAATTGAGGTCTGGTGTGGACTACACAGCCACCATCTACGTATCCATCCATCTGCTGATTGTGAACTGTTCAGGAAGTGATCTGTCATTAAACATTGCATGTATTAATGTGTCCATGTCTGGACATATGTGTGTGAAAGTGGTGATTTTACCTGATCAATCAGGCAGTCAAAAACACTTAAAACTGATAAGTTGTATCGTACTCTGTTTGCTTTGGCAGTTCATTAAGTCAACTGAAAAGTACCCACAGTAATATTTACCTTATTACTGCTCTGCATGATGCCTCTTTTTTCACCCCATCCCTGCCTGTTTGTCATTATTCATAACAGGCAGTTTAATAAAAGCATTAAATTATTATTTCTTTGTAAGTGCATTGAGACAGCAGAGAAATTAAATAACACATTGGAAGCAAACTTGCTGCCAGTCATTGCAATTTGGTCTTCCCCAAAACTGTCCAGTCAATGAGTTACCTGTCAGCAGTGATGGAAAAAGTATTCAGATCTTTTACTTAAGTAAAAGTACTAATACCACAGTATGGAAATATTCCACAACAAGAAAAGTCCTGCATTCAAAGCCTCATTGAAGTCAAGGTATTTAAGTATTATCATCAAAATATACTTAAATTATTCAAATTAAAAGTATTCATTGTGCAGTAAAATGTTCCCTGTCACTATTTTACTGTTACATCTGATGTTTTTGGATTAATATTGCTGCTGCATTAGTGTGTATGTTGCATTTTACTGCTGTAGATGTTTAAGTGTGTGCTGATTTTAACTCCTTTATATACTGTTGGGTAGCTTACTTTATGGCAATGCCTCATATTCTATGAGATCATCATATGTTTGTAGCGTCGCTGTCCTGTGAGAACCATGTATCTCTAAAGCCCAGTTCAGACCAAAGATTCGTGACAAGACAAGTTGAAACAACGACTTGCAATGTGCCATGCCGCAACATTTTTAAAACCTGCTGGATCACACCAATGCAAGTAGATGAGATGGTGTATCATCTCTATGCAACAACTCTCTGTACCTCTGTTCTGATTTCCAGCTTTTCAAGTTTATATTGTGGCTGAATATAATTCGTAGCATCTTAAAATATGAATGAGGATAGTGACAGTGAGATACTGGCTATGGTTGAATTTGTAGTAGTGATGAAACAGCGAAAAACACAAACAAAATGAGCATCAGAATAGGCCACAATGATATAAGTAACCAGCGCCAATTAATCAGTCAGTGAGAATGTGTGTGTGAGGGGGTATAAGCACATACAGCGAGCAGCAGCAGTGACCCACCATCCAACACCAGCACACCGTGAAGACAGAAACAGAGGGCTCGGTGGGGACGGAGCACCTGCTGCAGCATGCGAATATGCCATCTGCGATCATTTTGACTTTACCAGCGGACTTAATTACAAGCCGACTGGCTGTTGAACAGGTGATGTGCTGCAGGCAATTTGACCAGTGCAGTTGCAGGTGACACCATCAGCCAGCTTGAGTCGAGCTCAGACCGGCCAGTTCACACCGCTACAACTTTCCTCTGCAACACTCTAAAACGTGTTTCATCTCGTTGTAAATTGGGCAAAAAAAGTCAACTTTTAATGTTTTCAGCTTTGTGATGATGCTTTTTCCAGCTGATCCAAGAGGGTCTTAAAAGAGTTTATTTAGATTAAGACGTAGGAGAAAAAACACCAAAAGGAACACTTCATCCTTTAGTATATCACAAACATTCAAAATAAACACATCTGGAGATACATGGTTTTCACAGGAAGGGGATGAAAAACTATAATCTGAAAAGTAACTAAATCTGTCATACAGATGCAGTGGAGTAAAAAGTACAATATCTACCTCTGAGATGTGGTGGAGCAGAAGTAAAAAGTAGCATAAAATAAGAATACTCAAGTACAAACACCTTGAATTTGTATTCAAGTACAATATTTAGATTAATGGACTTGGTGACATGACTTCATGTGCAACCATCTTGGGTCGTTTTTAAAAAGCCAGTGTGAACACGAACCGGAACCAGAACCAAAATACAACAATTCTATTTTTTACCTTCCATGTCTGGACCAAACAAACTGAATCACAGCTTCTTCTGATTTAACCCACACACATGGTTGCTCACTCACTAATTGGTTAATATCAGTTTTTCCATGCTGGTCATTATCTGAGGTTGGTCAACGGTTTGATCACAGGACAGTGAATCAGTGTCATCACTGCGTTTGGGTGGAAACAACAGAGTCGCTGGTCAGTGTTAAGTGCTTAATGAAAATAGCTGTGGTTTGATAGATGATGTGGTTTCTACAGCAACCACCATTACAGCTTCATCTATCAGGGGGGACTCGTGTGCTTGTAGGGTTCATTACTCGCTATAAGACACACACACACACGCACGCACACGCACACACACACACACACACACACACACACACACTGAAGGAATGGTTGAAAGCTTCAGAAATGCTCAGCACTCTGGAGAGCAGAGGACAGGCTGTCTTATGACTTAATGGTATGAAACACTTTATTCTGAAAGATTGAACAAGTGAGAGTGATACTTTCATGTTTTGTGTGTGTGTGTGTGTGTGTGTGTGTGTTCACGCCATGTGCCCCCTCACCACACACACACACACACACACACACACACCTCCCTCCAACATTTCTATCCCCCGGCTCACCCAAGAAGATGAAATTCTGACAACCCAGAGTGCATAGCTAAAACAAACATCAAGCGTCGTCAGCCAGCAGTAACAGCCAGAGCATCACTGTTGTCTAGCGTGAGTGTGTGTGTGTGTTTGTATGACCACACACAGATGTGTGTATGATGCAGCCTGTCTGTCGCTTGCACGGCCCAGCAGCCTGTTGTTTGGTTTGGTTTTTCTCTGTCGCTGTCATGACATGATAGTTTGTAACAAGCAGAAGACAGGCAGGATGAAGCCACACTGACAACATGACACAGTAATACACACATCAACCGGACAACTCACAAATACGACTGATTTATATATATATATATAAAAAAGTATGCTGGCACATGAACTTTATTTATAAACACACTGATCTTCATTTAGCAAATTCGCTTCATAGACAAATGATGTTTAGTATCCAAAAGTTGTCTTGATCACAGAAAAAATAACCTCATTCATATACTCCAGTTGTCACGACGTCAGAATGGCTCCAGTGTTCGTCCGATTAATGAACACTGTCAAATAATTCAACCCTGTCTCTGACAAATTAAATTCATATGCAAATATTCTGCAGCACATATTTACATTCTGTGTCAAAGATCAGGACTGTGAAATTCAGCAGAAAAAGGCAACTATAAATAATTCTATCGCTGTGCCAAGAATAAGAAGTGGATGTCCTGCGCAAAACACCTTTGTTACAATAGTTACAACTGAAAGTTCAGTTTTGACCTTGCAAACGTCAGTTGTCCAAACAATCTCTGAGGGTTCATTAGCTGGCTTGGACATTTTAATGCTATCATGGTGGCTCAAAGAAAGCAAAAAGTGTAAATGCAATGATGAGAAAATGGTGGGAAAAATGAAAAACTGAGCATCCAAGACAACAGGGCAGAATTAAAGGACAACTTCTGTATTTTTCATCCTGGGCTCTATTTCCCCATGTGTATGTGTGCGTATGATTCATAGGTACCACTCGTTCTAAAATTGGTTCAGTATTGAGCCGCGAAACGAGCTAAAACGGTAATGGGGGCAAATGTGTCCCGTATAAAAGTGCTTTTTTCGCCACTGACCGGTTCAGATCGCCAGTGCTATCTCTGTAAATCGCATATTGTAGCGGCCCTGGGGCAGTGGTGAGGGTGAATGGGTGGAGTCAGCTGTCAGTCAGTGTTGGAGCAGAAAGGCGGAAGGCGTCCCCGCTTGGTAATGTAAATGAGTATGTGTGTGTGTGAAGTGTGTGTTACGCTAGAAGAGTCAGAGGACGGAGTCTTTTACGTGCTACCCTCTGGAGTGTTACCAGAGTTTTTGGTGTGCTCAAATAAACGGGCCTTTTTCCCAAACGCAAGAACAGGATGTCGTGCAACACCCCGTACAGCTTTCACAGGCTGCCTTTGTCGGACGGCGAGATGCTGAAGTTGTGGCTAGCTGTGCTACAAATGGATGCTAACACTCCTGTCCAGACACTGCGCCTTGCAGACCATCGGGTCTGCAGCGCTCACTTCTCCCAAGATGACTACTGCCAGCCGAAGAAGAGAAGACATCCAATCCCGAAACACCTCTTCCTCAAGAAAACGGCTGTCCCACGAGTAGAGAGAGCTACAGACACAGTGGAGCAAAGCTCGTGACATCACACAGCCCAGAGGTAAGGGAAAGGCTAAGTTAGCATGCTATTTACAGAGATAACACTGGCGATCTGAACCGGTCAGTGGCGAAAAAACACACACTTCACACACACATACTCATTTACAACACCGAGCGGGGACGCCTTCCGCCTCTCTGCTCCTACACTGACTGACAGCTGACTCCACTCATTCACCCTCACCACTGCCCCAGGGCCGCTACTATATGCTATTTACAGAGATAGCACTGGCGATCTGAACCGGTCAGTGGCGAAAAAAAGCACTTTTATACGGGACGCATTTGCCCCCATTACCGTTTTAGCTCGTTTCGCGGCTCAATACTGAACCAATTTTAGAACGAGTGGTACCTATGAATCATATGCACACATACACATGGGGAAATAGGGCCCAGGTTGAAAAATACCAAAGTTGTCCTTTAATCTGTTAAGGAAGATCATGTGATATGATTAAAAGCTGCAGAACAGCTACTAATGGACCTTAGGCCCCATTTCCACCAAGCAGTATGTTATGGTTCAGTTCATTTCATTACGCTTTCTTTTGGTTTCCACTGTGAAAAGTTGTGGATGGTACCAGTGGAACCGCTCTGTACCGTCCCCATTTTCGGTCACTGCCTCTGTAGGGGAACCTAGCACACAGATCTAGTACTAAAAGGTGGAGCTGTGAACACGGTGTCCATTGATTGGTTGATAGCAGACAGTCACTCTGCTCAGGGCTGAGCTGTGACTGGTTCTGAAGCCTCTAAAGTCTCTTTCAAAATAAAGTCACTACGTTGGTACAACACTACGAATTGACTTTTTTTTTTTCCTTCAACAACAAAGGCATGTGGTTAGGTTTAGGAAAAAAGAACAGGGTTTGGCTTTCGAATCTCACGAGACTCAAACACCGCTCTCTCGAGTGAAAGTTGATGTTTGTTGGACCCATCCACCACCAATCCCGCCTGCCCCCCTAATGCCGCCAGGTGCTGTTAAACTGTAACGGCAACCAGCCACATATCATGCCGACATTAAAACACGCCTTTTTTCATGCAACTTTGTTCTATGGACGATAAACGAGGTGCAGACTTCCATCTGTGTCACTGGTAATGAGGAAATACAGTGAGTGCTGGACGGAGCAGTGAGTGACAACAACACCGCCCCCATTTAAGGGTACTGTTTGCAGTGGAAACTCTAGGGTCTAGGGACCATGTCTGAAGGGTTACTTTATGTTCCAAAGGTACCATACTGAAAGTTTTTAGTGGAAATGGGGCTTTAGAGTGAGATTTTTTTTCAACCACTTAGGTTGGTTAAGTCCTCCTCTAAAGCTGACATTGTAGCTATTGTGCACTCAAGTATCATGTCCAGTGGGTGTATGCATCTTATGCTTTCTTGTGAATGGCTGATGCTAGAATGGATGATCTGGAGGGATGCTCTGCTGTGTGCTCCCCTGTGATCGGTCATCAGTTGTCACTGCTCGTGCAAGAAAATGTAAGAGCGTTGATTTTGACCACAGCCATCTTTGTGGGTAGTTTTAATTCATCACAAAGCATCATATTTCCCTCTTCTTGTAATATGTTCTGTTTGAAAAAATCTGAAGGCCTAGCCAGGGCTGGAGAGGCAGTGGGTTGTGGGTGAAAGGCAACCCCACATGAAGGCTCCACATCCAGGGCTGTGAGGACACTGGAGGACAGCTGACAACAGGCAGTCAGCCATGGGCATGGACCCCATAGACCTCTCGCCCTCCCTCTGGTTCTCCAATATGCTCTGTGTGCCCTGGCTTTCCTCTCACCAGCTCTGCCAAAGAACCAGAGGGAAAGCGGCGGGGAGTTGCCCAAGGCTGAGGGCCCTTTGTGGGCTTTCTTCCAGTGTCCACATACACCTGGATGTGTAGCTGTGGGTTTCCTCATTTTTATCCCCAGGGATTTCGTGCCCCTGCTCTCTGAGCATTTGTTCACTTTGATTGGATGAATGGGATCCGTAATAACACTTCCCTCCCCCTCCCTTCCCCATCTCTCCACACCATCCATTCTAGCACCAACCCCTGTGAATCCAAAGTTTGAGGTTACACAGTTTGAATCCTGGGTGGGAAAGGCGGACTCCACCATTAACTGTGAAACTACTAGAGAGGCAAGAACACAATGAAAGGCCACTCAGTGGATACTGTATTGCTGAATAATCTAGTCACAGACGATATGAAAAAAATGAAAAATTGATACAATTAAATTCTTACAGATTAACTTAAATTGTAAACATTAGAGATGACAATACACTCCATTCGTTGCTCTACTTGTTATTGAGGTTTTGAAAGGATTTAACTCTTGCTACCTATAATGCCAACTTTATGGCCAATTAATGGTACACACTACACAACATTTCTGTCCATTCTGACAGTCACTATGTCAGATTAGGCAATTGTGGAGCCGTGACTTGGCTGACAGACATAACAAACTATACAATGGTCCACGACCAATCATCGCTGATCGTCTTTCACAATGCACCTGATGCCATCGGGTTATTCTTGTCCTATTTTTATTGTCATTATTACTTATTATCATTTCAGTCACTGTGTCTGTTCATGAGCCAGCCAAAATGTTATTGTAGTAACGTAAAAAGCACCACCAGATGGCAGGAGCTACATTTGAAGCACCATATGCAAACATGCAAGTCAGTGAATCCTCCACAACAAGTTCCTGCAAATGTTCCACAATAAAAGCCTATTTAGAAAATGAAGGGATTGTCTCAACCGAAGTTATAATGGGCTTTTAATTTGAAATAGATACAGGAAATGTTGAGTTTGAAATGACGACGTGATGCATTAACTTTATCAAGGCAAACAGGAGCAGATAAAAAGTAAAAATAAAAAAATACAGAGGCAATAATGAATAACAGCCCGTTTATAATGTAGTTTGTTTCAAGTGAAGCTGGGAGCCTCTGCAGTTGTGGTGAGTAAAAGCCCCGCCACTATTTGTTAATTTTCTTACTTTATGTCCGTCTCCAATTTGAAGAAAAAACATTTTTTGCCAGCTTAACGCTAATGGCAGTACTCAGCGGGTTGATAAAGTGCTCCTGCTGTTTCACACCATAATTTTTCCCTTTTAACTCTGTGTGGTAACATCCCTAGAGGAAATATATATATAAAAGGCTGGGGTGTTATTGTCATACAGTTGTCTACGGCAGCAGATTGCTCTGTGTTTCTACTGGTCAAAGTGATGGCTGTGATGGGAGAAGTCGTGAACGACAAAAAGGAAATCAAAGACACTAGACATTTTGTCTGGACACCATGACGCCCAGAAATGGCGTTGGTTGTCTACTATGACACACTAAAAGAGATAAAACAATTTATTATTGCATACGACACTCACTGTTGTTCATGATCTGAGCCAACACTGTATGATGCTGTGTTGGGCTATAATAGGTCTAATATCGTGTAGTGTGAATCTGGCATAAATGGTAAATGATCATACTTTGACTTTTTGTAAAGGGGATTCAGTTTCTCTCATTTGCAGCTTTCTCAGTGGCGATCAAGGACATAATTAGCTTTATAACATTAGTGGTGGTGGTGGGGGCACTTTTAATCCTAACCCAATCCTCCTGGGGGGGTCTGGGTAAATTCCTCCCAAGATAAATTATTAGAAATTTAACAGCTAAACTGACCATTAGAGAGCGTTTATAAAACAAAAACCTTAGATCAGGGGTTCCAAACGTTTTGATGAGTAAGCTTCATTTGAGGGAGCCAGAATATGATTGAGGGCTGCACAGGAAAAGTGCACACACTATGACTTTTCTTTGATACATTATACTAAAACATTTTTAATCACTTAATTTAATGACATACTATACTATGACGTTTTATGAGCTTTTTTATGACATTTTATGACTCAACAAAAACTATACCAGTTGATGTTATACAGTGATACAGACTACATAATACTTATTCATTATACATCCTAGTTTTCATTCATTCATTTTCTGTAGCTGCATTTTCTACACCTTGGACAGGTCACCAGACTATCACAGGGCTGACACATAGAGACAGACAACCATTCACACTCACATTCACACCTACGGACAATTTAGAGTCACCAATTAACCTGCATGTCTTTGGACTGTGGGAGGAAGCTGGAGTACCCAGAGAAAACCCACACTGACACGGGGAGAACATGCAAACTCTGCACAGAAGGGCTCCCCCACCCTAGGATTCAAACCAGGAACCCTCTTGCTGTGAGGTGACAATGCCAACCACTACACCTTCCCACACTACATTTTAGTTTTCTACTTTTTAATACATTTTTAAAGAAATTAAATAGAGAGAAAGCACAGCGTTTGACATTGACTGAACCTCCCCATGGCTGTCAGGCAACGTCTTCTGTTAGGGTATGGCAACGACATTTGGTCAAACCACAGGCAGAACTGCAGTACACCTTAATAGTAGAAACACTAGTGATAAAAATGGCAATTTGTGAAGTTTATTTATGAATATGAGCCCATTTGCTAATGATTATTTCAAATGGCAGTGCTGGATTGTCTGATGTAGTTTTTCCCTTCCCCCAGCATATATTATAATTACCGCCTAGATGGAAATTCACATTTTTCCTTTTTCAACGCCTTGTTTTCTTAATCTTAAGCAACTGGTTTGTAACCGCCTAATGGTAGTCGTACTTCACCCTGAGCGCACTTTAGTTGTCACGCATGGTTTTGAAGGTATGTCTCACTGAACATTAAGCTGAAAACACATTAAAGTGGGGAACATATTTCAGACATGGTGACTTTGAATGTCCTCTCTGATACGTGGGATCACTCCGTACTGCTGCGCTTTTAAAGAACAACCCCCTGCCTCGGCTACATAACACTCCAGCTGTGAAAGCAAAATGTAAAAATGCCAAATGCAAATGAAAGGCTGATAAACTGCAAATGTCCTACAAAATTATGAAGGACATGATGTGGAAATATCAAAGAGCGGGGTAATGATGTAAGATTCTGTAATCTTATCTTCCAGAAACACTATAACTCTAGGGTGCTTTTCAGTGTTATTTATTCAGTTGTTATCCCTCCTCTAGTCACTCTGTTCAGCATCCTCTGAGCGCTTTTTAAAAAAAATATTATTTACTAAAAATGTTGAAACATAAAAGAATCCTCCTAAGGAAAAAGACATGGGGATAAAGGTCCCCTTTTACCTAGTGGTTGAATCCACTGGGATGAGCCTGTTTTTGAAGCCATTTCTGTTTTGTCCTGGAGGAAACTGAGTCTCACATCGTGTCCTCCACCTGTCACCATACTATTGTTTCCTAATGAGGTGTTCAGTCGGTGGCGGCGTTTTCATTTGCTCCCTGATCACTGGCGTCTTTTCAATGAGTTTTGAACTTGCTCCTATTCCTGACCTCTCTCCTCTTCAAAATTATGTGCTTCTAACAACCAGACCTCCTGCCTTTTCTCAACATTTTGTTAGGTTGTAACAACCCAGTTAATATCTTTTATGAGTCAACATAATATCTGAGAAATTCCGATCTGGTTTTAGAGCCCCTCAGCGTGCAGAGGCTGCTCTCCTCAGAGAGACTTATGACCTTCTTTTTAGCGGCTGATGCTCGGGAAAGATCTATTTTAATTTTCACTGCAGCCTTGAATATTGTACACCAAATAATTTCATTGCAGTGCTTAAAGGCCCATGTTGGGCGGGCTTCACATTCAGTTTGCACTCTTGGAAAGTCACCTTGAAAGTGCATAATGTTCAACACAAATATTTTTGGCTGCATTTCAACATTTTTAACTGGATCTAGAGCTCTGGGTGAATCCTATCTGTGTAAGTAAGACTACTGAGTGATTACATGTCAGATCATCATTGATGATCAGCAACCAGCAATTGCTGATGTACAAACAATTTTGGACAATGGGACAGAAACTATTATGATAATGCCAACATAGGAATATATGTATGGACTTACAAGTGAGTCTCAGGTCTTGCCTTCAAAGGCCTGAGTCACATTTAAAAGCAAAACTAAGCCCAAAAAGTTGTTTTCAAATCCTGAACAAGTCATCGTGGATTAAGAACAATAGTGAGGTTAGGCTAACTTTACTGCCAGCCACTGATCACAGATGGTCAGAGAGCTAATGTTAGAAATGACCATTTATTGACTTTAAAAGACAACATTTAGACTTGTTTTGGATGCAAAAATTTCGTCATCATGCTGATTGTGTCAAAGGGTAATTGGCTAATTGATTTTTATTTTTTATGACTTTTTAGTTTTGGAATATTCAAATCAGTTGGAACACATGGTCTACATAATAACAACATCACAACAACAGAACATACCCCCCACCCGTCCCACCCATAACCAAGAGGGGTCATCCTGCTATAGAGTGGCTCACAAATCATGAATATACCACACACATTATTCACCAAAAAGAGACATGACAGGGCATAATAAATAAAATTCTGTCGGTAAGCTAGAAGGAATATCTGTCTTTAGAAAATGGGGAAAAAAGAAAATAAATGAAATAAATACATGAAAAATATAGAAATAAAATAAAACTTAGAATAGAGTCACATGCTCATCATATCTCAAACCTGTTCCTCACAAACCATGTGCCTCCTTTTGTTCTTTACAGAGATATTTTTCTTTTCTGTCCTGCATCCTATGGTTAATTGATTTTAACATAATAAAAATAAATAAATAAATAAAATAAAATTTTGGGTGGAAATTAATGCAGTTGTATTTAATTTTTCCCCTTATATTTAAATATGTTAATTTACACTGTAAATCGTGATGGACCTGTGTGGAGCTGTTAAAGGGATACACTGTCAACAGTGTATCACTGTACAACTGTCAACCAGCTTTCTGTTGTAACAATGTGTGTACTGTGTGCAAATAAGCAGTGGTAAACTCTTCTCCATCTTACCAGCACCCAGATCTTCCTGCTTATCTCTCAGCTCAAATCCGCCAGGTGACAAAAAACATGATATGTGGTAGATTTTTGCTGGCCGCTGGGCCTGTCACTCAAACTACAGATTGTCCAAATTTTCATATACTCATCACTGGAACTCACAAAGTGCAGAAGTGGATTCAGAGAGAGACCCTCCCCCTCTCTGTAAAACTGTAAAACTAGGCAGTGCAGATCACATATAAATACTTTAAACAATTTCTTGTCTAAAAAAAACATAAAAAACATATTTTATGGCACTGTTTGGCTGTGATACAAGAGTTTGTGACCAGGAAGTGAACACCATACTGTTTCCTGTATTGTAAAAATGGAGGCTCAAAATACGAACGAAGATTCTGTTAATGTGTTGCCTATTTCTCATCTAAAATGTTTTCAGAAACATATTTTACATCAGTGCTTCACAACTCATGGGTTGTGGTCCAATAGCGGGTCGCGGGTCCACTCTGAATAGGCCGCAAGTGACTTGCAAATGTGTCAGGTATGTAAAAAACACACTTTATTCCAAAGTACAGGGAATTTCCAGCATAGAGCTTTTATTTTGAAGTACTGTTTCTTGCTGTAGAGTGAGTAACTAACGGACAGCTACTTAACAGAGACAGAAAACTAGCTCAACAACATGGCCAAGGACAAGACACTGAATACATTAAACCTACACATTGGACCTTGATCTGATGACTAAGGAAAAATCTGGACCCTGTGGCTGGACCACTTGGGAATCACTGGGCTAGATTACCGTTTCACAGGTTTTCAAGATTATTTGTAACCAGCCAGCTGCCATATTGTCTTCTGTGCCAAAGAAGCCAATAGGGATGGGTGATATGGTCCTAAAATTACGGAAGCGTATTGCATTCACTTGACAAATAAAAAAAGCCCTGTTTTTCTGAGTAATTTTTTCTGTTTTTTGGAGTAATTTTTTCCCTGTTTGTTGTGGTAATTTTTTTCTGTTTTTTGGGGGTATTTTTTTGTGGGTTTTTTTTGTGTGTGTTTTTTTTTTTGCATCCTTCTAGTGAAGGCCTATTGCTCAATGTAACAGGTTAGGTTAGGTACAGGTTGTAACAACGTTAGCTGACAAACGTGTATGGGCATGATTTCAGTTGTCAGGTAACGTTGTTACAATCTGTTACTAACCTAACCTGTTACACTGAGCGATAGGCCTACACTAGAAGGATGCAGTCGAAAACATAGCTAGATTATCATACCCTGTGTGTAACTAATTACGTGCCTTACCCTTATTGATCCCATAGTTTAGGAGCAGGAGCACGGATGCAAAATACATCCATGAGCGGGAGTCACCATGGATGCAGGGGTCACTTGCAGGTGCCAGGTGGAAGCTTCTTGCGAGATTTTGAAGTATCTCGTCTCCTTGATCAGGAAAAAAAATCAGCACGAAAAACAGAAACCCCCCCCACAAAAAACAGAAAAATAAATACCCTGAAAAACAGAAAAAAATTACCACGAAAAACAGGAAAAAAACCCCTCAGAAAAACAGAAAAATAAATAAATTGCTCCAAAAAAAACAGAAAAAATTACTCAGAAAAACAGGGCTTTTTTTATTTGTCAAGTGAATGCAATACGCTTCCGTATAAAATAATATCATGATATTTAAGGGTATTTCTGTGAAAATTACATTTTTGAAGATTATTAAAAATGAGTAAAAAAATAAAATAAAATTTCACGTGCTGCCACCAGAGGAACTGCTGAATGTTTTCTGTGGTCACGTAGCACCAATTTCAAAAATATTTACCTCTGTCTCGACTGCACAGACAGCCCAGTTTTATAAAAAGACCATCTTTCCAGCAGTGAAATACTTCTTTAAGTCCATAGAAATTAGATTGTATTTCACAGCATAAACGCTGTAGTTCTTAACCTTTTTGAGGTCTGACTCTTGTGACTCCTCATTACAGATGACAGCTGTAGTGTTGAAATAAAATGAATGCAATTCAATCAAAGAACACTTTTTCCAACCAAGATGATTTATCTGAAAGATTTTCAAGGCCCTGACTCCAAAGTTGACAGCCACTGATAGAACATTGCTTTTGCGTCTTAATTTTTTTTTATACATTCTTAGGTTGAAAGCTCAAAATGCGAATGACAGATTGTTTAGAAAAACAATATGTTGTGACTCTCTTTAACACCTGTACATTTCCCTGTGAATGTGGGTGGAAGTCTCTATTGTGACTTTGTTTGTTGCTTTCATTAGAGCTGCACATCAGACACCTAGCTGGCTTCAGACTGATCTCTTTAGAAATGACAGACATGCTGAGGAGCATGCACAACTGATCCCTGATCAGTGGAGGCTGACATGCTGTCTGAGCAGGTGTGTTACAATACTTTTCCCTTTAACAGTCTTTCACATGGGGTGGATAATGTCCTAATCTGTGCTCCCTCTCTCCCTCCTCCTCCTCGTCTCATAAAATGAAATATAAAGCCAAAAAGAGCCAAGTCATATGAATACTGATTCTCCCACTGGCAGGTGAGAGCCCAAGTACAGTCACACGTTTACATGGAAATGCATGCAAAAAGCATGTGTGTGCATGGTCACACATTCTCAACACCTCCCATTTGGAGCAGTTGCTAGGAGCAACAAGTGCACTGATATTTTCCCTGGCTAGGTGTGATTATGAAACATTTGTCACGGGCCCCCTGTCATCAAAGGGGGACAGTGCCTGCAGGAAAATGGCTCCTGATGAACTCTTTATTGAAATGGAAATTTTTCACCGATAATGGTTTCCAATAGATTCCCCATCACATCTCGGTAAGGGCCGCGCTGATCTGCTGCAGTCTGTCACACTAGACTGTTCATCTGTGCTCGCGTGCTCCCACCCACTCACACACTTCATGCTTGATCAGAGAGGTAGTTCCTGCAGACTGAAAACTCTCACAGCACACTGACTGAATGAGGAACTGGGTGGGTTATAAAACGGCAGTATCTTTTTAGCCTTCAAAGGGGACGCATCTTAAAGCTGCATTAAAGGTGATTTAGGAGGGCAGCTAGTGCAGCAGACGACCCCGCTGAGGATCAACATACTACCTGGCAGCTCTACAACACATCTGATTTTTTCATTTTCTGTTGCCTGATCAACAAAACCAAAACAATACCAGGCTTACACAAGCAAATTAGACATTACAGCAGGGATGCAACTCACGATTATTTTCCTTATTTACCAGTTTTTACTAACAAATACTGACAAATGTCTATCACAATGCCCTGGAGCCCATCTACATCTACAAACTGTTCAACCCTCAGTTCAAAAATCACCGCAGTATATTTAGTAGCAACATAAACTTCTGTTAGTCCTCCACATAACCTTTCTTTGATAGACAACTTTTGCACACACAAACTACACACACACACACACACACACACACACAGACTAATATTGCGTTGCAGCTGTGGAAGCAGGCAGCCGAACCCAGGAGCTAACGAGGAATAAGCCACCGTTCTGGGCTGAACAGGACAGGAGTGTTTAGATCTAAAAATTATCTTACGAGGAGGGAAAAAAGACTTCAGACAGGATGAATGAAAGGTTTTAAGTTGTCAACCACCAATAGATGCGCTCTCTCCAGCACCAAACAAGAGGCAGCAAACAGAGGTGTAAACAAGGAGGGGACTCACACAAGGGCATGAACAAGTCTCGGTTCTCTTGTACTGTAGAAAAGGAGGAAAAACTGATGGTGCTGTGGAGGGAACAAGAGGCGATGTTTAGTTTGGCAGGTATCTGATCCACCAACTGGCACTTATTTTAGTGAGAATTCTTTATTTTTTTAAAAAGTTCGCCTCTCATTCCCACAGTCTTCTCCCACTAAAATATCACAGTTAACCAATGGAGGCTGGTGGTGAGATAAAGCAACAAAATCCAAAATGCAAATCTGTACTCAAATACAGTTCAGTCAAAGAAAACTTTATTTCCATTTGCAGTATTATGTTTGGCGATATGGCTCTGTTCTGGGGCCTCTCTGCCTTTACTCTGGCCAATGCAGAAAGTCCCTTCCATGTGCCTACATGGAAAGCTTAAGGCAGAGAGAGCAAACCTCCCTGCCCTTCCACATGCAAACAAGGAAAGCCTTAAGACAGGGAGAGCAAACCTCCCTGCCCTTCCACGTGCAAACGATGAAAGCCTTAAGGCAGAGAGAGCAAACCTCCTTGCCCTTCCATGTGCAAATAAGGAAAGCCTTAAGACAGGGAGAGCACGTGCAAACGAGGAAAGCCCTAAGGCAGAGAGAGGGAACCTCCCTGCCCTTCCACGTGCACGCAAGGAAAGCCTTAAGGCACAGATAGCAAACCTCCCTGCCCTTCCATGCACCTACATGAAAAGCCTAAGGCAGGAAGAGCAGCAGCAAAGACCCCCACGGGGACAGAACAGAGCAGCATCAATGACAAACAGAAATGACATTGATAAGTCAGACACAGCATGAAAAGGAGGAGCTGGGGTGGAGGCAGGTTGCAAACGGGCTTGCAGAGGAAGCAGCAACAGTAGGCAGGCCAGAGCAGTTTAAATAGAGTGCCCTGAATGAGATTTACCAATTGGTTGCATAGAAAGGAATCATGTGATCTACCAGCTGACTCCCTTCCATCAATCAGCTGCTCCATCAGTTGATTGGCTGTTTGAGATCAGCTGATGCAGCTGGGATGTGAGCTGAGCTTGACATCGTGTCCTGCCTGGACTAACGCTGTGCTCAATTTTATCTTTATAACTTAAACTGATACAGAATTGACAAGAACACCAGGAGCAGGATGGGATATAATCTCAAAAGGAATCTAATTGCAGATCCCCAGTCTTTGCAAAATCCTACAGTGTGTGACTAAAAACTCATGTTGTCTTCAGATTAGAGAGGGTGTCCAACTTAAACCTTTACAAAAAGAATTTTCAAAGTGTATAATAGGCAGAAGCCAAAACTAGTTTGTAGAAAGTCTAGCTAAATTTAACAAGCATCCTGCCCTGCTGATACATTTGTACAAGAGTAGCAATAGTCAAAGGGAAGCCTTATAAAGAGTTTTCCTTGGTAAGATGGGAAAGATAAGCATACAACATGTAAGCATTCACATTATCAGACAGCTAAAGAAAGCAGTATAATTGCAGGGTTATTTGCGCGAGCACATTAACAGTATATATGCAGCATTATACCCATTACAGTATACAGTATTTGCAGAATTATACCCATTACACTTGGGTTCAATTATCTTGGATAACAGACTGGCTGACAAATGACATCGATTTTTTAAAAGATTATTTTTTTGGCCTTGTTGCTTTAATGACGAGACAGTTTGAAGTGTGAAAGAGGGAGAGAGAGGGGGCGACATGCAGTGAAGGGCCACGGGCTGGAATTGAGCCTGTGGCTGCTGCGGTAAGGACACTGCCTTTATACATGGGGTACCTGCTCTACCCACTGAGCTACTGGGCGCCCCATGGCATCCATTTTTGTTTGCCAAGGTGTTTCAAATTCTGGAGTTTCCCAGTCATAATTTATAGACTATATAAAGTTTTATCAAAACTTTATGCAACAAGGTTACACCAATAAAGACCTGACCATGATGGCAGCATACTGTAACAAGGTGCACACAGAACAATAGGCAACAGATGAAACAATACCAAAACAACAGGAAAAACCAGCTAAGAACAGACAAATTCAGAATACAGTCATTCACAATAGAGTTTTCAATGATCTTGATTGAAACTGATGATTAAGATGCTTCTAATATGACATGAACGCAGCATTAGCCCCTGCCCGGTCTTGTTTATTCTGAACCAACATTAAGCCCCATCGCATTCCAAACGCCCTGATTTCTCCACCAGCTGGGCTATGTTTTGTAAATGCTGTTGGGTCCCTGTCGAGCAGGTATAATCATTTCTGCTCCACTGAAGTCCAAAAGGCTCAGAGCGTTTTTTTTTTCTCTCTACAGTCTCTATCAACAACTCTGGGAGGAAGAAGTGTCTCGATCTTTGGTGAAGAAAGTTCTCTCTTTTTTCTCCGAGCTTCAATCCATTGAGTCAGTATCCCTCTGGTCGTCTGCCTGGCCCCAGGCGATGGTAGGAGGACAGGGCTTGAAAAGCATCAGACGGCAGCCCTGTGGAATTAATCAATGTGAGAGAGCGAGGGAGAGGCTGTGTCAGGGAGAGGAAGAAAGAGAGGGACGGAGAGATCAGACAGAAATAGTGTCAGAGAACAGATGAGAGGGAAAGAGAGAGGAACTGGGTGTCTGGCATTGTGGCACATCATGTGCGTTTTCACTAGAGATGTGATCAGATATTGTCCAGTCACTGTAGTCCGCCTCTGATGTGGATATAATGATATTCATTATGTTTATTGATCAATATCATGCAGATGTCTTTTGGTAAGCTCTTATCTGAGTTTATTCCCATGGCACATGTACAATAATATCAGTGGAATAATTGGGAGTTCTCCACTTCATGGCTTGTTATTATTTATGTTAATAATATGGTCACAAATTCCAACAATGGCAAATTCCAGTAATGTCTGCCTTCTAAATTATTTGATTGGTAGATTTTATTGGCACACATGAGGTTTTTAGTGGGAGCTAAGTTATCCACAGAGGTGTCTTCCTCTCCAAAACAAACAGACCCTGTGATTTAAACCAGTAAAAATACTGAACAAAGTTCAAAGTTTCATATTGAAAATAAGTGGTTTTGCTGTTCAGCTCATTGCAGAGGGGCTGCAAACTACTGTATGATGGCTAATGCAAAAACACGAATGGCCGTATTTAGAGCAAGTGCTTGGTTTGTCTGTTCTGGGCTACTGTAGAAAGGTGCTCTATAGGATTGAGATCTGGTGACTGTGGAGGCCATTGGAGTACAGTGAACTCATCGTCATGTTCAAGAGACCAGTTTGAGATGATCTGAGCTTTGTGACGTGGTGCATTATCCTGCTGGAAGTAGCCATCAGAAGATGGGTACACTGTGGTCATAAAGGGATGGACACGGTCAGCAACAATACTCAGGCAGGCTGTGGTGTTTAAACCATGCTCAGTTGGTACTAAGGGGCCCAAAGTGTGCCAAGAAAATATCCCCCACACCATTACACCACCACCACCACCACCAGCCTGAACCGTTGATACAAGGCAGGATGGATCCATGCTTTCATGTTGTTTACACCAAATTCTGACCCTACCATCTGAATGTTGCAGCAGAAATCCAGACTCATCAGACCAGGCAACGTTTTTCCAATCTTCTATTGTCCAGTTTTGGTGAGCCTGTGTGAAGTGTAGCCTCAGTTTCCTGTTGTTAGCTGACAGGAGTGGCACCTGGTGTGGTCTTCTGCTGCTGTAGCCCATCTGCTTCAAGTTTCAACGTGTTGTTGGTTCAGAGATGGTCTTCTGCATACCTTGGTTGTAACGAGTGGTTATTTGAGTCACTGTTGCCTTTCTGTCATCTTGAACCAGTCTGGCCATTCTCCTCTGACCTCTGGCATCAACAAGGCATTTTCACCCAGAGAACTGCTGCTCACTGGATATTTTCTCTTTGTCGGACCATCCTCTGTAAACCCTAGAGATGGTTGTGTGTGAAAATCCCAGTAGATCAGCAGTTTCTGAAACACTCAGACCAGCCTGTCTGGCACCAACAAACATGCCACTGCAACATCACATTGACTTCTGAGTCCACACTGCTCAGGCTCAGTGGCTGACACAACTGGTTTTAAAAGCTACATTGTTTTATTTAAGTGAGGGAAATGCTGACTGTTTACAGGTCATTGCCTTTGTTTCCATCTCGGCCCACTAATGTTTGGTGTCCTACAGGTTTTTGTTCCTTGCTGATAGCTGAGGAGCAACACCTGGTGTCAGATTAGGTGTGGCTCATTAACCACCAAGGAGGAAGAAGTCACATCTGTTCTGACACAGAGGAGTGGATGTAACAGGGTAAACTTTCAGCAGTAATTTTTTTTACCAGCGATAAAAATGTACAGCATAAGTCTTGCAGTACATGCAATATGATGCAGCAATGATCTGCAAGACATCTGCATTACCAGCAGGAAATATTCCATAAGTCTGGAAACTGTCTTTAGAGATGGAACCACTTTCACAACTTTTAGACAACAAATATGAGACTAAGTGAGAGAAAGAGCTCTGAGTGTTTTTAGCACGCAGCAAAATCAGTTCATGCACCATCATTCAAATGTCAAACAGCTATAAACTGGCGAGAGGCTGAAGTGCTGAGCAGCACAACTGTTTAGAGGTTGAATGTTTTTAGGGCAGAAAGGACATGCATTATTTTACCAGCGATTTTCTCCAGAAAATCAATGTGTTTACCGTGCCACTCCTAAACTTCACTTTATAAGATAGTGCAAGTACTAATAAATGTTGTGCCATTAGTCTTGTAAAGTCCAAAAAATGCCCACTGCTTCTGTAATTTGTGACTTAATCTGGACAGCAAAATACTTTCTCTCTGTTGAACATGAGTTCTTCAGTTGCAACACAGCCAAAATGGTACCAGACTTAAAATAGGGAAATTCATTAATGTTTTTGTGTTGTAATAAAAACAGTGATACTTGATATGTGAATGATTTAACAAGATTTACTGCCATGATATATTGCTATTAAAATTTTTTGTCTCACCCTCGACACCAGCTGTGGGAGCTTATTGTCACAATTAGACTATTTTTCTTTTGTCACTACGCCAGTATAAGCAATTACTGTGCTTGAAATCCCTGCCATGACTTGTAAGTGTGACATATCAGACAACACAGTGAACCAGGACTGCAACTAACACTTATTTTTGGGATTCATTAATCTGCCAATTTGCTGTTTTGATTAAGTCATTAATCGTTTGTTTTTTTTAAATGTTAGAAAAAAGTTACAAAAATATCAGTGCAGTTTTCAGTTCTAGTGCTATGAACCACTGTTTAAAGATGTATGTTTTCAGGTTGTTCATCAGTCCATCCCATACTTGTGGACAAGATATCTCAGGAATTTCCTAAAATTTGGCACAAACGTCCACTTGGGGTGCTTTTTATCATGCTAACGAGTCTCCTTGCTTCCCTCAGTCACTTCTCTTCCTCTGCTGGCCATGGGAGAGAGTCTCACCCATCAAACCAAGTGGTGTGCATGTCAACAGGACCCGTAATTTAAAAAACAATTTCTAAACATTACGGTATCTTTGACAGACGGACGGTCGGTCGGACAGACGGACTGACCAACCGACCGACCGACCAACAGACAGATACACAGATAGAATAATTTCTTATTTCTTTCTTAGAAACAGATAAGTGTTATTTAATATGATTACTTAAGCTATTTATTTATAACATTATTGTTATCTGCACAATAATACACCACAAAGCATTGTAAGAGTATGTGTGTATCAATTGTATTGTAAACTTCCCCCAACAAAAAACAAACTACCTCTTTGTTTGATGCCACAACACTTTAAAATCAAATAATTCTTCTTCTTAAGTGTTACACTTATCACATACAAGGTGATGACAGCGTAGGATTGGATAAAACTGAAAACAGTGGCGTAATAACGTTCTATATCCAACAGTGACATCTGTGACATCATACTGACCTGCAAAGCACTTTTCTGACCATCATTCAACGCCATAACTCAGGAACACAAGCGGCGACATGTCATGGCTAAATAGCCGTAACTGCAACTTGACTGGTTTGTGGAGGCGCATAACTGTGAGGCTAGTTCTTTTATGAGCAGGTGTCCCATTCAAACACACAACGACGCACAGGCATGTATTTTTAATTGAGACTACTCTACAGTGAACCACGGCCAATCGTGGAGTGTTGGCTGTCACAACCTGCGTGATAAAGGTAACTGGAGGGGAGGGACCAGAGACATTTGTAATCAGGAATATCAACAACCGTGGCGTCCAATACATCACAAAGCACGTCAAAGACATTTCCAAAACAAGCTCAGGACTTATTTCTATCAGAGTTTGTTGTTTTACACAATGACACACTGCACAGGATATAAAAAAATATAAAAAAATATAGCCATGCCTGACACAAATTCACATTCCCAACACCCAACATCTATTGGACTGGGTGATTATTGGGCTGATACTGTGTAGCTTCATCCCAGCATAACAAATATCCAGCCTGGTGTAATACTGTAGACTCTAAGTACAACAGGAGGAAATGAATCTGCAGAGACCAGACAATATTTGTATGCAGTGATGTGGTTGCTTGTATCAAGCAAGTCTACCTGTGTTGGTGGATAAGAGAAATAGACGACCAACTTAAAGCTGTACATGATTTCTTATTCAAGTCTTATTCAGGAGGTGGAGAGAACAAATAAGTACTTAAAAGATGAGGTGAGAAAGGAGAGTTGGACCAGCCTGTGAACTACACACAGGGGGAACGATTGCGGGGGAGCACAGGAGCTTTATGGGACATGAGGGCTGCAGGGGCTGTTGATTTACTTCTGCGGTGCACTTTGGGAAGTGTGGAAAAAAGACACACACAGATACAGACAAAATGTGCAGGGAAGGAAATGCAGAATACAAAAAAAACATAAATTTACTGCTGTTATTGTTTGCTGGAGAAGATTCTGCAGCATGTTGAATGGCCGCACAAACACGGAGCCCCTGAGCAACAGTTACAGCCTTCTGGCTCACTATATATGTCCAACAATGGGTGTCAGCAGTAGTAAAAGACCGACTCATAGAAATGATTATCCACCATTGAGCGCACAGCATGTAGGAAACGAGGGGAGAGGAGCGCTTGTCGAGAATCACACTTCTTTTTACTTCCTGTTGGGATAGATCTCCCCAAAAGAGAGAAAGCATGGAGAGATAAAGCATCATTGCTTTCTCTCTCCCTCTGCCAGCGTTTTATTATGTGATATGTCATTTCATAGCTTTCCAAGGCCTTTCTTATTGCCATATACTGTTACTGTACTGTCCTTGGTTTGTACATACCAATAAACTATATTTTTATTGGTTTGATGATTAGATACACAAACAAGTCCCACACAGACACACAAGAAATAAAATATAACTTCCAAGAAAGTTGAGAAGAAACGCTCTGGTTTTATTTTATATACGGAAGCAAGATACAGGGTCAGTAATAAAGCTGTGCTGTGTCAGACCAAGAGAAAATCATTATAGGACATATCGCATGTACCAAGGTACCAGGTATCCCAGGAGGCTGGTGATAAATTTGGTAGATGTTACATGTAACGAGGATGGAGAAATTATGTGAAATCAAGTAGGGCTGTATTAAATATCTTTTTATTTTCATTCAAGCTTCTATTAATGTTTTCAAATGAAGCTCAGAATGTTTGTCATTTTATGACATCATCAACCTTTAGAAAAAGAAAATTGTCAATTAAAAAAAATGGTGATTCACCGGGTTCAACGAGCTAGTCTTTTAAAAAATTAGATCAACGTTCCTTTTTATTAAACTAATTTTCTTTGATGAATAAATGTAATTTATGGTACGGTCCAGGCTGTTCTCATGGACTGTTCGTACTTTTTCCTACGAAAAGTAAAACCCCAAAATTTGTACATATGCCACGTAACCATGAGCCAGTTATTCGTGCATAACCAACGTATTTGAGAAGGCTGTGATCACGTGACCAATGAACTGACTGGACTAAAGGAGGAAGCGTTCCCATTAGGCAGGAGGTTAGGGTGATGGATGGATTAGGGCGGCCCCCGACTAAGAACTTTCCTAGTCAACCACTAGTCATCATTTAGGGCCATTGGTCGACTAGTCGCCTGCATGTTAACGATATTAATCTCATTATTAAATTATATATTTTGGGCGGGGCAACACAATGGTTTGAGTTGAAGGTGTGAGAAAGAATAGTATCAGTAACATTGTTAACACTGTGCTACATTACAGAGAAATACAAAACCGTACTAATGAACCTTCATTAATATAGGCCTATATTTTATCTACAAGTGCACGTCACACACTGAGCGAGCCGCCTGTTAATGACGCTGTGGGCAAAGCAGTAATGATTGTGCTAAGTGGCTAATGGGCATGTAGCTACTTCCATGTTTCAGATGATACGTCATGTTTGTAGTCGACCAATGAATATGAGTTTACATATCAACTTGGGTTCGTCCTTCACCTTCTCAAAATGATCCCACACTTTGGATTTCCTGCCCGACATGTTATTAACTAGCCCTGTAAATTAATGTGACTCCTGCTTGACTGCTGAGCGTGGCCACTTCCTGTGTCTGTTTTTTTTTTTTTCTGTAACTAAGCAAACAGTGAAATCTTGCCGACTAATGACTGTTTGACTAACGTTTGGTGTACTCTCAGGGGGCAGCACTACAAAACACGAGACTTTTCCCAGGAGGCTGGTCTTCAGAACCGTGTGATCTCTGAATGTAATTTTAAGGTATGTCGTCACCATGTTCCTATCATAAACCTATCCAAAATAACTTTATGTTAAGTACCTAACGTCATTCATGAGGTGCTAATTCGTAGGATATCCTATAAACCTTTTTGTTTGAATTCTTATAGGCTATCATACAAACTGTTGTTTGTTTGCTGTTATATTGCTGCTAGAACTCCTCACCAGGCCTTCCCTGCTGGGATTGCCTGCCGCAAGTGGATATGCTGCTAGCATAACCCAGCTTGTTTTAGCATGGCAGTTAACTAGCCAACGGGGACAACAGATAATATCACTGCTGTTTTGCATTATCACCACCAGCACCTCCAACCAGGAGGAAACTACGGCTACCTAACCAGCTTACCGCAGGTTGATCCATTGCAACAGGCCCAGCCTTTGAGACCCAGCTGCAGGATCCTGTAATGGGGCCCTCGCAGGTAAGTCTCGCCCTGTCTGCAATTAATAAACAGCCAAAAGCAAAACAAAAAATAAAAGCTATGCAGCATTTCAATGTTGATTTGGTTTTCAAATGTCATTGTGAAAGTAGCTTGGAAGCTTTAAAGTATTTGGCACAACCCAAGAATCAAGCTAAAGGCTTGCCAGGGGCTGTGACTGTGAAAAATGTAAAGTAAAACTACACAATAAAGAAAGGTCATTAGCAATAAAAAAAAAAACAAAAAACCTGGCTTCAACCTCAGTGTGTTTTCTTTTTGGGCTCACTTGATGCCAAGAGAGTCAAGAGGCTGTTAGATCCAAAGCAAAAAGGCAGACTGATGAATTTCTTTTGGTTGTGGCATTCAAAGGTCATTAGAGTAATGTAAATTGATCAAAAATAACATTTACTGATTCATCTGATCAGACCTCCAAGAAACATAGCACACCATATGCTTCTTTAAACTACATAATTAACCATGAAATCAGAACAAAATTCTTTCACCAGATAAAGGATTTTTTCCTCCAATAAAACCCACAATTAAACAGAAACTCTCCTAATGTTGATCCCCTAATGTTGTGTTATTGTTGTGCCTTTGAAACTGTAATTATGAGCAACCTTTCACTTCAGCATCCAACTTTTAATTCGGAGTCAAAAAACTTTCCCCTGTCAAAGTGGCGAGCTGCGACCACTGTGAACTTGCCCTTCCACGTTCCATTGTTGCCTAGCAACAACACAACTGACCTTAACAGTGTGGCCAGTTTTAACGTTACACTGTGGTTTCTTTAACCTCTATACTTGTACATTGCGAAAGTGAAGCATTTACAGCACACCGGGGTTTCTGACCTTTCTGTGCATCTAAGTGTTTTGGTATCAAAGGTTGTGAAAGTATGAAAGAACTGGAAAAGTAGCTGAATTGCTGTCGAGGAAAACAAAAGAGAAAGAGGATAACCTCGAGTTCATGTGCTGATTAAAATGTTCCCACCACCTCTGAAATTAAAACCACGTCTTTGCTTCATTACAGCTATTATCTGCTACAACAATTATTAATGTAGAAAGGGGAAGAGAGAAAAAAATCCCATTCTGAATCAGAGGATTTTCTCCCGGGTTTCACTTTAATGAGCAGGGAAACAGTTTGTGGTTTAGAGATGGAGAGAAGCAGAAGATGAGACAAAAGAAAAATAAAATCCACAATTACTCTTTTACATTTACTTTATAGTGGAAGTTATTTGTATTCTGTGTAGAAACCAAGTTCATTTTTAAAAGATGTTGGTTATTTCTTTAAATTGTTACTTTTAGATCATTTTCTCAAACTGAAACAAACACACATTTATGTGCATAAACAGTAATGAAAAAACTAAAGTTTGTGGTTTTAGGGGGTGTTACTTCTTTGTCATTTTTATTAATTTTCTCACTGAAAATTAATTTATAAAACTGATGTTTCAAAAGATTTTTATTAACACGTACAAAAGAAATACAATTTCTTACTGTATTGAAAACAGATGATCAAAATAAACAAATTATTATTGAGTTTAAAGAAATTAAAAATAAAAAAAAACAGCTTTATTTATTTAACAGCATGTGATTTTATCTATAGCTTACACAGCTACATGTAGCAACAAGCTAACGTCAAGTGGCAAGGTTGCTGATGTTAATCCCTCCCCAATTTTGGATCATATTCCTGCTGGAATGGTGCCATGCCATTGTACTAATGGCTTGACATTCCGAAGCTCCATTAGTCATAAGAATGTCCCATTGGACTTAAAACTCATTTCTCCAACAGCCCAAAAACAAACACTCACTGCTCTGATGTCCTGTTTCTCTGAAAATAATGCTCAGTGCAGTTAGTTTCAATTTCCTAGTGGCATTTGAGCCCACGATCCCAGATGTTTTTAACCGACCCCTTGTAGTATTTACCAGTGATGGCCAAACCAAACGAAGAATGTGTTCAAACCTGGATCTGAACCAACTGCAGTCACATGACACATTGTTTGGGTTAAACATGAGCATGTTACAGTCCTGGAGGATTATTAATGTGCGCCTCCTCCTGTACTGCCTTAATATGCACATTCAGCACATCCAATGCATCAAAACATTGTTTTCTAGTTGGAGCCGCGCCTCGTTTTCAAACTGTATGGTTTGACTAAAATGAACAATGACAGCAATATAGTCCACGATGAGCAGCGCTAAAATCAACCTGCGTAGTTGTCCCTCCATTGTGACATTAGAAAGTGTCACATTTATCTTGCAAGTGTACTCTGCTTCAATGTTTGGTTTACTTCCTGGATTTTTCCTGCATGGAAATTCTGACCAATCAAGAGCACCTTTCTCACACAAGGCATTTGATCTGGTCCACTTGTAAATGCTGCCGTGAGAACACGAACCAACTCTAGGCAATTATGCAACTTTGTAATAAAATAAGTCCCTGATTCGGACCAAAGCAAGACAACTCTAGGTCTGAAAGCACCCCGAGACTACCAGGGCGTCAGAATTTTGGGCCGTTGGCAGACTTTTTTTTGGGGGGGGGGCTTAAAGAGTCCGGCACTAAAACAGACAGAGTCACCCTCTGTCTGATACAGGTGTTCCAGCACAGACAGAATGAGGAAAATAAACCACTTTTTAAACATGAAAACATGCACCTTTTGTTAGTGTGGTTTTTTTATTATTTTGTTTTTTTTTTTAGTACTGGGTATTTGATTTGTTGTATCGTTTTTTTTCCCCTTTAGTTAAATTCATACAAAGTTAAAGAGAAATGCAAAATGCTTATTTGTGAAAAGACGAATGTATGAACTGCACAGCATAAATAAAAAGTTCAAAAAATAAAATAAAATAAAACAAACATGAAAGCATGTAGAAACCCAAAATACAAGTCTGAACCTGAAAATTAGCATAACAGGTCCCTTTTTAAAAAGCTGTGTCTCTGAAGTGTCTGCAGGAGACAAAACTCTGGTGAAGTTTCTGGTCTCAGTGGCTCGTTTCAGTTAATGCCCAGGTTTACCATGCTGGTGTTGACCTTTTTACATGCTGTCAAGCTGATGGCCCCTTGGACACTTCTGAGACAACAAAAGCCACAGTTCTTTTATTGATGGGGCAAACAACTTGATCACCCCACAGAGAGAAGCCTGTTAATTGGCAGAAAATACAGCTTATTATACGAGGTGGGCGAGAGGGCCGAGGGGAGCTTGTTGTGTATGCAGGGCCAGCAGTGTCTAATATGTGCTCTCCCCATTTAAATTCAGTGTTTTACATTCTGCTTGGCGAACGCAGTCCCACATCACTGATTAATTACAGCAAACATGGGCCTACACTCTGACTGTGTGTGTCTGTGTATATGTGTGTAAGTGCATTTAGAGAATCTGACAAAATAATGTGCAACTCTGCAACATCTCTAAGCTAATTAGTGGTGGGATTTCGATTAGAAATGCTGACCGCAGCAGGCAAACACTTGTTTATGAGACCTACTTTTTTACTGTAAACGCTGAGCAATACTGCCCGTATCCCTACGCAGCATGCAGCGCTTTGATCCTGATTATACAGCACATCAGCCTGAATGCTCTGATAAAACTCAATCATTTTGTCGATATAGCTTCGGGGTGAAACTGGGCTGGAGCCAGTCAGAGTAAAATAAAATATACTTTTCTTTTGTAGCCGCGCCAGCAGCTCTGGGCAGCTCCAGGTAACAGTGGCTGTCAGTCCACCACTTTGTTCCAGACTGAAATATCTCAACAACTATTGGATGATGTGCTGGTAAATTGCTCCAGACATTTGGTCAGGCAAAAAAAAACAAAAAAACTTTGGTGATCCTCTTTGATGAGTTTTCATCTAGTGCCACCAGCAGGTGCACATTTTTACAGAATATCAATAAAAAAGTGTGCATACTTAAAGTGAAGTGAATTTTTAAACCCTGGCTTTTCTATCTAATGGGAAAGGTTACAATTGGTGTTCATTCCCAGGTGAAATGACTCTCACAGGTATTTATCAGCTTCAGCTCCAACCGGCTTCGGTCGCCACTGATGGAAGTACAACACCCAGGTTGAAACGCTAATTTTATCCTTTTTGCCGGCAAGATGCAATGACGGGCCGTCACAAAATACCATCCAAATTAGTCAGCACTGTGTCTTATTCAATCTCTCTGTCAAACACAGTCAGCACTGTGTTTGACAGAGAGATTGAATAAGAAAAAGAAGCAACCACCGTAACATTTCACCTGTCTCCATGCTGCGTTCCACTGTTAATAAACCTGTTTCCCAGCCAGTCCGTGACGTCAAACGTGACACACCAGAAAAAAATACAAACAGGCACACAACCCCACAGAGAGGCACACTCCTCTGCTGCAGAGCCACGTACACAGCTGTGGTCTGCTGGCAAGGGGAAAGAAGTCTATTGTCTATTTTAGCGGGTTTTTCCCATGTTTAAAAAATGTGTACATTTTAGGGGTGGGAGAAGGCGTAAGGAAGTAAATAAGTGATATAGTTTTACTTTGCCTTCAAATATTCAGTAAAAACAAAACAAAAATTATCTCTCATTTCTTTAGTTTGTGAACAACAACAGTAACTCAGAGTGAGATTCAGATTCTGTATACAATATTAATCGTTCAACAAATTAAAATCTACCACAAATTACACATTTAAACAGCTCCCAAATACAAAAAGTATCCGGAGATCTATATTTATATAAATCAACAGGTGATTTCCTTCTTTTAGCAAAATCCTAAATGATTGAGTTTTTTTTTTCCCACCTGGACCTTTATGCTCTGCCATTTCTCCTCTAATCATCACGCTGTAACCTGTGACAGGCTGTTATGCTACCAGAGCTATCACACATTCACATTTATGTAGTTTTTTTGTCAAGCCAGGAGCCTCACGTAGGTTTACGTTATCAAATGTTTAATCACTTGACGCCGCCTACTCCTGCGTGCGCATGGTAAGACAGGAGAGGGAGAGGCACTGTGCTGCTGCCGGAGGAGTCGCTGAATGAGTTCCCTCTGAGCGGTAAGTTACTACCCCAGCTTCTCCTCTTTCTGGAACCACCATGGAGTTGGTAATAATTTCGCTTTCAGCCTTGCATGTTGTTGCCGTGGGCAACAGCATGACATCAAAATGTCCTAATATTGCGGGTATCACGATATTAATTTGTTTATACGATATCAAAAATTACACTGGAATTATCGTGAAAGATATGACACGGCACAAAGCAAGTACATTTCCCTAATTTGATGGAAAAGGGGTATAAGCAGCATAGATGTTAGCCATGGCTATGTAGCAATGTACACAACAACTGTGAATCGCAGGTGCAATTTTTCTTGTAAATTAGTACATTTACTCAAGTGCTGTACTCCAGTAAAGTTCAAGTACCTTAAATTTATTCTTGAGTATTTAAATATTGAGAGTTTTTCTATTTGTGCAACATTTGTAGCACTGGATTATCGACCCATAACCTCACAGACCAATTGCCTCAAATTATCTCAGTCAGTTATCATCCATTTAATCATCACAGGTGGTGCCACTCAGCCAATCAAATCTTTCCTTGCACTGACTCATAGCGCTCATCACAAGGAGAGATCCCATGAGACAACGGTCAGAGAGTTAAGTGAGTCAGAGCAAAGTAATTTCACATGGTGTGTTCTAAAGAGAGAAAAGTGAAAACAGAGCTTTTAATCAAGGACTCTCACATGTTCATTCTTCTCACGGCAGTTCAAAACCAGCATGTCTCTTCATATGTTCAGAGACCACAGCGATTATTAAAAGCAGCAGTGTGAAGGGCCACTAAGAGACAAAGCACAGAGCATCTTTTAAGCAAACATACCCACTCAAATCTGAAATGTGACGGACTAAGAGTCTCATCCTACTCTCCAATGTGCTATGTGTGAGCTCAGTCCTGCGTGTTCTTTAATGAAGCAATAGGAGAAGATATTCGGTCTCAGTTAATGTAGTTTATTAAGCAGTAAAGGAATAAAATTACAGAGCTCTGGGTCTCAACTTCACGTCCCTGACGAACAACAAAGGTGTGTCAGTTCACGAAGTCTGACCTCCTGTCCTTTCCCTGACCCAGTATATTTGAGCGTAACAGAGTGTCATTGTGCACGCAAGGCGTTGTCCTCTTCTCATTGGCAGTTCCACTTCCTCCTTCACCACACCACGCCCCTGCCTCGTGTTAATCTGACTCCTTCCCGCTGGCGGTGGGGGCGTGGTTCCTGTTTTGAAAGACAAGACAACAGCACAACTCCCTACACGTGCTGTACCTTACTATCTGTTCATCACTTTCTATTCTTTTTACCGTATATGAAACTAATTATCTAAGCATTGCGGTATGTGCTCCTCAGACTTCATGTCTCTTCCTCTCCTGTACTTCTCCACTTCTGCAAAGCAAACACATTCAGATCAGCTGAAATCATCTCAGTATTCTCATTGTTCACACAAATGGCACAGAAAATAACATATTTTACATGGCACTGAATCATGACACAAGTTAGACATTAGACATTTGTAAAAATATTACAAATTGTCTTCTGTGTCAGGTTTGCCCACATCAAATATCCTTTTTACAAAACAGTTTTCAGTCTTCTGAAATAAAAATGAAGAGTTTCAGCTGAGTGTGAATTCAGAGGAGGAATGCATCTCAATTTTTAAATGGAAGTGACACTGTGTCATGAGAATTACAGTATTATACCGTATGTGTTTCCATGCGCTTCTAAAAAGGATTTTCTTAAACTACTAGTGTAACACATACTACAGCTTCCAGGGATTAGGAAAAGAGAGAGTGTGTGTATGTGTACTTGCGTACCTATACAACAGTGGACTTCAGTGTCGTTACACATTCAAGAGGGGACCGTTAAGCCCACAGGGGACAATTTTCAGCTCCCCTCTCAGTCATGCTTTAAATCATGTCAAAATCATATCTAAAGCATGGGTGAATTTTTTAAAAAATTTTTGCCAAGAGGGGACCTGGAAGCGTGTGAGCGTGTGAGTCTATACTCAGCACTGCCCCTGCAGGCTGGAACAGGTTTTTCAATGACTCATTCACACATGTCGTTTTCTCACACACCTCAGGGGTGTGAACGGCTCATAGCCCAGACAGTTTCTCAGACAGTAGAGGGGCTATTGAACACACTACTTAGGGTCAGTTGAAACACAATTTATTGTTTTTGTAAGAAAATGGGAAGGCACAGCTTTAGTGGATGTCTTATGTTTCAAGCTGGACACTGTATTTTAGATAAGTATTTTAAAATCAAAATAAAGGAAGACCATAAAAAAACCCCAACTAGGATAAAATAAAAAAATAAAATGGTCAGTAGAATGATCTTTTCTTTGCGGTTTTAAATAAGTACTAAAAACTGATTTGACATCAGACACTAGACTTTTGAAGTAGTTCGACCCCAGAATACTTGCCTGACCAGTTTTCAATATACCATGACAAAGTTTGAAATAAAATGATCAGTCGTAATATAATTTCTTTTCATTTTAATAACTCTATCACTTTTATTTGACCTTGAAAACTGTTCAGTAACCAAAAAAGTTTTTACAAAAGTTTTTAAAAAATTTTTCTGTGTAATTTTGTGCTTACTCTACATATTGAATTGATTTGTTTTATGATGCACATTACAAAAAAAGCTTCACATTTATATTGTATGAAATGACAGGAGTCCACTGTTCGCAGTAAATAATGACACAAGTTCCCTCTTGGATAGCATGGAGTGATACTCACACCCCAGCATAAATGAATAAAAGAAACAAGCAACATTAATTGTACTTTTAAAAAAAATCAACTAAATACTCTCTTGAGACTTGATTTATTATTTTTTTGTTTATTTATTTTGTTTTGTTTTTTGGTAACAAAATGGAAAGGCTCAGCTTATGTGGATTTCTTAACTAGATTCAAGTTTAGACTTTAAGGGTCCACACTTGTACTGTGTGGAGTGACAGTGTTCCACTGTTAACAATGACACAAGTCCACTCTTAGATAGCATGGAATGATAATCACACTCCAGTGTGGATACACTTTAAAAAAGCAAAATTAATAATACTTGGGAAAAAATGAAATAGTCTTTTGAGACATGACTTATTATGTTTTTGTAACAAAATACAAAGGCTCTACTGAAGTGGATTTCCTGGCCAGGACTGTTTTTAAATGAAATAATACACATATGGCAGCAGAATAATTATGATAAAAATTTTGATAAGAAAGAAAGTAAACATAAAAACAACCACAAAGAGAGAGAGAGAGAGAGAGAGAGAGCAATATTCATAACACAGATTCCTACAACACAAATAGAAAAAAGAACAAGCAATGCAGAATTAAGTTTTAAAACCAACGTTTATTTAAGTACATTTACATCCACATGGACACTCCTAAACTGAGAGTTTCTCACTTGCTTTTGCTGCACTCCAAACAATGGAAATGGATTTTCACATGATACGTTATAAAGACAGCTTATCACATGAAAAATCTCATAAGCTCACTATAAGAGCCCCCCCTGTGGTAGTGCAGACTTTCCACTCTCAGTGATGAGTGCTATTAAACATATTGATGTTCCTTCAGTAGTTACATAAAGTAATAAAGTGCAATAGTTCAAATGCTATGACACAGTTATGTTTACATGAACTGTCAATGCTATGACACAGTTATGCGATGTTTACATGAACTATCAATGCTATGACACAGTTATGCAATGTTTACATGAACTATCAATGTTATGACCCTCACACTGATGCTCCATTTACATGAACTACCAATGTTATGAACCTTACACTGATGCTCCATTTACATGAAATACCAATGTTATGACCCTCACACTGATGCTCCGTTTACATGAAATACCAATGTTATGACCCTTACACTGATGCTCCGTTTACATGAACTACCAATGTTATGACCCTTACACTGATGCTCTGTTTACATGAACTACCAATGTTATGACCCTTACACTGATGCTCCGTTTACATGAAATACCAATGTTATGACCCTTACACTGATGCTCCGTTTACATGAACTACCAATGCTATGACACTTAACACTGATGCTCCATAATGCGAGCTCCCAGTATTCAGACAAATAACACTGATACTCCATAATGCAAGCTCCCAGTATTCAGACACATAACACTGATACCCCATAATGCGAGCTCCCAGTATTCAGGCACATTACACTGATGCTGCATAATGCAAGCTCTCAGGATTCTGGCTCATTGGTCGTCACAACTTTCTCTTGATAGCTATTATTTGATTGTACACAAAGTATTTTACTGCTTTCCAGTCTCTTCCATTATGTTGTAAAGTCTGATTTTCATCTAAGCATCTTTGACAATCCAATTTTCCAGGGATCTTCATTTTTTTCAGGAAGTCCTTAAAATGGTGTTCAATGATTCTTCTCTCGGTTTGTGACCAGGGCTTTTTAGGTTGCCCTATAAATAAACAAAGAATGTAAGTGAATAAATAGATTAATGGAAATGACCAACATCAATTCCTGTCAACAAATGTCAAGATGTATCATGTAGACAATATTGTTTCAAGTCAATGTAGTAACACACCCTTTTCACTTGATCGCAGTGATGATGTTTCAATGTCCACAACTGCCTTTTGTGAGGTAGCGGCCCTTTCTTCTGAATGTCTTGAGGTAGTAGCCCTTTCTTCTGAATGTCTTGAGGTAGTAGCCCTTTCTTCAGAATGTCCATCTTCTGAAATCGCATAGATGGAAATAAAACGTTTACACTTAATTAAAGAGATTGAACAATTGTGTGTCACACTGCATTTAGTGGACAGATTTTTCTTTACCATTAATTTACTACATGCAATAGAAAATCTTACCTTCTTGACTTGTGGTACCAGTCTGCTCAGATTGGACATCCTCCGCCTCCAAGTCGCTGAAGTCCGCTTCAGCTGCATCAAAATGTTTAAAATGAATACTTACTGAATAATTTTTACAATAAGTATACAGCCTTTGCTTTGTTTAATACAAAATGCAGACATACATGAAATCCTTTACTTACAGTTTAGGTTTGGTATGATGTCCTTCAGAGGGGGAAGGGTTTCTTCAGGGAGTCTAAAAAACTCCCTATGGACATCAATATCATGGCCCATGAATGTTGCCAGCTGGTCTAGTTCATGGTTTTTCCAGATTAAGGATCTGGGAGATTGTGGCTACATGTTTGCTCAGTTTTGTGGGTGTGAGATTTTCTGGGTGTCTCGCTCCACAGCTTAATGCATATCACTTTATGCTGTCACATCCACAAATGTGTTCCTGGGATCCATAGTACGGACGGGCAAAAATGTATGGATTGCTCTGGGAAATCCCAACCTTATCCCTGGTCTCAATCAGAAGTTCCATGGACTCTCTGACATTTGTTGGGAACATCACAGATACTTTACGACCCCTTTTCCCCTGTACTTCTATCATGATGAGATTCTCAATTAATTTTTTCTCAAAAGGTGTCAGGCTCTTCTTAATTAAATCCTGCATACTGGTTTTGTTTCTCTGCAGGTATGTCTTCACTTCCATGCCAGAGACTTCTCCTTCATGATGACGATTGAATAATATCAGCTGCGTCAGAGTGACTTGAGAGAGCTCACTCCATGAGCTGCATGATGGATGGTCAATCAGAGCTTTTTTGTTCACCTCTTCAAGACATTTCAAGTGATTATAGAGCTTCTTAATGTCTTCATCTTGAGGCAGCATTTGGGGGTTGTTCCATTTCTTTTGATATAAAGTCTTTAATGCATTGGATGACACGTGTTGTCCATTCCAGTTCAATTAATTTGTTGAACTGCTCTGCTCTCCCCTCCAAGGCGTAGTCCTCTTGTCGCAAAGCCTCTCCTTGCAAAATATATGTCACCATCACAAGGGAATGGCGCAGTTTAAGAGCTGTTGAGGGAGCTGAGAATCTGTTTGTTAACTCATCAAACCCGGTCATCGTTTTTACAGCCTCCAGTACTGTGTTGAACTTTCCTGGGTTGATCAAGTCCTTCAAAGATACAATGTCCTTGTCAATTGTTCTCACCACCAGAACAAGTCGAGCAAGTTCTCTCATCTTGTTTCTGATGTCGGCCCGGTGTTGTCCAATTTCTCCTTTTTTGAGGAACATTCTCTCTCCCAGCAAAATGATCAGCATGTCAGATGTCACCACCTGAGTCACAGCATCGTAAGTCATGCCCTCAAGAATTTTTTTGAGTCCCCTGGAAATTGCAGTGTTCGTGGGCAACATCAGGGAAGAACTTGCTTGAACTCTTTTCACTGACCGATCCTCTTCAACTTGTAATTTGCAACGCTTATGATGTCTCCACAGGTCTGTTTTAACATACATAGCATAGCAAAACTTGCAAGGCAGATAGTCCATTGATGATGATTGATTGGTTGCTTGCCTTTTTGGAATTATTTGGCCTTTTCCAGAGGACAGGACCAAACAGTTATGATGGTAATTGCCCATGTTTCTCACTTTGCTCAACAGAACATTGTGCATGGTGGATCCTTGCCTGTGTGCAAGTGCCTTAGCCACTTCAACTTTATCCAAATGCTTCTGCTTCAGATGTCTCGCCATTTTTGCATAAGGCCTCTCACAATAAAAGCAGTAATTCCTCTTGTCATAGACTCGTTTCAGTGCAGTGTTTGAGGACATTTTCACTTTGATATTATGTTGGTCACCACCATGGGCATTTGGATCCCTTGCCGTTACGTTTTTTGATGGTGGTTTTCCCATGATCAGGTCCTTTGCCGTGAATTCCTCTGCTTCTGATTGTTGTTGTTCTTCATCTGACACTTGAAGGAAAAACTGTCGCCCAGGGGTCTGGAATAAAGAAAAATAACATGTTTATACACAAATAATAATAGAATTAGTTATACTTCTTTTCATGCAGTTTTCATATGCGTTTTTCACGGTTTTACAATTAAACACCAAATTACCATTTCAGGCCCAGATAATTCCCCTTCAGTGGAAGAAGATGAATCTGCTTCAGCTTGATGTTGTTCCTCTTCATCTGACATTTCCAGGGATAGAGAAACCTGTTGCTCAGTGGTCTGAAATAAAGAAATGCAACGTATTTAGTAATTTGCAAATAATAATGGAGTTCATTCATACCCACACTGCGTTTTTCCCTTTCATACAAAAGTAATCATATTAATTTTTCACCACCTTTGGTTATGTAATGAAACACCTAATTACCATTCCACAAACAGACAATTCCTCTTCAGTGGAAGAACAGGAATCCATTAGGTCACTGTCAGTCATCTCTGGCTGATCACAGACAGCAGTCTCTGAGATGTCTATCTCAGTTGCTGTTTGGGGACAGCAATTTGCTGCATCAGTTCTGTCCTGTGACAACAATAAAATAAAGATAAAATGGAAAAAATATATATATATTTTTGAGTCTACAACTGAACTTTAAAATTAGGTAAAAATGCATGCATAACATACTATAAAATGGTTGTAAATAGGGCTGTCTTTTTTTTAGCTAATCTAGAAAATTATTAATCTCACAAATATGGGATATATAGCCTTTAAACAGTCCTGCCCATTAATGTACAGCTTTTCCGAGAATGGTCTTAAAAAGATATCAAAGTGATTTATGCCCTGGGTTAAACAGTATCATAAAATCTCTCGTGTAAAAAAATTTTTTTTTACATAATTGTACCTTTATATTGTTTATACAGTAAATAAACTTACAACAATTACTTTATTTGTATTCTCATTGCCAGAGTTGGTTGTGGCTCCATTGTAATCAGACTGATGTGTGAAACCTGTATATACAAAAAAATAAGGTTAATCTGTAAATACATAAAAATAAGGTTGATCATTGCAACTAATACTTTTTATCCCTAAGTTGAAGAGTGTTAGTCTTGGTACTTACATGTGACAGCCTTAAGGCATTCTTTAATGGTGGGACGTTCTTCAGCTGATCTGCTCAGCATTCTGGTAATAATGCCTTTTTGGCTCATCCATCTTTCTTCACACTTAAGAGTGAAGTTGCCCATTCTGACATTTTGAGATAGCCCAAACGGATCATTGGAGTAGGGTGTCGTGGTTTGATAGGGATGTTGCCCATCAGTCAGGATGTAATGCACCAAGCACCCTGCTACCTAAAATGTGATGGATCAATTTAAAATAATGTCCACTAATGTTCACTAGTCAATTAACCAACCAAACAATACAAAATTAACAACAACAACAATGATAATAATATACTTACTTGGATATCTGATTCCTTCTTGTACTTATATTTTGGGCCCCCAACATCCTCATAACTGGACCAAGACAACAATGCAGTCATTTGTGCAAGATCCAGTTTTCTGCTTGCTACAAAGTCTGCGATATACAGTTTGTTGTTGATATGTGTAGAAAAGGAAAAATGTTCCTTGATTATATACCAATTAAAACAACATTACAAAATAACATTCTTAAAACTTGTGCACAAAATGTATTTTACATGGCTGGTTTATTCATAAAGTTTCTTTTACCAAACAAAATATTTTCAGGCTTTAGGTCTCCATGCAAGATTCCATGAGAGTGGAGTTCCTGAAGTCCCAGCAATAACTCCTCGCAAATCCCCAGTCTTTGATGGTCAGTCAGGCTATGTCTCTCGGGAAAGTCCTTGTTTTCAATCAAGTCGATCAGACTGTACTCACAGAGAGGGGAGACAAAATAGGTAAAGTAAGTATCTTCCAACACAGCAATGGGTTGCAAAAGATGTTTCACATGTAAATTTTTTGAACATAGGAAATAAGCCATTTCCAATTCATTTTTGGAAATATGTTTTGGAACTCGTTTCACTGCCACTAGGCAGTTGTGAAAGAGTCCTGGGAAAATCTCTGCAGCATTGCATCCATTTGCAATCTTCACTTCTGGGTTGAAAACAAGGTCATCGATTTTCAGCACACTAGGCTTGGAGTCAAAATTTTCAAATGAATTCTTCCAGCGAGATTCCTGAAAATGCATAAAACCCTGATGAGATTATGCACATACAAAATAAAACACAATACAGTGTACGCAAAACATAACTGGAAAAAATGCTGAGAGCCCAGAGTTTCAGATGAAGAAAGAAACCTCCATATATTTTTACCTTCTTTTCCGTGTGCTCAACACAGGAGGAAGCATTGGTTTTCTAAAACAAAGGCATTTAGAGAAATCAATCAATTAATCATTTTAAGTATGTAAGCCATTAACTGTATTTGAATATAACGTTCTCTTGACATTTAATATAGGCTATAATAATCATAACTACAGCAAGTGTAAACCTTGACTAATTGAGATTGGTTAGATAGGTCATCTCGCAACTCATACACAGACAGTGTATACAGACATCTCTACACTGTTCTTTTATTGCTCATGTTAGGGGCAATACAACTTCCATACCTTGCAATTATTCCTCAAGGATGGAGTATAGCTACAATATGCTTAAAGGGATTTTAAAATGAAATGTCCTGACTTATTAGTTAAATAATAAAATCCCTGAGATAAGTATCGTGTAATAAAATAGGTAGATATAAATATAATTACATGTTGCCGTGGATAGTTGGGACCTCCGTAGTTGTGCACAATTTCTTCTCCTGCCTTTATTTTTGTGATTGCAAATGCACACAGATGTGGGCTTTTCTGTTCATCCAGGATCTGTCGGTCACATAAGCACAGAAACACAAAAATCAGGATGACTAAAACCTGGTCACTTTAATAGTTAGTCTGTGTAAATCTGAAATAAAGTTATGCTCAGCAGGATAGTATATGGTATGATTAAAACAGAAAACAAACAGGGTGACTCTTAACTGTGTTACTTACTATTTTGATTTTGCTGTTTGGCTTTACGTGATCGTCATTTATGAACCATCCAAGTCTTGCTTTTTCCTTGCTGCCATCAACACTGTATAGGGGAAAAAGTATTTTACTGTTATAAGCATTATAAAACATAGTTAGATTATCTATGGATAGATATTCATTCAATTGTTCTTACCAGAAAGACTGTCCCTGAAAGGAGTAGAAATACAAAAATGCTGCATCTGCATCTGTGTACTCTTTGAACAGGGCCTCCCCTTCCGAGCCAGAGACACGTCTTCCAACGTACTCAAGCAAGAATTCTCCTGGCTCAATGTTTTTGGTGGTAAATACTCCAAAACCTGAAAAATAGATTATGAAACTGATTAAACTTATTATATTTATTAATGAATTATATTATGATACAAGTTTAATAAATGCTGTTACCACATACCTTGAACAACTGACACTATCTCAGTTATTCTAAAAATTGATGATGATATGCAATATCACTTTCAGTGTTCAGGGTTAACAATTACTGTATATACATCAATATAATTACACATCACAGCTCTGTACATGGTTTATAATGGCAGTGAGTATTCATTTGAAATTTCTCCTGCTTATCACAATTTTCTTGCTGAGAGTTACATGAGAAGATCAATACTAATACCATAACAAAATCTACACAGAAATTTTAAATTAGACACAGCAGCCTTAGCTTAACATAAAGATTGGAAGCAGAAGAAAATAGCTATCCCAGCTCTGTCCATAGTTATAAACAAATAGGCCATTAGAGCAATGATGTTTTTGTATTGTTTTGTTTTATAAATATGAGAGTGGCATTGATCTTCACATCTAACCCCCAACAAGAAAGTGAATGTTACTACAATGTCTAACTATGCCTGTAGATTATTTTCGAGCTGCACCTCACATGGCAGAATATAATAATTAGAACGCAAAAAAGTCTCTTCCTGCACACACACTTATCACCCCTGTATTGATTTATTTTAAAAAGTGTTGATGTTTCAGTCACAAAGACCTTTCTCAAGACATATCTGGCATTAAGTGGCACATTGCTGAAAATAAAGACCGTGATTGCATCACAGCTGTTAAGTTGCTGTATATGTGATTATGGATATAGGCCTGTCACGATAACAAATTTTGCTGGGCGATTAATTGTGTGAGAAATTATTGTGATAAGCGATAATATTGCGTAATATTGTGCTTTTAAGACCATTTTTATTATTGTTTTTATTATTTGCTGTGTTTAGACCATTTTTTAAACTTTTTAAACAAAAAGATGCAAGTACACCCTTTTACCCCCGGCACACCGGCCCATCCAAATTACTGGGCTCCCCTCTGTCATTTTGTTTAAATCCAAAACACTCCCACACAGGGGTCGTGGCATTTGGTTTAGGAACAAGTTCCATGTTTTTCTCTTACGCTCAACTCTCTTTTTTCCCTCGTCTCCCCCTCACGAAAATCGTACTGTGTGTGTGTGTGTGTGTGTGTGTGTGTAGCCCATAGCCCTGCCTCCCCCACAGAGACAAAGACACTCCATGACAAGAGCTTTCCCTCCGTTCATTACCCTAATGAACCAACTCACCTGGCTGCCAGACGATGCATGGCAGTGAACACTCTTGCCGTCCAGTCTCTTTGGTGGAGAGAGACGAGGAAAACAAACACGCATGAATATGGCAATTAATCGCGGCCGGAAAAGTTATCGTCTCCCTTTTAATTTACCGCGCAATTAACCGACTTATTGCATATCGTTACAGGCCTATATGGATAGTCCCCATAATGCAATCTTTCTGTATTTAAGCACTATGCTACTGTATGCCTTATATGTCTTGAGAAAGTTTTTTTGTGACCGAAACATCAACACTTTTTGAATACATCATTGCAGAGATGATAAATGTGTGTGGGAAGTGACTTTTTTTCTTTGGAATGTATCTTTGACAGATTTCCAGCATTGCAAGGGAGACAACGCAAATGGTTGCCTTCTCTTTTTTCAAATATGATAATTATACTGTACATGTAATACTATGCTGCACATACTGTGACTATTGACCATTTCCTGCCTTATAATTCATCAGCAACTCTTCTTTAATTAAATTTTGTACCTACATGCAATATTGAAGAGAAAATCTTATAATCTAATCAAATAACATACCTTTCTCCTTGTTGATGAACTTTTTCTGGAATGTGTCTTTATCTTTCGCAGAGGCAATGAAGTGCAAGGCTTCCTTTTCAGGACAAACTCGTCTGGGTCTCATTTTTCTGAGAAATATTTAAGAATATATTATACATGATACACTGTCTTGACCTCTGACAAGTGATGAAAAGTATGATAACTTGAGGGACTTTGTGAAAGGCTATGATGCTGTCACAGGGTTTCCACCATATTGTTGTTAGGCAATGGCGGACAAACGTCAGACAGGGGGGAGTTGTGTTTCGTGCGTTACTAGCTGTTACACCTTTAACATCAAGGCTAACACTCTTCACTTTAATCATCTGGTGGGAAGACACACAAACTTAGCTAGAGTCTTGAGAAGTTGTTGCACTTATTCAAAGACAAATAGCAAAACTGTCTACACACTGCACTGCTACATTCACAGTTGAAATGCTAACACAGCGCTGTGGAGGTACAGAGACCATCATAAACAAGCTGTCTCGCTGTCTCTTTCTCTCAACTGCACACTTGCTAATATCACGCATACAACCCACACTGAGTAAATCCTTAAAGGAGTTTGCAACTTGTATAAAACATTACGGTTTAAGCCCGACAGGGGGTCAACTTAGGTCAAGCGGGCAATTGGGCTTACTGGTGGAAACCCTGTATCAGTATTTTTTACAACATAGTTTAACCAGCATACTGAATTCACAGATTGATACAAAGGGAATTTCTAAAGATATAAAATGAACTTACCTCTCGATTTATAGGTCGAAGACAGAAGAAGATGAATGGTTTCAGAGCTGTAAAAAAAAAAAAAAAGTAGATAAATCTAAGGTTTGGGTTTCCTCCTCCAAAAACTTGCAGTGGTTGAAACTTCCACAAGGTACCAAAGACTGCTGTGATCCTTCTGTGAGGGACATATATACACAGTTCTGACTAGCTATGTGAGCAGTGATTGGCTCTTTGGATCAGACATCGATTGCTGACTATTGCTGGCACAATGATGCAAATGTTCTCTGGCAGTGAAATTGTAAAGCTTCATCCATGGAAACGAGTTTGTGTTATTGTGTGCTATTGAGACACAAATGTGCAGGTGATTTCAGGTGTTTTAGCCACCAGTGTAGAGTGAGACACTACAGCTAAAACATATGGTAATTACCACTTTATGTGAACAATGCATCAGACCAGGCCAGACATGATGCTTTAAACTATCGTTGTCAAATGGGCAATTCCCTAGACCAAGGCAAATCTGGCCAAACATACGATAATCAGTTTCCTGCAACATCCTTAGTACCTGCTTTCACCTGTCTTCTCTAACCAACAATGGTAATGGAAATATGCCCATTTCACAACAGTAGCTTAAAGCATCATGTCTGGCATGTTCTGATGCACCTTTCACATAAATGAGTGGTGATTACTGTGAGTTTAACCAACAATGGTGATGGAAATATGCTAGGCCAGATTTACCTTGTCTTAGGAAACTGCCATTTCACAACAATATCTTAAAGCAGCATGTCTGGTTTGTTCTGATGCACCTTTCACATAAATGAGTGGTGATTACTGCAAGTTTTACCTACAGTGGCAATGGATATGGATTTTTTTTGTCACAGATGATTTCCCACTGTCTGCAAGTAGAAATGCTACCTAGAAACAACAATGTAATATTTTATGTGAAGTTAAGATTAATCAGATTTTCAGATATGAGGGATAAGTCAAATAGAGGATGGATTAATCTCTAAAAGCCTACTGTTAAACTACTGCAACATAATTGTCTACATATGTATACACACATAGATACAGTAGGGGCAGTGTATATGTGTATGTAAATGTGTGTGTGTGTGTGTGTTTGTGTGTAAGCAATTGTGTTGAATAATTCATGATTATTTTATTGTATGCTTAAATATTTTTAATGTGGACTCCACAAAGACCAGACAATGAGTTAAAACAGATCCAAATAAAATCCAAACAAAAATGCACCATTGCAAATACTTGACACAAAAGGGAACAACCTAATATTTGTTGATTCACTATGTTTTTTTCCAACTAATTTGACTATTCGTGTTCAGAATATGGCACAAAATCTTTATGGACTTGTTTTGAGAATGATCGGCAGGATAACAATATGATTTAATAATTGATTTTGTATACATTTTGGTTGCTTTCTGATGATTTTTTTAATGGTTGGGTACATAGCTATACACAACATATAGCTGCATACATGTAGAGTTTCTTTTTAAATACAAACATTTCACACAATAACTTTGTGTTACTGTAATAAGCAATGTGACTTCATTACATTCACACGCAGCTTTGTAGGAAGAGTTACACATCTTGTATGGGTCTGCAGTTCATGATGTGGACTGAAAAAATGTCCTCTACATTGAAATAGTCAAGTGACCAGCACCCATGTGCTTCACAGATCCTAACTTTTAAAGATGAATTGTGGAGAGTGCTACCTCTGCAAAGATAGTGACCTGGAGCAAGTAATGGGTGTGAATCTGTGCTAATGAATCTATCAGCCCATGATTGTCTGCACTGTGGGGGGATGGTAGTTGACGATGATCACTGGGCCTTTCAACACTGGGCTTCAGGGTTACTAACTTCTCATAGCCGAGATGCTATATCCAATTCAGACTGATATACGAGTCATGAGAAATTAAAACTAATGTTTTAAGACAGAAAGGCATGCAAAACAATGTCACCTAAGCCAGGCAGGCTTTGGTGACATGTTTGTCCAAATATTAACCTGAAAACCTAGGTCACACTCTTTAATGGAATTAAACTCTAATGGTAGAAATACAATTGTTGGTGTGTGTGTGTGTGTGTGTGTCACCCACACATTTTAAATACAAAGCATTTGTCATGCATCATGGTTCTAATCCGGAAATTTCATTCATGGCTGTTTCTATGAAAACAAAAGAAGGAAAAATATACCAAAATAAGAGAAATAAAAAGATAATCTCTCTCTCTCAGCTAAACCTTTTAATCTCCCTCACATCAAAAATATTTGCTTCACATACATGTTGACAAAGGTCATTAATACTACAGCGTGTGTATTGGAGGGGTTGATAATGCCAACTACTGTACACATACACAGACAAGGACATTGCCTTTGCACATGGGACACCTGCTCTACCCACTGAGCTACTGGACGCCACTATTACATTTTTTTTTTTCCAGGCTATAACAAGATATTTTGGCTGTTATAACAACATATTTTATACCAAATTTTACAGATATTACAAGACACTTTTCTTGTTATAATATCATATCATGTTACATCAAGAAATGTTTTCATTATTACACTAATTAATGAATTCATGAAACAACACATTCTAACTCTTCAAATACCGACACATGGTCAGTGGCCATACATGTCAAACTATGATGCTCTAGATACTCCTCCAGCATCAGTTTTCATGCTCAGGGTTGGTGTGTGAATTCGCACTTGGCACATGCATTGTGTCTTTTCAAAATAAACTTCCATTCTCTGAACTTGACTTGACATGTACACTTTTTGCTTGTCAAATGGAAACAGACTTAGAACACAGACAAAAAACTTTGTTTTTAGGTTTACTTCCCTATGTTAATGAAACAAAATCAGGTGGTTATGTTAAGAAAAAAAATCTTAATGGTGTGGCTTAAAATATGTACATTTGTTGCAATTGAAAGGTAATGAATATGCATCACAAGTGCAGCATGTTACACATAGTCGCACACTGTGTTGTTATTAAATATACCTTGACTGACTTTTGGTTTCACATTGGAAATGAACAGCGGTCTGCCAGCTGAAAGTCTGTTGTTTTTTTTGACCTGCCAACCCTATCTGGACTTTTGATACCATGGTAGAGCATCAAAAAATGCCACTGTCTGGCATCTCATACCGCTGCCAAAGGTTGCCTGGGTGCTGTGGTATCTGACGTTTAGGACTGCTGACTAAGTTTCAGTTTCTGAGCACAAACTTCTTGTGTTTATTTGAATTTGACAAGTTGCACGAAAAAAACGTTTCTCTTACATGTTAAGTAGTTATATTGGTATTATAGTGTATCTATAATATAATCTATAATAAATACAAAATAATGTCAAAAAACATTGTTATACTGTAAAAAGGATCCTGTTAAAATCAAGTTGAGACCTCCAGGATTGAAAAATGAAGCCAATGTGGCAGTGCCAAAAACTGCAGTTCCTCTAACTGCCACTTGAGGCTGACGGAGCAGGTTAATCAGCATAGACCACACCTTTTATTTTTATATGTCTGTGGTTAAAATGAAATAAATTTTGGAGTAGCGTGATACACCTTGTATCTTCTAATTCTGATGGCAAAAACAGCAACACTTGCTCAGACATATTAATGCAACACCATCACAGCACATCTCTGCACACTGTAGTCTGTTTACATTTGTCCATAACTCCCACTACATCATGTATTGTTTTCTGATTGGTTGTAGGTCCAGTTGTGTCCAGAGGCATTTTAAACTAGGGCCATTGATAATACCCCTTGGAAATCCGAAATGGACTAAGAGGTGCCAGACTATCTCACCTTTGTGATTTGAGCTGGTGATGACAGGCCGATAATGTGTTGCCATAACTTGATGTCTCTTAAATCAAGTCAACAACCAAGTGGTCATGAGTCAGAACTGATGTAAAACTGCATTTCTCATGTTGAGACATTCAATAAAACTCAGACCAGTCTGCCTGTTAATCGGTCCATGGCTATTCTTGAGCTGTTTAACACAACCCTTTAACAGTTAATCAGGCTCCTGTTCATTCAGTGACACAACAGGAAAGTTTTGTTGCTGACTTCCGATTATTTGGGCATATAGTCTCATTTTTAACCGAACCCTGAGGCGAAAGGAAGAATGAGGCAACTTCTATTGACATTCATACTGTGTCCTTGACTTTTGAGACGATTCACTCTATAGACTTTTCAGTCTCCAGAAAAATTGGCTCCACACTGAAGACCTTATCAGAAAGGACACGGAGACCTACACCTGCCAATCACTGTCTAAGAATATGCTTGTGTGTGTTTCTCAGTTTCCTGCTGGCTGATACATGGAGACAAAGTTGCTTCTGAAATGAATATCTTTGATACCGCATGCTCATCGTAGCAGGATAACTGATACAAAAAGTGCTGCTGAAGGAGCACAGGAAAGGTCTGTATCAGTTGTGTCTGTGTTTTTGTTTGAGAGTGAGCAAAGATCAACATTTTAATATAAAATATAACCTTTACTGTTTAGTACTGGGTTTATAACATAATGCTTTGGTAACTATCACCTATAATTTCTTCATGGTGATATTTAAGTACGTATGTATAATAGGGTACTCTCATCACTTTTGCTGCCCTCATGCTATTAATTCAGTGCAACTTTCTGATCTCCTTTCAAACACATTTCATCTCTGTCACATTACTATTAAGTCATGTTATGAAATACATACTAATTGTGTGATAAATCCCTCCATCTAATAATATATAAGTTTATCCTCTGCACCCTGACCCTTTGTTTCTAACATATCAATCATCTATTTTCTACAAATACAATTATGTTCTTAATATATTTGTTTCAGATGAAAGTATAAAACTAGAAAAGCCTTGCGTACACTTCAAGCTGCAGGTGCAAACACTGTAAACTGGGAAAATATCTTACATCTTATACCCTAAATGTTAATTCTTTGCATGTGAAATATTGTATGGGAGCTGCAGTTTGAGTGTAGGCACTAACAGGAGCTCTGGTGTCAGTTGAAATGCAGAGAGCAGATAAAGTCAGTTTAAGTGTAACAAATGTCAATTTAATGCTGCATTAACATGGAATCAGGGAGACAGGAGACGGCGAACGTGATATAATTTTAGTGGACAAGAGCAGGACGGTAAAAGTAGGTGAGGCCGATAGAAAACATCAACATCAGTAACAGAACACAGGCAATCTGGACAATGACTGGACATAACTATGGAAATTACATAAAATAATGAACACACAATTATTTTATCTAATATATTTTATTCATTTTTTTTGTATATAAAATATAAAAGTAACACACACCTGCATTATAAGGAGGTGCTGATCACTGGCAGTAGACTTGATTATAGGAAACAAGTGTCACACACTCTGGCGCCATATCCATCTCCTTTATGCTGATGACGTCTCTGCCTTTGGGTCTTCCTCTAGATCATATGATTGTTGATCTTGAAGAAGGCCCAAAGGCCAAGGTGTCATCAAAATAAAGGAGATGCATATGGAGCTAGAATCACTTCCATTCTTAAAAAAAAAAAAAAAAAAAAAAAAAAAAAAATTCATATCGTCCAGCTGTTTCGTTTTACCATCCTGCCATTCCATCGGACTGTTTGTCTGTTCTTCCATGCCATCCTAAAAGTGTTATCTGTCTGCTGTCTACCGTCCACCTGATTCCATGTCAATGCACCATACGCCCTGTATAAACCTGTCATCTTGTACTGTATGTAAATGCTAATAGTTGCTCGATTAACAGTTGAGGAGTAATTAATTTCAGCCCTAGTCCACGAGTGAGAGATGAGAGCAGCTGAAATGTCAGTCAGTGTCAAACCATGAAAGCAACAGAACAGTAAGTTGACGTGAAAGCACCAAAATTTAGGGAAAAAACCTGCCACTTCGGGCTGCAACTAACAATTATTCCAATTAATCTGCCTTTTTTTTCCATTTTCAATCAAGTCTTCACTCGGTCTATTAATTAGCAGAACATAGTGAAAAGTGTCCATTATAATGTCCTTGAACCCACAGCAATGTGATCATGTCTTCTTTTAACTTACTACTTTACTTACTAAAGTCCTAAACCTCAAAATACAAATATCCAATTTACTATAAAGTAGGACAAGAAAACACAATATGTCTGGAGTATTCAACAAGCCCAGTTCTATGTCAGGCCTCTACCCTAAGACCTGTCCAACTTGGGTGTCCCACCTGAAGATTAAGCTCCTGCTGGTATAGCTCTTAGGGTCACTGAGGCACACAAACCCCCTGACCACAAAAAGGTGGCAATCCCTCAGGGAGGAAAACTGAAAAATAAAATAAACAAAAAATAAAATAAAAATTAAGAAAAAATTATGTAGGGGTCTGGCACACACAGGGCATTTGTCCTCAGTATGTGACATGCAGCAGGCACTCATCTCTCGGTGTGCTTGTGTGATTGAAGAAACATTCGCACTGACAGGCTCACACTCTATGCTCACATTGCTATATTTACTTTTGTTTTTTGTTGTTAACTATATATTAAGTATCTCACGACACGAGATACTACAATGAGTTTAACGGAGCTTCACGTTACTGCTGCATTCTGCCTCACTGAGACTGAGAAACCTGACGCCGATGCATCTTGGCTCATTTGCATACTAAATAGTGATTGGGTGTTTACTGGGGGGAGGGTCTCTGCCGACTGCAGACAGTAGATCACACACAGCCGGCACACAGCACGGAGTAGAGTGGAGACAGGTGAGAAAACTTTTCTGTTTTGTGCCTTTTTCGGCAGATTTAATTTGAGGGGACAAGACATTTGTTTAAGGGGGCATTGTCCCCTCTTGGCCCTGCGTAGAACCGGCCTCGGTATTCAGTCATTTTCAGGCCAAGGACCCCTTCACTGAAGAGAGATTGAGTAAGGACTCCCTACGACAAATACTGTATAAAATACACATACCCTAATAAATAATAATTACTGGCAGATTCATAGGTTTAGGTTTAGGTTTATTTATTTAGCACACATTAACATCAATGGTGCAAGGAGGGAATGAAGCCCGATGGGCTTGTACAAGAGTTTCACCCCTTCCAATAATCACAATCAATTCAGATTTATAAGGCTAACAAATAAAAAACTTTGAAAAATAAGGAGACTAAGTATAAAAATAATCAATATTAAATGGAAAAAAAGAAGAAAAAAATGGAGACAAAGAACAGAATATTCATTATCAAGTGTAAGACAATGGAAACAAAATAATCATTGTAGAATCAAAAATAAGGAGACAAGATAGTACTGTAAAGAACATCAATGAGGGTGCTCAGAGATTGCTCAACTTTATCCATCTCTTCTTTTACCTTTTTGATGGCGCTCTCCTCTCAAAAATAATCTAATAAGTATTTTTGAACTCCAAACTTTAGTTCAAACAGCTCAGACGAGCTACACAGGTAACCTCAGTGTCAGCCATCTTGAAACTCAAAAAGACTATTTAGACATCATGTTTGTTGCCAAGGCGGACAGTATTAAGGAGTCTCTTGCTCGTAAAGTTACAACACAATCCAGTGTGACACACAAGAATGTCGGTACACTTGAAATAATTTATTCATTGTCTGTAACTGCTTTGTTTAAGAGCTGGAAGCTGAGATGTGTTAAATGTAAATGTGTGTGTGTTGGCATACCAGTGAAAGAGGGAGAGGAAGGTTTCACACCCATGCTGACACTGGTTTTCTCTGGATTCTCCAGCTTCCTCCTGCAGAACATGCAAAGAACATTCAAACTCCACACTGAAGGGCCCCAACCAACCAGAGGGTCTGAACCCAGGAACGTCTTGCTGTGATGCAACAGTGCTAACCACACGTGTCGCTCCACACTTGGAAAAAATGATAAAGCTAACTGGGCGATATGTTTCAATAGTACGTAACTGTTAGCTAACTAGTCCACTGTGATGGTGCCACACAATGATTTAGCATTTGCTCGCTAACATGACTGCAAAAGGATTCATGGGTAACAATTAGCTTATCATTAATGTCATGTACTTTTATGAATAGACCAATTTATCTTTGCTAATAAGATGTTGGATTCATAATGTGTATTTTCAGACATATTTTCATTTTTTGGAAATAAAACTTAAGTGGTGGCCCCCTGCAGTAACTCTGACGACACCATAGGGGTCCTGGACCCCCTGTTCAGGACCCCTGCATTAGATGGCAGATGGCATTTGGTGCTTAGAAAATGACTTTAATTAATCAACAAATTGACTCAGTGACTAATTGTCGCAGCTCATGTCATTTGTAAAAGATGAGAGTGATTGAAACTTCAGTTGAGGAGCTGGAAGTTGAGATGTGTCGACTGTAAATGTGAGTTTGTTGGTATATCAGTGATAGAGGGAGAGGAAGGTTTCAAAACATGAAAAACTCATTTACAAAAATGTGTTAAACAAACCCTGCTCTACCTGAACAGACTCACAGCTGATCAGTGGAAAGCTTTCCTCTTGCCTCCAGGCACTGCACCTCTTCATCTCAGAGAGGGGGGGATTAATCGCATTGATCACATTGTACGAATTCATTTCAACATCACCATGGCTACCAAGTAGGGATAGACACAGAATGAAGAAAGTGAGTGTGCAATTGTGTCCCTGAGTGTGTGTGTCTGAGGCTTTAGACTCATGGGGCGATGGAGAAGAGCTCTATTTTCTAATTGAATAGTGATTCAATCCTCAGACTCGAGCGAGCTGAAGTGTAAAGCAATTAGCCGATTGATGGTGACCGGTCCGGGAGGTGCGGAGAAGAGGGAAGGGTGTGTGGGTCTGTGTTCTTTTATCCCCCAGCAGCCACATCAATCACCATCAATCATCTAATTGCTCTCTCAATACACACACACGCACACACACACACAGTAAGTGCAGAGGGACCCCTGGTGTGTGTGAGTGTGAAATTCCCTTGGCAGCAAATAATTCAGAGTATAGGCATGTAGTCACAGTGTGAAATCCCGGCAGTGTGTGGTGGATTACTGCTACTCAATTCTCACTGCCCCTTTGAGAGACAAGCAGAGAGCCTGTCAGTCAGCCTGCCGTGTTCGGCTCCACGTAAATTGTGAAACACACCCTCTGCTTTGCTGTAACACACACACATACACACTTAGTAGCACAAAGCCTGTAGAAGAGACACGTGAGCATAATAGAAATCGAATCAAAGGGACGACGAACAGAAACACAAGCAGAGATTGGCGTGGAGAAGCTGATTACCACAGAATTTAGTTACATCACGACAACCATCTGCAGATAGAATTTCATTAGATGTAGACAGGCTGTGTGTGGTGTCACAGAGAGACATATATTAAGTTTATAAGACAAAAAAATAAACAGTATCACCACTGACCTTGATCGTGGAACCAATTATTGATTATTTTCCTAATCAAGCATTCTATTGATAATTCTGAAGAAAATATTCAATTACTAAGTACATTGCTGAGGTGCTGACGGAAACATTCATTCATTTTCCATACATGCTTATCCTGTTGCGGGTCGCGGGGGGGCTGGAGCCTATCCCAGCTGACGTTGGGTGAGAGAGAGAGGCAGGGTACACTCTGGACAGGTCGCCAGACTATCACAGGGCTGACACATAGAGACAGACAACCATTTACACTCACATTCAATCTGCATGTCTTTGGGCTGTGGGAGGAAGCCAGAGTACCCAGAGAAAACCCATGCTGACACAGGAAGAAGATGCAAACTAGGTTGGCTCCCCCACCCCAGGTTCGAACCGGAAACCCCCTTTGCTGTGAAGCGACAATGCTAACCACTGCACCACTGTGGCGGCAGCAGAAATCACGTGATGACAAAACCATGTGAATCTGTGGCAAACCTGAATTCTGGGAGAAGATGTGCTGGTTGAAAGTATCCTCAGTATCCAACAGTTCTTATAACTTTACTTCCATGTATGATTGTTTGTCTGTTTGTGAACTATTCTTACTGTTTGTTTTAATTACTGTTTTTGTTTTTTAATTGTCTGTGACCTGCCAAGAGACAACAGATGTAAATTAGCAGTTCTGCTAACTCCGGCATATTTACAGATGTATTTATACTGATGGTATCAATATGAATTGTCCCTTCCAAATAAACGCTTAAATAAAAAATAAATATCTTATGAATTAGTGCCCCTATGGTTTAGGTCAGGTCAAGGAAAGGGATCATGGTTGGGCATTGTCACTTTTTAACGTAATGTAATGACGCTACATGACGTTAAGTTATGTGCATACGTAACTTAAAATAACTTTGACTTTTGGTTTCATATGGGACACAAACTCCAGTCTCTTGAGCCAAAGCTGTGTGTTTGTTTTTGGAGATGTCAGTTTTCCCAAAATCCAAGATTTAACAAAGCAATTAGTTTGATTGAATTTGAATGTAGCGGCTCCGCTGCCTCACTTGGGCGACGAACTAACGTTAGCATGTGAGCCTGTAGAGTAACGCCTTGTTTCCACTTTCGTATGTGTACAGAGACAAGGCAACCAGAAGTCCATTCATTCCAATGGAAATCTCTGTGATATCCGATGTGCCTGCAAAACTCTTCCCCTCCATAATATTTTGGTCAGGAATTTGCCTCGAGTATGTTTAAAAAATTAAAACTTTTGCGGTGGATTTTGGAGAGACCGCATGACAGTGTGCTAGCTTAGCTAATAGGCTATTTCGTTGTATTGAATTGTCTGTGTTGATTGCCAAGTGAGTTTGTTTGATTAAACAGAACTCGTTCATCTAGTTTTAACACATTGTGAATCTTACTAATGTTATTCTGCTAAAGTATGGTTATGCATCATATACAGTCAGATCATCTTCATGACTCGTTCAGCCAATATTTCACAAAACATGCCACATACCTGGCAGGTCCTGTTTTTGTCTCGGTTATGTTCCAAGTGCATATTATAAACTACTGGATGGTGACAAACAAACAGCTACAGGTAGGGTCTATGAGGTTTCTATCCATCAGTAAAGAAATGCACTTCCTTGGGTTGGACACTGGAGGCATCATATGTATATTTACGAATCTACTGACACCAGTCACCTACGTAAGTGGAAAAGAGGCGTAAGACAGCATCTTTGTACAAAGTCAACAAACAGCTTTGTTAGTTACCTTTCCATCTATGAAGTAAAACCAAAAATACTTTCACACGTTGCTTCTTAGATAGTCGGGTGTCTTGATTATCCACTCAGGACAGCTTTGCTCATCAGTGTGCTCCATTTTTGTGGCAAACAACAACTTTACAAATTTAAGCTTAGTTTACTGATTGAGTGACTGATTGAGGCCTATTTTTTTTTTGACTCATGTACCATCCCGACCACCTCCCTATGTGGACATTGTCGTTCTTCATACTACGTGACCTGACTTACTCCTTTGCTCCCCTAAAATGGTCGTATTCAGCCTGCACTGGATAGGTCACGTGATCACAGCCTCCTGGCTCACAATTACGTGGATTATATAAATTATAATGCATTACTTTTTGTAAGTATACTTTGAAAAGTAAATGAGAACATCCTGGCTGGTTATTTCACTGAACATGAACGCTTGCAGAATTTTTAAAACGAGCCTCCTGGTTTGGTTTCGATTTTGCCACTCTTAAAAAAATAAATACTACATAGGAATGAACGAGACAAACTGTGTCAGACAGACCCCAAAATGTCTTCAAGTTCAAACAATAATGTTCATCTCTGCACAGTGACTGGTATCTATAGAGTCATGTCTCTTAAATTTCATAATCTACACGTGCCCAAAGGTCTTCACACAAACCGCATGGACTCTACACATAAACATGGCAACAAACGACATGGATATGTCACTGCTGTTGTGGTGTCAAACCCCTTTACCATCCGTAAACAGCATGACACTGGTGGCAAGCACAGTGAGCTTGGACGCTTTGAAATGTATTGCTGAAATTTGATCTTTTTATTGTCCATGTCTTCTTTTTCCTCTTTGCTATTAGCTTTTTCCTTCATTTTAAGAGCCAATTCACAGAACGAGCTCTTGCTACAACAGTGATTATTATGGTTTGTGCGTTTGTATAATAGTTCTATGACAAGGCAGAGAATATGAAAAGGATTAGAATTACTCATCTTTCTTGAGAAATTCATTTCAGCGCCACTCAAAGCATCCTGAAAGAAACTTGCAGGGAAATACAACCTCGACTGACTCCACGTAAAAGGATCCCAGTAATGTGTGAGTCATTTTTGGCATTTCCACTCATGATGAACACTCACTTATCAACTGGTGACACCATTGTATTTGTCAGCACAGTTCCGCTCTGTGGTATGCTGTCACCGTGAAGCCAACAGAATGCTTTAGATTCAGGTGTCAACACACTTAACAGAGCTGCACCCAGCAGACACAGATCTTTGAGACATGGAATATACGTGTTGCAAAACTCAAGAGATGCCAACACAAGTGCATTAAACAGCGGAGGCAACCAGTTCAGAAATAGATAACAAGCAAAAACATAATCCAGAACAAAATCTTCAACGTTGATTCGAGAGCACAAGGGAGCAAAGATGTTCTTTCTGTCTCAAAGTGATGTAAGGAAGGCTTGGAAAGCTCATCAGCATCTATGTATTGATTACACAATATGTTGAATGGTACTGAACCATTATTACATTGCTCCCATCAGAGAGAAAGATTGAGATTTCTGTCTGTTGGGTGGACATTTCCCTTAAAGGGATACTTTAAGGGCTCAGTGGTCTAGCGGTAGAGTGTCCGCCCTGAGAGGTGATGTGGTTAGATCACCACATCACCTCATCTCCCAAGCGTGGCACTGCTGCTGCTCACCGCTGCTGCTCACCGCTCCCTTGGGATGGGTCAAATGTGGAGAACAAATTTCACACACTCAGGTGTGTGACAATCAGTGGGACTTTAACTTAACTTTAACTTTGCCAATTTTCAACCAGCTTTGTATCACAATGTTGCACCCACAAAATAAACCTTCAAAAAATACCTCCATCTTTTTTTTGCAACTTTTATAAACAAAAATCCCTCAGTTCAGTACAAGCATATTTTTCTTTAGCCTTCATACTGCATGTCTCCACAACGCTCCCTCTTAAGGTGACAGCGCTCTCTTCTAAAGGGTAAGTACAACAATTTTCTTACTTCACAGGAGGTAAGCATTCAGGTAAGTAATGTTTTTAACTATTGTAATAATAAAAATATAAATTATATGTTTTGACTGGACACACTGATATAAAATCGTCAAGAAAAAAATAAATAACTGAAATAATATATTTCAGGGTGCTAGAATAACAAAGAACTCCTATCAATCTGTAAAACTAAGCAGTCCTGATCAAATGTAAACCAAGATTCTCTGGCTGTATTGCCTATTATTTGCATCAGATTTCTTGAGAAACATATTTTAGTGCACTGCTTGGCTGTAATATGAGAATTTGTGAACTGGAACCTGTCAGTATACTGATTTCTGTATTGTAAAAATGGAAGCTGCTGAAACTGAAGAATCTGTTACTGCGCTGCCTATTTCTCAATTCCAGCTTTTGTGCTTCTGTGCAGTGCATTCTGGGAGTTGTAGGTCATCTACCTCTTGAATCAAAGCGAATGCCACGGGCCTTTTCCTTTGTTTTCTCTCATCATGAAGCACCAATTTCAAAAGTATCTAAATCTTTCTACTGCAAAGACAGCCCTCTTTTATGGAAAGATCATCCTTCCAGCAGTGAAATACTTCTTTAACTTGCTGAACTTTACTACATATATTTTGGGTGCAAGCACTACATCTCGTCTGTACTCCTGGAAAAGCTGTTTATGCAATAACCTGACCAGCATCCACAAATACTAAATGCCTGCTTCACAGAAACAGATTCATTATAAGATCTTGCTTTTGGCCTATCGACCCTAAACACACCCGTATGTCACATATACAGTAGCTCCCCTATAGATGCTCATTAAATTCACTTGTCACTGCAGATGTTTGAAAGCTTCTACAAAGAGTATTATCCTGCTTGAATAAAGTGCATGGATGAATGGCTGAATCCTCAAACTCCGGCTTGGATCTTATAATGAAATCTCCTGGGTAGAATCCCTGCAGTATTGTCTGTTTTTTTTTCTTTCTTTGTAATTTACTTCGAAATAAAAGTTTGGTTTGGGTAAAAGGCAGTCACCTTCTGGAAAAAAAGTGTCTCACCACTCAAAATACAACAGTGAGGAGGGGAAGGAGCGACAGAGGCAAAGACAACAACAAAAACAGGCAGGGATGAAAAGGATGGTTCTTGCTTGTCTCAAACAATACAAGGCAGCGCTCTGAGTGCCCTGCATAAGAATCCATCAATTATGAATGTATGCTAAGGGTGAAGCATATCCACACAATGAAACTAAAGAGGGAACGGTTGGATTGGAGGCCGAGGCCAGCAGGCAGTCATTAGGATTTCTCACTCATATTGGTAATTCTCAGCTTATTTTGCTTGAAGCCACAGAAAGACACAGAGGCTGAAAGGCTGACTTTCAGCTCGGTGGGAACACTGAAGCCGCTCTGGGAAAAGAGAGAAGGAAGAAAAGAGAGACAGAGGCAACGTGGGGGGAGCGAAAGAGACGGGGACAGGAAAGTTGAAAGCTAAAGAACGACGGGGGTGAGAGATGAAGTGGATGTGTGTGCAGTGGAAACGAAGTGTGAGAAAAAAAAGGGGGAAGGCAGCAGAAAAACAGCTTTAATATTACCATCCATGTATTAGCCAGTTGTCCTCATTAATTTAGGTCAAGCTCTTTAATGATTATGTGAAAGTGCTTTACTCAAATCCCATGTGTCCCTGACTGCAAAATGAGGTGGAAACGAGTTTTGTATGCATGTAATTACAACATATGAGTGCAGGCGCTTCCTGATCCATCAGTTAACTGAGTAGCCATAGCTGTGTGTGTATGCAGTTACCCAAGAGCCATCTGGGGTTGAACTGACACAGTGGGACATCAGGGGGTTTGCGTAAGGGCTTATCTTAAAGGAAGACTGCAGTTTCACGCAACCCAGTTACTCTTTTCAGTAACTGTCCTCCCCCAGTAACAACAACATAGGTCATTTCTACAAGCAGTTTATTATAACACATAATTGCATTTAGTGTAGGCAGCAACCTCTAATGGCTATAGTTATTATGACCGGGGCAAAGGAGAGTGTGGTGATGTAGCTTAAAGAGCGACAAAGTCCACGTAAGGAGGCAGTCAGGGTGGGGGAAACAAAAACAGGATTTTGACCTACAAAACCTGTTTGTGTCCTGTGTGACACGAAAAATTAATGTCAAGATGTTTTATGTTACGTATTTATGTAGCATGTTAGGCCATCACGTCACCACGTAATGTCACATTGTCACGTTGGGTACATAATGTGACTGCACTCATACATGATTCTTTTCCGAAACCTAACGAGTAGGTGCACTAATTTAAAATGCTCCTGTGGGTCATTTTTGATGGTGGGAACAAATGACGTATGTGGTTGTATGGGGTGGAGGGCTTGTTGTATTTTCCTAGATTTGGCTACAGTTCCTATTGATTACATTAACATTGTTCTCACCAAGTTAAGTTAGCCATTGTCCAATCATGGAATAACAAATTGAGCATAGCGTTAGTTAAGGCAGGAAACAATGTCAAGCACAGCTCGCATTCCAGCTACATCAGCTGATCTCAAACAGCCAATCAGCTGATGGAGCAGCTGATAGATCACATGTTTCCTTTCTATGCAACCAATTGGTAAATCTCATTCAGGGCGCCCTATTTAAACTGCTCTGGCCTGCCTACTGTTGCTGCTTCCTCTGCAAGCCGCTTAGCAACCTGCCCCCACCCCAGCTCCTCCTTTTCATGCTGCGTCTGACTAATCAATGTCATTTCTGTTTGTCATTGATGCTGCTCTGTTCTGTTCCCGGGGGGTCTTTGCTGCTGCTCCCCCTGCCTTAGGCTTTACATGTAGGTGCATGGAAGGGCAGAGAGGTTTGCTATCTCTTCCTCAGGCTTTCCTTGTTTGCACATGGAAGGGCAGGGTGGTTTGCTCTCTCCGCCATAGGCTCTCCACATAGGCGCATGGAAGGGCAGATAGGTGTGCTCTCTCCGCCTTATGCTTTCCACATAAGGGTGTGGAAGAGGCTTTCTGCATAGGCCCGAGGAAAGGCAGAGAGGCCCCAGAACAGAGCCATGGGCAGTGCCCTTGTTACATTAAATCTGGGGGCACCTCTGGCTCCCTTACAATGTTAATATATTCATACATTTTTCAGCTCACATATGGTGTATATGTGAGCTGAAAAATGTATGAGAGAGGGGAAATTGTAATTATTCATGGGCAGTCATAACTAAACAGTTAACATTGAATGGATATTCTTGTTTTTATTATTATATATAAAATAATGTTATATAAAATGTTAAAATATTAGAATGTTGTTAACTTAGAAGCACTCCCTTTCTTCAACGTTTTAAAAAGTCTTTTAAAAACTGCCTTAAAGGAAACATGTTGCTGCTCTCTATAGTACTTGACCTAGGTGGATTGTGTATGGACATCATTTGTTTGGCCTGTGTACCCCTTTCTCTCACTTTTTCCCCTCGTATTGCTTAATGTACTGTAGGTGTGTTAATATGTGACATAGTTGACATAGTTTTTTTTTTTATTGTTGTAACAGATTGTGTCGCTGTCTTGACCAGGACTCCCTTGTATCTCAATGGGACCATTCTGGCTAAATAAAGAATAAATAAATAAATAAAACATGTCTATTGTTAGTCCTGTGCAGAAAAAAACCTATTAGGGTGGCGGTATGTAGCAGCTGTGGTTAATATATTTCCCTAAAACCGCATGTGGCCCAGCCTGGCCCCCAATTAATTTTGGGTTTTAGCAGTGAAGTGTACGACCTACTCTCCAGACTGTGTCTTTGCTAACAGTGACAAACAAGTGACAGCTGTCCCATATGATCACGTCCAACAAGGGTATAATGCTTCAAACATCAGTGTTATATGTTGTATGAAATTTAAAAAATGACTACACATTTTAATAGTAATTTGTCACCATTATCACAGTGAGCTGCATAGGTCAGGAGCTAAAAAAGGAAGCATGTGAAAAGTTGCTTTTTAAGACAGTATATTGATACAAGACATCAGTTCAGTCCAGACAAATATAGCATTGTATTTTCAGGCTCCAAAAACCCCTGCCAGGCTGACCCTAATGTGAAAGCTGCAAATGTTTATAGTCCGTCCTTGCCTGTTTAGCATGGGATAAACAGACATGTTTTACTGTTTGCTTGACGCCACCCTTGGGGTTATTTATGAGCCCACTACATACAGCCTTTACTTCACAGCCAAACACCCTGGCTGCTTTATGGTTTGTTGCTTCTAGCCCAATACCCATTGTAAACAGCAGACACAGCAGGGAAATTCTATCTTGTTCAAATGTGGTGGCGAGGAAGGAGAAGAGGATTTGGAGAGGAGAAAGGAGGGGAGTATAAGAAGGCTGCAGGGAAGTGTTGGTACATGAGGAGGAGATGATTTTATAAGTGAAAATCGTCCATTTTATCTTTTAAAAAGAAGGCGGTCGCTTAAACTTGGCAATTCATCTTCATTTGCTGCTTTGTGAAGTCTTTCTTCCTGCACCTAAAGTATATTTATTGACAACATGATCTCAAAAGCTCTGTTTCATTTAACCTCACTGTTTTTTGCTTTGTTTTCAAAGAGTAACAGATAAATCAGAGCAAAGAGAGAAAAGATAAACGTTGGTTATAACATTTTATTTTGAACATCCATGATGATCGTCAACTGTTGTGTCACTAAATGTTCTCTCTTGCCCCTCTGCTGCTTGCCTTTAGACCTTTTAACCTGCTCTGCTGGTCATCACTGTCTTCTTGTACTTCTTCTTACGTCCTTGGTGGTGCATCTTCAGTGTACACGACACCCTACAACTGCAATAAAATGCATCTTAATCTCAAACCTGCACTGACCTGGAGTTTGTGTGTAGCAGCTCCTCCATCAGAGTGAGTGAATGAGGTGTTATCACACGGAGTTCACGCAGTGTGAGAATGAATTGCTCCCGAGAAGTGCAGGTACACAGATAGCGCTGAAATATGTGACAGATATGGTTGATAAATCACAAGGCTATCTCAGGTTTCAGCATTCATACACTTAAGAAAACGCATCACTGGCTGCTGCAGCTTTATGGGCACCTTTCACGAGACAAAATGCTCTCTGCAGGCACGTTGGAGGTCATCATGTCGTGGCAACATCATGCTGATGGAGGTTCTCAGTGGAAATAACAGACATGTATGTTTACAATTTTTGCTGACATGTGCCAGTGCTGTGGATCATGTACAAATGGTATGCCACTCATGCTTCGCCAGCAGATACAGATGGTATGCAGCTCTTCAGTCTTGTTCCACTGGTATCCTTTCTTTCCGTCAGGTAGTGTGTAAAACATTCTTAATGGAAGGTAACCACTCCTTTTAGACAGCTGTCACTGATGAAGGCTACACTTCTCTGGTAGCTGAGGTAGCAAGAATTACAGTTGGCCCTGAGAGCTCAATGCATTGCAAATACGAAAACACATGCAACTGAGGACACTTCTTCATCAACCTGATGACGTATTCAGAGTCCAGGGAAAACTAAAAAGTGATGTACATGGCTGGGTCATGCTTGTTGCTGTTATGGTTTGTGGCTTATTAAGTCGTCCTTCCCCACATATCTGGTTGTGAAGCTTGACAGAGCACTGCCATTTAAACAACACCTGGTTAGCGTCAAGGCAAAGACAACCCCCCGTGCTGCAGTGATTTGCCTTGAGGCTGGTACCACATGGGGAGCCACAACAAAGCCTTGGGATTTCCAGCTGCCGAGTACTGTGCTGCAGTCTGGTGCCATAGCCCCCATGTCAAGAAGCTTGACACCGCACTCAACACCGCCCTACGAACTATCTGCGGATGCCTACGAGCTACCCCAACAAACCAACTGCCTGTCCTTGCTGGTATCACTCCAGCAGAGGTCGGACAAGAAGCAGCCATGCCGGCCCTGGCTCAAAAGGCACAGATGAGTGAATCCCACCTCCTCCACAAGATGGCTACGGAGACACCACAGCGCTCACGTCTCGAGTCCGCCCAGGAACTGCTCCGTACAACACCATTTGGTAACTCCAAGGCTGCCTGGGGCGAGGCAAGATGGAGGGACCAATGGAAGTCAGCAGAGCCATCAAGGCTCCACAACTACATTGAAGACCCCACAGATGGTCCCGGCCAGCACCTGCCCCAAAAGCAATGGACAACCCTCAATCGCCTGATGACAGAGGACAAACTGTGGAACACATAATAACCAGCTGCCCCAAACACCAGCAACTGAATGGCGATCGTGGTCTAATTGACCTAGATGATGAAAAACTGGACTGGCTTGCCTCATCAGAGCTGAGAGTCTAAGGACGTACACCAGAAGAAGAAGCTTATTAAGTTTTCCAAGTTGGCTATCTGTCATTGTGAAAAATAATTCACATATAATAACAAGCAATAGGCTAACAGTAGGTAAGGAACAGATTTCTGCATCAATATCTGATAGTCAGCTTCAGTGTGTTCATCCCAATACCTAATACCTGATCTCGCATCCACGTTTCCCTCACTTACTCTCTTAATGCATCTTGGCTCCACCCTCGGAAGACACGAAGAGATGCGAGGATGAGATGCATGGAGAGAAGAAACAAGGAAATACGCCTTAAGAGAAAAGAGACGTCTTTTCCTCTGAAACGTCACATGAAGCGATAAAGATAGTTATCAGTAGCAGAGCAGCAGTGGTTTGTCTCTGTTAACAAACACCTGCACAAGAACAACAACCTGCATTCTATACTTTATTGTGTCCTGTTCAGAAATCACAGAATGCCTTTACATTATTTTTAATTATTTGCAAAAGACTTCCGCAAAGGCTGCACTTGTGTATCCTTGCTTCCCTCCATTCTGAAAGCCTACTCTCTCCTCGACTCCTCTGAGCGCATTTAACGAATCCTTTAAGATGGTCATTATTAATCGATTTCCGGGTCAGGTGATTGAGGAAAGAGGATAGAGGAGTCGAGGAGGGACATTGAAATGAACCCAGTAACTTCATAATCCACCAAGGCAACAACAAGTGCTGCTTGTAGCAGCCGTGTGCATCACTTTTCGGTGTCCCCTAGAATAGTAGTAGCTACATATCCCTGTAGAGCTAGTATAGTGAGCATAACCTTTTGGACAATATGAGTAACATACCATTTATAATTCCTGTATGGCAGTAGAAAAGCAGCAGTTTATAAATACTGATAATAGTACAGTAGATATATGCCACTAAAACAAGAGTGGCACACCAACAGCCACTGTCCGATCTTGCCGTCAAGTTCCAGATGCAGAATAGATACAATAGAGTTCATTCATGAACCATCTTCCCTAGATAACATCTTACAAAAATCCAGGTCCATCATCTCCATGGTCATATTCACAAAGAGCTGAAGCTGCCCGTTCCATTGATAATATATCCATAAAGTCTTTTAACCAATTATCTATATTAAAACAATTTCATCTGTGTGATTTCCAATTAATCATGATACATTTAACTGACATAAAAGCCAGGGCAATAATGTGGTGTTTAAGCTTCGACTGTATATTTTCTATCCTTGTGCCTAAGAGGCAGACTGATAGACACTATGTCATTTTCACATCCAGGATAGAGGCCAAACGTAATATCACCTTGTCCCAAAAACACATCAATGGGGGGCAATGCCACAGAATGCATGAGTGATTCTGCCTCACCACAGCCGTGCCAACATAACTGTGAAATGGAGTGATACTTTTTTTGTAATCTGCATGGTGTAATATATGCCGTTTGCACCACTTTTATTTGTAAAAAAAACTGTATCGAGCACATTTGGATACCATTGTTGTGTTTATTGGGACAGACTCCCACTGGGCTGAGGTCAGGGATACACCCAAGTCCCTCTCCCACTGATGATTAAAGGAAGCCAGGCTGTCTGAAGAGTCGAGACACAATAAGGCATACAATGCCGAAACTGCTCTCCTTCCTGAGGCAATGCGACTCAATTTATTATCAAGTTCTCTATTGAGCCCCATGGACATATTCTCTGAGATGAGTGACCTTAAGATTGATCTTAACTCTAAGTATGACAAAAAAATAAAATTATAAAAATCTGCCCCAATTCATGTATACCACAGCATTGCCATGTGTTGTTTGGCAGTGGTCTGCCTCCGGCAATTAGAAGGGATTCTCTAATTGCCAACACTTTTGTTTATTGTCTTTTCGCTACTCCTAATTTTTTGCACCAACACCAAATATCTGTATCAGTTTTGTATGTTGGCAGACTTCAGATTGTATTTAAATTTGTAAACAGCTAGTTCATTGGTGGATCTCCATTATAGAATCATGTATGGACCTTAGAAGAATACTCCGACGATTTGGGAGTTATGCCCTTTCTCTATCATTTTCAAAATCAGACAACAAGATAGATAGATAGATAGATAGATAGACAGATAAACTTTATTTCGGTGTCACTCCACAACACACATTGAAAGTACATAAGGGTACAGAGGGAATATGTTTATAAAAATACAATATTCAATACAAATTACCCCCCTCCCCCTTGACAAAATTAAAAGTGTTGGGGACCACTCAAAAAAGGATCGATATCTTTTTTGTGTCTGTACGTTCAGTGGCTGGGTCTCAGCGGTTAGCATTGCGGCTTAGCTTAGCGAATACAATTGAAGTCTATAGAGGGTCAGTAGCCTACCGGTAAAAGTGAACAAATAAATGTTACAGAAACCCTGAAGCTGGCATTTCTGCACGTGCATTTAAAGTAAACATGTTTAAACATTAATTCGAAAAACGAGAGTCCTTTTTAGTTGTTTTAGAAGAAGTTTGATACACGGAAGTAGAGTGTTTACGTCCTGCGCTCTGATTCACAGAGGGATACACCGGTGAGCAGGCACAGGCACAGGCACAGGCACAGACGTAGCCGGTAAACAAAACTCATTTAAAACTTTATTTAGCCTAACAATATCTCCGGACTATAGTAGCTGCAATGGATGACAAGGCAAGGGGCCGAGGGGAGGATTGGTGGTGTAGCTGCGGGGCTTGCCAACCTATGCCTACGGAGGTGGAATCATTTTGCTGCACAGAATGGGATTCAGTGCTACCATCGTTGGGGAGATATATCATCAGGAGGAAAACCGCCGCAGACAGTGCATCACAAGGAGTGAAAACTTTGCAGCAATCACTAATCCTGGTGTGATTGAAACATTCATGTTCCTAAGATGAACTGGAAAAATGCCCCAGGCCTGCAGGAGCTGATGGGCAGCTTTCAGTCGAGTGAGTAATATCGTCTGTGTCGTCTCTTTGTTTGCTTTTACCGAGTGACCTAGTGTACCTGCCCCAGAGCCAGCTGCAGCTGTTGCTCACCGGTGTATCCCTCCGCGTAGGACGTAAACACACTATAGTTCCGTCTATCAAACTTCTTCTAAAATGACTAAAAAGGACTCGTTTTTCGAATTAATGCTTAAACATGTTTATTTTAAACGCACGTGCAGAAATGCCAGCTTCAGGGTTTCTGTAACGTTTATTTGTTCACTTTTACCGAGTAGGCTACTGACCCCCTATAGACTTCAATTGTATTCGCTAAGCTAAGACGCAGTGCTAACCGCTGAGACCCAGCCACTGGACGTACAGACACAAAAAAGATATCGATCATGTTGTCTCAATATGGAAATGATAGAGAAAGGGCATAACTCCCAAATCGTCGGGGTATTCCTTTAACAGATAAACAAGTGCAACACTAGACAGCTAGTGTAAGTAAGCTTACTGTTGGGTTGGGTTTTGGGGTATGCTGATCTGCTAATAACTGACGGCTTATGTGTTATTTGTACTCCGTCTATACACAAAAGCGCGATCTGGTGGTACATGACGTCTCTCCATGGGTCAGGTTATGCCAGCCAGCATGTTAGGGCCTTTGAATGTAATCTGTGCTAAGATGTTAACTACAATGTCAGGAATAAATGACATTCCCTACACTCAGTCTGATTATCCTTCCTAGCCACAGACTACTTTGAGTCCCTCTCAGTCAGGTTTTAGTTTAGAATGTCTAGAAGTTTAAAATTAGACAGAGGTAATCACACATTATTTACAATCACAGCTGGTGTGAGCTCAGTGAACACCAGAGAACTGGAGTTTCAGATTCAGTGGCTCACAGTAAGGAATGTAAATAGGAATTGCACAGTTCCTCAGTTTCACAGGGTCACAGTGAGACTAAAACATGGAGTAATGGCATCCTGGGTAGAGAATAAAGTTATGCTTCCTCCTCGTGTGTTCAAATCCAAGCTTCTCTGTTGTTTGTTGTGGTGGATGGTCTGGCCGTGCGTACATGTCAGTGCACGAGTCCCTGTGTCTGTCTCCCACTGGCTAGATAAAAGTTGATGCTCTGCACTGAGCTCATATGGCGGTTACTGCTGATCACTCGGTCCCAACTAGAGCCAGCCCCTACATGAACCTGTCCAAGCCTTACCTGAACCTGAACAAGAGCAGCAGTTTTAGGGCTGAGTTATGGTTTCAATATTAGAACATGTAATATAAGCTAAGGGCAGACATGTTTCTTTGCGCCATTTCTCCTTCTCCTCTTCCTTCTGTTATTTCAAGAGTCTGTCCTCAACTCTGTGTCTTGGCACAACAAGTTCAGCAGAACAGCCTGCATCCCTCAATGCATCTCTATCTTCAGGCGTGCACAGCGGGATGCAGCACGCAGATGATAACTGCTCTCTGCTGCATGTTATGCACATCTCTCCCACTGCTGGGGAAGCAGAAGCAAACACTGCTGAGTCGCCTTGCAGCCACTCTCCCTCTCGTTTTCCCTCCAGTCCGATGCAATTCTTGCCAGTTATGCATGAGAACTGCCAGTTTCATGCGTCTCCTCTGCAGTGAACTTACATTTGTGTACGCTTTGTGAGCAAATGACCCCCTAGTTCTAATGTTTGCTCAGTTTGAATCCAATCCTAAATCTCTACATTTTCATTAATTACAATAGGTTGATAGAAACACAGCTGATACATTATTCATGACATTACACAGACTATTAGATTGGCATAAAAATAAATAAATGAAAAGAAAAGAACAAAAACACAAGGAAACACACATTTAAGTAGATTTAAAGGGGAATTTTGAGAAAGTAAAGCATGGGCCAAGCCCAGAGGATCTGTCCCAACTAGGCTCACAGAGAGAATCAACCCCCTAGTCCCAACCTGTGGCAGGACAGCGTTGTCACAGAAATGTAATACCCACCCTTCGCATCCCCTCCTCGTGACACCGTTAGCCCTGTCAGCACTGTTCCTGTTGTTAGCCCTGGTTGCTCGTTAGCTGCTAGCTCTGCAACCTATATGTTGAGAGCTGTGTGAAGACAACTTGCATCGAACAACCTGACGTTCACCCGGGAGAGCAGTGTTCACATTCCATGAGATTACAAAGCCAAACCCTGTTCTTTTTTCCTTAACCCAACCATGTGCTTTTGTAGCCTGAGCCCAAAGACATTTTTTTTTTTGCCAAAACCCAACCACGTATTTTTTTTGCATAAACCCAACCATGTGCTTTTGTAGCCTGAGCCCAAAGATGTTTTTTTTTGCCAAAACCCAACCACGTGTTTTTGTTGCATAAACCCAACCACATTTTTTGTTGCCAAAACCCAACCACGTTATTGCCTAAACCCAATCACGTGTTTTTGTTGCATAAATGTAACCATGTGCATTTGTTGTTAAAGGGAAAAAAAGTCAATTCATGGTGCTGTACCAACGTAGTATGATTATTTTGAAAAAGACTGTATGTAAACGTTAAATTTCCTGTGTAAACCTTAGTGTATTTTGAAAGCGTCCCAGAACGTCAACAGCCAACACACCCAGGGTACCTTTCACGTCGTATCTGGACGTGGTAAGTCCATGACCAAACATCGATATGTGACGAAGTTGGAGTGAGAATGTATTGCCTTTAGATTTTGTCAAAATTTAAACTGAATTCCAACAGGATGGCTGTTCATCCACTTTAACAGGAGCTATTTGAGCTGGCTCATACACCTAGTTGGGTGTCCCCCTGGGAGTTTACCTTTAGAGGTATAGGACTGCAGGGAGACCTGGAGGCAGACCCAGGATATGTTGGTGGTGTAAAATCTCATAGTTGGACAGAAACTGAGGAAGTCCTGAGGGAAGCTGTCAGGGAAGAGAGTGTTTTGTCTGCTCTACTTGTCCTTCAGACTAGAACGGGGAAAGTGGCTGGAAAACAGACTGATAGATGAATATAAAAAGTTCCACTTTACGTGACCTCAGCTGTCACCTTTCCTCAGGATTTGGCTCTCCATTACACTTCTTCCTGCTTCTTTTCTGATACTTTTGTTAAATGAAGTTAAATGCAGCTCCACATTGACACATCTGTGTCATTTTCATCAACGCTGCAAACTTGTTTATGTTTGTGGCAGATGGCCTGAATGTTTTTCAGTCCCCTGTGAAGTCAGAGATGAATGCGACTTGTTTTCCTTTTTCAGTTTCTTTTTTCCCTCCTTACTCCTCGTTCTGTCACAACTCATCTCCTTCAGGTTGCTGATGAGTTTAAGCAGCAGCGCTCGAAGCAACGAGATAATTGTCACTCGTCTTTCTACTCCCACATACAGTTTGTGTGTGTGTTTGTGCACTGGGGATCTGCAGGCCTTGTGGCAGTCTCCTTTTCATTGTTTTGTCTGCCATAATTAGCAGACTTCTCTGAAAAACGTTCCAACACACATACATACATACATACACACCGACACACAGAGCCACAGGAGCCCGAGCCCCCCAACACTTAATGCCATGTAAAGACTGTTATTTTCACATTGAAATTATTGTTAAACCTGAAATTCGCTTTGCTGTTCTGCTCCCTTCCCCCCTCCACTCCTGCAGGTCATTAGTTATACCACAGTGCCGCTGATGGGAGAACATGAAAGGGTCTCCCAAGTTGAGCAATTGACTCAATTCTCTCAGATCTCAGAGCAACACACTGATCAATAAGGAGGTATCGCTTGGCTTGAGAAAACATGGGAGGAAGCCTGCTGTTTTTATGTGTCTGCTCAGCACGACGTTTATCTTCCAACACAGCACCACTTGGTCCGTCCCTGCAGCGTCTCTTCATTCAATTTATCTATACATCATTCCATACAGGTTTTTCCTATTATTGCTGAGGGGACATTCCACTGCTGCCCGTCTCTGCGTGGCACCACAATAGGCCCGATAACAATATCAGTCGTGTTGGACTGAAGGTCATAACAAACAATTGGCCTCATGCAGGAAGTGATATCCAAACAAATTTTTATCTTATTTGTGTATGTCTTCACCATTATTTTGTTAGCACCTATTAATTTCTGGGATCTGCCAATTATTTTTGCTCTTTTCTTCTGCAAGAGAAAATTTAACAAGCAGTCAATATCGCTCTTGTCAACATATGAGAAAACCATCTTGCTTTCACACTTCACAAATTCATTCAAATTTTAAATGCTACTATGCTTTATGTACTCAAACTTAGATTTAGAGTAATTATAATGATTGGATGATTAAATATGCGGGGCTAAAGAAATACTGTTGGTCCACTGATCCACCTTCAGACCAGAAAAAACCCTTACTGCTTCTGAAGTTCTTCTTACAGCCTTGTTTGGCAGCATCTCTCCAATTCTTAAGCATTTAAGGGGGTTTAGGGGGCGATACTTATAATCAGAGGTGACTTATGATCAAGTAGGATTCATGATTCAGCACACCTGGGTAAAAGCAGACTTGGAGTGTTTGGTACATCTGGAGTTGACTTCTGTTATTTTCAGGGATGCACCAATATGGATTTTTTCAGCCAATACCCATAACTGATAATTATGTCCTTCTCATGGCTGATAACTGATAAATTTATGTTTGTATTTTAAAAAGAAATTGTATAACCTGTCGTTTATGTACACCTGAGGGATGCTGCTTCTTCCTCGTCCTCCTCCCATGAAATCTGCCAGTCCACGCTTGAGAACAAAACTTTGCACACTGGTCCAATCCTATGCCAAAGTTCTAAATGGTCATTGTGGGTTTACAGCAACTGTCTAAGTTTAATACTTAACAAATTCAAAACAAATCAGTCGTAAAGGCTACGACTTTGTAACTTTAACTAAAATGTTGCCCCACTTGAGCAGAAAACATTCAGATACTTGAAGCTGGCCTCAATTACAAAGTCCATCACTCTATTTTTAACTCAAAAAAAAGTAAAACTATCCTCTCACATTTTTTCGCTCAAACACCAGACTTGTGACACAGCATCTTAAGACCGTCCTCCACCAACAATCTAGCCAGATTTTGGAATTTTTAAAAATTGAGCCCACAGTGCATCAAAATGTTTTAGTGTTTACCTACCAGTGGAACAGTATTTAAACAATACTGTAAACAGCTACTGCCAATTCTCACTCATGAAAACAAAGAAAAAAAATAATGTCATGGTAGAAGTACTGTGGTAAATTTTAGCATTGCATCTAAAAAAAAAACTAATTCATGATGAATTTCTAAATTCTATTCTCATGTAATCTATTGCAGTCAACCAAACAATACATTAGTTTGTTCATTTTGGAGCAATTGACCTTTGTTAAAATAAATTACAGACATTACTATGTTGTTTAGATAAAGTACAAAAATTCTCATAATTTTGTTTTGATAACTGAATATTTTGACAACAGTTTGAAATCTGCCTTTACAGGCTGGTGATGGCCTAAATCATAATGTGAAGTCAATCTGTGGTTTTTGACTCTGCAGGTAGCTCAACAAGATCATGAGTTGTCCTTGGTGTCAAAGTTTGTAAGTTTGACCCGGATGATGCAAAATAAATATGCTGATGCCAATGTAGGCAGTGTGCTGTGTGGACTAGAGACATGTGATTCTTAAGATAATTTTAACTTAAGAAGTTTCAAAAAGTTATGGTCCAGAAAGTTCTGCTGATGAACTTTTCTTGTTTTTCCATTTTTCACCCTCCTCTTCATTTTTTTCATCTTTGTCCTCTTCCTCCTTCTTCTTCCTTCTCAAAATGCCTGGCTCTGACTCACTGTTGTGCAGCAAGTATGATCTGGCTATTATTTTCTTGGTTAATTGTTTGGTCTGTAAAATGTCAAAAAAAATTATACCAGCCAACTATTATTCCCTAAGGGCATCATAATGCCATCTATTGTCCTGTTTTGTTCAACCAAGTCAGAAACCTAAAAATAATCAGTTTATTATCACACAAGATGAAGCAAAGCGGATAATCCTCACAACAGAGAAGCTGGAACATGGACATATTTGACATTTTTGCTTGAAAAATTACTAAAATGATGAATTGATCTATAGTAAAGATTATTTTTCTTTCTAACAACTAACCAAATAGTCAACTTATTAGCTAAGTTTACGCTCTGGTTGTTTTTGTAATTCAAACCTGAAAACATTTATTACACACAGAACCTTCCAAGTTTCTTTATCAAATTGTTGCTCTCAGTTTTTAAAGCAAGTCTATGTAGCTTTTGCTGCACAATAGCCACTGGGACCAGTCGTGGCAACAAGTGGCAAAAATGAAAAATACTGCAAGGCTGTAAGTAAGTAAATTTTATTTATACAGCACTTCTCACAGAGAGGACTCACAAAGTGCTTCACAAGATAAAATACAAAAAATACAATAACAGAAACAATGCAAAATACACAAAAACAAAAAAAAAGTAAAGTGCAGCGAAATACAGAGATGATACAATGGACAATTAATGGAACGCATGCCTAAACAGATGTGTTTTTAACTGCTTTTTAAAAATGTCCACGGAAGAGGCTGCTCTCAGCTCATGAGGTAGTGCATTCCACCATTTCGGTGCAACAGCCTTAAAGGCTCTATCACCTTTCGTCTGCAATGTTTACACTTACACTGCAATGCTGTGTAACTATTGCACAAGTAAAAAAGTGAAAAAGTCAATTGACTCAATAGTTAGTCAGCAATATCCATCTGCTAATGTTTGCCACCTTAAGCCGATCATACGTGAGCTGAAAACTGAACCACTAACCAAGACTAAATTGCCAAACCACTCACCTCAGTAGGCCACACTCACAGAAAAAAACTGCCATATGGTTCAACTGTACAAGCAGTTTATAACGACCTATCTAGTGGCTGTAGTAATTAATACAGAAGCAGGGAAGAAAGTGATGTGATGTAGTATAAAAAGCGACAAAGTCCATGTAAAGTTATATAAAGATTGAAGAACCCCCTACAGGGCAGGAGGGAAGGGTGGCAGATGGTTCAAACAAGCACAGGACTTTCACCCAGGAGGCAAGAGTTTGTGGCTTGACATCAACTTTGATTTGTTTTAAAAACAACATAGGGCAGTATGCTAGTTGTGTAGCATGCTACTCTTGTAACGATGTGACTTACATGCGTGACATTTCGTTAGTGACAAAGGCATTTACTTAAAGCAAAACCACTATGTTTTATTAACCCTAACCACCTAGTTTTGTTGCCTAAACCGAACCACAAGAGTGGGATTGATACTTATGAGTCAGCTCTATGCAGAGCCTGTGCTGCAGCCTACACATGTGGCCTACACACGTGGCCTACACTGTTCTAAGCATTTATACTTGTGCAGTGGTGTGTTTGTGTCACTCTGTAGTCCAAAACACTAGTCGGCGGTGGGGTTTCTTCGAAGTGCTGTTAAGTTTAGTTGATTCAAAACACACCCAAAACACACATTAAACATGGCAATTTCAAACACAAGTACACAAACGGCTTCACTTTAACTCGCAACATTCACAGACAAACACTTGTCTTTATCTTGACACATTTTCCCCTCAAACACAACATGCTAATGTTTTTAGCACAAGCCTATGGTATTTTTTATCATCTAAATTAGCCTAGCAGCTAGTGGACTTTTCCCCTACTCATATGAAGGCTGGGACATCAGCAACATTTAACAAAGGTAAAGTTACAAAATTCTGGTCCATTACAACTCACAAGGTTCACCAACAAAACAACCATCTTACAATAAACACGTTTTACACACAAATACAACACACTAACGTTATTAGCACAAGCCTATAGCATTTTACATTGCATAAATTAGCCTAGCGGCTAGCGGAGGTTTCCTCTACTCATAAGACGCTAGGATAAATCACACACAAGACTTAAAATGCTATGTGGAGGCTTTAATGTCTTCACAATTTATTGTTTCTTATCTGTGAAATTAAAGTAAAAGCTATGTTTCCACTGAGGGAAATGATTTTCAGTTTCCAAAAATATACAGGTGGTCTGCGTTGCCGCAACGTGTAATTACATTTCTGGGGAGGTGCAGGTCAGGCTATGGCATAGGGTACGCCTTAAATTGAACTTTGAAGATGTGTTTAAAACTGACAGTGAGGTCCGTAATACGTCAGTTTGGGGAAGGTCATGTATATCATTTTGGAGAGCGTTGCACCTCAGTTATAGCCCCCCTAAAGTTTGGCTGTAGTTTCCTTTTTTTCTTGTAGAAAAATAAATTGTGCTACTGTTGGTAAGATCTTGCAGTATGTCTGTCTCCATGTGTGCATTTACACAGCAGACATGGATTGCAGATAAGATTGGAGTAATTTTTTGCCACAGTTTCAATAAAAGCACGTTCCATTACTTTGTAGCTGTGATTACAGTACGTGTTACTTTCACAATTCCTGTTTTTTTCAGGGTTCTGTTATGTCATGTGGTCAACACCTCATGTAACAGCAGTGATTGGTTACAGTACACTGTACAATCAAAGCATCCAAACTGATTACATACTAACAGCAGTGCTGATGGATCACTGATGGATGTTTCTCAACTTTTGGGCCTCACTGTCTACAGAGGATGCTGGGAAAGTGCAACAGAATAATACCATAGGGAAGCAACTTTATAAAAATTATGTTGTTCTGAACTCCAAATAACAAGTTTTGGCAATCATGAATAGCAGGAAGTTAAACAAGGACATGCTGAAATAAATTGCACTGTATTGAAATCTTAACTGAAGGCAATAATCAGAAAATGTGGAGTACTGCCTTCAGTTACAATTTTTCATTTGTTTTTGTTTAATGGGAAATAAATGTATTGTTTTTGAATACGTGTGGGACAGCACTACACAAATTTAGAAACACTGCTTGATACATAATTGCTGTACTACAGCAGCAAACTGGAAAACAGGTTCACAAACTCTATTCAAATCAAATATTGCCTTTAAAGAATTACTGCAAACACTATTACTGACCCAGTGATAAATCATCTCTTCAGATTAATCCAAAGGATACTGTACAACAAAATGATAGTTCAACTGCCCCCCATTCGTCACTGAAAATATAATAATGCAACAGAACAGATTGGACATCTGTAAAAGTGTTCCATGTATGTTGCTTTTTGTCAGATGTTTGAAATGGGATCACTTGAATTGGACTCAAGTCAGACTCGAGGCACAAGTTTAATGACTTTAGACTTGACAGAATCAAAGTCTTGCAACTCAACTTGGACTTCAACACCAATGACATGCGACTTCACTTGGCCTTGAGCCTTTTGACTTGCAAATACTTGATACCTTCCCCCAAGCCCCAAATTGATAAAGTATGTTATTTAAAAAGTGTGCCAGGAATTGATTAATTCCCTTTCATTTCCTGAATCAACTATCATTACAGCAATTCATATCCAGCAAGATGACACTAAATATCCCAGATGATCCACCAATCAGACAGCACTAAATCAAACTGCAGAGAGAACCATGAAGAAGTAATGGACTGTTATCGAGCCAGTCAATTAAGTTAATTTCATTTGCACATGAGAACCCAACAAAGTTTAGAAATTTAAGATGGTAATGCAACAACTTCCAACTTTTTTTTTTTTTTGTAAATTTAATTTTGCTACTAGCTTTGTGCGAATTAGTCAACTATACAATTAAACTTTGCTACCCTCGCTAGTCGGCACCAGAATTTAAGCTAAATTTTGACTGACGTTTTCTTACTTTGGACTTGTCATCCATCCATCCATCCATCCATCCATCCATTTTCAATAGCTTATCCGAAGCCTGGTTGCGGGAGCAGGAGGCCGTGCAAAGTATTCTGGACATCCCTCTCCCAGCAATGCTTTCCAGGTCCTCCTTGGGAATCCCGAGGCATTCCCAGACCAGATGAGATATATAATCCCCCCAGCGTATTCTGGGTCTGCCCCGGAACCTACCAGTGGGACGTGCCCGGAACACCTCGAACGGGAGGTGCCCAGGAGGCATCCTGATCAGACGCCCAGACCACCTCAACTGACCCCTTTTGACCAGGCCTTGGACCACAGGGCTCGGTCGGGCTCAACCCGAATGAATAACATGAAGCCGCCACCCTGTGGGCCCACCACCTGCAGGGACTGGCATCGGGCCGGGTGCATTGTGTGCCGGGCGGCAGGCAGGGGCGGGTGTTGCAGACTGGCTCTGGGGACGTGGACTTGTCTACTGGTCTAGGTTTAAACTTATGTTTAAACATCAGGGAAATTAGTCATTAGGGACATCCATAATTATTACCATGTGGAGATTGCATTATATTTGGTGAAGAGTGCATAAGGACTTAAGGATTCAAAACTCAATGTTTAGGACTTAAGACTTACTTGTGACTTGCAAAACAATAACTTGGTTCCACCTCTGCTTTTTGTAGGTAAAAATTTTAAATATCAAACAAGATAACAGAAAAAAAATCACCCCTTCATCCATGTCTGTATTGTGTCGGCCCCAACAAGGAAATATTATAAAGAAATATGCTCTATAAGGTGATGTACACACAAACACATTAAGAGAGAGAAAAATATGTGTCCTCTGGCAAATTAAACAAAATCATTTTTCTTCTGCCTTTGTATCTGCTCTATCCTCCCTCTCTCTTTTCTTTCTTTCCTATTCTTTCTAAATAGGAAGGGAATAAAAAAGGATGAGAAGATGAAGTTCACGTGGAAATGGACTGTTAACTCTCACAGCAGAAGCAATATTTATTCTGTCTGTCTCAGTGTGTGCTTTGGTTAATGCATGTTCATGTGTGTTATCTTGTTTTATCTCCGTCTTTGCCTCTGAGGCTGCAGGCGTAGCTCAGCAGAGTGGATCTGTGTCCAGAGCTATTGATTGATCTGAAGTTTGGTTGGCCAGTAATGGTGGAGGGGGGCTTGTGAGAGTAATCTCTGCTCCCTGGAAACCAGAAGAACCAAAGCAGCTCCACAGATTAAAGTGACACTAACCAAGATTTTTATGTACAAATACAAATATATTACCAGCCTAAATCACAAAGTGGAACTGCAACAATGCTCAGTACTGAAATACCCCAGATCTAATTTGCCCTAAATTAAATTCTGGTGATGGGTATGGTCACTTTTCTGCCTACAGGAAGTGATGAATCACAAATGGAGACTGAAATACAAACATAAATCCTCAAGCCAAAGATGATCTTCCACCTCTCTCTAGTGGCACCTCCAGCATTTTCAAAGGGGTACCTTGAACTCTCAGCTCAAGATATCTGAATGAGAATCAGTCCCATTTCCACCAAACACTTTCAGTATGGTACCTTTGGAACCAAAAGTAACCCTTTAGACATGGTACCTGGACCGTGGGTGCGCTTTAGCGTTTCCACCGCAAACAGTACTCTTAAATGTGGGCAGGGTTGTTGTAACTCACTGCTCCATCCAGCACTCTCTGCATTTCCTTATTACCAGTGACATAGAGGGAAGCCCGCACCTTGTTTATCGTCCACAGAACGAGGTTGGACCAGATGTGTGTGCTAGGTACCCCAACTGAAGGGGGACCAAAAATGGGGACGATATGGAACGGTTCCATTCCATCCACAACTTTTTACAGTGGAAATGAAAAAACAGCGTACTGAACTGAACCGTACCGTACTGCTTGGTGGAAACAGGGCTATAAGATCTATGAATGCCCACGAGTCTCCCCTAAACTTGAGTTGGCTTGTTAACAGTAAATGTTTTGTTACTCACAATCAATGTACTCCTTCAAATTAAAGCTGTTATACCTTTGGACAATTTAGACACCAGTTAACCTAGCCTGCATGTCTTTGGAGTGTTAGAGGAAGCCAAAGAAAACCCACATTGACATGGGGAGAATGTGCAATCTTCACACAGAGGGGCTCCCCCCACCCCCAGGTTTGTACCAGGAACCCTCTTGCTGTAAGGCCACAATGCTAACCACTGTACTACGGTGCCGCCACAGCAAAAACAAGTTTCTTTAATTCAGTTATGGCTTTTAGTTTTGGTGTGCTACCCAAAGATTTTCAGTGGCCCCATCTGCCCCCCCTGTGAAAACATTTTTGGGAGGCCACTGCCTCTCTCCTCCTTTGGGCAACCTTTTTCATACAGAAGCTCTCACAGGTTAGTAAAGATAGCAAACAAGTGCATTTAGAGTGCTTTGGATATTGAAATTCATGTCTTTACAGTTTTGTCTTGCTGCCATTTTCCACCTGCCAGCATACGACACTCCCTGGCAGCTTGAACAATAACATCAGATTCATTCAAACTGCCTCCAATGCTGACTGTGGTTCTGTTCCTCCCCGCCTCTCTCTCTTTCAGCATTGTAGCCTGCTTTCAGAGACTTTACAGAGCGACTCAGAAACTGCCCTTGCTAGAACTTTCTTTTGTTTCAGCCTCCAAGAATTTTCCTTTCATTCTTTGTTTTCCTGCCACTGTATGTCTTTCTCCCCACTGCTGTGATGACATAGAAGGCGGCGTTCGGTAATTAGGGGAGATAAGATGCAAGGCCTCGAACGGTGAGCACTCAGTAAGCTCAGGACGAGAATCACAGACAAAAGCTTCTGCAGTGGTCAGCACAAAAAAAAAAAAAAAGGAACACAGAAGAAGGCGTTTTGGATCAAAGAAAGGTTGGAGGAAGAGAAATGAGAATATAGGCGGAAAGAGGGAAGAGGGGAGAGAGACAATGATGACAAATGTACAGTTAAAAGATTTCCTACATCAAACAATAGCTGGAGGGATAGGGATGTAAGGATATGGGAAAACAAAGAGAAGAAACTCAGCAAAGATGGCTTCTTTTGACTTTTAGCTGTGACAGGAAAGAAATTTCTATGTTCTTTTGTTGTACTTTAATCTGAAAGGACTACAGAAACAGCAATATGTATATTGATCTTAGCTGAGTACCACTGAATCCTCTATTTACCATTAAGATCTGTTAGTTTATACCAGAATTATCAGGCAACCCGGTGCACAAATGCACTCGCTATCAGGACTAGTGCTCTCTCTGACATTATCCATTAGTTCCTATAGATTTCTTAAACCCTTCGATTTCTAACCCCCTTCGCCTGCCTGACTCATTTCTTTCGTGTCCACTTTCTGATACCTTACTTTTGTCATTACCTCCCTCCCCTCCATTTTTATTCCCTCTCCCATTCTCTCATCAGGTCAAGTGACAAAAAGAAGTATCACTTGGTGTCTAACATTTCATAGAGTGCCAATCAGAGTCATCTCAAAGGAGCCGACTGCGGCTAATGATTCTCAGAAATACAGCTCAGACCCTCAGGCCAACTCGTACATGAAAGGAAACTTGGGGAGAGGAAAGGTAAGGAGCTAACTCGCTTCACTGTGCTAATTATTCAGACAACTTTTAACTATTTGGTACTGTACAAGCCCCGACAGCAACCCGCTGCGAATATCTATTCAGGCCACGGCCAGAACAAGGACGTCATGAAAATTTAAATGTCCTTTTTTTCTTTTTCACAACATAGTACTACCAAGAAGGAAATAATTATGAGGGAGTTGCTTTGCTCCATTACAAATCAGACTAAAAAAAATAAATATTCATCTCTGTCTCACATTAGCAAAACTGATGGAATAGGAACAAGAGATGATAGCTGACACAGACAGAAAAATAATTGCAATATGAGCTTAGAAGGATCTTAAAGGTGTAAAAGTTAATTGTTTTTTGGAAAGAAAAAAGCTCTGCAGAAGCACTGCCATCATTTTTCAAAAACGTATTCTGATATTTATCTTATTAAACTGTTAACCCTTGGCCACACCAGAAAGTGGAGCAGTGAAGTTTATCTATGTGTCTCTGCAAAGCAGGCAGTGATAGATGCTTGATGATAAAAACATGATCCAGGAAGTCCAGTTTGAGTAATAGAACCATGAGTTTGAAGGCTTACCTTCAAAACTCTGCACAGCTATTGAACCAGAAAAGTGCACTTGTATTTACTGAACTGCCCAAAATGGTGCCTGGCCAGATGATGTTGCACTGCATTGCATTGTGTTGAAAGTTGGATACATTCAACTTTTTGCCAAACTTCTCTGCGTTTTTTTTTTTTTTTTTTCCAGAGTATGGTGAGGGTGCTTGTGACAGTCTAAATATGGCCTAACATGCTAGCCAGCAGGGAACATGCTTGTGCTAGTCAGTCACAAAGCTTTTAAAGCTTTAAAGCAGTTTATCAGTCCCTCCAGAAAATCGGGATCTTGCGATCGCAATAATTAACGCAAATTCAAGAAAAGTCTGCAATATTTGTGGGGGCTTGCAACTTTTCAAAAGTGCCGCAATTTTTCCGCCCTTTTCTGTATTTTCCGGCTGACTGGAAGTCGACGCACATGCAACGTCATTTGAAACGTGATCAGACACATTGCATTAATGGCATAGCAGTATGTGGAAACGCTCTGTATTGACATAAGAATTTGCACTGTTTAAATGTGTTGAATTCATTAAAATGTTATGTTTACATAAGATGTAGCTTACATGTTGTTTTACAGTCACATTGTCTGGTTTGAGAGCAACAATATTCACTCAGGATTACAACATTATTGTACTCCATGTTTTGAAACTAATTAAATAAATCTAAAGAAGAGAACTCATTTGCCGCAATTTCCAGCAAAAAAAAAAAAAAAAAAAAAAAAAAAAAATCACATAAAAATGCCGCAATTTTATCGCAATTTCTGACAAAATTGTCCGCAAATTCAAGGGTTTTGGGCTGCAAATGCAAAGTTTTTTGCCGCGAGATCCTGGAGGGACTGGTTTATTCAAGGGTATTTCGAGTCACATTGCCTCGTGGAGCAGTTTATACTTTGGCAAAGCAGGGTTAAATAAAAAGGATGTTGCAGTTACTTCATGTGTCACAGATAGATCGCATAGCCGTCAGATTTCATAAGAGCTAAATGTAAATGCATCCAATAATTATTTGAGACAGGCTGAGATAAGATTTGTGGTATGGCCAATGGAGACGCATAAGCTGTACGAGTGTAAACAAAAGTGTAGACCACATATACACTATGTCAACCATGCAAGCAGCTTACTACCCACAATTGACATTGATTGTAAAATGGCACCCTCTAGTGGGCGCAGTAATTATTACAGTAGCTGAAGGTAAGTGAAGTGACGTAGCATAAAAAGCTACACGGATCATGTGATGTACAAATATCAAAGAAGACCCTGAAGGGTTGGTGCAGATGGACCGGTCAACCAAACACAGGACTTTCACCCATGAGACCAGTGTTCGTATCCTGAAGTTAATGTCCTTCTTTTAATAACAACATAGCCTAGTACACCACTTGTAACATGTGGGAAGTGTCGTAGGTGACGCACATTACATCACAATTATTCAAATCCACACTATGATGTTTTTCCTAAACCTAACCAGGTAGTTTTGGAGCAAAATTGTTACCTTTTCATGACGTAAAGGACGTGTTTAAAACTGTGACTGCTAGGATGGTAATATATGTCATTTTGGGGCCAGTCATATAAGCCGTTTTGGAAGTAGGAGTAGTAATGAACTAGAAATGAACTTATTCTGTCTTTTAGGTTTGAGAGCATTGTAAATATCTGGATTTTATTGGGACGAATGGGTCCAAAATTTCACTGTTTTACTTGTTGACTAAAACTTCATGGATCTTTAATGTTAGCATTCCATTCAATGCCAATCAACTACACAACAAAGTTTACTGAAAAACTATTGGAGTCTTGGTTGTCTTGTTTCTGAGTTACAGTACACATTTTATTTTCACAAATTAGTGATACATGTGTGAACATTTTTTAATTACAGCAAATTTAGAATACAAAAGGATATAAAACAACTTGAGTCTTTGATCAGGGGTTTTGCGAATTTGACAGTCAGACTACATTGTTCATATTCTAGACATTAAGTATCAAAAGACTGCTAAAGGTAAAAGCAGAAAGGAACCATCTGGCTCTGAAACTAGGAAGTCAACCCTTTCAACCTTTTCCCCCTCCTCCATACACAAGGGTATAAACATCAGGCACTGATGCTTTCATGTTCTCATGATCCACCACCATCTGGTTAGGCCCTGATGATGTGAGTATGTGCATTCACGAGTGTCCTGTGGCAGCAGTGGAAATTACCTTCCAATTAGATCTAATAGATAAAATTAGAGTCCACAGCATAAAGTGAGGCTGCGGTTATTTCCTCAGGCATGGATTGCCCTGGGTTTAGAAAATTAATTAGAGACTGCAGAGAGAGGTGTTCATAACAGACAAGATGGTATTTATTCTACTCAGCAGTCCTCCCCCCCTTTTATCAGTCACAATAAACGAAAAGAAAGAAATGAAGTGCAGAACAATCTTCTGTCACCAAAAGGGGCCAAACAAGACTTCTTCTTTAATAGTTTAATTAGGTAGCCGGATCCTGATCCATCATCCTTCAAAAATGTCTTTGTAAGATACACACACATAAGGTTTCTTTTTAGGTGGGGTGATTATAGCCTTCACATTTATCTCGACATAATTTCGAAGTCTTTAAAATGGAGGTAATACTCTCACAGTGGTTTGACAGAATCATAGTAAAGCCTCAAAGACTGTTTGTGTCTGTGCAGACTACCTTAGGTTGAATGCAATTACTGAGCTCAATGCCTATCTGATGTCCAGGGTCAATGAGCTCCTGGAGTGGTTAACAGCGGCTCCTTTTTTTATTTAACAATGGATTTAAGGCAGATTTTCCACCAGGGTCGAATAAGAAAATGACTTTCTCCACACTCTACTGTTAAGGACAGTTTGTTGTGTCCATTGGTCACTGAAATGTGGTAAGCATTGACAATGGAAAAATATATTGTTTAAGAGTCTTTTAATTGCAAAACTTCTCTCCTAACTGTTATTGATTACCCACATTGATGGGTCAAGCACAGGACTGGTGCATTTTGTCTCAGGAAATGGAAATGCAAACTTCCTTTTGCTGTATTTGAGCATTTTTATCGCTCTAGGCCCAGTGTGGTATGTATTATTGCAACAAAAAAAGACTGAGGGTGGACGATGGAAATGAACACTTGCCAACCAGCATATGCCAAATGAATTGGCCTGAGAGAGTCATCAGGGATTCCTGAGCAGTCTGCTATAGTCTACTTTGCATGATTCAGCTTTAATTAACTGAGGAAATAAAAACCTTGACTAAACAATATTGATCAAGCAACCAAACTCAGATTTCAAACTTTGTTTCCTGTTCTTGTTTTCTGTAGAATTTTGTCTCATGGACGACAAATGCCTGAAATCCATCTGATCTTTCAACAGCAGAGGTAGATGATTGTTCAGCTGTTGCAGCCTCCTAAAGCTGAATGTCAAACCACAGGTGATCTGGTAGAAAAACCCATCTTGCCTTGTCTTGTTTTGTCCACACATTGTCTGCCCACCTTAAAGAACTTTTTCACTTTTCCAACCACACAGCTATCTACTTAGTATCCTTGAATTTAATATAACTGTGGGCGAGTAGCATTACTACGTCAGACAGGCAGGCTTGATTGAATTGGTTGCGGAAATCTTTTGTTCTGTGAAGGGTCGTACATATGCCGTGTTTTTGTGCCCTCAAATTCATTTTTTTAAATGTAGATGTGTAGCAGTGAAGTTCAAATACTGGAGCGATGCCACTGAGGCGCACACACTCGACCAAGTGCCTATTTTCAGATAAACTGAGTTCGACTTGAGTTCAACCGTGAATGCAGCAGTGTGCACTGAATGTCACGTGACAAGAACCAACCAATCATGGCTGACAGATATCTTTCCCTTCACCTGTAAATATCAGTCTGTGGTAAATATGGAAAAGTAGTTAATCATTTTCGTGCAGGGCTGCCAGAGCTTTACAACAGCACCTGGAAGAAGATCAACTCCGCACTCAGGATTTCAGGTAAATAGGCTATGATATGGTGCTTGTTGAGACTCCTTAGCAATCTCTTGACGCAACCTGCTGCCGTTCTCTTGAAAGCTGGCACAGAGAAGGCACAGGAGTAGCACCCAGCTCCTGACCTCATGTTTTCCAGGTGATTAAAGACGCGGCATGTGAATAGCCCCTAAGTGTGTCAACCTTATTAAGTAAGAGAATGGCTTCTAGTTGCGTGGGTTGAACAATAACTGTAATAGAAGTCATTAATTTATTGCGCTCCATCCACTTTTTGTAATGTCTGATGCGATCTGTAGTGTTTACAGTTTGATTTTGTTGTTTGGTTAAATGTTGCAGGTGAAAAAGACTTTGCCAGGATAATCTTTTGAAGTTTTCGTCAGGGAAATTCATTGGTGCACAGATGGGAAAAAAACATTTTTTTTCTTTTCTTTGGGTTAGGTTTTTGTCTTTTTTACACTGCAAGACTTATTTCGTGCACCCCTACCCATGTTCCAAATAGGACTAAAAGCATTCATGTTTTCTTACAGGTGACTTTTTCTATCCACCTTGCTAACTTATAACAGTATGCGGTATGTACCTTGTGCTTAGAGTGCATGGAGAAATTAAAACTCAGGAAACATTTTAAATAAAACTTAAAAAATGGACCACCACATTTTTCTTAATTGCCTCTCAGGGCTTCCGTAGTGATGGTTCAAAGCACTGAACCATGAGGTAAACTTTTTCTCTTGCTTGGTGCACACGGACATAGTCTTTAGTAATCAATATTCAGATGACAGCCTAGTGGTGGTATGTTACACACAGCTACGCCTCAGATGCCACATAATGTCACGTGTCAGTTCAAAACATGATTTCAATAGTTCCATTGCCCTGATTTCAAACACATCTATGCCCCTTTTCAACACTCTTTACATGTAGTCCTCACACACGCACACATCTGCATGTCTTTAGATGGTAACCTTTCAGGCAAAGTACTCCAGAATCACTACCCTGGCCCTCTAACGGCACACCCCTCTGTGGCCTCTGTGTGAGAAATGATAGGAAAAAATGCAAAAGCACAAGTCTGGAAATTGCACTTGACATCAAGGCAAAACCTCTTCCATTAGACTATGACTTTTCAAAAAAAAAATGTGGCTAGTAAGTGGTGAGGTGCTGCAAAGAAACACCTCAGATCTCAACATTATAGTAATGGACTTCCTGACACAGACACTACACCAATGGGCCTTGCATTATGTATTATTTGTGGCCATCTGCACAGCTTTCAGCTTTGATGCACGGAGAGACGCTTCTTATTATGCTGCAGCAGGGGTTTGCCTGCTGGACACTTACAACTGTGCGAGTGTGTTCGTGTGTGTGTATATATGTGTCTGTGGCTGGTGAGAGATCTAATATTTGTGATTCACTACATTTCGAACCTTTTAGGAAGTTTGTCCACATACTAAATGTGGCCCGCAGTGCAGGGTGGGACACGGCTGCCAAGACAAGTACAGACGGGGAAGGTGATGAGAACAAGCAATACTGATGCAAAGCACAATGCTCTAGTCTGCAGAGGAAGAAGGAGCACATTACATTATCCCTGACAGACATAGTTAGAAATAGATAGCTTAGAGAAGGCAACAAGATTTAAGGTATTACCTATGGCGATGGCATTCTTCCCAGAAAGTCTGCTGACTTTGATGAAGTGAAAATTACTCTCTGGTGCACCTCCCTGTATTGTATGTGCTGAATAATCTTGAATCTTTAAAAGGACCGAGTAGCCCTTCGTGTTTATGAAGAAACGATCTGGTCACATTCAGTTTTCCTTATGACCTGCCTGCAGGGTGCTGCCTGAGCATCTTTAGTCTGTGCTCTGGCTCAGGAGATTCCAGACACTGTATCACTGCCTTTAAAGCCACTCTCCAAAGCTAAACATGCTTCACTCAGAATTAAATGTAATGCATTTTTTATGCCTCTCAGTGATAAGATGATTAAAAACAAATCTCATCTTTGCAGTGTGTGTACTGTAAGTTGCAGCAACTTTAGTTTAATGTAATTTAATGTTAATTTATACAGGATAGGTTGCATATTTTGCACCTATTCATGTTCACAGCTGGAGTGAAATATTAATAATTTAATGAAACAGACAAAACTAAATATAAACAAACAATCCCCAGACTTTCTTTATAGGATTTTTTATATAGGATTAGTGTGAGACAAACAGCTTAACATTTTTAAGGTGCTCAGCACATTTCTACAGAAATTATTAATATAAAATACTTTGCAACATACATTTGTTGTCATTTTGGTTTGGTACTTTGTTTTCCACAGAAGTAGAATCTTTGTGTGGTGGTAACTGATGTATGAGGGGTTCTGCAAACTTTCAGTTTATTTCTGTGAGTGTTTCCCTGCTATTCATCCTGCGTCCTTTCTCTGAATGCTGATGATCTTTTGGTCCATCAATGGAGCGCCGGCAAAACTCTTGGTGAGGGTTTTTTTTTTGCTCAGTTGCAGTTTGTTGAGTTGGAGTCACGGTGTGCAAAATGTATCAGTCTATCACTTTGTTGTCAGATTGATCAGAGCTGATGAGATTAGATAGATCAGAGGAGCAGCTGCTGCAGAGGCAAGTGAACAAACTTTTAAACCCAGTGCAAGACTATGAGGTACCTTGTTTCCATGGGAACAAAGCTGGTTTCATATACAGTAGGTTGAAAAAACAATGACAAACACATAAATGAGAGCACAGTTGTTCTAAAAAACAGTGTTCTGTTCCTATTTTAATTAAAAAATAAAGTTTCACTTTGACAGCACCAGATGTTCAGCTGCTTTATCCACGCTCAGAGTCGGTTCTTCACTCCGATATATATACAGTATTTCAGTCAGACAACTCACGTTTTAAATGTTCATTTTAACAGCAGAACATAGTTAGACTTTGGTGTCTAGACTCAAGACTCATCGCTCCCCGCAGATTTTTATTTTATTTAATTTTCATTAGCCACTATTAGCCGCACTTGGAGAGAGAGCTGGAGGGTCCTTTGAGCTGAGTGGGCACACCACAAGGCAGACACAGGAGGCAAGACATAACGGCAACCAAGGGTTGTCCAGTGGATTTGCAAGGTCCGAACAAGCTGGTGGCGAGGAGCAAGAGTGGTGGGTAGTGAGTCAACCACACACACCCCCAGGTAGGAACGTTTGCACTCACCCAAGAAAGTCCATGTACATTTCTCACGTCTAATGCAACACATAGGGAGAAGCACTGAGCAACCAACTGGTTAGCCTTAAATGACAAGGTTTCACGTGTCAGGTAAGCATAGCAGCGTAACAGTCAATCACTGGCTCCTTGCTGATTCTTATCTATTATTGTTCATACAGATAAAGTCACAGTTTGTCCATTACTGTTCAAATGCGCACCCACCTCTGGGTCTTTCAAGCTAACAGACATGACATCAAACATGTGTTACTGTATAATAACTAACTAAAATGTAACTAAAATAAACTGGCGGTTAACTTTTATGTGTCATTTTTTGGGGGGTGTGTGTTGGAAAAACTGAATTAAGAGGTGATCAAGAAAATGTCAGACAGGTATTTCAAGAACTAAACCAGGATGTCAAAATTAAACTAAAGGTGCCATTTCAGTGTGATACTAATGACCTCATAAATTAGGTAGTTAGTAGGTTCATCAAAACACAACATTAATAATGTAAGAACTCAAAGAAAATCACAACTACAGCAAATGACAGGAGAAAATTATTTGTTACAAAGCTGCAGTATTCAGCTGCATGAATATTTCAGAAGGTGTTTGCATGTTTTCTTCTTAGTTCTCTCTTTCTCTTCTCACTGCATTTACTCTGAAAGAACTGTTTTGACAAGTACTATACAATGTGATTTATCATTATCAATAGGGAGGTCTGCAGTAACTCCTGCCCTCTTGTCCCATGGAGAAATAAGGCTGCAGGAGACGCTGCAGTCTAAATGGGAAGTCCAGTCTTATCCAGTTAAAGCAATAAAAACAGAGCCAGACAGTCTCTGTACAAATTACCAGAGATGAAGAGCATGGGGAAATATACTCAGGCGCATCAACAGGGAGCTCTGTGTGTGTGTGTGTGTGTGTGTGTATAATTGTATCATACAGTTTGGCTGCAGTGCTCTGTAGTTTAGGTGGAGTGGATTTCACTCTGTCACTGCTTCACTGCTCACATAACAACTAGTGTTGATGCAGATGATTTCTGATGATGACCAGGCCCAGCTACACGCCAGCATCGCCAGCATTTAAATAACACGCAAGTTTCAAATAATACTCAGGGTTGTGATAAGCATGGTCTCTAATAAAAGACACTACATGAATTCAGCAAATTTAGTTAATTCAGTTTAAAGTGTTACTGTGGAACAGATGAAGTTGTAATTAAAGCTATAGTTGGTAACTTTCAAAAAATCATCTTTTCATCATATCTGCTGAAACTGTCGCTGTATTCACATTCTCACTCAAATATAAAATTGACATCAAAGTTGAACTTAAGTACATTTAGAAACCTAAACTTTTGGATTCTTACTTAATTTCAGCCCCACAGTTTATGATGGGGCATCCAATCACAGATTTTCTAGTTTGAAAGGAGGGCCTAAGTGTAAACGTTTTATTACAGTATCAGTCAGGACATTTTACTACATTATTGGTCAACTTATAACATTAGTGGGTTTTATTATATTTTCAATCAGTTTTAAATGCAAGTTTTATTACATCTTCAGGCGTTATTACATTTTTAAGACTTTATGGTGAATGGTTTCACTACATTACACATTTTTAAGATTGCTGGATAAGGTTTTGTATTTCGGAAGCTTGCAAAGACTCATTTTGTAATTAAAGCCCTATAAAACAGATTCAGCTGAAGGAATGATTTTTAGATATGTTTTATCTGCTCACAGAAACCAAAAGCTGACTGTGGGTCAGGCCTGAGAGGTGATTAACAGTGCGTCGTCAAGCTGCCCAGCCTCCACGGACACAAATGAAGAAACTAATGAATTCCATTAGGATTTAGCAAATGGCCTCTGTCAAGGAACAGCGACCATGGAATCTGTGTGAGTGCGTCTTCGTATGTGAGGGTGCATGTGTGCAGGCATTTATACACTTGGTAACTTTTAATTAAAGGCTGTGAGCTTACCTCAAGCAAACAAAATAAAAAATCGGAAACACTTAGACCTTATTTGGTATCAAAGCATGGTTTAACGGGTACTGGGGTACTGTAGCCGAGGAACACAATGAATTAGTCCGCTGCTTTTCAAGCTCGGCTTTAAATCCGGTCACGCTCCACTGGCCAGAGAACAACAGCCCTCGCAGAACAGAGTCATGCATTTCAATTCAGGGCACTTTGGCCGGTTTAAATTGGCCACCAGTTGTTCTCTCTCTCAGCAGTTCAGCCTCTCTTAGAATACTATAGTACTGCACTGTAATACCACAGAGGGTGGACCATGTAATATTAAGACTAAATCAGGTCTGAGGCCCTGCCTTTAGGGTTTACTAAAGTATGTACTCACTGTTGTGTGTGAAATAAGTTAATGGATAAACTTTGGATAAGCCACAAGTACGTAGGCCTATAAGAAAAACACCACCAACATCACCAACCTGTGGTTCTCCCTTCTGGTAATGACAGTCTTTTTGTAATACAGGAAACTGGATGTTTACTGTCTGTATCATTTAAATCATTTTCAACCTTAATAGATGAGCCACATCACTGACTTACATCCAGTCCTTTTAGAGAGGAGGCTCCTCTGACACATGTGGACCAGTTTCAGACAGACCTGCAGCACCGTTTTCAGTCTGAGGGTGGTATTACTGTTATCTTAACAGAGTAAAGCCTCATTTGTTTGTGAGTACACTCATTTATACAAATGTTCCCGTAGAGCTAAACTCAAGTTTAATCAGGTAGTCGAGAACACCAACGTCAACAGATGTGTAAATCAATTAAAAGCTTTGGGGTGCTTTCACACCTGCCCTGTTTGGTTCGGTTCATTCGAACTCAGGTTCATTTGCCCCCAAATGCGGTTCATTTGGGTAGGCGTGAACACAGCAATCACACTCTGGTGCACACCAAAACAACCAGACCGAGACCTTCCGAAAGAGGTGGTCTCGGTCTGGTTACAAACAAATTCTGGTGTGGTTCGTTTGTGGTGAGAACCACCTCGATCTGAACCAACTGCAGTCACATGACACATTGTTTGGGTTAAACATGAGCATGTTACAGTCCTGGAGGATTATTAATGTGCACCTCCTCCTGTGCTGCCTTAATATGCACATTCAGCACATCCAATGCATCAAAACATTGTTTTCTAGTTGGAGCCGCGCCTCGTTTTCAAACTGTATGGTTTGACTAAAATGAACAATGACAGCAATATAGTCCACGATGACCAGCGCTAAAATCAACCTGCGTAGTTGTCCCTCCATTGTGACATTAGAAAGTGTCACATTTATCTTGCAAGTGTACTCTTCTTCAACGTTTTCTTTACTTCCTGAATTTTTCCCGCATGGAAATTCTGACCAATCAAGAGCAGCTTTCTCGTGCAGGCATTTGATCTGGTCCACTTGTAAAATTTGGTCTGCCTGTAAATGCTGCTCTTTTAAAATGTGACAACTGGCTGTTGTCTTTTAAACTTGAATTTAGTTAGGATTTAGATTAACGCTTGGACTAAACAAGTGATCTGAAAATTTTATTAAGTCAATAAGCTGTTGACTAATTGACAATGAAAATAATTGTCTTTTTGAAAAAAAAAAAAGACCTATACTGTAAATCAGACATTGACTTATTGATAACATTTAGATAGACACCGATTATTTTAACAATCCAAAATAAAGACTGAATTTTAGGTTTTATGTTCATATGAATATTTGGAGTAAAATCAAAGTCACATTTCTTGCATGGGTAATGGTGGGATTTCCTCAGTGCTACGGTATGCTCCATGTTGTTTGGCACGAACCTCAAGGAAAACTGAGTTTGCCATCTCTGCCAACCCACTGACCTTTGTTCCTGTCTTTATTCTTTCTTCTACAGCAGACAAAACTCTCCATCTGGTGTGGGAGCAGCTCATAAATTATTGAGTACAAACTGGACCATGCTTCACATGGAGCTGTAGGTCTTCATGATTATCTTCCTTTACATTAAATTCTAAGGCTCTGCGTTATATGTATCATGCTTGTTAAAACCCTGACGGATGGACTCCGCAGATTATTTAAGCAATAAACCACAAGAGGTCTTGGTTCACTGGGATTTTAAAACAGCTCAAGGGCAATGTAAGGCATGATCCACAGTGGACTGCCTAAAACCTTAACTATACCATATACTAAATATAATTGGCAATGCTTCATAAAAAAAAAGCAATAAAAAATGCAATACATTATTGGCAACAAACAATTATTTTCCTGCAAAACAAAGTTGTTCGTCAGCTACATTTTGCAGAATGATTGCCAAGCAACACACAGATGCAGTGGAAAGTGCACACTGCTTTACAAATCTGTGGCAACATGGAGCCAAAGAAGTTCATCCTGATGGGCTTTAATATCCTAACATTAGGGGAAAAAAGTTTTCATCATGTTGCAGATGCATTTTAACTTCTGGCAACTAATATGCTGGCTTTCCCCAAGCTGTTCTCACTTGCCAGCGGTATATTTTTTTATGACAGTGTAGCCTGTAACCAAGCTACATTGAAACAAAAATGATATCCCTAGCAACTGATAACTGATCGAAAGCACTTGGTGCAGTTTGACTGCTTTGAATGGAGATGTCGATAAATTGGGCAGCAGCAGCGACAGATTGCTTTAACACAGCGACGGGAAACATTGGGTCCCCTATCTGCTCAAATATAAATCCCTCGTAGGCTCTCTTTGTTTCCTTTGCAGCATTTTAGTGTGTTTTTTTGTGCATTCAGTGAATGACAGTGTTGCGTATTTCTGACCTGGAAAATAAATGATTCAGGCTTCAGCTGGCGGTTGCTCCCTTTAGCTCTGTGTCCCATATGACAACAGGTGACTAATTGGCACAGTAATACGGAAATTGTGATGAGGTGACAGCTGGGTATTTTACAACTGTGTCAAACACAGCTCAGCCAATCATAATCACAGACTGGAACAAACTGACAAGAATATATTAACAATGACTGGATTTATTTGCTTGTTTCCATTTGAAAGCTGCTCTCAGTTGTTTCTTAGTTTCATCATGGTTCTAACTTATGCTCTGTCTGTATAAGCTGTGGCTTTCTGGGTGAATGGATTGAAAATGACCACAGGTTGACTGATGATAAATCAGATAATAAGAACTAATGATACTTTCAGACTTGAGTTGTCTTGCTTTGGTCTGAATCAGGGACTCATTTTGTTCCAAAGTTGCATAATTGCCTAGAGTTGGTTCGTGTTCTCACGGCAGCATTTACAAGCGGACCAGATCAAATGCCTGCACGAAAAAGCTGCTCTTGATTGGTCAGAATTTCCATGGAAGTAAACAAAATGTTGAAGAAGAGTCCACTTGCAAGATAAATGCAAGAAGGTCTCGGTCTGGTTGTTTTGGTGTGAACCCGAGTGTGATTACTGTGTTCACACCTGCCCAAATGTACTGCACATGGGCAAACAAACTTGAGTTGGATTGAACTGAACCAAACCAAACAGGGCAGGTGTGAAAGCAGCCTAAAAGTGCTCCAGACTGAAACAGTATTCTAGTGTGCTAACAATCTGAAAATGTTCTTCTGACAGACGTGAGGTTTCCAAATGTAAGACCAATAATTGATGATAATCTAGATAAAAAATAGAGTAGTAAATTAGAAGACCTAAACTAGCTACATCTTCTAGGTTTCACTTAAGTGGTTGACAGTTACAGCCGCTTCTTATTTCTTTTCATCCAAATACCTGAACTATGTTTACATGTTGTGCAAATTGTGACTCAAGTCTGTCAGATATTGCTGACGTGACATTGCTACACTACCACAAAAATGTCTTACTTAAGAGGTTTAGGTGGATGGTTGCATGTACACACTTTCACATGGGAGATCACCATGTGCCTCTCTTTTCATACCTACAGTCAAGATTGGTTTCATTCATGAAGAATTTCTGTAACAGTCATAATACTAGAATGCAATGACAAATAATTTGATCCTGCCAAGGGGGTTGCCAGATTAGAAAATGCTGACATAGGTGATTTAGGGAAGGTAATAACAACCAAATGAAGACATAATTTAGTCTGAAGGATGTTTTGCCAAACAGATATGTATTGCAATGTGTTTAGCTAAGCCTAGCTTAGCATAACAGGATAAATAAGTGCTCAAACAACTGCAAAGATATCCTTACTCAATGCATCTTGTTAGGCATCAAGACACCTAGGTTTTATAACACCTGGGGCCAGATACATAAAACTGTGTGCAGGTTCATGACTAAAAATGCGCATATACATTCTTCATCAGATTTATGAAGCAATAAGTATGCCTGTTTGTGTTTTACATATCTCAGTCATTATGGAGATGAACCCACACGCATGAGCCTCCTTTCCACTCCAACAGGTATCTACGAATGGATGTAAATCCGCCCTGAAACATTCATTTGCATATCGATAGCTTTGCCCGCTTCACTTCTCATCCTTGTCAATGAAGTGCAATTTCATTGACTGTGTCACATCAGCGAGGCTCTCCAATGATTCAGTTGTCATTACACATGGCTGTGGATATTTAATACTAATTGTACTAAATTGATTTATATAGCACTTCTCAAAGCAGATGTTACAAGACAATAAAAACATAAATGTAGTGAGAGTGAAAGCAACAGGGTAACTGTAAAACAAGATAATATTAGCTACATAATCCACAGTGTGTGTAAATATATGCATCCAGGCAAACACGACATTTGTACTACCATGACAATAACTACTATTGTTGAGTCTATTGGCATCTTAACGAGGGAATCACCTTCACCTGGGTGCGTGACGTCACTCCCGGAGTGGGGGGTGTCCCCCAGTAATTAAGGCTCAGCTGTGGACGCGGGGAGACGGCTCCAGGGACTCGAAAAAAACCCTTTTTTCCCCTTCCCCTTTCCCCAAGGTTTTAATATTGTTAATGATGAATAAATGAAAGTATTTTTGAAACTAAAGTACCGCGCAAGATTATTCCCTGCACCTTACAAACTGGTGCCGAAACCCGGGATATAATCCAACAGAGGATGAGCAAGATTGTGTTGGATTAGGAATTTGATTGAAGCTGCGGGGACAAAGAAAAAGAGAAGCATGGCTGAAGGTGGTGTGCGAACGAAAAGGATAAGAGGAGCCGTGAGATCTGCCACGACCCGGCTATTGAATAAGATTGATGGGGAGCTAACGAAGGAGGAACCAGACCTCTATGTTCTGGAAGAATTCATGGAACAGTTGATCAGTAAGGAACAAAGTTTAATTGAATACGACAGGGACATTGAAGCAGCAATTGATGAAAATGATTTGGATGAAGAAATAAACACAGCAATTGAGTATATGGACGGCATAAGCGCACGGAAGACTAGGATCAGACGCACAATGCGCATGGATGGAGAGTCAAGCGCAAGTACCTCCACTCAAAGAAACAATGGACAAAGAAACAATACAGTCAAACTCCCCAAATTAGTCATGCTGAAATTTTCTGGGGAAATAAGTGAGTGGCAAGGGTTTTGGGGTCAATATCAAACACCCATACATGGTAATGAAGGTCTGAGTAAAACAGACAAATTTAGTTACTTGAAGTCATTTTTAACAGGTACTGCTGCGAGCGCAGTAGCAGGCCTTGCATTATCTGATGATAATTATGAGTGCAATTGACATGCTGAAAAGAAGATTTGGCCACAAGGACCTGGTGATAAATGCACACATGAATAAGTTACTAAACATGACTCCAGTAAAAAGGGCCACTGATGTAGCGTCTTTGTGCAAATTGTATGATGACTGTGAAGTGCAAGTGCGCAGTCTTGATGCCATGTGTGTTGTATCCGACACATGGAAGTCTTTTATGCTCCATATTGTTAAAAATGATTCCTGAGGAAATTGCCCTTGAGTTCACCTGACAAGAAGCTGATAATGTGCTCAAAGCAAAGGATTTGATGGAGTTCCTGAAACTAGACGTGGAAAGCAGAGAGAGAACAGCAAATCTCACACAAAAAAGAGAAGGATATCAGCCTGAGGAAAGAAATGCTGGCCGTGAGAAGGAGCGCAAAATAAGAAGACCATTCACGGGCACCACGGCTTCGGCTGCAGCTTTCCACACATGGAGTCCAAATGATGACGGTAACTGTTTATTTTGTGGGAGGGGTGCTCATAAATCTTCCGCGTGCACAGAATTCACTGTCGATATCAGAAGAGATAAATTAAAACGATTTGGCAGATGTTTTATATGTTTTGGGCCCGGACACCTTGCGCATAATTGTAAGGCGCAAGGCACTGGATGTGACGCATGCGGCAAAAGACATTATAAAACTGTTTGCATGCAACAATCAAAATGTGCACGAGGTGATAACGTTAACGAACCCACACCCACAGACACCGTAGTGTCAGTTTCCCCGAGCAATTCTGAAGGCAACACTGTATTATTACAAACCGCTACAGTGTGGATAGATGCCCCCAGACAAAGCCAATTAGCAAAGTGTTTATTAGATGGGGGGAGCCAACGCAGTTTCATTCGGGAAGACATCTCCAGGGCTCTGGGTCTGCCAATTGTGGGAACAGAAGTTATAAAGTTACACACATTTGGCTCTGTAACTCACAAAAGAGTAATTGCAAAGAAGGTCAAGGCAATTCTGAGAAACTTAAAAACGAATGAAGCTGTGGATGTGGAGTTGTTGGAAACACCAACTGTATGCTCTTCAAAAATACAAATGGCAGATGAAACATTAAGACGGTCTCTGGAAGACAAGGGTCTGCAGGTCACTGACACTCCAGTGAGAGGCATGGAGAAGGAATGTCTGGGAATCTTAATTGGAGGAGATCAATACTGGAAAGTGGTGTCAGGACGCACGGAGAGACTTAACGATGGACTCGTGGCTGTGGAAAGTAAGTTTGGATGGCTGATTCAAGGTGTTGTGTCTATCCCTGTTATGAATGTTACCACAGAACCTGTGGATGTGGATGTTTTGCATCTGAGTGTCAGAGAAGAACGAAACCTGAACGACCAGCTGCGCAGCTTCTGGGAGACGGAGTCGCTGGGGATTCATATGGAAACTGAACGGAGCCTGGAGACAGATGCAGTCTGGAGATTCAACGAGTCAGTGAAATATCACCAAGGTAGATATGAAGTTTGTTTGCCTTGGAAAGAAAATAATGTGAAACTGGCTACTAATTACTGCACTGCACTGAATCGACTGAATAGTCTTGCCAGAAGATTTCAGAATAATGCACAACTGTATGATCAATATAATCAAGTTTTCCAAGAGTATTTGGCTGAGGGAATTATTGAAGAAGTTATTAATGTTCACACAGAAAACCTAGTATATTATCTGCCACATCATCCAGTGATCAAAGAAAGTAGAGCTACTACTAAGTTATGAGTAGTGTTTGATGCTTCTTCTCATGAGAAAGAAAGTCCCTCGCTAAATGAATGTTTATTAACTGGACCAAATTTGAATCCCGATTTGCTAAGCATTCTGATTAAATTCCGACAGCACAGAGTTGCAATGATGGCGGACATAAGTAAAGCATTCTTGCAAATTAACGTAAATGAGAAGGACAGAGATATGCTGCGGTTTTTATGGCTAAAAGAGAGACCAGTCCCCTTTGAGGAGTTAAAGGTGGTGATTATGAGAATGTCCCTAGTCCCTTCTTGTTGGCAGCAACGATTAAACATCATCTCAAAAAATATGAGCACATCTATCCAGATGAAGTGAAGACATTGGATGAGTGTTTGTATGTGGATGATTTTATTACTGGAGCAGAGAGTGATGACAAGGCCCTGAATTTATCTCGGAGAGCCAAAGAAATCTTGTCAAGTGCAAACATGAAATTATGCAAGTGGAACACCAACTCACCTGTGTTGCAGACTGTGTGGAAACAGGAACATGAAATGGAACAAGTGGAAATCAAAGGTCAGAATCTGCTCAAGGTCGTAGGCTTGACATGGAAAACTAACACTGATGAATTTGTGTTTGAGACTAATGAATTAATTGAATATCTGCAGGACAGAAAGGACACAAAGCGAGGTGTGCTTCAGGCTGCTGCGCGTATCTTTGATCCCATCGGATTGTTGTCTCCATTTATCATTCGTGTCAAGTGTCTTTTCCAGGAGATGTGGGAGAGAGGAATTGCATGGGACCAAGATCTTCCTGATGATCTGGCGGAGAAATGGCATAAATGGTCTTCAGAAATCCCAGATTTGAGCAACATTGCCATCAACCGACAGTATGATGTTGAACTGAACGGTGATGAGTGGGATGCGCATTCAACAAAGGTACGTGAAATCCATGTGTTCACAGATGCCACTGAAAGGGCTTACTGCGCTGCAGCATACTTGCGGTGCGTAAAATCAGATGGACAATGCGCAACAACTTTAGTCGTTTCTAAAACTAAGGTTGCCCCACTGAAAAAAATGACGCTCCCCAGATTGGAATTAATGGGAGCACTAATTGGAGCCAGACTTGGAAAATTCATTATGATTAACCTGAATGTTGGAGAAAATGATGTGCATTTTTGGACTGATTCTATGATAACTTTCCATTGGATTCGGAGCAGCTCTAAACAGTGGAAACAATTTGTGGCGAACAGTCAGTGAAATTCAGAGTTTGACTGTACCTGGAAACTGGAATCATTGTGCTGGAAAGGAGAACCCAGCGGACCGTGGAACAAGAGGAACGAGTGCACAGGATCTCAAGGAGGATGATCTGTGGTGGCACGGGCCGGAGTGGCTGAAAGATGTGAGTAGCACCAATGAAATGATCATTGAAGAGGATGACATTCATGAGTACCTCGTTCAGAATACTGTGACTGAACTAGACTGTACAGTTCAACCTCTTTTTGATTTGAGCAGGCACAGTGAACTCAGTAAATCTTTGAGAATAACAGCTTGGATACAGCGTTTTGTTTATAACGCACGGACCAGAGAGAGACGCACTGGAGAGCTGTGTACGGAGGAGATACAGCAAGCAGAGAATTACTGGATCAAGCAGACTCAACATGTCAGCTTTCCAAAGGAGGTGGATCACTTGTTAAAAGGTACAAGTTTGGACAGACAATCAAAAATCATTACACTGAGGCCATTTTTGGATGAGTTTGGACTGCTGCGAGTGGGAGGCAGATTACAGGAGGCAAACTGGTCTTACTCCCAGAAGCACCCATGCATCTTGCCAGGTAATGACAAGTTTTTCTGAAGTTTTGATACAAAGAGCCCATAGAGATGTGATGCATTCGGGCTTACAAGCTACTCTCAATCAGCTCAGAGAAACTTATTGGATTCTTCGAGCAAGACAGATGACGAAGAGATGTGTAAAATGTTGTTTGATCTGTAAACGAGCTCGAGTTAAAGCTGGACAGCAGGTTAGTGCGCCATTGCCAAGGGAACGCATCAACACCACATCGCAAGCCTTTGAAACAACTGGTGTGGACTTTGCTGGACCATTGTATGTGAAACCAGACAACAAGAAGGTATATATAGCTTTATTTACATGTGCTGTAACAGGAGCTGTACATTTGGAACTTGTGACAGATCTATCTACTGATGCTTTCCTGCTTGCTTTCAGAAGATTTATTTCCAGACGTGGCATCTGTAATATAATTTATTCTGGCAATGCAAGAACCTTTAAGAGAGCTGAACAAGATTTAAAGTATCTGTGGACTCTGGTGAAGGGTAAAGAAATGCAGGAATTGTTCACAGAGAAGAGGATCTCTTGGAGGTACATTGTGGAGCGGGCCGCCTGGTGGGGCGGTATGTGGGAGCGCTTGGTGAGATCCGTCAAGACGTGCCTCCGGAAGGTGCTTGGGAGGTCTTGCCTTGAACATGAGGAGCTTCAGACATTAATTTGTGAAGTTGAGGCTGTGATAAAGTCTCGTCCCTTAACCTTCACACAGAGAGCAGCGAACCTCTCACCCCAGCTCATTTCCTGACCGGACAAAGGATCACTACTCTTCCTTCCTACCCTGCTCGCGACTCCAGTTTGGATAAAACGAACGCCACCCAGCTCAACAGGAGATGGCAGTATCGTCAGAGGCTGAGTAATCATTTCTGGAATCGTTGGAGGAAGGATTATTTGATGGAGCTTCGTTCTGCGCATTGCGTGAGTAACTTGAACCAATCTGCACCATTCAAGGTGGGAGATGTTGTATTGTTACATGAAGATAAAAAACCAAAACACGTGGAAAATGGGGCGGATTGAGGAAACATTTATGGAAGAGACGGGAAAATTAGATCATGTGCTGTCAGACTGCCTTCTCGTCTTATTCTCAGGAGACCTGTTCAACTACTCTACCCGTTGGAAGTGGATGAACATTGACTGGAGGGTGCAAGTTCATCGGGCTGGAGTATGTTGAGTCTATTGGCATCTTAACGAGGGAATCACCTTCACCTGGGTGCGTGACATCACTCCCGGAGTGGGGGGTGTCCCCCAGTAATTAAGGCTCAGCTGTGGACGCGGGGAGACGGCTCCAGGGACTCGAAAAAAAACCTTTTTTCCCCTTCCCCTTTCCCCAAGGTTTTAATATTGTTGATGATGAATAAATGAAAGTATTTTTGAAACTAAAGTACCGCGCAAGATTATTCCCTGCACCTTACAACTATCAAATGTTTCTGCAAACAATCATCATGGTAAAATCTTAATCATTATTATTATTATTAAATGCTAAAAACATGATCAATGATTCATTTATAGCACTAATTTTAAAATCGACATTACAAAGTGCCTCACGTTTCAAGGTCACATTAAACGACCATTAACAGGGCTCGAATTTGATTAAAATTAGGATGAAATCCATTACTCATAAATAATTTAAATGTTTATAAATGTGCCCTTGATTGACATTTTACAGAACGCTGTGTAGACTGCAAAAATTGTTGCAATCAGATCAACTTGGTAAACAATAGAGATGGGAATCGAGAACCTATCCTGTTGAGAACCGGTTCCAACTGGTCCAATTCATCAACATCATTAGAAAAGAAAAGAATAGAAAAGAATCGATAAGGAAATCGTTAAGCATAAAGGCCAATCATCGACATCATTAGCCTTTATGCTTAACGATTTCCTTATCGATTCTTTTCATTACACCGAATCTATGCTCGTCAGTCAGCAGCCCGTTCAACAACAAAGAAGACGTAATGACGGAGAGACAGAAGCGGTCAAAGCCATAGCTTCACTTCACGCTGTTGTTGTTAGCCTCCCTGGATCTGCTAGCTCACTGTGGAGCTTCGGCGCATCCCCGCTCCAGGTGGACGGCGGGCGGGACGCTGTTGTTGTTAGCCTCCCTGGAGCTGCTAGCCCACTGTGGAGCTTCAGCGCATCCCCGCTCCAGGTAGACGGCGGCAGGATGCTGTTGTTGTTAGCCTCACTGGAGCTGCTAGCCTGCTGTGGAGCCTTGTCGCGTCCCCGCTCCTGTTGTCTGATTTCATGGGAACACCAAGGATGGTAAGATGAGGGCAGTTGAGTTGATCTGCACACTATTTGTTGTTATAATATGCTGGGCTAGCTGCCTTAGCTGCCTCACCTGAGTTAGCTGCACTAGCTGCGTGGTGTTGACACACTCAGGCTGTGAGCCGGGATTTATCTCTATATCACCAGCGAGGAGTAACATTAATGACAACTCACTGAGGATGTTGTGACACAGATAACTGTATGCCAATGCTGGCTTATGACTGTGAAAGCTGCCATTAGTTTTTTGTGTGGTCAACAGTTAGACGGCATCGAAACATTTCTATGCGGCAGGAGGTGTGTCGTTAGGAGGCTCCGAGGAATCGATAAGGGAATCGATAAAGAATCGGATCGATAAGCAGAATCGATAATGGCACTGATATCGATACAATCCTATCAATTCCCATCCCTAGTAAACAACCTAAAAACAATGTTACCCCTCTTTTACCTTAATCTCCTCCTTCTCATATCACCCACAGCTATCTCAGCTAAAACCATGTGTATGCCTGGTCTGAAGTCTGTGTTATAAATACCACTTAACGTGTAGAAGAAGGCATAGGAATGTTTTTTGTGCGTACCCACAGTTCATAAATCGGCCCCTTGGAGAACAAAACTGTGTGACCAGGGGCCTCATTTATAAAAGAGTGCTTAGGATTCATACTAAAAGTTGACATGCGCCCAAAAGCTGAAAATGGCGTGCGTCAAAAAAATAATCTGATTTATAAAACCGTGCGCACGCACACTTGCACGCAATGTTCTCTTAAATCACAGACCTCCTGGAGTTGTGCGCACCCAGATCCGCCTCATATTCCACCCTCTACACGCCCTAGTTCAACCATAAATGGTCATGCAAATCACCTCATGAATGAGATCTGCATATAAATAAGCCGGCATGCGAGTGTTCTCTCGTTGTGAGTCACGGCAACAGGTGTGAGAAACGAACCAAAAAGAAATAATAAAAGAATAATAAAATTATTAATAATAATAAAAGAAAGCAAAAAAAGTGGCAACACATCAAAGCTGCTGTGCTGTGTCTGTGGGACTGCACGGACAGTGACAGAACAAAAAAAGTGTTCTGATCTAAAGGTAGACCAAATATTTCTACTCCTTTACCAACATGTAGTTAATGTGTTGCTTTTAAATTTGAGGATGTTTGACATTGATGTGCGACATAAAGAATCACATTTATTAAAGGTGCAGGCAAAAAGGAGTATGTGCCAGTGCCATCTTGCGCAATTACGCACGAGGGTCACCGCAGTATTTATGTTTATGGCAATTAGTCTGATCAGTCTCCCGGCCTGAATTACAGCATGAACTAGTGGTATCCCTGTCCCAAAATACAATGTGTAATTTGAATGTGTAATAGGCGAACATGTTTCTTGATGCCGGTTTTGTCATGAACAGCAAATGTCTAAGTAGGGCTGATGAAATGAGTGTAACGGTTGTGCTTAATGGCTGTATTTCGAGACATGATAAATGCACTGGAAATATTTAGCTAAATAAATAAATATATTCCATGCAGTCGCACCATCCTCTCCCCCTCCTGCGCTCAAAGAGTGGACAGTGAGACGTTAGAGGGAGTGCGGATTAAATACGTATTTAGAAAAAATTTCAATTCAGGATTTTTGCAACGTTTTTATCAAACAATTATCACTCACTCCAAGCGCAAAATAAGGCTGCTGGATTTAATTTCAATGATAACGTGGATCTAAGGTGGATATATACACTTCTCCACCTCGCCGTCTGCGTCGCCACTTCCCAGTGTCTCCAAAATGTGTGCACGCATGACTCAGAGTTTGCTTACAGGTGCGCACATTCTCCCGCCAAGTTTATTTTTATAAATCACAACCTTGGCGCGGGAAGTGGCGTATGCCACTTTCAAGCCCTGTTTTGTGCGTAAGCAAGCTTTATAAATGAGGCCCCTGCACCTTTATTTTGGGCTTTGCTGTTGCGTAAGCACAAACTAAAATCATCAGGTCCTGCATTCAGTTTTATATGGATTAAATAAACATGTAAATACAACAAGCTTTTGACTCTACATCTGTACGGGCCATTTGGCGCAGCATCAGCAGTGACACGGGCGTGACACACCACTGTCATGGCGAAGAGGGAGCTGAGCTGGCGGGCATCCAGCTCAACATCCCGACCTTCACTTACAGTCATGAACTCTGGGCAGTGACCGAAAGCATGAGATCGCAGATACAAGTGGCCAAATCGAGTTTTCTCCAAAGACCCTTTAAGGCCCAACATCACAATGGTAAAATTTCATTAGTTGGAGGCAAAACACAACTCTCCACCACAGGGCTGTAGGCTACATAGGAGTCTTAAAATCATCAGAAACTGGGGAGGTGTTAAGAGGAATATTGGATTTCTCCATAATGCTAACTTTTTAGTGCATTAGCTTACGTTAGCTTCGATAGCAAAACAAACTGGAGGAAACCATTCAAGTGTCATCCTTCTTTGTTAGATTGGCATAGTAATCAACCACAAAGCTTCCTTTCAAATCATCCATCCACTGAGTGAGAGCATACAGGTTGGCCAATCTGGTCAAACTGGTCAGTGTTTACTTATCCAAGTAATACTCATGGTCCCAGAAAGTGAGTGATCTGACATGGTGCATTCGTAAATTCAGTATGACGCTCTACACTAACATAAGAGCCCTGTTGGTCGAAGAAACTGAGCATTATATTTCTATATGAATTAACGGTTAAGTTAATCAAACATTCACTCCGCTCAGCACTCTGCTGGTCTGTCTCCCCAGACAGAGTGCACTCTGCTTCTCAGAGAGTGCACTCTGCTTCTCAGAGAGTGCACTCTGCTTCTCAGAGAGTGCACTCTGCTTCTCAGAGAGTGTGGTGCTCTTGATAACCAAACGGTACATTCTGACAGTGCTCCGAAATTTACAAATGGTCTAGTTTGTGCCGGAGCTCCAGCACGCAGAATGAGTATTTCTGAACGCACCACTCGTATCATCTTCCTCCACTGTCTAAAACAAGCCAACAGAACTTGCTAGCTAGCGCTAGCTTATGTCTGTGGAGAATTGTTTTGCCTCCAGCTAAGCCCTGTCTACCAAAAAATGTCATACTGTTTGAAAACAGTTTGAGGGTCTACAGGGTCCGTAGAGATAGGGTGAGGAGCTTAGACAATTGGAGGAACTCAGAGTAGAGCTGCTACTCCTTACTGTCGAAAGGGGCAAGTTGAGGTGGTTTGGGCATCTAATCAGGATGCCCCCGGGCACCTTCTGTTAGGGGTGTTCTAAGTGCGTCCAACTGATAGGAGGCTTTAGGATGGACCCAGAACACACTGGATGGATTATACATCTCATTTTTTCCTGAGAGCTGGCAAGTGTTGCAGGGGAGAGGGACACCTGGCGCACCTTGCTCAGCCTGCCCTCGCAACCCGGTCCCAGATAACTTCATGAAAATGGATGGATGGATAGAAGACACCTTTGATGCTAGCGAGGCTAGCATTTCCTCCCCTTCTATTGTAACCCATCTTTTAATAACTTTGAGTGTGTTTCCATAACACCAGAATAATTCTTTAAGCAAGCCGAAGCACACTTGAGAATGATCAGAAATAAGTGTCCAAACAGCAAATCATCTGACCAGCTGAAGGCTAACATAATCGACCATGACAGCCGATATCCCACATGCTCTGTATGGCATGAATAAATGAAACCAGCTTAAAAAGCAAATGTCAGGGGAGCTTCTCCACAAGGTATCAGGATGAAGAGATAACCACAGCTACTGACAAGCATCTATCAATCTGACATCTCCATAGAGAGGTGGTTGCTGCATCAGTGTGGTTTTTGTCTCCTGAGCTTTGTCAGCCTAGCCTGAAGTTACCAGAAATGTTTTCATATAATCTGTTGGCTTTAAAGTTAAAACCAACTGTAGTGCTGTTCTTCCTTATCCCTGTTAGGCCCCTCGAGGAAGCATTTCATATAATGTAATTGAGTTACTGTGCTGAAGAGAAGAAAAATGGTTTTTATTTTATTTCTTAAGCGCAGATGTACATTTCTATTGCAGCCTGCTGTATCTCCCTTTCCCCTTTTTCCCTCTCCCACTCCGAGCTGTGCACATGCTACGATTTGATGTCACTTTTTCAGACTATTTTTGAGGCAATCCTGTGACAACAACGAAGTGGATAAAAAACACTTTGAAGTTCCTATGGTCTGGCCTGCAGAGTGAAGCTAAAGCAAAACCAACGCAACAAAATCACATTATTTTGAGTGAAATGTACATGACTCCAAGCACCCACCCAACTTTTCTTGTTCATTAAACATTTTTATTCAAAACAGAAATTCTTTTCAGTCTAAGAAATGGCTTATATTTATCACATCTCTCACACTCTCTGGCCCCTGAGAATACTTGAGTAAAATGCAGCTGTTAACATTCATGTATGCAGATTGGGACTTGACTCTATCGCAGGTACTGTGGCACAAAATCAGTCGAAGCTATCCTTCAACCCAAGTAATGTATTCATAAAAAAACATGAAAATCACACCCATAGATACTTCAAAGATATTTCCCTTTGTCCTGCTTTACATGCAGGCCACACATGAAAACAAAGATTAGAAGCACACATGCTCGCACATGCACAAACACACACAAGTACGCTTCTGCCTCCTCTCTGATCAGGACACGGTAAATAACCACCTTGCCACTGCCGCCCAACAATTTATACATGAAGAGGATGCAGAGAGGAGGAAGATGCATCCATTTTCTTCGACACACACACACACACACACACACACACAGAAATGTGTTGCTCTCAAACTGCATGTGGCTGAGGAGACCATCACGAGTTGAATTACAATGTGGTGATTGAGACATAGCACAGAAATCAAATTTAAAATGGAAGGAGGCCACACACACACACACACACACACACACGCACATACACACACATGCACCATATGGATTGGCGCTCATTTTCAGATCAGTTAGCAATCCACAGATGGTGACAGTGTGCGTGTGGATATGGGCAAAAATCAAGGGAAAGAACACCTGGACAATCCGATGAAATCAGAATACCAGAATACCTGAACACTACTGCCACATTTGTATTTGACAGCTCATGCTGGTCGTTAACAAAAACATAAACAGCTCACCGCACCAGAAACATTCAGAAGATGTGAATTCAGCCATAATTTGTGATCTCCTTGAGAGATTGGTGATAAGCTACTAATTGGTTTTAGCAGTGGAAAGAAAAATATTCATAAAGTAACAGCTAAACATCTAGCCATGTTGCAGCAAATTTAAGTGGTGCACTTAGCCATACAAAGGTGCATTTAAGAAAAAATATGAGTATGTAGTGGATTATGTTGTAGTAGTGGTTTCAGCAGTTACTACGGGCTATTCAGAGCACATTTCAAGTCGGCAGCACACTTTAAAAACAGGTTTTCAGTAGGGATGCACTGATTATGAAGTTCTGGGCCGACTGATACAGATGTATAAAACAACAATTTTGCCCCTAGTCGATACCAATGTTTTTATATTGATGCTTATTTTGTTTTTGTTGTTATTTATTTTATGCTTTGCCCCTTTTGTGCCAGGGAAACAAAATGTCTATTCTATGAAAAATAACTGTTTTACAGTAGCTTAATTAAACCCTTCATTACACTACTTTTGAATGAGCACCAATTCAGTCATACACATTTATAAAAGAACCTTTCACACGAAAAAAAAAACTGCTTTAAAAGCCTTTTTACTATGTATTATATATAGCGTTTCCCTCTCTAATATATTTTTTATATTGCTGCGAAAACATTAATAAATTTGTCCTTCAAACAGCTGTATTATTAGTTTCTTGCCAAAAAATACATTTTACAAGATAACATTTGCACACATCATGATGACATTATAATTCATCATTATATTTCAGTGGAGTTGTCCTTTAAAGACAGAGTAAAAGAGAAAAACAGAAGATCCAGAGGATAACTAGAGACCATCTTGTGATGGAACCACTCCAGCCACGATACAGCGACCTGTGACTTAAAGTGGATGTCAGCCAGGGGAATAAAGTACTTCGTAGCCCCTTACTTCCCCCCTAGGAAATACTTAGGGAGTAAAGTACTTCCTAGCCCCTTACTTCCCCCTTAGGAAGTACTTAGGAAGTTCAGTACTTCCTAGCCCCCTACTTCCTCTTTAGGAAGTACTTAGGAAGTAAAGTACTCCCTAGCCCCTTACTTCCCCCTTACAAAGTACTTAGGAAGTAAAGTACTCCCTAGCCCCTTACTTCCCCCTTACAAAGTACTAAGGAAGTAAAGTACTTCCTAGCCCCTTACTTCCAACCCCCTTATTGGACCACACCCATATTAAAAGTTCATAGTGATCTCAACTACACACCTGTAAAGTTTCATGACTGCATCTTACACAGTTGTGACGTTACTGTGTTGAAAGAAATCTGTTTACAGACAGACAGACAGACATAAAAACCCCTGCCATAGTACTCAAAACAGCCTTTGTGGTAGTTCCTGCTACAATAGGAGTCACAGCAGGACCACATTTTGCCATGATGACACACACACGGCAAAAAGAATACCAGCCATTGTTACACTGTTGCAGTTGGTAATAAAGACTTACTGGCTTTTTACTGGGACTTTACTGGACACAGTGTGTCCTCCTTCTTATCCATCTAATCAAGTCATTTCTGTATATAATTAACTGGTGCAACAACTGCTTTCAATAAGCCTAATTGAACTCATACTTGTGTAAGGTTTTGATTGAATTCATACAAACATATTACTATTCCCGCTTTAAATGGAAAATGAAGTTGTAATAATGAATGGTGCTATCAACCATTGCCTGTGAAACATATGATCAAATAACAAACCAGCAATCAGCACCTTGCCTTTAACATGAGAGGTAGGAGATGACACCCATGGAGCAGCACAGACAGTGCACATATAGTATGCTGCAATCTAACATATTGATGCAAAACCACCATGCTTTCCATGAGAGGAGCAGAAGAAAAATGCCTTTTAACAGACACCGCTCCTGTTAGACTGGTATTGAATGTAGCTGGGCTCTGGTGTGTCGTCTCGGTTGGTGGTTGATGGGTTTTACAACAAGTGTAATTAAAGTGACTGACAGTCAGACTGGAGCAGAGGACACACCAAGCCAGGCTGTTGGAATAATTATTGAATTCTGTTAAAAGCTTACTATGCTGTCTGCTGGGGGGGTTAATAGGAGTTTAGCTGCAGAGGTGAAAAGGACTGTCAGCAACTCTGCTCTCTCCCTGTCAAACTTCCTCTGGAGACATGGTATACAGTGTAGTTAACGACTTGTCTTCCATAACTAAATGTTGTCTCCACCGTGGACGAGATGACAGTGATTCTGTGTGCTCTGTGTTAATGCACTTGACAGCAGAGGCCATGCATCTGTTGAAATGTGGATGGCCGCGACAGCAGGGCTGACACACTTTGGATTTCATGGGCAATACAAGACAACTTCATTGTTTCTTTCATTTCCACTGTTAATATTCAATGATACCAACCAATGCTGCAATGCAGCCCACTGTGATTCCCCTTTGTCGTTACCACAGTTCAGCTTTGTTCTCTCTTGTCTCTTGGTTTTAAGCAGACATCTTTTAATGCTGCACACAGCAGCTGGAATGCTTTAAATAATTACTCTCCCAGTGTGAATTTTTGGGGACTGCTACTGAAACTGGAGTTTAAAATGATACATGTCAGATAATATTAAAGGGAAATTTCGGTTTATTTCAACCCGTCTCCTATCGTCCTAAATTTGTTTCAAGTCACGAGTGACATAGAAATAATAGTTAGCATGTTAGCCGTTAGCCTAGATACAGCCGTAGCGTCAGACCTGAATGAACCGGCATCCTTTCAAGTGCAAAGTTAGTCCACTAAACAAGCTTCTTCTCCACAAAGACCGCCTCATATCGTTAGGATAAATGTCAGAGAACATATAGAAAACTACATGTAAATGTGTTGTCTTACCTTACCGGTGTGCTGCCATGTTTGTTGTTTACCATTTAGCTAAGGCTGCAACCGGTCCCATTCCTTGCAACAGAGGTATTCCTCTTCTGTGGGCACTGGGGCACAGCATTCACAGGTAACGTTACACCACCAATCTCCAGAGCTAAAGCCTTCCAGCAGCCATTCCTCCTCTGTCGTCCTCTACCTGTTGTGCCTCTCTCTCTCTCTCTCCTCCTCCGTTCTTCAATTTCACGAAGCTCTTCGTCAGTGTATTCTGGCTCAAATAAATAAGGGCGGCCATCGACTCTCGATGTAGAAAGCCTATATACTAACATTCCACATTTAGGTGGTCTTCAGAGTTGTCTTACCTTACGGTGTGTTTACCATTTACCTCTGCTTCCCAAAGCGCGGCCGAAATATCGCGAGAACAAGCAGCGATCTCATACCGTACCTGAAATCTCGCGAGAACAAGCAGCAGCAGCTACAAGGCAGAACCAGACAGTAGCCTGAAAAGTTCATTCATTTATTTTATGAAAGATTTATAGAATAATGGCTGACTTTTTGCCAGACTTCAACTTTGTGGAGGAGGAATTTGATTTTGCAGAGTTTGATGGCCGCCCTTATTTATTTGAGCCAGAATACACTGACGAAGAGCTTCGTGAAATTGAAGAACGGAGGAGGAGAGAGAGAGAGGCGCAACAGGTAGAGGACGAGAGAGGAGGAATGGCTGCTGCAAGGCTTTAGCTCAGGAGATTGGTGGTGTAACGTTACCTGTGAATGCTGTGCCCCAGTGCCCACAGAAGAGGAATACCTCTGTTGCAAGGAATGGGACCGGTTGCAGCCTTAGCTAAATGGTAAACAAACATGGCAGCACACTGGTAAGGTAAGACAACACGTTTACATGTCGTTTTCTATATGTTCTCTGACATTTATCCTAACGATATGAGGCGGTCTTTTTTTGGAGAAAAAGCTTGTTTAGTGGACTAACTTTGCACTTGAAAGGATGCCCATTCAATTACATTTTAACAGGTCTGACGCTACGGCTGTATCTAGGCTAACGGCTAACATGCTAACTATTATTTCTATGTCACTAGTGACTTGAAACAAATTTAGGATGATAGGAGACGGGTTGAAATAAACCAAAATTTCCCTTTAAGTATTCTTTTATTGGACGGAATCTACACCCAACAATACCTACCGTTGTAGATCTAAAGGAAAGGTACGTACATTTTCTGTACAGTGGCCTCTGTAGCCAATATTGTCAATTACAAGATAAAGGTCCATGCTCCATGAGTAACAGTAATCTCTATAAGCTGCATATATTACCACTTTCAGATGTGATCTCAGCTGTTGATTATGTCTCAAATGGCTTTTTATGGTGTTATTTAAGCTTTCTAATCTAATCTAACTGCAGAACCTGTAGGCAACGGTACAAGATTTTGGTAGCAGAGACTTTCTGGTTTCCATTTGTAGTCCGTTAGTAGTCTAAGTGGTGTAAACCATTCCTGCCTGAGCAGCTAGTAAACAGTCCATGCAGAGAGCAAAAGAGGTGGAACCAGGCTCTTAGAAAATGCATCACACTGAGAAGCCCATTGTTGTGGTAGGCAAACAGTGGAATTACAACTTCCTGGTCCGTCACATGATGCCATGGGGCTCATAAAGACTTTTTTCCAGAAACTTACATTGTGAAAGTGACATCGGTATATAATGGAATCAGAATTTGATCCATTTGGAAAGTTTGTAAAGTCTAGAATAGCCCAAAGATTTAATCACTTTCTCCCCATCCAAGTTAGCAGATTGCTAAATTGAAAGTAGCCAGCTTGTCTTGCGGAAGTTTCAAGTGTGCTTAATCTAAGGGTCCAGTGATGCAAAAGCAGTGCCAATCATCTGGGAAATGTATGCAGCAGTTGAACATTTTTGGCTTGGTGCACCACTGTATAACTTTGATAGGAATTAACCAGGCTGCACCTCTAACACTGTATCCAGTTCTCTCAGAGCTGAACGCATTCACTGTAATACAATGTCTGAACCCATTTGATATCGTCTCAAGAGGAAGTCTTGGTCCGGATATCTGCTGGCTACACTGGAACTACCATAGTAATGGCCGTTGCCCCCTGAGGCTCATCGTAATCTGACCGAAGCCAAGGGGTTCCGAGATTGAAACAGTGGCCCAAGATGAGAGTCATAAAGTCAGCAAACTGAAGGACAGCTAAAAAAATGTTTTTGCTAACATTAGCCATAAGCTAATGGTCAAACCAGACTACGTAAGGCTGCAGGAAGAAAAGTCCTGAGTATGTTAAATTTAGCAAGGGGTGTTTGATACTAATGCATAGAACTTTTTATTTGTAGGAAGGGTTAAGTTGCATTCAATTCAGTCACAGAAATGAGGATTAGAGACTTACAATATGGTGCGATATGATACGATACACTTTATTGTCCATACAGGGATATTTGTCTTGGACTCAGGGGTTGCACAAGTATTGCTGCCTTACCAAAGTAGTCCATAAGAACTGACTTGGATTTGTAGGTTGTGAGACTTGATTTGCAGACTTTTATGTAAAACTCATTGAGACTTGACAGCACACGTTCCAGTCTTGTGTTTTGACCCAGTAAAATCTTAACATAGTGACAAATAAGCTGGCAGCAGGTGGGTCTTGTAAAGCCACACAGGATTATTTAATCATTAGGCTGCACTGAAATAATTGTTCTGAGCTTTGGAAATGACACTACCTTAAAGTTTTGCATCTTAAGGCAGTGTTTAAACCAACTGTATGAGGTGTGAACGCCCGCTAATTCTCAACTTGTCTTGAATCACTTGAGATTTGAACTTGCCATAAGAGATGGAAAAAGCTACAAACTTCAAAACATTCAGGGTTTCCCCCAAAACCTTATTCTTGTCAGGGTGGCAGAGTTAAGGTCATCACAGGACACCACAACACTCTCTAAATATTAAGTCTAATCCTACTTAAGGCATCTTTTTCAATGACTACTTAGAGAAGCCTTTAAATATAATTTTGTGTGTGATAATCTCTACGAGCCAACATGATTCTACTACATTTAATGCTGGACTTGCCCACGTTCCAGTGTATGGCTTCATCTCAATGGCTAGATGTAACACAAAGATGATCTGGGTTACTTTACATGTAAGCAGCACAAAAGAGACAACAGAATAAAGATGGCCTTCACAATAGAAATGTAAATAAAGTGACTGAGAGGTAAACTGATGATCACTGACACTCATCATTGTAGTGTATTACTTGCATAGATAATAAGGAAGACTTGTAAGTGAAGCAGCCTCACTGAGGATTGATTGTCTTCCCGTAAAAGAACTGCAAATTTCCTCTGCAAATTAAAGCAGCTCTGCATGAAATCAATGACTAAGTCACCGGAGAACCAGCATATCCCACAACAAGTGTGCTCTCTTACACGCTAATACACTCTCACAAAGGCAGTACATCTACATCAAAAGGCCTCGGTAACCCTGCGAGATGTATGTGCACCACTACAGGGAAAATGCTACTGAACTGACATTGTAAACTACACACACAAACACATCATTAGCTCTGCAGGCAGAGACACAACAAGATGTCTTTGTTCCATCAGATTCATGTCAGCAGCAGTTTTCTCTGTTGGCCCTAACAACTGTACTGAGATGGCGAATTCAGCCTCATAAATAGTTCCATGTAAATTACCCTCGAGTGCTGATATTGACTTGCTAAAATGAGCTAGGTCCGCCATGTTGCAATAAACCAGACGCCTTTTTTTCCCCCACACACAAACACATGAATGCATACACAAACACACAGGCCTAACTAAATGTAATTTACCAGCTGCTTCCTAATGGGGCTTCATCTTTCAATATAAATGTTAATAATCTATGATTACTCTCAGAGCTGCAACAGAGGGAGCTGAGCTTTTCTTTCATGTATTTATGGAAGTTCTCTCTCCCTCTCTCATATACTTCATCTCCTGCTTTTGGGAAAATGGTTTTGAATACAGACATCAAGTGAAAGATTTCCTTTTTTCTGTTTTTACCAGAATGGAGGGAAATGACTGCAGCAGCAGTTCTTGCATCGTTAACCCCCATTCTTTCTGTGTTAATCATCTATTTAATGTTTCTTTTTTTTTTATTTTATTATTGCATGGTTTCCTTATAGCTTTGAATCCTGGCAAACTGGGACTGAATGCATAAATTATGGGGTAAGAAAATGATCAAAAGTCAAAGTATAAACCAGAGAATCAGAGCTGTCAACCCTCTATACAATATATATATATATATATATATACATACATACATCTCAAAAAATGAAGGGAACAGTTTAATTATAGTTGAAAATCTTTACTGATGTGCATTGTATAATTTGTTGAGAACTAAATGACCTAACAATGGTCAGTAGAAACCAAAATCATCAACCCACTGAGGGCTGGATTCAAAATCACATCAAAAATCAAAGAAAAAAATTGACATCACAGGCTGATCCAACTTGGGTGAATTTTATCACTGCAGCTCATAATGTGACTCAGCAGTGTGTATGGCCCCCGCATGCCTGTATGCACTCCTGACAACATCTTAGCATGCTCCTGATGAGTCAGCGGATGGTGTCCTGGGGGATCTCTTCCCAGACCTGGATCAGGGCATCAGTGAGCTCCTGAACAGTCTGTGGCGGTACTTGGCGGCGTCAGATGCACTGGTAAGTAACATCCCATAGGTGCTCAATTGGATTTAGGTCAGGGGAACAAGAGCACCAGTCAATGGCATCAATGCCTTCAGCATCCAGGAACTGCCTACATACTCAGGCCACATGAAGCAGAGCATTATTCTGCACCAGGAGGAACCCAGGGCCCACTGCACTCGTGTAAGGTCTGGCAATCACTCTGAGGATTTCATTCTGGTACCTAACACCGTTGGCTATGACAGGCAGGTCTGTACGAATCTCCAAGGATACGCCTCCCCAGACCATCACTGATTCACTGCCAAACGGTCATGCTGGATAATGTTACAGGCAGCATAACGTTCCCCACGGCGTCTCCAGACTCTCTCATGTCTGTCACGTGCTCAGTGTGAACCTGCTCTCATCTGTGAAGAGAACAGGGCACCAATGGTGGACCTGCCAATTCTGCTGTTCTCTGGCGAATGCCAATCAAGCTGCATGGTGCTGGGCTGTGAACACAGGTCCTACTAGAGGACGTCGGGCCCTTATGGAGTCTGTTTCTGACAGTGTGGTCAGAAACATGCACACCAGTAGCCTGCTGGAGGTCATTTTGTAGGGCTCTGGCAGTGCTCCTCCTGTTCCTCCTCACACAAAGAAGCAGATACCAGTCCTGCTGCTGGGTTGATGCCCTTCTACGGCCCTGTCCAGCTCTCCGTGTGTAATGGCCAGTCTCCTGGTGTCTCCTCCATGCTCTTGAGACTGTGCTGGGAGACACAACAATCTTGCGACTAAATGTATGGATGTGCCATCCTGGAGGAGCTGGACTACCTGTGCACCCTGATTGGGCTGCAGGTACCGCCTCATGCTACCAGTAGTGACAAGGACACTAGCAGAACACACAACTAGAGAAGAATCAGTCAGGACGGATAAAGAGAGAGCAACTGTCTGTGGCCACCACATGTAAAACCATTCCCTTTTTAACGGTTGTCTTGCTTTTGCCTCTCCATTTTTTAATTTTTATTTTTTTTTAATTTTTTTTACAATCACTTGTGCTTCCTAAATGGACAGATTGATAACCCTGAAGTTTAACTGACTTGTTTCTACTGTAAAGAATGAGTGTTCCCCTAATTTTTTTGAGCAACGTATATTAAAAGGCTACTGGTATCAAAATATTTCAAATGGCACCCAGTCCTATTCCCCCGTTACAACATCAGTCCCACTAACTCAAATGACCTTTGGTTAAAAATTCCAAACTATCCCTTTAAACCCTGCAGACACAGATGCTGTCCTTGCCATGAAGTGAATATGGAAGCTATCTCCATCCCATTTATTTTCCATTTGTCAGTGTCTGAGTGAGGTCATAATAGCTTGGTAAAGAGCCACATTAGCAGGATGTGGCACGACAAAGCTATGGATTAATACTCTCTGATCCCTCGCTGTCAAGCCCATTAAAATGTATGCAATTTGGTATTATCTGTGGTGCCATGCTTGCCTGTCTACTCCACATGGAGGGGGACTGAGTTAAAAATGATTCTAAATGTATCAGTGCCTCATTTGCTATGTTTAATGACTCACCAAGCCTTCGGTTTTTCTTTCCCTCTCTTTCCTCCTCCTCTTCCCCTCTACTCTCCGTAAAAATAAAGATAAGGCATGCCTATCATTCCTGCGAGCCTGTCAATCATAATTCGCTGCTGAAATTACATTCCCCCGCATCGCTCTGGCTCTGTGGAGGGTAGAGAAGGCTACCTTCATGTACCTGCAGATATTCTGCTCCTTCCAGCACCGTATTTTCTTTTCCAAGAAGGAGCAGACAGTCCAGCCTCCACCTATATTTTCTCTTAATAAAAACTTATGTCAAAAACTTTGCTGGAATGAGGTAATAACGACTTCATGCACTGAAGTGCCTGTCTGCACCACTGCCCATAGAATTTCATGTCACCAAAAATATTAAAAATGGTGCTCAGACTTCTGAAGTTTTGCAGTTTGGTATATGAAGTTGGTGTGAAGATGTATTGTTTGCTAATACTTACTTTTTATTAAAAACATGATTTAGTTTGTTTAGTGTAAATCAGCTCTGCAACTAATGATATCATACAGTACTAGATGGTCATCCATTTATTGGAAGCCATTAAAATTAACTTTAATTCTAATTGAATTTTAATGAGACATTTTTATTAGATGCCACATATGGCATGCATTCATCTTTTTTTCTTTTTCTTTTTTTACTTATGACATTTATATTCAAATTGTGTAAAGAGTGTTTCCTCTCCTGTAATTTATGGAAAACCATCCGCACATACAGACATGCAATATCTGCCAGTGATTACTGTGGTCTAAATGCACCAGATGCTGCCTGGGGAAATATTTCAGCTGCATTTCAGCTGCCTGATACTGCATGTACCTTAAAGCTGTATTTTAGTAGAGGCATACCTTTGTATATTTATTATATTTGGCAGCACAGTGAGCTGAAACCACAGCTTTTTTTGGAGACTTGGAAAGTTTGCACATTCTCCTTGTGTTTCTACCAGTTGTGCATGTGTCTTAAAGGGACAGTTTACTCTAAAGTTTGTTTCCTCTTACCTGTTGTACTATATATTAATTTAGATTGTTTTAGTGTGAGTTGCAGAGATTTCTGTCGCAAAGAAGTCTGCCTTCTGTTGAAGGTAATGGAACTAGATGACTCAAGGCTTGTGCTCAAAGTGCCAAAAAAATACATTTGAAAAACTCAACAGCAATGTCTCTTTGTAGAAAACATGACCCAGTTACTCAAGATAATCCACAGACCTTGTTGTGAGCAGTTTCATGTACAAACTATTTTCCTACTGCCAAACTACATCCACCAACATGAGCCTCTCATCCATGAGTAGATGCACTCTTCCTTCTGTACAGTGATATGGTTGCTGGGTGTAATGTGGTACAAAGAAAATAGTTCCTACATGAAACTGCTCACAGCAAGGTCTGTGAATTATCTTGAGTAACCAAGTCATGCTTTCAGGAAAGAGACAGTTTTTCAATTTTTTTTTATTTTTATTTTTTTTTTTTGGCTCTTAGAGCACCACAAGCTGAATGCCATCTAGTTCTATTATACTCAAGATAAGACAGACATATCTATGGGCAATATCTCCAACACTCTGCAGCTCACACAAAAACAATCTAGTATTTTTGTTTTTGGTGAACTGTTTCTTTAAGGGTGCAGTATGATTTAAACAAACTAGTTCAAATGACATGTCATCAGACACAATCCAAAGACCACCTTCTAATGATTTCCTTAAGGCATCAGTCCTCCTCTGCAGTGGCGTAAGGTAGTCATGACGGGCCCCAGTGCATGTTACTATGATGGGCCCTGGTGCCAGATTTTGTGTTGAAACTAGCTATCATATATCTTAGCATCGTGTCTCGTCTCATGATCAAATAAAGACTTTACATCAGACAGCATCAACATATATGTTATCTAGCAGCAGTGTTGTGAATGTTACTTTAAAAAAGTAACTAGTTAGTTACTCGTTACCTTCCCCAAAAAGTAACTGAGTTACTGCACTACAAACGTAACGAATTACCTGGAAAAGTAACTGTAGCGTTACTTTTTTATTAAATGCTAAAATATGTCAAATTGCTTGGACATCTTCCTTAATGGAAAGGCAACGTTTAGAGGGCAAGCCCAAATAAGCAACTCCACTTAAGAGACAAGCCAAAATAAACGCAACCCATGACTACCAATATTTGTAAGCGACTTTACAAAAAACAAGCCCAAAGTCGCGGCTAATAAGTGGAACTGACAACCTTGCTTGTGTGCTTGTGAATACCCGCCCTACTCTGCCTCTGATTGGTTTATGATGAAATTTTACTCTCCCTAAGTCAATCATCATCACTTATGCGGTTGTCTCTCCCTTCCTTCCCCCTCACCTGCCCTCACCAGAGAAGAAAAATCTTTAAAGCTCTGCTGAGGAGGAGCTTGCTTGGGTGAAAGCTGCTTCAGTATACTCAAGTAAAGCCGAGTAACGTCACATTTTATTGTGAGTAACGGTAACGGCATTATAACGGGGGAGACAGTAACTTTTTTGATTACTCGTTACTGAAAAAAGTAGTGCCGTCAGTAACGCCGTTTATTTATAACGCCGTTATTCCCATCACTGCCTAGCAATGATCTTTGTATCATCTGTATATGTCAAAACTACCAAAGAAAACAAGAAATGATTGTATTGAGTAGTGTTTTCTATAAATGTAGTTTATTTTTTGTTTTCATAGTTTATGTAGAATAAGCATATAATTTTGCAAATGACTGTAACTGACTTGGCCTTCTTGGCCTTTCTGAGGGCATAAATAGCAAAGGGCACTACTTGTAGTTTAACATGACTTCTTATGTAGCCAAATTACAGTTGTATTTTTGAGGAGACAATCTGAAACACTCTCAAGGGCCCATTCTTCTCCAAACGCTCTATGGGCCCCCACCCCACAGACTCCTGTGCACCCACACTGCTTGCACTGTATACATTTTGTCCCTATTCCTCTGGTTTCTGTAACTCCCTGAAACCAGTGATCTGACATTCACACCCACTTCACACTGTGATTGACCAGCTGTGTGGAGCTGAGAATGGACGCTAGCTTTGAACTTCTCTGGCCTTTTATTTTTCATTTGTACACAGCTATTTGTAACACTTGCGCAACCATTGCGACGCTATGAACATCTTCCAGGAAAGAATCTGAAAATGAGTGCCATTATCCTGATTTGTAAACTTTGTCCAAAAAACATTTCGATTTATAACATGTGGTTGGCTGAAATTGTGTTTTCTCAAGTTGGACAAATCTAAGCCACGCAAGCACCATTAGACAATATATTCAGAATGCAAATCAATGACAAAGCTGCAGCGGTGGTGGATCGTCCTATTTAAACCCAACAAACATTTGTTGTGTGATGACACAATGACAGATGAGGTGTGATCACAGCCTATGAGTTCATCTGAAAAAGTCCAGAAATAACAGCCTTCAGAAACCTGTACTTGTCTAATAGCAGTTTGAACTGCAGTCAATGCAGCAGCTGCTCATTATCTTTGGCCTGGAAAATTCACATTTTTCATGTCACATTGGTGTGAAGGATATGGAACAGAGGCAGAGTGGACTGCACAATGATCACAGTGCTGAAAATAATACAGCTGGACGAGCAGTGGAGAGGGAATCTACTGATTAAGAGCCGACAGTTGTCTCATTCTCGCTCACAGTGACACTTCTTCTCTCCTCGAACATTTGATCCCTTCAGCACGGCCTCAGTCTGCAGTAGCAGCACAGCTCATGTTATAATAGTTCTTAAAGAAGTAGTGAATACATTTTAGACAATAAATAAATTACAATAAGAAACACTGTTTAAAACTACTCTGAATATCATCTTGTCCCCGGATTGGTTTCATTCTGAACTACAATCATCTCAGTTATTAAAATCATTAAAACATGCTGCTGTTGTTACATCTGTTTATGGTTGGCTCGACCTGTGAGCTGCATACACACATACACACACCAAAAAACACACTTGTACACAGCACCAGAGAATGAAAGGTTGTACTCCCAGGTCCTACACAACCCTGTAATCTTTCCACAGCAACATAACAAGCAATTTTCAACATCTCCAGACATAAAACATATGCAGCTTTCAGATAATTTCCTTTCTCTCACCGCAAACAGTGCAGGCAGATGGTTCAACGGCTGGCCATCTAAACCACAAGCATCTGCATGTGTCTGCGCCGGTGATTTATACATATGAATCTGTTCATCAGGCTTCATGCTGCGTGTGTGAAGTGGAGATTTTAACACTGACAGTGTTCTGTACCTGATGGCCACATTGTGTGGCCTGTGGCTAACAATGGCTGAGAACACCTGATTGTGTGTTAGAGATAGGACGATTCATGATTTTGACACGGATCACGATAAATACACTCACAATAAGTTGATCTGAGAAAATTGTAAATATAATGTGTGTGATGCAAGAAAAACATTTGTTTACGAACAAAATGGAAGGGAAATTGATTCTAGTATGTTTTAGTTTAGTTCTGGTAGCATGGAAGTGCAATGGTAAGAACTGTTGCCTCACAGCAAGGGGATTCCTATTTTGAATCCAAGGTGGGAGGTTCCAACCTGGGGTAGGGGAGCCCTTCTGTGCAGAGTTTGCATGTTCTCCCTGTGTTAGTGTGGGTTTTCTCTGGGTACTCCGGCTTCCTCCCTCTAAATTGTCCGTAGGTGTGAATGTGAGTGTGAATGGTTGTCTTTATGTGTCAACCCTGTGATAGTCTGCCGACCTGTCCAGGGTGTACCCTGCCTCTCGCCTGAGACCCCCAACAGGATAAGCAGTTATGAATAATGAATGTTTTAGTGAAATTTCAAAAGTGTTTATCATATTTTGGTGCTATCTTGAATCCCAATTATTTAAACCATGATAACTGTTTCATTAAATTTTCATATCAACCCATGTCTATTGTGGTCATAAAATTACAACAGTTAAAGTCAGTATTGGTGTAGGAAAGGTTCAATTCTGTGTTGTTTTGGATGAAGTCTTCTAACATCAGAATACTAGTCCATATCCTGGTGTTCAAGCTCATGGCACAACTGTACTTGGATGCAACCAACATATCAACATCCATTTTCATCAGCTTATCTGGGGCTTGGTGTGGAGGCAGCAGGCTGAGCAAGGTGCTACAGACATCCTTCCCCCCTAGCAACGCTTTACAGCTCTTTCTGGGAGATCCCAAGGCATTCCCAGAGCAGAAGAGATATATAATCCCTCCAGTGTGTTCTGGGTCTGCCCCAGGGTCTCTTACCAGTTGGACATGCCCAGAAAACCTCTAACAAATGGCACCCCGGAGGCATCCTGATCAGATGCCTGAACCACCTCAACTGGCCCCTTTTGACATAAAGGGGCAGCAGCTCTACTGCAAGCTCCCACTGGATGTCTGCGCTCCTCACCCTATCTCTAAAGTTGAGCCCAGCCTCCATACAGAGAAAAAAAAATTGCCACTTGTATCCCGTGTCTTTTCTTTCAGTCTCTACTCAAAGCTCATGACCAAAGGTAAGGACTGGAACGTAGATGGACCAGTAAATCGAGAGCTTTGCCTCCCTGCTCAACTCCCTCTTCACCACGACAGTCCTGTGCAACACCTGCATCACTGCTGACGCCACAACAATATGACCTTGTGATCATCTCATTCCTCTAAAAAGCAGCTGGCGACACTCTTAGCATAATAGGTATTAAAAGTGTCACCATCAACATTGTCCATACTGATGAATCGACTGGAATATTTCTTTAGAACTGGGGGAGACTTCTGTTATGTTTTACTGACCCTGTTACAACATTTCTACCTTTAATTTAGTTAAGAGAAATACAGGTAACAAAACCTGATACAAGACATAGTTTTAAGAACATGTTTCTTTTTGAACATGTAAAGTCTGATTTTGGAGGCTCTTGTCCAAACTGTATAACAGATATTTATGATGTAAAGCCTTAATTTATATGTTGTTTGGCTGATCTTTTATCATTTTCCACACACTTTACAAAAAACCTAAAAACCATTAACAGTAGATGCTGCTTTCTATGTTTGGACAATCTAAAGCACGCCTATTCAACTGGCAGACTGCCAGCCACATCCAGCCCAGAGGCAACCTTAGAGTTTTTTGGGGTTTATTGGGTAGCAACACTGTCAATCATAACCCTCACAACATAACCTTTTTCTCATGTGATGCAGTTCCAACCACACCTAGTAACTTTTCAAAACATCTGGCTATTGCAAGTCACAAATAACAAAAGGCTGAAAATGTGTCTCTGTTAACCCTGACACATAAAATTGATAATAAAAAACTGTCAGTTTAACCGTGCCTGGACTGGCAGGTACTGATTTATTTTACCGCAATCTCCAAACCGTCAGCTATGTGACCAAAATATATACACTTACCAGCCACTTTATTAGGTACACCTGCTCAACTGCTTGTTAACGCAAATAACTAATCAGCCAATCACATGGCAGCAACTCAATGCATTTAGGCATGTAGACATGGTCAAGACAACCTGCTTAAGTTCAAACCAAGCATCAGAATGAGAAAGAAAGGTGATTTAAGTGACTTTGAATGTGGCATGGTTGTTGGTGCCAGACGGGCTGGTCTGAGTATTTCAGAAACTGCTGATCTGCTGTGATTTTCATGCACAATCATCTCTAGGGTTGGTGGTGTAATGGTGTGGGGCAGGATAACACACCATATCACAAAGCTCAGATCATCTCAAACTGGTTTCTTGAACATGACAGTGGGCTCACTGTACTCCAATGGCCTCCACAGTCACCAGATCTCAGTTTAATAGAGCAACGGGAGATTCACATCATGGATGTGCAGTCGACAAATTTGCAGCAACTGTGTGACGCTATTATGTCAATATGGACCAAAATCTCTGAGGAATGTTTCCAGCACCTTGTTGGTTATATGCCACAAAAAATTAAGGCAGTCCTGAAAGCAAAATGGGTTCAACCTGGTGAGTGTATATTATTTATTTTAAAAGTGAGACAAGATTATTTTTTGTTTATTTACTACATTTCATTTAAAATGTGTTATTACGAAAAGTTTTAAAAAGGTTTTATATCAATCAATCAATCAATTTTATTTATAAAGCCCAATATCACAAATCACAATTTGCCTCACAGGGCTTTACAGCATACGACATCTCTCTGTCCTTTGGACCCTCGCAGCGGATAAGGAAAAACTCCCCCCCAAAAAAACCCTTTAACGGGGAAAAAAAAAACGGTAGAAACCTCAGGAAGAGCAACTGAGGAGGGATCCCTCTTCCAGGACGGACAGACGTGCAATAGATGTCGTACAGAACAGATCAGCATAATAAATTAACAGTAATCCGTATGACACAATGAGACAGAGAGAGAGAGAGAGAGAGAGAGAGAGAGAGAGAGACAGACAGACAGACAGAGAGAAAGATGCAGGTGGTGACAGTAGCTTACAACAACATTATTGAAAGTAATAATATTATAGTTATAGTTCTGGCTACTGTGGTACAATATGTTGAAAGTATGTATTAATATCTGGCAGTATACATGTGTGACAATAGTCATATGTGTATAATAACAGTAGAAGTATGACTAATGACTAATGATGGCAGCAGCAGCAGGAGGCATCTGGCAGGACCACGGCAGCAGCACAACCACACACGTCACGCTGTCCAGGCACCGCTGCGATATGAGTTAATCTGAGAGACAGTGGAGCACAAAGGCTCCGGAGAAGAAGCCGAGTTAGTGACATGTAGAATGGCCGAGTTAGCAAGATGCAGTAATAGAATACGAGAGAGAGAGAGAGAGAGAAGGAGAGAAGGTGTCCGGTGTATTATAAGGGGGTCCTCCGGCAGACTAGGCCTCAGTCAGCCTAACTAGGGGCTGGTACAGGGCAAGCCTGAGCCAGCCCTAACTAGCTTATAAGCTTATAAGCCTAACTAATAAGCTTTATCAAAGAGGAAAGTCTTAAGTCTAGTCTTAATGTGGAGACGGTGTCTGCCTCCCGGACCGTAACAGGAAGATGATTCCACAGGAGAGGAGCCTGATAGCTGAAGGCTCTGGCTCCTGATCTACTTTTGGAGACTTTAGGGACCACGAGTAACCCTGCGTTCTCAGAGCGCAGTGTTCTGGTGGGATAATAAGGCACTATGAGCTCACTAAGATATGACGGAGCTTGACCATTTAGAACTTTATAAGTTAACAGTAGGATTTTAAATTCAATTCTGGATTTTACAGGGAGCCAGTGCAGAGAAGCTAAAACAGGAGAAATATGATCTCGTTTCTTAGTTCCTGTTAGTACACGTGCTGCTGCATTCTGAATTAGCTGGAGAGTTTTTAAGGACTTACTAGAGCTACCTGATAATAGAGAGTTACAGTAATCCAGCCTAGAGGTAACAAAAGCGTGGACCAATTTTTCTGCATCTTTTCGGGTCAGGATAGGCCTAATTTTCGCAATATTACGCAGATGAAAAAATGCAGTCCGTGAGGTTTGTTTTAAATGAGAATTAAAAGACAAATCTTGATCAAATATTACTCCGAGGTTTCTTACGGTACTGCTAGAGGTCAGAGCAGTGCCATCTAGAGAAACTATGTCATCAGATAAAGAGTCTCTGAGTTGTTTGGGGCCAAGAACAATAACTTCAGTTTTGTCTGAATTTAACATCAGGAAATTGGTGCTCATCCAAGTTTTTATGTCTTTAAGGCAATTATAAAGTTTAGTTAATTGATTACTTTCTTCTGGCTTCATCGATAAATACAACTGAGTATCATCCGCATAACAATGGAAATTTATAGAGTGATTTCTAATGACGTTACCTAAAGGAAGCATATATAGAGTAAATAGGATTGGTCCGAGCACAGAACCTTGCGGAACTCCAAAACAAACTTTGGTACATAAGGATGATTCATTATGAACGTCAACAAACTGAAAACGATCAGATAAATAAGATTTAAACCAGCTCAGTGCAGAACCTTTTAGGCCAATTAAGTGATCCAGTCTCTGCAGTAGAATTTGATGGTCAATTGTGTCAAACGCCGCACTAAGATCTAATAAAACAAGTACAGAGACAAGTCCTTTGTCTGAAGCAATCAGAAGGTCATTTGTAATTTTAACTAGTGCTGTCTCAGTGCTATGATGCACTCTAAATCCTGACTGAAATTCCTCAAATAAATTATTATCATGGAGAAAATTACACAGCTGGTCTGCGACTACTTTCTCAAGGATCTTTGACATAAAGGGAAGATTAGATATTGGTCTATACTTGGCTAACACCTCTGGATCCAGGGTGGGCTTTTTTAGTAGAGGTTTAATTACAGCTACCTTACTGTGTACATAGCCTGTTAATAAGGATATATTGATCATATCTAATATATGAGTGTTAACTAAAGGAAAGACCTCCTTAAGTAGCCTAGTTGGGATGGGGTCTAAGAGACACGTTGATGATTTAGATAAAGAAATCACTGCGGTCAATTCTTGAAGAGAAATTGGGGAGAAGCAGTCTAAATATATATTAGGTCTTACAGCTGTGTTTGAGGTTAGATAGGTACTATCTGAGGACAGGAGGTCATGAATTTTGCTGAAAATGTCTGGTTTATCCACATACCCTGGATTTAAAATCTGGCCCAACCCATTTGTAATTTAACAGCCCAGATCTTAAGGGCGCCAACCTATTTGAACTTATAAGTTACTTAAATAAAACTATATCTGATTGAATAAAGTTAAATATGCAATTTAAAGGTAGTTGAACCACAAGAAAAAACATAAAACCTTATTACAAAGATGTTGGATCATCACAATGTTTGTATCAATAACAAGAATTTCTAGTTCTTGTGAAATTGTCATGATGGTTTTTAAACCCTGAAACATTACAAATTTGATAGTATAATGACTTCTACAGTACAGTAAAAACAGATAAGGTCACAATCTGGTCTAAAATCAATTTTGACTGAATACATAGTTACTGTGTTTTGCTTTTTGGGTAGTTTTGGTTGATACTGAGGGTATCAGTAAGGTTGTACTACCAGCACCTACAGATTAAAGAAAAAAATATAATTCCAATGAGTCTAACTTGAAACACATTTACAGTTTTTACCATATCACTGGCAAGTGTTACGTCTGTTATGTGTTGCGTTTCACCCTCAGTCAAAGTATCACCACCCTCTGATAAACAAAGTGTACAGCTTTAAAATGTATCAGTACTGCAATCTGTGAAAAGACAAATTGACGCCTCTGCAGCCGACTATAACACTTGCTCATATGCGTCACTCAAACCAAATCAAGTTAGACGTACCCAACACAGGGTGGTCACGTGAAAACAGCTTCTCATTAAGCACATCCTACGCAAACACACACATCATTAACAGATGATAATTATAATTAGAACACAAGAGGGTATAGAATACATAATGCACAAAAGCTTTAGGGGTTGAGCATTCTCTTCGGCGTGTAATTAATATCAGTAAGGAGCTCACGCGGTTATCATTATAAATTATAGTGAGTGTCATGTTTTGCCATGTGATTATATTGTAATCACAAAAGCATAGCGCACAAAACACACTCCTGTATCCTTTACTGCCTTTATACACTAGTAGCCTGAGTAATCTTGGAAGGATTACTGCCATCACTGAGGGGTGGAATATAAACTGTTGTAATAATCAGCTGTCCAAACTCTATTTAGAGATAATAAGAGGATGCAATAGAGGATGTAATAGGCTTACCTCTAACTTCACATCTTTGTCCTTGATGTTAACACAACAGCAGCGCTCATTAGGCAAAAGCAAATCCCTCTTCTCATTATTTCTCTAGTGATGGCAAAATTACGATCCGCACAAATAACACTGTGATAGCCTCGGCACATCTTAAAGAGTATTATAAAGTAGGTCCCCATGAAAGCAGGGGACACTCAAGCAGCATCTACAAATGGGTCCATAATTCTTTCAAGACCAAATCAGATGCTCTAATCAAAATAAAACCAGTCTCCCTCAGCAGTGAGTGAGTGAGTTTCTAGCCACAAAGATACCGTCAGAGTCAGGATCAAAGAAGGCATATAGCACACTGGGAATGTACTTTTTCTGTTTTGTAGGATTTAGAAAGTACTGTCAAACTAAATTCAAAGTTTTAGCCTTAAAGAACTTCACTTGTCCGTGGCCTCAAATGGAAAAAGGGGTATGAGAGGTAACTGTGTCAAACAGAGATCATTTTAGAAACTGATATTATAGACTTTTTTTGAAACACATAGCCTGTCAGGGTTTCCACCTCTAAGTCCTTTGAACGGTGAAGCACTGACACGGAGCCGGCTTTAAGAAAGGCTTAAAAAAGTTGCAGAAACAGACCAAAAGCCAAAACTGGCATGATCAAAGGGGCTCTTTGGATTTAAATCTGATATGGACATCAAATACATTACCGTCTTTTTTATAGCTGGCCCTGATCATTTACCCAGGATAATTAAGTACACAAGCACCAGAATTAAATTTTGGCAAACAACCATTTAATAGACTTTGATTTAATAAGTGAGTAAACCATCATGACAGTGCTGACCTTTGAGGGAACAGAGAGCCCGAGAATCCAAAATCAAGGAGGCTGTGGCAGCTTATTAGTTGAGCAGCGCCATCAACTTTTATTTATCCTCCGTCATTGGAGTATTTGCTGCTCCACAAATGCAATCCGGTCATCTCAACTATTCAAAAGTCAACGTGTCGTCAGTGGCCCTTGGCATCAGATACCGATGCACCTAGGTATCCTTTAGTAGGGGTATGAGATGCATCAGACAACTGTTTTTTTTTGACGCCCCAAGCAACTACTGTAGTAAAAAGAGAGGACAGGCAGGAGGGGAGGTAAATGGATCAAAGAAACTCCGGACTTTTATCTGGGAGACTGCTGTTTGTGTCCTGTGTCAGAAAAACAGTTAGTCCAGTTATTTTATTGACAATGTAGTGTGCTAGTATGTGTTGCACACTACACTAGTCATGTATGTTACATAACGTTACATCAGCTTGTTAACAAACTTACTTATTTGAAGCCAAACCATGTTGTTATCTAAACCTAACCACATACATTGTTGCCTAAACATAAGGAAGTAAGTATGTTTTTTATTTTTACTTATGTTCTAACTTTATTTTGAAAAGAGACTGGATGCATTTAATGGGTGGACACTGTACATTTTCTGTGAAAACAGAAGTTTATTTTGAAAAGACACAATGCATGTATCAAGCGTAAACTGACACTGGAACACATTGGAACAATGGCAAGGCACCAGTCTTTCCCCCTCTCTCCTCTTGTGGCATGCAGTAGGTGTGAGACATACAGGAGGAGACGAGATGCCACTTGATACAGAAGTGTGAGTCCAGTTGTAGTGAGTTTCTGTGGTTAATTATGATGACGCTCTCTGGAGTGGAAGTGTGGGAAAGTGGTGCACTGTAGCCTAGTATAAGCTCACTGGGTCTCATGCCATTCAAATGTTTGGATGGATTTTTCTAATAAATGTTATACAGCAAAATTGTAATGCTTTTGTAGCAGCCTATTATGTATGGTATGATGTCATGTGAATGACATGAATTTACTGTGTAGTCGAAAATACATTTTTAAAACGCACATACTGCGAAGTGAGACTGGATAATTCAAACAGCGCATTATACAGGCGTTGACTGTTCCCTGTATCAGCCTCTCAGCTGCTTCTGGTGTCTCAAGAAATTGCAACAGTTTCAACAACCCTGTATGCAATGAATAAGTGATTACATCACTTCTATGCAAATTAACATATGGTGTTATCTGGTGACTTATTTGCGAGCTACTTTCATTAGAAAAGAGCTGACAGCACTGGTCACTACACCGCCAACCATCACCACTTTTGGATATTGCACAAGAAATCTAAGGTAACTGATTATAACAATTATAATATCAAGGAATAATGGATTTATATGCAAACAAACACAATTTCAGCACATGAAATTTAGAGGGATACAAACATAATGAACAGACGCCTGCTCCCCAATATTATTTTCTTTTATTTCATCACACAGAAACAAGAATACTGTACACAAGTGAGTGAACATTAATTATGTGTATCCTGTATGAGTGTATCCTCGCTTTCCTCCCGGGCTTATTTCTGAGGATGCCAGCGATTTTCTGTCTACTGTACATTACAGTGTGTGTGTGTGTGTGTGTGTGTGTGTGTGTGTGTGTGTGTGTGTGTGTAAAACCCTTGATTGTTAGCTTGCACTGAGACAGAAAGTGACACTGGTTGTGTGGAGTGTTACTGGATAAACCAACATTTCGGCAGGTTTGCCCTGAGGCTGTGTTCATCTCTCCAACGCCCGCAGCAGAAGAAATTGCTCATCTTTTACCTCCCAATTCATTTTTCCATGAATAATATCAGTGTATTTCTTTTATACTTTTGTGTTCAGTTCTATTCATCTTCTTACCTTCATTGTTTTGGTCACAGGGCACCGGAAAGGTTCCTGTATGCCCATAACGGATAAATGGTTCTACTCTAATTATTCTGAATATTAAAGCCAAACATATGCATAAAGCATTATAAACATACACACAAAGACCCACTTTGGAAAGAAAACAGTAGATGTTTGAGTAAATAAGATAAATGTTAAAGATGATGCAGCATGCTCTGTACAACATCAGTCTGAAAGTGAAACCCCAACCTGATTCATCTAGGCCCTTTCTTGACTCAGGGCCAACATCTAAAAAAAAACAGCTGGAACCAAAGCCAATGCTTTAACATTAAATATATGTCTAGTTTCTGGCAGCGGGGAGCCCACACATCCTACTCCCCATGGCTGCTGCTCACCCTGGGGGATCCCAAGGTGTTCTCAGGCCAGATGGATGCACTGTGTTGTGGGTCTATGCCAGGCTCTCCTCCTCCTCTCCAAAGGGAGACATCAAGGGTTTATAAGGTCTCTCCAGCAGCTCCCCCACCACCAAAGGATCAAACTGACCATGATGACTCAACAAAAATGATGTGCTGATAGCTAAAGTACATGCATAAACTGCCTTATGATCAGATATGGTGGTTGCTCTGGACAGCACACAAGTCCGACAACAGAATCCCACTTGGCTTCAGATGAGGCAGGCTGTTCTTCCCAGTCAACCCCCTTCAGGTTTATCAAGCATTACCCACCAGGGGAAAAAATCCATTCACTTAAGTATCCCAGTTTTATTTAAATACTTTTTAAAATGATTTTGATCAATTTTTCATGCCTGAAACAATATATTTCAAAGGCGAAGGTGGAAAGAAGTTGCTGCTATTGTGGTAAACGATTTTAAGAAAACAAAACTGAAGTGAAAGAGCAGACAATGGCAGATGGTCCAAGGACCTTCAGTCTGTGGCAACTCGAATTCAGCTAGCGCAAACTCCCCACTGGATCAGCAAACTTTCTGTTGCTGCCATTACAGAGGTAAGACCAGTGATAGGGTTAATCCTGTCTTACTTCGAGTTGCTACAGGTGCTACTGCAGATCCGTCTCCGGAGTTTCCACCCAATCTCCTCCTGGCAAATAATCTCCTGGCGGCAGGGAGTGAGGTGGGGTGACCGCAAATACAAGAGCAGGCCAAGGAGGGGCTCGGCGAAACGATGCGCTGCAAGCAGCTCTCCAATGAAATTACAGTTTCACCAATTTTAAATAACAAAAAGATATTGAAACTCACTAAATGGTGGTCAATGTCAACATTGTGGCGGCCGCCACAAATAAATCACTGCATTGGAAACACTGCATTACCTTAATGACTTGGTCTGCAGCAGTGTTTGAGTGGATGGAACATGTCAGGTGGTATCACATGAATGCCAGAACCAAAGGTTTCCCAGAAGAACAATGCATTGGAACAAAATAATCAGAGTTATTCACTTCACCTGTCAGTGGCTGTAATGTTTTGGCTGATCGTTGTACATTTCAGTAAGTAACTTAAGTTTTTTAATATAGCATGTTTCACAGAGCAAGGTCATGCGATGCCTCACAAGAATGACATTGCTAAAATAAGACCATAAAAACAGTTATTAATATATTTACCACTTTTCTATGCAATATCTGATGCTGCTGAAATGAAGTAGGTATCATAATGTATAGTTTCTACTGTGATACATCTTTTTTTCCCAATGGTGTAGCGTTAAAAAAAAATAAACATTGCAATAAATTATAATATTGAAACTCAAAACGTAAGTATCGTCATACAGTACATATCGAATTGGCACCCAAGTACTGTGTAAATAAATCAGGAGATATGCATATCATCCCGGCCCTATTACCCACATGAGCACCCAAAAAAAAACAAAAAACAGGTTTTGCCCTCTCCATGACACCACAAATAGACAAAAAGCCAGATACATTCATATGGTGGTTGGCACTTAGGCACCAATAAAGTCCAACATTTCTTCCTTCCAAGTGATGCTTTGACTCTTCTCTGTAACCTTGAAGTATTAAAAGCCCCTGTAAGCTTCTTGGAGCTTATAGCTTTCATGAATGACCCTGAAAGCCACAGGCTCCAAGAGTTGCTGGAGCTTTGATACTTCAAGACTGCTTTTCTTTTCCCCGCTCCTTGCAGGTACTTTCAGTGAAGTTGTGCCAGAATCCCTCCATCGCCACCTATGTCTTGGTAACCCTCCCATTAATACCCCACCACTTACGGAGAACTTTGTAATCACCCAGGCCCAAACTTTTTCTTTTTCTCCACTTCTCTGATCAATATCCTTCCCACACTTCATGTCTGCAAAATCACACAGAAAAAGAAAAAAAGCTCAATTTGATTTTCCTTGCATTATTCAACTTTCAATCATACTATTTCTCACACACTAACCGATAAAGGTCTTTAGCTCATTGAAGCAGAAATGATCTGTGCCTTTAAAGTCCATCCAATTCATTCTGATTACTTGTGCTGTTTTCAAAGTTTGCTGGAAAAAAGCCTTAGTCATCAGACTCCTGTTAGGTTGTAAAAGCAGTCCCACATTGTGCTGAATACTCATCAAAATCCACAGAATCAAGCAACGCAGGACTCCATCGAGGGCAACACTTTGTTGGTTGCCTCAAAGGGGATCCCTTCTCTGTTGAGATGATCCTTTGATCCATCCGAATGATATCCAATTCTGTAAACATGCCTCTCCTTCTGATGCTTTTTGGCAGGGTTCAGTAGAGAAATGTCTGCTGAATGGATCCCCCATTTGAGCTTTTTCAAGACTCTCTTTACCCCTCTTCTACCAAATGTGCCATATCATCATTGTTTTCCTGTGGGAACTATTCATACTCATCTACCAGCAGGAGTCAAAACTATTCCAATTAAAAGGTTGGAAAAATTCTGCAGCAAACCTGAACTGTCTCACCTAGTTTTGATTCCCCTGCTTAGTTGGACGCTAAGTCACTTTGTCCATTTCTCCCTCTATAAATTGAGCCTTGGTTCCATATGATGAAGAAACCCCACCCAGATTCCCTTCATTTTCAGCTATAACATCCAACATTCAGCCCTCCAAAAGATGACTTCATCAATGTTTCACACCTCACCATCTTTAATAGCCTCGCCCCCCGGCACCCTCTCCTCATATCGGATGGATCTGAATTCCGTCTGCTCCTTCCACACTCTAGATAACCTCATTTTTACCTCTCTTAACCTCATCATGCTGACTTGATTTCTGTCTCATATTGGACTGACTTCCTTAAAGTCACTGAAGTATGCTAAGTGAAATCACCACAGATTTCCTTGTCTGCCTTCAACACAATCCCAGTTGTAATCCATGTTTTTCAACATCAAGCATTAAATTCCTGTAACTGCAAAGCCTCGACTCCACTGCATGCCCTGTTCTGGATACCTCTCTCTGCATCTGCCATCTCAGAGCACTGCCTGGTCTCTCTTGCTTAAAGTTTAAATCCTTTTGATTTTCATGAAATCAAACCCCATTTTTCCATCTGTGTTTTCTCTGCAACATCCACTCAATGTATTAACATTCAGGATTTCTTTATCTATACACAGGTGGTAGTTTTTTGGGTGCTGGTGAGTACACCATTCCTGTGGTGGCTTTTGGTGATAGTTTTCAATTAGTGGAGGATTTTTGCTTGTAGTTTTGCCCTTGATCCCCTTGTGTTTTTTTGCTTGCATTTTTTTTTAGGAGCGCCCCTGAACATCTCAAGCCAGAAAAGAAGAAAAAGAAAAAAAAAGTGCCTGACTTCATGGGAGTTTTTTCCCATTGTTTGCTCAGATGAACTGAGAGGCCGACGTTCTGTTGCGGTGAAGTGGTAGCACGCATGGTTTGTGTGAATAAAATGTTCACCTTTTCCGTCACCCTTCAAGGCGAGCTGCAAGACATCTCTGAATAAACTGACATTTCAACTACTTTCTAACATTTACCAACACTAATTAAGCCTGACAATTGGCAGCAGATTGTCAAACTGTGCCTGACTCATCCTAAAACAGGCCTTGAACCGACCATCATGAAGGCGAAGCTCCAGGACCAGCTGGTTCTACTGTACTCCTTTTGATTCCTCCTCTTTCTGAGGGTCTCATGTGCCCACACAGATCTCAGTTTCCCTGTGACCAATGTAATATTTGAGAACAGCCTGTCACCCTCAATCAGAGCCAGAGCAAGTGCCCTCCGCCTGTCCATTTTTTTATGCTGATTTTAAGGTATCTGCAAGTTTCCTTCACAGCAAAATAGCAGTTAAGCTAAGGACGTGACTGGGTGTTTCCTGGTTACAATTAAAAAACGGAGTAGCAAGGTGCAAAACGTGCTCTGTCTGATAGGCTGGCCCTAACAACATGTCGTCAAATCTACCAGGACTGGATCACAACTTTAAATGATACCAAAACCAACTAAACTGGTAATTTCTTAATGAGCATATTGATAAAATCCTTTGATGATACATTAATCATTTAAGTCACTTATTAAAAGCAAGATCTTGTCTAGTTCCAGCTTCCCGAATGTTTGAATTTTGTTTTATATTACTATAAGTTGAATATCGTTGGGTTTTTGGAGTATTTTCCAGACAAAATAAGCCATTTGAGTGTTTGAGGAAATTTTACATTAATGATCAGTACACATTAATCAGGGCTGATTTGTACAGAATGACTTTTACTTCTACATGATATGTTACATCATCAGTTACACAGCTGTATTTTTGGTTTCCCATGCTGAATTCATCTTTAGAAGGCCACAGAGCTGTACTAGAAAAATATATCTACCATCTCCACCATATCCGGCTGCTTTTGTTTGTGTGTGACTGACTCTTCTATCCTGAGGGACGCCTCTCCTGTTCGGCATGCATGCCTGCCTGCCTGCCTGCCTGCCTGCCTGCCTGCAAGCTACTCTCTTGTCACGGCCAATCAGAAAAAAATCTCAGCTTTCTCAGACAGAGGCAATGAACTCTATCTTTGTCTGTCGTTCGCTCCGTCTCCCCTCCAAACTTTCCACCCCGCCAACAAATCTCCTTTTAAAAGAACTATCTCTGCACATTGAAAACTTGAAACTACTTCAGAGATGCACCAGCAGAAGTGCGCAGAGAGGCTGACAAGGAGGTCCACGCTTCTTCTCGTTTGGTGTCAAAGCTGACAGCCCGTCAAGTGAAAACTGCAGCAGATTAGACAGAACAAGGAAGCACCAACACACACAAAAACACCATTAAAAGCATTTTCTGACAAGGCAGCAGCTAATAGACCACGCGCGCGCACACACACACACACACACACACACGGGTAGTGTTTTCTTCTGAAGATGCAGTGGGTAACAGAGTGCACACAGACACACGCACATCAGTATTCTAGTCTTGTGCTGCACTGGGAAGGTAAAGAAAGAAGTTTGACTGACCTCTTTCATTGACCTATAAGATAACCTTTCTTATGTGTGTGTGCGAGTGTGTGTGTGTGTTCTGCAGCTTGATACCACCAGCTAGTGTGTGTTAAATGGTGAAGGTCATGATTTACAAGGACTGCTGAATCCACAGAGCTAGACTGATGTCTTACTGATGGGGAAATACCCCATTAAATAATTAAACTGTCAGGTATAATATGATGTTGGAAGTAAACTTTTATTATTGAGCTTTTGTCCAATTCATTAAGTCAATTAAAGGGATTGTTTGGGTTTTGAAAAAAAATTGCTCTTTTACCGTTTTGAAAAATTCAAAAAAATTCAAAAGGCCTCACAAGTGGGGCTCTTTGTCATAAGAAATACCTCCAGTTATCTTCTTTTTTATTTGTGCATCAGAGGCTGTATTAAAATAAATAATACAGCAGGCTGAAGATCAAGGACAATTTCATAGTGCAATTATCTCAGCCAAAATGACCTCACTACAATATGTGCTGCTCAGATTCTGGGCCTGTCTACACAAATACAGATATTTTTGGAAAGCGATATTTTTCTCGATGTTTTGGCGCAAACAGTTTTAGGGTGTTTTTTTAAAACGTTAATTTTTTGAATTCCCGTTTGCTGTACATCTGTGTGGCTGTGTAAAACAGAGTGTTTAGAAAAAGATGACATCATCTCTTCAATTTGTGCGTGCTTGATGAGCATGCCTCAGAAACAGTCCGATGACTACACTTAAACTTAAAGACCCTTTTAGGGCAGGCATCACAATGACATCAGTTTGTTAGCTAGAGGCAAAACACCACTTGGCACCACATGTGGCCAAATGTCATCTTGTTGTGTTATTGGGAGCCAAAATAGAAGGAGTCTTGGCTCAAAACTTAAATTTGAACACACACCAGCCACCACTGCCCGTCAACAAATACAAAGACAGCTATGGCTAAGGGCGATAAGACCAAAAGACTTGACGGAGGTGCAGTGCACACATCATATCAGGTAAGGGGAAAAGTATTTACTGTTGTAGGGATGAATAATGTTATGTGTATTAACGGTTATCATGTCCACCTAATCAGATATTGGGGAGGTGTTAAGAGGAATATTGAATCTGTAACGCTAACTTTTTAGTGCATTAGCTAACGTTAGCTTCCATAGCAAAACAAACTGGAGGAAACCATTCAAGTGTTGTCGTCCTTTGTTAGATTGACATAGTAATCAACCACAAAGCTTCTTGTCAAATCATCCATCCACTGAGTGAGAGCATACAGGTTGGCCAGTCTGGTCCCGTTGGTCAGTGGTTACTTATTAAAGTAACACTCATGGCCCCTGAGAGTCAGGGCATGGTGTGTTCGTAAATTCAGTCTGAAGCTCTACACTAAAATGAGAACCATGTTGGTTGAAGAAACGGAGCTTTGCTTTCTAACAGTTAAGTTAATCACACATTTACTTCGGTGCTCTGCTGCTTCGTCTCCCCAGACAGAGTGCAGAGAGTGCAGTGCTCTGGATAACCAAATAGTACATTCAGACAGCGCTCCGAATTTATGAAAAGTCCGGTTTGTCGCTCCAGCACTCGGAATTAGTATTTCTGAATGCACCACTCGCATCATCTTCCTCCATTGTCTAAAACAAGCCAACAGAACTTGCTAGATAGTGCTAGCTTATGTCTGTTGAGAAATGTTTTGCCTCCAGCTGAACCCCGCCCACCAAATAACCTCAAACTGTATACTAACGGTAAAAGGGTCTATTACTGTTGCACCATTTCATGGACGAATGAAGGCATCTGCTGCTCCCAGTGTTACTTGGCCCATTCAGCACATGCTGTTTAAATTCCGCCAAAGACAACGGATTTGGATCAGGACCGGTGAGACAATTCCAAGAGTGAAATTGTTGACGATGAAAGGTGATATTAAATCTTTGCATGTCCAGAACATGACATGTACAGTACAGGCCAAAAGTTTGGACACACCTTCTCATTCAATGCGTTTTCTTTATTTTCATGACTATTTACATAGTAGATTCTCACTGAAGGCATCAAAACTATGAATGAACACATGTGGAGTTATGTACTTAACAAAAAAAGGTGAAATAACTGAAAACATGTTTTATATTCTAGTTTCTTCAAAATAGCCACCCTTTGCTCTGATTACTGCTTTGCACACTCTTGGCATTCTCTCCATGAGCTTCAAGAGGTAGTCACCTGAAATGGTTTCCACTTCACAGGTGTGCCTTATCAGGGTTAATTAGTGGAATTTCTTGCTTTATCAATGGGGTTGGGACCATCAGTTGTGTTGTGCAGAAGTCAGGTTAATACACAGCCGACAGCCCTATTGGACAACTGTTAAAATTCATATTATGGCAAGAACCAATCAGCTAACTAAAGAAAAACCAGTGGCCATCATTACTTTAAGAAATGAAGGTCAGTCAGTCCGGAAAATTGCAAAAACTTTAAATGTGTCCCCAAGTGGAGTCGCAAAAACCATCAAGCGCTACAACGAAACTGGCACACATGAGGACCGACCCAGGAAAGGAAGACCAAGAGTCACCTCTGCTTCTGAGGATAAGTTCATCCGAGTCACCAGCCTCAGAAATGGCAAGTTAACAGCAGCTCAGATCAGAGACCAGATGAATGCCACACAGAGTTCTAGCAGCAGACCCATCTCTAGAACAACTGTTAAGAGGAGACTGCGCCAATCAGGCCTTCATGGTCAAATAGCTGCTAGAAAACCACTGCTAAGGAGAGGCAACAAGCAGAAGAGATTTGTTTGGGCCAAGAAACACAAGGAATGGACATTAGACCAGTGGAAATCTGTGCTTTGGTCTGATGAGTCCAAATTTGAGATCTTTGGTTCCAACCGCCGTGTCTTTGTGAAACGCAGAAAAGGTGAACGGATGGATTCCACATGCCTGGTTCCCACTGTGAAGCATGGAGGAGGAGGTGTGATGGTGTGGGGGTGTTTTGCTGGTGACACTGTTGGGGATTTATTCAAAATTGAAGGCACACTGAACCAGCATGGCTACCACAGCATCCTGCAGCGACATGCCATCCCATCCGGTTTGCGTTTAGTTGGATGATCATTTATTTTTCAACAGGACAATGACCCCAAACACACCTCCAGGCTGTGTAAGGGCTATTTGACCAAGAAGGAGAGTGATGGAGTGCTGCGGCAGATGACCTGGCCTCCACAGTCACCGGACCTGAACCCAATCGAGATGGTTTGGGGTGAGCTGGACCGCAGAGTGAAGGCAAAGGGGCCAACAAGTGCTAAACACCTCTGGGAACTCCTTCAAGACTGTTGGAAAACCATTTCAGGTGACTACCTCTTGAAGCTCATGGAGAGAATGCCAAGAGTGTGCAAAGCAGTAATCAGAGCAAAGGGTGGCTATTTTGAAGAAACTAGAATATAAAACATGTTTTCAGTTATTTCACCTTTTTTTGTTAAGTACATAACTCCACATGTGTTCATTCATAGTTTTGATGCCTTCAGTGAGAATCTACAATGTAAATAGTCATGAAAATAAAGAAAACGCATTGAATGAGAAGGTGTGTCCAAACTTTTGGCCTGTACTGTATCTCTGAGTAAGTTCATTCATCCTTATATCAAAGGGTAATAAACAGTAATAATAACTCTGTGTTTTGACAAAGGTAATGTTAGCCTGTACACTTGACTACCGTTGTGATGGGAGGAGAATGTGGGAGACAGTTAATGCCGTGACTGTGTGAAGACATTTTAGCACTGTAATGTAAAGACCTGATTTAGAAAAAAATACCTGTTTTCACGTAAACAGGGCCTTAGCCTGATTTTAACCCCAAAATAATCACTCCTGACAGTGAATCTGGACAGATCTCAGGCAAACTAACTCTCGTTTGATCTTCACTTTGAGGCTGTCTAATTAATTTCCTGAATAATCAAAACTCAGGGTTTCTGTTAAAATAGAAGTCTTTGTCTACTGTCTTGCTGCTTGAGCAGTTACGAGGTTAGATTTCTGACATGACTGCTGTCAAAAGAATCATTTTAAACTGTACTGTAAATAGTATTTAAGTTTAGTGGCTAAAATGCAGGAGAGACAAGTAATTTCTTACAACCATATGCACGTCCATATTCCTTCTTTTGTTCCTCAAAAGTTCCCTATGCACAAAGTAACTCTACCTTTCTCTTTTTGTGTGTTGAGAACATGGTAGTCTGGTTTGTCTTTATTATAACAGTCAATGGACAAAGCTGTTTACAATCAATATGACCACCCATGTTGTGACTGAGATATAAAGTTGTTAACCTATGAGATAAATAAAATCATACATTGTCTGCCCCGTTAAAATCCTCTCTGCAGTCTTTTATCTTTGTCACTTTACTTGATATTAGAGATATAACAAAAATATTTATAGTATTTTCCGGCCATTTACCCACTTGTAAAAAGAAACTGACCATAGCTATGAAAAATAGTATTTCATGCTCCGCTGAAATTCTTCCATCGGACAGTGATTTATTAAACGTAGCTTACTGCTTTCATATTCAATCATTGCAGTCTCTCAATTCTCTGTGCTGCCTGGGAAAAAAACTAGGGTGATATTACTATATGATACAGTAAATTGGAAAGTTTTTTTTTTCAAAACCAAGCTATGAAATGATTAAAAATGTTTTAATATTTATGTGGGTGTACTTGAGATAAACTATTGCCATAAACTGTTAACATAAGGGATTTTCTGGATAATAAATGTGCACATGTACCACTGAATATATGCAGCCAGTGTACAGTGGAAACTACGGGGAGCATAAAGCAATGAATAATGTTCAGGGGACAAAAGGAGGATTAATTAAAACCTGCAAACTGCTTAAATGTACAATGCAAGGTGTGTCTTACTATATACAGTATGAGCAGCATGAATATCATTGTTGTTAAGAGTTGTTTTATGCCTGAGGATGACATCAGATGAAACAAGCTCTGTAAACGGAGGGTTCATGTTTTGAAGCATTAAAAAGAAGCAGTTACTGAGTAAAGTTAGAAAAAGTGAATCTGTAGTCATTTGTTGAAACGTGTCACTGGTCTCTCTCCCTGTGTTTCCTCCTCCCTCTGTCATTCTCACACACACACACACACACACACACACACACACACACACACACACACGCACACACAGAGCTCCATCCCTTCACAGCTTATCACTAAGTGCTCCAGGTGAGTTGGTGATTTAGACCAGTCATTTCCGAGCCTCTCTGTCTGGCTGTAATGACTCTATCCTGGGCCTGCTGGCAAAGGGAGATACTGAGAACTGAAGTGAAGTGCTGAATAGCGACTACAGGGGATGGACCCACTGCAGTGACTGATGATCAATTAGACCCAGGGTTCTCCAACTTTTTTTTTTTTTTGGCCATAGGCCTCCAAATGGATAACAGTATCTGACAAGACTTTGGACTAAAGACCCCTGCTTGGGAAATATTTTTTCCAACGATTTAGCACAGACGAACAGAAAGATGATTCGTGCCTCAGCCCCTCTTACAAGTGAGAATGTAATTTACAACTGCAAAATCCCTCTCTTGCTGATATTTGTAGATATTTCTCTCTTGCTACGTAGAGACTCAAATAATCATTGACCACAGAGATTTGGGGCAACACAATTTTGATAACACATTTATCAGATCCGTTTATAGGTTAACAGCAGAGAATATTTTGGACCAGATACACGTGTCGGTCTATAGGTTATTTTGCTGCTCTTAAGTTTACTGCACTGCACACCAACCGGGTGTGGTGGGTGTTAGCTAGTGACACCGCTCTTTTAGCAACTAACGTTGTTAACACCATTCAAACCTAACAATGTTGCTGTTGAAACATTGTGCCCACGTTCTGGTTTCCCCTGTGAGTGGCTCAGTTTTGAGCCGTAAAACCCCCTTTAGCAATGTTATCACTTTTAGCTCTGCTAGCACAGTTAGCCGCACCAGTACAGCTAGTGGTGCAAACATAGTTAACAATGCTAAAGGGTTTTTGTGGTTCAGAATGATGCTGCTTACTCACCTGGGCCATACAGGGGGAGACCAGAGGTGGGCCACAATGTCTTCCAGTGGTAATCGCTGACTGAGTGGCACTGCTGGTTAGCTCCTGGCCATAAACCGTAAAAATAATGGCTGTAGCTATCATGAATCACCCATTGGTTTGTGGACTCTCGTTCTGAAGCCTCAAGTTCGGCACTTTAGCCGTCACCATCTTTGTTTTTTGGAGCCACAGGTGACCAAATTTAGGTAAGAACTGCAGTTTTTGGCACTTCCACGTTGGCTTCATTTTTCAGCTCTGGAGGTTGCTGCTTGCTGTTGAACACTGCAGAGCGTCCAAGGCTAGTGTTAGCCAAACACTGAAAACTGGAATGTGGTCAGTAGGCACTATGTTTCTGCAGGCGGCTAGCTGTCTGTCTGTCAGCAAAGCTAACTGAAAGTAAAAGGGAAGACATTCACATTACAAAACATTAAAATTTCACCACCTCTAAATGGATAGCACTTTGAAATGTGGAGCCAAAGCACACTGAGTCATTGGTGCACCAGACCAACAGGAAAGGCCTCTTGTATTTCACATCTTTTTTTAAAAAAAAAAAAAATCCTTAAAATGAATGGGTTACTTACTGGTTAATGGTTGTTGGGCTATTGAATGCAAAATTAACCAAAACTGACTTCCCTAGAAACAAGCTTGACAACCGTCTTGATTTAGCAAAATAAACACTTGTTAAAAAAAATAAAATAAATTTAAAAAAATGGTTCAAACTAACTTTGGCTTGATTAGTTTGTAACAGGTCAGTGTGAACACAAAATGGTCCAGAACTAAAAAGGCAACATTTTTTCTTGGTTTTAGAATGATATCTCCCTTGATCAGTGAAATAGTGATACCTTTGCATACTCTGCCCATCCATTGTTTTGTAAAGCGGTCACATACATTCTTTTTTTATTTCTTTATTCTTCTTGCCACTTTTAACAGTCTGACTGTGATAATGTCCACTTCAAACAAAGTGCTTGTTGGATAATATTTCTTTCTGAAAACAACAATCTGACAATTATGCTGCATTACGCAGTGATTGTCCAAGATTTGAACGTCTCTTTCACGCCCTTCCCTCAGTTTCTGTGTATCCAATGAGCTTAACACCATAAATGTCTTCAAGGAGTCTGAAAGTGTGTGCTCTTTTCAGCTTCAATTCCAGTGTGGGCAATCAGAAAAGCTATACACAATTTATCCTTTAGATGTAGTTGAACAACACTTCATATGAACTAGTTCATTTCAAGTATACCCTGTCTATAAAAAGCTCCATTCCAAAGGCTGTGATGTGAAGCCTGCGCCAACAGTCATATCCATTTTCTGCAGTATAGGTATGAAGATGGGCAGATCTCCAAGTGCTTCACAAACTTTTATTTCTGCTGAGCTCCACCAATCACTTCTGTGTTGGCAGCGATGCCTGATGTTGCTGCACCTCTCCACTCTCTGACAGGTGGCACAATCACACTCTAAGGAATGTGACTACCTGTTTCTTGCCTTTAAATTCATTATCTTATTTTCTGCAGCCTTTTTTATTGACTTTTGTACCAAATAATACTTTTGCTTTATCATCCCAGTGACTCACCCCACTTTCAAAGGAAAACATTTTTTACTGTCATTGTCAATTTTTATCTTTTGTTAGCTAAATTCTATATTCACGAACAAATTCTCATCTGCTATCTCTTCTCTCTTTTAGCCATGTAAAGAAGCACAAAAGTTATTTTTGCTCTCAGTATTCTAAACCTGTGATTTTCCAAGTTCCATTTCACCTTATACATTTATTTACTGATCTATGTTCCAAGTTTTTAATATATTTTTAAATAGATTTTTTATTCCTTTCTGTCCCGGCAGACCAAGAAATCTATACAATCAGCTTTGAGGTGGGCACCAGAGATTAGTGTCACCAGTATTTGACCAAATGTCTCCCCTTCTGTTCCTGAGATACAAAGTTAAGTAATGGGCAGAAAAGTAATATTATGATGTCACAATGAAGTTGACCACTGACCAGGGGTCACGTTAACCGGATATTTTCGGTCATTGACCATTTTTTTACAACAATGACTGGAAAATCTGAAGGCCGTCGGTCATTTTGACCGGTTGCAATTACCACCCCTGCCCACTTGGCGGCGGAGTGCACAGTCAGTGGTTTAAGTGGCTGCCGTTTTCACACTGCAGAGAAAAAGTCATTCATCTGCTTCATGTAGCGCTGTTGACATAACGGCCTGGACACACCAGATGCAGTAGTGCCGCAGAAGTCCTGCGAATATACTCACAGGCGCTTGACTGTCCACACAGGCAGCGCATTTCTCCTGCACTCTCCGCGCCGGTTAAACATCGACTCCACTCATCTGTTCCCGTCAGTACTCGTTTTTTCACATCAACTGGTCATTCTAAACATGGGTAAGGCCATATTTTAATTGTTTTTTATAACATAATAAGTTAATGACAATTTGTCATTGCATGTCCATGTATTTAGCGTGTTGGATAAACACTGAATGAATAGGGCATATTGTTCTGACCATTTCATTCATGTAGTTATGTCTGTAGGCTCGGTGACACAAAATTAAAATTGTAATAAAGTGATTAGGGTATTGAAAAATGTGTTCAGTTATGCACTGTTGTGTTATTTTAAATTATAAACACAGTATTTTCTCCTCGCATTCATCGTGCATGCTGTTGTTATTTTATTTTGAAAATTGGCCAGATTCTCTCGTCTTTTCTGTGTCCAACTTCCTGTTTGGTACCGCTCTATCCGGCTTAACAGAAGCGCTCGCGGCTCGTGTGAAAAATAGACCAGACGCCGAACTGAAGCGCTGCGGTGTATGGATGTCTGTTCACCTTTTCGTTCATGTCCTTATTAATGCACACTTTATAACTTGCTTGTTGGATTTATTAAAAACGAACGAATGAAAACTAAATGTCTTTGAATGTCTTTATTATCATTTAAAAGCGAAAATTTAAATGACCAGTAAAAATAGATTATGACCGGATTTTTATGACCCTGTCTGTCAAAATGACTGGCGACGAAAAAGTCTAGCGCAACGTCTGCCACTGACCTTTAGGATTTTAATGTCATCACTCCATCATTACATTCTGCTAGACATTTTTATGAAGTTTTGTCATAATTACTGTAAGAATTCTTGAGATATGGCCAAGAACATGTTTTGTGAGGTCACGCTGACCTTGACCTTTGATTTTTAACCACCAAATTCCAATCAGTTTAATCTTCTGTCCAAGTGAAGGCATTCTTGAGATACTGTGATCATGAGAAGGAGATGGATTCAAGGTCACACTGACCTTGACCTGTGACCACCAAAATCTAATCAGTACATTGTTGAGTCCAATTTGATTAAATTCCCTCAAGGATTCATGAGATATCAAGTTCATGAGAATGAGATGGATGCAAGGTCACAGTGAGCTTGACTTTTGACCTGTGACCACCTTAATATTATCATTCATTGTTAAGTCCAAGTGGATGTTTTTGCCAAATTTGAAGAAATTCTGTGGTGCTCGAGAAATCGGGTTTACAAGAATGCGACAGACAAAGTCACAGTGACCTTGACGTTTGACCTATGACCACCACAATGTAATCAGTTCATTGTTGAGATGTGTTTGCCAAATCTAAAAAAAATTCCCTCAAGGTAGTCATAAGATTTTGCGCTCATGAGTATGAGATGGATGCAAGGTAGTCCAAAGGGATATTTGTGCTAATTTAAATAAATTCCCTCAAGGAATTTTTGAGATATCGCATTCACATGGATGGGACAGACGAGTGGATAACCCAAAAACATAATGCTTCTGGCTAAGGAGGAATAAGAATACTCTGGATCACTGCTACACACCGTTCAGAGGTGGCTGCGGAGTGAAGACACTGCTTGCGTTCTGGAGGGGCGACCATTTGGCCATCTTGTTGAGGTCAAAATATGTCAACAAACTGCCATGCATTGACCCCCAGTGAGCACCATCCCGGACACCACTGTCAAAGTCACCAGTGACATCAATAAACTCAATGTATCTGTGCTGGATTTAATTTGTAAGAAAAAAAAGAAGCGGCTGTGGCCAAAACTACAGTTAAATGGTTTCACCACCAGAAACCAAGGATAACCAGAACCATAAGGAAACATGGACAATTATAAAGCACACTACAATCTAGGAAGAGGCAAAAAAAGACTAAATTGCAGTGCACAGGTTAAAGATGCTGACAGGATCACATTTCACAGGAGTTGTACCTTGTACGATTACATGTGAAAAATAAATGTTTGATTCAATTTTGTCAATAGATTTTGGAGGAAAAAAACGACACTTTGACTTTAAATGATGTATCATCTGACCATGAGCTGACCTCTAGATGAGCAGATTTTCTCAGATATGTGGCATTTGTGTGTGTATGTCTCCTTCAGATGCCTGTTTGGATTACTTATGTGCAATCTGCTATTTATACACAACCCTCAGGCTCCTTCCTCAAAGTATGCCACTTGTCTTTCTGTCCTTTTCTTTCCCTTCTCAGATGTCAAACTCCTCTGTTACCTGGGCATCATCTGTCTCTTGGTACAACAAGCAGTGGTTTTTATACATCTCATTCTCCCCTCTCCTTTTCTGCTTTTGGGAGTTTTTCAGAGATTCCCAGTCGATCTCATTATACAGACATTCCAACAGATAGCTGGGGAAAATATAACTCCAAAGGTTGTTGCCAGTAGAGAAAAAGATAACAATGCTCCTCATATCAGTGCAAATATCTTTACAGCATCGTTCTTGTAACCTTCTGACAATCTGTCTCATCTTCTGTGGGGCGAACACCGTGCAAGCCTTTCCTCTGTGCAGTAATGTGTCAAATAATACAAATTGTAAGCAATGTAGGTGTCACTTTTTTCACTGTGGAAGTAAAAATACGAGCTACTTTGGGGAATTGTGTAGCAAACAAACACACAGACCAACCTGAAGTGTTTTGTTAGACTTCATAAGGAATCTCCTTCACTGTCAAAAGTGTCCCAGATGAGAATTTGGACTTCTCACAGTCAATGTTGAATTTTCATCCCATGGGGAAGGGTGGCAGACACAAGCATCCTTCTTGAAAATAAAGTTCACCTTCACTTTCAAGTCACAGTTTAGTGGTGATTTATTTGCCTTACTTTTGCGCTGTCACTATCACTGAATTACAAGAAAAGAGAGGATGCAATGACAACACAATCTCAAGGTCCATTAAGTAGCTGTTCCAGAGGTTTTCGATTACGTCACATGATCCTCATCAGCAGATGGAATTTGTTCAGTGTGGTGGAAATGTAGATGTTCAAATTCCTCTTTTTGTCCATACTGAATTGACAGTTTGTTTCAAAGTGCATTCTTGAGTTTAGAAACTGAGGGTAACAAAAAATCCCTCTTCGAGGTCCATTAAAGGTACAGTCGATATCATTAAGTAAGAAAGAAAGTAAGAAAAAATGATTGATTTAGCGCTTTTCACAGACATAGGTTACAAAGTGCTTCACAAGGGCAACATACAACAAGAAAGAAACCAGGGCAAAGTGACTACGTGAGCCATGTAGTGAAAGGTGCACAACTGGCAAAACTATTTACACACGCACAAGAAAAAAAGAATTCACATTTCACAACACCAATACACAAACCTTGAAAAAGTACAGCTCTGATGCACATAAGCTACCCAAACACCTGTCTAAACAGGCATGTCTTTAGCTGGCTTTTAAAAGAAACCACAGTCAGTAGATCATAAGGGGGCAGGCAAAGTGTTCCAAAATGTGAGTGCTACGGCCGCATAAGTTTGATCATCATTTGTCTTGCGGCAAGTGCTAGGGACAGATAACAAATTTAGTGTATTTGTAAGTAGGAATGAGAATTTTGAACTGGATCCTAAACTCAACAGGGAGCCAATGAAGGGATTTTAGTATAGGGGTAATATGAGAGCATCTAATTGATCTAGTCAGTTGCTCCTCAGTGAGGAGAAAAGTACATTACAGTTGTCAATGCGACATGAGATAAAGGCATGTATAATAATTTCCAGCTCATCAGTTGAAACAACAGATCTCAGTTTACTAATATTTCTCAAGTGGAAAAGAAAAGATTGGGTCAGGTGCTTCATGTGGACATCAAATGACATCAATTGATCATATATCACCCCTAAATTACACAGGTTTGAGTGAGCAGCAGAGGAAAGTGGCTCAATACTTTGCCTAATGAGGGGAACAACCTTTTCAGGACCCATAACCAGAACTTCTGTCTTATCAGCATTGAGCTGTAAAAAAATTTCAGCGGTCCGGACCTTAATCTCATGAAGGTAGTTGAGCCTAGACAAAGGCTCACTGGTTTGAACAAGAAGTGGAGTTGGATATCATCTGCATGTAACTGATATGCAATGTTATATCTGTTTATTATTTGACCTAATGCTAGCAAATATAGAGGAAATAACAGAGGCCCAAGAACCGAGGCCTGTGGGACACCACAGAACAGTAGAGAGGAATCGGATACAAAGTTACCTATAGAGAAGGAGAAACGCCTGTCAGAGAGAGATATCATTACCCTCTAGATATCGCATAACCCCTCCTTGCATTGGGTTCACATCACCATACTGCTGTTGCTCGAAGCACATGTGGTTGCCAATTTGTTGCAGAAACAGCATACTTCATGGGCGAGAGGACAGACCGACTCATTCATGTCAAGAGCCAAATCTTTCATGGCTACACATTAGCTATAGATGTAACACTAGATTACTTTATGCAGTGTTTCCAGAATCATTTAACATAATCTGACATTACAATAATCTTAGGTTATGGCTAGCTAGCTTTAGGTAACAACCCACCAACCTCAGGGAACAATGTGCCATTATATTTGGGAAGGAGAAAGGCCACTGCTTTAAACTGCAGGCAAGGAAAGAAAATGCTGTTTTGTGTCAACAGGCTACATTTTTTTTTCTTTTTTTTTTCTGTTAATCATGAAATCTCCTCCGTCCGTCCTTTTGCGTCAGCCTCCGATAGGCGGCTACTGCTGTGGAAGTGTGAGCTCCACACGAGGGACGGAATCCGCCCATACACACAATTACAGGGCTAACTGTTAGCATAACATGGCTAACGTTACCTAACAGTTTTACCCCCTGCCTCAACTAGCAACTATGAAGACTCGTTTGCTTCTACCTGAATATATTATCAATAAAACCTTAAGTAATTTTTATGGAGCTTTAGATCTACTTATGTCTGGTTTACAAATTCAGAGACCTGTTTAAAAATCAACATTTATGCCCAATATGCATGAGATGTCTTTAAAGTGTTTATAAAATGAGAAATTTGAGACATCTACAATTCCATGACACTAAGGGAAATCTACCTGCAGATGTAGATCACATTGAGGCTGCAAAACTAAATGGTTTCTAAATGGACTTCCAGATGATACTGTTTGCTGCTTCAGGCTGAAGAATGAACTGTTATATCTCATATTCTGCAGCCAACCGTCTCAACTGTCCAACCTTTGTTGTATAATCTCAGTCACAATCTATCAAATATCTGTAATCAACCATGAGACAATAAAAACATTACATGACATCACTAAAAATAAAGTCACAGTCTTGGCCTTAAAAAGGCAAACCCTTCTGTACACTGTGGGGAAAGGTAAAGTCAGTTGAGACAGCCATGTGGCCGCATCAGTAACACGAGTTAACTGAACTGGAACTGACATGAAAACATCACAAGCACGACTCTGGATGCTCTGTCATCTTTGTTTGTACACAACCTGAACGCCGCAGAGGGTCAGACCGGGTTCATGTCACAAAGAGTCAAAGTCCACAGTGTAAACTAGATGAAATACACACGCTATTTTTTCTATTCGATCACATCAAAGTCAAAGGCTCAGGGAATACAAGTCAGTCATGGACAATCTACCAAACCTGTGTTTACAATCCACTATCACTCACATACAACAGTCCAATGAGTGACAGCAGAACATTTTATCATTACTTTTAATCCCCTTTGAGTTACTGTGTACTAATTAAAGCATTAACAAAATCCTAGAAACAGCACACCGCATTGATATCTGTCATTTCTACTTCAGAATGTGATTGTTTTTAATGCTAAAAAGACGTATTTGATCAAACTGTAAACACTCTACAATAAAAATGTTTCCTTCCAAATGTTACTTTATGTTCATGTTTAAACATGAATAATTACAGTTCTTCTTTCAACTAAACTTTTTCTAAGCAGTATGCAGTTACGCTCTGTTACTTCCTCGTAACCTTGTTTAAATTCAAATCTGATTTGCATTAAATTCAATTGCAACCACCTTAAATCCTTATAAATCATCTCCCCTCTGCTTTCTCTCCGTTTCTGTGGCCGTAATGAGCAGAAGCACAGCGGACACTAAATCATCCTAGAGAGCAAATTACCGTAATCTGACAGCAGCCAAGCACCTGCACAGCACCTTCATAATCACAGCGCAAAACCCTGTGTCTATATATATATATGTATATATATATGTGTGTGTGTGTGTGTGTGTGTTTTAACTCTCCCAGGGGAAAAGTTAAACTCCAAGAATACAGTGGGTTGGCAAGGCATTTAGCAGCCACCAGAAAGAGCCTGAAGCCTAAAGGTGAAGCTTAATAAGTGAAGAAGCACACACACACACATACACACCAATACACACTACCCGCCTAGCCCACCTTTCCCGGCTGCCTATTCGGGAAAGGAGGTTTGACCTTTATCAGATGGGAGCGCTAACACGCTAATAGCCCTGTCCACACTCCAATTAGAGCTGGTAAGAGAAGGGTTGAACAGAGCACAGTCTGCCACTAAGGATCTGACTGACAGATGGGAATTGTACAGGCTGTCAGAGGAGGAGAAAGAGAGAGGAAAAGAGAAATGGGTATGAGAAGAGAAAAGGAAGAGAGAAATACAAGGGGATAAAGAAAAACATGAAGACGAAGAAAGTGAAGTCTTTAAAGGCCTGTGCAGAATTTTAAGGGATACCCAGTCATGATGCAAAAGGATAAAAACAAATGAATAAAAAGACTAGAAGACAACAGCTGTGCTTGGAGCCTTGAGAGGCTGTAATAGGAGAAAAGACCATGTTGTTACCTAAATCAAAAGGCTTTATACTTCATATCAGAGGTATTAGGATGTCTCAGATTCAGCTCACTGAGCAACTTCACCTTGGCATTCGTGGTTTACTGCCAGTGTTGTGTCTCTACATGGTGCAATTAGCCCTCTGCAGCAGCTCAGCTAGGTGACACTTAAAGAGGTCAAGTAGTAGTAGATACCTTGCATGATATCAGACAGAGTTGTCAATTGACAAAGTCGGTTAAATGATTTCCGTTGGGGGAGTGGGATTTGATTTTCAGTAATCACTAGAGACCAGCATATTGACCGGAATCTAACATCATTTTAATTACACACTGATGGATAGTCATGCCAACATACTTGTTTAGCTGATGCGTCAAGAGTGGAGTGAAGTAAAACAAACTCCAGTGTCGAGGGTATAAAGAGGACGTGTCGATTTAGAAAAGCCTCAATAGCAGCGTCTATTTTGTCTTACTCCTCACTGGTTCCGCCATCACTTGACAACACTTGACAACAGCTTTACAGTGCCTGTGGCACTAATGGGATACAGAAGTCTACCCCCACCAAGCGCTCATTGGTCTTTTTTTATTTTAACCAAGAAACTGCTGTTTCATGTCAAAATGCCAATGAGTAACCTGAACTCGGTAGAGGGGGTGGATTAAAAGGTCTGGACCCAGGCAAGAAGATACCCATTTGATTTCTTCCAACTCAGTGTATTAAAGACTTTTTACAGCTTAGTTGTGTTAGGGTGGGATGGCTGTATGGCCAGAACAGATTACTGAGACCAATAACTGTACTGGTACAGTACTCATACGCCATATGTACAAAGCAGACTTTAAAAATCAGAACCTACTTACATATCAATTGACTTTTTGGTTGACTTGTTTATCAGTGAGTTGTCCTAAAGGACCCCACAGGATCTCAGTGTACAACTATTTGTGCAGAAACCATGAGAGCCAAAGAAATGCATATAACTGTGTAAGTTTTTAAAAGGATATGCTTGCAAACATATAATGTCTAAACAATTTTTTAGGTTTAATGTCTTTCAGAAGATTAGATTTTTCCACAGTTCTGTTCTTATAGAGCATCTCTATGAGTCAGAGTCTGAACCGAGATTGTCTGCACCAGGGTCATGCCTGAACAATTTGGCACCCTAGGCAAGATATTTGCTCAGAAGTGCATTGAAAAAGAGGAGATACGTATATTTGACAAACTGGGCTTTTACAATATCTTAATCAAATAGCTGTTCATTGTGAAACCATCATGGCATAACCATAATAGCACCTAACATTACAGCCTGCCTTGATCTAATGACATTTTAAACACAGCAAAGGGCCAAAATATAAAAAAATGCAACTGTAACATCACAAATTGCACAAATCTGAAAATTGGAAAACATAAATATACAGTATTTGAATATATGCCTGGTTGGTAAACAGTGAGTGGTTTGTGCAGCAGCACACTAAACATTAAAAGAAAAGATAGGCCAATATATTAAATTATGTTGCTTATTCATTCCCCCAAACACTTTGAGTCTTTCTTTCCAACTTTCTCTAAGATGGGAGCAACATTATCTGACATTAACTCTAGCTGAATGCTTAAAGTATTCCTAAAACAAGTGGCAAATGAAGTTGCAGTAACATTGACATTATGTAGGCTAGTAGCCTAACCGCTAATCATTAGCGGCTAATGAGCTGACGTTAGCTTGCAAGTGCTTAAGTAACTGTAACTTACGTTGTGTTTCTACCATTTTAAATGAAGTGTTTCATCACATCACACCATTACCTCGGTCTCATTCACGTTTCTCCTCCTCTTCTTTGTTTTTTTTTGTACTGCGCCCCAGAGGGCTTTGGCCTCTTCATGACAATGGCACCCACCTGTCAATTTGTCACTCAGTCAGCAGCATCACATTACAGAAGACGGCACGTAGCGAGGGGAGGGTGGAGGGGGGAGGAGGGCGCGGTTAGGGACCGTGGCAAAATTGATGCTGCCTGCCAGAGAGGCAGAAGGATGCCAGGGAGGCAGAAATTTAAATTAGAAATATTATTTAATTATTATTTAAAGATGTATGGCTATATGTACTGTTGTTGTTTTGTAGTGTATTCTTGTCTAATTTTTCGAAAAGAATGGGAAAGAAAAACAACAACAACAACAAAAAAACACCTCACTCCCTGGCGCCCTCTGGCATGCTGGCGCCTATAGCATTTGCCTAACCTGCCCTATGGGCGGCACGGCCCTGGTCTGCACTTAACTTTCAACATGGGGATGGCTGACTTGGCTAGCAGCTAAAGTTCTAACAAGTGTAACAGTGCTGACAGAGCTAACAGTGTTAACGAGGGGGGATCCGAAGGTTGGGCACTTTGCTATGTTCAGCAACAACGCTGTTCCGTCACTGTGGATCGGGGTGACATTATCAGTGGTAACTGCTGTATGTGTGCAGTGCAGAGCAGCGGCAATAAGCTAGCCAATTTAGTACACACACACAGAGACTTACACGCGTGTACAGCTGTAGCGTCCACCACAATGACGAAAAGAGAAGCTTGGATTACGACACACTCAGAGGGATCTTGACTTCATTCTCCACTCAGGACGCCATTACTCCACTTTATCTTTACATAACAAATAGTGGTTTGCTGTTATATTAATGCTCTGCCTGCCCCTCAGTGCTCCTTAGACATTTCTACTATGACATGCGTACACCTCACAAGCACACAAGCACTTAGGGGTCTCAGGGGGAGGGGGTATACTAGGTAGTGCTGATGAGCAGGGTTGCTTGTACAACCATATGGTGGCCTACCCCCCCAGTTTTAACTGCACAAATTTAGACATTGAGGGCTGGGGGTGGGCACTGTCCACAAGCAGTGGCGGTTCCCTGCATCTGCTTCACTCCCCCATTTTAATTGCTCTTTAGTTTCACATACAGTCAAGCTCCACAACACTCTACACACCCACCACCAGGGGGCAGGAGTGATGAGGGGGTCTTCCTACACCCCTTTTTCCCGTGCTTGGCCTGGGGCAAGAGGACCAGGAGGAGGAACCGATCGTCGGGCTCTGGGTCTGGACTTCCTGTGTCACCTAGGGGGGGTCTACTAGTCACCTAGGGGGGGTCTACTATGCTGCGCAGTGTTCTGGTGGGATAATATGGCACTATGAGCTCTCTAAGATATGACGGAGCTTGACCATTTAGAGCTTTATAAGTTAACAGTAGGATTTTAAATTCAATTCTGGATTTTACAGGGAGCCAGTGCAGAGAAGCTAAAACAGGAGAAATATGATCTTGTTTCTTAGTTCCTGTTAGTACACGTGCTGCTGCATTCTGAATTAGCTGGAGAGTTTTTAAGGACTTACTAGAGCTACCTATAATAAAGAGTTACAGTAATCCAGCCTTGAGGTAACAAAAGCGTGGGCCAATTTTTCTGCATCTTTTCGGGTCAGGATAGGCCTAATTTTCGCAATATTACACAGATGAAAAAATGCAGTCCGTGAGGTTTGTTTTAAATGAGAATTAAAAGACAAATCTTGATCAAATATTACTCCGAGGTTTCTTACGGTACTGCTAGAGGCCAGAGCAATGCCATCTAGAAAAACTATGTCATCAGATAAAGAGTCTCTGAGTTGTTTGGGGCCAAGAACAATAACTTCAGATTTGTCTGAATTTAACATCAGGAAATTGGTGCTCATCCAAGTTTTTATGTCTTTAAGGCAGTTATGGAGTTTAGTTAATTGATTGCTTTCTTCTGGCTTCATTGATAAATACAACTGAGTATCATCCGCATAACAATGGAAATTTATAGAGTGATTTCTAATGATGTTACCTAAAGGAAGCATATATAGAGTAAATAGGATTGGTCCGAGCACAGAACCTTGCGGAACTCCAAAACAAACTTTAGTACGTAAGGATGATTCATTATGAATGTCAACAAACTGAAAACGATCAGATAAATAAGATTTAAACCAGCTCAGTGCAGAACCTTTTAGGCCAATTAAGTGATCCAGTCTCTGCAGTAGAATTTGATGGTCAGTAGTGTCAAACGCCGCACTAAGATCTAATAAAACAAGTACAGAGACAAGTCCTTTGTCTGAAGCAATCAGAAGGTCATTTGTAATTTTAACTAGTGCTGTCTCAGTGCTATGATGCACTCTAAATCCTGACTGAAATTCCTCAAATAAATTATTATCATGGAGAAAATCACACAGCTGGTCTGCGACTACTTTCTCAAGGATCTTTGACATAAAGGGAAGATTAGATATTGGTCTATAGTTGGCTAACACCTCTGGATCCAGAAATTTAAATTAGAAATATTATTTAATTATTATTTAAAGATGTATGGCTATATGTACTGTTGTTGTTTTGTAGTGTATTCTTGTCTAATTTTTCGAAAAGAATGGGAAAGAAAAACAACAACAACAACAAAAAAACACCTCACTCCCTGGCGCCCTCTGGCATGCTGGCGCCTATAGCATTTGCCTAACCTGCCCTATGGGCGGCACGGCCCTGGTCTGCACTTAACTTTCAACATGGGGATGGCTGACTTGGCTAGCAGCTAAAGTTCTAACAAGTGTAACAGTGCTGACAGAGCTAACAGTGTTAACGAGGGGGGATCCGAAGGTTGGGCACTTTGCTATGTTCAGCAACAACGCTGTTCCGTCACTGTGGATCGGGGTGACATTATCAGTGGTAACTGCTGTATGTGTGCAGTGCAGAGCAGCGGCAATAAGCTAGCCAATTTAGTACACACACACAGAGACTTACACGCGTGTACAGCTGTAGCGTCCACCACAATGACGAAAAGAGAAGCTTGGATTACGACACACTCAGAGGGATCTTGACTTCATTCTCCACTCAGGACGCCATTACTCCACTTTATCTTTACATAACAAATAGTGGTTTGCTGTTATATTAATGCTCTGCCTGCCCCTCAGTGCTCCTTAGACATTTCTACTATGACATGCGTACACCTCACAAGCACACAAGCACTTAGGGGTCTCAGGGGGAGGGGGTATACTAGGTAGTGCTGATGAGCAGGGTTGCTTGTACAACCATATGGTGGCCTACCCCCCCAGTTTTAACTGCACAAATTTAGACATTGAGGGCTGGGGGTGGGCACTGTCCACAAGCAGTGGCGGTTCCCTGCATCTGCTTCACTCCCCCATTTTAATTGCTCTTTAGTTTCACATACAGTCAAGCTCCACAACACTCTACACACCCACCACCAGGGGGCAGGAGTGATGAGGGGGTCTTCCTACACCCCTTTTTCCCGTGCTTGGCCTGGGGCAAGAGGACCAGGAGGAGGAACCGATCGTCGGGCTCTGGGTCTGGACTTCCTGTGTCACCTAGGGGGGGTCTACTATGCTGCGCTGTGCTTCTGGGGGGAGGTGGGGGGTAAGTGAATGTCCATGTCCATGTTTTTGTGTGAGTGTGTGTTTTTTGTGTCTTGTGAGTGTATGTCTTTGTACTTGTGAGTATGTGTTTCTGTGGCTGTCCACTGTCCAGTCTGGGTTTGGGGCTTTCTGCCGTCAGGCTCGTCTGGGCATACCCTTGTCGGGGGGGTTCTCGCCCCCTCCTCGCACCTTCCTGCTTCTCTCCGCTGCTTCCGCGGGTGGGCACGCCTTTGGCTCCGAGGCGCGTCACCTTGGCACCGGGGTGGGTGCTGACCCACTGGCACCGGCTGTCTGGAGTGGCCCGGTTCTCTTGGGCTGGCGGGCCCTCTGCCGGATGGGGGTGCAGTCCTTAGGGACGTGGGGCTCTTGGTCCTGCACTCGGCCGGCACTTGGCAACTGGTGCCCTGGCCCCAGTCGTGGGGGCTGTACCTGGGGGCCCATTTTTGCTGCTCGCTGGGCTGGAGCGTGGCTTTCCGCTGGTGGGCTGCCGCTGGTGGGCTACCCATTTCTCCCTTTTTGACCCCCCTTGGATGCTGCTGGTTGCCCGGATCTGGGGGCCCTTCCTTTCTGCCCCTGGTCTCTTGGGTAGGGCGGTGGTGCCCCCTCCCCCCATTATCAAGCACAATTCAGGTAAAGCCTTTTATATATCACACACACACACACACACATTTATTCACTTGCATGTCCACAGTTGTCTTTGTGTCTAATAATTTTCAGGAATCATGGTTCAGTTTTCATACACTTGTTGATGGTTGCTGTTTGTGTCTGTTTTGTTTGTGCTTTTCTTCATAATTTTTTTTCCCCAGAGGTTCCTGATGGTCCTGCTTGTGTGGCCGTTATGTGTTTTCTTGTCCTCCACAGATGCAGCAGCTGGTTGCAACAGCTGTTTTGTGTGGCGTGAATGGCAGTAACGTTAACATAGCAAAAATAATGAAGATGCATTTGGAGTATATTTGTGGCGGTGATAAGTAGTCAAGTAGTCATATAATAGATTTGCGGCAGTACTAAATTTGCAAGTAGTTGTATATTGATGTAACGGGGTAAGTTAGCTAGCCGGCTGACTAGCCCTTATTCGCGGTAGCTCAGAGGGCGTCGGAGGTTTCCGATAGAGCTCTGCGTATGTGGAAGTGGGTGTGGCGATCTAAACTGGGTTGCGATTCGAGTAGACACTGCTGGGACTAAAATGACAATTACGGTCAATTTAATTTCTTCTACTTCTTAAAACCTACATAAAGAAGCATTTATCATACTTTAAAATGGAGTATTACAAAATACATAAAGATACATGATCCAACATCTGCTTTTCTTTAAAATGTTTTCACTTCCAACTGTTGTCAGTTACTTTAAAATATATTGTGCATAGGTTTATATGCTGTCCTATGCATCAAGTGTGGTGTTGAATGTGCTCTGACAAGTGTGTGCGTGTGTGTGTGTGTGTGTGTGTGTGTGTGTGTGTGTGTGTGTGTGTACATGTGCAGAGCAGAAGGTTAAGTCCTCTCTCCCCCAGCAGATTGAACTCAGCGCCGATGTGATATGAGACATTCCAAGTTATTGAACCCCGGCTGATTGGATGGTAACAGAGGGTGATTGCTCTTTCGCTGGTGGCCCGTCCAGCCTCCTCCGAGGCTTTATTAGTTTTTTAGACAGTTACACTGAGGACAGAAAGTAAAGCAGGTGGATGATAAAAGAGGTGGGCAATAATACAATGAAGGGTGGGATTCAGAGCCGTGCTGCCCTGGGAGCATACATTAGCACACTGAAATGCTTAAAACACTTAACATTATGCATTTTTAAGTGTTTCTGCATGAGTAATTAAGCAAAGGTCCCCTTCCACTTACATTAGCATACCTCCTGAATACAGACTGTGTCAAGAAAAATTTAACTGGACACTATTTTTTGGTGTAGCCCCCTAACGGTGCACAGCTCTTATTACAAAGACAGGAAACACTTGACATCAGAAATCAGTTACGCCTACTCCCCACCCATTCCCAACCTCTATTTACACATGCAGTTTTTTCAACAAGACAACAAAGATATTAAATATAAAAGACGAGGCTGTTTGAGTATGGTTGTGGCTTCTTAAGCTTCACCCAGTCCCCATCTATTTGCTTACTCTTATATCAATCAATCAATTCAATCAATTTTATTTATAAAGCCCAATATCACAAATCACAATTTGCCTCACAGGGCTTTACAGCATACAACATCCCTCTGTCCTTATGACCCTCGCGGCGGATAAGGAAAAACTCCCCAAAAAAACGAGGAGGAAAAGAGGAAAGTCTTAAGTCTAGTCTTAAATGTGGAGATGGTGTCTGCCTCCCGGACCGTAACAGGAAGATGATTCCACAGGAGAGGAGCCTGATAGCTGAAGGCTCTGGCTCCTGATCTACTTTTGGAGACTTTAGGGACCACGAGTAACCCTGCGTTCTCAGAGCGCAGTGTTCTGGTGGGATAATATGGCACTATGAGCTCTCTAAGATATGACGGAGCTTGACCATTTAGAGCTTTATAAGTTAACAGTAGGATTTTAAATTCAATTCTGGATTTTACAGGGAGCCAGTGCAGAGAAGCTAAAACAGGAGAAATATGATCTCGTTTCTTAGTTCCTGTTAGTACACGTGCTGCTGCATTCTGAATTAGCTGGAGAGTTTTTAAGGACTTACTAGAGCTACCTATAATAAAGAGTTACAGTAATCCAGCCTTGAGGTAACAAAAGCGTGGACCAATTTTTCTGCATCTTTTCGGGTCAGGATAGGCCTAATTTTCGCAATATTACACAGATGAAAAAATGCAGTCCGTGAGGTTTGTTTTAAATGAGAATTAAAAGACAAATCTTGATCAAATATTACTCCGAGGTTTCTTACGGTACTGCTAGAGGCCAGAGCAATGCCATCTAGAAAAACTATGTCATCAGATAAAGAGTCTCTGAGTTGTTTGGGGCCAAGAACAATAACTTCAGATTTGTCTGAATTTAACATCAGGAAATTGGTGCTCATCCAAGTTTTTATGTCTTTAAGGCAGTTATGGAGTTTAGTTAATTGATTGCTTTCTTCTGGCTTCATTGATAAATACAACTGAGTATCATCCGCATAACAATGGAAATTTATAGAGTGATTTCTAATGATGTTACCTAAAGGAAGCATATATAGAGTAAATAGGATTGGTCCGAGCACAGAACCTTGCGGAACTCCAAAAAAAACAAACTTTAGTACGTAAGGATGATTCATTATGAATGTCAACAAACTGAAAACGATCAGATAAATAAGATTTAAACCAGCTCAGTGCAGAACCTTTTAGGCCAATTAAGTGATCCAGTCTCTGCAGTAGAATTTGATGGTCAACAGTGTCAAACGCCGCACTAAGATCTAATAAAACAAGTACAGAGACAAGTCCTTTGTCTGAAGCAATCAGAAGGTCATTTGTAATTTTAACTAGTGCTGTCTCAGTGCTATGATGCACTCTAAATCCTGACTGAAATTCCTCAAATAAATTATTATCATGGAGAAAATCACACAGCTGGTCTGCGACTACTTTCTCAAGGATCTTTGACATAAAGGGAAGATTAGATATTGGTCTATAGTTGGCTAACACCTCTGGATCCAGGGTGGGCTTTTTGTTTTTTTTTTATACTTCATTTGCGCCAAAAAACCAAGACAAGATGGCCGCATACATAAACCCATTTGAAGGCTGTGAAACATTCCCACATTTAATACTAGTTAATAGATAAATGTCAAATGGGCATTCAAGGAAAAAGACATGGCCACACTAGTTGGTGGAGAATAGATCTCCACCAAATTCACTGATATAAACATGTCCATGTGCATTGCCATGTCTGCCTATAACTGAGTAATTGAAATTAGTGCCTTTATCTTGAATAAAAACTATGATCTTTTAGAAAGTATTGAAAGGTGATCTACATTGAAATATACTTATAGCACTGGCAGTTTTTTAGCCACGCCAGCATTGTGGCTTAACTGATAGCAATGTCAGTCAGTTCATGGTGCAGTATGCTCACTTGGAGGTTGATATTGACCTTGAAATTGGCTTTAACTGTCTGCTGTATCAACATGCAGTGCAACACACTCATTGCACAGGTTGGAGGCAGCTGCACCCTAACTGGATTTTATCAACCCATTAACTGGCCGTTATATGTGGTATAAAGCCTCACAGATAAAGGTCAGTGGGGGCCTGCTACACCTACACCTACTCAGCAGTCAGTTATAAGCCCATTTAATGGCCATCACTAGTTGTTTAGGCTTCATTCTCCTTCGATTGAGGCCCTTAACAATGTGGTTAGGTTTTGAAAAGATCATGGTTGGGCTTAAATATTGGTTTCAAATGGAATTCAAACCCTGGTCTCCTTGGAGAAAGCCCCATGTTTGTCCCGATCCATCAGCCGTCCCCTTCTCCCGCTGTATATGCAGGTTTTTTTCACACATGGAGGAAAGTCTCATTAGAAGGTTTCATTTCATGGCCTGATAATGGCCCTCTCAAACTAATAGTAGATGTGGCAGGACCCTACCGACCCATGTCTATGAGGCTTATAATCAAAGATAACTGTCATTAAATGGGCTGATAACATCTCATTTGGGTGTGCAAAGTGGTGGGAGTCTAATTCAAATGAGCCAGGGCAGGACAAGCTGTCAGTATGTTGGTGGAATATGGGTCCAGAAATTGCGCAGAGAAATTCAAGAAGAGCAAATTAAACACTTGGAGCAGAAATTATGGATTAATGCTTGAAATGTGAATACGCTGCTGTCAGTAAACACTCTCCAACCAGTGGATGCATTAAAATTGACATCAGAAATTTCAGTTTCATGTCGTTTGAGCGTCAATTTTGTTAAAGCAGTCTGCACTTACTTATGAATAAATATTGGTGTTTTTGAGTATTTATTGTCAACAGTTGGTTCATACTGAATGAAAACAGTCTCCTTCAGTTTTTAAAATTCTTGCAGCCATCTGAAATCAGAAGGTGAGATGTGTTCATCTGCAGCCTGTGTTCTAAGTTAAGAGAATGAATGCATTTAGTGAGTGGAAACTACATTTAATGTAAAAATTTAAGTTTATTTTAAAAAGGACATAATGTATGTAATGAGGGCAAATGGATACGCTGTCCCTGAGCATGAACTGACGCTGGAGGGGTACCTAGAACTTAATAGTTTGACTTGATGCGCCAAGCATCGGTATTTCAACTCAACTCAACTTTATTTAAAGAGCAAACATGCAGCCCAAGGTGCTTCACATGGCAAAATTGGAATGACATAGGCACAATACAATAAAATATTAAAAAAGCAAACCAAACAAAACAGAACAAACTAACAAAATAAAAAGAGAGTAAATGAATAAATAGAATAGAAAAAAATACACAGGAAAAAGAAATCTCCAATTTATGTTTAAAAATACAGAGAGAGCTCGCCATTCTAATATCCAGATGTAGTGAATTCAACAGTTTAGGGGCATAAAACAGAAAGCGCTCTCACCAGTACTTTTATGGGACACATGAGGAACATTTAACAGTAAAGCAGTGGAGGACCTTAGTGATCTGGCTGGAACGTAAAATGATAGAAAAGCATTGAGGGATAAGGTCATTTAAAGCTTTATAGATAAGTAAAAAAAAAACTTTAAAATCAATTCTAAAAGATACAGGTAAACAGTGTAGTGACTTCAGCAGCAAGGTGACGTGATCCATTTTCTTCGTTTTAGTCAACACTCTTGCAGTATTCTAAACGGCTGGTAATAAAAGCGTGAGTGAGTATTTCAGCATCTTTCTGGGTTAAAAAAGGTCTGACCTTAGCAGCGTTCCAAAGATGAAAAAAGGATGTTTTGATGACCCTGTTAAAATGAGAATTGAAATTTAAATCAGAGTCTAAAACCACTCCAAAGTATATTAGTTTTAATGTGCTTGCCAGGGCCAGCAAACATTGAGTGCAGTTTTTCTCTTGCTATTGCTTCCAATTAAAAGAAGCTTTCATTTGGCTTTAAAAAGGTCTTACCCATCCATACATTAATGTCAGTGGACAGGCAATGAGAGCATCCAGTGCATTAGGGACATTTGGTGCAACAGAGACATATAATTGTGTGTCATCAGCAAAAAAATTACATTAATTAGAAGTTAAATGAAAACAAAATTGATCCAAGAATGTTTCCTTGAGGAATACCACATTTAATGCTATGAGTCTCTGATGTATGAGTACCCAGGCTGACAAAAAAATGTTTAGCAGTTAAATACGAGCTAAACCAACGCTAAAACAGTGTCAGAGAGACCAACCCGTATTTGTGGAGTTGAGTGTGAGAATGTTTGATCATTGCCTCCGTTCCAACTTTCTTTTTAGCAAAGAATATTTTGGACAAGCACTGTTATCATGAGCTCGGCGTTTAGGGTTCTTCCAGTGCTGTGAAACTATCTGCAGGCTATTAAAGTTACATACATTGTAATGTGTATCAAAATATAATGGATTTCTGCTCAGCCTTGCTCTTGTTACTGCTGCTATTGCCTTTGATAATTTCTAAATGATGGCTATAATTTTCCCTCCTACCTTATATATAGCATTACATCACTGGTTAGTGGTCTGAAAGCCTATAAGTAGCACAAAGTAAGAATAAGACTGGAACAGACAATATTTTTAACTACAATGACACAAGTTGTGCAATATTTAACATTTAACGTTCCTTCTTCCCCCACAGTGCAGCGCACAGTTATCCAAAGGGTGCACAATCATGAGCGACAGGCAGAGTAGAAAAGCGTGAGTCATTAATGCTCTTAAGTGCCATTATTCAGCCCCATCCAGACCTAGCATTCTCTCTATTTTTTGCTACTCTCATACTGCTACTTTCATGGCAATCAGACTAATGCAGACGCCCACGATTCAGTGGTGCAGGTAGGTGGGTTTTAAAGGAGAGAAAGATAAAGACAGACAGGGTTCACAAAGAGGAGAGAGGTTAGGAGAGGAACAAAACAGAATAGAAGGAAAGAGAGCAGGAATGTGAAAAATGTAATATTCTTCTCCAGTATGCTCAGGGTTGGGATTTGACACCTCGTTTAATTGTTGCAAGTGACCCGGGCCACGAATAAATGTGATAAAGAAATGAAAGAAAAGGAATGAGAGGCAGGCGGACAAAAGGAGATGAGAGGGAGATAATATTAAATCACAGGAAGCAAATCAAGGAGAGACGAGTCTGAAAATAAAGAGCCAAAGAACGTGTCGCATTCATTCATTCAGAAGGACACCTAAACGCTGCAGGTGCACATTTAAAGCTACTGATGGAAAGGTATCATCCACGCCATTACTGAGACGATGCGGGGTTCCTGTTCTGTTCAAGAAGCATCAGAGTGATTCCTTTAAATCCCTTCTGCCCTCCTATAGCCTCCAGGTTAGAAAATATCAAAGTCAGAAGGAAAAAAGGAGAGAGAAAGAGAGTGTTCATTTTATCATCCTGGGAAGAACTGAGTCAGACTCACTTCTTATGACAGTGGGAGAGATAATACCCCATAAAAGTGACTCTCTATAGCAAAACAGGACAATTGCTGTTTATGACTGATACACAATCTCATTATTAATCCAAAGAGAAGAGTGTGTGTGCACATTTTAAGTTGCACAGTGTGGCTGTTGTCACATATTGAAGAAATAAACTGTGATATTATGTTTTGCTGATCTTTATCACTGATTAACAGACTATCACAAGTGATTTAATCTATATGCAGACAGGGACTGTCCATTGCTCCAATGGCCCAAATTTCTGATTTCTGACCAGTTAGTACGAAAAATGTCCAAATGGACCAAAAGCCCATCTCTCTGAAAATATTCTCCCTTCAGTTTGAAACCCAATCGCCAGAAAAAAATGTTCACATTTTGGCCCTTCTATGAACCATAGATACATTACAGTTGTAAATTATTTTGTAGCAGACATGTTGAAACTAGGGGTGGGAATCACTAGAGGACCCATGATACGATTTTGTCACGATACTTAGGTCACAGTATGATATTGTGATATGTTGAATATTGCAATAAAATGTATTGTGATATATTGCAATTTATTACCTTTTTTAACTAAAGGAAAACTTAGTCTACATCAATTTTACCTCATAAAATAAAGGTTTCAGTCTGTTCCAATGACTTTAATCATTTTTATTGCAACAAACTGTGATTCAAAGCAGACAGACTGACCAACACCGTCATAAAACCTGTCAGAAATGCTGCAAACACCTGACAAACTGAACTGCTGACAGATTTAACACCATCTGTGAGGCCAGATTTAGCATGTGAGTCAAACACTTCATATGCAGGTATCCTGCTAACTGAATGGCAACACCCATGTCAGAAGCATTGTCTGTTACAACCACAGTCCCCCATTGCTTGTGCTGTATTTTGCACGAGGTCTGCAATGTTTGCTCCGGTGTTACTTTCATGTACTGCTCTAGTTTGGAGAACGTGAGACAGCAGTCGCCAGTCCTCCGTGAGATAATGTGTCGTTATATTCACATATGAATCTACTGACCTTGAAGTTCAGGTGTCACAAGTTAATGCCACCCTTCCTGCTGTGCTCAAAGATTCCATTTCTCTGTAGAGCTTGGGTACGGCTGTGTTGGTGAAAAAACATCGGGGCGAAGTCACATACCGACGGATTGTTTTTAGCATGTAACAAAAGCCTTTGTTTTATGGACGCATATCTTTGCAAATGAAGTAGGTGATGGACTGTGTTGTTTTCTTTGCTTTCTCAGATTTGGATGGTAGTTTTGTCAAGCTGAGTGTGTCCAGTGTTGGTTGATTTTTCGGCAGAGCAGGTTTAGCATTAGCCTGGCTGTCAGAGGCTAACGCTATCTGTGGATGGTGGAGTCTGAGGTGAGCCCTCATGTTTGTAGTATTCCCAGAGTATTTTATTTTTATTTTCTTCTCATATGACACTGCTTGCAAAAAGCATTTGTCATATACAGTCCTCCTTTCCTTCTGTGTTAAAAAAATCTAAAGTAAGTCCAGACGTTGTGTTTTTTTGGTTGTTTGTTTTTTTAAGATATTTTCTGGGGCATTTTTGCCTTTATAGATAGGACAGCTAAGCGTAAAGGGGGAGAAAGAGAGAGAGGGAATGACATGCAGCAAAGGGCCACAGGCTGGAGTCAAACCCGGGCTGCTGCGGCAACAGCCTTGTACATGGGGCGCCTGCTCTATCCAGTAAGCCACCAACACCCCATAAGTACAGACGTTTGATTTAAACGCCGATGGCGCATTTCTGATTTCTGTCTCCGGTGCCCCCGTCTTTGTTTTGATGACCTTCCTGCCAAATGCAGCTGACTGAGACCTCTGCTGACCTCACCAGGAATAAAGCACCACCTAGTGGACTGAAACAGCAATGTATTTAATTATTCTAATGACAAAAGTTGTATTAAAATGTGTATTCACAAAAATTAATTAAGATCGATACTTGGCATTAGTGTATTGACACAATATCGCCAGGTAAATATCGTGATACTATGCTGGATGGAATTTTTTTCCCCCACCCATAGTTCAAACATTTCTCTGGTGAATATGTGGTTAGGTTTAGGCATAAAACCACTTGGTTATGGTTAGGAGAAGATCATGTTTTTGCTTGAAAACCCTTACATTTGGTGGCACAAAAGCCGCTGGCAAAGTGGGGACGAGTCAGTGAAAAACACACGGTTTCAGTGGGTTAAACACCAGCAGAAAAATGCTGTGAAGGGTCAGTGAAAACACCTGCGATCAGTGGCCTAAAGCTGCTGGGAAACTGAAACTGACTGCATGGAGTGTGTATTTTCTGAGAGACAGGACCTCAGAGCAATGGGTATTTGTTTTGGGGATAATGGGCTGTCGGAGAAATGGGCTTTTGGTCCAATGGGACATTTTTTGGACTTACAGGGCTTTGGAATTTTTGGCTGTCAGAACAACAGCATGGCTTCAGGCAGATTACAATATTCTGCAGAAAGTAAAAAAGATTCTTAAAATATTTTGATTTGGGACACCTAAATGGGAATAATTCAACAAAGCACAACAAATAACAACTAATAAGATTTTTTTGGTTTATGTGAGGTGTTTATCATTCTCATAGTTCATACATAATGGCAATACTCCTTTAGAAACATCAAAAGAGAGGAAGAGAAATGAATGAAAAACAAGACAGTTATGAACAGACTCAGATGAGGAATGAGACATACGAGTAAGCAGGTGAAGATGAAAGGACAGAGTGTAGATGATGAGCTGTAAATTTTGTTTAAATGTGACTTGTACGTATATTAGTCGACCCATTAACAGGTCAAAGGAGTCCCACTTCCATTAATTAGAGCCTCAAATCTCATGTGTACAATTAAAAGGCTGCAACAGTGCAATATATGAATACAGACACACACACACACACACACACACACACACAGTTTTTGCTTTGTATGGTCTGTGTGTGTGTGTGTGCGCCTGTGTATGCATCTCCTGGGAGGAGTACAACATGCCACTGGTTATTATCACTGACTTCCTGGAAGGATACGGCCGTGTCACCTTCCTGGATGACACCTGAGTAATCTCAGTATCTCCATGGTGACTGACATGCATCGACCCCCCCTCCCCCCACGGATGTGGAGGAGGCTCCGCTTGATGATGTCAGTGTGTAGTAATTGGATTGTAATTGGTGTTTAATGGTCTGTGTGTTAATGCCTCTGGAGCCCGTCTCCGTGGAGACTCTGTCCTCAAACACAGACATATCGCAGTCCTGCAGTACTGTCATGGACTCCTGCCATCGATTTATGATTCCTCCCAGTCGCCATGATTGCATTGATTTTCCCCTACAGTCTCTCAAGGTGTGTCTTAATTGAATATCACATGACTTTAAGATGTAGTCTTGATCCTTATCTCAACATGATGTCGTTAATATTTATCATGTCAACCTAGCTTGTGATCTCGTGCTCTTACAACTCATTCCAGATATGCCATCCCAAACCCGTTGTATGCAGTGTGAGTGTGTTTGTATGGGTGTGTGTACAGCTTCTTCCTGACTTTCTGTTTATAGGCCAGCAGACACATGTGGTGGCTCCCCAAAGGCACTAAAACCCATTAAGAATTCATCAGTGGCAAGATGGTGCTTTCTTAATCAATTCTGTGTGATCTTGCAGATGCATTCAGCCTCATTGACAGAGTGTAAGAGATGAGTGTGTGTTTTGGAAGCTTGGGTTAAACTTAAAAGGGTTTTTGAAGGCCAATTTTTGACATTTTCATTTAAACTCTTAATAGATATACATACACTGTCCTGTTTTAACATGACACTGCCCCATGCACAAAGCCCTGTCCATGAAGAAATGGTTTTCCCAACAACACTACTGTTGTAACTGGAACGGCTGAAAGCAAAGCCATATCGCCAAACATCAGTGACAAACTTTGCTGATCTTCTTAAGGCTGGATGGGAGCAAATCCCTGCAGCCAGGTTCAAACATTTTGTGGAAAGCCATCCCAGCAGAGTGGAGGCTGTTAATACCAGCAAATTAATGCCCATGTTTTTGGAATTAAATGTTCATCTATTACATATAGTTGTTATGTTTTCGTGTCTACACACTTAATGGTCATTTAAGTCTGTGAAACAGGATTTAGAAAAGAGGTTTCCCCCCTTTTACAGAAAAAGAGACATACCATGCTATGACATCCAGCAATGCAACAAATTGGGATAACGCATTAAAATGAATACAAAGCTGGAACTTTTGTTTGAAACATTTCATTTGGAATAAAGCCAGAGCAACAAGTAAAAACCCACAAATGTCCCAAGTCGTGCATATCTTCGAATGCCGTTTCCTCCTTCATTGTGCTCTACTGTGTGTTCCTGGGGTGTAGTCACTGTAAGGTTCATACTCAGTTTAAGAGTCACGGCTCGGTGAGAGTTTGGTACAGTGGAAAACCAAAACAAATGCATAAGGACATGGGTTTTTTTTTTCCATTTATTTTTAACACACAGTAGTGCAAGTGTCAAAAACAGATAAAATCCTTCTTCTGAGGCAACATTTTGCCCACTGGCAACTTTGGCAACCTATTTTCGTTATAATATAACATAATATTTATATGACAGTATAAAAGACAACTGCTCAATTGTTTCATCCCATTCTGCTCCTGCAGCTAAAGGCTGCTTGAAGTTCAGTTTGTTTTTCCGGTCATGCCACTCATCGGCACATCTAGGTGATGTGTTGAATGTGTGTTAGCATGATGGCTGTGTCTCAATTTTATCCCCTATAACAGTAGAGCAGAGGTGGCCAACCAGTCAGAGACCAAGAGCCACAAAAATTATCGTGGTAGTACAAAGAGCCACATCATACACGTGTGCTTACAAATGCACCCCCTCTCTCACACAAACACGAAATGACATAAAATCAAAATCCATACATTTCCAATTTTCAAAGCCAGATTTATTTATCTCACACACAAATGCATAACCATGAATAGAGATACACACAAACACAGTCTCTCCCTCTCATACTGTCTTTCTCCACCCCGCCTCCACACCCACCACACCCACAGTTTCTCCCTCTCCCACTCTCTCCACACACATCCACACAGTCTCTCCCACTCTCATACTCTCTCCAGATTAGTGTTGTCACGGTACCAAAATTGGAACCCACGGTACGATACCAGTGAAAATATCACGGTTCTGAGTAGTATCAGGATACCACAGCAAAAATTAGGCAGATGTGCCTTTTGTCATTTATAAAAAGATAAATTACTTTTCTATAACACATCAATGATATTTCAATGGAATAAATTACTTATTGACTTATTCATACTTCAAAAACAGCATCAATAAGTGATTAACATAGGGGGGATCAAAATAAAATAAATAAATAAAATAAAAATCAACCAGCCACCCTCCTCCCCTGACAAGTAAAGAACAGTCCCTTCATAAGTAAAGAACAGTCCCTAAAGTGCGGTGAGGTTTATGGACCACAAAGAGAGAAATGTGAACGGCTCGTCTCTCCTCTGACACATCACATACCTTCTGTGCTGCCACGGCTCGGTTGTTCAGGTACTTCTGGACAGTCATGACATCAACAAAGAGGAAAATATTGGACCTGGAGCCAGGCTTCTCCATCGCCGGTAAGCCGTTATCTTGCGCCGTGGAGCACTATGGCCGCCGTATTTGACAGGAATACGTATTCCTGTTTGTGTCTGTGACCCCCGTTCAACCCACAACTGACAGGATTCTGCTGCTGGTTGAAATCTGTACTTCTAGGTATTTTATTTGGTGATGTAACATTAATCACTATGGATATATACACCAGAGGGGGTAAATCCCATGCACCCAGCCCAGGCTCTAATTATGGTTATATTCATTTATTTAGAAGTATCTGAAGAATACACAAATAAAATCCCAAATCTGAAACCCTATTTAGTAAATAGGGTCGCAAAATAGCTAATGGTTATTAACTCCACGTGTTGGCTGCTAGCATAATGTTACAAACCTGGACTGGACGTAGATGAACTAGCTGTGCTAGGGGAGTTAAACACTGTACATCTTTCTGTCTGAATATGATGCACTTTCACAAGGTGTTTTGACAAATTACTAGTGTTGCCACCCTTACACGCAAAACATTTGTCACACTTGTGACAACACGCTGTGTCTGCATCAACTCTTGTAATGTAAAGCCACACTTCTGACCGTTTGGCTCTCTCCGCCATCGTTATCTATCTAAAGGCAGGCTACGAGCTAGAGTTAGTGTATGCGCTGTCTTGTGTGTGTGTGTGTGTCTCACTGGAACAACAGCCCCCCCCCCCCATCCACTCACACACAACAGGCAGCCAGGGTGAGCGAGACAGATCGCTCGTCTTCAGGGAGAATAGTGAAAATTATGATACAATGACGGATAATTGACGAGTTGGTGAGATAAATGTGCAAGATAACGTTTATCTTGTAAAAAAAAAAAAAAAAAAAAAAAAAACAACTGCTCCAGTACCGATAGCAGAACCGTTAAGGTCAGAGCTCATCAATACTGCGGTCTTGAAGAATGTAGCCCCGGGGCTCGTTCAATACCGGGGTTCAGTACCCATCCCTAACAATCAATGCATACATGCATATTTATGTGAAACTAAATCACATTGTCATATTAAAATCATTTCATATTATTATTCCAAGGCAGGAACAATATGATAGGAACAGTCTGGGAGTACAGAAAATATCATTTGTTTATTTCAAAGTCTCGATCATGTGGAAGAAAACAGCTATTCAGTTTACAGTTGAAACCTGAAGCAGGGACGAGGTTTTGCGGAGTTCAACTTGGAGAGCAGCATGACCACAGAACAACAATAACAAACAACATCAACACGAGCTCTTATCTCTTTCCCTCTCCATCATTCTCTTCAACTCTCCACCTCTTCATCTGCCTGCAGATTAGAGTTCGTGTCTTTTGTTGTCGGGCTTTTACCACCGCTAAATGAGGTTGCCTGTGAAACACTTTAGAGTATAGCCCTCAGGAGGCACGCAGAGACTTCCTAACTTTTATCTTCAATAACGCATAAACAACGCGGCTCAAATGAAGAGAACAAAGCCTCGCTGGTGTTCATGCATGAAAGTGACTGGAGAAGAGAGACGAAAGAAGACACAGAAGAGGAGAACAGTGTTTATTTTAGTAATGAGCTCTTGTCTTCACAGTTTCCGCTTCCAGCTGGGTCTTTTTGTTCCTCTGGCTGCATTTCATGTACACAGTGGATTTAACCGAAAAGGGAACTCTACCTTGTTTTTACTGGAGTTGCCAAATACGTTCTTAGACTGAGCTGTGTGTATGTTAGCTTGGCTTGGGGGAGATATACAGCATGTAAATTGATTACACTTGGCCCGTGGCAGCATAAGCAATGTTTGCCTCGTTTCCCCTCCTCCTGTAGAATGATCTCAGACCTCGACAGAGTCTTTGAGGAAAACATTTTTTTACTGTGACTACATGTGAAGACGCACACCTGTCAGACTCTACAAACTTGACAACCTCAGTCACAGCTTTCAATCTCAAAAATCCACACATACGACTGGGAATCATTGAGCATCACATATTATAAAACATCATCTGTGATATCTATATATAGTCTTTACTTAAGCATTCAGTAACAGGAGAAAAGATATAACAACAAATTGTGCAATGCTATACAGCAGCTGCTGCTACACATAGAACCAAATGTTACAGCAGAATATTTCACACTTGACTTGTCAACGAGGCAGATATTAAGCCCATGTCTCGGTTTCTTATTATTGCCACGTTAGCGTGACCACTTGTTGTCCATTTGTCTTACTGACAACAGGAACGCTATCATGTAATAAAGCAGCAGAATGCAGGTCCGCCTTGGGGAGGCTCATCACATCGTCCGGTTGGATGGCTCAATAAAGTATATCAAATGTTTTTATGCTGATGCTAAAATTTTGCAGGCTTCTATGTGTAAATTACAGTGTAGCTTCATTTGAATGCTGCATACATTTGTATAATTGGTTTGTGCCATTCAGTTGTTTACAATGTATAGTTCAAGGGAGACTCCAGTGATTTAGTATTGTACTTCCAAATGCCTAATTTTCGTCCTGAGTATCAGTCAAAATCAGGATCCTAGAAGTCCTGCAAAAGACTTAACTTTGGCAGCAAGTTTACATTTAGTTTTAGTCCTAGTCTTTAGATAAAAATGCTGTTTAGTTTTTGTCACATTTTAGTCATTTTTAGCATTCATAGTTTCAGTCTAGTTTTAGTCAACGGCAACTCAATATGTTTTAGTCAACAAAAAGCCATTAACTTTAGTCAAGTCAAATTGTTTTTTCTCTTAACCCTTTGAAACTTGGAGTGACATCATCTTTCTTATGATGATTTCAGATGTCTTTGGTATTTTTAAACCTTTGAACCCTGAGCAAATTGGTGCGATTTCTTTCAAAAACATGGAAAAAAGGCAATTAGCAATTTGGTAAGAAATGTCCAGCAAATTGCAAAATATAGATTTTTCTTTTAAAAGATAGGGAAAAGGGAAAAAAGCTATGAAATGACATATTTAAAATTCAGAATTATTATAATTTTAAGCCCTTTTTCTAGGTCATTTCCTCCTCCTGTTTGTTTGTTTTTAGCTTTATTTCTTTGTTGTTGTTTTGTTTTTATTAATTTTCTTCTTTTAAATTTTTATTAAAAATAAACTTAAACTATAAACTTATTTTTTTGCCATTTATTTTTGGATATTTCTTCGTTCTTTGCTCATTGCCTTCTTCCGATATTTTTGTAAGAAATCAAGCCAATTTGCTCAAGTTTTAAAGGATTAAACTAAACCAATTAATCTAGTACGGGTATAAGAAATTGGAATCATGGTGACAGGGTATATTCACTGTCATTTTTTTCTACAACTAAACATATAATCTATACATCTACAAACTTAAATTTCTCAAGCAGAGTTTTTGACAGGTTTAGAGGATGATTTATGAGCACATCATTACTGATCATTATTTAATTCAACTTTGAGAACATAAGTAACTAATTTAGGACAACTACAGAGCTCAGATTTTTTTCCCAGGTTCACTGCAAACACTGACTTATTGATCTCACTGTTGGGAAACAGAAAAATATCTTTATTTCAGCCTGAACGTTTTCCAAATCTATGAAATTATTCAGGAGGTTTAAACTTGTTTCCTCTCAGAGTTGGTGATTAAATCTAGTCTTTCAGTTCTGTCACAAAACTGCGCTGAGTTCAGACTGTTTACTTACAGCACTGCTACACACAGAGATAACTGAGCCTCCTACCTGCCTGTCAAACAGCAATCAACCCATAACCCTTCCTCAGACTCTCAGTGAAGTCCTGCAGGGACCAGCAGATGTGAGGTCTGTCGGGTAATGGCTGCCAACTCTGCTGCAGTTCAGTGGAGCTAGCTGCTAACAGCCACCACTGCAGCTAATCTCCACAACTCCATTTAGTGGCTCCACTATCCAGTTAGACACACACAATTGAATCTAAAGGCAGACGGGGATTATCCATTGTTCTGCCCAAAATTCTAAAGCCCTTTTAGTACGAAAAAATGCCCATATGGACCAAAAGCCCATTTCTCAGAATATACAAACTCACTGCAGTTTGAAACCCAATTGCCAGAAAAAATGTTCACATTGTGGCCTGAATTTCTGTAAACCATGGATAAGTTACATTTATACATTATTTTTGAATGTCTGATAGTCCACCACTATCATTTTAGTCCTGTCTCGTCTCATCAACAAAAACAAAATATACACTTTGTCACAGTTTTTAATTTTCAAAGATCTACTTTTAGCTTGTCAATGTCTAACCTTCATTATGGAGAAAAAAAAAAAGTTGTTGACCAACATTTTTTGTCACAGTTTTGTTAACATAATCAAAACTGTGCTGTAATGCAGCTTAATAGCATCTTTCATCAGACCTTCCCTGTATGATAATATATTTTTATGCTCCAAGTCCCTCCAAAGCCAAAGCAGACATTATACAACTGAGCTCTGAACAACTGAAATTTGCAGGAGTGTCCCTTTAAGGTAGGTACAATAGAGATAGCCTAGTTACAATGCAGGATTAAGATATTGATTAATATGCTCCCCTCCTGGAGCGGGTCATTCCTTATTAACTGTTGCCTTGTACAAGATTAGATAGGAAAGACTAATGATAGAGCTGGAGGGAATTTTACTTTGATATTTCCCCCAGGAGTGCATTGTCCTTAACAGCCCACATCAATTGACGTTTAGGATGACAGTGACGTATTCGCATTGTGCAGCACAATTACTGATATATGGAAGAGATGACAGCACAGGAGTGATTTTATGATGCATTCACCTGACATGTAAATCACAGCTGGCAACACATGGTGGCTTTTACCATAATCTGCTAAAGTGTTGGGCAAAATCTTTAACATTAAAATGGAGGTTTTCTAGAGACTTTTTTGTTGATGTTGTTATTATCTATGAAACCAGTAACAATATGTGTGATATAGCCATTAGTAAGAAAAACAAAAAGTCATAGTAAAGAAAAGGGACTGTGGCAGGGGCAGGTAAGATAAATAAAATTGAATAAGGGATGTTGGTTTAGGTTCATTTTGCTTTCCATATGCCGAAACGCATTAACAGTGTTGTGAAATGCAAGACCTTTCCTTTTGTCAGGTGCTGCATTGACTCAGTGAACTTTATCCATTTAGAGGGGGTGAAACTTACATGTTTTGTGATATAAATGTTTTGCCTTTAATTATATTTTCCGTTGGCTTTGCTGGCCAGCCGCCTTAACATGTGAAAACACAGTGGCAACTTCCCACCCTCCACTTTCCACTGGTTAGCTAACATTAGCCTTGGCCACTCTGTGCACCAACTGGGTCGGGTGGGAGCTAGCTAGTGGTGCTCATTCGGCAATTACCGCTGGTAATGCTGTTTGGCCACTGTGACAATAGTTAACAATGCTAAAGGGCCTTTGTGGCTCAAAACTCAGCTGCTGTCTCACTGGGGCAAAGGCTGAAGGAGACTGGATGGTGGGCACAACGTTTCCACAGCAATGTTATTAGCTCGGGAAGCTGAATGAGCGGTGCTAGCTAGTTCCCTCCATACCCAGGCAGTGTGAAGTGCAGTAAACTTAAAAGTGGCAAAATTAACATATAGACTGACATGCGTAACCATTCGAGAACACTCTCTGCTGTTAACCAATTCATGGTTAAAGACCTTTGCATACTGAGCCTGTTTTTGCTCTGCCAAAATTGCATGTCTAAAAATGAATACAACCTCACATTGAGTCAGTCACATTTGCACACTGAAGGCCTTTGCGCATTGAGTCCATTTTGCATATTTTGAGCCGTCATCTACAAAACAAAATCATTGTCACGTACAGAAACCTTGCATGCTGATTTCAATGCATTTAATTGCTCTATTCATTGCAAAAACTCACAATACATGACAAAATGAAAAGACATTTTCTCCTTTGCCTCAGTCCTACCTATCTGGCTGTCACCACTCCCTCCCTGTCTTTCATTTGGCACCGCAACTGCATGAAGGGGCGGAGCTGTCCTCCCTCTGTCTCCACATTCTGTGTGCGGTCCACATCCTCCTCCTCTTTATTATCATCCACCTGAAAATTACTATTTGACCTGTGGAACGTGAGCTATCTGAGTCATGAAATGATTCTGCACAATGTTCCTCTGTCTTGTTACAGATGTGTCCCACTGCCACATTTTCTTCACTGATTCTTGGTTGGAGGTCTCTAAAGGCTTCTGACAGATGTGAAAAACGCAGGAAATCTAACCTGTCCAGAAAGTTTTAATGATGGACAAACGTTTAGGATTCAGTGTGCAAACACTGACACAACATTAGGTCCTATTTATTTTTTAGGTGTGCAAAAATTTTGGACCAAAGAAATGCACTCAGTGTGTTAAGGCCTTATCTACAAAACTTTGGTCTGTTTTTCTAAGTTTTGGAACAGGTTTCTGTGTCTTTTTGCATCCACCAGAATTCTTAAGAGTTGTTTGACCAAAAAGCAGTGAAAAAAATGCGGTGTAACCTGTGGGACACATCTACAACAAGACAGAGGAACAGGTCACACAGTTTCATAACTCATATAGACTCCGTTCAACAGGTCAGATAGTAATATACAGTGGTGGAAAAAAGTTTTCGGACACCCTTAAAATTTTACACAATCTCAAATATTATCATGAAATATTTGTGGAAAAATCTTTTTTGTGTTTCAAAAGGTGTGGCTGCATTAGACAGATACAAACAAATACAAATTATATTTTTTTGTTTATTGTTTACAAGAAAAACTAACAAAACTAAATTCTTGACAGTTTCAATATGTCAGTTCTCAACATTGTCGGTATCAAAGTCAACAAATAACAGAGAATGTGTTCAAAACTGAACAAAAAATAAATAAACCATCACATCATCAAATTAATATTTAGTAGTCCTGCCACTGGCACGTAGTAGACCTCTAATCCTGGCTGGCATGTTCCCCACAAGCCTTTCACACTGTTGAGGGGTAATCTTGTCCCATTCTTCTTGAATTACTGCTTTTAATTCTTCTAAATTCTTTGGTTTATGCTTTGAAACAGACCTTTTGATAATCCACCTCAGATTTTCAATGGGGCTCATGTCCGGGGATTGAGCTGGCCACTCTAAGACCTGGATACTGTGCTCCTGCAGCCAAGTTCTACTGGCCTTGGATGTGTGGCAAGGGGCATTATCTTGTTGAAACATCCAGTTTTTACCTCGATGGAACAGTGCACGCGCAGAAGGGAGCATGTGGGTTTCGAGAATGGTACAATACTTGGTAGAGTTCAATGTGCCATCACAGACAGTGAGATGACCAACACCAGCAGCACTCATGCATCCCCAAACCATGATACTGCCTCCACCATGCTTGACAGTAGGTACTGTACATGCTGGAGATAATGCTTCGCCTGGCCTTCTGCGTACCCTCACATTAGTAGGAGGAAGATAAAGCTGGAAACTGGACTCATCTGACCACAAAATCTTCTTCCAGTTCCTGGCTGTCCAGTTCTTGTGTGCCAACGACGCCGGGCTAACCTCTGTCTCTCATTGATCAGGGGCTTCTTGATAGCCTTGTAGGACCTTAAGCCATGATCTAAAAGTCGGCCATGTACAGTGCGGGTGGAACACTGGACACCAGTTTGGTTTGACCACTGCTGCTGAAGCTCCTGTGATGTCATTTGGCGGTTTTGCCTGCACATGCGGATCAGGATGCGGTCATTTCTTGCTGAAGAAACCCTTGGACGCCCAGATCTTGATTTGTCTTCCAAGCTGTTGGTTCGTCTGTATTTCTGCAGAGTGTATCCAACTGCTGAAGGACTGCATCTGCACTTCCTGGCTATCTGGCGGCAGCTGTACCCTTCCTGGCTGAGAATCTTTATCTTCAGGCGTGTTTCCTGCGTTAGGTTCCTTGTTTTAGCCATTTTTGTGTCTGAAGAACTTTCAAATGTGCTGGCTTTATGTAGACACGAAGCTTGGCAACAAAAATTGTGTCTTTTAATAAAAAGAACGACCTTCATCACTGGTACCAAAATGACCCAATACTCAAAATTTCTGATATATTTTTATGGAACCAATCAATCTTAAGTTTTTAATGGCTTTTTTAGGATTTTAGTATTTTGGCTGTGACTGTACTAAAAGACATTGCACTTGAAGACCTAAGAGTGATTCTTAATGCAATACTTCACAAATGCATGGGGTGTCCGAAAACTTTTTTCCACCACTGTATAGGTGGATGATGTTGACGAGGAGGAGGATGTGGATTGTAGACAGACACGGCGAGAAAGTGGTGACAGCCAGGGAAGTGAAGAGCAGCAAGGGAAGAACCGTGTCTTTGTTTTGTCTAGTACTGCAAATCTTTGCAACAAATAGAACAATGAAAAGCATCAGACTCAGTGTGCAAGGACTTTTTTTTCCCCCCGGATGATGTATTAAAAGAATGCACAAAAAAAACAAACTCAGTGTGACTGACTGTTGATATCCCTACTTTGGATTACTATTAAACATACAAGCTGGCCAATTCATCAAGTAAAGGACCTCTTAAAACTGTTTTCATTTTAATCTAAACACAGCCCTATACTACTGCCTCAATACTGCCTCAAAAAATTGTCAGGACTACATCTGAGACCAGGCCTGTATTGTTTAAGTCAGAGGTTGGAGATTTATATTACAAACAGGCTGATAAGGTGGAGAAAAACACTCCACAATGCAAACTGAAGTGATTGTACACCTCTGCTGCAGAAGGGAAAGTGAGATGGCACTTGGGAGAGTTCATTTCGGGAGCATGGGACTATGCAAGTCTCTGTGACACTGTGTTTTTTTCTGTAATGATGTGCTTCAGTTGGCCAGCACCTTGTCACATTGTTTTATGTCTGCCTCTAAACTCTCCCGCTTTGCTTCACAGATGAGTAGAAACTTTGTCTCGCTACGTGCACACACCAGATGTTCCACACATAAATATGACAAGAACGACACACTTCTTCTGTACATGAATTTTTCATTACATGATATATATTGGTCACTTAGGATTTAGAGAGTATACGAACAGAGGAGGGTATTTCAGTTATTTTGGCTCTCTGCTCTAGTCTGGTAGAAAATCTCCAGGTTTTAGTACAAGGAGCAAAAACAGTGATCCTAAACACATGGACAACCCAGCCACAAAGCGTTTTATGAACACACAGGAATGTTCTTGACCAGCCAAGTCAGTAAGCCAACCTAAATCCATGTGATCACGTCGACCAGACTCGAAGCAAAAAGGCCCCAGAATAAGAAAGAAGTGAAGATGCTGAAGTACAGGCCTGGCAGAGCATCAGCAGGAAAGATACCAAGTGTCTGCTGATGTCAGTGGGTCACATACTTAAGACACATGTTTCTGGTTGGAAATGATTTAAAGCTTGAATTCAAATAAAGTCGTCATGCTGACCTCAAATATTCAATACTTAAATGGCTACAATTCCTACACTGTCTCTCTGTATACTTTTAATTTCAACTGGCATTTGCTTAAACTCACTCCAGGTACACAGAGTCAGCAATTCATTTTAACATCCCCATTAACAACCTCCAACCTGGCAACCATGAATGGCACCAAAAATGCAAAAACATAAGCAACATCAGCTGAATGATGAGCTTTAAGGACAAAGATGCCCTTACACCTTGCAGTACAATTCATTTTGGGTGACTGCATGGCAATTGGATAGTTCTTGACCACATGACAGTACAGGAGTAATGCACTGAGAATGGATTGTCATATCTGATTGGCCCAGCCATCTCCAGAGGTGGTCAGGGAAGTGTAAATGCAATTGCATCGTCAATCCACTTACAGCAACTACATGGGCAGAAATAAGTAAGCTAGCACACCTTTTGCAAACCAGCGAGGCAACAGCAGCTCTCCCTCACCGACGCTGAAGCTGTCAGGGTGCACGGTGGTCTCTCTCTCAAGTCATGCTAACACTGCTGGGGTGTCTCCATAGATTGTATATAGGAATGGACGACATGTCTCCCTTTCCACCCACTGTACTAAGATGAAGCCAAAACATCCCAGATATGGCCAGTGCCATCTTGCACTGCTGATGCCATTTGGAGCCAGAGTCTGTACAGAAGCTATCTCCTAGGTATCAAGCTCCTGCCCATTCACCTATCCAACCAAGTGCGAGCAGCAGCACTGATCAAGAACACATTGATTTGAACACGTAGCTGTCAACTGTGACGTCAAATCCCCTTTTACACCATTGAAACTTAAACGGGTTTAGCATTAGCTTGGCCGTCAGCTGCTAACGCTAAGACTGAATGGTGGAGCGTGAGGTGAGCCCTCATGTTAGTAGTATTCCCACAGTATTTTATTCTCATATGACAATGCTTGCAAATCACGTGTCATATCCAAGTCCTTCTTTCCTTCCATGTATAAAAATAATGTCTAGATGTTTGGTTTAAATACAACAGTGCGTTTCTTATTTCGTCCTCCGGTGCTGCTGGCTGAGACCTCTGCTGACCTCACCAGGAAAAAAGAAACATCAGCAACATCTAGTGGACCGAAAAATTAATTGATTATTCTGGTACCAAAAGGTGTATTAAAATTTGAATTTGCAAAAATTAATTATGTATACAATAAAAGATTGATACGTGGCATCCAAGTACCAAGACAATATCACCACACAAAATATCGCAATACTATGCTGTATCAATTTTTCCCCCCCCACCCCAACAATTGTGTTTTCTTGAAATATTTGTTATTTTTAAAATGCAGATAATATCATTATGTGTCCTCTATGTTACTGTATTATTTTCATTTTTTTTTAATGATGTAACCTCCTTTTTTAAAAATTCTAATCATAATAGCTGTTGACAGGCTGGGGCCAGGCCCGATTGGTTTTTGGCTTTTTGAGCTGGACAGAGCAATTGAATGTCAATACGATCTTGATGTGGACCCTGGAGACACATATTAATAGCAGGTGTGAATGTAATCAGGTTAAATCATATCTAGGTACAATCTGGATACAAGATGCATTTTAATGCAAGGTGTAAAGGGGGTCAAAGATGATTATCAAGTGATCAATACGGTGGTTATGAGTGTGTGTGGTTAACTGTGAACAAGTGAACATATTCCTGATCATAATCAGTATTGTCTGTATCATAAATGGTTTAATATTAGATGCAACTGCAAACTGCTACAGTATGAATAATACAGTGATAAAGTCAGCTCACAAAAGAACCCTCTATCACAAAATTACATTTTTCCATGATTTTGTTAGCAAGCAAAGAGTTATTTTTGACTTTTCTTTGTTGAACTGGAATCATTTTAAGGGATCTAATGAGTAAAACTCTCCAGGATTTTGCAAGACAAAGATAAGGAAATAAAAAGGTCAATAGTAAATACACAATATACACAGAAAACAGCAAATAATGGCCTTAAATAAGACTGTGTTCATAAAAAAAAAAAAACAGAAAAGGAAAGCAGAAAACAGGACTGACTTTCTTGTTTTCAAAAATAACACCATCCATCCAGAAATATGCACAAGAATAAAATATTGTGTATCTGCGGTATCTAAAAGACACACAAGGAAGATTAAATTTAGCAAGACAGTGACAGCAGTACAACAGAAACAGGCAGAAGAAAGTGTATTCCTCTACTCTCCCCACAACAGAAGCTTGACTGTATCCCTCTGTGGACCGGAGAGTCAAAGACAAGGACATGAATGATTCAGCATCTGGCTTCTCTGCTGTACCAAAGGGAACTACACAGACAAGTAAGAGCTCATATTCAACCCCTTCCTTACAGTGTTCAGGCCCAGGATTCAAACATGTCACTTTTGCATGTTGGAGGGCCCAAATGGCCACAAGGTGTACTCGCCTGAGGATTAGAGCATTCAAAAGCACTGTAAGGTGACGTCTGTGAACTGAACACAGCTCCATGCTTGTGTACATAATGTTTTATTTAGCTGCAGAAGATTTTGCAACATTTAAAAATGAAAAATGTGGTACTTTGTGAGAAGTAAAACTGAATAAAGTTTAATCAAATCATCAAGTCAAAATATCTTAACGTTATCTACTTTGCAGAAGATGATTGGTCGACAGTTGGTGTGCTTAAAAATTTAACAGTACATGCTTAGAATTACTTTAGAGGAACATTTTCACATGTTTGGAAATATGCATATTTGCTTTCTTGCTGAGAGTCAGAAAAAAAGATCAATACCACTTTCATACTTTAATTCTGAAGCTACAACCAGCAGCCTTTTAGCTAAGCTTAACAAGAGACTGGAAATGGGGAGAAACAGTTAGCTTTGCTCCGTTCATAGGCAACAAAACCTGTCAGCCAGCATCTTTGTGTACAACTGACTAGTTGTGATGTTACATTGGGTTATATATATTACCAATATATATATTATTTGTTGGCTTGAGCTGTCACAGTGGGCACTGTCGACCTGCCATTCAGGCCACTCTCAGTAGATTCAGTAAATTTCCACTAACCCCGCCTCTCCACCACACCTACCTGCCACCCTATTACCTGTCCATACATCTTCCAGTCCTGCCAGTCCACCCCACCCACTTCATCAAGCCAAATGCCCTCACTTGTGGATCATTACATCCTGCCAGTATGAAGACTCCTGTTTCACAGACTCTCCTTGCAAGATTCTCCAAAGTAGATTGGAAAAAAGAACGCATCAAACTGGAACTAAAGGAAATATTACAGTTGAATTCAGGACATGAAGTATATAGAGCAATATTTACATTTTTGGAAAAGACAGGAATAGACAGAAGAAAATATAGGACTAAGACTGTTCCGATCCACACTCCATTTCATAATTTCATCATCATCAGAAGGTGGCAGTAATGCACCTAAAAGCTGTTTGCCAACTGCCAATAAACATCAGAAGAAAACGACTCTCCTTGCAAGATTGTTCATTGTCATACACTTGCAAGACTTTCCAGCATTTATTCCCAGGCTACTTCCTTGTTGGCTTCTTCTTTTCGCTGACTCTCCTGCTTCGACTGCTCCCTGGTAAACCACTCAGCCTTCTGTCCCCGACCAAGAGCTCTGCTTCAATATTCCTGGTTTCTGTTTGTCTGTTCCTCATGGCTGTTTGGAGAGACCACCACCCAGCTCTTCATAGTGAGTTAACCTGTTCTGCTGCCTGTGATTTCTTGTGCTGTGGACTGCCTCACCTCGTGGCCGCACATTCTGCCCCCCCCTCGCTGTCTACAGTCGGCTCCGTACAGGTGTGTTGGCCTCCCCTGTATATACTCCTGGTTCCTGACGCCCTGCTCGTCAGACATCACCTTCTGCCTACTACCTCACGGTACTGTTGCGCACATTTGAACTGTTTGCCGTTTGTGTGCATCCGCCACTGACTCACCTGTTCTCTGCCTCAGTGTGCCACACCAGGAACTCTGGACTGAACCTGTGTCTTGGAAGGTTCCGAACTATTTTTTCTACTACTTTTTCATCTCCTTGCTCACTCTGTGTTTGACAAGTAGTATTATTTAAGACTATTAGAAACTGTCCTTCTTGTCTGTGGTGCTGCATCTGGGTTCTAACCACACCTGTGACAGATGCAGTGACTTCTAAACCCAGTCACCAGAAAAAAATGTTGGCATTGTATGTTCATGCAAACCACTGATATATTTCATACACATATATATTACATTTGTACATTTCATGCGTGTCATATCAACATTTCTAAAGTGACAGTACTTCAGATTACATATATATGAGCTGTTTTTTTCATCAGAAAGAGGAGGGAATGGTGGATGGTGTGATAGGTGAGATGGCTGCCAAGCAGCAGACCACTCTCCAAGACCAACAAACAAGAAAAGCAAGTTGACACATCGGGACATTTCCAGCTGTGTTTGTCACAACAAAATCAGGTAGACAGAAGCAGGACCCAATGCAACTGTTTTCCACCAGAACCAGGAATAAATTTGCCTTACAACAGCTCACTACTTGATAATGCCAGCAACACATCACTTTATATCAGAGTGGGAAATCAGAAGTATTGTATTCTTTCCTTTTTTTGTGAGGAAACATCAGTGCAGTGACTAGAAAAAGAGTTAACAGCTGCATAAGTAACAGTGAGCAGCACTGGAGTTATAGTGTTATAGAAATCAGCTTCTCTTGCATCATTAACCGTACTCTTTCCACATCATGTCCCCAGTACTCATTTCTTTTATTTTGCATTCAATTTACCTGCATTTAAAGCTGGAGTGTTTTCATATGGCCATGGCAGGGGTCGCTCTTGATTTTTTTTCTCTTACTGTTCTCCAAGAACAGCTTTAAGATAATGCCAGCAAACGAAATCAAATTAATCACCACTTCAATGCCTGTACTCAGCACAGGCATTGAAGTGGTGTTGGCTTATGTTTTAAAGGCTTTGTATGAATTGTGATGTCAGAAGTAGAGTTAAAAATGCAGGAGTGGACAGCAGCACATAGGCTGGGAGTGGAGCAAAGTGACAAAACACTACATACAAAGAGTTATACCTGATAAGTTTTACATTGGTCAAGGTCATTGAAGAGAATGTAACCTACTTGTACTTTCACAGTGGCTGGTAGCAAGTCACAAGATGTCCAAGTCATAGGATTTATTTTAGCTACATTTACTGTTGTGTCAACAACATTTCAATGACTATATTTCAATGTGAAGATCTAACTGGATGTTAAAACATAGTGGCTGAAAGACTATGTAACCTCAACATCTAAAAACAAACAAAGACAAGTTAAAGGTTGTTTTTTTGTGGAGTAAAGCCCTCTCAGGCAAATTGTAATTTGTGATAAAATGGTTTATAAATAAAACTGAATTGAATTGAACAGAGATCTCAATGTCTATGTTAAAACTGAGCTTAATTTCCTTAAAAAGTTCTCCACTCGCACCTCGTTTCCACTTACATATATGAATGGTGTCTGTAGATCTGTAAAAATACGGATGATGCCCCTGGCATCGAATGCAAGGAAGTCCATTTTTGGGGGGGTGGATAGAAACCAGATGGAAACTACCTGTAGCCATGGGGGAGAGGCTAATTTTGTCTATTTTTCACCATCCAGTAGTTTGAATTATGTGCTTGGAATATTACTTAGACAGTAACAGGACCAATATTACATGGCAACAAATAAATGACAATGTTGGCCAGACATATAAACGGCAAACATGTCACATGCCTGCACTTTGTTATGCCTTTTAAGTTTTCACTTGAATGTAAAACTACAGCTGTATTGCTCGTAAATCGGTTACTCTGACAGGTCTTTACTGACTGTATTTAATAGAAAACTGGTAAAGAGGATGACTGTTTTTCATGTCAAACTGATAAATTTGACAGAATTTTGACAGTATTTCTTATCACACTGATAAATCTGACAGTATTTCATATCAGACTGATAGAGATGATGACTTTATTTAATATCAAACTGGTAAATCTGATAGTATTACATATCAAACTGATAAATCTGACAGTATTTCATATCAGACTGATAAAGAGGATGACTATTTAATATCAAACTGATAAATCAGACAGAATTTCATATCGAACTGATAAAGATGACTATATTTCATATCAGACTAATAAATCTGACAGTATTTCTTATCACACTGATAAATCTGACAGTATTTCATATCAGACTGATAGAGATGATGACTGTATTTAATATCAAACTGATAAATCTGACAGTATTACATATCAAACTGATAAAGATGATGACTGTATTTCTTACGACTGTAAGGTTAGGCTATTTCATATTAAAGTAATAAATCTGATTGTATTTCATATTCATTCATTCATTTTCTGTAACCGTTATTCCTGTTAAGGGTCGTGCACAGGGGTGCTGGAGCCTATCCCAGCTGACACTGGGGGAGGGGCAGGGTACACCCTGGACAGGTCACCAGACTATCACAGGGCTGACACATAGAGACAGACAACCATTCACGCTCACATTCACACCTACGGACAATTTAGAGTCACCAATTAACCTGCATGTCTTTGGACTGTGGGAGGAAGCCGGAGTACCAGTAGAAAACCCACGCTGACACTCCAAACAGAAGAGTTCCCCCATCCTGGGTTTAAACCAGGAACCCTCTTGCTGTGAAGTCAATGCTAACCATTGCTGATAATGACAATCTAATTGCATGTAATGTATAACCATATTTTAGCAGAATACTGTTACTCAGATTCACAATATGTTAAAACTAGATAAACAAGTTCTTTTTAATCATACAAATTCGCAGGCACATTGGATATTACAGAGATTCCCAAAGGAATCAATGGACTTCCAGTTGACTCATCTCTGTTCACAAACATTAGTGAAAACGAGGCGTCAGGGTTGGAAATTAACTCTTTTGTCCACCCGCCACTCAATAGATCATTTTTCTTTTGGCTGGTGAGTGAAGTAAATCTAGCATCCATTTGCATATTTTACCAGCATTTGGCCAGTGGCTGGTGCTAATTTCCAACCTGGTCTCCACTACAAATCTCTCCATCTAAAAAAAAAAAGCACTTTTTGACCATATTTATGCCACTTTTTAGGTAAATGCCTACACGTTTTGACCTGAAAGTTGAGCCAAATCTTACTTTCTGATCAGCCGTAACGCTGCAAATTACAACTGCGCTAAAGCTGGGTATACACTGTATGATTGGAGCCTGTTTAAGAAATGCTGTTTAACTCCAACTCCTATTGTACAGGTTAATCATAAGGGGCCATTTATACGACAACGATTTCAGTAAAAATGGAAAAGTCTTTCCTTTGCGTTTTAAAAAACTTCTGCGTTTATATGACGACATTATTGAAACGATCCCCGTTCACACAGAGCCGCAAAATCTACTGGAAACGCTGTAGTATGCACGCCAGGTCAATGGATGGCAGTGTAAATTTGCAAAGCAACACCACGGCATGACGCCATGCGCCTGCGCTGAAGTGCCTTCCTCTTCAACGCTGTGATTACAAACCAAAACAAAGAAGACACAATGGCGAAAGCATGCACAGATAACTTTGTCTGGATGGACGACAAAGTAGAGTTGCTGCAGTAACAGATCTACACTTCACTTCAAATCAACAGGGTGAGCAGCGCAAGCAGAGCTCAGCATTGTTGTTGTAACGGTCGGCATGCCTAGTGACTGGAACCGTAATGTGCATGTGCGAAAAATCTCCGTTTTCAGTGGAACTGCATATTGCACGTTTACATGACAACAGAGACACTGCCGTTTCCAAAACGTTGCACTCTGGAACCCGTTTTCAAATCATTGCGTTTTCAGGCACCCAAAACGGAGCTGTTGTGTAAATCATCGGCCAAAACGCAACTAAAGTTTACCGTTTTCGGTTTAAATCGTTGTCATCTAAACGAGGCCTAAGTCTGTCGGCCCCTGCTGACTGTTCTGGCTATTGACAATTAACAATAGAAATGTGTTTGAAAGCTGCAGAGCTGCAGGAAAGTAGAAGTTTGTTTGCTAGCAAAAGTACGGTTCACAATAATGTCCAGACATACCTCTTTTTCTCTCCCTCTCACACACACACACTCATGCACACACAAGTTAGCAGCAACAACTGTCAGAAATTCATATGAGTGTCCAATGGTCAGTTGAAAACAGTTGATCAGGCTGTGGTCAGTCCTCACTCCCCCTTGTAGACTACACAGCAAACAACGTCCCATGAAGCTGAAATTTGGTCAGACTCTAAAATGAGTCATGCAGCTCAAAAATCAAATCAAATCTAACAGTGTATACCCGGCTTTAATATGATTCATAAGTCCAGTTTCAAGACCGACAGGCTCTATTTTGGTATTATCAAGGCCACCAAGGCTGGGAAACTGTTTGTTTGTTTGACTTTGACAGTGTTTACCAGGACACTCAGAGGGGACTCGGCATTAATTAGGAGGCTTAATGACTCAAAAGAGAAGCAATCAAAAGAAAGCTAAGAACATTTAAAATGTCCGCAAGCTTCAGTCAGCGGGTACAAGTCTCACTCATCCAGATGGGTTTCAGCAGTCATATAAAAGCATATTAAAGTCAAGGTAAAAGATAAAAGATTTATTGCACAGGGACTTTGTGTTAAATAATTCAGGGCTGAAAGCACTATTAGGGGGTAACAGGTTGATGGACTGCTAAACAAGGAATGTGACTGACATTTACCGATACTGGGTGATCTATACAGCAATGGATCAGTTGCACATGAGATGACGTATTTATCAGATTTTTCAAAGGTTGAGTTTTATTCACTGGCAAGGACATCATTTCAGTGCATTTTAAAAGTCCTGTTTTTATCCTCTCTACTTTTGCAGTTCCTGTTGGATTTACTCGTAAAACCTGCTAAACAGCTTCAGTAGTCAAATTCTCACAGCTACTCTTTCATTCATACCTTACCAATATTTTAAGCTTGTAAACTTAGATGTTTTTGATCAGGACCTTCAGTATTTGGATCAAATAGTACAAAAAGTGTTTTACATTAACTGGGCTACAGCTGTTGTTTCAGTATGGCAGATACACATTTAAAAAGTAAAAATAGCGGATCAGATTGACAGATCTCCAAAATACAAGGACTCAGATCACGATCAGAGTATATATATATGGAAGGCATATGCTGTATTTGTAATGGCTTTAAATAAATGTATGTAAATAAATGGCTTTTTTCTGGTTGATAACCCCTCGACTTTCCCCAGATTTTGAGACCACACCTACACCCTTGCACACAGTAGTTAAAGCTCAGATAGGCAGTAGAGTCTTGGCATTATTGCACAAAAATCCAATAATAACCTTTGACATGAAGCATATGAAACTAGACATATGTGCCTAATCCTTGCAGTAGCTCCGGAGACAGACCCCCAGTTAGCAGCCGCAGCAACCGGAATGCAGCCAGCGCAAACCCAAGCCCTAGGGGTACGGACAGCTCTGACTCCCTGCAAAATCAGCAAACTTTCTGTTGCTGCCATTACACAGGTTAGATCTAGTGCTGCTGCTGGCCACCAGCCCACTGTGACACCCGGCACCAGGGGGTTTGTGCTGGCCGAATTCACGTCACTACAGCCGCCAACCGTAGGCCAATCTCCTGACCTGCTGCCTGCTCTCCTCACGGGGAAGCAGTCCACAGTGGCGGAGAGTAAGGTGGAGAGACCTTGGGGTGGCTAGCTAATGAAGTCCTGTCTCATTAGTGTTCTGATAGACAGAGAGAGAGCAGGGCAGGGAGGGACTGAGTTAATGTGCTGTGTGCAGCTGTACAATAAAATCAGATTAAATAAGTGAATGAATAGAAACACTGGGTTACTGTATGAAGCATGTACTTATGCCCATGGTCATCTAGTGGGAGGGGCAGAGAGGAGAGCTGTGGAAGGAGGGTGTATTTTCAAATTCTGATGGGTTTTTTTTCTGCCTTTTCCAGATTTATGCCTAACCCAGCTTTAAATAGCTGTATTTTCCACCGCAACAGACTTGCCTGATTTGAGTTCCTCCTGGCAGCTGGGCTTCCTTTTGTCTTTGCATGAAGTTATTAACATGAAAAACACCTCAGTGGGAGCACAGTGGTAATTATTAATAACCTTTTTAAAACAGTGTATTTAATTAAAAATAAGTCAAATCAACTCCTTGAAAATGGGAACAAAGAGAACAAAACCTTCATAGATACTTCTTCTCTCCCTCAGTAGCCATGCCTCAGATAAATCTAATTCAGTTGTTCCTCTCAAGGTTACGTAGAGTGCATATATCTCTGGTCCAAAGCCATTACTCAAGATCTTTCCCGAGGAGCTGCAGCACTGTTTTGTCACAGTGGAACGGAGACAGTGGCCAGCAACCAGAGCCAATATTAGTAATGCACTCTCCTACCAACTCTCTGCTTACTGCGTGAGCATGTAACAATGACAGTGAGCAAGTGAATGGATTTTAATTTATTCAGGCACTCAACAGTTTTGCCAGTTACAAGTAAAATGCCAATAAACACATTCTTTAGAAGAATGACTCAAGAATAAGGGACTCAGTGAGGCAGAAAATACAGCGAATGAATAAGAAAATGACCATATATATACACAAGACAAAAAAAAACTGCAAAGAAAATATCTAAGAATAAAATTAAAATCACTCTCCTCCCTCTTTCTCTTTACATCTTTTCATATCTCCAAATGTCCAAAGGCGGTTTTAAATATGGCCTGGAGGAGGAGAACTGTAGGAAGGAAGTGACAGTGCCAGCGGTTATAAAGATGACTGATGTATGTAGCAGATGGAGTGTTTCACGACCTGTACTGGCACTCCATTTAAGTGTGTGTAAAATTGATGGCCAACCATAATTGACCTCTGTAGCCACTACAGTACTGAAAGCTGTTCTTCCACTTTGGTGGAAAGAGGGGAGTTTTTTTCTCTCTCTCTCTTCCGGACGTGGGGGGAGTGTTTGATTTATGTAACTCTGCGGCAGGTCGGCGTCTCAACATCACAGGCAGATTCTGATGGATTTTTTTTTTCTGTGTGAGGAGAAAGGGAGGAAGAAGATGGAAGAGGAACAGATGAGAAAAGGCAAAGAAAATGAGGGAGGACAGAATAGCACAGGAAGGGGGAATAAATAGAAAGTAGAAATGAGGAGAAGTAAAAGGAAGACTGTAAATGGAGAGAGAGGATTGAGGAGAATGAAGACGCAAGGAGAAGTGAAGAGGAGATGAGGAGGAAGAGGAAAATAGGATGGGAAGAATGTAGGAGGAGGAGGAATGGAGAAATTCAGTACATTTGCAGTAGCTGAAGAGTACTTGTTCCGTGCTTACCTCAGCAGGGCCATGATTACCTGCATAATGGATTCTGTCATCTACAACCGAATATTGGCAACCTGCATCATCATACTGGACATGTTTCATGGTCTGGAAGTCACATGGAACTATCCCTGCCCAGTAAATAATATGTCTCTGTAGAGATACTATATACTATATTAAGTGTTGAGCTACATGAGCAGCATGCAGACATCTTCAACCCCCTGGTTTCAGTTCTGTCAGCAGACTCAGACCTATTATCCTCCATTTGCCAAATACTGTATGTAATAAGAACAAAGACAGACTTCTATACTGTTTCGTTATACCTGTTGTCAAGACCCCATTTTAAAGAGCTGCAATGGCTGAGGTAACAGCATGCAGTAAGCATTGCAAAAGTAGAGGAATAAACGCTTTATTCAAAAGTCTTCAGCCGTAACTTTGTTCTTTAAGAATTACTTCATCTCCAGGGTTTACGTAGTTGTAGTAGTTACGAGTTCTTCGCTTCATAGATGGAGTTATTTAGGTAGACCTTCCACACACCACAGGTTTCCTCATTGAACAGACCGGAAATATGCTTCACTCCACCTTTTTTCTTCCCTTGCCCCTTCCATTAATTCTCTAAATAGTCACTGTGTTCAGTGGACCACCTCTTTATTTAGCTTATTTTCAAGTTATTATTTTGAAATGTTTTACTGCCAATGTAGGCTTTTATACAGCTATTTAAAACATACGTCCAGTAGTTGTTCCGTATGGTTGGAATTCTGGAATATTAAAAACCATAGAGAGCCGTAGAAAAGAAAAAGTCCAGCTTAAACCCTATGCAGCCCCCCAAATCACCATTTGTATATGAGTTACTCACCCCATGTTACATTGATTTGTGAAGAAAAGACTGTTTTACTTGCATGCTTCAGGTAAACGAAGAATCCAAAAACTGCAGGCCACATTAAACAACAAAAACTATTTCCAGTATGCAACTATGAAACTACATCCAAACTCGATTCCAAACTCTAATGCAGCAAGTGCAGTACAATCCAAGTCTCACTTATCCAGTCGGATGCCCGTTACTTCCCTAAAGCCTACAGACGGTGAGATTTTAGCAATCTTATAAGTTTAATACAACGTGGATCTAATAAACTTGGGTACGACATCAGGTTTGACATATGCAGACTGTATGACGACAGCACCTACTGAATCGCTGGCTACGACGTACCATGCAATAGCATATGTACTGCTGTTTGTCTGTGTGTGTGTTTGCCAGCTGCTAGGTTGCTCACCTGGCAGCTGCAACTCCGCCACTATTTCACTCCATGCTACGTCCTTCTTTACACGATCATGGGAAGTGTTGGAGGACACATCACACAGGCAAGGCTTCTGCTGTATATCACAATAAATGATAAAATTACTGTTTTGTCATTAGTCTGGCTTTGAAGAGAGAAGAGATTAAGTTTCACTTCCTGTTCAGTTCCCCATCAAAAAGGGCTGTCTGTTTTGCAAGTACTGAGCATATGACTGGATAAGTGAGACATGATACTGCATGAGCTGTGTAAGAGTTTGTGAGCGGACGCTTTGATATAGTTTTCCTCTTGTTAAACGTGATCCCCCTTTACCTGAATTTATCAAGAATGTTCCATTTTTGGGTTCTTTATTAACCAGAAGCACGTGAGAAAAATTTTCTTCATGAATTTAACTCAACAGGGGTGATATACAAATGGTCATTTAGGGGTGAAATATTCCTTATAATTTCACTTCAAGCAGAAGTTCAAACATATCTTTCTTACACTGTGATATTATGTATTTTGCTTGACTTGAAGGTGCACAATTGTATTACAATGGATGTGTTCCAGCTGTGTTGTGTGTCACTTTTACACATTTTCTATTGTTGAGCCTGACATGTACTGTATGTGGAGGCACAACCCACACAGGCAGGCTTGGCAGCTTCTGACAGGTTTAACCAAAACAGCAAAAATTACAATGTCTCTGAAGAGCTGTTAACCAGTTCTCCTAAAATACTATATCTATGATACAAGTAGTTAATGGGTAATGGAAATTATGTCTTAGAAGATTCATGTTTTCATGAAAAAAACATTGAACCTAAACCCTGACCTGGGATTAGATGCGAAACATGCAGGCAGATAATATTAAGCATCTATGTAAATACCTAATGCCTTAATACATAGTTCATTTCAGCCAAAGCATTTCGAGACATTCATATGCAACACCATTACTGATGCATGGCCCGCCATCCTATAGAAGACAAAATGCAAGTGCATAAGATTAATTTCTCCACTGGTGCACTGCAGTGAAATGTCAGACTGTGGTTCACAAGGGCCTGAGGGTCAGCTATGGATCCAAGCCAAGGTGTTCAGTCAGAGGGAGTTTAAACAGAGCTGGCAGGGTGGAAGGAGCCTGTGTACACCTTTGTAGTTTTCTGTTGGATAGTCGAACAGATGGCAGAAGGGTTGCTACCTAATAATCCTGGGCACTGTGTGACACTCTTCTCCTGAGCAGTTGTCTTGCTGAGCCGCGCTGTAAACCAGGACAGGCGCAAACACACTGCAGCGAGCTCAAAGTATGTCACGGCAGCTCGGCTATCAAACCCTCTTCATCTGCTGTGGGAAGTCAATGTCTCTTAAGGAAGTGAGTCTCATAATTAACAAATACCATCAGTGCACAGTCATGATGAAGTTAGCGCACAAGAACGTGACGGTGTAAATCTTCTAAACTTTGTAGCAGATGACCTAACACACTCTTTATTTCATTCTAAACTGTGAATATTCACGTGTCACCTGCAGGGGGCACCACTGTTCACAGCCAAACCCTGAAAAACTTAATCCAAACTTTGGTTCCACTTTAAATATGAACTGAATAATTACAAGTCAGTGCACACACTTGAGATGGATACATTTATATGCTTAAAACTCCATATACCAAGATTTGCATACTAGTAGGTTCATTTAATGTGAAGAACTTAGACACAGCTAAAGTGTGCATCTGCCTCCCCTTTCTTCCCAGCATTAAAACACTCAACCCTTTCCTTAATACTGCATATGGATCATCAATATGAACATTAAAAGGCACAGATGAATCATTAGGGAAGACACAACCTGTACAAAGTTGCATCTGAAATTTCAATGTGGCACAAACAACGACACGCAATGCCACTTGGTCAGTGGCCCTCAGCGTTAGCTTCGGACACGCAATTCACCCAGTAGCATCTGTATGAGAGACACACCACGAATTCATGCAACTTCTGTGTAAACCCATCCATGCCATTATTATACAGTCAGAGCAAGTGCGCGTAGATGGGCAGGTAGATGAGTCCAACAAGCACAGGAATTTGACCTGAGTGTACGCGTCCGGTGTCAACCTAAAAACCAATGTTGAGTAATTTGTTTTGTCAGTCTTTAGTCACATAAGTCGTCTGACATGACTAACATCAATCCTGGTGTTTTCCTAACCCTAATCAAGTAGTTTTGTTGCCTTAACCTAACTGCCAACCCGTTCTAAAGGCCAAAACACAACGATGGAAAACACAGCCTGTCAAAAAAATAGGCCCCTATTATTTACAATGTACAACCCTGCACAGCCAGCAGCAAGACGTGCTTCTGGATGTATTGCCAATTTTTCAGCCTCGCTGCCCCCAGATTTGAATGCATTTTTCCCCACTTGCTCTCTGCCTGTACATACTAGCTCCTTAACAGCTCGTCTTCTCTGCTCCTGTGGCAGCTGGACCCCTCTCCTCACCATGGAAGCATAAAGTGAACTTTGTAGCTGTTGCTGTCTCATGTCATGTGTGACAAAGACTGGATGAAGACAGACTCGGTGTTGTGGTCAAGAAATATCCTGAGCTAAATGACACATGATCCTGTCATTATAAAGACAATGACCAAAAAGATATTGCCTGGTGAGTCATAGCTCTGGAAATCGGCTCTTCAGGGGAGAAATCAAGTTTGATTGGGAGCTCTCCACTTGTGGTTTTAAGCTAACGCAGAGGTGGAAAATGCACAGATCTTTCAGTAAAAGTAGTAATAACTTTGTGTGGTCATCTGTTAACGAGCTGCGGTGCAACCTGTCTGATGTGTGCTTGATGTTCCATGCCACAGCGGCCCTGGTGTGTTTTCAGCTGTAGTCATGTGAATCAACTCATATCACCAACGTCAGCCACAATCTTTTCCTAACCCTAACCAAGTCATTTTGTTGCATATATTAACCGCCAACCCCCCTGTGAAAAGGTATAATACAAACTATGCCCCCCTACGTCACACCAGGGAGTTCTGCCCAAGCGTCAAAATATGACGAGTCGGCTAAGATCATGTTGATAAATTGCAAGCACAGTGAAAAGAATTCAGTGTTTACTGTTGCTCGGAGGCGGGCAACACACAGCGTTTTGCATAAACCATCAGAAACGTCTCAGGAAAGCTCATCTGCATGCTCACTGTCCTCACCAGGGCCTTAACCTGACAGAGGTTTGTCAACATAATCGACTTGTGTGGATGTCAGGCTGGTTGGATGTACTGCCAAATTCACGGAAACGACACTCGAGACAGTTTATGGTGTTGAAATGAACTTTAAGTTGACAGGCAGCAGCTCTGGTGGATATTCCTGCAGACAGAATGCCAATGACACACTCCCTCAAAACTTGGCACATCTGTTGCATTGTGTTGTGTGATCAACCTACACATTTTAGAGTGGCCACACCTGTGTAGTAATGATCCTGTTTAATCAGCATCTTGATATGTCACACTTGTCAGGTGGATGGATTTTCTTGGAAAAGGAGAGGTGATCACTAACAGGGATTTTAATTAATCTGTGACCAGAATTTGAGAGAAATATATGTATTGAGAGCATAAAAAGTCTTAGATCTTTAACTTAAACCTGTGGAAAATGAGAGCTAAAACAAAGTGCTGTGTTTAAGTTTTTGTTCAGTGTATTTACACCCATGCTTTTTTTATGCTGCATGTCAAAATGTCCTATGTGAAAAAGGCCCATTCAAGCAAATTCAGATTTACAAGTCAATTTTCACATGAAAGCAGCCCAGGTGTTGAGGGGACTCAACGTTATCCAGATAAACCTGCTTTTTGGGACAGATCCCACAAGGCGGGGGGCAGGATACATATCTGCTTTACTTGATATACATCAAACAAAATTCCAAACTTCAAGTCCTCAGTTTGACTTCCCCTTGCTTCTTGTCCCTCTTGCTACATGTCCCGTTTTTGCTTACAGTCACAGCCTCACTGCAAATCCCAGCGAGTGAGTGCACGGTTACTGGCATATTTATCAGCCTCGAATCAGGCTCGCCACCTACAGCGAGAACTAAAACACTTCTGCTTCAATGACTTTGTAAATGTTGTTCTAATGTCACTTTTTACTCTACCATTTTATGCTACAATAAAAAAATAATGGGTGCAGTTGGATATGATACAGTGGCATTATAATTTGATGCCTTTCCATTTTCATTCTACAACAAAATTTAACAAGTACAATATTTAATTTGAGTGTTTTCCCAGCAAGTGACACAAGTGTTTTACAACAACACCAAACACAATCAGATATGATGAGGACAAAAGCACTGATTTGTTCAACAGATTGTGAACAAAGCAGATGTTGAATTGTTTGATTCACCTTTGTATTGAGCAATACCATGCTGAGCAAAACATGTTATTACATCCTTTGTGTTTAAAGTATGACATAATGTTGAAACTGGATATCATGTTAACAGACAAGCTGAATTTGGTGGCCTACCATACCTACTAGAATTGTTACATTAATTGATTAATTAGTAATGAACATAAACATACTATACGTAATGACTTCACTCATAAGTTTGTGGACTCATGGTGTGAAGTCTTGAGTTTGGCATTTTTGCAGTCATTACCTTGGATTTTTGGAGCCAGACGGGACCAAATTTGGATGAGAGGGTGGAGCTGTGGAGGAGCAAGGGGTAGATCTGACTCATAAGCCTTTTATACACAGATACAGCACTATATTGTCACTATGAAGTCCCTTCTTTATGCCTCCTTTGTATTTTTACATAGAACCAAACGATGGCAGCATCATTCTGCTCCAGAGTGTGATTTTACTACATCCCGGCATCTGGCAGTCAAAAGAGGCGTGATGGGTGTTAAATGTAACACAGCAGTGTGACACAATAGTGTGACAATAGTGTGACATATGACATACATGTCAGCAGCGCTTTTGGCATGTCAGTCACAATCATTTACCTTCTCTGTTATATGGTGGCTGATCTGGTCCTCTGCTCTAAGGGTAAGGAGCTCCTGAATCTCATTGTTCTCCCGATTTGCGGACATTTACCACCGCTGTTCTTCTTCTTTGAGTGAGCTTTAAATCTCCCAGGGTGGGTCGCCAACATCATACCGGTTACACCCATGGTCATGTCTTTTTGGCCTTGCATTTCACTACTTCCATTCCTGGCTCAGAAGATAGACAACTCTGTCTCCCCTTTTTCCGCAATCTTACACTATTTACAGAACGGCAAGCGGGAATAACGGTGCAATATTCCTGCCTTCAACAGGCAGTGTCAAAGTGGCCATAGACTGCAGTGGCGCCGGTTGCAGACAACCTGTCACTCAAAGCAACCACATCCTTGAATATGCATAACTGTAAGCCTTTGTAAAATGTAAATGGCTGAGTTACAAAATTCACCCCCCCGTACAGTTAACATTAATGGGGAAATTTGCTATATAGACTGAAACGGTATGTGTACCAGGCTGTAAACATTTTTATTTCAGGGCATTTAGTATTTTAACATAGAGGTCAATGGGAATTGACTCGATCTTGGAGCCAGCCTCAAGTGGCCATTAGAGGAACTGCAGTTTTTGGCGTGATTGCCAACTATTTTAATAATTGATTAATCAGATTAAGTCTATTTTTTAGAAATACAAATCAAATTATTTTATTCCAGCATCTTAAACAAGAAAATGTTTGGTTTCCTAACTCCTCTATGAGGAAAAACTAAATAACTAAAAAAAACTCAATATCTTTGGATTGTGGACAAAAAAAGACATTTGAGGACATCATCTTGAGCTTTGGAAAATACTGATCCATATTGTTCACTTTGGGGTTTTTTTTAGATTTTTTGACTAAACAATTCATCTTTTAATCAAGATAGTAACTGATAAGTCTACCATGAAGATAACTGCTGGTTGCAGCCCTAGTTCTCGTCAATGTTTTACCAGCTGAGCGGCTGTAAGATTTTAGATCATGGAAAGTATTCAGAGAGTCTGAGAGTATATTTCATGTATTATAATCACACTGCATTTAATTTAAACACAAAGAACAAGTGTTGAGTCAGTCGAGTGACTATGAAATGTGCATATTCCCATAAGACTTTCCATATTTGATTTACAGTCAGTGCTCTTCCACTTAAGTTTTATCAGCTCCAATAAGTGAACAAAGCTGTTCCAGTGTCACTGCACTTCAATCTGAAGTGTCCGGTGGTATATGTATATATATATAAAACTGCACATGTAGACCTTGTATGAAAAGTCCCTGTGCTGCATCTCCTTCATTTATTCCCCTGGAAATCTTACCAGCCACTCCTCTACTGTATATATAAGCTGAAGTAGTCTCAATGTACTTCTTATCCACTTGGCTCTATCTCTCAGCGCCACATCTCAGTGCTTAAGATTACATCCAGTATTGTCATTTAAAACACAACTAAATGCTTCAAAACAATAGTGAGCTGGTGGGACATTTTCATATTTGAAAGCATGGTTGAGTGCTATAATACAGTCAGGGAGTGGACCCTGAAAGTAAACACTACATGGGTCATTTGGATGTTTAATCATTTTAAACCTTCCTTCCTCACACAGAGGGAACGGGGCTATTTTATTCACAAAAACCTGTTTTACATTTACCTTCTCATCTCAACCTACCCCAATACAATCGCAAAAGCAAAGCAAGGAAGAAAGGAACATTTGTAATGAACTGACATGAAACTACACATAACAATCACCCTGATTCCATGAACGTAGTTGTATTATCAAGGTCATTTATGAGTCTATTATTTAAGTGCATAGGCTTAAAAAAAACACCATGGAGGAAACCTTCTGTAGTTTGACTTAACATGACAACATCCCAAGAATTATAATAAATCCATTAATTTACCTGCATTATATTTGACATCAACAGTTTTTCTCTCAAATTTGGTACTCAGAGTGCCTTGTTTTTTTTTTATTATTAACAATACATATACATTTGCCATTCAGATACTGTGATTGGATCTTTTCAGATAACTGTTTTAGTGTTTGTATTGGGGGTATTTTATTTACAAACAAGGTACCAGAACTTGTTGAGCCAACCAGAACTTAAGTGAAAAAACTCCTACTTGAGTCAAATACCACTCTATAGCCCATTTCTGCCAATCTGAAATTATCTAGACATTACCCACAGGAGCTGTATGTGAGAATGTAAATGTCCGAACTGGGCTGTTAATTTCTGGACGGTTGGTCGATTGTTTGGTTGTTGTGCTCTTGTCCAACCAATCAAAATTTGGTTGAATCACTGGTGTTACTTTAATAAGGCCGTGTGTCCACCAAAGTGTTTCTCCACCCATCTGAAAAACGACAGCTGTTATTGTTCAGCACTTGTGTTCGTCCTCTGTGATGGTTGGTCTTTACTGTATTTTTCATGCCCCTTATCTACAGTGATTGGACGGCTGGTGACAGTGACAAGTGCAGCATTCTAATCAGAGTTAAACATTTTTCAGCTCTCATTTTTTAAAATCAGAAAAAGATAAATAATCACAGAAGACGTTCAGTGTCAGAATTATCATTATAGAGTTTTTTCCTCCAAAATGAGTTCAGTTTAAATTTCAAGACTGGATTATAAAGCTTCTGAGAGGGATACAATCACACCGGAGGATGGCTAACGTTAGCTACTGGGCTAATGATAGTAATATTATGTTATGTATTACATCATCAACCCCAGAGTTAACTTCTATAGTGTCCATTATGTCAGATATTTTTCTTCATTCCTATTCAATGTTTAGTGGTGAGACTGACTTGCACAAGCAGGTTGGGTTGAAAAGCGCAGTTTATTTTTGGACATTATTATATGGAGATCACATTTATATTTCACTCAGGGCATTCCACTTGCCTGAACAGAGAGTTAACTTACCCTGCGCAAGAGTTAATCTCAAGCCCTGTGACAGGAAAGACTGCTTTGATGGACACACAACGCCACAAGGTAGAGTGCACTCAGTGCACTGCGGCCAATTACGTTAACCTTGAGATAACATGCAGATTTTTCTCTCCATTGACCAATCAATTGATCAAAAAGTAGGTAGGATTTCAGCTGACCAAAATTTTCTTTGGTTGATTACAACCTCAGTCCGAATAAGTTGGATTGGACATTAAATGACTTTACCTTGCCAGCTCCCTAGTGCAAAGTCTGTGTAATGCCTAATTGAGTTCATGTGTGAATAGAGCAAGTAAATGTCCAGAAAATTCACAGCGAGCCAGTGGGCATTGATGACGTTTCTATCATGCAGGTCGCACGAAACCGGAAGTAAACAAACATCCCAAGGTGAAGAAGAGGGGTCATTTACACGAAGACGGCAACAAAAAAATCTTACTGGAGAGATGATGAGATTCGGAAAGCACTGTCGGTAAGGGCCAAAGTTAAAATCATCACACAAATTCAAAAAACAAGAAGAGACTCAAATGTTTACAACCAAATTACAAACTGGCTACATGACCACAGTGTTATCTGCATCATGTCCTGCCTCCTGCATGCTCTACCCAGGCACCATCCCTCGTCTAAACCAACAGAGTATTTCCAGTAGGTGAGAACGCTTCTGACACAGACAATCAGTACGTTTACATGCACAGTTTAATTCCACTTTTAATCGGAATGAAAGGCCATTCCGATTAAAAGTGGTCATGTAAACGGTCATTCCGATTGAAAATTAAATCCGATTAAAGGGGGTGGTTTATTCCGTTCGTCATTCCGAATGAAAGAATTTTGTGTGCATGTATACACTCATTCCTCTTTAAGTTCATTCCGGTCTTTCTGTGCATGCTCGTTTCCTTGCCCTTCTGGCGCGATGACGTATATAGCGCGCATAGCAATGGTCTGCATAGCAACGGGCTGAGATAGAGCAGTCGGACTTGTTGCACTCACCGGTTTCCATTCGCCACAGCACGGTCTTCTATCTCCCTTCTTTGACCTTCTACCTCCCTTCTCCTCCTCAACAGATGAAGCATTAGCAGAACAAGGTTGTTGTCGTACTGCTGCTTCAAGAATATAAGCAAAACACGCCCGAAAAAGGCACAAAGAACGGCGTCGTCAAGCATCTTGTTATCCGGAGCGAGGACTACAGTGTTTTCTTCCGGTAAACGTAAACACATAACATCCGCCCCACCCCCTATCCAATCAGAAACCTTCCCTGCCCCAAACCTTGCACAGACCTGAATAAAGGCGATTGAACTGATCTCCCGTGTAAACCCTCATTCGGAATGAATATTTCCCATGTAAACTACCTGGAAAGCCTTTAATTCCGAATGATTTCATTCAGATTTATTTCATTCCGAATGAGAAGCCATCATGTAACCGTAGCCAGTGTCCTGTTGTGTACTACACGTTTGACTCTGGACAATGCCTGGACCTGATTCTCCAGACACTGTACGGAGTTCCTATGAGGTAACAGCTTAATACTACAAACCATAAAGTCTGGAGTTTCTGTAATGATTTTATTAAGAAAGTTTTTGTCAGGATTTAGGTTACAGAACCTACTTACATCTATGAGCCAACCTGCTCATGGCTGGCTGAGCAGTCTCAGAAGTGTGTTGTACCCTAGGTGACTGCAGACTTCTAAAAAGTTTAGATTCTTTTCTCAAAGCTGTTTAGATTCAAGAGTTGTAGAGTTACTGTCAACCCAGTTTAAGTGGGACCACCACATGATGTAGAGCCTCCTTAAGTAGAGCACAAACAATTTAAAACTTTACATAGCAAGGCTGCACACACACACACACACACACACACACACACACACACACCGCTCCAGTGGTGAAACACTTATTTGGTACATATTCCCAAACCAAATACTGCACCTCTAAACATAAATCTGCTCTGTCAGCTCCGTCTCATCATTTTCATGCACAGATTTAGTGGCTGCAGTTTGAAAGTTCCCGTGCCCTTTGAATGTGACACAGTTTCACTGTCAGCTGCGACTGGAGAGTGGTGAGGGTGTAACATTCGATGTTTATTTAATGGAGCTGGAGAAGAGAGTTCCAAACTTTGTCCTCTGTCTTACATCAAGGACACGCTTTTGAATAAGCTTGATCAGTGAGAGTGTCTTCTGGCACGCAGATATGGGACTTGTAGGATTGAAAAGAACTGCACTCATTGAAGAGGAACGCATTGTTCTTGACTAGATTAAGATTAAACAAAAACACAAAAATGGGAAGCAAGGGTTATTTTAGAGGTTTTTTGTCAGGCTTTATGTTCTCAGTACTTAAGTGTTTACTAGTGTTATAAACTAATTGTGTTCTTTAGCTGGATGTGCAGATCTGCCACAGCTGTCTCACAAACATTATGACCGTTTACTTTGAATCACTTGCAGTCTTCTCCTCGATGCTAAATACGGTGGGTTACATTATTTGCATATGCTTTGCCTAAGTGTTGGATTTCTTGGTGTGGCTACAAGTTATCATCAAAACTGCTCATTTAACTGGTGCTTGCTGTTTGGAGAATTTGGCAAGTAACGTGGTACGACAACAGCATTTATTGTCAGGCTTTAGCGGTCAGGATTGCAGATTGCAACCAGCTGAAACTTCTCCCATGTGCCAAGCACGAACTCCTGGTTAGAATTCCTTCAGTGTTCATTGTTCACCCCCTTTGTTGACAGAAAGTTGAACTCGCCCACCCTAACGCTCAGCATCGTGGTGACGCAGACCTGTCAGTTACTGTAAGCTGAAACCATTTCCCTCAGCGGAAACAAAGCTTGTATTCACTTGTATTTCACAGATAAGAAACAATAAATTGTGAAGACGATAAAGCCTCCACTAAAATAGCATTTTAAGTCGTGTGTGTGATCTATCCTTAAGGGATTTATACTTCGGGATTTATCCTGGCTTCATGTGAGCAGAGGAAATCTCCACTCGTCACTAGGCTCATGTATACCATGCAAAATGCCATAGGCTGGCGCTAATAATGTTAGCATGTTGTAAATGCTTGGAAAACGTGTTTAGTATAAGACAGTTGTTTTGTCGGTGAATCTTGTGAGTTCTAATGGAGCCAAATTATGTGCTGTTACTTTTGTTGAATGTTGCTGTTGTCCCTGGTTTCATATGAGAAGAGGAAAATATTGCTAGACGCTAGGCTAATTTATACAATGTAAAGCACCATAGACTAATAACGTTAGCATGTTGTATTGGTGGGGGAAATGTGTCCAGATAAAGACAAGTGTTTGTCTGTCAGTTCTGCAATTTATAGTGAAGCCAATTTGCGTACTTGTGTTTGAAATTGTCTCTATCAACTAATATTTAATATGACAACTAATCGATTAGTTGAAGATTATGTGCAACTTTAGTCGACCAAGATTTTCTTTGGTTGACTACAGCCCTATTTATATCATGACATGGAAAGTGACTTCTTAAGGCAAAGTTCTTCTTTGGTTGCTTATGTAAAAATATTAGCATTATTTTGTTAAATTACAATATGGGTTTTGTAGAAAAACATTTAAAATATTTCAACTGTATGATGTTTGTGCCAATATCCATGGATCACTGTGTTATAGAGGCCACATGTTTATCTGGTTGTTGCAGCTCTCCTTTAAAGTGATTCTCAAGGACACTTTCATGTCTATAAAGTCTGATATAACACCACCACCACTACTCACCCTGTGGCTTGTTCATAAAACTTTTACATTTGCTGTCACAAACATTGAGTGTATGGCAGGTTTTTATCTCCCAACTGTTCACTGGATTCTGTTGATGATCACAGATGGGATTTATTTTTGTTCATCATTCTTTTTTTTTGTCTTGCGATATCTTTAGCACGGTGTACTTCTTAACAACACTTTATATCACCTACTCTTTTGGAACTGTTGGCATATATTTATATTTATTTTAAGTTTTGAATATATGCCAACAGTTCCAAAAGAGTAGGTGATATAAAGTGTTGTTAAGAAGTACACTGTGCTAAAGATATCGCAAGACAAAAAAAAAGAATGATGAACAAAAATAAATCCCATCTGTGATCATCGACAGAATCCAGTGAAAACTTAAAATAATCATCCAAGGGTCACCAGTAGTTCATCTTTTTTGCCCGTTTAATTTTCTTTCTTAGTGTCCCTGAAATATGATTAAATTTGCATGTTATGCTCTACTGTTTGATGCTCTACAGTATGTTCTAATAAATTCATATAAAGTGCAGCAGAGGTCAGAGAGACAAAGAGCGAGAACAAGCAGCCCAAAGTCTGACTGTGGAAGAGTTTAATGAAGTTTTTAGAGTGAATGAAGAGGCGGTTGCGAAGGGGACAAACAGATCTGAGACGAGTCAAGTGCAGCTGAAGTGAAAACGATAGTGAATTTGATGTGGAGATAACGGGATGAGCTGACACTCCAATGAATGCTGCTGCCTCCGCTGCCGCTGACTGGGAGAGTGAACAAATTTAATGAATAGAGAGAGTTTTCACTTGGCCAGACTCTATTTTGTCAACACAATTGTTTTTTGTAAATACAGCATGGCCCAGAAGAAGGTGTCAGGCAGCTCTTATTTATTTATTTTTTTTGCAGGAAATCTAGTTTAGGAAATACTGCAAAGTGAAATAAACTTTAATACCTGCAGAAGCCCTGCAATATTGTGTGGAAAAATAGAAAATGTGGCATTGCAGCACTGATAGGAAACTGCAAAGAAACACTGACTACATTTATTACTGTCACCTCATCATAGATCTGCAGTTTGAAGAGGCATACAGGGATTAATTATAACATGATAACTTTTCATTCCCTGAAACTTGGCAACTGAGCCATCATTGAAGATCTGTTCTGGGGCTTCATAAACAAAAGGGTCTGAGGAAAGACGGAGCTGTGGGTTAGAGCATAAACAAATTGTGTGTGTCCCCTGCTGTCGCTATGCTTGTTGGCACTGTACACAGCTATGCAGCATGATAAACTTGCTTCATATAAAAGGGTGAAGAAAGGAGTTGGCTTTTAAGGTTTTACAGAGAGCAATTGTTAAATACAAAATAATATAGGACAACCAGAAGCACATAAGATCTATACTTTCAGCAAATGTCTCTCCTTCTGTTCCTGAGGTATGACATTGAATAATGGTCAGAAAAATGCGTCGTTGCAGGACATTATGATGTCACAGTGAAGTTTACCTTTGACCTTGTGTAAATAAAATGTCATCACTTAATCATTTTATCCTATTAGACATTTATGTGAAATTTTGTCATAATTAGCTTATGAATTCTTGAGGTATGGACAAAAACATGCTTTGGGAGGTCACTTGGCCTTTGATCACCAAATTCTACTCAGCTCATCCTCGAATCCATGTGGACGTGTCAAATTTGAAGAAATTCCCTCAAGGCACTCATGAAATATTGCATTCACAAGAATGGGACGGACGAATAGACAACCCAAAACTATGATGCCTCCAGCCACAGCTGGTGCTGCCGTGGAGGCAGAAAAATATGTTAAAAAGTACTTACAGATTGTGCTTCAACAAGAAATAAAAATGGCCTTTAATATTTTCTTAATCCCAGCCATGAAAATATTCTAACGCAATGTTCAACTAATACCAACTGTTGGTGGCAGAATTAGCTGTCAATGTAATATTCAGGCTAGAAGAGCTACAGAACAGAGAGTTCCCCAAATTGTATTGTGTAGACAGCCAGATGGGATAAGTAGCCAGCAAATGGTGGCAACACAAATTCTTCATTCTAAATAAATTCATAAATGTCTGAGAAAAGTTGAGAAAACATTGCTTTTTTTAATAGGGTTAGTACGCAAGGGATAATAAGAAACACAATGAAGTGTTAGAAAATGTGAAGAAGTTTAGTGTGGTTATTTTAAATAATTTCTTAACCTTTTGAAATCTGGAGTGACATCATTTCTCTTGTGCTGCTTTCAGACACCTTTCAAAAGAATTTACAGCTTTGAACCATGAGCAAATTGGTCCGATTTCCTTCGAAAACATGGAGAAAAAATGCAATGAACAAAATTGCAAAAAAGGAATAAAAAATTGATTTAGAAATGTATTTAAAAAAAATAAAAATTAAAAACGGGGGAAAAAAAACAGAAAAGTTATGGAAAAACCATAGTCACAATTAATATTAGGGTTGGGTCGGTATGAGAAAAAAAAACGGTCCGGTTTTTGTAAAAAAACGCATCAAGTTGGTAATACCGGATTTTGGCCACTTGGGGGTGCAATTGACTCATTTAAAATAAAAAACGACCACAGGACAACAGAGTGACAGTAACACATTGTTTCTTTAATTCCTTACAAATAAATTTGCAGGTTTAGCTTAGCAATCAGTGCAAACAAGGGTTGCCTCCTTCGTCTGGCTCAAAGCCAAAGTGTTGCCATATTGCCGCATTCTTTGATTTCTTCGAGACTAAATTGTCCGCCATTATCGACTCCCCGTCACTGTTAAACAAACTCCAGGCTACAGTAGAGGCCTTGGCGCATGTGCACTCGCACCCCCTAGCTCATCCCCGCCCCACCCACACCCCCCTCTCTCTCCTGCTCGCTGCGTGCTTGGCGAAGAGGCACACATAGGTGCTCACAGACTCGGGCGACTCCGCAAGGAATGTCAGCAGTCATTCGGGCTTCCATAGTCGAGCGCACTTCAGTGTTGTAGTTTCCTGTAAAAATGTCCGTGAAAAATCCCCGCGATGTGAAAAATACATGCCAAGTAGTCTTTGTGTGACATCGGTACGCGGAGCAGAGTCCGCGCGGTCGTAAAATCTGAGCTTTGCATGCACAGGGCTTGCGGAAGTCCACTTTTAGTTCGGGCAGACCTCCACGGAGTCCGCTCCGCGTACATTCCGCCCGAGTATGTTTGGGCCTGACGTATGTGGTCTGGTCGGCCTCCAAAAACGGAGTACCGAACCGACTTGGTATTACAGAGAACCAACCCAACCCTAATTAATATAATATTAGATTTTAAAATTATGTTACCGAATTATTAGAATTTTTAAGCACCCTTTCCAGGTAATTTCCATGTTTCTGTTTTGATTTTGTTTTTTCTTTAGGATTATTTTTTTGGGAGTTTTTGCCTTTAATGTGTAGGATAGTTGAGTGTGAGAAGGGGGAGGGAGGTAGGGAGGGACACACAGCCGGGGGCCACAAGCCGGAGTCAAACGCAGGCCACTGCAGCAAGGACGGAGCCTCTGAACATGAGGTGCCTGCTCTAACCACTAAGCCACCGACGCTGTTTCTGTTTTTAACCTCCTTTCTTTCCTTCTTTTTTTTTGTTTCTTTTTATTTATTTTCTTTTTCTCTTTTTACTAATTTCTTGCTAATTTTCTGGGTCATTTCTTCTTTCTTTGCTCACTGCCTTAATCCCATGTTTTCAAAGAAATCAAGCCAATTTACTCAGGTTTCAAAGGCCTAACTAAATTACAGAAAAATAACTGTATTCTGATACACAGTCTACTGCTACTATGATGTTAAACTACAACGCCCTATATCGGGACACAAGATTTCTCCCACCCCTGTGATGAAATTTAAATATGTTTAGCTGCAGAAGTAGCTGTTCAGAGAACCTGGCTGTTGAGGCAGCAACCAGCACTCTGGGAACCCCCTGCAGAACAGTTCCTGAGTCATGAGTAGACAATTTGTTGAGCCAACTTTCACAGAAAAACACCTCAGGACCTTTCCAAAAAAGATACTGACGTGTTAAATTGCCAAAATGTTTCCATGTGAAATAAGCTAATTATCAATAATGCTTATGTTAATAACACTAATAAAATGGTTTAACATCTCATAAATATCACATACTCTCCTGAGCAGAAAGCCTCGGCCTCCTCTGTCCGTCTGTGACTGTTTGACTTGCCGTTTGTATTTTTTCCTCCAGTCACCCTGTCTGTTTGTTTCTGCCTCCATTTCTGATTCCCTCTGTTGGTCTGATTCTCCGGTTGATCGTCCATGCCTCGCCGGCACTTGTTTGCATCCCTGCATCTTTGCCACTGTGTACAGCGTGTCCTCATTACTAAAACATCAAGCGTGTTGCATTAATGCTCCCTGACAGCCCCGCCCTGCCTCCATTGATGTATGCTTAGCTTGACATTTCTCCAGGATCCCCAACCAAGCGTTCCCCCATCTCCCCACCGGCTCCCGGCACCATAGGGTGGAATCGTTTGTTTTCAGCTGTTTGTGTCTGTCTGTGTCCCTGTGTGTCTGTATGGATGCCAAACCTTATCCCCTCCAACACCGGTGCTGGAATGACAAAAAAAAAAATCCAGGTAGACTTGCAATTAATTTCAGTTGCAGAGATACTGTAATATTGCCCAACCTTATGATTTCTGTTGTCTTTTTCAGCTGTAACTGTCACATTTAAAGATCTATAGTTAAACACTATGGTCTGACCTACCTGACATTTTTGCTGTGCTTATTTTATGTGCTTTGTTGCTTTCCTATCATCTTTGATGAACCAAATCTACCAGCACGGACACCAAAAATGATTCTGCTGTGGACAGGGCTGCAGTAAAATGTATTATAGCCACCAAAAAAAAAAATATATATATATTATTACTTATTATTAAATTACATATTTTGGGCGGGGCAACACAATGGTTTGAGTTGAAGGTGTGAGAAAGAATAGTATCAGTAACATTGTTAACACTGTGCTACATTACAGAGAAATACACAATATTGTACAAAATGATCCCACACTTTGGATTTCCTGCCCGACATGTTATTAACTAGCCTGTGGAATAACCACAGGTACCAGCCCTGGAAATTAGAGGCTGTGCACATGCTGCGTCTTTAACTGCCTGGAAACGCGAGGTCGGGCTCTGGGCGCTACTCTTGTGCCTTTTTTGCACCAGCTTTCAAGAGCACAGCGGCAGGTTGCATCTGAGGTTGCTAAGTACCCTTAACAAGCATGATATAGCCTATTTACCTGAAATCCTGAGTGCAGAGCTGATCTTCTTCCAGGTGCTGTTTTTAAGTGTGTAGGCCTATTGTCCGTGGGACAGATGTAAAGCTCTGGGTAGCCCTGCACTAACATGATCAACTTTATTTATCACAGACTGAATATTTAAGCAAGAAAGGAAAAGATATCTGTCGACTGTTATTGGCTTGTAACGTGACTCCTATCTGCTGAGCGTGGCCTCTTCCTGTGTCTGTCCTTTCAAATTAAATTCCCACATGGTCCACTCATATAGGTTTTGATTTATTTTGATGGGGTTTTTTTTCTGCAACTAAGCGACTGATGAAATCTTGCTGACTAATGACCTTTCTGTACAACTAACGTTTGGTCCAACATAAGGGGGCAGCCATTCTAAAAACTAACCAACTGAGGCAGCATTTGCTCAGCGCCATTTCGTTTTATGTACGTGACGCTAGGGGTTTCTATCCAGAAGTTATTGTAAATAAACATTGTGATTCAGTCAATACTTCATATCTAAACAAAGTGTCTAAAATTGACTCCACATTGAGAAACGACACATTAAAAAGCTCTTACGTGTATTTTTTTGATGCTAAAAACAGAAAAATATAATATTCCACAACAATATAACATCATTTATAGAGCCAGTCTGTCGAATTAGCGCTTTTCCTTTTGATACTTTAAGTACCTTTTGCTTAAATATACCTTTGTACCTTTACTTACATCAAGACTTATACTTATAATAAAGTATTCTTAGACTGTGGTATTTCTACTTATACTTAAGTAAAGGATTTGAGGACTCCTTCCACCACAGCCCAACTTTCTTACATCACAGCTGACAGTGCTTTTTCTGCCACTTTCTTACATGAGGGAGTACTTAAACTCAATCCGTCAGGTTCTCCTTGCACAATGTTACTCATACATCTTGAATCTTGTAATGTCCAACCAGTATCAAATATTAAAGATGACAAGATGGTGTATTTTTGTGAATCTCGCAGTCATCTGTCTCTGCTGTTGGATGAATTATGTGACAGAGGACTGTCGAGGACACTTAAGTGAGGTGAGCTTCAACTGGATGCCTAGTGGGCGCCAACCATGGTAAACGGATTGAGCTGGCTCAGCTGTTCCAGCAAATTTGGACAACCCTGAGGAATTTAACACAGATACTGTGCATTGTGCATTGTGCTACTGACCACCTATCCTGGCAAAGAAGCTCTTACTCGTGATGTTTTTTTTTTCCATTTTCTTCTGTATCTTGTGATTTTGCTCAAGTGCTCTTTGAAATTCTTCAGTCAGAGTTCTGCACTGCGCGCGTGCAGGGACAATTTGACAGCCTCTTTAAGAGGATGGCGGATGATGTATCAAAGTAAAGCCTAGGATTCATTTCAGAGAGCTGTACACAACTGTGATCAACAACGTCCTCACTCAATAACAAATCAGTGCAGTGACAATCAAAGACTGCTGCTTGCTGCATTACTTGATCCGCAGCTATTCAAGCAATATAAGCAATTCTTCCCAAAGACAGCGTGACAGACAGATAGAGCAGGATGTATGAAGACAGCTTTCAAATTATCTGGGGGGACACTGAAAATTGAAACAGAGACCTCATGCAGATTGACAGAAATCCTTAAACCTATCAGACAGTTTCCATCACGCACAATTCAGCATGCAAAATCCAAAATAATTAGAAATACACAGAGCAATACACACAAATTTATTCACAAGCTCAACAGTCAACAACTGCCTTAATACCGTTTCCTAATCACAGACATTTTCCATCATAAAGACCATAATGAAACAGCCAAAACTGACAAATCAGATGCTGAAACAAAGCTTCACTCAGGATGATTTTCGAAAATATAGTCTGTAAGTGCTGTTTAAAATGTGCATAATGCATAACCAAGTTCATTATTTAATGAATACATTGATACATAGTTCTATTCATTTAGGCTAAAATTAAAATTGTGATTGAGTTGATGTATAAAGAGTAAAGTGTACATGATTGCAAAGGTTAAAGCTAAGGACGCAGTGAATTGTTTACTACCTGTATGTTTGTGGCAGAACTAATGTTCATTGTCATGTGTGTTGCTATGGCGGAATTTGCTGTGGGACTGTGTATAGCGCAGTGTTGAGAATGTCTTGCTACACTCGACTATGGTAAATGGACCTGCACTTGTATAGCGTCTTTCTAGTCATCTGACCACTCAAAAGTGCTTTTTACACTACATGTCACATTCACACACACATTTACACACTGGTGGCCAAGGCTACCATACAGGGTGCAACCTGCTTCTCAGTTTTTAACACACTCACACACTGATGGAACAGCCATCAAGAGCAATTTGGGGCTCAGTATCTTGCTCAAGGATACTTCAACATGTAGGCTGCAGAAGCCCGGGATCAAACCGCTGATCTTTGGATTAGTGAACAACCCACTCTACCTGGTGATGGTAGAGTGGTCAGAAAGATGGTCAGAAAGATGTCTGATGGACTTTAAGAGCTTTGGGGGAAAAAAAAATTATGACAAGTACCTACAAGTACCCAAGAACCAGCCTGCATCTGTGTTGTCGTGAAAGGAGCTTCATTACAGCTAAAACATTAGCTGACGGATTAATTATTCGGTCACAGTAAATCATCAAGATAAACGAAAAAAAGAATAGATTATCGAATCATATAAAAACTGTTTAATCAACCGAAAGTGCCAAATACTTGCTGGTTCAAGCTTCTTAAATGTAATCAATTTTGGCTTCTTTGTTTCTTTGATATTACTTAAAATCAAATATCTTGGGTTTTGGACTGTTGATAGAACACAAGGCTTCTGAAAACATCCACTGGAAATTGTAGTATTAGTTAGTGCTGCACGATTTGATAAAAATGTGCGATTATGGTGGACAATATTGCGATTTGCGATTACAATATAATTACAATAAAATATACTAAATAAATGGTATCATGAGTCTTTTTGCTTGATTCAGTGTTTCCCCTACATTATATTAGGGGGGCACTGACCTGACATAGTTACTGTTATGGACAGACAGTGTGTCAATGACCATCAACAGACTGAGCACAATCAAACACGCTGCTCACACAGCAGCCAACACGGAACTGTACACACAGCGGAGCGAGCCTGTGTTGCGTTCAGGCGTTGTCACGTAAATGATCAATTCCAGCACGCCATAGCACAACACAGCAGAATGTCAAGTGGGCCGAACCCGAGCAAAGTTGCTCAATTTTTCATTTGTTATGGAGTCCATGATTTCCCTGTGACACTTACAAATGTTTGCTTAACTGTGCTTGGATGTTGTTTTATGAAGCTCTGGCGGCTTTCAGTTGTCTCTTTGTCTTTAACGTTACACGGCTCGGCTTTCTCTCGCATGCACTTTTCCTACTTTTCCCTGTGCTGTCCCGTCTCAAGTGTTGATATAGATTGGTCGTGGGACGTGGCGACTAACTTTTAAACTTTTACACAGCACGTCTTTCTGTCCAATGTCGCCGTACCTGAAAGACGTGCTGTGTAAAAGTTTAAAAGTTAAAGTAGCCACGTCCCATCTCAAGTGCTGATATAGATTGTTCGTGTTGTCGCGGGACGTGGCGACTTTAACTTTCACACTTACACAACACGTCTTTCTGTCCAATGTTGCCGTACCTGAAAGACGTGCTGTGTAAAAGTTTAAAAGTTAAAGTAGCCACGTCCCGTCTCAAGTGCTGATATAGATTGGTCGTGTTGCCGTGGGACGTGGCGACTTTAACTTTTACACTTACACAGCACATCTTTCTGTTCAACGTCGCCGTACCTGAATCCAAAGTATCACCATGTAACAGACGTTTTTTTCGCCACCAACTCAGCCTGTTCATGGTCGAGCTCATGCTCTTCTTCAGCGTCTGTGTTGGTCACTGCTGCACGCACCAGGATAGCTTGTGGGCGTGATGTCAACAAACTCCACACACTACAGGAAAGGCAGTCACGTTCACAGGCACACCAATAACATTTATTTAGCCTACATTAAATCGCAAATCGCAGCCTTTTATGCAGTTATGTAATCGCACAGCCTGACATCGCGATTGCGATTGCAATTAGATTAATCGTGCAGCACTAGTATTAGTATTTCTATGTAAGTAACTGTTGCTTGCAACCCCAATATTGTATACTGTAGTACTTTCAAGGTAAGGAGTAATAGCAAGAAGAAGAAGAAGAACTCTGCAGGATATTAGAACAATGGTATCAGCCATGTTAAAAGACTTAATATTACTTAATGATGTGGGATAATTGGTGACTGTTAAGAGCTTTTTGTACATCCCTGCACCACTGTGATGTTACCATCTATGTCAGTGTGCATGCAGTCTACTGTTACCAAAACCACCTGGTTGCTAATTGCTTCAGTTACAACCTGCTGTCTTTAAAACGGCTGAGCCAGGCAAGACAACATGATGAAACAATGAGCAAAGCCTCGGGCCAAAACGTCTGTCTTCTCCTCTCCCTTCTCCCTCTTCTCTTGTCAAAAACGTTGAAAGGAATTTTGTGGGAATTCTTTTATTGCAACAGATCATTAAATTCATGAAAGGCATTTCAAATTTACAGGATTCTGGAAACGTACTAGTAATCTGCCTCCAGCTGTCTATTCTGGACACCTTCCATGTGTAAAGCTATAGCCGACATCTAATAGAGGTCCACTTTTGAACCACCCCACCCCAGGTTTGAACCGTAAACCTTGCTGTGAGGTGACAGTGCTAACCACTGCACCACATAGTTGAATATTTGGGTCTAGCCCTAGTTTTACAGTTGGGGTGGGCAATATAACAACTTATTACATTAACAATAGAAATTTGTCAACTGTATTACATTTTTTCTACTCGCTTTCCACCCCCCAGGGGCATTTTATAAAGTCGACAGTAGGGAGATGCCCAAAAAAATTTGAGTTCCTGGCTGAACTCAAATGGGATCCATTGGCAATGCCTGAAAAGTCTTGGTCAGCATGGTGCCTCTACAGGATTTTTAAGCCAATAAAAACCCTTGACTGTATTGGGGCATCCGACGCTGCAAAGTACCGGCACAGATGGTCCAGGACCTCGGGTCTGGGAGGAGATCCCCCAGGACACCATCTGCCAACTCATCAGGAGCATGCCCAGACATTTTTGGTAATGCATACAGGCACAAGGGGGCCACACACGCTACTGAGTCACATTATGTGTTGCAGTGATAAAATTCACGAAAGTTGGATCAGCCTGTGATCTCAATTTTTTTACTTTCATTTTCAGTGTGATTTGGAATCCAGCCCTCTGTTGTTACATCTTCACTTTGCTGCCAAAGAATTCTACAATGTACATCGGTAAAGATTTCCAACTTGAATAATTCATTAATCAAGATCTGATGTGTGATTTAAGTGTTCCCTTAATTTTTTCTGGGCAGTGAAATTCAGAAGATAAGCCAAAACTAAATATTCACAATCAGTTGTTTTACCTACAAACTGTTTTTCATGACTGATTTATATTGTAATATAAAAAGTTCAACTTAGTGCTTTCACCAACCTCTCACTGGTACCATGTAGCAACACGTGAGCTGAACAGTGAATGACTTAACTTCACTACATTCTGCAACTGTAAACACATTGGTTAGAAGACCTTGATAATTTAATTGTATTTAAGGTCCCAGTACGGTTCTTTGGTTTTAGAGTCTCCTTCCTGCCCTCTAGCGGTCAAAGTCACTTGCATCTTGCAGCTTTAATAGACAATGTTATTTTCCAAAAGCAGTGTGTGGCATTTTTTTTGAAAGCCTCAACTAAATCACTGAGATATGCCTTCTTAATGCACATCCACACAAAAAAAAATAAACAGCTGTGTACCTACAGCATATGTGCCCTGCCAGATCTCTGGAGCCATTGTTACGCAGCAAGTAGGGAAATGTCATTGTTCACTGCAGTGCCTAGAGGAGGGTTGTCATACACTATACAGATCTCTGTTTGTTTGGCTTATCCTGACAGGACCAATTCATCACTGCTGGGCATGTTGGCTTAGCCTTCAGCACAACCACCACAAGCACAGCAACATTTCCACGGGATGAATGCTCATACGCTTCGTCCTATCTCCTCTGACTCGCTGCCTTTTTCCCTTTCATGTGTCCTTTATGCCTTTTATTCTTTTATCTTGCATTGTCTCTGAGCTCTTGATCTTCTCTGGCCCTCTTTTGGAAAGCGTCTTTTTCGATTGTATTGTCTTTTTGCTCTCCTTTTCTTCTCCTCTATACTCATCCTTCCCTTTGTTTACATATTCCTGTTGATCCTCTTTGAGAATGTCTTCATCCTTTTCACATTATTCTACCAAAGCCCACTACTATTATAGACAAAATTGCATTTTATACATATTTAAATATTCAATACACAGCTGTACATAGGGTGAAAGGGTGGAGGTGATTGGGTGCTCCAGGGCAATATGAGTTTTTGTAATGGTGAATGTGACAGCCGAACAAAATCAGTGAACACTGATTATATAGGGAAAAAACACAGCTTCATGTATGAAATTATACATAATCATTACCACATTACAAAGTCTAATTTCATGTTCAGATGTTCTGCTACACTAATTTTTTATCTTATGCTATACTAACTTGAAAAACATTGCTTTTAATGACTAAATCATCTGTGTTTCAAGTCATGTCAGTGCTGATAAAATTGCCATTTAACCTTCAGTTTCCCTTCTAAGCATCTGATAGCTTTGTTTTTCTCTGCAACTGTAACCAAGCTCATGAGAATCAGTCTGGTAGCTGTAATCTAACTCCATCACCCCTGGCCATATTCACTGTCACATTATATTGACTCAGGTTAAATGGACTCCATTGTGTGTATTACATGCAAAAAACATGCTTTTCTTCCCGGCTACCAAAACATGATGAGTGGGGAATCATTGTCTTGGTCCCTGCAGTCAGATATCTTCTGTCATAATGATGAAACCGTGGTCTTTTTTCCTCACTCTCTGCTATAGTATTGATGACCAAGCATGTCTACTGGGACACGGAATTGCATCAAGTATGAATAGCTGGTTTGTTGAAGAACGTATCCTTTTTCCAGGACCGGGATGAGTCATATTTGTATGTAAATGCATGTCTGTGTTTGTGCAACCTGTGCACATTTTATGTTGCAAGTTGCCACTTGAAAACTTGGTTTTAAAAAGAATACATTATGAATTCACACTCCACAAACCATTGCTCTAATGCACAGCGTACTGTACTTCAAAAAGGCCACAAAAGCAGCAAAGGCCAAAGCAACTTTGTAAATCGAGTGGCTTTCCAGTGCTGCTGCAGTTTGTGCTTAGAATAAAAGTGAAGAAGATGTAAACAAGTAAAGCTTTCTCTCAAAGGCTAAGTGTGGCTGCAGGGTAATGTTGTGAGGCTGTTTAGTACTGTAACTAACACTCAGAAACCGGTAGGAAACACATCTAAGCAACTGTGAATCTGAGTCAAATCTCAAGTTTTTGAGGAACAATTGAGAGACAAGTCTTAAAGAAGTATCTCACAGCTGGAAAAATGTTTTGTTTTTCATAAAACTGGGCTGTCTGTGTAGTAGAAAGATGCAAATACTATTGAAAACGGTGCCACATGACCAGAGAAAACTGAGACAAAGGGTTGTGGCATTTGCTTTTGCTCAAGAAAACCTATAAACTAACAGAATGCACTATGCCAGTGGTTCCCAACTGGTCCAGCGATGGGGTCCAAATTTCTCCTTGGTCATTAGTTCAAGGTCCACACAGTTTAATACATTTAGCATCATACTTGTGTTTGGCTATGTCGTCAAGCTAGTTTGCCCTTTCTGTCCAAGAAGCTGTCCATTTGTGAGTCACTCTACAGCAGGAAACAGTACTTCAAATTAAAAAGCTCTTGACACACTTGCAGTCCATTCAGAATGAACCCGTGACCCATTTTGGATTGCGACCACCCAGTTGGGAACCACTGCACTACGCCGCACCGGACCAATAAGGTTCCTGCTGGTTGGTGATGGACTGTTGCTCATCCAAAAACAAAATGGCAGCCAACTGGTTACAAACAATTTCATACTACAGTTAAACAGTAAGCTAAAATTTGTTTCTGAAAGCATTTGAGCATGAGATATAGGCAATGCAGTAACAGACTCTTGGTTCATGTTGGCGCAGCTTTTTCTAGTTTCCCGTTTGAGCTTGGTTTTTCACAAAACAGAAAGCAATATGACATCCACTTCATGTTCACAAATTATTGTATTACAGCTAAACAGTGCACTAAAACATTTGAGGTGACAAATAGACAATGCAGTAACTGATCTTGGTTATATATTTGACCAGCACTGCCTAATTGGACAGTTTAGTCAGAGATGGTCTGAGATTGAGGGAGGCTGAGAAAGAGAGAAGTAGAGGAGTCCTCTCAGTCAGCTGGTTCTGATGCTCACCTCCTCTAACAGCACAAGGCCTCAGGACAGCCCTCACACAATCTGGCCCAACCACATTATAGCTAAAGAAAAACAAAACTACATCAACTATTGGACATCTGCCACAAAACCCAAAACAAACTTTCAGTAACTGAGACAGATACTGACTATGTACAGACTCAGTGATCACAGTCTGGCCATAGAGACTGGCAGACACAGGCAGACCTGGCTGTCTAGAGAAGACAGGCTGCATCAGCTCTGTCCTCAGAGACAGGTGGAGACAGAGCAACATTTCCTGCTACAATGCAGCACATATGAAGACATCAGAACAAAGCTCTTTACCAGAATTAAATATAAACTCAAAGATTTTGATTCACTTTCTGACCAGACTCAAATGCAACATCTGCTTGGAGAAAATACTGTCAGTGCCATAGATGCAGCAAGATATGTCAGTGCATGTCACAGCATAACAGACACCGACACAGCAACATAAAGTTCATCTTATCACAGATCACACTCTGCCTTTTTATTTACTCCTCCACTTAATAAGTTTTTTCTCCTTTAAAATGTATGCCTTTGCATTTATAACATTACAACGTTGTTGACTGTTTTGAATTTTAACTGTCTTAAGCTGTAATTGTGCTTTGGGAACACATAAGAAATGTCATGCCAATAAAGTTAATTGAATTGAAAAATTGAGAGGGGTGGAGCTCTCTCTCAATCCACTTCTATACTCGTTGCATCCAGGGTGTCAGTGGGCATAAAAAAAATGAGGAAATACAATCTACAGTTCAAGGAACAGCCCAAGAGCAAGCCAAATTCCGCCACATGACACACATGAACAGGGAGATCTGGGCGCTGGTAAGTTTACCATATTTAGACATGCTACACACATTGTTATGATATTAGTTTGGTTGAAAATCAGCACAGTGTCCCTTTAAGACTTTGGTTATAGGATTAGGATGTTTTGCGTTCGCAGTTGTACATAATTGTCAACTATCAGCTACTTTCTCAATAAAATGTACTGCATTTTCAAACTTAGATAAGCCCATCACATTATCCTATATGACTTATATGAATTGGTATACACACCATACTCTAACATGAAAATACTTTCTTGAAGACTTTAGTATTTTAATATAGCAAAATGACTCATAAGACCTTGACACATAAATACATGAGAGAGGTACAGTATATTTCTATTAAGCTGCATGTTATGGCATTCGTGTGTTTAACACATACTGCCATATTTAATCACTGTACCCTCTTCTATTTACAGTATACTTATGGTCTCATTCAAATCCTGAAGGTTCCCCACTTGCTAATTTTGTCTTTTATGGTAGCCACTTAAAAAATTAATGAGGAAAATGTTGTATGTGTGTGTACAAATAATATCATGGTTTACAAATCAGCAGATAATAAGACAATCCCCTCTGTGTACAAACATTATGTTGTTTTTCATTAGTCAGCATACTAACCAGTCAGTAAACAAGGAAATGTCACCACTTTGCTGTCGGTTTGCATTAAACACACATCGTCAACCATGCTAAGTGCAGCACAGAATGCTTTGTGTTTTCCAGAATGATGAAATGAGACAGCAAAAGTCAGTACGCCTCAAAATAACCATATTACTGCTGTTTGTCACGTAATTAATTCATCGATCAACATAGAATTATTTTATTGTTTGAATGATTGTCAAACATTTGCTGGTTTCAACTCGTTAGATGTGAGGATTTGCTGCCTTTCTTTGTATTATGTGACAGCTCAATACATTTCTGTTTTGATTTGTTAGTCAGACAAAATAAACTTGTTGAATATGTTGCTGTCAGTCCTGGGAAATAATTTCCTGACATTTAGAATACCTTGGATCACAGAAATGTTGCAGCTTTCAGCCATTTCAAAAGTAGTCTGACAAATCTGTGATGATTGATCACACGAGCTTTAAATGTAACACGTATGAAACTGTCTAACTACATAAAGAAAAAAACTGAGAAAACTACAATATTTTAATTAACGGATGGTTTACATGTCTTTTCTGTGGACATGGTGCAAATCTGAATACCAAAACTGATAACTGAGCTAGAGTATTAAAGGCTCTCCAAGTCTTCCTATGCTGTGAAAAAGTCTGGTCTCTGTAGGCAGCCCAGGCTCCGCAAATGGCAACAAAAACACTTCACTTCTGTTTACATTCAACAGTGCTGTCAAACACAACGGAGCTAGCTCGCCTTTTAGCCTCATTGTAGCCTGTAGCTCTAACTGCCTCTTTGGGCACCGCGTTCACGTGTGTGCTTGCTTTCGCTGGTCTCGCGCTGGCTGGTTGGTGCAGCCTGGACCCAAATGTTTTTGTTGCCTTTTGCGGAGCCTGGGCTGCCTACAGAGACCGGACTTTTTCACAGCATATTCAGAGGACAAGTAGCTAGCGGATCGTGAGGAGATGTTTGCTGTATGTGACAAAAGCTTAGGAAGATTTAGACAGCTGACTGTGTGAGCTTTTCTTAACATCTGTATTGCTTTCTGGAACCAGTACCCACCACACAAGACCTCCTTCCTTTTATGTAAAATAAAGCTATCTGAAATTGGTAAAGGTTAATATAGTTTGCTATTCATAGGTTATATTTGGCAGAATTGTGACTATACCAACACTTCTCTAAATATGAATCTATACTTGAAAGAAAACCATACAGATGAAATCAACAGTGAAAGCAATAAGCAAGAAAAAAACATTAAAGAACATCTAAAAACATCAAAGCCAAAGATAAAAAGAAGGAGAGTCATGGACAATTAATTAAAGTTTATTACCAGACTGTTTTTCTATACCGGTGGGGTTTAAGAAGTGATTTAAAAGATTACACAGATTTAGCAGTCAGGGATGAACAGACAGGTTCATTTGAAGTCTGTAGAACTTAAACCTATAGCTAAGTGAATTTCTTTGTGTTCCACGATGTAAAGTGAATCTAATCTTGAGGTTGTTTTTAAAAGGCAGAGTGAAAAAGTAAAAGATAAAAGTTATTCACAAAACATTTTAGGCCTTAAAAGAGCTCCTAAGGTGAAAAACTGTGAGGAGCAGAGAGGAGGACTTTTAAGAGGCTCAAGAGTTTCTTAAGCAGGGAAAATGGTGGAAGGCAAGTAAAGAGAAATATTGGAGGAATATTTTCCACACGCTGAAAGACAGTGAGTAAATAAAATGCTACAAATTAGATGGTACAGTGATAATGTGTGTGGTTGATGTCATTAGGGATTTGCACACATTTCCCACCTAACGCTATAACGCCAGAAATATAATAATCATAATACTAAGATATTTGGGAAACTGGTAAAATGTCATGTCATCAAAATCCGCTGGGATATAGTGGGAGAGGACACTGGCGTTGACTGTTCGCTGCTTCTCCATACCTGTTGACTCCAAACCTCACAAATTTCACCCTCCACAGCTAGGTTATTGCTCCACCTAACTCTGGTTTCTTAATTTTTCCCCAGATTGTGCCTCTGGTATCGCACAAACCCCCGGGAATCATCTGTATGGTGACTAGCAAGCCTGGTCCCCCTTCAGCTGGGACGGCGGCGCTAATACGGTGCTAGCTGCTAGACTGACCTTGGTGCTAGCTGTTATATCGACCTCTCTCCGTTTCGCCAATCTCCCCGGCTTCTGCATGTCATCTGCCCTCGAACGGATGTCTGCAAGTGGGCTGCCATCTCTGTGGAGGCTCTGGACCATCCTGGGCTGTGCGGCTGCCATCCATCGTCGCTCGCCGGGATCCTGGCTAATGGCTAACACCGACACTCCAGGCTACTCCACCGTCATCTCTGTGCCGCTTCGGAGCTCCCATCACATCAGCACTCCTTCTGATCAACTCCAACTACCTCACCGACCCCACTACATCCACAGAGGATCTGGTCGCCGGTTTGTTTTGTCCAAACACGGTGATCATGGTAACCCTCACCGATTCATCACATCCCTCTGGTCGGCTGGTCGCACCATCGCACAACAATGGCGTCATCAGAACACCGCTACTCCAGTCGCAAAAGACAGGAGCGCCTATGGCCGGATGGACAGAAAACCCGGAGTGGATCACAGCGTCCTGCGCCCCCTTAATGGACTGGACTCCGCAGGCCATTCCACACTGGAATTACTAAATGTTCAGTCACTGACAAACAAAGCTGGACTTATCAATGACCACATCACAGACAAGGGAATTGACATTCTCTGTCTTACAGAGACCTGGCAACAGCCTGAGGTCTACTCTGTCCTCAATGAGGCCTGTCCCCCTGGGTATAGCTACCTCAGTAAGGCCTGGACTACCGGTCGGGGGGGTGGCCTTGCTGTTTTTCACCGCAGCACCATTCAAACCTCTCTACTGTCTGTCCCACCCGTCAACACTTTTGAACATCTGGTTTTTAATTGCAAACACATCACATCACATCACATCACCTCTGCAACCACAGCTCTCATTTATCGCCCCCCCAAACCACATCCATCATTCCTCTCTGAAATTCATGACTTTCTCATCTCACTTTGCACCTCACACTCAAACATTCTGGTTTTAGGGGACTTCAACATTCACATGGACTCACTCTCCTGCCAACTGGCTGTTGAATTTAAACAGGTTCTGGACTGCCTCAACCTCCACCAATCTGTTGTTGGACCCACCCACACTAAGGGCCACACACTGGACCTGGTCATCACAGATTCCATCCACATGTCAGACCTTCACGTCCAGGACATCGGCATTTCAGACCATTATGCAGTCACCTTCAGGACCCCTCACCCCTCCCCCCTCACCAAACCACAACGCCTTATATCCTTTAGAAATTTCAAGAACATTGACTCCACCTCCCTCAATCAGCATCTCCAGCTCCTTTCTCCTCCTTCAAACACATCACTTACTGACCTCATGGACTACTACAACCATAATCTTCACTCTATCCTTGACTTTCATGCTCCACTAAAAACCAGGACAGTCACCTTCACCCGTTCCGCCCCCTGGTTCACAGAGGAGCTGAGACTGCTGAAGAGGACCGGCCGAGTCCTTGAGCGGGCCTATGTCACATCTGGGCTGACGGTGCATAAGTTGGCCTATCGGGAACATCGACGGAGATATGCCAAAGAACTCTCCAAGGCCAGGTCAGCACACTACTCCAACATCATTAACAATAACCCAGGTAATTCCAAACAACTCTTTACCACCGTCAAACACCTTCTCAAACCTCAGACTTCTCCACACCACAACCAAACAGTCACCCAGTGCAACAAATTCTTGGATTTTTTTACCTCCAAAATACACAATATCCGCGCATCTCTCTCCTCCGCCAACAGTTCTATCCCATCAGGTGACATCGCACCCACCACACAACACCTGTCTCAATTCACCCCCACAGTGCAGCAGGAGGTCGAAAAAATAATCAGTAAATCCAAACCGTCCACATGTTTCCTCGACCCCTTCCCCTCCCCTCTGCTTAAAGCTCACTGTCATTCCATCAGTCAACATAACAAACATAATTAATCTCTCTCTTCAAACCAGCCACGTTCCGGCCAGCCTCAAAACAGCTATCATCAAGCCCCTCCTCAAAAAACCCACTCTTGATCCTGAATCTCTGTCAAACTACAGACCCATCTCCAATCTCCCCTTCATCTCCAAAACTCTTGAAAGAATTGTATCCATCCAACTTCACAACCATCTTAAATCAAACAGTCTGTATGAAAAATTCCAATCTGGTTTTCGTCCCTCCCACAGCACCAAGAAGACAGCTCTCATCAGAGTCACCAATGACCTCCTGATGACCTCTGACTCCGGCTCCACTTCCCTCCTCATCCTTCTCGACCTCTCTGCTGCTTTTGATACTGTTGATCACCACATCCTCCTTCACCGCCTCCAACACGACATCGGTATCTCTGGCACCGCCCTTCAATGGTTTCACTCTTACCTCACGGGAAGGACCGAGTTCGTAGCCCTGGGGGATGCTAAATCCCACTCCCACTCTGTTGTCTGTGGGGTCCCCCAGGGCTCTGTGCTCGGTCCAACCCTCTTCACCATCTACATGCTCCCCCTTGGTCGTGTCGTCAGCAGGCATGGAATACAATTCCATTGCTATGCTGACGACACACAACTCTACCTCAAGGTCACCCCCTCCTCCACTTCCTCCTCCTCTGTCACTCAACTGGACTCCTGCCTGGAGGAGATAAAGGCTTGGATGAGTGAAAACTTCTTACAGCTGAACAGCTCCAAAACGGAAGCCATTCATATCGGCACCCCTCACCAGCTCCGTTCTTCCCACATTTCCTCCGTCTCTTTTCTCGGCCACAACTTTTCCCTCTCTCCTTCCGTGACTAATTTGGGAGTCAGGTTTGACCCCCATCTTAGCTTTGACGATCATATCAACCATATCTGCAAGACTTCCTTCTTTCACCTCCGTAATATCGCCAAACTCCGGCCATCTCTCTCTCGTCCTGCAGCAGAGAGGCTCGTCCATGCCTTTGTCTCCTCCAGGCTGGACTACTGTAACGCGCTCTTCATCGGGATCCCGGGCAACAGCCTACAAAGGCTCCAATATGTCCAAAACAGCACTGCTCGGGTCCTGATGAGAGTGCGTAAACATGAGCACATCACCCCCATCCTTCACACTCTGCACTGGCTCCCCGTTCACCTCCGCATCGAATTCAAAATCCTCCTTCACACCCATCACTGTCTGCACGGTGTAGCCCCCACCTACCTCACCGAACTCCTCAACCCACTTACCTCAGCCAGAACCCGGTCAGGCCAACTGCACCGTCTGCGCCCGCCAAGGACTCGGCTCAAGACCATGGGCGACAGGGCCTTCGAGGCTGCTGCTCCCCATCTGTGGAACGCCCTCCCCAACCACCTCAGGGCTCCACAGTCGGTGGATGCTTTTAAAAAAGGACTCAAAACCTTCTTTTTTCAGAAAGCCTATCCTGACTAATCTTATCTGATTTTATCTGCTGACTGTTTTTATTGTCTTGTTCTGTTGCTCGATTTTACTGTTATTGTTGCTTTTATTTGCCTTTGTACTGTGCACTTTGAGATTTGTACTCAAATGTAAAGTGCGTTATAAATAAAATTATTATTATTATTATTATTATTATTATTACTTGGGTCTGTCTCAACCTTTCATCAGAAGAGTGATCACACAATAACAACACTTTCACTAGGGTTGGGTCGGTTCTCGGTAATACCAATTCGGTCCGGTACTCCGTCTTGGACTGGGTTTTATTTTTTGAGACCGACCGGACCGCATACTCGGGCAGAATGTACGCGGAGCGGACGCCGCGGAGGTCCGCCTGGTAAAAGTGGACGTCCGCAAGCCCTGTGCGCACAAAGCACGACCGCACGGACTCCACTCCGCGCACCAGTGTCACACAAAAGACTGTTCGGCATTTATTTTTCACATCCCGGGGATTTTTCACAGACATTTTTACACGGAGTCCGATCCGCTTATAGTACGCCCGAGTCTGTGAGCACCTGTGTCTGCCTCTTCACCAAGCGCACAGCCAGCAGGAGAGAGAGGGGGGTGGGGCTGGGACTGAGCTAGGAGGTGCGAGTGCGCATGCGCCCCTACTGTAGCCTGGAGTTTGTTTAAACGTGCAATATGTAATTTTCTGCCGCTAGGGGTCTCAAACCAAAACAATAACAGAAGACGGAGTTGGATGACGTCATTAAGTAGCATGGGATCATGGGAGTTGTAGTTATATAACAGATACAGATCTAACATTCCTCACTCCGTGTAACTGAAACCAACCGTGGCAGTTTTTTTGGCAGAGCGAGCTTCAGCAGCAGAGAAATGCTCATGGACGAGGTATATTACTGAAGTTATATTCACTTTATGTTTCACTTTATGTAAATGGGGTCCGTCGGCCGGTGTAGCAGCCCGAGCTGATCTGGTACCTGCACCAGATCGTCAAACTCTGATCTAATTATCAGTAGTAACGTTACTTAGGCTGACCAAACGTCCTCTTTTGCCCGGACATGTCCACTTTTCACGTCCTGTCCGGGGTGTCTGGGGTTTTTTTAAAAACTGATTATAATGTCCGGTTTTCCACGTGTTAAAGTCATGGTTCTCTTTTTTAGCGACTGTCTTGCTAACCTCAGGTATTTACACTCTTCAGAAATAGGGATGCACCGAAATGAAAATTTGTGGCCAAAGCCGAAGCCGAATATTATTAAACGCTTGGCCGAATACCGAGTACCAAATACCGAATTTCATTGTTGAGTTTTTCATTAGTTTTTGCAGATGAACCCCCTCCAGATTAGTGTTGTCACGGTACCAATGAAAATATCATGGTTCTGAGTAGTATCACAATACCACAGCAAAAATGAGGCAGATGTGCCTTTTGTCATTTATAAAAAGATAAATCACTTTTCTATAATACATCAATGATATTTCAATGGAATAAATTACTTATTGACTTATTCATACTTCAAAAACAGCATCAATAAGTGATTAACATAGGGGGGATCAAAATAAAATAAATAAATAAGATAAAAATCAACCAGCCACCCTCCTCCCCTGACAGTGCCTTCATAAGTAATGAACAGTCCCTAAAGTGCGGTGAGGTTTGTGGGCCGTTACTGCCGGAAAGAGAGAAATGTGAAAGGCTCGTTTCTCCTCTGACACATCACATACCTGTGTTCGGCTGGCTCGGCTGTTCAGGTACTTCTGGGCAGTCATGACACCAAGAAGAGGATATTATTGGAGCCGACTTCTCCGTCGCCGGGTAAGCCGATGGCCGCCGTATTTGACAGGAATACATTAACGTTACTGTCTGTGTCTGTGACCCCCGTTCAACCCACAACCGATGGGATTCGCCTTTCGTTTCTGCTGCTGGTTGAAATCTGTAGGCTGCTCGCACAGAGTGCTGAATAATTTAAGCCTACTTTGCTCGCTCAAAACTATTTTTAGTCGCAAATGTGAGTGCCGTGACGGGCGGATCGCCACACTGCCGACATTTTATTCCGCCCGTCACAGCACGCCGTTTGATTGCGTTATCAAAACACGCCGCTATTATTCGGCCTTGCTTTTAACTTATTCCACCGAATACCGAATGTGTGTTTTTTTGCAATATTTGGCCGAATATATTCGGTTACCGAATATTCGGTGCATCCCTATTCAGAAATGCTACTTACTTTAGCTGAGCGGTTAGCAATGTGCTAGTTATTTGAGCAAACTGCTAGTTACTTAGCTTTACAGTTAGCGATGGCTTCTCCCTCTCTGCTGCTCTCTCTTGCTCAGTGCGTCTTATGTTTATTCCTCTGCCTCTTTTATAAATGCAGTTCATTTACCGGCATCAGCTCAGCATTATAGAAACCTATCGTTAGATGTTGTGGTTAGCCAGCCTCCGCTCCACACCGCTCTGCAGCGGTGGCCGCTGGCCAGAATGCTGGTGTCCCGGCGGGCAGCAGTGCTTGCAATACACTGGTGGAAATGATTAATATTTCGATAACATCAGCCAGATGTTTGCTTACCTGTCTAGTAGAACACACGCGAGGTCGGCGTCGAATTGTAGTCCTAGATTTTCACGAAGCTCTTTCCATCTTGGAAAGGCCACACCAATATTTATCCTGGATTTAGCTCTCTTCTTATCCCAAATTCTTCTGGGATGGCTTGGTTGACCCATACGTTTCCGTTTTACCGGCTTGTTTACCGGGACAGCTTCGGTGTCAGAAGGTGCAGCAACTGTCAATGCATAATCATGATCCATGACGAGTTAGCTTAGCCTAGCAACAGTAACGTTCATTCTCTGACGTCTCATCCGGTCTGCTGCTTCTTCTTCTTCTCCTTCATTTAATGTCTATGGTAACTGGAGTTACGCCGCCATTGCGACCTAATCACACGGTCCGTAACTGTTATTAATATTTCATATTTATCTGGGTTTGAAAAATTGTTGGAAACATTTCTGATAATCAAATTACACAACTAAACAAAATATATAATATTGGTTTAGTCGTTTTTAGAAATTTTTATGTGGAAAAACCACATATTATACCTTTAATAGCGATGGGGAGTGATAATGGCAGACAATTTAGTCTCGACAAAATCAAAGAATGCGCCACTATGGCAACACTTTGGCTTTGAGCCAGACGAAGGAGGCAACCCTTGTTTGCACTGAATGAGTAAGCTGCAAAATTTATTTGTAAGGAATAAAAGAAACAACTTGTTACTGTCACTCTGTTGTCCTAAGGTCGTTTTTTTTTTTTTTTTTAAATGAGTCAATTGCGCCCCCCAAGTGGCGAAAATCCGGTATTACCGACTTGATGCGGTTTTTTTACAAAAACCGGACCCTTTTTTTTTTTTTTTTCTCATACCGACCCAACCCTAACTTTCACAGTCAGCAATTCATTTCATTTCCACTGGGTGTCCACACCTTGCAGGCTCACTAAAGGGGCGTGTCTCTGACAACCAATCACATCTGTTAAGAGTGCATCACACCTAGTCATGGGGTCAAGCATACCTCACTAAAGATAAAAGTTTCTGTCCCTTCCTCGCTCAGAGTTGCTCTGAGAACTTTCCTAAATCACTCCTAAGCTAGGACTCCTTACTAAATAATTTTAGGTTAAGTTAGGTGATCCATGAGAGTGTTCTCAGAATGATTGTGATTAAGGCCCCCTGGGTGTTGAAGGAGGTTACTGATTATGTTTTCATCATACTGTTATATTGTTACAACGCAGTCATCATACACTAGCCTGGAAATCCAGACTCAAATCTAGAAAGATTTTGAGTCTGGCCCTCACCGATACACCCTTCCTACCCAAGGGGCAGCACTAACTGAGGCATATTAAATTAAACTGATACATTATGCTTTTGCCGTATCCCCTCAGCAAAACGGCAAAAACGTCCTTCATGGAAACAAAGGCTTCTTGGGCAGTCTTCTGTTCTTCTCTCAAGGAAAAAGATAAGTGTAGCTGGCTTAGCGTTTCTTCGAAAGCTACACTGAATGGACGCGGTAGTTGGCATCTTGGCTGTTTACTTTTCGACTCCTACGGCGCAGCACTGTCTTCATCATGTTACGCCCGCCCAGAACCCGCCTCTGTCAGATAGACTGATCTGATTGGTCCGATGGCGATTCACCGGGCTCTGCTCTTTGGGGCCAGATCCCTGTGCAGAGCAAATTTGAATTTGCTAGGGGCGGGGCATCTGGATTTCCAGGTTAATCATACACATCTTTACTCCTCAAATTCAGTTTAGTTACAGTTGGTTTAGGGAGCACTCTAGTATCATGACGCCCAGATTAAGTGCACTGCCAAAATGGAGGGAGACCAAAGGAAATTACTGTAACTGATTTTTGCAGTTTGACCAGCCGAACAATCATCTAAAACAACTGATTCCTGTAAAGGACAAGGCTGGATTTAATTTCCTTTTCCTATCTCCAGCTTTCAGCATGCTGGATAAGTATGGATAGTAAATTCCTAAAATAGCTGGACACTGTCATTTCCAGCAATCATTACTCAAACAGGAGTAAGTGTTGCATTTGTTGGGGACTATTTTCAGCCTTGGATTAATACACATTTAGTGCGCTCATGTGTATTTTAGGAAGCAGGACGGTACAGGGTTCCTACACATTTGGAATTTCAAAATTCCATACTTTTCCATACCCTAATTTCCAGACTTCTGTGTTGTTGGTTTTTTTTTTCAGAGAATATGCGACATCTGAGTAAATATTTCAGTGTATCATATTTCATATCATATTTAATTACTCTTAATAGGTGATTGTAGCCAAGTACCATAATGGCATGCAAATAAAAATTCAGGTAAGTTCAATGTCTGGGCTGAGGCAAAAAGGCTGGGACTCTGGGTGCAAGCGATGCAGTAACGAGACATCTGTGTTTTTTCCTTTCATGTAGTATTTATATAAGGTATTGTCAAGCCATCCATCCAAAACCTTGCATCTACCCATTGTGAACCACGTGAAACTCGTCTTCTTGTCGAAGGTGCAGTGTTGGAGTGAAACTTGATACCTGGGGGGCTGGAGGAGGGTCATGATTCAGCGGACTGGACATACCACTTGTCAATCAGGTAAAAGGGGCGCTATGTTTTCTGAGACGTTTGCTCTCACACAAACTGTGCTTGGCCCAGCATAAAACACGATCCGGATTGATTAAATTATTTTGGAAATACCTAATTTTCTATTTTAGAAAACAATATTTTAGAACAGTGGTAATAGTCTGGAAACAAATATTTTCCCATACTTTATTTTTCATTTTCCATACTTTTTAATACCTGGAAATTGATCAAATTTATTTCCATACTTTTCCATACTTCCGTAGGAACCCTGGGTGTATGTGGGGTTGACTCAGAATAAACTACAGTGCTGTTGCTCATAATAATGAAGGTACATCACATTCAATGCATGGGTGCGGCTTATTGATGTGTATATAATAGTTTCTTTGGAGGCGTACATTGGGCTTGTATGGCAAAGAGGACTGCACTATATCAGGCTTTGGATACACAGACAATACTTGTGTTAGGATCAATTCATTTTAAGTTTTGGCCTTTCATTGAAAAATTAATACAATATTTCCATATCCGTTAAGGAGTTTTCCTTTCAGGTTTGTTCAGGGTTTTTTCATAAATGACATCAAAAGTCAAAGTCTCTCTGTCTCTGTCTCCCTCAGCTGTTCATGGTGATCCTCCAGATGCAGCTGGACCAGAGGACCAGACTGAGATCTGTCCCACAGTGTGTCACAGCCTGCCAAGGTTCACGTCAGCAGGATGGATGCCAGTTTTACCCCTCTGCCTCATCCTCAACCATACATTCATTCATACAAACAAGCCTTGCTTTATTAGTGTTCACTTTATTCATCTTGTTGTTCTTTTAATCTGCAGGCTCGTTTCTTTAATCTGAAAGCTGGAAGATGGAGTGTGGCCAAAATAGCACTGTGTCTGGTTTCTATTTAAGCAAAGCAGACTGAGAAGTTAGTTACGGCTGACAATTTGTAATAACCAGGATAAAATAAATCCAGGGGAGGGAAGTAAGTGTCAGCATTTCTAAAAACTACTTATCAGTCAAGGCCTGGATGTGAGTTGTTGCTACCTGCTACTTGCTGTGGAAGCACTTTTTGGCTGTTCCCTTGATGGCTTTTTTGACCCCTTTACTGACTTTATTTTTAACCTAACATTTATATTTATTTTCTTACCTTAAGTCATGAATATGTTGTTATTATTGTGATGGGATGCATAACCTTTAAAAGAGCCAAAGGCATAAAAATCAAGGTTTTCTAAACTAGATAAGGTATGACAGACTAAAATAAATGTTGTATGAGCCTATATTATATCTGTTTTAAGATAAGTTACTTAGATTATCTCAGGCTAATCAGAATCAAATGTCAAAGCATATCAGAGATTACATTTCTCTTGTATAATGTCAACCAAATTTAAGGGTAAAAAAGTGATGTTTTTGGACCTGCTAAAAGCACATTATGGGGCTTTGTTCAAGATCTATAAGTCTGATAATGCCCAAAAAGTGATAAGAAGTATTTCCCTTTCCTTTAGAATTAATTTCTTGGAATTTAAGTTTTTTCTTCAGAATTTAAACTTTCTTCTCAAGATAAGAGAGCCTCAAAAACCACACCAAGACTGTAAGACTCTAAAACATAATAAAAATAATAAAATGTATTGTAAAGTGTTTGAAGCAGAGACCACTTTGGAGATCTTATAAGGTCCTAAAGGACTCTGTCAGATCATGGTAATGGTAGCAACTCAGTCTTTACACCTTCATGTTAAATCAGTTGCATTACATCACTTAAGTACTTCCAATGCATAACATGTAACACTGTGCTATGGTGTGATAGTGATCAATTACTGAATATCTATTAACCAATGAAAATAATTGTTGCACCAACAACAGTTGTGCTGATGCAGGTATATTTAGCACTTTCCATCCTTGAGTGAATTTATTAAGTTAAAGCTTCCATCATGTCCCCTCCCCCTCACATCCTGTCCATCCCTCCTGCCTTTTACACGCTCCACAACGTCATCAATTTGCTTGTTTTCTTCAGCCAACACAACAGGTCAGTCTGGCAAGGACAAACAAGATGCTCTGCATGCGCGTGTGTGCGTGTGCGTTTGTGTGTGTGTGTGTGTGCGCGCGCGCGCGCGTGCGTGCATGTGCAAGGGCCCATCCTCCCCATCACTCCTCTCATCTATCTCTCCAGATGTACACCATATAAGTTATGTATTACAGCTCACTTCTTGTTTTGAAGGGCCAGTAATAAATTATATTATTATTAATGTACAATAAATCATTTTCTGCCAGCCTGTCTGGTGGAGATAAATATGTTGTGTTTGTAAAGACAAGGAAAATTCACTGATCAATTTTGGACTGGCTGACCATCTGACCATATCATTCCTGGCTTGGTCAAAGTCAGTTCTAATTTAGTCGCCACTTGTTAGGCACATGTACAAGAGGACATGTTGGAAATTAGTGGAAAAGTAATGGAATGATGAAAATATAAAAGAAACCATAGACTGAAAAACTGTTTTCAATGGCTATCATTTATTTATATAGTTTTATTTCTGACTATACAATGTATTCTTTTGTCAGTCTTTTGACTTAAGAAATTATATCAGCAGGCTACTCCCCATTTTCAACAAATGTTCAGCAAACTCGCAAAATCGCAGACACAAGCAGCAGAAATAAGTTTCCTCCGTGAGGTGGCTGGGCTCAGCCTTAGAGATAGGGTAAGGACCTTGGACATCCGAAGGGAGGTCGGAGTAAAGCCGCTGCTTCTTTGAGTTGAAAGGGGTGAGTTTCAGGCATCTAATCAGGATGCCTCCTGGGCGCCTCCAATTAGAGGGGTTCTCATCTGGCCTGGGAACGCCTTGGGATCCCCCAGGGGGAGCTGGAAAGCATTGCTGGGGAGAGCAACGTTTGGGATGCTTTGCTTGGCCTGCTGCTCCTGCAACTCAGCCCTTGACAAGTGGGTGGGTGGGTGGATGGACGGATGGAGGGATGGATGGACGGACGGACGGACAGACGGACAGACGGTTCAGCAAAATGATATGTCTCCTACAACTTGGTATGTATGCAAATTTGGTATGTAACTATGCCTAAAGTGCAAAACGTCCTCTGAATCAGGGTAAAAATGCCCCATTTATACATCTAAATAAGAATTAAACAACTGTTTTAAAATTGATGCAGCCAAATTGCATTCCACCACTCACTGGTTACCACTCTGTTTTACACCACTGTAAACTGAATAGCTTTGGGTTTTGGACTTTTGCTCAGATAAAACAAAAAATCTGAAGATGCCATTTTGGCTTTTAATTTACATTGAGTACATGAGACATTAGGGATTAATGAAGAATATGATCAGCATATTCGTCGACAATAAAAATGTTTGTTCATTGCAGCCCCACTTTGTTTAAAAGAAGTGGTTTCAACTTTTCCCAATTCAATCAATGAATAACATTCCGACATCAAAACGAGTCTGTACTGTCAGAATATCTCAACTTTATGCATGAGCTTGCACCCTACAAGACATTTTCTAGTTTCCAGGAGAGTGCGAATCATGTCAGGTACTGCAGGTGTCTTTTCAGTCTTCTGTTTAATAACTGCAGGAGTTTCTTCTGAAAGCACAGCAGTAGACCAAATACTAATGCCAAACGCTCCATCCTTGTCAAAGCCCTTTCCATCTGACTGCAGGTGGAAACCACGAGAACACGGAGGGAATGTAAACTTCAACAAGCTATCAATTCCACAATCTTTTGGCTGTAAGGCCACAGCGCTGAACACCGAAACACCATGCTGTTCTTATGTGTGATTCATAGATACAGAAAAACACAGCAACCAGAGTTAAGACCCAACTATATAATAAGCAATATACCTGTTTGAAGAGGGATCAAAGTTCAGCTGAAAACTGTCAAATTAAAGGATTGTACACTGAAAAAAACATGAATAGAATAGAAAGAGTGATTTGAAGTTTTAGAAAATAACGCCGTAAACACTTTTCTGTTGACAGTGTAGACAAGCTGAGACAGGAAATTAGACTGACAATAATAAGTTGATCATTTGGTCTATTGACAAAAATTTAATGATCTTGGAAGCAATTTTCAGAATTGATTAATTGTTTGAAGTCATTTTTTAATACAAATACAATCTATTTTCTTTGATTCTAACTTCTTACATGGGAATAGTTGCTGTTTTCTTTGTCTTCTATCAAAGTAATACGAATATTTAAACTATCAATCAGAGAAAAAAAAAACAAGACTTTCAGACTAGGATATATATAGATATATATATACACATACAGACAGTACAGGCCAAAAGTTTGGACACACCTTCTCATTCAATGCGTTTTCTTTATTTTCATGACTATTTACATTGTAGATTCTCACTGAAGGCATCAAAACTATGAATGAACACATGTGGAGTTATGTACTTAACAAAAAAAGGTGAAATAACTGAAAACATGTTTTATATTCTAGTTTCTTCAAAATAGCCACCCTTTGCTCTGATTACTGCTTTGCACACTCTTGGCATTCTCTCCATGAGCTTCAAGAGGTAGTCACCTGAAATGGTTTTCCAACAGTCTTGAAGGAGTTCCCAGCGGTGTTTAGCACTTGTTGGCCCCTTTGCCTTCACTCTGCGGTCCAGCTCACCCCAAACCATCTCGATTGGGTTCAGGTCCGGTGACTGTGGAGGCCAGGTCATCTGCCGCAGCACTCCATCACTCTCCTTCTTGGTCAAATAGCCCTTACACAGCCTGGAGGTGTGTTTGGGGTCATTGTCCTGTTGAAAAATAAATGATCGTCCAACTAAACGCAAACCGGATGGGATGGCATGTCGCTGCAGGATGCTGTGGTAGCCATGCTGGTTCAGTGTGCCTTCAATTTTGAATAAATCCCCAACAGTGTCACCAGCAAAACACCCCCACACCATCACACCTCCTCCTCCATGCTTCACAGTGGGAACCAGGCATGTGGAATCCATCCGTTCACCTTTTCTGCGTCTCACAAAGACACGGCGGTTGGAACCAAAGATCTCAAATTTGGACTCATCAGACCAAAGCACAGATTTCCACTGGTCTAATGTCCATTCCTTGTGTTTCTTGGCCCAAACAAATCTCTTCTGCTTGTTGCCTCTCCTTAGCAGTGGTTTCCTAGCAGCTATTTGACCATGAAGGCCTGATTGGCGCAGTCTCCTCTTAACAGTTGTTCTAGAGATGGGTCTGCTGCTAGAACTCTGTGTGGCATTCATCTGGTCTCTGATCTCTGAAGTTTCGTTGTAGCGCTTGATGGTTTTTGCGACTCCACTTGGGGACACATTTAAAGTTTTTGCAATTTTCCGGACTGACTGACCTTCATTTCTTAAAGTAATGATGGCCACTGGTTTTTCTTTAGTTAGCTGATTGGTTCTTGCCATAATATGAATTTTAACAGTTGTCCAATAGGGCTGTCAGCTGTGTATTAACCTGACTTCTGCACAACACAACTGATGGTCCCAACCCCATTGATAAAGCAAGAAATTCCACTAATTAACCCTGATAAGGCACACCTGTGAAGTGGAAACCATTTCAGGTGACTACCTCTTGAAGCTCATGGAGAGAATGCCAAGAGTGTGCAAAGCAGTAATCAGAGCAAAGGGTGGCTATTTTGAAGAAACTAGAATATAAAACATGTTTTCAGTTATTTCACCTTTTTTTGTTAAGTACATAACTCCACATGTGTTCATTCATAGTTTTGATGCCTTCAGTGAGAATCTACAATGTAAATAGTCATGAAAATAAAGAAAACGCATTGAATGAGAAGGTGTGTCCAAACTTTTGGCCTGTACTGTACATGTAGATGAATGTACTTTACTGTGGCGATTGGGTTGGCTTACAAGAGATGTTTCAAGCTAAATAGGAAAGTACCAATTATATGACACAGAAAATACTGAACTGCTACATATTAAATATACTTATATCAAAATATACATCCTGTTATTGATCTAAACTGGTGCTTTGTTTGCTTTTTTCAATCATATCTATGTCTGCTTTAAAAGATAAAATTCTGAGTCAGAAATCAATAGAGAGGTGCAAGAACCCCTGGGTGACAGAGAGGAAATTATGAAGTGAGGTGAGAGGATGATGAATGAAGGGTGCTTAAGTGGGTCCCAGGTGTACAGCTGCATGGCAGGTAAGGACAAAGCCAGACAGGATGATCTGTGATGATGGGAAACAGGTGATAGAGGGAGAGAAATGACAGGCTGGGGGAAGAAGAGACACCTAATCACTGCTGGCGTTGTCGCCCAGGGCATATTTTTATGTAAAATTCAGTGATATCAGCTGAGGCCACGGCGGCCATGGCAAAAGAGAAATGCATCCCACCGCATCAGATTCTGGTTTTCTGTCACCACACAGGGGGTAATGAGTCGGAAATTCAGCATCGAATACAAAACTGTTTCCTCAAAAACTGCTTCATGTAAAAAAAAAAGCCTGGTCTTGGAGAAAATATGAGTTTTGTTCCTGAGTTAGTATTACAGCAGAAACAACAAGTCAGCTGAAATACAATCAACCAGCAACTATCTTGATTATTGATTAATCATTAACTCTACATTTAACATTCACAGAACAGAACAAGTGCAGGTTTTGCGCCGAAACGTTTAGCTGTAGCCCTGCACTGTTAGCAAATGTGCTGAGGTTAGCACAAGACAACTGACTGGCATGCTAGTAAGTCGCAGTACAACAACAGCAAATAAAACAGTGGTGTTGGTAGACCACCTGCATGTACGCGGTCAGCTAAAACAGCAACAGAGAGAAAGTTGTGTATCATTGTGTACAGAACAGTTTATTGGCATTGCTCCACTGTTGTAGGGCCTGTGAATGGAAACACATCTAACATGCTAATGCACATTCAACGGCATCACCCAGATGTGCCGATCACTGGTAAGAGAGATAAACAAACCAAGCCCAGCTCCTTATCTCCACTACTTAAGATGTAAAAGCACAACAGGAAAAAAATATTGGTGGTACAGTGGTTAGCATTGTCACTTCATAACGAGGGTTCCTGGTTCGACCCGCGGAGTAGAGAGTTTGCATGTTCTCCCTGTGTCAGTGTGGGTATTCTCCTGGTACTCCAGCTTCCTCCCACAGTCCAAAGACATGCAGGTTAATTGGTGACTCTAAATTGTCCGTAGGTGTGAATGTGAGTGTGAATGGTTGTTTGTCTCTATGTGTCAGCCCTGTGATAGTCTGGTGACCTGTCCAGGGTGTACCCCGCCTCTCACCCAATGTCACCTGGGAGAGGCTCCAGCCCCCCGCAACCCCCAACAAGATAAGCGGAAAATGAGTGAATGAATGAATGAAAAAGCCAAGGTCCAGCATAGTGAAACACTCCTACTGAGCAGATTTTTTAAATTATTTCTATATTTATCTTGTATTTTCAATTTCATATCATAAGAGATGCTTTTCAGTTTTATAGCCTGTTGTAACCTGTTGTCTTTGGGGAAAGTGTTCAGTGCTCATAAAGTGTAATACAAAAGGGTTTGAAATTATCTTCATTTTTATAATGAATAGTTTTTCTTCCGTCTTTGACACTTGCGCTACTGTCTGTTTAAAGTAAATCAAAACAAACGGATCCCTATGTATTGGTTTTTCCCCTGTACCAAACTCACACTGAACAGTGACTTCTGTGCACCCTGAGACTACTATTTAAGTAATTACCAACATTTATGGCAAATAACAAAACAGTAATGCCTAAAAGGTATTATTGCCGCACCAAAGCGTGTGTTGAAAAGTTTTAGGTGCATCTTAAAAATGTGCTCATGAACCTAAATAAAAAAATTAGGTGCACCTATAAAACCAAAGTAAAACATTAGTGTGAAGCCACGATATTTGCTCAGATGTACATAACCTCTAACTCTAACTATATTTTGGTTATGGACAGCTGGTCAGACAAATGAAGCAAATCATTTTGTAATCTGTATAATATAACATGAGCCTGCCAAGGGCAGACACCAGGAGAGTGAAAGTAGAGATATGAATGCTTTAGAGTTGCGTGCTGCAGATGAATGTAAACTTTTCGTTGAGACAGCAGTCAACAACAAATGATAAACTTCATTCCCTCTGAGCTGTCCGTTCCAGACTGAGAGCTAACTTAAATTCTGGGACAGTTACCATGGCGTTGTTTTTTATCAATATAAGTTAGAGTCGCTATGAGTTAGAGTGAGTATGAGAATAGGAGGCATGCAGGGCGGGGCTCTTGTCATGTACAGAAATTTTGAAGCAGTTAGGATGAAGTATGTGGGAGAGAGAGTTGCTCGAATATGCATGGCGATGCATAGCGGCAATGCCCCTTGACATAGAGAAAAGCTTTTATTAACTTTTGATAAGCATGGTCTCAGGATGATGTGTACCAAATCTGGAGTTGATTGGACAAAATCTGTAGGAGTCATTCGTTAAAATACGAGGTGTGGAAATCACAAAATCGCTGCCAAAACGAAACATTTAAATCAAAATGGGCGACTTCCTGTTTGGAGTAGACCACTGGTGGCAGAGACTTTTTTGGGAGGGATTTGTATTTCATTTCGTTGTACATCCATTTGTTGACCTAACCTAAAACCTAAACCTTAGCCCATCCAAACTCACACACAAAAGGATGGAAGCTTGCTGAGGTCACCTGTGGCTCAGGAGTACTTTTCTTAAGGCTTAGAAGTGATTAATCCCCCTTTATCTAAAACAAGCACTAACTGTGCTGTGACACCTACATGAGCCATTCCTCAATTTTATTTAATTCAGTATGTTTAACATGAATGTACATTATAAACCCCTATTTGTGAGACTGGTGAGCACAAGCACTGTATGTAGCCAATACTGTCTGCAGACATAATAGAAAGCAGGTTAAATTCCCAGACATTGATACAAGCTCAGTATCATGTAGGACACAAAACTGATTATTTCTGCTCCTCGCAGTGTCGCCCAGCTATTCTTCAACTTTGAAAGCTTGTGCTTTACAGAAAATATGCTGTATAATCTAAAACCAGCAGCTGTGCGAATGGTAAGTCATTTTAAATCGGAGAAAAGGAGACACAGGCCCAGGAATAGAAATATTTTTTTCTGTGCCAGTGAATGAAGGCAAACATCTGTGTATTCATGGCCGCCTTGCTATGTGCCTTGTGTGTTAGCGGGAGATATTGTGACTATTATTGCAATTGCTATTTCGATAGCATAGTCCAAACATGCAAACCTTCCAATTATTCAACTGAAAAATGACTATCCGGGAAAAAAAAAAAAATGTTCTTTTGCTTTTCAGCAGGGGAGGCTGAGCGCTGAATAGACTGGAGTGTGAAATCCCAGAATTGAAATTTAATAGGAAAAATTCAACTTGTTTGGACAGCCAAAGAGCATTGGAAATTGTGTGTTTACCCACTGTGTAAAAGTTTAATAGCAGGAGTGGATTTGTGCACAGTAATAAAAGCAGAGATCCGTGTGCCATAACAAAACACACTGAACCAGAAGAGAAGATGGGGCTGGGTAATAAACATGCACACACACATCTATGTGCACACTGTATGTTTACATACCTTCTGTATATGCACGTATAGTACACAATAAAAAAAAAGCACATGAATGCATACATGAAAGACACTAAACGCATACAGAGCAAGATCTACCTGCATGTGTGAAAAAGACAGAGGCAGAGAGACGAATCGACAGACAGGAACACAGAGAGAGCAAGAGGTGGCAGTCAGGGGACAGAGACGTGCTTATCGTGTGAGGTAAAACAGTGCAGGCTGGTCATCCAGAAAATAGAAAGTGAAAGGTGTTTTAGAGAGAGACAGTGGATAAAAAGGTGATCCTCTCTCGCACTCAATCCCCCAGTGGTCACCCATGCCAAAATAAGAGCTGTCTGAGTACCGAGGCAGGAGCAGGGACAGCTGGAGTGCTAAAGTGTGTGCATTGTTAACATCTACTGTATATAAGAAGAAGGGTAAAAGGAATGTGATTTTTCGGCTTATGTGCAATGAAACTGGAATTATGCTTAGGGCCTGGAGGCAACAGTTAGCTTACTTTTCATTTCCATTCATCATAGGGTTGTGCAATTTGGCCAAAAATGTTCCTACCAATCAATATCGGTAATTGTAATTTTTTTTTACGATAAATGTCAAATCATTATTTCTTTCAAATTTAAAGATTGGGTTGGTCCTGAGTGAAAGCTGAAGAAACCATTATCTATACCAGGCTTAAGTGTGGAGGGGAGCATGTGATTGGTGATGTGTGTGTGTGTGTGTGTGTGTGTGTGTGTGTATCTGTCCGTCCACAGCTAATCTCACAAATTACTGGACCAATCAGACTAATATTTTGTGCACACATTTATGACTGTATGTTCAAGAACCTCAATGGTTGTGGTGATTCACAATTGTTGAGAGGCCGGTTTTATTGACCGTTTCATATCCTCATTGACTGCTGACTCCTCACTCCTCTTAACCGGCCTGTAGGGGCCAAAACGCTGACTGTCTGTTACAGGCGACAAAACTGACATCCAAAAAGTCTTCTGAAGATAATCTGAAGATTAATTCCACACCTGATATGTTATGATCCACTAAAATTAAGCATGTTACAAGATGAATTCTCATTTTTATTATCCTCGCCGCCATCTTTACTAAGAGAGCCAGGAGAGACAATTTAACCAGGTGCAGCTGTGACCCAGTTTTGTTTTGTCTGCCACCGTGCATCATACCACACCAGGAGCGGTTAAGAAGCAAAGTGTTTTTCCTGTCTGATTTTGTCAATTTGGTCATTTTTCATAAGTTTATATAAGTAAGCAAGCTTTGTAGTGAAATGGTGATTGATGTTCTTTACTTGTTTTTACTACAGATAAAGTTAATACCATTATAATTCCAGTTAGGAATGACATGGATCTTATCTGTGTTTTAGTCTTTAAAAATACATTCATCCACATAATCACATTGTATCTATATTTCACATATAGTGCTTGTTAGCAGGAAAACTATTTGCTCCATCAAAGATAGGCAAGGCTTGTATTTTAGCTTGTGAGATGCTACTGAAAGGTGTTATGGAGTGTCTGCTGGAATTACAAGAACCATGTAAAGGGGATGCAACTAGCCCAGTTGGCTGCCTGGTGGAGATCTGCACTTAACTGAGTGCATTTTTCTGGTTGTGGTTTTAATTCTTTATTGTCATTACATGACAAACACTGACCAAACAGCGGGACATTTCACAAATCTGATGTAGGTTTTAAACAATTATAATAATATAATGTGAGTCCATTTAAAAAAATAAATAGACAAAGATCTTAATTCTCTTCAGAAGCATGTCAACCCTTTGTACAGATGGTTTAAAAAAAATTGTAAGTGTTGTAGTCACAATTCTTTGTAGTCATAGTTTTAAACGCACAGTATATAACTGTCAATTCAAGACAGACTTTAATGATGTTGTGAAGTATTGTGGGATCATTCATGAGTGCTGAAAATCTAACTGACATGACGAGAAATCATGTTCACGGACGAGAAAATGTATAAACGTTTTATTCACATTACATATAGGGTGTGTTCAGACATCCAATCTGACTCTCCACACTAAAATGAAAGCACTGTTGTTCAAAGAAACTGAGCTTTTTACTTCTACACATAATAACAAACGTTAATCACACATTCACTCCACTTTGCCCTCTGCTGCTCTGACAGTATGGTGCTCTGAATAACCCGACGGTACATTCCAAGCAGTCTAGTTTGTACCAGAGTGCACTATGGCACTTAGAGTGAGTACTTCCAGACGCACCCTCAGTCACATGACGTCATATCATTCTCAAGAAATAGCTGCAAGTCAGTCAAATCAACTTGCTAACTTACCATAGGCATTAAATGAGACAATTACCCATACAGTGACCGCAACGTTACGTTACTAAAAATAACTTTGAGCATGTTGAATGTTATTGTAACATTATAACATTATTGTCGGCTCCATATTAGCTTGGTGACTGGTTTTATCTTCTTCTGCTTCTGCCTTTTCTGTCTATTTTCCTTCATCTTTTACTGCTTCTTCTTCTGGTCTTCTGTAAATGCTTTACAAACAAAGTTTTAACACCACAACTACTGAACATTGAGGTCATTTACAAGGAGTTTAAAATATTGTTTTCAATCACAGAATCTTTGTATTTTCAAAACAAAATAGTTTCATTGAAAAATACCTTATTGAATTCACAATCCTCACACAGGACACTTTAGTTTGGGAATATGTTGCATATTATCACGAATTCCCATTGAGACAGCAAATTTCCAGCCGTAACAGCCAAACCACCAGATGTTTTTTGAGGCCACTCACGCTCATATATATGTGAGAAGAGTGACACATGGATGCTGGATGGATAATCATAACACCATCAATTCTGCTTCACAGTTAACAATTACCTTTTCTATTCATCAGAATCAAACCCATTTTGTTTGTTCAGAGAGACGGATTCAGGCCAGCGGCAGAGAGATAGAACGGCAACAATAGGCCGACAGACAAACGATGTAAGCTGTGGATTATGATTTATATAATTGTGCCCCTTGTGACCTTCGCTGGTGTTACTCATTGCATACTCATTGATCTAGAATCGCTCAGAAAAATAAATAAACACTAAAGCCTGACTCTCAGGCCAGCTCTCTCTTTCACTTTCCATCTGAAATGTGTCTAACTCTTCCCGCTGCGCTCTTCATTATGGCTGCTTCAAAGTAAATCGGTGAAGCAAAGTGACTTTCCAAGTCCCAACCCTCCCAGTGGGGATTCTGCAGAAATTACATTTTTCCAGAGCAAAGGTTTCCTATAAAGGAATAAAAAGGTTGTTGTTTGTCATCTCTCATTAAGACAGACAGATTTTGCCTTTTCCTAGCTGGCGTGGTGTTATGTTAAGCAAAGCTATGATCGGTGTTGTCGTGTTATACATGTAAATACTGTCACACTGCAGAAGTGGAGAGGATGTTTCTTCAAAGCCAAGCAGCAACGCCTACATCTAATGAATTATTTACAGCACCGAAGCAAACATGATGCATGCAGCACTCAAATATAGGTACACTGGATGGAGGTGCACGTACACTCACACTCAGATCAACATCTGGCAGTGCAAACAGTCGAAAATGAACATGATTTATAATACATGTATGTAAATCTAATTTGTGCACCAGAAGACACGTATGTGCACCTCTGAACTACTGCATATACCAGCACAGCTGGTGACATACAATTCCAGATGTGTGCACAGAGTTTAACTGTCACTGCAATGGCTCATTTGACAACATAATTGTGGTGTTTTCCATTAAAATTCTCAGCTTAAATAAAGAGATTCCCTGTGGTGTGAGGTAAACGCTGGTAGAGAAAGGTATTTCTTCTCCCATCTCTTTGCTTCTCTTACAATCACCCCAATCCTCCTCATGAATGTGGTAACTGTGCATATGGGAAGGACTCATTAAGTTTTGACTAAAAAGTGGCAGACAGATTAACAAAGTAGTGATGAAATTCTTGGAATGATCTGTGATTTCTAAAGGTTAGGTTTGAGTACCATTCACATTTGAACTGGTACCTCAAATTTCAGTACTTTACTCTTTCTTTAATAACAAAACTGTTGAGAGATTCTGCACCTTTTCTCTTTTCTAATGACACAAAGAGCTAAGTCTGTCCATTGTCTGTTTGTGTGTATGTTTGTATACGCTTGTCTGTCTCACTCTACCTTTAGACACAACCGACAAATATGTGGAATGAATACATAGTTTTGGCTCGCTGGGAAACTGTTGGAGCTCAGCTTCTGGTTTTTCGTGGCACCTCTATGTCCTTTCTGAACCTGGCAGCTCCGTCAAGCTCCATTGGCTACACTGGAAAGTGCCCCATGGAACCCCACCAGCAACTTTTTGGCTCTGGCTGCCTAACAGTGCTTCACTCTCTGGGAACTCACCGTTCTTACCCAGGAAAGTTCTTAGGGTGTTTTCACACTTCCTCGTTTTATTTCAGTTCAGTCAAACTTAAGTTAATTTTCCCCCTAAGTGCGGTTCATTTGGGCAGATGTGAACACAGGAATCACACTCAGGTGTGCACCAAAACAACCAGACCAAGACCACCTCTTCAAGAAGGTCTCAGTCCGGTTCCAAACAAATTCTGGTGTGTAGGGATGTAATGATACCAGAAACTCACGATATTATCACGATAAAGAGTCCATGATACGATATATATCACGATATTTATACAAGGGGAAAAAAGGAGAAAATTTATTGTTAAAAATAGCTATTTTATTCAAAAATAGTGCATGTACACTACACAGCATGTTATTTTTAACTTGGAAGCGCATCATAAACAAATCAACACACAGTTGAACATGTGCTTTCATTTCCCCTCTATTACTGCTAGGCAGGCAGACATTAAAGTGCCATAACAAAGTCATGTCAATTAAAACTATAGTGACAGAATATGAAAATGGAAACATTCAGTATTTTTTAACCTACTCTGAACAAAAGTAGTGTAGTACTATTACTAGAAAGTCATCTGAATGACATCAAATTATGAGGATACAGTAGTCTTAATATTCATCAAATATACAGAACTTAGAACAGACCCTGCAACAACAACAAAATTAACAAATTAGAAATAATGTAAACTCAATAACACACAATCCCTCAGTCACAGATACACAGAGAGAGAAAGAGAGAGAGAGAGAGAGAGAGAGAGAGATATGGGTAGAGATGTGTGTAAAAGAAAACCAAAATAAATAAAGCCCAGCCATTTCCCTGGAAGTCATAGAAAAACTCAAAAACACACATTCACTCAGTTTGTTCACGCCAGGTTGACAATCTTAACATCAAGGAGACCCTAACACTTTCTCAGAACAGGAGATGAGGAGAGGAAAGCTCTGGTCCTGCACTTTCATGTGATATGCGTAGCATTTCTGTGCGACCCTGCATTTGCGAGTAATCCATCCAAAAGTAATGTGTGTGCAAAGCTGTATGAAAGCTTTGTTATACATTAGTTTAGTGTAACATTATCATTTTTTTTTTCACTGTGAAAACATTGGACTACCGACAAGTGCTCGGTCTTGTTGGAAAGCCACGATTCCGCTGTTTCACGTGATATGTGTGGCTTCTCGCTATGATGAACAGTCGCGGAGAAAATCCACAGAGAAGAACAATTAATCTCCTTACTTTTATTCGCTGTTTCCTCCAGTCACGCACGGGTCAGAGTCGGAGGCTGAGAGGCTGAGCTGCACGAGTCTGCTCTCATCTGCACGCGCAGTTGCATGCAAAGGATTATGGGGAATGTAGTCACACAGTCATATTACCGGCTCTGTAGGAGAACGCAGCTATATAACTACCGTGGCATTCCCACGACGGTATCGAGAATTTATTTTATCGCAACACCGCGAAATTCGACATATCGTTACATGCCTACTGGTGTGGTTCATTTGTGGTTAGACAGTGTTCCGAACTCAATCCGAACCAACTGAAGTCACATTACGCATTGTTTGGGTTAAACATGTGCATCTTACGGTCCTGGAGGATTATTAATGTGCGCCTCCTTTATCTTGCAAATGTACTCTTCAACGTTTTGTTAACTTCTTGGATTTTTCCCACATGGAAATTTTGACCAATCAAGAGCAGCTTTCTCGCACAAGGCATTTTATCTGGTCTGCTTGTAAATGCTGCCTGAGAACACGAAACAACTCTAGGCAATTATACAACTTTGTACCAAAAAGTTGGTACAAAGTTGGTAAGTTGGGGGCAGCAGTAGCTCAGTCCATAGGGACTTGGGCTGGGAACCGGAGGGTCGCCAGTTCGAGTCCCCGTCCAGACCAAATATGGAGCGTGGACTGGTAGCTGGAGAGGTGCCAGTTCACCTCCTGGGCACTGCCAAGGTGCCCTTGAGCGGTACTGAACCTCCCAACCGCTCGGGGCGCCTGACCAAGGTAGCCCCCTCACTCTGACATCTCTCCACTTTGTGCATGTATAGGTCCTGTTTGTGCATGTGTGTGTCTTTCAGACTCGTGTGTTATTGACAGCAAGAGTGAAAAAATTGAATTTCCCCTCAGGGGGATTAATAAAGTATATAAAATTTAAAAAAAATAAATAAATAAAATCAAATAAATTAAATCAAATAAATCCCTGACTCAGACCAAAGCAAGTGAACGCTAGGTCTGCATCCTTAGGTACTGAAATGTGGTACTGATTGTTTAAATGGTAATATGGTACAACATTTGGTTCAAAAGTACAGAGTTTGATACCCACCTCCACTAATTACACAATTGTGAGTTTTCAGCCTCACATCAAATAAACATATACTTTCTGTACATCACAACCAAGTCTCCCAGACCCTCCTTAAGGGTATTTTACATTGGACCAAATCTCCATTGTGGAAAGCAAAACATTTCCATACACTGTATGCATTTGGCACAGGAACAATGCACACCAAATCTGAGACTAGATTGGAGACTTCTTTATGTCCTATACTGTTTTGTTTCCTAGCATCCAGTCAGCGATGAATTCTCCAAGCTCTATCAACAATGACAGTATTTTGTTTTTTATCCTTCTCAACAAAAACAACAAAAGATGTCTGGTTAATCTAAACTCAGGGAGGCAACAGGAGGAGGAACTGGCAGTGTGTTTAAGGTTGCAGCATAATGATTTATTTGTTTAAAAGGGCAACTCAAGCCGTAATGTATACGAGTAAAAGTACCATTTCCTGTTTCCGTATTTCACCTTTGTCTGACAGCTTTTATTGTTATGGGGGTGTTAACCCAGATAATGCAAATAATGTGGAGTAGGTATGTTGAGAAAGGATGGCAAAATAGAGCTATTGCCATTTGATATCATGACATGAACTAGACAAATTTTATTGGTCAAATGCTCATGTATAAAGCCCAACTGAAGAAGAAAAAAACACATCACTAAAATGCACTAACACCTTCTTCTCATCATCATTTGTTCAATATAATCTTGTAAAATGTAGTTTTTTAGAACTTCTTAGATGAGAGGTGAAACGTCTTCAAGAAACTCAAGCAAGTCCAGTCGGCAACGATATAGTACTTAAGATTACCATGACCTGGATGACTGAGAGTCTTCACAAGCATGTATATTAGCGGAATATTGGATTTCTCTGTAACGCTAACCTTTTAGCATATTAGCGTAACGTTAGCTTCCATAGCAAAACAAACTGGAGGAAACCGTTCAAGTGTTGTCCTCCTTTGTAAGACTGGCATAGTAATCAACCACAAAGCCGCCATCTCACCTTCAGCAATCCTGTCAAATCATCCATCCACTGAGTGAGAGCGTACAGGTCGGCCAGTCTGGTCCTGCTGGTCAGTGTTTACTTTTTCAAGTAACACTCGTGGCCATGTAGAGTGAGTAACCTGACATGGTGCATTGCATTCGTAAATTCAGTCTGATGCTCTACACTAAAAATAATTCATATAGAGTTATATTTCTACATAAATCACACATTCATTCTGCTCGGCGCTCTGCCACTCTGAGAGTGCAGTGCTCTGAATACATTCAGACAGGGCTCCAAATTTACAGAAGGTCCAGTTTGTGCCAGAGTGCACTCCAGCATTTGTCATGAATATTTTTGAATGCACCACTCGCATCATCCTCCTCCATTGTCTAAAACAAAACAGCTAATGTCTGTGGAGAATTATTTTGCCTCCATCTAAGCCCCGCCCACCAAAAAACATCACATTGTTCACTAACAGTAAAAGGGTCCATTTCTCCTAGACATAACTGAGCTCAATATAACATCAATGCGAGATTTTGACCATTTTCTCATACTTCTAAAATTCAGCCCCTGAGAAACAGCCTTCCTCTCATCTCAGCCCAATCCTAATGAAAGATCTTAAAATGCTCTTTTTCCTCTCTCACTGCAGTAATTTTTTATTTGCCTGCAATAATCAGCTCTCGAGATAACAGTATGATACAAAAGAGAATTTGATTGGCTTATAAATGGACGTCTCAACTGTGTATATTGTGTATGTTCTCAGAAGTGAGAAACCTCTGAGCACAGCATAAGAACTCCTGCTCATTTATTCTTTTGCTCCTTAGTCACCTCTAAATAATACCATTTTACTGTAGTTAAAGTAATATAAATAATACATCTGTTTTGACCCAGAATTTCAAAAATGGCGCAACACGAACGCAAGCTTTTACCTGGTTGGGTTTTGTGTGAATATCTTGTATGTTAGTACAGCCTTGAGGTGGACCACTGGTTGACTTTTGAACCAATCTGCTGTGAATACAATCACACTGAAGTGGTTACACAGCCTATTTTGTGCCAACAATATTTTCAAACTTGTGTTTTACTGTGCCATAAAATTCAAAAGGTAGACTGACTTTGAACAATGATTCAATAAATGATGTTTGTTTCAGGGACTGCGTGCTGTTTTTAACAGATATTGTCAACCAACGCGAATGACCGATGTACTGTATTTTCTGTATTTTCTTCTTATGATATAATCAAGTTTCAAAACAAAATGGGTGGTTTGGGAGTCCTCCACCGAAAAATTTTAAGCATCAAACACTGAATTTCCTGCATTCTGGTGAATTTTTCTGTACATATTTGCGCCATCAATTTATGGTGTCAATGTCTTCAATTTTGGCAAAATAAATGTCCTCTTCTACTTTAATGTTTTCATTGAAGGGGACAAATGCACATGTTGTAAATATTGAGGTGGACATCCCCCGCCTGAATCTACACCTATGGATATAATACAATATTGATTATCACTGAATCGCTAACAGTTGAAGCATGTTGCACTGAAGGTCATTCCCCGGGCAACGATGTCACAGAAGAGATTTTCCAATCAGCTGTCAAAGTCAAAACATGCATTGACATCACTGATAGAGACGCCACCACAACTTAGAATAAATTAAGGCAAACCCAATGACAAGCAGTTTGTCACCAAGTATTGATCATTACCGACTCACTGAATAATCAAACAAATTACATCATATACATCATCTTGGTGACAATCATGACAAGATTCAATTTTCATTTCATGAAAAATATTGACCACGAGTATTGATCCAATCCAACCACTATTCATTCTTACAGCACCGCTGCATTGCCTGTAGTGTCTGTAATATTTCTCCTGATCCTCCTCTCCCTTGTCTCTCCTCTACAGGCCTCCCCTCCTTCCTCCACTCCTCACAAATGCCCTTTGAGACAGACGCAGAGATCTTTATTCATTATCATAATCCCCTGGTCATGTCTCCTGAATACATTGCCATTTAAAACCAAGCAGGCATGCATCATTATAATAGGCCATACCCTAAAACAAAAGCAGAGCTAAGACGAAGCACATTCTGAAATGTGGGACGTTTTTCTTTTTTGAAATCCAATCGACAGTTATGGCTGTGTACGAACTCAACAGTCTGGTTCAGAGAAAAGCTGAAGGCGCTTATTACTCAATGAGTTTTTCAGGATAAAAGATTCGGGCAGCTCAGTGATTTTCTCAGAGTTATGAGAGGCGAGGATGAGCGATGACTCCATATACTATGATACTTTGTAATGATCGCAAATCATTTAGGCTAACCTGGCATCACATCCTCACTGCAATCTTGTCCCAGAGGAGCCAGCAAAATGTCAGACGCATTTAGAAGCAGTCAATTGAACTACTGCATAACCGCCGGTGATACCTGCTGTTTTGATGAGATCTCACTTGTCATGTAGATCTTTGAATTCAGCAGGGCAGAGAATTACATCCACATTTTTCCGCCAAAAACTTTTTAGTAACCGGAGCTTCCACGCAAGTCAAATGAATAAGCCAAATATAACACCGGTACATCTCCCAGGGAAGACATGGTTTAGATGTAGCTGGTGATGTAATATAAAGCACCATCAATTTTTGCTATATTGCCAATGAATCAAAAAAACTATGTGTAATATCAAAGGGCTTCTCTTCAATGACAAATCCATAGACTCTTCTTCTTCTTCTTCTTCTTCTTTCTGTATTTTACCAAGAAGTCCCACTGAGATCAAAAATCTCAAAACAACCACATGCCTCCATCACCACTTTCTTTATGATGCCCTTCAATTCATCGATGGATTTAAAACTCTGCCGCACTACTTGGCTTTCCTTGCCTTTTTTAGCCTACTGTTTCAGTTTAGTCGTACATTTCCTTTGTGGTTTGATCATGTTCCTAGGGCTGCGCGATTAATCGTAATAAAATCGTGATCTCAATTCATATGCCTATGCGATCTAATTTTTCAATGATGGCGATTCTGCCAGCCCCGCCCGTGCCAGGAGTCAGGACATCATCTGCATGAAAACAAGCGCTCCCAACAACGCAGCGTTATACCACATGATGCAGAGCAACAGCCGGCCGGCAGTTTGGAAAGCAGCGAGAGCAGGAGAGAGCCGACAACGTGAGGAGGACCCCTTACAACTTAACGTACTGACACTCCTCAGACAGACACACAAACACACACACACACACACACACACACACATATACCGGACAGCCTCTCGGTCCTTAGCCGTTAACGTTAGCTCATGTACAACACAGGTACCACACAGAAACTTTTACAAAGGGTCATAATGTGCTTCTAGTGACTGTCAAATCGCCAGCGAAAGTTGTTTACACTGCTTGTTAGTGCCTGCTCTCATGGGACAAAGATCCTCTGAGAAGAAAGACTGATCACTCTGCTCTGCCGCCAGGAACAAACTGGGAGGCAAAGATCCTCACTGAGGAAGAGGGTTCACTTTGCTGCAGGATTCACCAAAACGTTTTTTGTTTTTTTCTTACAAATTGAACACACATTAAAGAACATACAAGATCCTGTAGAGAATTAATACATATAATACAATACAATACAATAAACACTGTCTAATTAAATGAAGGAAGAGGATTTTTTTAAAGGCAAATAAAATATTGGATTCATGTAAAAATATACATAGAGACATATAAATAATTATATAATTAAAGGCTATGTTAGGTGAATACTCCTGTCAAATGCATGGTGTTGAAATGTTTAATTTTGATCTTCCTTAGTCCATTTTGACTTTATTTTATCATAACAATAACTATGAATATTATGAATAGTTCACATTTTAATTTAATTTTAGTAACATTTATCACACAGCATTTTGTGGAAAAGTCAAATGTTCAGTTTACAGTTTGAATAAACTCAGTACTGTTTTTCAGCACATATATTGTTTTGTCTTCATTCAATGTAATTAGCACATATTGTTATTGTGCCATTGGTTTTGGCCGTGATGCCCCAATAAATTTGTATTTATCAAAGGCCAAAGTGGCCTTGCCATAAAAATGACTTAATTCCAGGCCTGGAATATCTACCTCAGAAAAATGTTGTTCAACATTGATATTATTGTTAAAATTGTTCAAAAGCTGTAAGAGAAGACAAGAGACTAAAATTTATTGTTTTTACGGTCAGTGTCAGGCTGTCAGCTGTTGCATTTAAGCTAGAAACAGGAGTGTTCCCTCTCTGCTGACCAGAGTTTATGTGCCTTGTGTCTCTTGTATTAGGCACAATCATAGGTTTTGTTATTTAATGATATTTTTTTTATTATTTATTTATAATTTTTGTTACTTTTCCTTTTGTATCAGGAAATAAGCACAATAAATCTTTATGTTGAAAAAAATCGTAGAGAATCGTGATCTCAATTATAAGCCAAAAAATCGTGATTCTCATTTTTTCTAGAATCGTGCAGCCCTACATGTTCCCAGCAAAAAAGCTCTGATAAAACACCAACCTCTTTGAGGTAGTGCCAAGCGGTACACAAAATATTTGTATTATGGTACTTTTTAAGAATCTGGTGGTTCCACGATAATCACAGTATTGTTATGTGTCCTTCATATAGCTTTATAGTGCGTTATTCTACTGTCAGGATACAGTCGGGATACAGATACTGTCGCATATGCAACCAAAATTTCATCTGTGTGACCTCAAAATATAATTGGGAGCACTGGTGCGAGTGTAAATAATTCTTCTGGTGCGACTGAAACTGCAATGGTAAGTGTGTTGAACGAACTGCAATGTACATTTTCTTTAAAAGCAGAACAAACGGCTGCACTGAAAGCTTTTATTGAAAAAAGGATGTATTTGTTGTCCTTCCTACGGGGTTTGGTAAAAGTTTACTAACTGGCTCCACTGATCAGGAAAAAGATGGGACTCAGTGAAAACCCAGTGGCTATTGTTGTTTCTCCGCTAGTTGCTCTCATGGAGGAGCTGGTCAGGGAAGCGACCAAGCTGGGAATCATAGCCATGCAACTCGGAGTCCACAATGAAAACGAAATCCGCAAAGACGGCAACACTTTCTCCCAGACATCATCACAGCTCATCTCTGCTGCACACTGCACTTGCTTGCTGGTCTGTTTACACTGGTGTTGTGCTAGCTACGTCACACGTTTCGTTAACTCTGATTGATTTTCCGTCTTTCCAATTGCGTGAAGGGGCACTGAGTGACAGCTGTTGATACCGCCCCTCGGAACAGAGGAAATGTACACTGTCCAGTGTCCAGACCCATTCGCATTTTGCGACCCATTTGCGTTTTGTGAATGGGTTTGGCAACACCAGGCTACCACTGAACACCACTGTGAATGAAAGAGAAACCTTAGATAATGATAATACTGATGACTGTCATCATCATCATCATCAGTATTATCATCATTTAAGGTTTCTCTTTCATTCACAGTGGTGTTCAGTGGTTCAGTGGTGTTTTTTCTAAAAATGTGTTCAAGTGAAAAATGTGTTAATGATAAGTGTACTATACACATAGAATGTAATAGAATAATAGAATGTATACAGTATAATGTCGACTTTTTGTTGCAATTTAAAAAAAAAAAAAAAAATCAATTACACTGTTGGTGCTTCTTACATTACGGTGGGTGCTCCCAAAATTTTAGGAGCACCAGTGCTACCATGTAAAAAAGTTCATTTCAAGCCCTGAATGTTATCATACTGGGGGGTTACAATTCTCTTAATCCAATTCAATTAGACTATTGATTTTAGAGTCATGATGAGATTACATTTTTTAATTTAAACATTTTTTTCAGTACCGGTGGCTTAGAAAATATTGACTATCAAGTTTTGATCCCAAAAATCCACAGATTATTGGTATCATACCCTGACATCTGCCACACCAAGGTTACATGATATCAAGTTTAATATACCTGCCATAATTTATTTAGCACAGGAGGATTTTAGCACAGGTTTAAAAAAAAAAAAAAAAAAAAAAAAAAAAAAAAGGAAAATAAATGTAATAAATAACAACTTATTTCATCAGTCAGTTTAACAAACTGGTAAAGACAAAATCAACAGCCACTAGACAGCAGAAGTGTACGACAACAACTTGAGTCTCACCACATGCTGGAAGCCACTTTCACTTTTTTCACCACTTTTTAGTTTTTCTATCAATTATGCAATTGTTCTTTACATAACTCACTGGGAAGGCAACATGTTACCACACCTCAACTTGGGAAGCAAGAAGATTTTCCACTTCGGCGGTGGCCATGGTGTCTGAAAAAGTGCAGCTGCAGGCTACAGCTACCTATAAGCTACACTGTGGCATCTTTGAAGTCTTTTTTTCTTCTTTAAACGCATGTAAGTCTGACTTTATTAACCAAAAAAGCTTACATACAGCAGACAGCTTCTCTCTTCTGGATCCTCTCAGATCTTTTCTGATATTGAATTTACTGTAGCGATGGAGCCTCTCCAAATCTTTAACAGATTGTTATGCTTGATGGCTAGCTAGCATGCTGTACCCAGCATAATGTTCAGTGGTGTAATTTTGTAAATGTACAATTATTAAAATTATAAATTGTTTATGTGTCACATATTGCTGTGTGCCAGCCCTGTTGGAGAGTTATTTGTGGGTTATTAATTGTTGTAGTATAAACTTATATATATAGTATATAGTATAAATGCAGCTGCCAGTAATCTTGATTATAGATCATGATAACTTATTCACTCTACCATCCATCCATCCATTTCTCTATCCTTTTGCAGCTATAACAAATTTGTCTTCAACCGACATGCTTGAGCAGCCCATGTTAGTCCCTGATCATGAGAAAGTGGGTGAAAACGTGTACAGGCATTGCACAATCTTCATTGACCATACAGAATTGGTTCTTGCATGGCTGACACAGTGCAAATCTGCATAAAATGAAATGATTTCTCAATCCTCTCCTGCCCCCTTTTCCACGTGTCATGTGCTTGCTGTGCACTTCAAGCTTCCGTGTCCCAACATGCACTGTGCAGCCAAGTGCTCACTCCTTCATATGAAATTAATGGAGATGGAACTGGTCGCTTGCCAGGTCGCGTTGGCGTGGTGTTCACTTTGCAGGAAGTCACCACGGTTGCATGCAGTTGGCTGTGATTGATTCCTTTTGGAGACGTTGTAATTTGTGACACCTCAGCTACAAACTCCAGTGCAGGGACATGTATCATACTTTGAGTACTTTAAATAGCTACCTGGGCAGAACCACCTATGAATTGAAAGCAGAGCCACAATGACATTCGGTGCAATTCATCTAGTAGAACATATATATCTTCCATAACTTAAAAATCATCAGGTAATAGAGCACAGACCTGAAATTAACAAAACTGTGCCTGTGATATGCATGGATAGTTTAAAGAGAATACAAAGTACTGTACAGATGAAGGACTGGTGTAAAGGAAGGTTTTGAAGCATGCTTTTTGTTTCATTATATATTTTCTGTCTGTGTCTCCTGCACATAATGAGGCATATGTCCTCATGTCCCTTTACTTTATGTGCGACTGAGACAATGCTAAGGGCTGATATGTAAGCAGCACGGATGGAAGAAATGAAGAAATTGCTTCAAAGGCTTAGTCTCGCGTACTAGCCTCTGGACTAAACAACAGATTTACAAAAGGGGTCACTCTACGGATTATTCATGGCGTGTAAGTAACGGATCAATTTCTGAACAGCAAACACAACAACAACAACAGTAATTCATACCATTGTTAGTTACAGACCTGAGGTAAAAATGGCTCAAAGACGATGTGGGACTTGAAAGAAGTATTTCTTACATCATTATCACAGTATCAAGCAGGGGTGGGACCACATTATTGTTTTCAAAGTCACAAGTAAATCTCAAGTCTTTGCACTCAAGTCCTTATTCGAGTCCCAGGTCAAGACAGACAAGTCCAAAGTCAAGTCAAAAGTCAAGACAGCCAAGTCCCAAGTCAGGACTAACAAGTCCCAAGTCAAGTCCCAAGCCCTAAAGTTATAGTTCAATTCCCAAATCAAGTCATAATGCCTTCATGGTCAAATATAATGCCATTTTAACAACAAAGTAATAACGTTAGCTAAGCATTAGCTTGATATGTTAATATTAGCCTCAAAATTACCATTCTTGGTGAAACTTTGAATGCCAAATAAAGTTCAAAGTTGTTGTGTCTCTGTCTGTAAATTTTGGCCCGTACATTTTGCAATTTCTTTTAGTTTTTGCATGCAAACAAAACGATCTTTGGTATTATTTTTTTCAAAATGCCGGTCACGTTTTCCTTAATGTTTGGGGTAAGATATCAAGTATTTTCAAGTCAAAAGGCTCAATTGCAACTGAAGTCATGAGTAATTAGCATTAAAGCTTAAGTCTAAGTGTATTACAGGGTACAAGGGCATTTAGTATCAAGTTTTTTCGGCGGTTGGTTAGATCTGCCTTTCCAAAGTTAAAATATTTATAACTAGGTCTAAACCAAAAGTCAGTGTTGGTATAATCCAATATTTGCTTATTGCTGATACGTTAGTATATGTCTGTCATGTGTCTGCTGTATGAAATGTCAGAGTAGTAATGCTGAGGATGACTTTCAACCACAAAATGTATAGCTTATACATTTCATGCTCAAAATCATAGCCAATACATAATTATCTGATTTTAAACTCCAAAACATTGACATCATCCTCTAAATCCAGTACCAGTTGGGCTATGATAAAATAGTAATACTTAAATCTTCAGTATATCCTGTTTTTGGAAGCATTTACATTTGGAGACTGAATCACCTGGTGTCTTTCCAGGGAATAATGTTTGATGTTCTAAAACTACAGAGTGTAAAGTGCTTAGCAGCAAAAATGGAAACCTTTTCTTAAAAAAATAAAATAAAAAAAAGGACCACCACAATTACAGCTTATGGCTGCTTCATGCTTCATGCATGGTTGGACATGGGGGAGCTGCAGACCTGCCGTATGAGCTCTCTGGCTCCTCACTTTAATCTGGCACAGTTTAATATGATTTTGTATTTCCTGGGTTGGTTTGCTTTTGCCTCAGTTTGGCTTTTGATTGGTTTGAAATACCGTTAGCAGGGCAGCCACAGCGGCTCAAGCTGCCCCTGCTGCCCTCTTTGGCTGAAGTGCCCCGGGGCCAAATCAATGAATAAAACTTAAACACATATATTATTGTATCATTTTCAGAGTTGGCTTTCTTTGTTTCAATGACTGATTGAAAATAAACACTGCAAGTTGTTTTAGGCTATGAGCTTAAGAACTACAAGTAAACTTCAGGCAAGGAATACTATAATAAACACAGCCAAAAAACAATCAACAAATTTGTACAGAAGAGTAAAAGTGACCTATGAACTACTGAGAAGACCAAAAGCAGAGGGGATAAAATTACTCTATCAGGCAGGTAGAGCAAAGCAACATGTTGAAGGCAGTACTGTGACATGATCAGGTGGGTTCAATATTCACAGCAATTTCCTTGTCATTTGTTAGTCAAAAAAAGAGCTGACATCCCTTTGTTTCACTAATAATCGTAATATGTATCTTACAGTACAGTATATACAGTACGCTTGCCAGAAACTAGGATTATGTATTGTTCATAACTGTTTCTTTTGATCTTTCAGTTAGTGTGAAGTGGAGTGCACTGCATGAAGCTGAATTTGTATTTATTTTTGTGGTTAGTGTGGTGTAAACGTCAGGGTCTTGAACATTTGTAATACAAGTCTATGAATATTTTATTGCTTGGTAGTATTCATACTGGGGCTGTCAAACGATACATTTTTTTAAATTGGGATTAATCGCCCGAATTTAAACAGTTAAGTCACATTTTAACATTTTTTCAAAAACAGTTTTGAATCCCATATTACCAAAGTAAAGCAATTTTTACCAGTGTGTCTTGATTGTGAATCGAATGAATGCAAAGAAATTCCCTTTATGATGTTGACTTTTAGATTTATTTATTTAATTTATCTTGTTTGCACACCTGGTTGATGCAATTGCAAATTTGAGCTCCTTTTTGAATTAACCAGTTGCAATATCTCAGAGCTCATCGCAACTTAATACTGTAATAACTGTAGGGCTAAACCTAACAGTTATTTTCATGGTTATTTCATGATTTAATTATTCACAATCGCAATCTGTCAACACAATCAATCGATAACCTGTTTGGTCTATAAAATGTCAAAAAATCGTAAAAATATGTTCATCACAATTTCCCAGAGCCCAAAGTGATTTTTTTTTTCTTTTGTCCAACCAACAATCCAAAAGACTCTTAATTTATCATATATCAATTATGATTATAAATGGCAAAGAAAAACAGCAAATTCTCACATTTAAGAAGCCATAACAAGCATTGAATGGACATTTTTGCTTGAAAAATGAATAAAAATGATTAAATTATCAAAAAAGTTGTTGATAATTTTTCTTTCAATTAACTAATCGATTATTGAAGTAATTATTGCAGCTCTAAGAAACTGTTAACTGTGTTTTGTTTTTTTTGTTGTTGTTTTTCTTGATTTGATCTGGACTGGTCCGGTTTTGATTTTATCTGGCATGGCTTTGATTTGATTGGGTCCTGTGTGACAGTAAATCAAGTGATTGTTGAGCTGGAGTTGCCTTCTCTGCCCGGCTTTCTACACACTAAAAGGACTGCTAGCACTCTGCAATCTAGCAATGTGTATGAGGCTAACCACACACACAGTCATGTCACGTACACTTTAAATGTTGCACATGCACACACAAATCTGGAGCTTGGTCTGTCGCCAAGTGCGACTCTTGCGACTCTGTGTGTGTGTGTGTGTGCGTGTTGAAGTGAAAAAACGTGGACAGGGAGGGAGCCATCTATAAGGGAACTCCTAATCGCCAACACAAAAGGGCTCTCTCTTGGTCTGCTGCCATCACATTTCACTTTGTACATAATGTAATCTGTTTAATATCCCGGTCAGTCCTTTCAACCCCAGGAATGCTTAGACAGACGTTTTTACCATAATTGCCTCATAGATCAGACTGGCGGCGTGGGCCACAGTATCCAGGTGCTGCACATCAGCTGATCACAGCTTCAGATAACAGCTAACACTGCCTCTCAAGGTGAGTGCATGTATCTGTGTGTGGTGGCATGTCTGTGTGTCCACATAAAACAGCTGTAGGTGCTGCTTGATGTCAGACACTCTCATGTCCGCCTTGGCTGCTTTGTTTGATAGTTGTGTGTCCCTCATCTTACATGCTCTGTCTATGCCAGGCTCGGCCTCTTCACACCACTCACGACCTTTTGACCTATGAACGCTTCATGGTTATACACTGCAAAAGTCATTTTCACACAGGTAACCTATGGGCAGTTTAGGGCAGAGTTTATTCTTTGTTCTAGAAGCTGCAATTTTCTTGATTAATCAAATAATTTGTTTATAAAATGACAGAAAATAGTAAACAACTCGAATTACTGTCTTGTGGTTGTATGTCTCAATGAACCAGTCAAGCTGCAGGTACAGTTTATATCCATGTATGTCCAGACTCATATGTAGCCATGACAGTTGACAGTGCTTCAAATATGCATGTTGCTGCAATGAAGCTACAAAGTCTGACATAGATGCTTTACACACATCTTCAGCTCGGCAGCACAGACAATCTATACTTTCATCACAGTATCAAGATGGACACCCAAGATAAGTGTCAATAATTCAATATCTGACCAATCTGACCATCTACCCTTCTGTTCTTGAGCTATGGGGTTGAGTTGAGTAATGGCCAGAAAAGTGTTTTTGCAGCCCATTATGATGTAACAGTGAAGTTGACCTTTTACCTTTTGGATATAAAATGTCATCACTTCATCACTTTATATTATTAGATGTTTGTTAAAAATGTTGTCACAATTAAAGTATGAATTGTTAAGCTATACCCAAAAATGCTTTGTGAGGCCACAGTAACTTTGACCACCTAAGTCTAATCAGTTCATCCTTGAGTGTGAGTATTAAAGTGGACATTTGTGCCAAATTTGAAGAAATTCCTTCAACGTGTTCTTGAGATACCACGTTACGAGAACGTACCGACATACTGCCTCTGGTCTCGGCTCCCAGGACCGTTGCTCAGCCTTGCCTCCAATTTTTCCCAGTGGCTGCTCACGATATTGCAGCGACTGCAAACCAGAAAGCATTTTCCGCACAGACCACTACTGTAAAAGAGACGTCTGTTAAACTGCTTCAGGACACCTAAAACTACAAACAATAATGAGTCTTTGTATTGTGAATTTGTGATCCATGGAGGTTATATATATGTTAAACTTTACTTACGCAGAGAAAAGCCAGGGGAGCAATTCAAATGGACTAAAGAGGCGCCATCTTGTAGTCTAGTATCTAGTCATAATTATGCATCTGTGCTCTGGCTTGCAGCTTTTACGGGGAAAAATTGTAATTTACAGTTTCTCAAAGCCCAAGATGACAACTACAAATTGCTCATTTCGCCCCATATTTCAAAAGGGTTTTTTTTCTGCTCAACATCTGCTTGTAAAGGCCAACTTTGCAGGATACATACTGTAAGCATGAGACTCATAATAGCGAAGGAAGTTGGTCCACAATCTGGGTCTTGTTGTCATCGTTTCATCCATCCTTTCCACCACTAGAGCTAAAAAGAAATTAGTCAATTTATAGATTAGTTAATTGACTAAAACTAAGTATCAAAAAATATCAAAAATCCAATGGTTGCAGTCTCTCAAAGGCTGAATATATCTTAGTCTCATAAGACTCTTAGTCTTATGTGATAGCTCGATGAAAATCTTTTAGGTTTGAGCTGTTGGTCAGACAAAACAAGCAATTAAACTTGGCATATCCAATAGATCAAGGACAGTGTAAATATTAATAACTGAGTATAACATAAAATAATTCGACAGCACTACAAATTACAGCCTCCTAAATGACCATATCGTTGAATCAACACCTTTCTTAAAAAAAAAAAAACTGTAAATAATAACCTTCATGATTTAGTACAAGGTTGGTGTATTAGACCACATTAGCTTTTAAGCAAGGTGTACCTAATCAACTGGCAACTATGTGCAGTTGTTCTATGCAATGAAGAATTTAAATCAACCTTTTAGGGGAGGTCACTTTGCTTTCAGCTCTAAATATGTGATCAATTAACTGGGTTTATAGTTTACAGTCTTTGTTTACAACGAGCCTGTTTTTTGTACAAATGAAAAATGAATAATACAACAACCTAATTAATATTACACAACCCTGGACCCAGTTGTAGTGATGCAGATGCCTCCCTAGATCAATTTACTTGATGAGTAAGATCTTACCCAACACAATTTTACTGTGAACACCTTGGCTGTAAAAATTAAAAAAAAAAGGAATTTGGCTTCAACACTGAATGGCTACAACTTGTGAATTGCTTAGAGACCACAGTGGGGCACAACACATAACGCCTCAGCTACAAAGAGAGCTGACTGGGTGATTCAGTATTCTTTTACATTTTAATGCATCTAAAACCCCACGACAGTCACTATCCAGACTGAGGCAAAATGGAACACATGGGCTATTACACTTAAAACCCAATTCATTAACATGGTAATCCAAGGGATCTTTAATTTCACTTTTTTAATCTCAGTTTTTACAGCTCAGTTCTTATTGTGGTGTTTTTGCACTACAAGTCCCAGATATTATTGTCAATCAGGTAAGTGGCACTCATTTGTTTGTTCAGCACAACAACAAATGTATCCTGTGGTCATGTCTCGACAAGGCATTTCAAGCACTGTGATCCCACATCACCTGTGATGAAAAGAATTCACATTATTGGTTTTATATGGAACAAAAATGTGTAATTCCCCACAGCTTTTCATTGCTTGTGTTGTCAGAAATCAGCATCTCATAGAAACTGGGGTTGATTGGTCTTTGCCATCCCAAGGGTGAGGTTGGCTTTATTCCGTAATAGTATTTACCACATGAAAAAACAGAAATTGAGGTCTCATAGGTGCAATAATCCAGGGATCATTACTCAGTCATATGTCTTTCCCACAGGTCCAGATGACTGTGACATGCAGTAACTGCTTTCTTCAAGCTTTTTAAACCTCAGCATTTCATTCTGCTCACTGGCACCATCTAAAATGAAATTATTTTAGTCCTGAGAGACATAACCCTGCTGGAACAGGGTTAGCTTGGGATTTTACAGGTTTGAAAACTGTATAAATCAGGTCTCAGCAGTCTTGCTGCCAAGATTTAAGCATGACCTTGAGCCACTGTATATAGAGCAAAAGGCATTTAGCTGAATCTCTGCAGCTACATCCACAAATATAAAGCTAAGAGGAAGGGTGAGGTAAGGATAATTAAAAAAGGATAAATAAAAAGCACTTCAGGAAATGTTGGAACATGTGCAGCCCTTGCAGTAATACTTTATGTGATTGTATTGCATGAAAGGAATTTCACACAAATTGAAAATATGCATGAGTGGAGAAGCAGCAAGGCAAAATTAATAATGTGGGCATCCATGGGTGATAGACCCGTTGAAGAAGTATGAAGTATGGACCAAAGGAGAAATAATAAAGAAATAGTAAGAATGAATGTGTCTGTGAAAAGGGAAAGAAAAATAAGAATGCTTGATTAATTATACACTAATGCTGAAGCAAAGAACTGACCAGCCATTGAACTTCTGCAGGGAGAAACAGAAATAAAAACACTTATTTTTTTCTGTATCATTCTCCCTCTCATTTGCTCCTATCTAGATTTTTCCACTTTCCTTCAACTCTACCCTCACCTTTCTGCTTTCCTCCCCAAGTCCTTCCCTACATTTGCATCATTATTTCTATCTTTTGCAGTCCTCTCCATACTTTTATGTCTGTCTTCTTCTTCACTGCTTTCATGTTCCCCCTGCCTCCTTGTCTGTCTCAATCCAGTCTTGAGAAGGTTAATCTGAAGCATTCAAAACGTCCTGTGCTAATACCCCCATCTCTCCAACACATACAGAGAAATGCATGCACACTATTACACACCCACAAGAACTAATTCCCCCAAACCCATTGAGATTTGCCTTTAAAGGCTTCATCTACAAAGGCTCAAACTGGGGATGTTTCTCCAACACAAACACCGCCTGATTGTATCGCCCTCACAGCAACCTTGAGAAAACTACTTCTTGGAACATCAAGGTGATAGAAGCAGTTGCTGCATTCTCAATGAAGCCCAGTCCAAGTCCCTGGACACGAGAGTTGATCTGAGAGGATTCGGGTAGGTATTAGCAAGAAGGAGAGGAACAAGATCGAGGAGCCCAATAGGTCAATCAAAGGATGACGTGAAGTTAAGGATCGGCACTGTCAAGGACTTCAAGCTGTCAAGTCAAATCAATTTCTGTGGGTCTAGGCATGTCAGGTCGAAGAAAATTCAAATCGACAGCTCCACTGTGGCAGGAATCAACAGAAACTTGCAGAACTGTGGGGAGAGCTATGGAGGCAGTATGAGGCAAACCACATCCAGCTGGGAGTTATTGCAACACCTGAAATTGTACAGCCAACTCACAACTCATTTTGTTTTCCCACTTAAGACTTTCTGGTTTCCGCTGACCATAAAAGAGGCATTTTCAATTCAATCAATTTTATTTATAAAGCCCAATATCATAAATCACAATTTGCCTCACAGGGCTTTACAGCATACGACATCCCTCTGTCCTTTGGATCCTCGCAGCAGATAAGGAAAAACTCCCCAAAAAAAACCTTTAAAGGGGAAAAATGGTAGAAATGTGATTCTTTTCATTTACAAGTAAAAAATAGACATTTAATATATACTATTTTGCTATGCACAAATTGCTCGTTAGCAGTTGAGTTTGAGTCCAACTGCGTATCTCAACTCTTGGACCCTAGTCCCCAGGCCAGAGGAGAAGGGAGTAGGTTTCCAATACAAGAGATGCATCGCTTCCTTCCTGCAAATTATATAAAAGCAATAATGCTACTAATTTTATGGACAATTTAATTCCTCTTAGCTCTCTTGTGCCCACATTTGTAGAGACCTGGTTCCATAATGGCATCCCAGGCTGGATTGTTGCACTTGACGGGTGAACCTTGTCCTGTTGTAGTACTTGAGATCGCTCTTAGTTTCGAGACCAATCTCAAGACCACTTTTTGAAGGTCAGTCTCATCTCAGCGTTGAATAAAGATGGTAAAGTTCATTTTAGCTCCTTCTTATTTGTGTTTGTTTGCTCATAGAAAGCAAATGGAAACTTTCCATACACATAATTCAGTTTTGCAGTGCCTACTGAATGATTTATTGAAACATTGCTCAACTCCTCAAAGTTTGGGTCTAGACTCGGTCTCAAAACGCTTTGGTCTTGTTAATGACTTAGTCTTGGTTTAGGTGACCTTGACTACAACACTTGGACCGTATTCAATTGACAGATTGCATGACTCCGGTGGAACAAGTTGGTTTTTTATCTTGGTAATCAAATGGAGTTCAAGCTGATGTTTAGTGATTTCGTGATATCGAATTTTTATTGCCTGCAGACCTTGGAGTCCACCCATTCCACCAAGTTAACTGATGAGTCTGGCATTGTGACATGAACCTGCATTTTCTCTCTTGAAGTATAAAACTATGCAATGAGCGTCACAGGGAGACCAACAATTAACCCATCAGTACGATGGGTGGGACTTACACCATTTTCAAGCTGATGTCAAATGTTGTTAAACAGTGTGTTTAGGATCAATGAGGAGTAATTACAACAATGGCAAGCGCTAGAGACAAGATGGATGCTGCTATAGAGGCTGTTCTAAATCAACAGGTCTTCTCAATATCACCTAACATCTTAGTTTGTTCGACTTCGCTCCACTCCACAAACCCTGGCAAAACCTTTATGTTGGCATGACTATGCAATAGTGTGGACTTTAAATGACATTAGATTCAGACAGATTAGATTCAGGTTTCTAGTGGTTGGTTATGGAAAATCAAGATGTTGTACACTTTATCTTTATCTTTCTAGATCTGGGTCTGGATTTCCAGGCTAACTTAATGCTACTATTTATGTTACATCTTCATCCTGGGCGGGAAGTATTGTATTGGATATATTTATCAGGCCAAATGCTTTAAAAATGCAGTCTTTGGAAGACTTTCAGATTCATGCTGTTGGCCAAAGTATGATCTTAAGTGGACATGTTTTCTGTAGCTTATTTAGATTCACAGAGCCACCCCTGGCTCCACCTCCTGACTCTCCCCTGCCTACACAATACTTGGCCAGGATTGTTTCTTTGACTTTGGCTAATACAATTCCAATATCTGAGGGCACTTAAAACCTGATTATGCTGCTCTGTCTTTCCACAACACAGCCTGACAGTCTGATGCTAAGCAAGTTAAGTGATTTGCTCCTGAATTAATATAGTCGTTGAATAATCTAATTAGAATGCAGTTACAACGACTGTCAGACTTTGTTAGACTTTCCTCCCTCTGCTCCCAGAGGACAGGAGGTTGTAAGCTGCCATGAGACACAGACGGAAAGGCAGGGGTATTAATCAAATGCACACCTGCATTTCACCAGGCCATTTTTCATTCTCAGAAGCATGGGCATAAATCTAAACGCAATTACTACCAGTTACTTACAGTGTAGAGTTACTGTTACAGTGTAGCTAAAAGGGTTCAAATAACCCACCGCTTCTATAAATCACTGCGCTATTAACATAAACGGGCACATTTTTCATTGCTGGTAATGTGTGGTCGAGTTCAACACACAAACCACTTTTTATTGTGCTATTCTGATGTATGAAGCAAATATTATGTCAAGGCACCTTTTATCAGAGTGTACTGATTTTATACTAAGACAGACCCATCTGCTTATTTGCCTTTTTCTAAATTTAAATTTTATTTGTCAGCACATTTAAAAAAAAATAAAAATCAATGCTAAAATACATGATATGCAAACAAAGACACCTACATATTCAGATATATATATGAATTTAAAGTAAAGAAAAGTTTGTGAAGGAGAGGTAGGCAGTTAAGCTAATTCAAAGACCTCTCCTAAAAACTCAAGGCAAGATAAAGTGTACAACATTATATAAAATAAGGTATAGAAAGGCTTCTACAAAGTTTTGCTCCCATTCATCTTGATCATCTTTGAGATGTCGCTACACCTTAATTGGAGTTACCTGTGGTGAATTAAATTGATTGGACATGATATGAAAAGACATTCACACCTGTCTATATAGGATTTCACAGCTGTTGCACTGTTTGTGTCCTGCTTTAACTAATTCATGTCATCCACGTACAGGGGAATTTTAGTGGGAGGAAAAGAAAAAGTGGAAGTGAGACTGATTACCGAGGGCCCATCTGGGAAGGGAGGGGGCTTCAAGAAGCCTGGAATGAAAAGTTTTCTTTGGTTTGGAGTTTTGTTAATTTATAAAGAGTGTCATTGCTAAATTAAAATTTGCTAAATAAATCGGTTGAGAGACTGAGTTTTTTATATACAAACTAGAATTACCACCCCGTGGTTGTATGTTTCTGCACACCAATCAAGTTTCTCTTACAGTTTACATCCATATCTGTAAAATATGGATGCTTCATAGACATCTCCCCCCAGCAGCACAGAAAATCTGTACAATCAGCACAATATCACAGTGGACACCCAAGATTAGTGTCACCACTTCACTACTTTTGTTCCTAAGATATGACATTGGGTAAATGTCAGAAAAGTGGTTCATGCAGAATATTATGATGCCACACTGATGTTGACTTTTTACCTTCTGGATATAAAGTTGCATCACTTCCTTTTATCTTATTAAACAAGTATGTGAGTTTTTGTTATAATTAGCATGATCATTCTTGAGTTATAGCCAAAAACATGTTTTGTAAGGTCACACTGACCTTGACCTTTGACCTTCAACCTCCAAATTCTGATTTTTTTTTTTTTTTTTTTTTTCCAGTCCAAGTGAACATTTGAGCCACATTTCAAGAAATTCCCGAAAGGCATTCTTGATATATCATGTTCATAAGAATGAGACGAATGCAAAGTCGTAGTGACCTTCACTTCTGACCACCGAAATCAAATTAGTTTATTGTTTAGTTTAAGTGAATGTTTGTGAAAATTCTTTAAAAAAAAAAAAAAAAAAATCTCTCAAGGGTGCTCTTGAGATATCGCATTCACAAGAATAAGACAGACAAGGTCACAGTGACCTTGACCTTTGACATATGACCATCAAAATCTAATCAATTATCGTTGAGTCTAATGGAATGTTTGTGTCAAGTTTGAAGTAATTATATATATTATATAAGATATTGTGTTCACAAGCATGGGACGGATAGACGGTCAATCCGAAAACATAATGCCTCTGGCTATGGCTTTAGCCGGCGCTGACTCATAAAAGAATTAGTGAGAGCTGTCTAAGTCCCCTCTCACCCTTATAAAAGGTGCAAAATGATCATGTCCCTCGGGCAAAACAGCTTCTGACTGATTTCTTCCAAAAGAAAGGTGAGCACAAGTAACACAGTTTAAGAATGCTTTAGCTAATATCAGATGTTTAGATTGAAAGCAGTCAGACGGCCAGGAATCTTGCTTGGAGCATGTATAACATAAATTAATCAGTATCATAAATTAGAGTCATAGCTACAATGTCATATGGCATTATATCTATCAACAGTCAACACTACCAAAGCTTAACATCATGAACCATATGGCCCTCAGTCTCACAAATGGCCACAGAGAGTAAAACAGCTGCAGGGTCCCGCATCATCTCCTGTTAATGTTTCTGAGGACGTGAGACAAGGTGAGCTCATATAGTGGAAAGTTAAGACTAAAAATTCTTCCAAGCAATCACATGACATTGAGGTGCTGTGTGGGTAAACGGAGAGTGCTTATGCATAAGGCTCAGAATTTGGTGCTTAGCCCCTGCCTGTGTCGGCAAGGTGGTACAAATGGGGAAAGTGTTGTTTACAAAATATGAGCCCTAACACAACATGACACACCATTACTAAATATGGTCTATATTTGAGCAATGCAGGGTATTAAAATAGCCAAAGTATTCCACCAAATCGGCACTCAGATTTTAATGAACATCATGTCGGTGTCAATCTTCCTGTTTTGCTTTTCACCAGCACAGAGATCCGTGAGGCGTTTAAGGTGAGGAGGATTTCTTTCCACCATTCAGTCAACTCAAGAGACATTCTAGAGGAGAAAAAAAACAACCAGATTATTCTTCTCACAGACTGAGGAAACTTTTGCCTCTACTTCTTAAACACATGCAAGGACACCCCTCAAGGTGAGGGACTGTCCGCGAGAGGAATTTCATTAAACGAAAAAAGCAATTACAATGTGAGTGTAGGTAGCATCATGTTTTCACCCCCGGCTACTGAGGTCAGACATCAACATTATGACCCGTCCTATTCATTAGTGTCCATCAGGGGAGTTTGTATGGCATCACATACAACTTTTTCTGTTGTTTAAAATGCACAGATGGAAAGAAGGATGGAGTAATTGGTAGATAGGGAGTTGGATATTTGAAGGATTGTGTTGAAAGAATTTTTAAGTAAACCACAGAGGTACTGAAGCTCATTCACATTGACTCAGTGTGTCATGGTGGCTTCCATGCAAATGCGAAAGCTACTGCAGCACAAAAGACACATTTATTTGTTTGAAACTAGTTGTTAATGATGTAGATTAATTTGTACTCTCATCAATCATTTTGACAAATAATAAATTAAAAACTTTATGAATCAATTTTTCCCACTTGAATATCTAAGTTCAATTACAACAAAAATTTATATTGAAGCCTTTGGCACAGTACATGCATGGACAGAGACCTACCAAAAACTTAGATTATAGTTCAGTCCAAAACACTTAAGTCAAAGAAAACTTTCTGTCCATTTACAGTATTATATTTGGTGGTAAGGCTCTGTCCTGGGGCCTCTCTGCCTTTCCTAGGCCTACACAGAAAGCCTCTTCCACACACACCTCTCCGCCCTTCCACGCACAACCGAGGAAAGCCTGAGGCAGAGAGAGCAAACCTCCCTGCCCTTCTATTCGCCTACATGTAAAGCCTAACTGTGCGTTCACACCAAACGCGATGGACGCGATGTCATCGCCCGTAACACGAGTATCGCGTCGCTTGATCACAAATGTCACCTTTTGATCATCGCTTCAATCGCGATGACGCAACCCTCCTCCCGCAATTTTCTTCACCTCCCGCTATTTTTTCGTCAACCATGGCTGAGTTAACTACCATAGCTGCTCTTTATCTGTTGTGGACATCTGATTTGGATCGGAGACCCAAACGCTGCTGTGTCTGGGTTCACAATATCCTCCAGAAACGCACACAGCTGGGTGAATATCATCACCTCCTGCAAGAGCTGCGTCTGGATGACGGTCGTTTCCAGCGGTACTTCAGGCTGACGCTGGCCCAGTCTGAGGACCTGTTGGCCCGTATCGGTGCAAGGATCTCCCGCCTGGACACCAACTACAGGCGCTCCATCCCAGCTGCGGATCGCCTGTCCATCTGTCTCCGGTTAGTTGCTTGTAATTTCTTACAGTACGATGAGGCGATGGACGCGTCATCGCTTCATCGCGTCGCTCTTATCGCCTGAAACGCGTTGCCTGAAGTGACATTGCGTGTCATTGCGTCATTTACATTGATTTTGAATGGAAACTTGTGGCGTTCATCGTGTCCATCGCGTTTGGTGTGAACACACAGTAAGGCAGGGAGAGCAGCAGCAAAGACCCCCCGGGTACAGAACAGAGGAGCATCAATGACAAACAGAAATGACGTTTATAAGTCAGACACAGCATGAAAAGGAGGAGCTGGGGTGGAGGCCAGAGCAGTTTAAATAGGACGCCCTAAATGAGATTTGCCGACTGGTTGCATAGAAAGGAATCGTGTGATCTATCAGCTGATGTAGCTGGGCTATGAGCTGAGCTTGACATTGTGTCCTGCCTGAACTAACGCTGTGCTCAATAACAATCATTTTAGCCTTCTACAGTGTCTGTTCCATGCTGGGGTGTTACTCAGCATCATTTTAGACAATAAAATTCACAATAATGTTAATGCTAATTGCAAAGGGCACTGATGTTTCTTAGATCAACTAGGTCTCAAATTAACATTCTTACCAAACAAACATTTCTTTATGATCAAAAATGCCTTTTAAGTTACCTAAACAGAGTGATTATTTGCTACTTTTAAAACATGGCATACTGCATATGTAATAATCCATAATAATAACTTTAAAAAAAAACAACATTAATTTACTTGCATACAACATGGCTTATGTACAGGTCAGCATTCCATTCAACTTCCATACCAGAGCTTTTAAACCAGGGGGTGCCAGTTGGATTGTATCCATCTGTGGTTGCTCATGCTAATCCACTGTGGGATATTTATGCCAGTATAGTGTCCAGTGTTTGCATACTGTAATATTTCACAGGAAATAGTATGCAAGTCACGTACTGGTGAATAATAAATGGTCCACAGCCTTTTATTTTAAAAAGTTAACTGCATTATTTAATGAGGTAATGAATTTAAAAGCACTTCACAGTCTCCTGCCTGTAAAAGAATAACAAAATGATGGAGGACAGCGTGCTTGGCTGTGTTGTTATTAGCATCTCCAGCAGTGGAGAGCAGCTTCTCTGTTAGTTCCAGGGAAAGCCAAGACACCAAATGGACTGGGCACAGATGGTTTTAAAGTATACTAACAGTTATTTTCTTTACCACAGAGTTAAAGTTGTTTAATGCTGCAGTAGGTGTTGGTCAGTTGGACACGTTTGTTCACGTTACTGCTGATCACTGCTCTGCTAGCCTCTGGGTGATGATGTAGAAACTATTCACAATATACGTCAGGTTCGCCTTGCAAATGTAAGTATTTAGACATGTAATTAAAACATGCTTGTAACCACTGCCTTTTGTGAGGATTAATCACAAGTTAACTCTGGCATGTACCGCACTGTAGGCTGTCTGGGCGCTGTACTGATTTCGTGGTTAGGTTCCGCTTCTTTCACTCCATCAACATCTCGTTGATAACCATTATTGGCAATTTGGAGTCAAAGCCGAATCATCCACGTCCGCATCCCAATGTATGGACAGAGGATTTCCCCTACCTCTAATGATGTCTCAAAATGATGTGAGTTCACACAGGAAACTGCAACTCTGCACTGTGGCTGATTTATTTAATCTAGACATAACATGCAATTTTTCCCCCATCAACCAGTTGATTGGATAATGAGTAGACGAATTTCAGTCGACCAAAATTTTCTTTGGTTGACTGCAGCCCTGTTGCATTGATTTGTTCAGGCAAACTGTAGCAGCAAAATAATCCTTTTTTTTTGTAAAATACATTTCTGTTCGTGGCAGAGGATTGTCTGCACCGCTCTGGACATTCTGGCGGTCTAAACCTTCACCCTCGAGGCCACCATCACCCTCACATATCATTTGTGACAACTCTGATGAAAGAGATAGCATGTGCCCAGCTGAAATACCACTGATCTCTGTAAGGCTGCTTTTTTGGCTTGACTGTAACACAGAACGACTGCTCTGTTTTTTTTTCCATCGCAGGGTGAATTTGCCAATAGCTGTTTTGAACTTGACCATCACACTGCTGGAAAGTCTTTGATGGAAGGACGTGTGAGACAAGCTGCTGGCTCTGTCCAGGTATATTTAGCCTCGGTTTGAGCAAAACTAAAAAAGCACGCTCAAATGCAAACCACTGGAGGTTGGAGAATGTTTTTTACTTTCGGGGGATGAGTCCAACTGTCTTATGTGAAAGAAAAACTCAACACAGAGGCTTCTGCAGCTCTCAGCACTTCCAACAGCACCAGACTCTGGAGAGCAAAGCGCTGTTTTATTCAGTGGTGTCCAATCCTGTGCCATAAAAAAGTCTGCAGGTTTTTATTCCAACTGAACACTTCACAGTAGGTGTTTCGCTTATTTTTATTTCCTCTCCACTTCAAGGCACTAATGTATAAAGTGAGCCTTAACTGTTGGATTATGGCATCGCACAAGCCACCACAAAGACCTCTGAATTAATGGAAAGTTTCTAAGAATTACATAGGACCAACCAATTTGAAAGTTGGTGTTTGTTTTCAGAACATTTGCCTCTACCACCATAACAAGGATTCAGTGATTATATCATCAATGGCCAAAGTTTTAGTTTCAGAAGTGGAAAGGACTCAATAAAGTCTCTGTTCTTCAGCCAAACATATAATGTAAGTAAATGTTATTTCCTGTATTTATATACACACACACTGATCAGCCACAACATTAAAACCACTGACAGGTGAAGTGAGTAACATTGATCATCACATTGCAGTTCAATGTTCTGCTGGGAAACCTCTGGTCCTAACATTCATGTCGATGCCACCTACACCACCCACCCAAACATCACTGCAGACCAAATGCCCCTTTACTCTTGCAATGTTTCTTGTTTGATGAAAGCACATTTGCACAATTTTGGTTATTTGTATATCAAAACAGAGCTCAGAGTCAAAGATGGCACCCAAATTGCAGGCAGAATGCTTTACATTGGACGACAGGCTCCCTGAGGTTCTTTTTAAAGTCAGAGGTCATGTTTGGGGGTCCAAAAAAAAAAAAAAAAAGACCTCGGATTTGGACTGATTGAGCTGGAGGAAGTTTTGTGACATCCAGCACTTAATATCTGGCCAAAGGAACATGACAAAGAGCTCAAGGTGTCAATCTGGCCTTCAAATTTCCCAAATCCCAATCTAATTGAGCATCTGTGGGACTAGCAGCACCACAGAGGTCCTGTGTCCATACATAGACAGGTCGGACTCCCAACTGTGGATCAAACACATCTCTGACCTTTCGAGGCTTGGACAGAGGATTTCTAAGGGTTTCCTGCTGTGTCTGGCAACAGGGCATTAGCAGCAGTTCCCTCGAGTCCTGTGGGTTGTGAGATAGCATACTGGCACATCCCACGAATTCTCGATCAGATTGGCTGGGTTGATGACTGGAGCTCTTTGTCACATTCCTTGGGCCATTCCTGAGCAGTTTTTGCAGTGTGGCACGGTGCATTGTCCTGCTGGTGTGCTGTTGCCATGAGGGTGAGTACTAGGTCTGTAAAGGTGTTTGGTGCTTGTCAAGATGCCATTCACAATAATGCCAGGACTACAGGTTTCCCCAGCAGAGCATTGCATTGTAACACAGTGATCAGTATTATTCACTTCACCTGTCAGTGGTTTTAGCTAATTGCAGTATATCAATCAAGCAAATAACACTTATGAAGAAATTGGTTACTGGGCTTTTACTGTAAATTTTCAATGTACTAGTTCTAATTTAAAAATTACTGATATTTTCCTTGACAAATCTATGGTGGCCTCTAAGGACAAAATGTATAAAAACATTGAGACCTGCAAAAATGCTGAAACACATACAAATGTGAACACACGAAACTTAAGTTTCGAGTTTCAAGTATTTGATGCCAATGTTAATGCATGTGTTTTACAAGTCGTAGCATTTTTGGAATTGAAGCACAGTTCTTAAAATGGTTGTGCTCCTGCTTTTATGTGTTCTGTCCTTGAGGGCCTCCATATCTTGATACAAAGAGTCAAAGAGTCTCTGTCCTTTTCTGCCTTTTCTTAGATTTATTAGTTCTCAAAAAATATTAACTGTTAATTAGAAAAAACAGATAAAGTGTGGATGAAATTGGTTTTACCCCCAAAAAAGATGCACAATAAATCATAAGACTGTCTAACCTCTGGTAGTGTCTGTAGTTTTCTTCTCAGGCTCCACAAAGACCCCATAATTTCCATAAAAATCCTGCATGTAGCCTGTAATTAACTAGCTTCTGCTCATAGCTAAGCATACTGATGTTTTTCAGTTCCTCTCCAGACAATAAAAGAATGCTACTTAACTAAATCTGTAAAATTGAGGGACAAAAATAGGATGATGAAAAGTAAAGGCCACTAGAAAGTATGCCCATTGAAAATAGCAACTGTATTTTCCCCAAATCCATAAGGTTGCCAAACGCCTCTAAAAAGTAAGTAAATATGCAAATATCAGTCTAGTGTGCAATGTTTATTCTTTGTAATGAGGCCTGACTAAAAGAAAAGTTGGCAATGCATTAAACACTGTTGGTGAGTTAAATGCAAAAAGCTGGAAAATGACTGTAATAATGAGCATTATTTATTGTTGCTATCTTGGGTATAAATCCTCTTTGATTATAATTAATGTGTTGGTGGAAGGAACCTGACCAGCATTGTTCCAATGAAAGTCCACTTTACCCTACTGTTTGAGGACTATTAGCTCAGAACTAATTATTTGCATTGGTTTTTACTTACTGGGGCTCCAGAGCCTTTTCCCAAGGATCTGTTTCATCACAGTGAGTCTAGCCTCAGGCATTTCCTTTCTCCAGTCAAGTGTACTCAGGACTAAGCAAGCGTTTTATGGAATGAAATTTGAGCAGGGGAGAGGGAGGCTTTTTGCTGTTTAAAAAAGAAACTTTTTTTTGTGTCAGATCATAATGCCTCAATACATCCCACCCAATATACTTCAGTGCCACTCATCCTTCTTTTGCAGAGCTGGGAACTGAAGTTAAATAAATCATGGTATTTATGAGCATATTGCAGTATGTTTGTCACTCAGACTGTAGGAGAAAAAAAACATACCAATGCCAAGGCGAGTATGTCTTCTGCCAGTGGCAAAATAATCACATTAGTCTCTTTTCATCTCTCCTCCCACCACCTCCATCTCTGTCCTCTTCACCACATTAATTGTGTCTCAGTGATCCCCCCTCAGTCCAGTTCTCCCTTTCTCTCGCCCTCACTGCCAAAGTGCCTCTTTCTGCAACCGTAATTCTCATTAATTATCACTGCAGACATGTTTCAGTGCCAGAGAGCCCCAGGTGGCGAAGCCTCGGTCAAACCTCCTTGTTCCTGTTGGGCTTCGCTGGAACAGGCAGGAGGTCAGGGATCTTTACCACCAATCAGCGCAGCAGAGCTTAACTTTATCTAAAAAGATGGAGGCAGATTAATTATTTGGTTCCACTGATTGTGGAGATAAAATTTGATTTTTAACGTCAAAGCTGGATTTATTTGGAATGAAGGTACCGAAAGTGTTTAGTGTTTCCTTCAAAACTTTTTGTCCGGGTAGAAAATCCTATATGGCAGTTTTTAGATAACTCTGAATGAAAAGAAATGATTCATAAAAATGTTACATGTCTAAATCAAGATTAAACCAGAAATGCCCCACCAGATTGGTGTCACACCAACACTGACCTTAATAGGTCCAACAGACAAAGCATGTTTTATAGCTTGCTTTATTGTTGCCAGGCAACCACCAAATCAACAGTCTTTATCTTAACCGCTATTTTGCCGCCAGTAAGCTCACATAAACTCAAATAAGTTTAAGCCTGGCGGGGGGCACGTGTTCTGGCTCTGATTGAGGTTAAGAGGCTGTTCCCAGAGGTTTGCCTGGATGATCATCAGTTCAAGGCTTATTTTAGGATGAGTCAGGTGAGCAGTTCGGCGTGGCACTGAGCATCTTAACTGATAATTGGAACACAAATCAGCGCAGCATGGCTTGACTGAACACGGGTAAAAGTTACAGAGGAAAAGGCCCACAGTATTAAACGTGTGCTACTGCAGTAAATTCATTCACCTAACAGACTGATATAGCATAGGTCATGCAACATATAGGCCGATGTCTGTAGACTAATTAACAGACAGATTAAACAGAGGAGCAGGTGGTCTGTGCATGAGTAACAAAGGATTTAACAAATTCCTAATGTTATACTGCCAATGACTTGTTAAACACTCTGATGCTACGGTCCCTTAAATCCACCTTATTCAATTTGTATACACAGTGCATGTATATTAGCTGTATATGTGTCGCCCCACGCTTCCACACAGAAACAAATACAGTAAAAACAGTAAAAATTAAAACAAGTGTATAAGTTCTTCATAAACAACATTCTTTGCCTCGTTTAAAACTGTGACACTTTTGTCTTAATATAACAAAACCTAGGTGTTCAAGAGGACTGGGAAGAACTTTCATCAATGATTTAAGGATTGGGTATCAGGAGATTAAGAGTGTGACCAGTTCTGTGTATAACATTTCATGCAGCGCTGCAGTATCAAATAAATTTGTCAGTACTAAATATGTGTTCAAACACTTGTAAGGGTACATCCTCCCAGACAAACCCACTTCAAAATAAAATGTAGATATCCACATTGGACTAGTACAAAGTCTCTCTCCAGGCCAAATGGTGTCATGGCTGATACAAGTGGGATTACACAAACTACAAGGATCAGACAAACACTCCCTCTAGACAAAATGGTGGATGACACAGAGGGAGAAACAGCCTTGGAGGATTAGAAAAGTGTTAGCTCTCTAGAGTATATGATGAAACTCTGGATAATAGAGGAATCCAATCTGCATCGGCACAGCTTCATAATCCTCCACCTTTTTGGCCCTTGTTCCACTAGGCGGGGATGCTTTCCTCATTGCTATGACAACATTACATCTCCAAAATACAAGACGTGCCTGAGAGGCCACAGTGTCTTATTAACAGATAATGAAAAATCCAGTAAAGGCAGGGGACTGTTTATCACATTTCTGCAACACATTTTTATGCCTATTGTACATCTGTGACATCTACTTTCATCTAAATTCCAGCCAGCTCCTCCCCAGAGCTTCATTATTTTATTTGATTTATTTATATATATACAGTACAGGCCAAAAGTTTGGACACACCTTCTCATTCAATGCGTTTTCTTTATTTTCATGACTATTTACATTGTAGATTCTCACTGAAGGCATCAAAACTATGAATGAACACATGTGGAGTTATGTACTTAACAAAAAAAGGTGAAATAACTGAAAACATGTTTTATATTCTAGTTTCTTCAAAATAGCCACCCTTTGCTCTGATTACTGCTTTGCACACTCTTGGCATTCTCTCCATGAGCTTCAAGAGGTAGTCACCTGAAATGGTTTCCACTTCACAGGTGTGCCTTATCAGGGTTAATTAGTGGAATTTCTTGCTTTATCAATGGGGTTGGGACCATCAGTTGTGTTGTGCAGAAGTCAGGTTAATACACAGCCGACAGCCCTATTGGACAACTGTTAAAATTCATATTATGGCAAGAACCAATCAGCTAACTAAAGAAAAACGAGTGGCCATCATTACTTTAAGAAATGAAGGTCAGTCAGTCCGGAAAATTGCAAAAACTTTAAATGTGTCCCCAAGTGGAGTCGCAAAAACCATCAAGCGCTACAACGAAACTGGCACACATGAGGACCGACCCAGGAAAGGAAGACCAAGAGTCACCTCTGCTTCTGAGGATAAGTTCATCCGAGTCACCAGCCTCAGAAATGGCAAGTTAACAGCAGCTCAGATCAGAGACCAGATGAATGCCACACAGAGTTCTAGCAGCAGACCCATCTCTAGAACAACTGTTAAGAGGAGACTGCGCGAATCAGGCCTTCATGGTCAAATAGCTGCTAGGAAACCACTGCTAAGGAGAGGCAACAAGCAGAAGAGATTTGTTTGGGCCAAGAAACACAAGGAATGGACATTAGACCAGTGGAAATCTGTGCTTTGGTCTGATGAGTCCAAATTTGAGATCTTTGGTTCCAACCGCCGTGTCTTTGTGAGACGCAGAAAAGGTGAACGGATGGATTCCACATGCCTGGTTCCCACTGTGAAGCATGGAGGAGGAGGTGTGATGGTGTGGGGGTGTTTTGCTGGTGATACTGTTGGGGATTTATTCAAAATTGAAGGCACACTGAACCAGCATGGCTACCACAGCATCCTGCAGCGACATGCCATCCCATCCGGTTTGCGTTTAGTTGGACGATCATTTATTTTTCAACAGGACAATGACCCCAAACACACCTCCAGGCTGTGTAAGGGCTATTTGACCAAGAAGGAGAGTGATGGAGTGCTGCGGCAGATGACCTGGCCTCCACAGTCACCGGACCTGAACCCAATCGAGATGGTTTGGGGTGAGCTGGACCGCAGAGTGAAGGCAAAGGGGCCAACAAGTGCTAAACACCTCTGGGAACTCCTTCAAGACTGTTGGAAAACCATTTCAGGAGACTACCTCTTGAAGCTCATCGAGAGAATTCCAAGAGTGTGCAAAGCAGTAATCAGAGCAAAGGGTGGCTATTTTGAAGAAACTAGAATATAAAACATGTTTTCAGTTATTTCACCTTTTTTTGTTAAGTACATAACTCCACATGTGTTCATTCATAGTTTTGATGCCTTCAGTGAGAATCTACAATGTAAATAGTCATGAAAATAAAGAAAATGCATTGAACGAGAAGGTGTGTCCAAACTTTTGGCCTGTACTGTATATATATATATATATATATAAAAATAAAAATAAAAATAGAGCCAGCTGTACAGTAGAGCTCAGCACAAGCTGCCACGTGGCCATTCCCAACAAACCACCTCCACCCACGAGGGGAATGTACTATCTAACGAAATGAGATGTATAAATATAAACCCAGCAGTCCACCTGATATGCGGCGGCAGATAATTATTCAGTTATGCATATTAAAAATCACAAAAATGTATGGCTCAGAGCAGACAATCTCATCTTGTGGAACACAACGTAGCATTGATAAGCAGCAGAGGAGCGTCAGTACATGGATAGGAGCTTAAGGTACGGCAATGTGTGCAGCTGAGTGTAGCGGCGGCAAACAGTGGGACAGTGGCTCAGCAGTTTAGATGTAATTATGATATGAAGAATAGATACGGAGGCTGTCACAGAGCCACATTGGTCTGAGCTAAAATGTTTTTTAATGATTAGAATGAATCAAGTGTGGGAAGAAAATAAGAATCTATCCTGTGTGAGACAATCTTCACATTGAGTTTCTCATGAGACAAAATCTTTTTATGAGTGGGCTGTGTATCTACATTTAAGAAGGTATGCTATGTGGGGATTGTCAGCTACTGTCTTTTAACAGTATCAATAGTGAAAGTGAAAGTGAAAGCCAACTCCAGCTTTGTTCATTTGGCGTTTTGCCCCACTATATTTGTGGGGTTTTTGGTGTTGTGTCAGCAATATCGCACCTTCCTCTTGGACTTATGTAGCCTGAGTGTCAGACTGAAGGTTCTGGGAGCTTCCATTGAAGGCAATTTACAAGGGGGAGGGAATTTGATTTTTCCCTAACCAATCAGTAGAGATCAACGACTCACCCAGAATCTGACATCATTAGTATCCATGCCTCAGGGGTGCCGAAAACAAGCGAGCATTGCCCGTTTAAAATGTCTCTGTCGTCGTGCACGCTCAGCTGCATCGCTGTTAAATCCAGTTTAGCAGCTTCCTTAATTTGATCCTCCATTAACGCGAGTAGTGGCGAAATACCTCGATAGCATCGTTAATGTGGTCTGTAGGATCTGTAGCGGTCGCCATTGTTGCTATCCTCACTAGTTACCCACCGGCGTACAGCTTGACATCAGCGTGGCGCTGATTGGCTAATCGCTAGACCCCCGGCGTTCATTGGTCCGTCCATCGTTTGGACGAGATAAATCGCAAATTCATTGAAGTATGCCAGACCAGTAATGCAAGCCTACTCAGTTGAGTGGGCGGGGTCTACGGTCTGGAACCAGGCTAGGAATTTACACTGCCGCACACTTCAAGTGCTTCATCAGTGATGTTTGAGAAGGATTACTTTTGTATTGATGGACTGAGAGTCTCATCCTACTCTCTAATGTGTTATGTGTGAGCTCAGTCCTGCGTGTTCTTTAATGAAGCAATAGGAGAAGATATTCGGTCTCAGTTAATGTAGTTTATTAAGCAGTAAAGGAATAAAATTACAGAGCTCTGGGTCTCAACTTCACGTCCCTGACGAACAACAAAGGTGTGTCAGTTCACGAAGTCTGACCTCCTGTCCTTTCCCTGACCCAGTATATTTGAGCGTAACAGAGTGTCATTGTGCACGCAAGGCGTTGTCCTCTTCTCATTGGCAGTTCCACTTCCTCCTTCACCACACCACGCCCCTGCCTCGTGTTAATCTGACTCCTTCCCGCTGGCGGTGGGGGCGTGGTTCCTGTTTTGAAAGACAAGACAACAGCACAACTCCCTACACGTGCTGTACCTTACTATCTGTACATCACTTTCTATTCTTTTTACCATATATGAAACTAATTATCTAAGCATTGCGGTATGTGCTCCTCAGACTTCATGTCTCTTCCTCTCCTGTACTTCTCCACTTCTGCAAAGCAAACACATTCAGATCAGCTGAAATCATCTCAGTATTCTCATTTTTCACACATCTAAAACTTATATATTGAAACACAACTTATAGTAAAACACATAACATCATTCTATTCCCAACAGTATCAATCTATATAGTTTGTTTAGGAAAAGACTGTATAGTATAGTATCTTTAAAGCCAACATACTTTGCCTCCTGAGGCCTGTTTTACAGTGAGCAGGAAACCTCTCAAAAACAATGTTATCGTCATATGGGGGAAATCTGCCGCAAATCAGTTCAGTCCATAACACTCACAACACTGAAACATGGGAAATCATATTTTGCCACACTCTAAATGAACAGCATGAAAGCACCATATGTCACAAACCACAGCGAGAAGGAAGGACAGCAGCATAATTTAGCAGATTATCAAACAGCAGATGCCAAGACATAAAACATAAAACACATCTGACGGAACAAAAACAGCAGCCAGTCGTATCACCCAACACAAAAAATGATGAACAGAGCCAAAACCTACACTCTTAAAAGGGATGGTTCACCAAAAAAAATCAAAAATACATGCATTTTTCCTCTTAGTGTGATCAGTCAGATTAATTTGGTGTGAGTTGCTGGGTGTTGAAGATATCAACTGTAGAGATGTCTGCCTTCTCTCCAATGTTATGAAACTAAATGGCACTCGACTTGTGGTGCTTAAAGCTCCAAAAAATACATTTGAAGAACTAAACAGCAATGTCTCGTTCCAAAGTCATGCCCCAGTTTGTCAAATTAATCCACAGACTTTGTTGAGTGTAGTTTCATTTAGAGGCCGTTTACATGTACATGGTGATTTTGATAAACGGAGACATCTTCCTTCATTGTGCCCTTCGTTTACACGCAAACGGAGATTTCTCCTCTGAAAACGAGTCTTTCTAAAAATTCCAGCCAGAGTGGAGATTTTGGAAAACTCCGGTTGCGGCTTTGCATGTAAACTGAGATAAACGGAGATAAACGGAGTTATAGGCAGCCGACGTCACAGTATGCGCCGGAACTTGCGCATGTGTCAAAAGTGCGACCTATGTTGCTATGGTGACAATGGATACATGGAAGGCTTGAGCTTCTCGTTACACTGCCACCTACAGGTTTGGCATGCTCTTGTGTATATATACACGGGTAAGTGTAAATGAAGATCTTTTTGAAAACGGAGACGGTGAAATGTCTGTTTATGAAAATAGCTGGCCACGTGTAAACAGCCTCTTAGATACTAGGGATGCACGACATATCAGGCCGACAAATGGTCGGCCAATAATGGGACATTTTTCTAAGTATGCATTATTCTGTTAACTAACATTATAGCCGATAAATAGCTCCGTCAATACGAAGTCAGACTGCTTTCACTAACTTAACAAGGGCAGCATCTACACACCCCGACACAGTGGGTGGCGGTACATGTACCTTTAAACTTGGCTTGCGAGCTGCCAATAAACAAACAGAAGAACAACAACTGCATCACGCTGTCTAAAGGGCAAGACATGTCGCGGTGTGGACATCTTTCACAGATCCAGAGGAAGGTAACGGGATTGTGCCATGGGTCTGATCACAAACCCCCGACACCCCACCAGATAAACAAATTTCCTGCATCTGGTGAACAGGTTATATATCCCGCTACGAGGTATTAAATCATCCATATTTTCTCACTACATCTAAGCCTTCCTTACCCTCAGGTGTACATAAACTACAGGTTATAAACCTCCATTTTAAATACAAAAAATTTAAATTATCAGTTACCGTATCAGTAATCAGCCATGAGAGGCAGGTAATTATTGGTTATAGGATATCAGTTGAAAAAATCCATATCAGTGCACCCTAGAAAGAATTCTCTTTTTTCTACTGAGCTACACTCGCCAACTGTATCACTGTGCAGAAGGAAGCATGCATCTACTCATGGTGGGGGCTTGTGTTTGTGACAGCAGGAGACGTAAAAATCAATGGCGTCCTCGGTGGCTAAGCTGTGACGTTAGCTAGCTCAGTGGTGCTAGATGAGCTTGCAGTAGATGCAAGCTTCCTTCTGCATGGTGATATGATTGTAGTTTGCTGTGTAGTTTGGTAGGAGTAAAAAAGTACCCACATGAAACTGCTCACAACACGGTCTGTGGATTATCTTGAGTAACTGAGTCATGATTTAGAAAGAGACATTGCTGTTGAGTTTTTTTAAATGTATTTTTTGGTGCTTTTAGCACCACAAGCCGAGTGCCAACTTCTTCCATTATAATTGAGAGAAGGCAGACATCTATACGGCTGATATCTCCAATGCTACGCAACTCACATCAAAACAATCTAGACTGACTACATGTAGGAGGAAAAAGATGTAGTTTTAATTGGGGGGTGAACCGTCCCTTTAATGTGCGTGTTAGTGAATGCAACAAATATAGTAGGCTACATGCTGTAATAGACTGGGATTAAAACATGAAAATGCTGCAATATCTATTGAGTCAATATTTCTTAGAGCACTTCCACACAAGTAGTTGTATTTCACTTCAGTACACATCAACAGCATAAAAGCACCAAGCCAAAAAAAACAACAGAAATATGAGCTCAACCACCAAAAGAAACTGATTCACTATCAGTAAAATGAAAACACTGCACATGAATAGAAGGACAGCAGCACAATTTAGCGGATTATCAGCAAGCAGATGCCAAAACATAAATCATACAACACATCTGAGAGAGCAAAACAACAACAACGACGACAGAGCCCAAACATCCACTCTTAATGTGCATGTTAGTGAAAGCAGCAAACACTTACCTCAGTGAAGTGCTGGTCCTCTGTATCCCAGTGCAGAATACATGCAGTGATCAACTGGGATTAACATAAAACAATCACAGGCCAGCAGGCCCGTTTCACAACCAGCTACAGGCACGGTTGTAAATATAAAAACCTTGAATTAAAACCGTTAAGCCTTACTAAGCCACACATTTATATTACAACCTACATTCCTAATTTCTGCCAACAACAGGCACATACTGAGACACAAACCTAAATTACAACCTGACGGAACGACTATCCTCCACACAGAAGCTCCTACCGGCCATGAAGAAAGCACTGCACAGCCAAGTTAGTAGGAAAATGGGTCTTACCTTTACGAAGTCAGTCTGAAGGCGACGTCTTTCTCCAAACTGTCCTGTCAGTTAGCGCCTCAGACGGTGCTTTATGAACTTCAGCGTAGAAAAGTGTAATTCCACCTGTGTTGAATATGGCTAACGTTAGTTGTAGCAGCACCATGAACGTGCTACAGACATAACTCGACGAATTCCGCTTATTTTTCACCTTCAGCCAGCTCTGCTTTTTTCTTCTTCTTTTTCTTCGTTTTCACTCTCGGTACTTTGATAATATTTCGCTAGGTAACTTTCTATTTAACATTAACTAGCTAGCTAGGTCTATATATTCCCGAACTCTTCCCATATTGTGTCGCATAGCAACAGGTGGATTTAATCCCTGTAGTTGCGCGAGCGCCTAATTAATGAGCAGCCAGTCAGGTGTGTAAAGGATTTAGGCCACGCCCCCTTTCACTGTGTTCATACAGAACTTTGCCTACCTCTTAAAGCCATTAAAAATATAGAGAAATGTAGAGCTAAAAAACTGTATACATATATATTTAGGTCCTTGCCTTTTTTTTAAAATGAGTCTTACCTTATTCCTTTGTGCTCCTTATTTGGTTAATTTGTTATTTTTCCCTTAGTTTTTGTTGCATTTTCCCTTAAAAAATTCCCTCTCTCTCTTGATTTTTAATATAATGGCACCACTGTTGTTCCTTTTTGTATTGGATTGTGTTGTAGCATCATTTCCACCATTGTTACTTACGTAAATCATTTTTTCTGTATCTTTTTCTTGTATTAAAAAGAACAGGCACAGACTCCACTGTAGGCTCTACAAGTCTGAAATTTGTAGCCCACAGTGTTTTATGGACTTGTCAACATTTGACTTCATAAAGTTTAACAGGAAACACGCCTTCAAATTGCTCAGTGGCTCTGAGGCATTTTGTGTAATACATCCAGTTTGAAGCAATCGGTGGTGGAAAGTAACCAAGTACTACCCAAGTACTGAACTTGATAATGAGGTGATTGCATTTTAAATGTTCTGCTATATTGTATTCCAGTGATTTTCAAACTTTTTGTGCCCAAGGTACACCAAAGGGCAAACCAAAATCTCAAGGCTCATCTGTATTTACATCTGTGCACAATAGCTTCTGTAACGTGTGTTATCACTCTTATCACGCATAAGACAATAATAATAAGAAAAAATGAGGCAGGTAGTTTTCATTTTTTCTCTTTTCTTTCGGTGGTAGGGTGTATTCACTGGTGCTTTGTTGTAATTGCTCCATACAGTAGAGCGATCCATTATCCCACTAACACCTTTTTCCTTTTAACTGTTACCATCCCTCACATTGGCTGCTAATCAGGGCTTTTGATGAGTCACACACTTATAATTCCCATGTGCAAATGGCGACAAACAGGTTCCCCATGAAGGTTTTTAAAATTAAATTACATCAAATTACATTTTTTAGCTAAAGTTTGTCTCTTTGTTAATAGATACAGTCAATTAAAAATTTTGTGTAGGCACAGTTGAATATTGCAATAATGATGTGTGTTATCGCAAAATCCCATGGCACACCTGGATTGGCATCACGACACACCAGTGTGCAACTGCACACCATTTGAGAACTGCTCTATTCCACTACTGTTCAAAGGCAAATATTGTACTTTTTATTCCAATATATTTATCTGACATCATAAGCCACTCGCTGGGTATACTTTTCACATAAAAAGTTTGCTTATATTGTGATATAATGCAGTACTGTCAAAATAATCTACCCATTAGTATGTGAAATATCTTAACTTGGCTCCACATTGGCAAACACTGGGATGATTATAACTGATAATTATGGGCCATTCTGCATAATGAGTAGCCCACTTTTAATTGGTAGTATATTTTAATGCTGATGCTTTTTTAAAATCCCTCCTTGAAAATAACTGGACTACATATTGTGAAGGTCCTTCTTTGAATTAAAATATTATCAGCGGTGTCAGTGCTGAGCGGAATTATATGAAAAAACTTGAAATTACTTTGCACACACAGCAAGCATTATTTCTTTTCTAAAGAGCAGACTGCAAGCAACTGCATAATGTGTGAATAGTGTTCTGAATATCAGGAAAAACATTTTCATTTATGCTTTAACAACATAAATAACATCTCAAACAACAAAATGCACCCAAAGACTAGATAATTCTTGCTTAGCATAAACCCTCCTTTAAGAGATAACACACTTGTTTACCCGCTTTCACAGAAAATGTGCTTTTACACAGTCTCTGCCAAATCGTGTTGTTTGTAAGGCACTTAATAGAAACCACATGAACCCAAACAAGGCACGCATATATGTATTTTTCCCTCTCTGGCGTTTAACTTTTAACTGGGTGATGATTTAATTCACTGAGCATTTTACACAAGGACATAAAGGCTTGTCCAAATTTAAATAAAGGTTTGATGTGAGCATTTTCACACACAGATGTTAAACTGTGTCATGATTTTGTTGTAAAGTAATTCACAGTACTTAAGGGCGGCTGTTTAGGATTAGCATAACAATAAAGATACGTTTGTAGTGGTGTAGTTTGAAGGCTGTGGGTTCAGAAACAAAATTACATTTTTGAATTAATGACAATTGTTCAACCATATTGTTTAACAAAAAAAAGTGATAAAACTTTTGTGAGACACAGAATAATCTGGATGTTTTGTCATTACTGTCGCCTGCTGATTGACCTGGCAGCTGTTTACTAATATCATTTCTTTAGTACAAAAAACATGCAGTTACACAAGTTCTCTGTGAAAAAACCTGACCTAATATAAATTGAGATACATCAGAACATAATCAGCCATATACCCAGGGGGTGCATTACTACAAACGGTCATTAAAACACTTGACAGCTACAGGAACAAATTACCTCTTAAATCGCTCTATGGAGCAGTTTGACAGCATCCTCCAACAGCACCCTGTTCAAACAGTTTCTGGCTGATTTGGGTGATTTTTAAGGACGTAAAATAAACAAATAACTTGCAGGAATTATAAAACAGTGATGTACTGTCTCTTATTATTTCCAGTGTTAATTAACAGAAGCTTTAAGTAGGATGACTTGAATGCTGAGTGATATCGAGGATGATTGAAATCTTCAGTAAATGGAGAGAAAATACTGAAGGTTGAAAGAAATTTGTTTTCATTGCCCAATCTGGAAGCAAGCGCTCGCTTGATGAAGTTGACATTTAGCCTGAACACAGAGGTCACTTTACTGCCTTTGTGGAGTGGCATTAAATTAGTTTTAAGATGTTGTGTTCTCAATTTGTCTGGTAATCTATTAGAAAGCAAAAATCTGGACAACAGGGCGTCACTGTGCACTTTAGGAAAAGAAATTTGACTGCTTTTTAAGGTGGACTGAGAATCTGTGTGTTTGCATCTACCCTCCCTCCCAAATAAATCAGATATTAACAAAACAGGAGCTTTTGGGTGAAATCATTTTTATCTTTAGCTATCATCATTTTGTGCTGTCCAAATTTTCCATTTTAGCCCTTATGATGAACCACTCTTGTGACTGCATTGCATCATGGTTTACGAAGACAGCTGTTGGTTGATAAATGGGTATCTTTCCATTCTCTGTGGTGGATATTATTCTGGGGCCTCATTACAGAAAAAGATTGTAACTGCTTGAGTTTGAAAAATGGAAAAATCCTGTCTTCCTATTAAAGATACAACTCCTGAACTCATGACTGTGTCCAATTCTATCTCAGACCTGTAGTCAGCACTCGTCCTGTCATGCCTGTATCTATAGCCCTTTTTAAACAGGAATTGTGCAAATTTGCAGGAAAGCCCAATCAGTCTTCTTTCAGCATTGGCAGTATAAAAACAAAATCAGGGAGTGCGACAAAATGCTGCCTACCTACTTTTGTTTATACAGAATGTGCCTTTTTCGGGACAATGGGGGGCGTGAGCAAGTAACACAACGTGTAGCTCAGCGTGTGACCCTCTTCCTACTAGCTGCTTGCTAATTCCTGCTATCAGCTGTTTCCTGTTTATCCACCGCCAGTGGGTCACACGTGCAGCATCATCAACAGCTCCTCCCACATGTCTTCAACAGCCCCTCCCGTTGTGGAAGGCCGCCTCGGTCTGTTTAAACTAAAAGGGTTCCACCAATATGACTACCCTACGAGGCGGAAAATTTGGCACCTCGAATCAACTCGCCAATCCGGCTCTGTGTGTCTAAACGCTCGCAGCTTGCCAGCAAAACGTCATCACTGATCTAACAACAGCGCTGCTGCAGATTTTGGCAATTATTTTGAATATAGGACAGGGTCGATGCCATTCTTTAACTAACTTAGGGAGAATGTGAGTGCTATATCATAGGCAAATGGACTTGCTTGCGTTTCTTGAAAGTTGCCTACGATGTAGCACTTACGATTACCATGACCTGGATGACTGAGAATCTTCACTGACAACTTAGGGAGAAGTTAGGACAGTTCTGTAACAGCTTAATTCCTCATAATCAAGATAAGTAGGATTTTTTTCCAAATTGCACATGAAACATGTTTCTGTAATACCAAAAATCCTAAACGTCACCCTAAACTGTGATGAGATATGATTTTGGAGTTAGGAAGTTTCTTTTGCACTGTTGCTGAACATCAGTTCATTATGGTAAACCATGAAAGCCAACCCGGTCTCATTCTGAAGTCCTCAAAATCCGGCGCTTGGGCAGTGACTTGAGGCATGATACATGTCCGGTCCTCTGCAGCATCAGGGGGAATCTTGGCGGGCAAGGAAGTTAAGGGATGAAAGTCTGTGTAGAGCAGATGGGAGGGGTGGTGGATGGGTCCAACAAACACCAACTTTCACCCAGGAGAGCGGTGATTGTGTTACTTAAGATTATAAAGCCAAACCCTGTTCTTTTTTCCTAAACCTAACCATGTCCGTTAGTTGTTAGAGAAATAAAAAAGAAGGTCAATTCGCATTGTTGCACTGACGTAGTGCATTTATTTTGAAAGAGACTGTATGTAAAAGGTAAATTTCCTGTGAAAATAGAAGTGTATTTTGAAAGAAGACAATGCATGTAACAGGCAGAACTTGACACGGCATCCCAGAATGTCAACAACCAACACACCCAGGGTACCTTTCACGTTGCATCTGGATGTGGAAAGTCCATGAGCAAACGTCGTTTAGTCACTGTTTCTTCCCTATAAATGTCCAAAGTGGCTGCACTGGAAATAATTCAGAGCAGAGTTGTTCTCTACACTGGACATATGTAATATGAAAATGTATCAAATTTGAATCAGAACATTTTAAATAAAAAAGCTTTTGACCTTGGTACCAGTAGCTGGACAAAGAAAATCTTCACTAAAGCAATGATTAAAGCCTGTGGGTTGCTCTTGCCGAGGACCATAGCCAGATGTGATTAAAAGCTCTTTCAACTGGACCTTGACTTAAGATTTTTTTCCCCTTGTTGAGTTGCAAGATGTTCCCCAGACAGCTCTTCATTGTTCTTTGTCCATATTCAGTTATTTTTCAGCAAAGTTTCGAGCTTAGTCACTCCTTTTTTATTTTACAAACTCATCGTTCATTTGTTGGATTAGCATTTACGCATAATCTTCCTCAGATATTGTTATTAAAAACTATGTGTACCTTTATTTCATTGCTTGTCATGATAGAGATAAGAGAGATAATGAGAAACACCATCTCTGCTGATTCCTTTAAGAGAACAGATTAAGTCCCACAGAGTAAAACGAAAAGTACAGATAAGATCAAATGGTGGCTAACAAAAACAGAAGGAAATATTTTAGTGATAAGTGTGCTCTATTTATATTACCAAGTGGCTAAAAGAGCGAGAGAGAGAGAGATTATTGCAGCCAAGGATGTACAGTAATGAAGAGTTAACCCATCTAAACTCATCTTTTTATATGCAGAAATAACACTTTACATATTTATTCACCCTGACACTAAAAACCAATATCAAACTGAACTTTGCATACAGAGATAGTCTTTGCAAGAGAAAAACATTTGTTTCCAAAGAAGTTATTTTCATGCAGGTGCTTGTCTCCCCTGAATATCACAGAGTGCAGACACTTTTTATTGTTTGTTTTTTAACTTTCACTCTCTTTACTGTCTCAGACTACATGATTGATGGCAGCACCCCCTACGTGTCTGTGTAAATGTAGTTATTCTTTGTCTTTAACAAACCACAGTGGCGGTAGCCTTTTAAAACTGGGACAGAAGAAGCCTCACAACATTACATTTAGGTGGAGATACTCAGGCGTGACATTCTAGCTGTGGACAGATGGTCTTTGGTTCTTGTTGCACTGCAGAGCTATAAAACTAACTTTACTTTCTTTTACTTGCGAAGGATAAACACAAGGCATCATTTCACCATACTCAAGTCAAGCTACTGAAACTGACAAGGCAGAGTTTTGTTTTAACACACTAGCGGCAGTAGCTTAGTCCATAGGGACTTGGGTGGTGCCAGTTGACATCCTGGGCACTGCTGAGGTGCCCCAACCGCTTGGGGCGCCTGACCAAGGCAGCCCCCTCACTCTGACATCTCTCCACTTTGTGCATGTTAGGTCCTGTTTGTGCATGTGTGTGAGTATATAAAAAAAAATTATTCAGTCTTTTGTGAAGTTTCTCTCCGCAATGTGTCTTAGAGGTTAATTATTATGCTCATTCCCAGGTTCATACTTGTATGTGGGGTCTCTACTACAACGTGTTCACCCACTTTAATGCTCTAAAAACACATTGTTTTTTAATACTGCCTGAATATACCTGCATGTTTTTGGTCAGCGTTTACAGGTCTTCCTTATCTGTGCTCTCGGTGTCACTGCACCATCAACGACTGTATTGGCACTGTAGAGGCATATTCTATCTTCATATAGAAAAGTGACATCACAACTTTGTGGAAATGAAGCTCAGTGTATAGTCTAGCAGGATAAATAGGTTCCCATGCACCCGTGTGGTATTTTTTTACCCTGGTGTCTAGTTTAGAATTTTTCTTGTTGCCAAGGTCAATTCATGGCCTGTGAGGTTCGTTTGGCAGCCTTCTTGAATCGATGTCCACACTGATGGTGCACCCAAACGTGCAAATGACAGTTCAATCAGGAAGAATTTATTTATGCTGACTATGGGTGCTCCCTCTCCTACTTAGCCACTCAAACTTTGCCACGATCTCCTTCAGCCATTCATGTTGCTGCTGCCAAACTTTAAATCTGCTCTCCTCTCTGCTCCTGTCAGCTGTCATTTAAGGCGAAATCATCGCGCCCTCCTCAACCCCATTCACCTCGAGTAACCTTATCCAGAGCCCAGGACAAGCTCATCAAAAGCCCACTCCTCTTCACATCCAGATCCTCAGCTCCCTCTTCATCTCATCACCACCACCAGCATCTAGACTCTATAGGAGGGGGGGATCCCTCATCTTCTATGTCTTTACCACCCTCCTGGAATAGATGACATCACAATGGGGTCTAATCACCAAAGACTTCACATTTCTCCTACCTATGTGCACATGTAAATACATTTTCTTTTCTCTCAGAACGAGTCTCTCCTGACTGAAGTCCTGATGGCTCGTTTCAAGACAGTTTCTGAAGACGGACTGTTTGCATTTTTCAGTGGCTTGAGTTTTTCAAGTTGTTCTCATGCACCGTTTGTAAGTTTTACAACTAAAAGCAATGCACTAAAATTAGGAAATATCATACATAATTATGAGTCATTCATGTATAACCCACATATACTGGAAGGCTGCAATCATGTGACCAGTGCGCTGAAGAGAGTAAAGAATAAAGAGGGAAGTGTGCTTATAAGGAGGAAGGTTGGGGTGATGGATGGTTACAAACCACAGGACTTTCCCCAGGAGACTTGAGTCAGCTTTGATTCATTTTAAGTTAGTCTTCACTATGTTTTTTTCCTACACCTAACCACAGTTACTTTTCTAACCTACACCTAAAGATGCCCAAATATGTTTCTTTTTCTAAACCTAACCAAAGTAACTTTATGTTAGATAACTTTACATAAAGTACATAACGTCATTCATGGGGCACTAATTTGTAGGATACCACTGTGTGAGGATACGTAATGTGTTTGGATACTTTCAGAGTGTTCATGTGTCACCTACACTTGGTTTACAATTTAAAAAAGACATGGAAATGTGAGTTTTTACAATATAGGACTTTTAATATCACAGATAACTGTCTAAATACGATCATGCCTGTGTGTGATTGTTTTTTTTACTGGTACCAAGGAAGGTCTTGTTTGTTAGATTTCTTTAAAAGCAGATGTTAATCATATCTTGTATTTTTTTCTAACTTGTTGTAAACTGCCATAAGTATTGAATGCATTGCGCAACTGAAACCAAATTTAGACGACATTTGTAAATGTCTTTATTCAACAATCCTGCAAAGAATTGATGGCATTTCACCAATAGGTGGCAGTGTTTAAAGAACTCTTGAACTAAATACTAATGCATCTTGAAACGTTCTGGATTTTGTTATGATATTTACTGTTTTATTCCGAAGTACTTACCTCTTGTGTCATTGCAGTTTCCTGTGTTTTCCAGCCTTTCATCAACCACACCTGCTGCCACCTACTCACCTGCCCCTATCTTCTCATCCATCCCTGTGTACATATACCCACCAGCTCCTCATGTTTCTGCCAGATTGTCTTTGGTCGTTTGTGTCGTAGCTTTCTAGCACTTTGATTCCCTGGATTTTTCGAACCTTGCCTGTTTTGGATTTAAGGATTTTTTTGCCTACTCCCTGTCTGTTTTATTTGGGTTTTTTTTTGGACTCCTTGTTTGTGTATTATGTTTTTCAACTGAAGTAAAGACTGTGCTTTTTTTTTAACCCTGCTCTGCCTCTTGTATGTTCTCTGCATTTGAGTCTGAATTTTCACCACAGATATTACACATCTGACCAATCTTAAATTTTGCACAATTTATTTTGTACAAAGTCAGGATATAGACACTATTAAAAAATCCCTAATTGTCAGTCACATGTCTATTTTGATGCAGATCTAGATCTAGAATTAAAAAATCATTTAAAACATCTACCACTTGTCCTCTACCCTTTTCATGTTTGCGATTTCTCTGCACAATCCCGTCATTCGCATGTTCTATTTGTTGCAGACGTCGTGTTCCCTGTGTGGCAGTCAAACATATCAAGCAGCTGTAGCCATTTCAAAGCCTTCGTGCATGTTGTGATTGCTGGCAGTATGATCACAGCGTGGCATGTCACTCCAGCTTAGGTGGCTCGCAGGGAGCCCAGGTCGCTGTGTAGCTGGACGGCCTCATCCCTGACTCATTCCTCTGCTGAGTGCACAGCAAGGTTATGTCATTCCAGCAGGCATGCACAGTGTGGAGGAACGGCTTCTGCCAGGCTGCATCACAGCCGCGCAGCTCCTGTTTGGATGAACACAGTTTATGCTCTCTATGCTCTCTCCCTCTCTCTCTCTCTCTCTCTCTCTCTCTCACAACAAAGTTATTTTCACATCAGTGTGAGGCTGTCAGCAAGGCCATAGTCACCTCGCTCTCAACTTACCGCACTGTAAATGAGAGCACTCACAGCTAGTTTGATTCGAAATTACATACCAAGCAGTCAGGGCATTTGCTCATGTCAAACATCTTCATAGCAGGTGCAAAACAAGGTGAAAGTAAAAGATGTGGGGCTCTATGTGCTCACTGTTAGTGCACTTCAATAGCTTTCACTCTAACATACAAGTTTTGTGCACGTATGTTGTTCATCTTGTCAACTGGTGTTCACTAGAATTTTCTGCTCTTTTCAATACTTTGACTTTAATTGATATTTTAACATAGTGCTCATACTTTAACTAACACTTTTTCTATTTTCAGCCTCCTCTTTGAATCAGTGTTTAACCTTCATTCACTAGTTGTATTTCAGCCTCCACTTCAACTGGTATTTCAAATGTTTCAAATGCTAATTTTCAGCAGTGAGCACATGCAAATTTTATTATTCTAGTTGCATTAATGAGCCTTTTTTACTATTATGTTCATCTGGCTTTTGATGATTTTATGAACAATGGATCTCCGACTCGTCTCATCTTGTGTGAATGTTTATGATGCTTTGACTTAAGCCTGAGGCTAAAATTTGAAAGCTGTTAAAATACAGCGTGTCATTTCGCTGTTTCTGTATTCTGGGTTTCAGGAAATAAGATTTAAATGCCACAGAAATTACCTTTGCTTAAAGTGGCAACCTGCTGTTTTTGACATTAGGTCCTTTTTGTTTCAAACAGCCAGGGGAAAGATACTTTATCTGTTAAGTTATGACCAGAGAGGAAGATAAAAGGAGCTGAAATAATAAGCTTCACATAAACCAGCCAGGATACAGAAATGGATTAGCTTCACACATGGTCCTGTTATTATATGGCTGCAAAAAAGAAACTTCACAGCAAATCATAACATTTGATACTGACATTTTTTTAAAAGCATTCAAATTTGTGTTCTTTTATAGCTAATTTATTAATGTTGTTTGTTAACTAAGTTGTGGGGGGCAACATCGGAACCTTAAGAGCGCCGAATGTGCTAGGTCCAACACTGATCAAGATGCTGATTAAACGGCATGATAACTTCTAGGGGTGCCCCCTAATGGTTAGCCAAACGCTAGCCGACCAGAAAGGTCATTAGTCTGCAAGATTTCATTGGTTGCTTAATCACAGAAAAAAACAAACACATGTGAAACTCTATTAGGAGCTGCGCCTTGTGACGATAAATCAAAACCTATATGACTGGAGCTTGTGGGAATTTAATTTGAAAGGACAGATACAGGAAGAGGCCACGCTCAGCAGTCAGACAGGAGTCACGTTAACTTCCAAGGATGGTACTTGCTGTTATTCCACAGGCTAGTTAATAACATGACGTATCATCTGAAACATGTAAGTAGCTACATGCCCATTAGCCACTTAGCACAATCATTACTGCTTTGCCCACAGCGTCATTAACAGGCGGCTCACTCAGTGTGTGACGTGCACTTGTAGATAAAATATAGGCCTATATTAATGAAGGTTCATTAGTACGGTTTTGTATTTCTCTGTTATGTAGCACAGTGTTAACAATGTTACTGATACTATTCTTTCTCACACCTTCAACTCAAACCATTGTGTTGCCCTGCCCAAAATATATAATTAAATAATCAAATTAATATCATAAACATGCGGGTGACTAGTCGACTAATGGTCCTAAATGACGACTATTGGTCGACTACGAAAATTCTCAGTCAGGGGCAGCCCTTACTACTACACAGGTATGTGTAAGGCTGTTCACAATAAAAGGCCAGTCTAAAATGAGAAGTGTAAAGTGCTCAATAACACAGATTTGAACGATTTGCAACCATAGTTTTGAGAAAAACAAGACTTGTGGGCACTGTCTGGAGCAAAACCAAAAGTGCTGCCTTTATATTTTTGCTCAGTGTACTTTCACCTCTCAGTCTGACTGTGACACAGTGCTAGCGCCCATGAAATCATTCACTCCCAGCTTATTATCTAACCAGTTGTTCTCTACTTTTGCCAGTGTTTATCAAGCTGATTCGTCTACAGGAAATGAAATGACTTCGTATTTTGTAGCTACTCATTAGCTGTATTGTTCATTAAATTACTGGACCTGATGTCATAGTCATTTTTCTCAACAGTGCAAAACAAATCCATTCACAGCTTGATTCATAGTTGTAATGACTGTTTAGTACATCAGCACTTCAGCAGCCTGGCGATAACAAAGGTCATTATCAATGCAGGACTGCTGTGTTATATCGCACTATGTTATTCAGGTGTTTGTATGATTGCGTCCACCTCCTGGATCACCGTAAAGGACAGGAAATACAAAACTGTCTGTCAGCCCCTCACTTTGCTACCAAGGTGAATGCATTCATACTAAAGTCAAAAGGGAAAAAACTAATTCATTTCTTCCTACAGAATGTTCCAAAACAAAATCACATTGAAGCAACACACTTACAGAGCTTCTTATTTTTCAGGCTTGACAACCACAATTACAATTCCCCATTGTTATTCTCACCCATTACCCTTGGAAACTGAAAGGCATTGAAAAGCTTGACACATGGTGAAGGCGCAGAAGCGAGCCAGTCTCTCTCTCTCCCTCAAAAAAAAAAAAAAAAAAAAAAGCCCTGAACGGTACCTGGAAAGTCAGCAGCTGTGCCACGCACTACTGTGTTGAAAGCTTGATGAAAACAGTGCTGCACTTGACTTCCAATCTACCACACTTGGGAAGGGGTGTAGATTTTGAATGAGCTTGATATCCACTGAATGAGAAATAAATGCCTCTCTTAAGTACCTGTCAGCAATGCGAGCAGCAGCTGTGTTACGCTTCACTCAAAGCTTTTTAAAGCATCTTTGGCTGAATACGAGGGATGTGGAGGTTATTGAATAAGCTCATAAAAAAGTAAATGCTCACATAAATACACAACAGATTACACTTTCATTTGACATTTTAGACACTTAGCTGACACGTTTTTAATCTCGAGGAATTTAAAGCAGTAGAATAACCTTCAATTGCTACATCGCCCACAAATAAAACCCAAAATCAGGAAGTAATGAGGATTCATTGACTTTAAAATACACATAGATTGCATACACATGGCACCTGTTTAATGAAACTAAATTATCATCTCATCAGAAAAACAGCCATCAAATGCAACATTTTCTAGTGATAAAAACTTTAATCAAAACTTTTGATCAAAGTCAGTTCACAAAATTGGGCTTTTTCCTGCATCCGCATCAAGCTGTTTATAAGGCTAAGTACATGTGAGTCATTTAACTAAAAGTCTACAACTATGCTCGCTCCCTCGAGCGCAGCAGGGCTTTGAGCTAAATGCTAATGTCAGCATGCTAACCACAGCCACAAATTTAACATGCTGCCAAAGCCAATACTAATATCCCGATGTTCAGCAGGTATAATGCTTACCATGTTTACCTTAGTCTGTGCTAACATTGCTCATTAGATTAAACACAAAGTAGATTTGAGGCTTTTGGAAACAGAATTAATTTTACAATTTGGTCACGAAAGAAAGTTTTAAAAAAGTTACATTTTGACTGGATGATGGTGAAAGATGAGGGGGTAGTTCAATCAGGAGAGACAGTGGAATGAAGTAGAGATAATATTTAATACAGAATATTAGTGTACAGATTAACAGATGATTTGTGTTGATTAAGATTTAATAGAAGTGCTTGGACACCAGAGGGAGATGTTTTGTGACTGAGGGACATCTGAGTGGCAGCAGGATAAATCCCCCCATGGAGTCCAGGCACTGGTGGTGGTGGTGATGGTGGCTGATGACTTTGAGGATGATGGCTAATGAGGCATGTGAGGCTGATGAATCTGTAAAGACTACACGGTGATGGGGAGGTGGAGGGCGTGCACCGTGGCAGCAAGACAGAACTACGGCAGAGAAAGAACCATATTTAGGAGCAGTAAGATGATAGGCTGACAGAGAAGGTGTGTCGCTGTGCTATTGGTTGATTGTGAATCAGGTGATGACTCAATTGACCGACCCAGACAATGACACCTAGAGATAGTGAGTGAGCATACGTGGGTGAGAAAGAAACTTAAGCCTGAGAATAAAAATGATTGTCTCCCTGACTGAACTTTTGCTAGAGGGTCATTTGACAAAAAGCACTCAAGGTACACTTACAGTACGAGCAAACCAAAGCTCAACAACAGTATAAAACCATCTTTCAGTCACCATCATTTTGTAACTGGACCCTGATTATTTTTCAGTGAGGAGGGACAAACACAGGGGCTGAAAAATGAAGCCAGGAGAAGTACCAAAAACTGCAGTTCCCTGAATGGCCACTTGGGGCTGGCTCACAAAAGCGAGTCAGCCCCAAATTAAATGCCCAGTTTTACAGCAGAAATAAACATGTTTACAGCCTCGTACTTTTTTATTTTTGTCTCTATAGTAGAATTAAACATTAATGAAAACTGTACAGGTAGTGAATTTTTATGGAACTCACTTGTTTACATATGTAAGGTTTAAAGTTATGCATAATTAGGCACGATGCGGCTTTGAGTGACAGGCTGTCTGCGAGGCGTTGCCTTGGGCTCTCAGTCAGATCTACCCCTCGCTTCTCCACAGCCTAATTCACGCTCTCGTTCAAATAAGGTTATCTTGGGTCACCTCTGTCTCCAGAAATTCAAGATGGCGACAGCCAAAATGCCAAATTTGCGGCTTTAAAACAGGAGACAACAACATATACAACAACTATGGAGACTGACTGGTGTCTGGAGCCAGCCTCAAGTGGTCATTAGAAGAACTGCAGTTTTTATTACTTCGTGTTGACTTCTTCTCTTTTTTTTAGCCTTAGAGGTTGCTCCTTGGTCCAAACACAACATACTCAGGCTTAAGTGATTATGACCCTTGTCCAAAAGCTTAATCAAACATTAATCATGGCAGTATGAAATCAAAAAACAGCGACAGTGGTGTCAAATCAGAAAACACGTATATGTGTCTTTTGCACTGGCAATCACAAAGGATGTATTCCACTGTGTTATTTAGAGGACTTGTCAGCACACACAACACACAAGCAAAAAAAAAAAAAAAAAAGAAAGAAAAGAAAGCCCTTGCCCTTCCAACAAAGGCACAGCCACGTATTTACTGATTCAGGGAGAGCTGATAACAAGCAACACGTCCACTTTTTGCCAATACAGCGACCTATACGGACACAGTGACCCAAGCCTCCAATCTTATTCGAACTACCTCTATATGTTCAAAGTGTGGAGACCCCCTTTATCAGATGACACATTCCTTACAGTGCAGTGCTGACACAGCACCCACTGATAATACAGCGTAATTTGTGTGTCATCTTCTTTGTGCCGAGTACCTGTTTTCCTCATGCTGCATTAAAATGCCTCCGTACCTGTCCTCCCTTCGCCATCCTCTTCCTCCCATCTCATCTTCTAATCCTCTTTTCACCACAGCTCTATTCTCCTCTCCTCCGTCTCTCTCCCTCCATATTTTACATACATTTCCTGACCCTCTCCTCCTCCTCCTCCTCCTCCTCCTCCTCCTCCACTGCCTCATTAGTATTCATGACAGTATGGCCTATCTATCCAAGTGAAATGCTGTTGCATTTAGAAATGTTGCAGCGCCTCAGCCATCACCTTCCCGGCTAATTTCGGATCATCATGATGAAAAATCACCAAGGCTTCCCTGGAGCCTCTGTGTGTGCATGTGTCCGTGTGTGTGAGCGTGTGTGTGTGTGTGTTAAGGAGGAAGTGTCTGTGTTAGGGGGTTTATGGGGATTAAAGCAGGATGTCGGATATTAAATGGGGCCTGCAACCTCACCTAACGTCATCGCATGCAAGACTGCATCTACAAACACGGTATAGGATGCTGAGTTTAAGTGTGTGTGTGTGTGTGTGTGTGTTGGAGAGTTATTGTCTGTTTTGTCTCTAGGGGGTCATTGTGATCAATGAAGACCTGCCCTCTTCTTTTTTTGCCCTTTTGAATGGCTTTCAACTGGGGCAGCAGCACAAAGAGCCAAACAGCAGTTTATCCTCCTCATTTATCTTTCACAGCATCTTGTTCTGCTTCCCACAAGGCCAGGTGTAGGTACGTGTGTGTCTGTGTGTGTGTTTGTGAGCAAAGGACAGTATTTATTTTTTCACTCCGCTCTGAGATAGATAGGTCATAAGTCAGTGTGACTTTTTCTTTGTTTTCATGAATGATTCAGCCGGCTGACAAACTAATAAACTACCACCGTCTTGGAGAGCGAAGCGAACCAACAGCAGCAGCGGTGTCAGAGAGGTCCACCTGAGTACCTCTTCAATACTTTATGTTCTTTGTTCCCGACTTCACTTTGAAAGAAACACTGGAGAGATTGATAGGAGGATACAAAGGTTTGTTTTCGACGACTAATACGACTGGTTGTGAATCATACCGAAGGCAGGTCTGGTGGTTCAGCCGGTGTAAGTCTGAATATCTGCAAGTCATCTCAAAATGTCTCCAATCTGAAATTCAACAAGCTCCTGTGCACAAACAGAGCTGACATTTTGATTTATACAGTCAGCTTGCTGTCTTCTAAATGAGTTTGTTTTCTTGGCATGAATGCATCAGAAATAATTTAATTGAGGCGGGACTGTTTATCCTATTCTGATACAGCGTGTCCTTTTGTGAGGGCATGGTACTGGCTGTATGGCTAAGATCCATTAAACAGATCTGCAACACTCCCCGTTTGATTCCAGCTGGAAAGATAAAGGAGTCTAGCCCTTTCATGCATAGTGGTCACTGCAGTCAACAGCTATTTAAAAGCCATTTTCTTGTATATGCATGAGTTTTTATGCTATAGCTGCACATAAGCCACTAGGGCGTCATGCCATACACTGCCACCCACGGGCAAGTCATTGTAAGTGCAACACAAACCTCTCAAAACCAAGTTGGTCAATGGAGTGCAGGACATGTTGTGCAGCTCAGGAATATCTTGCCAGTCCGTCTATAGCAGGAGACCCCTGAGTAAAAACCTAAGGAGAAATACAGTAGTATTGATTTTATGTAGGAGGGAAATTACAATTAATCATCTGTCCGTTAAACTGAACATCATGCATCCAGCAGGAGGATGGAGGAGATAGAGAGGGAGGAGGTTAAGGAGTCAGGAGTAAAGTTCAGCACTTTTGCATTGCATTGAACAGAATTAGAATAAATGAATATTTGTAAACACACTTAACAGCATTAGAAATATATATTTTTTATGTCACATACAATTTTATTCATTGGTTTAGATTTTTTCAGTTGAAAACTTAAACCCATGCTGTCCACCAGAGTGGACATGTGTAAAAGTCCTTGAAAAATGCCTAAACAGGAATAAAAAACCCTTTGGAAAAAAGAAACTTGAGGTAATCATAATTCATGCATCTCAGGTCATTCCAAGACCAAAAGCCGTAACAGAATAGACTCCATTTTCCAGCTTGAGTATGCACAGGTGGCACCTTTAAGCATAGACAGTTACTGGATCTACTTCTATGTACAAATACACACTTAGAGCATATGTACATGGGTAACCTGCTTGAAATGGCCTTATACACTTAAATATACCAGTGCTTCATCCTTGGCAGTGCATGTAAAGACCATCCAACCAGTGATGAGCCCTGTAGCCTGAAACTGGTCAGTGCTGTCTAGTGGATGAACTCTGTAACATAGACACTTTGTCTGATTTACTTCAAGCATACGTATCTTTGACGTATCTATCTTTTATATTTGTTTCCTGTCATTTGAAAATAGTCTTTCATTTTTTAGATGTACAAGAGGTAAACACAATGATGTCAGTGTCTGTGCAACCTTATGCAATCCAGTACAATATCCCGTCAACATATCAACCATACCAACTCTCAGTGAAAATGTTGTTGCAGCCAAGGACACGTCAATTTTTCTCCTTGTGGTGATAAAAAACCAGAATAAGGACAAAATGGACTGAACAATATTACAGCCCATAAGTACTGAAGTCCAACACAGCAATACAAATAAATGCATCATAAATGTATATTTCTTATTTGTACATACATGAATGTGCATAAAATCTAGATAGTAAAGAAAAACAGAAAGGTGTCAGGAGAGGTCAAAAAGCCACAGATCCAAAAAAAAGAACTTCAGTAACATCATTCAGAAAAATACAATAAAAGATAAATGGCAACACATGGATCATAAACGCAATCAAAAACAAAAGAAAGTAACAATCAATCCTTTATTGAAGTTTCTTAAATATTCAGTTATCAATTTTTGTTACTTGCAACTGTCTGAATAATTTCCAGTAACTGTCCAGTACAATAGACTTCAGTACATTCAGTAATGCAGACCCTGATAAAGTTTAGTCAAGCCTTCGCCCATCACATGCACATTTACATGCCCAAGTGACCTGAACTCTGGCGTTATTTTTAATAATCAATGGGTGACATTCAGAAATGACCTCATCAAGGGAGCGAGAGGTGTTGGATTATCCGCCACCTTCCCCTGACATGACCGCTGCCGACGAGCAACACAGATCCCTCTCTTCTCTTTCCCCTCTGTTCCAGATCTGTGTGTGTCTGTGTGTGTATGTGTGTGTGTGTGTGTGTGTGGGCTCCTCTGGTCTCCAGAGTGGTGACATTCAGAGACATTGGAAGGCGAGCCCAGCCGTGCCATGCCAAGCTAACACCCTGACATTGTCCTGACATTTCCCTCCTGCTGGCTCCCTCTCGTCTGCCCACTTAGCCTCTGTGTGCTGTGTGTGTGTGTGTGTGTGTGTGTGTGTGTGTGTGTGTGTGTGTTTGTGAGATTTCAAACTCACTGTCAGCCTTCCAGATTCAAAGAAAAGGGCTCGGCAGTGCACTAATGGCTTTGGGTCTGGGAAGGCAGAGCATAAAGTCATTTGCTGCTGTGGGGATGTGTGTATGTACAACTTATATACATGTTTAGGGTATTTGTGTGTGTGTGTGTGTGTGTGTGTGTGTGTGTGTGTGTGTGTTTGTGTTCACTACAGCAGCACCATGTATAATTGCTTTAGAGGGCAAAATAACGGATATTTTTTAAAGCTGCAGACTGAACACTGAGGCTCTTGTTCGAACATATTAAAGATCAGAAGGGAAATGTTGAAATGAACATATAAAACATTCACATACAGCCTAAAGCATGTAGTTAACATATTACTGCACTATTCATTTATAAATCAAAACCAATGTAAAGATCTTTAAGAAAAACAAGTCATGTATAATCACAGTTTAAGTCAAGCAGTTTTAAAGGCTGGTGGCAGCATTCCCTCATGTTTTATATTTCATGGCAAAAAAAGCCCTAATCATGCCTACTCATGTGAGATCTCATCAAGATGTCCTGTTCAAATCAGCCCAGGTTAATGTATTCAAATAAACAATCAGTGTAGTGTCATTTAGTCCTCAAAATAAATACATGTAATCAACCAACCTTCTTCACATACATACATTTTATCATTTCAGTGTCTTTGATTCAGTAATGCAGCTCAGTTTTGTAGCTTTTTAACAGCAGCAAGATTCAGTGTGAATATACGCCCCATGGATTCTACAACCACAGAGACTTACAGTTGCATCTGCTAAAGGGTCACACCTTAAAGGGATAGCGCACCCAAAAATGAAAATTCAGCCATTATCTACTCACCCAAATGCCGACGGAGGCCCTGGTGAAATTTTAGAGTGCTCACATCCCTTGTGGAGATCGGCGGGGGGAGCAGCTAGCACACCTAATGGCAGATGGCGCCCTAGACTAACGCCCAAGAACACAAAATTGAAACCACAAAGTATCTCCAACATGCTCATCCGTAGTGATCCAAGTGTGCTGCAGCCCCGGCATAAAAAGTTGTTTAGAAAAACGTCATATGAACTCTGTTTTCAGCCTCACTGTAGCCTGTAGCTCTGACTGCTTCTCTGTGCTCCGCGCTCACGTGTGCGCACTCAGGGTGATCGGTGATGCACGGTCTCTGAAGAGCAGCAGTCTCGTCAGTACTGATGTCCAGATTCTCAAGTACAGGCATCGCCAATTCCCAGTCTGAGCAGCAAAGACTTTCCTCATCCGTTGGCATTGCTTTGCATTTGAAACAACTACATCACCAGGTTTCCAGTGCTCGACTCCGGTATTCTGCGGCTGGCTGAGGCTCATGAGCTGCGGCGGCTGCTTCATCCGGGAGCCTGAGTTCCATCCGTATACTCGGGCTCAAACAAACAAACAAACAAACAAATGCTGTTCCTCCTCAATTTCAAAGTCTTCAGACATGTTGGGCTGTCCTTTGCTAAAAGACCGTAGTGCAAATTATCTGTTCGCTACTGTGGTTGCTGCTGTCTCTCCCTGCGGTGCACCTGTCACGTGATGTAAACACGAGTGAGCAAAGCTCATGCTTCGCTGGTCTTGCGCAGGTGCACACACATGAGAGCGGAGCACAGAGAAGCAGTCAGAGCTACAGGCTACAGTGAGGCTGAAAACAGAGTTCAAATGACGTTTTTCGAAACAACTTTTTATGTCGGGGCTGCAGCACACTTGGAGATACTTTGTGGTTTCAATTTTGTGTTCTTGGACGTTAGTCTAGGGCGCCATCTGCCATTAGGTGTGCTAGCCGCTCCCCCCGCCGATCTCCGCAAGGGATGTGAGCACTCTAAATCTTCACCAGGGCCTCCGTCGGCATTTGGGTGAGTAGATAATGGCTGAATTTTCATTTTTGGGTGCGCTATCCCTTTAAATTGCATTAACAACATTAACTAGAACGCATTGAAAAAGACTGTGGACTGCATTGTGGAGTCAGACTTTTAAACTGTTTTTCACTGTTTTTGTCTCCAGGATTTTTTGGGCATGCCTGAAATCATGACTCTATGACGCACTGGAGCCATCCTTAACATAAACCCTCCTCCACTATATAAAACTAATCTAGAATGCAAAACATCAGCATTGTCTCATTCATCCGGTGTGTGAGCGGTAAGTTTGCCACATTCCACAAGCTCTCTTAGCTCTTTTAGTCTAATAATTACATGAATAAACAACTGTTAAATCTATCGACCCGTCTTGGCTACCAGACCCATGCTTCATGCTAACAAGAGTCAGTCACAGTGGTTCATTCTTCGGCTCCAGGGGTGTGTGCGCTTTTCTACTAGGTTAGCTGCTGAACGAGTCTGTCGTGTTGCAGCAGCTCATTCTTTGGCTGAACATCTTCAGTGGACACAGCCCCTGTAGCTCAGCGCAGAGAACGCTGCTCATTTTTTCACAATTTTGAAACCAAGTTTTATATACTTGGCCATTTTTTTAATCATGTAACTTTAGCTGAGTGGTTAGTGATGCTTTTTTCTGCGGTGTGACAAACTCATAACACGTATTTACTTTTGCTTTACTAGGAATTTAAGTGATTTCCTTCACCTTTTGCTCCAGTACTTAAATTTCTCTCTCTCAGGTTATATACAAAAATGATGGTCTTCTTACTTCCACTTTGCCAACTAATTTAAGGACACAGCACACTGTATTTCACTTGATTTGTTTTTGTCTTTCCCTCACCAATCTGTAGCAGTTGGCAGGAGCATTGAATTAAATTTTTTTGTTATTTTGTAAATGTCCAGACTTAGATTTTTTCTAAGTCTTTCTTTTGTTTTTGCACTGCTAATAATAAGTGGTGAAGACAGTTTTCCATTTTCCATGTCGCACTTACCTTAGAAAAAGATGCAACACAGGAAAGGAGCAACAAATAGGAACAGTTAAACCAAAGTTGAAAGGACTTCTGACAGACCACAAACATGACATGTTAAGGAGGGGCTTCACATTGAAATGTATTAAATGGGACCTATAATGCGTGTCTATATTTTGTGTCTTATATACAGTGTTACAATGAAGGATGTTAGTATTAAATGTGGCCAACGTTCTGCCAGGAAACAAAGTTAGCCGTCCACGCAGTCGAGGCAGCTGTGGGAAATGACTTTGGCCACTGAGGAGTGTGAGCGGTCATGGCCAACAGTCTTGCAGAGATACTGAGTCTCAAGACCTGACTTGGTGGTCCTGCACTCTGTGGACCGTTACACTTTGCAGAACTCTGTGTGCCGTGGGGAGATGATGTGGTAGATGGCAGGAAGAAGCTTAGACACACTGAGCTGGCAGCCAAGGTTGGAGAGACTCGGTAAGCCCTGAACAAGTTGGCTGTTGTGGATTCGCAGACACATCCCAAAGTAGTTTACTCAGAGAGGTTGGGATTTCAGTGCAGAGATTACAGCAGGACATGAGATCAGCTAGGAGCTCAAACTGAAAACTGGTAGAACAGTGAGGAGCTCTGAACGTTCTGATTTAAGATAGGGGATGCGGTTTTATTTTTGTTTTTTCTCCAACAAATTGTGCACTGCAAAGGAAAATTAGATCTAAAATTTATAAGAGTTAAAGCTGTGTGAGGCAACTTTGTTCATTTACTTTAAAAACATACTATACAGACTAGGCTGAGGTCTGGGGGTTAGCAGTTAGCTTGCTAGAGTACCAGCTTTTTCCATTACATCAAATGTAGCGTTACTATAGTAACTTGCAGCTTCTTCTTATTTGTCTTTTAAAGTTGAGGAAAAATAAACGAAGATTTCAATTTTTTGTTGTCAGAAAGTTTGTGTTGAGTTTGAAAGACGTGGGTATTTAATTGGCAGGGAGGAAAGATGCTATCAAGTTGCATTGTGGGAAGGGTAGTTGTATGAGCTTACCATTCTAGTGACTAAGAGTCAGGATATGTTGAATTCTGCCGCCTCAATTTTTGACCTTTGTTTTTTGTAATTGGTTTTGTTTTGAGTTGACCCGACTTTCTAAATCAGTGCAGCACCACTTTCCCAGGAGTGAGTGTTTAGTGTTTATAATCTAAGGGAGCACTTAAGGAGTCAGAGTACTGCATTTATATATTCTATATTTCTGTCCCAACAGCATGGTACAACAGTGCCACACTACATCACTGCTGCACAGGCTGAGGAAATACCATATTGTCACCACTAGACTATCAGACCAGGTGCAGTAACCCTCTAATCCAGAAGTCAATTAAACTCTGACCTAACACTCCAATAGGTAGCTGGAAGAAAACATGATAAAAAGGGTCAGTAGTTTAACTAGTTTTCACCACATTGGCTCTGACAGTGTCAGTTGATGGTCAGCCTGCTCACATTGTGCCTGGCTCGCTCTGCAACAAATCACTTTGCTTTGCAGGAGTTCATACGATTGAATTATTCATACCTTCCCGGTGTCAATTATGCATAAGTACATTTATGGTGTTACAGCGGGGGCAACTCCAGGAGAGTTAGTGTGGTAGTCAACACTTCATGTTGGTTTTGAGAAGGGTAGCGTTAAACATTAACGGGGCAGAGAGTCAATATCAACCTTCAAAGAGCACTGACAAACTGATGTGCAGGTTACTGACTTTGCTGTTTTTGGCAGCAGAACTGATGTAGATCCATCTCAGCTCCTGTCGTATATTTTAGTTTATGTTGTTTGTTTAAATGTGGAGTTTCAAGAGTTCAAGGTTGTAAAAAGTTATGTAAAAGTTTTGAGAGACAGGGTGTTGGAAAAGTCGGTCTCACACTCTGTCTAAAGTTGAGAACCAGGAACATTTTATTACTGCTTTGAACAGTAACGTGAGGGAGATCCATGTCAGTTCAGAGTGTCGTCTGTTCAATAAAATGTTCTATTAATGAGCTTTACTTACCTCCAGCCCTAAAGGTCAGCCTTCCCATCAGCTCATTGTTGCTAATTTTAATATTAATTAAGTGGAGGTCCCTCCATTAGTGGAGTGTTTAAATAGCAGTGTAGATAAATGTCAGTCTAATCAGAGCTAAGATTTGAGGGGGTTTAATTTTGAAGCTCGGAATTTAATGTGCTGCTGTTCGCTGGCTAAGACCATGTTAATGCCACACAAGCTAAGACATAGGCTGGGAAAATTCTGTATTAGCATAAAATGATGAGACATTTGCTTTAGCTGATCTGTTGATCTGCATTTAGTTACTGTCACCTTTGCGTCATTCTTGGATTTGTAATATATGTCTAAGAAAATTCATCAACAGACTCACAGATGCTCCAATAATCTTGATTACCAGTGGGCTTTTCAGGAATCAGTTCTTAAAAATTTATTAGATTTTTCTTAAAAGTCTTAACAGGTCCCCTCTTATCTTTCCCTATTCTTATTATATTGTTGCACGCTGTTTAAAGCAGTAGCAATACATTTTTGGACCACTTGGGGGCAGTAAAACAAGCTGTAAACAAAACACTGACATATCTAGCTGGTATTTAGCTGATAAATGCTTCACCATAGGTCAAAACAATGGACAGCTATGCAACACTTTGTCCAGCACATTCTCATTTCCAGGTCATCATATACTGCCGCTCTGTCACGCCCCCTTGGCGTATGATACCAACACAAATGGCGCCCATTGGCATCTCTATGAGACAAATCAGGCTTTCAGCTAACTTCAGTTTAAACCAATCCATGGCAATATTTTATGCCTGGAGGCAGAGGTGGTGGGTAGATCAGACAAACACAGACTTCACCCAGGAGGTGTTTGTATCTAGTGAAAAACCAAAAGTCAATGTTGTTTCAATGTAATGTTACATAATTTATGTAGGTCCATCCCCTGTGAAAATATAAGTCAGTGTTGTTACGATCATTACATAGGGATCAAATTGGGAAGTGATGTACTGGCGTCACTCAAATGACATATTATGTCATGTTACATACTTATTTTAACCCAAAACATGTTTTCTCTAAACGTAACAAAACAGTTGCCTAAATGTGTGATAATATGTTTAACACAGGAGACAGCTGTGTGTCACATACAGAGGCTAAAGGATGCCGTGTGTGCCGGTACGAGAGTCCGAGAGCTTGTGGCAAAGCATTTGCTTTTGTGGCTTTTGACAACCAGTGGCGCTGCACCAGACCATCATGGTGAAGAGGGAGTTGAGCCGGGAGGCAAAGCTTTTGATTTACTGGTCCATCTATGTCCCAACCCTCACCTATGGTCATGAGCTCTGGGTAGTGACCGAAAGAATGAGCGGATACAAGCAGCCAAATGAGTTTCCTTCGTGGGGTGGCTGGGCTCAGCCTTAGAGATAGGGTAAAGAGCTCGGACATCCAGAGGAAGCTTGGAGTAGAGCCGCTGCTCCTTCACGTTGAAAGGGGTCAGTTGAGGTGGTTCCAGGCACGTTCCACTGGTAGGAGGCCCTGGGGCAGACCCAGAACACACTGGAGGGATTACATATCCCATCTGGCCTGGGAATGCCTTGGGGTCCCCCAGGAGGAGCTGGAAAGCGTTGCTGAGGAGAGGGACGTCTGGGGTGCTTTGCTTGATTTTTTGCCCCTGTGACCCCACCCCGGATAAGCAGATGAAAATGGATGGATGGATTGACTTGCATTCACCAAAACAACCACCATGTCTGGCACTCATGTCATGTTTTCCTGTTGTCAAGGATGCATCAGGACCCATTAAAAGCATTAAGTGTTTACACTACCCAAGCATCCCAGACCTCCTTGGCAAGTGGTTTGAGTGATTGGATCACAATGCGTCTCATATAGCGCTTTCCACTATTGATCATATTGCCCAGGACGCACTTTAAAACCAAATGTAAACTAAGTTATTGTGGTAATAGTTACACATAGTCTTCTCATCCATTCTTAATTAATATAAAAATGCTGATTACAGGCACAGGCCTTTTTGACTTCATTTTGACTTGTCATCGTAGAAAAAGCATAAGCCTTGCTAATAAAATTAGCAATGGTCTGCTCCATTCAAGTGTCCCACTGCATCATGACAGCGAGGCAACACAAAATATCAGATAAAAGGCAGATAAATGGAATTCGGCCATCGTGGATTTTATTATTTATTATGCAACAAGAACAGAGAATACTGGGCTCCAAGGGGGGGCTGAATAATTTCAGTGTTTTTGAAAACCCCTCACTGACAAAATGGCCATTCTAAAAAAAAAAGGGATCAATCCAGACAGAGTAGACTGTGCACATGTAAGAGCCAAAGACAATAAAATAGCTGAACGAATGGCTCTAATGTTGCACTGTGGTCATTATATTGTCATCTTCACCCATCCATCATGTCTCCAGCACTCCTCCACACTTACGTCTCTGAGTTTATTCAAGTCTGTGCTGCAGAGAAGTCGGTGCTCGGCTAATGAGGTTTCTCCTCTTGCTGACCTTTCTCACTGCAGAATGAATGACCAGGTGACGCGCGAGCAGAGCAGAGCTGCGCTGACACGCACACACACACACACACACACATGCACACACACACACACATACACACAGAACCTTTCATCCACACAAATGTCGATTTTTCAGCTGCAGTCCACACACTTCCCATGACAACTCTTTGCCTTACGTGTCACAAATGTGGCTTACAAAAGCAATACGTGTGCCTGTGTAGATGAAAAGCCATGGACACACACACACACACACACACACACAAACACTGTATAGATCAGAGGGGTCGGACAGATAAGAGCAGCAGGATGTTCACCTGGTCAGAGGTTATGGGTTCAATGGCTGTACTATTGACTTAATGTACAAACATACAATGATTCTTACCGACTTATAGGCCAATAGGACGTAACGTACTTGTGTGGGGTTGATGGCAACCGGGGATCAATACAGCAATGGACTCTTATGGGAGGATACCGGCCGATCAGAGGTGCAAACTAGCACAGTAAGCTGCCAAGATAAAGGCCTCTCAACACTTTCCTCTAAACGTAACCATAATTTAATATAAAATTTAATTAACTTATTAGTTTGTTTTGATTATTAAATTTGTGGAAAATCTCATAAAATAAGAATAAAAAAAACATTTGCAATAAAAAACATTGTTTTTTACACAAGTTACGCAAGTTTTTTATACAACACAAGTTGTTGCTTCCTATTAATGACATTTCATTTGTGTTTTTCCTCATTTCCTTCACTCTTTGTTACCTGAGGCATTTTTGAGCTATCAGTGTCTCAAAGAGAACACCATGTTCAAGGTAAACGGTAATGATCAGTGCCACCTGGAAGCTTTAAGTGTATTTTCTGTAGGGGCGATCTTTTTCTTGTCTTAGAAAAATATTGATGTAGTAATGGAAAAAAAGTCCCTGACACCTCTCATAGAAAGCTTAGAAGAGCTGCAATTTGATTCTATGTTCTAGAAAAGCTGAGGGATGTGGAGGTGGTAAAGTTAACCAGTTTGCCCTTCCAAGTGGCTAGTCTTTGTCCTTGAAGACTTTACTCTTGTAAAAGAGAAAATCATTTGAAAACACTTCAGATAAAGCATCAGTTCTACCTTTGTGTGACTTGTACAACAATGCTGTGTTTTCTGAGTCTCATTCTGGTGCTCCAGTCTGCAACAGACTTGTTACTGAACCGAGGCCGAGGAGCAGAAAACACTCAGCTGCCACTGAGGGTCAGGTTCCCAAGAACAGCGCTAAGCTTAAAGCCAATTTGGAATACTGGTCAAACTGTGTAACCACAACTTGTATGTGTGCACATGATGCCATTAAGCCCCAAATTTTTTTCCCCATAGACATTGTAAAAGAGATGTGTATATCAGTGGATACATTTTTTGAGTGAGACAACCCCTGTGAAATGACTCATTTCACTATCTGGATTTGAGCCATTCATTCCAATAACTTTTGAAATTCTGGAAGCACCGCGCCTTAAAGTGCTGTTATCCCCATTCAAGTTAGCAAGAAAATAAACTGGAATTTAACTGCTCGGCCAGCGGATGTCTGTAGTGAGCTTTTTCTATGGCAGTGGTTCCCATCTGTTCCAGCCACGGGGTCCAGATTGCTCCTTAGTCATTAGTTCAAGGTCCCCAAAGTTCAATACATTTGGTGTCATGCTTGCGTTTGGGCTTGTTGTCAAGCTAGTTTGCTGTCTCTGTTAAGTAGTTGTCTGTTATCCACTCACTCTCCAGCAGGAAATGGCACTTCAGAATAAAAGCTCATTTCTTAAATTCACTGTATTTCAAAAATAAAGTGTGTTTTTTACAAACTTGACACATTTGTGAGTCACTTGCGGTCCATCCAGAATGGACCAGTGATCCTTTTTTGGACCGCAATTCACCAGTTGGGAACCTCGTGTCTATGGGAACCACAATGCGGAAGATCCGGGTAATTCTATGTGCAGTGGTTGAACTTTTTTGGCTTCATGTTGCTCTATCCAGTTCTCTTTATAAATCCATGCTGAGGTCAATGTATCTTCATACATTCATAAAGTAACGGAATAGCGCCCCCATGAATGACTTTATGTACTTAACATAAAGTTATGTGGATTAGGTTTAGGCATGTAAAGTGACTTTGGTTAGGTTTAGGACAGGGTAATTGGTGGCGACATACCTTAAAATAGCTCAACGTTCATTTGGTTTAACACATTTCCATCACCGGTCTCTTGGGTGAAAGTCCTGCGTTTGTTTGATCAACCACCACCCCAGCCTGCCTTGTCACACAGACTTTTGCTCTTTATACTACTTCCCTCTTTACTCCTATTAGCTCACTGGTCACATGAATGCAACCTTCATGGTTACATGGGTTTTACACAAATTACTGGCCCATGATTATGTGGGTTTTTTATGAAATGTGGTGCATTGCTTCTGGTAGGTATGCATTCCAACAGTACATGAGAAAAGCCTGCTGAGGCTGATGAGAACTGAAGTTGTAGTGGGTGCTCTTTTACAAACAGAGCTCCTTCCACTAGTGAAAACAAACTTAGGCAAGCCACACAAAGATGAGATTCATGCTTTACATGAATGGTTTTCAAACAGTATGCATCAGTTTTACGACAGAGAAGACCTCAAGCGTGAAGACTAATCTGACTATGCACATCTGGTTAACTTCCCAACCTCCACAGAGGCACAAAGCTCAGACACTTCCCTGAGCTTCTCTATGGAAAGCTTCCAGGATGATCTCCCATGCGGTAGATAAGGCAGTCACAAACAGGACTCGTAGTTGTCTAACTTTTCAACCATAACTTAGAGGCGATGGATCGGAAAACGTTAATTTGAAACAAACAGTCTTATTTGTCTTTAAGGCATGAAAACTTATTGCCAACACAATATATCCAACAGAGTTTTGAGACTCTGTGACATCGCCTAAATACTTTAAGAGTTCTTCCAAATAGAAAATCTACTTGTAATGCATGACTTTTCTTGGCTAGGTTTAATTAATGGAGCTGTAGTCAAACAGTAATTGAATTTGGATCTGCTCAGCATTTCGCTCAGCCTCTCCGAGAACATCAACAGACACTCAGCTGTAAACAGTTGTTGCACTCTATTAACAAAATAGCTCTTCTGGCTCTGTCCGACAAACAGAGATAGGAAAGTGTGGAAAGAATTACAAAACTTTAAACAAAATCTTTCTATATCTTCAGTCACCAATGATCATGATCGTGGCAGGGGGGGACAAAGCAGACAAATTGGCTGACACTGTGACGACAGATATCAGATTCGCAGATAAAATATTCCACATCAGTTGCACCTTACTTTGTAAATGTGTGAAGTGTTGTTGGGGCTGCTGCACTGTGTCGCTGTACCTCTTCACTTTTTCATTTCCCTCCTCCACTGGGCTGAGACATGGAGGCCACCAGGGGAATGTCAGGGATGATCGCAACTTTGTCCCCAGACATGACAATCTACCAAAACCCTGCTGCTGTTGCTTAAAAAATGTGTTCACCCACTTGATGTTTTAAAGGTTTTCCTGTGCTACAAAATAGCTGAATGAATTGTATTCATTAAGGATATTTGGTGCAACATTCAATGTACTTTTCTGAAGGACAGTCTAATTTTAGCCATGATGGCTGTACAGATAAAGAAATGGGAAGGTCAGTTGGTTTACCACTTTGGTCCAGATGGAAACATTTCAATAACTATGGGATGGATTGTCATGAAATTAGGTATAAACATTCAGGGTTCCCAAACAATGTACCCTTGTGACATTGGTGATCCCCTGACTTTTTCTTTTGCATCACCAACAGGTTGACTTTTGTTGTTTTGAATGTGTTCTGCCCTCTGTTTGAGCGCATATAATATATAAATAGGTTTTGTGGACTGCAGTGCCCCCCTTTGGCTGCTCAATAGCAGTAGCTATAGAGCAGGGAATTTCCCTCAGAGTTAATGAGCACATGGTGAAGAGCATATTGTGACCGCTTCTCCTGCTGCAGTTTTGCCTTCAGCATTGTTGCCTTGGACACTATTTGTCCGTGAGTATTGTGATTTAACATTTAATAGATATAACATGCACGATATGTTTTCTGTACATTTGTTTTGCTGTAAATTCAGCTAAAATGACCTGTAGCCTAATGTTGCTAACTGGTTAACGTGCTTTGCTCTGCTACTCGGTATATTTTATTGCAGATATAGTCATGTCAGTGTGATAAGTATTCAGAATCTGATTTGTGTTTGCATTTTGTATTTTTGTTGCAGTTATACAGTAACTGGTCTCCATTAAATTATCAAGAAAAGTCACGCCTTGTGGTTATTGGAGAACATGACTGTTCGCTAACTGTCTAGCTCTGTATGAGGACTCATTGCGAGGACAGTATAGAATGAATTATCTCAGCTATTGGATGGATTGATTAATACACTTAAATAAATATGTTGATCCCCATCAGGTCAGGGTTTTGGTCCAGTAGCTTAGTTTATGACTAAAAAGCTGAAAAACCAATGACGTGCATCAGCCTCAATGGGCTAATTTGTATATAGTTCTAATAGTTTGCATGTTCTCCCCATGTCAGCGTGGGTTTTCTCCTGGTACTCCAGCTTCCTCCTGCAGTCCAAAGACATGCAGGTTAACTGGTGACTCTAAATTGCCCATAGGTGTGAATGTGAGTGTGAATGGTTGTCTGTCTCTATGTGTCAGCCCTGTGATAGTCTGGCGACCTGTCCAGGGTGTACCCTGCCTCTCGCCCAGTGTCAGCTGGGATAGGCTTCAGCACCCCCGCGACCCCCAATAGGATAAGCAGTTACGGAAAAAATGAATGTATGAGTAACACTCCAACACCCTAGACTAAGATGGTCAACATAGTAAACCATAGAAATAAAATAACAGTAGAATAGACATCAGACTGTTTACTGTAGTCATTTGGGCTCTGTCTACAAGTATACAGAAATGTAACCCCTGCGCTTTAAAAAAATAATCTGTCTACATGACCTTTATTTTACATAATATCTCCGTCAACACTAGAACGCAAAAAAGACTCCAAACACTAGCAGGCGTTCAGTGTTCACACAGACAGCGTTGCTGCTGCGGGGCTGCCTGCTGCTATGGCTACAGTGTTTCCACAATTGAAAGCCAGTACTCCACTCATTTATGAAGCCCTGTAAGCCACTGCATTGTCAACAACACCGTCCTGAAAATATTTTATAATAAAAAGCCTTTTGTTACCAAATGAAGGAATTCTGTCTACAGAAAGGTTGTCAGAGGGCTTTTAATTTTAAACAGAAACAGTGTAGAGTCAAAAATAAATATGTTTTTTCCTGACTGATATTAAAAATAAATCTTTCGTGACAGGTGGAACATTGTCAATATTATTATCAGTAAATAAATACATGTACTGTTTATTTTTGCTGAAAACCACCTGCGTTACACGAAAAAAAAAGAAGGTCAGACTCTTATTCTCTAGATGTTCTACAGCTGAGCAGCAGCCGCACTGTGCCAGAGATGTTTTCAGCATTCTACCTTATCACAAAGGTAGTGAAGAATACAGGTGAACATTTCCTTTTTCAAAACACCTACTGGAAGTCTCATCACTGCTAATTCATGTTCAATTTAAGGACGAAAGACCTCACTTAAACATTTGAGTAAGCTTTAAACATGCAAAAGTTTTCCTTCAACTCCTCATTGACAACAATCCCACTCTGGAAAGTGTCCCACCATCTGCTTGTTCGACCAGACCTGATCCAAAACTGTTGTTTTTGTCTGGTTTTCAACTGCAGAGACTGAGGTGGAGCAAAAACATTGGGTGCAGCAGATGTCTCTGTTCATCCATGAAATCATGAGTTTAAGTGAAAATTAATCATTTGACCAAATAGTGCTAACAAAATATTAGCAAAACAGTAGTCTGCCACAGTTTCTGTTTCCAGCGTTTGCTTATTACACAAAGCAACAATAGGCATGTGCAATTTGAGAGGATTACATCATCATTTCCCACACTATGATTTACACAACCACACAGATAACCAGTAACCCAAGTTCTGATAAATCTTCACATTAGAGGACATTTTTAAAATCTCAGTTTTAGGGACCTACAACTTTGTTTGCATCTGGATGTGAGGCTCAAATGTAGAGGAGAAAATCATTTTACAAAACTATCTATGTGTAGCCAGGGTCTTGATGAGTACAAAAGAAAATGGTGATTGTTGTTCGTTACTAGGGTGACAACACACATTAGTGGGGCCATAAAGTGTGTTACAATCACTCAATTGAGAACACTGTTTTCTTTATTAAACAGAAAAATACAACTGTGCACCAATCTGTGTGCAAGTTGTGCAAGTTTCTTAACTGTTCTTCAGAGGCAGCTAGTTTAAATGTTTCAACAACCATGTAATTAATGGCAACAAAAAAAAAACAGGCAAATAACAGTTGAAGTAATATTTTAAAGTAACAGATAGCTTTTTTGAAAGCATTGCTCATTTGGTCGTTACTGCAAAACCTCACCTCAGTGAGTTGAAGACTCGTCGCAAGTTGGTTTGTTTATACGCAAGTTAGCCCACTTCAATGGGTGCAATGGCAACAGTACACATAGAAATGGCTGCTGCTTTGATCATCCTGCCTCATTTTATTTCTTTGTGGTAAACATTTTATCTGCTAAAAACCAGCAATCCAGCATGTCATTGTGAGCATGTTAGCATTCTGACGTTAGCATTTAGCCCACCACTGCGACGGTTTGAGCAAAGTGCGTCTCGACAACTCTTTGCAAATTCGAAACACACAAGTGCATAAACAGACTATTTTGACAGGACCAGTGGACTATTCTCGCCTACACATGTGACAGAGGACAAACTTGTGCCTGTTTAAGATGTTAAACATTGTTTGACAGCCTCTTAAAACCCACTGAAGTGCTGGCGATCTGCTCGAGCTATTCTAAGCCGCATCGCACATATAAATTTAGGCCTTAATGTTTAAATTTTTGTTAATATGGACATGCTACACATCATTAGCCGGGTTAGATCTTCCACACTTCAATAATTCAGGTTATATTACAGAAAACGTGAGTGCCAAAGTTTAGTTCAATTAGATCTACAGCCAGCACTTTTCTTTCTCCACTTTGAGCACTGACCTCACTGACAAAAACATGATACAGCATTGTATGAATACTTCATTTTAGTAATATTTTTGGGAAATGTGTTAGTTAAAATTCACTTTACTGCCATCAAAAGGAGGTTTTATCCCAGATCCAAATCTTAATGGGACTGTGACGTAAGATGTTTTTTCCTTCAATGTGCTGCAGTTCAGTACCTGTGTCACTAATGGATGCTGTTCAATTTTTATCTCCTGTCATTGTGAAGAAAAATTATCCTCGTGTTGTTATGTGTTATGACACAGTCCGAATAATCAGGCTTATTTACACCTAATTAATGGGAAACTTCAAAGAATTGACTTAAAAGATTAAAAAGTATTTCTTCCATGAATTAAGTTGTGGGATATTGGCCAATAATATCCACAGCTTTTTTCTCATAAAGCCACAAAAACATATGCTACTCAGTATTTCATAAAACCCCAAAAAAATTAGAGGTGTTGAATTGATGATGCTTTGTCCAGCAACATTATCACCTCTAATCTATAAACTGTGTGATTGGGAACAAGAAAACCTGTACACAGTTGTATAAAATATTACCACATGCAACAACATGAACTGTTTTGCACTTCTGAATACTTTTGACACTATTAGAGAGGTTTCAATTAACGGTCATTCACAGTCTATAGGTGAAATTAATCAATTAATTTTCAGCTTTAAAGGATCTCCTAATGTGTCCCCAGTATGTTTGGATATAAAGGGAAAAAAGCAAATCTCGTTAAGCCAGTAATCAAGCAGTGAAAACACTGAGCTCTCCAGATCTCCCTGACTAAATGTCCCAGGTCGTTGGCCCTCTAAATGGCAGCTTAGCTGTAAAGAGGATTAACTGAGATTAGTTATAATACCTGTGACAGCAGGTTGATAGGCCACTAAAAGGTGAAGATACAGTAGAGTTGGGATCTCTTTCTATGTTGTTGAAAAAATAAAATTGTACATTGATGTAGGACAGACAGCTGATTGTTTTAGTCTATACATTTCCAGTCACCTGGTTCATTTCCTTGGATGCTCAGTTCACACTGACTGGGAAAGTTACCTGACTTTTAATGACCACATTTAATTAAACTTGATGTTAATGTAGGATACTGATGGTGGCCCTTACAGATGCTCTGTGGAGTTTTACTTTAAACAAACATGGTTTTAGTTACATTCAGCTACTAAATGTTTCTCATTAAAACACATTGTGCATATCTTTAGGGCCTAACAGATGCTGAATATATTTCATATAATGCAAACAACAGGGTGAGCCAAAGCCTGTTGGATATCTTTAACCTCAAAACCTCATGTTGAGCCACATATTAAAACCTAGGTTATTTGCAGTGCTCTCATTAAAGCTGGGGTAGGCAGTTTTATCTTGGCCTCATTTGACAAAAATCCCATCATACCTTTTCAGCATATTGTAATTTAAATTGTTAGATAGAAAACTGCATTTCTGCACCTCTTCTTGGCTCCGTTTTCAGGCAACCTGAATCCAGCCAGCGCTGAGGGAACCAGACAGCCCCTACTCCCTACTGGATCAGCTAGCTACCTCTCTATTGCTCCTGTTACATAGGTTAGACCTGGCGCTGTTACTGGCCACCAGCCTGCTGTGATACCCGGCACTGGGGGGGCCAGATATGAACAACTACAGCCACTAATTGAAGGTCCATCCTCCTCTCCTCCTGGGGAAGTAGTCCACAGTGGTGGGGAGTGAGGCGGAGGAACTGTGGGGTGGCTAGCTACCTAATTCTTGTCTCATTTGCAATTGCATGCAACTTTACAGTGTAAGCGCATAGATATGCCTGTGGTTGACTGGTGGGAGGGGCTTAGGACAGAGAGGGCAGAGCAGCAGGAGCAAATTCTGATGTTTTTTTTTTTTCCCCCTTTTCCAGATTTCTGTCAACCCCAGCTTTAACCAGAGATATTGGATGAAGCGAGATACCCCACTCAGCTCACTTCCTGATTCAGTGACGTCAGCGCCACGCCCCCGTAGGAGACTTGCGGCAGCTGTGAATGTATTGTTGTCAGTGAGGAAAATGAACGTGATCACAATTTATGGTCAATTCTTTTGCCCTATAGTCACTAAAGTAAATATTGGGTTCATTTTCCACAAGCCACACATCTTACCAACATTCTGACACTAAAGCTGCATTTTTCATCCGCACAGATCAAGAGAAAGTTAACTTTGTTTGAGCCCTGTCCGTCTCAGAAAACAAGTTCTCGCGAGATCTCGGTGGGGGTTGAGGGAGAACAGGCTCTGATTGGAGGGAGACCTAACCACGCCCACTTAGGAGACAGGAAGAGTAACCGTTTTCTTAACATTGGATAAGCCTACAGTTGGGTATCTCCCTTCATCCAGTATCTCTGCTTTAACCATGTTTTCAGCAAAAAAGCTCTATAAACCCACTCTTAGGTAACTGAGCCGTACCAAGCTAGGGACACGATTAGCACTTACACAGCTGATGAAAGAAAGATATTCTTCTCAGGAGTTGGTGAAAACCAAACCAGATCAGGTGACCAGAAACATGAAGTTGTTGCCAGTTGCTTTGTGTCTGGATGCATAAACAGGAAATTGTTTCCTAACAAGTGAACTATAAAAACCTTTCAGGCCCTAATATTACAAACTTATGATTTTGTGAAGTGGGCCCAAAGTATAGTGTTGAATTGGTGACAAAGCCTTTTCTGTTTACATAGTATATAGTGGACAAACTTCTGCTACAGTGATAAGTGTGTGTGTCCAGTTGGCTGAAGTCAGTAAAAACCAAGGCTTTTAATAAGACCTCCAGAATAAATATGCATCTATTCACTGCCACTCGTTCCTTTCCATTGACTCTGTCTGCACTCACACGCTGTCTAAAATGAACTTGTGTAATCACTGTGATGAGATCACAAACTAAATCCAGTCTAGTATTTGTTGTTGTGTACCTCGAGTTTCATGTTGACTTGTGTGGCTTAAGCTGTGTTAAACTGCTGCTCTGGTCTCTGCTGTGCTGCCGCAGCATTTCTTTTAGAGATATTGTTTATGATTCTCCACGTGAGTGGAAAGAACTGTTTGATCCTTGTATCTCCATTGTTTGTCTAAATGTTCCTGTGCAATGTTTGTTTATAACTTGGTCCGAATCAGTTTTCTGACTTCATCTTACTGGAATCAAACATTTCTGTCAGCCTCCGCTCACACAGAGCTGCTTCAGAGGAAACACACACACGTCGCGCAGAGGAACAGCAGAGGGCATAACCTAGGATTTTACTTTACAGTGATGGAATATAAGGAAGTGCACCTTCAAGGTACTTGTGCTTTACCTGAGTATGAATTTTATGCTGCAACTATTGTACTTTTTACTCTGCTACATTCATCTAACAGCTTTAGTTACTTTATACATTACAATTTTTCATTCCCTTCCCGTCCAGTGCAAACCATGTATCTCCAGATGTGTTGATGCTGAATGTTTGTGATAAGCTGAAGAATGAAGTGTTCCTTTATGTGTTGAGAAAATTCTCCCACTTCTAAATCTAAATAAACTTTTCAAAAAACCTTCTTGGAACAGCTGGAAAATGCATCATCACAAAGCTGAACACAGGGCTGTTTTTCTGACACCATGAAAAATTGACTTTTTAGAGATAAGTGGTTTTCACAGGACAGTGATGCTGCAAACATCTTAAACATCTACAGCAGTGAAATGTCATACACATTAATGCAGCAGTAACATTAATCCAGAAACACCAGACATAACAGTGAAGCACTAACAGGAAACATTTTCCTGCACAATGAGTACTTTTACTTTTGATACTTTAAGGACATTTTTGCTGATAATACTTACATATGGGTAGTGCTGTGTAAACTTCCCTCCATCCTACCAACACCTGGATCTCCCTGCTCATTTCCTAGCTCTAATCCACTGCGTCATCTGGCTTTATGGCTGTTACTCAAACCATAGGTTATACTTCCGCATTTTTGTATGCCTGCTATCACGGACAAAATAAGTATAGGAGTGATCGAGAGAGTTCTAATACGATAAAACTAGACAGTACTGATCAAATATTAACAAAGATTCTGTTACTTCATTGCCCATTTCTCACCAAAAATGTCTTCAGAAACACATTTAAGTGCACTGTTTGGCTGTAATAGGAGAATTTGTGAACAGGAAGTGGGCGCCATCCTGTTTCCTGTACTGCAAAAATGAAGGCTAAAACAACAAAGATAAGCAACAGTCAAACTAAGCAGCGCTGGTCAAGATGAGCCAAGATTCTGTTACTGTGTTGCCCTTTCTCACCTCAAATGTTTTCAGAAACGCATTTCAGCTCACCATTTATCTGTAATTCAAGACTGTTCATTACCAGTTGGCTGCCATATTGTTTCCTGTGTCAAAACAGCCAAGCTCACATTGCATCACCAAACAGTGGGAGTGTTTATTTATCATTCTGGTAGTTGTAGGTTTTCTACATCTAAATAAAAAGAAAATGCCACAGCCCTTTCCCTCTGTTTTCTCTGGTCATATAGTAACAATTTCAAACATATTTGTGTCTTGTGTCTACTGCATAAACAGCCTAGTTTTATGAAAACTCTGTCCTTCCAGGGATAAAATATAAATAATATAATAAATAATAATATAATAAATAAACATAAATAATATAAAAGTGAGTGCTGGACGGAGCTCACATTTAAGGGTACTGTTTGCGGTGGAAACACTAGGATCTAGGTACCATGTCTGAAGGGTACTGTTGGTTCCAAGGGCACCATACTGAAAGTGTTTGGTGGAAACAGGGCTTTAGAAAGCAGAATGTTAATTAAATCACAGAATTATATTTTTCCATTACCCTTGTATATAATATTGGAATACTATCCAGCCTAATGAGACATGGCATCTGGCTGTGTTGAGGTTATGTCTGAAAACTAAATCAATGCAACCACACTGGTATGAAATTAAACTGGCTGCCCCTTGGTTTTGGAAGAAATTCCCAGACTGTACTGATTACTTTCAAGGCTCTGGCTAAGTCAATTTTTGAGGCCAATTCTCTTGATAATACGGTGACTTGAAGTCTTATCCAAGCCAAAGTCATTTCCACAATGATCCTGTCCCTTGTTTGTTGCCAAGAGGTAACGTCATGTACCAGCAGACCCTGGATATTATTAGACTTACGGGGATTAGGAGGCCAACTCTTGATTTTGCCTCACAAATCCGAGGAACGGATGCAATGAGGGGAGAAGCTGAACTTGAGTCTGTGCAGGGCTTTGTGTCTATGCAACGAGGAGTGTGAATGGGAATTATAATTCTCGGCATCTCCGCGCCGTCTCTCTCAGACTGTCTGACAGGCAGCAGAGTTGATAGCAGCAGGGTTTGGGCAGAGGGACTCAGGGAAAGCCTGTAGCATGCATTCCAAACAAGGCCGGGCCACACTTTAAATTAAAGAAAGATCCAGCAGAGCCCTGAGAGAGACAGAGCAAAACAAAGAGGAGGTGGAGGGTTTCCATCATCACTCGCTGCAGTTTCAGGATCAATAAATAATTCTAAGTTTGTATCCTCATTAGTAAGAGGTGCTAAAATGAAATGCAAAGTTCTGACAGCGTTTTTATTTGAGACGCCAATGACCTTCTCTACATACTTACCAAAAATGCCTTGTATAACAGCCTGTATCATTGAGTTCCAAATCCCCAGTGTCATCTGATTCACATGCACACACTGAACAATGCACTCTATTGTGGGAAATATTGACCATAGCAAATGGAAATGCTAATACAAAACTCCCTTGAGCGCAGAGCTGCTCCTATACAGCAGCATGTGCATACACAATCATCAAAATATGACATCTCGGGCCGCTAAAATCAGGTTGCTGCAGCGAATCTGCAAACAAAAGCATTAAAAAAGGAAGGCTGGAGACAAGAAGCTACAGCAGCCAAAAAAAAAAAAAAGCAGGAACGGAAGATAAAAAATGTAGATAAGAACCTGATAAGAGAAAAAGCAGCAAACTTCCTGCAGCAAATATAAAAGCTACAGATTAAAATCAGGGATGAAAAAGGATGAAAATAGTTGAGTATAATCAAGGAATCAGTGACACTTACAAATGAGTTCAGAATGAACATCGGCAAGATAAAAGCCAATAAAGATAACAGCGCAGAGTTGATAAAAGAAAAAAGGGCTGCAGACATCTTCAGGCTGTAAGCAGAGCAAGGTGTGTCCTCGCCGCTGCCTAATCAGCCTAATTACCACCAATTATCTGCCTCAAATTGCTTGCTGTCAGTTTGAGAAGTCCATAATCAAGATCAACAGCACAACAGATCATTATACTGTAAAGGTTGCCATTATAGTCATCATCTCTAAACTGTATCTCCTTCTGAGGTCAAGTCAGCTCCCGCGACGATAATGAGGTTTTCACAGCTAATTGAAATAAACAGCCCATTATGTCAGACTGAACGAGTCTGTTGGTTCTGTGCGATAAATGTGAGGGTCGAACTAAACAGCGACTGATGGACAAACAAGTGAAACGGCTTTGTGATGAGGGACACAGAGGCTTTTTGACTTTTTATGATCTGATGAGCATACAACAGTGTTTGCAAGTTTTAGCATTTTAACAGCAAGGCACATCTAAGTATATTTCAACTTTTCAGCAGATCGTTTTCTAATGCAAGCAGTGCATTTTTCACTTGTTTTCCTGCCTTTATAATGCATTGTTCTGCAGTATAACTAAAGACTAAAGGCCCCTTCAGACATGCTGCTCTTGTACGGCTATCTGAATGAATGATGATTTTCCCTTTTTTCAAACCACTTGGGAACCTGATGTATACGTGATTGTGAGAAATTTGTTAAAAGGGATGACAGCACTGGTAGAGTCCTTTAAAAATGCCTCAAAATATTAAAAAATGGAACAGCTTGCACACATATGAAAAAACATAATACATCAGCAAACTAGTCTTCACATAAAACCCCCAAAAGGATTTCGAGCCTCAGTATCACCCACTAGGAGACAGTCAGTCCAGGTCCCTCTTGTCTACTGCAGCACCGTCTGCACAGAGAGTACTTAAACATGCCCACTCATCTATATCACAATTATGTTGCCGGAATAAATGTTGGCATGGCAGGTTTCGGCACACCACGGAAATTTAATATTTGTACATTATTATGCAGCAGATGTGTTGAAACTTTACGTATCTTTACTTTTAATCAGTGCTGTGGATGATGTGTAGTTATGTTTACACACAAAAACCACTCGACTATGGTTAGGAAGAGATTAAGTTCTGGCTTAAAACACCCAGGTTTGATCAGACAATCATGGCTGGAGATGACATTGAGGACACCTGCATTTGGTGGCACAATCACAGCTAGAACTGTGATGATTTTGGTTCCTGTGGTATGTTTTTGTGTTTGCTCTCTCTCCCTCCCCTCTTTTCTGTTCTGTAGTGCATGTGTGTGTCAGGGGGTGTGGCTGGCTTCTCCTGCAGCAGCAGATGAGGCACACCTGTCTTCACTCACCTCATCTTCCTGTCTACAAAAGCCTGGTCTTCACTCCACTATGCTGCCAGATAATTCCGTCACGTTTGGTAGAGCTCTGTGTTCTTACATTTTGTATCTTGTGATCAACTTGTTGCATAGCTGTATTTTTGCTGCCTGTTCTTCTAGTGTTGCTAGAGTTCTTTTGTACTTACCTGTGGTTTTTTCCTGTTGTGCTCAGGTCGTCCTTTGTGCCTCACCGTGTGCCTGAGTTTTTTCAATCCATCCTTCGGTGAATTTTCTACGAGCCAGCCAGCTCCCTGCCTCCACTGCCTGCTCTTTTGTTTTTTCTTGTTATTAATAAACCTTTTTTTTTGTTACTTACCTGCATCAGTATCTGCTTTGGGGTCCAAACAAAACCGGAACTTAACAAGAACTGCCACTGTTGTCTTGCTAAAAAAACATTTGCTTTTGGCAGCCACCAATACCTGGCTTAAAAACACCTGGTTTTGGTAGCAAAATCACAGCAGGAAATGCTGCCCGTGTCTCGCTAAAAAACATCCACTTCTGATGGCACAATCATGGCTGGAATTGCCACCAATGTCTTGCTACAACAGCCAGTTTGGTGGCACATCTGTGTTGCAAATGCTATTGATGTCTCGCTAAAAAAAGCTCATTTAATGGCACCGTCGACACTGGAAATGCCACCCATGTCTTGCTTAAACACTCGGATTTGATGGTGCAATCACAGCTAGAAATGCTGTCAATCTTTTGCTAAAACACACCTGCTTTTGGTGGCACAATCCCTGCTGTAAATGTTGCTGATGTCATGCATAAAAACACCAATTTTTGGTTGCCACATTTCCGTTGTAAATGCTGCTGTCTTGCCAAAAAACACCTCATTTGGTGGCAGAATTGCTGCTGGAAATGCCACCAGTGTCTCACTAAAACACCCAGTTTTAGTGGCTAAATTGTGGCTGAAAATGCCGCCAGTGTCTCGCTAATAAACACTTGCTCTTGCTGTCACCATAACAGCTGGAATTGCCAGTGTCTTGTTACAAAACATTGCTATTTGTGGCTGACAATGTTGGGCAACAAAACACCCACTCTTGGTGCCAAAATCATGGCTGGAAATTTTGCTGATATCTTCACACCTACATTTGGTGGCACTATTGCGGCTGAAAATGCAGCCAATGTCATCCTAAAAAACATCTGCTTTTGGTGGTGTACTCAACACTGGAATGCCACCAATGTCTCGCTAAAAGACCCTGTTTTGGTGGCACAATCCCCGCTGTAAATATTGCTGATGTCATGCTTAAAAATACTAACTTTTGGTTGCCACATTTCCGTTGTAAATGCTGCCACTGTCTTGCCAAAACTCCCGGTTTTGGTGGCGCAAACGCGGCTGAAAATGGCGCCAATGCCTCACTAAAAAATGCCCACTCTTGGTGGCACAATCATGGCTGAAAATTCTGCTGATGTCTTCCTAAAAAAACACTCTTATGGCTTTTGTTGGCACAGTCACCAGTTGAAAAGGCTGCTGATTTATTGCTAAAACACACCCAGTTCGTTGGCAGAATCACAGCTGGATATCAAAAAGAACAATGCCGACACTGTCTTCTGACGACTGGGCCGGTTGTCTTGATCTTGTATCCCATCCTGTTCATTCCTGCAAGTTTTATAGAAACATTAAAGTCTGGCATTGAGCTTCTCATGCCTCAGTAACTTCCCCGAGGACCTGATTTTACTCTGATAACTCTCGGAGGCCACTTAGGAAACAGCACTGAGGATAGTTCATCAAAAGTCAATAGAGTCTAATTTAGCTCAGCTCTGAAGGTCTTTCACAAAACATCAATAGATGCAGTCAGCAGCTGAATTAAGGGCATATTCAAACTTGTTTGTTTACTTTGATCTTAGCAAAGTAGAAAAATAATGCCTTTCCGCTTTTTAGTTTCAGTTCATGTAGAGTTCATACTGTCTAATTACAAAGCAAGGTAGTTATACACAGTATTTGGCCACATGTACTGAGAGGTAAATCATTATTTAAAAGAATCTCAATCCAATATCAGATACACTTATTGCTGACTTTTGTGCCGTTACTTTTAATTGCGTGTTGTCCATGCAAAAATAAACACAAAATTAAATTAAATACTTGTCTTTGGAGGCCCTACAGTTTAAAATGCCCCAATAGTCCCTACTTCAAATAACTTTTGTCTTTTCTTAGCATTCCTAAAACGTGTCTTTGTCTCTCTTTTCTTAAAAAGGTTAGCTGTCCCCTCAGCGTATGTGAGTGCACTGCCAGGCTGTTCGGGTGTAATAAAAAAGGGAGTCAGACGTCCCCTCACTCCACAGAAGTTTGTACAGCTTCTCAAACTAGCATTGCGGGCTGTTTGGAGCTAGAAGTGCCATCCATCTAGCAGCTGTGAACATCCATTTCTCTCAGCAAAGTCAAGTTCCCTCGCAGTGTCCTGAAGTAAAAAAAACCTTCTAGATCTTGTGCAGCTTTGACAGATTACAGCCCACCACTGTCTCTCCTCACTACATCAATCTCCTGCTCTCTTCTGCTCTGCACAGCTCAGTGCTCAACACAAGCAGCGTCCACATGGACTCAGCTGATGAAAACACTGTGCATCACTGACTGACATGTCTAATATGGGCTGTATCATAGTCCCACCAATGACACTCAGACTCCCTCTGCTTGTATCCCCGCTCAAACTCTGGAAACTAGAGCAAACAGTGACATCTGGTAACAGCTTGACATTAAATTTTCCTCAAAGCAGACTGACACAGCGCTGGTGAAACGAGACACGCCACACAGCAACATAATGATCGATATATTCGAGGAGACGTCTTAGCTTTCACCGTCCAATTACTATAACGAGTGATTGAGTCAAGCTGAACTCATACTTTGGCCTAAAAACTTCGACCATGTCGGCAGTTTCCCCCCCGGAGGCTGAGGAGCATACATACCCAACTGTAATGGGGTTATTTTATGTCTGAGACTTATTCAACAAAGTCAAACACATAAATAGACAAACAATCTGTGCTTTATTTCCTTTAAATTGACAGGCCACACTTGTAAATAAATTTCTATGCTTCAGGGGCTATGCTTTTGTTTCTTCGCCTGTCTTAGTGAAGGTTTGAAGGAGGTAAAATCATTATCGCTGGCTCCGAGTCAGCCCACGAATCAAATTTTAAACTCTTTTATTGGTTTTCACATCTGTTAGCAGCCTGACATCTGCATGTTTATCTAATATGCTCGTTCCTTATGACAGAAATATTACTTTTACCTAGGGCAAAAACAGAAGCACCTGAGGTTCAGCCTCTGGGACAGAAGCCCCTCACTATATTATGTTTTTTTAGGTCTTTGTTTTATGAATTTTTAATGTGTTTTCCTTAATAAATTTAGTGTCACAGCCAAGTGGCATCCTCCAGGATTGAAAAATTAAGCAAATTTGCAAGTGCCAAAGACTGCAGTTCCTCTAATGGCCACTTGAGGCTGGCCTCACAGCGAGACAACCTCCATAGACCCCCTATGTTAAAATGCTTAACTTTACAGCACAAATAAACATGTTTACAGCCTGGCACAAAAAACAGTTTTGGTCTCTATAGGTAATTTCAGCATTCATGAAACTGTGGAGGGGCACTTTGAGTGATGCTACAGTCTATGAGTATGATCCACTGCTCACTCTTCCACAGCTCCACCCTACTGACTTCAAAATTCCAAGTTGGCAATGACCCACATGCCAAACTTGAGGCTTCAAAACGACAGTCCACAAACTAATGGGTGATGTTATTGTTGTGGTACATGAGTTAACTTTCGGGGCAGCTGGATTCTTCACGTTAGAAATGTGGGATCAGGAGATCACATGAGCCATTAAAATCCAACCTCTCAGGCTTTAAGTAATGCATTTGTGTCCAAACCTCAGAGTCCTGAGGGAAAATATTGCCAGCTACGGCATAGCTTATGTGTCTGTGACGACACATAGAGGCAACTATTCATTTGAAACCACAATGGCGCCTCCTAAAGAGGTTAGTGTAGATGCTGCAGTGGCATCAGCTAAAGCAGAACTGGAGAGCATTTCTTTAAGGAAGAGCAAAGTGTGGTGCTGAAGAGATGTTTTTGCTCTTTGCCAGTGATGGACAGTGATAGATAGGTTCATCCAATCACCTGCCAAGTCATTTCTGAAAGTGCCAGCTTTTTTCCAAACAGGTTACAATGACGGCCTCTTAGATGGTTCTGTGAAACAAACTATTTCGCATGTCTGGTTACATGAGTTAACGGTGGGCTCCAGTTTGTTTTGTATGAGGATGTTAAAGCCACCCACTTGGCCTACATTGTCATGTAGCTCATCTGCGCAGCTGTATTTTTCAGTTGTCCATCCAACAAAACAGATACACTTCAAGAAATGTTTTAGTGGTTCCACCATACTTGGATAGCAACATGCATCCTCACTGAGGCATTAAACACTCTGAGAAATAAAATACAACACGTCTGACTTGTAGCGTTCGTGTTGTTTCCACATTACGACTTAAAAACTCATGAACACACCAAAGTCTAAATGTACGACCTCCCGACTGGGAAATAGGACCATACAAGGAGCGTGTGAATATAACATTTCAATTTAGACCAAAGTGGTAAACTGACGCCAGCATGGCCAAAAAGTTCAACTAACAAACTACAGCTTAATCCCTGCAACACCAACTCATCATGGTGGAATATTAAGCAGCTAAAGAGCTAAATACTGAAAGTGAAGACTGGACCGAACAGATATCAGGTCACCACGTCTCCACATTAATACTAACGTTGTTCCACATTTGTCGATGTGTAAATCGGCAAGTGTTTGCCAACACGTCCACCTAAACAACTTTAAAGGCTGTAATATGTCAGATGTGTTTGTGATGCTCATTTTAATATGGAGCTCTGCCCCCAAGTGGCTAAAAAAATCATTAAAGCAGTTTTAAAGTTCAATTTTAGGTTCAATACACTATGACCAAAATGTTAAACACGCTCAGTGGTGCAGTGTCGTTTTCTACATGATAAACATTTGATCAGTTCCTCTCACTGTAAGCCACCACCTCTGTTGTGCCCTGCACATCCCCCTGGTAAACACTGTTGTTGTGGGAAGAGATGGATGGACGTGATGAACTCATTTATTATTCAGGCCTCAGTGTGTCTGTGGAGGGATGACAGGACAGCGGTGCAGGGAGGGAGGGAGGGAGGGAGGGAGGGAGCGAAAAGGCTGTGGTTACTAATGAGGGTTTATCACAATGATGGAACCTTCCTCATGCATCTTTCATACAAAGACCTGCATAAGTACACAAACATGAGAGGTTCTGATGCATTGTTGCGTGTCCTGGCATTAATGATGTGTGTCATAGCCATGAGACGGTCACACTCTGCTGGCCTGTAGAGGATCTGATACTGTGGAAATCCGAGGCAATAGATCATTCAGAAGGTTGGTAATTTATTTGGACAAACACTTTATATTATACAAAGTGCAACATGATCGTTGTTTCACGCCAAATCCAAATCCATTCATAGCTGTAAGCAACTGCTTCATTTAATAGTTAGTACAATAACATCTAATTGAACACGTACAAAACATATTAGATATTTACACAGGAGGAAAAAATAAATACAGAATTAAAACGTGATCTTTCAAACAAGTTGTTCACGATCATCACATACAGTACTTACATCATGTTCAGTCATGTAATGTCATGTGCAACTTCTTACAGGTATATACAGTAAAATGATGTTAAATTATTGGTAACATTTTGCGCTGTAGCAAGAAAGGATGTAGCCTGCAACTCCATCAAAGGATAAGGCTGGTGGTATTCTGTATGTTTCAAATGATCAGCAAATCCTGTGAAAATGCTAAAAGCTGCCTGTTGGTATTATAGGAGCATAGGAGGAAATCAGGTCAAGTTATATAAAGAGCGACAAAGTCCACACAGGGAGGCAGTTGGGTCTGTGTTTGGATCAAACAAACACAGGACTTTGACTATGGAGGGCATTGTTTGTGTCCTGTCCTGTCCTGTCCTGTTATTTTAAGTTATGTATGTCAAGTTGCTGCGTCACATTAGGTCTGCAACATGATGCTGCCAAACCATGATTCTTTTCCTAAACCTAACCTAACCTAACCGGTAGGGGTGATAATTTATAGGATATCATGGTGCTGAATTATAAGATATCATACAAACCGTGTGCATAACTTCTCGTAAGATATCATTCGCACCGGTTTACAGGGACACATTGCAGAAATAGTGCATATGATCAGGGAAAGTTTCATCTGCAGATTGATGCACATTAATTATCATTAATACACACTGAGTGTTTACAGTAGTGGGACATTAGCAGGATCAATTAGTGTTGGTTTTGGTCTTTTTGTTGATTTCTTAACAATAATATATATATATATATATATATATATATATATATATATATATATATATATATATATACACGAGTATCACCATGATTATCCTTTAATTTCACAAAGATTTCTAGGTTCAATTCCCTCCAGATTTGTTAAGTATGTGATTTGGTAACAAGGGAGACACTTTTTAGAAATTTAGCATGTTCTTGTTTGTACTTTGAAGGCAATTTAATGTGTGACCCTTCAGTGGATGGATACTGAATGTTGGTACTTGGACAGAAAAACATTCAGGCAGAGGGTACTTGCTGTAGCTCTGGCTGAGGGTGAGAGGCTGTCAGTAACAGGGAAACGGAGATCTGTGTGGGTACATGAGACGCTAGGCGCCTAGAATGCAAATAGTTTTGTAACCATAGGGAAAATGTTATTTTTGAATAGGCTGAACATCAACAAACATGAATTGAAGCAGAATATTTTGTTGAATAAAAATGTGAAGTTTAAAAAAAACCCAACAACATCTGTATCTTATAAATAAATACTGAGATTTGGACTTTCTAACCTTCTGGAGTTGTCCAGTAATGTTTGAATCAAGCGCCTTGGTCAAGCCGCATCACCATTGTGCCAGTAAAGACAGTAAAGCACACCTTCTTGTGTAATATTGCTAAAATCCTAACCAAGCTGTAATAACTTTAAGGCAGATTAAAAGTTGTCCAATGTCCACTTCAAAACTATCTGTCCTTACTTGTGTAACACAGAGACTTTCAGCTTGTTCTTACTCGACAGGGTTACGGAAGGTTTTCATGTCGGTGAGAACAATGTGTCTGTAGCTGCGCTCCAGTCTATCCATGAGCTCCAGGTAGTCGCTGACCTTGAAGCCCTGGATTGGCTCCTCCTGCAGGTAAAAAAGAGGAATTGATGGAGTTATCAATGCTACCAAATTAAAGGGGCATTCCACCAATTATTTTTATTGATGAAGGACAGTACTGTATACTCAACACGGTTGTTCTACACAGCCTCTGAAAACAGTTGTATAATGTCGTCTGTAGCTCTGGAGGAGTTAAAGAAATCCCATCCTTGATGATGTCACAGTGATGTCATCAGGGTTATCTTGACTTGAGCACAAAGATGACACATTTATAATGATATTATATAAGTTTGCTTTACAAACTGTAGGCATGGAGTTGAATGGAATAGAAATGTCCCAGGCAAAGAGGGTGTGACAAAAACATGCGATAGGCGGCATTATTGGAATGTAGGATGCAGCAATTTTGTGGAGTTTGACCCAAAGTAAGAATTAAAAGTCAAGATATCTCGGCCTCTGGTGCATTTCGCTGGAGTAACCTTTACGCCGGAATTCCACTGGATGTGTGTCAGTTGCAGAACGGCTTCGCTGGTTATCCGCTGCGTGCTCCGCTGCGTGCTCCGCCGTCCGTCAACACCCACCGGCTGCGTTTGCTGTGTGGAGTGGTGCAACTCTGCCAGACAGCGGGAGTCACGAGGACCCACGAGATTTCGCGAATTCATGCATAATCGTGCGATATAACAAGATGTAGTTTCTATAAACAGAACCACAAAACCAGAGGAGTAGTAGGAAGACATCTCGGTGCACCTCAGTGATTAACATCTCCTCGTCCATGTTGTCAACGGGGTGAAATAACGTCTGAAACCTCTGACCTGTTGACTTCAGGCCTGCCTCCACCCATTAGGACGTTTTCAAGGTGTAGTGCAGGGAAATATGATCCGCTGTGAACACTGTTAATCAACCAGATGTTTTATTTTGTTTCTGTGCACAACTTCCTGCCCCACATGATCTGCTCTGTGCAGAATTGCTGCGTTGTGCTCCGGCGTCCAGCAAAAATAGAAGTCCTGCATATTAGTTGCGGAGGGCTCCGGAACGCCGTAGCTGTGACAGAGCCGGAACGCAGCACAGCTGCAGCCAGTGGAAGCCCACACGCTGATGAGAATTGAAACGTATCGGCTCCGCTGCTGTTCTAGAGCGCAAACGCAACCCAAACGCATCTGGTGGAATTTGGGGGTTAGAATGAAGTAATGACTACTGGCCTTGGACTATGGCCTCATAAGGAACATCCGTTCAACCGAAGAAGATTTATAATTCTGGGTCGTTTGGTAAAAGCTGGTAAAAGCATCAGTGTTTCAAAAGAAAAAAATAAATAAGTTTTAGTTTTTGTGTCAAAGGTTTTTGTCTGATAATCCTGGGATAATTAAGTTTTTTAAGTCTACTTTAAAGATCCTGACCCCCAGGTTGGGAGCCATCACCTTACGGTACACAAGAGTACAGAACACAAAAGTTCATCATAAGTTTCCAAATTACTTTTTTACAACAGATTGTTGTCAATTACCTTGAAATCTTTAATAATTTCCTCCACTGAGTAAATCTGAATTATCGTTTACTAAGTGTCAAGGCACAGGGGCAGAGGTTTGCAGACAGATAATGGTTTGGTATTGAGGCAGAAGGTGTGTTATGTTATTATCAGTCACTTTGTTAGGAAGTGAGGTGTGAATAACTCGACGTAATCTTTTCATTAAAATGCTTTGCATTCAATCTATTTCAAAGTCACAGGAAATCAAATTAAATCTTTGGGAATCGAATGCTGCATCGCGCCAGTAAACAACATCCTTGCTTAGCGTTCAGATAATGAGGTTTTACGTGTCAGAAAAGCAAAACAATAAGTACTATAATAAGTACTAGCATCTTCACCAAGCAGGTAAACACATAACAAGACGTGTCTTAACACGCAGCAGTATCTCAACTGTCTGTGAGACAAGAATCAGACAAGACAAAATCACATTTTATTTGGCTCATTTGTTCAGTCAGGATTTTAATTACGGCTGCCATAATTGCTGCCTTAGCTACAGTATGCATCCGTGATGACACCACCCGACCTCATAGGCAATGCAAACACTGCAACAGAGCAAATAACTGTGACCTGCTGTGCATTATGTTGTGAGTGGCATCATCAATTAGCAGCCTGAGAAACGCTGCACCCAGAGGACGCAACGCATTCAGAATAACAACACCCAGCAAACATCATGATTTCAACCTCTGTCAGTATCCAGGCCAAGGCTTTAAGAAAAAAAAAAAGAAAGAAATAAAACTACCAGAGTTTATTGACTTCTGCAACTTGCAGCAGTCTAATTTTCTTTCATCAGAATCTAATTAAGGTTTTATTTCTGCAGGTAAATAATGCTGACAAGGTCGAGAACACAGACCATACTGCCAGCACAATTTGAGGTTAGAGACTCATCATGTTGACTGATTTCCTTCTCTCATAAAATTTTCACACACATAATGAAAACATTACCTGTCTTGCATTTAGCGCACACTAGTGTTTCCCAACCTGGAGGTCGGGACACAATAAAGTGATCACATCACAATCTGAGTGGTCACAACATTAATAAGAGCATGGGAGAGAATCAAAAGCTTATTCCTTAAACACAAAATTATATCATTTCCTATGACTTTTCTGTTATCCCTGCAGTTATGCTAGATGGCAATGTTGTCTGTCAGTGCACCACTTTGGCCTGACTGAAACATACTCTGATTTTTCCTCCAGCTCCACCAGCAGGTCCACACTTATCTTTTAACTATTCAACTACTAAATGGACTACCATGAAATTTGGGTCCCAGAAAACAAGTCCTTTGATTTCAGTGATGTTAGCATGCTGTTGTTAGTGTTTATTTCATACAGTAGTACCTCTGTGCCTAAATACAGCCTCAAGGAGCAGCTAGCATGGCTATATACTCTTCTTTTTTTTAAAGTGAAAGAGCACTTAAAATTAAACAACATGAGAATGAAACACTGCTTTGGCTAAACTACTCAAAACTCAGCCATTTTAAACTTGACACAACAGGTTAAATGTAAACTTTGCTGTGTTATAAGAAGGCAACAAGCGCGACCTCCGAGGCTGAAAAATGAAGCCAAAGCAGAAGTCGCAAAATTGTTTAGGTCTAGCGAAAGTTCAGTCAGGAAGACAGGAAGACTTTTTCATGCTTAGGCTGGAACTTTCTTCCTCACCCTGTCATTCACTCCCTGCTCACATGCTCACTCTCTCGTTCTATCTCTGGCTGTCAGTGTTCGGTGCTGTCAGTTGTGTACTACAGCTGATTCACAATCAACCAATAGCACAGCGACACACCTTCTCAGTCAGCCTATCATCTTACTGCTCCTCATTTTAAATACGGTTCTTTTCCACCTGCAGTCCTTTCATGCTGCAGCCGTGCGTACCCTCCACATCCCTGTCACCACCTAGTCTTCTCGGATGCAGCTGTATTTCGCCTCATTAGTCATCAACCAAAGTCATCAGCCAAAACCACCACCAGTGTCTAAACTCCATAGGGGGGATTTATCTTGCTGCTGCCCTCTGGTGTCTAAGCACAAAAGACTTTTGTTAAATGTTATCAGCACAACTCATCTGTTAATCTGTACACTTAAACTCTGCATTAAACTAGATCTTTATTTCTTTCGTCAGTCTCTCTTGATTGAACGGCCACTTGAGGCTGGCTCCAGAAGTGAGTCAAACAGTAGAAATAAACATGTTTACAGCCTGGTACAAAAACATGGTTTGGTCTCTACAGCTAGGTCCCTTGTTTATACCAACTGTGCGGGGAGTGTGTTGATATGGGTCCATGTCATTGGTCCAACATCCGAATAGTCTGACGGTCCGCGGTGCTGAACGGCTCCCGGCAGGCGTATTTCTACCTTGATGGTGCGCCGGCTCTGGGTCAGCTGGGAAAGGCTTGAGGCGAAGCAGGCTCACAGCTTATGTGTTTGTCACTTTCTTTTTCATTTTAACCCACACCATGATCTTTTCCTGAAACTAACCAAGTGGCTTTTGTGCCTAAACCTAACCAGACATTAACCACAGGGCATCATGATGATTTTGGAACAACGGGACTTCGGAACAATGGATTTAATATGGTCGGAACAATGGGATGTCAGACCAATGGGCTGTCGGACCAAGGGCAGTTCCCGTTTCTATAACTCAACTATTCACATTTAATTAAGGCTAAAAATTAGACATATATAAGTGCATGGCCACTTTGAGTGACAGGCTGTCTCTGCGGTATAACCACAGTCCATGAGTCACTCCACTCAATCCTCCATAGCTCCACCCTCTGGTCCAAATATGGTCACTTTGGGCTCCAAAAAACAAGATGGCCAAAATTATGAACTTGAGGCTTCGAAACAGGAGTCCATAAATCAGTGGGTGACATCACTGTAGCTGCATCCATTTTTTTATAGTCAATGGAAGGCACAAGCCATGAATGTAAAAATGCCTCAGTCCCTTAGATCTGCGGTCTCCAACTACTTTTTGCTTGAGATGAAGAAATGTCTACTTGTGGCCCTGTGTCAAAGGGCAGATGGCAGTGAGTTGCGAGAAGTTAACCAAAGATTTTGCCTGCTTTGACTGTTTTGTTTGAATAATTGTTATTGTCCAGAACAGGTAAAACTATACAGCACATCACAAAGAAGCAAAGATTAGAGGAAAAGTCTGAAATCATATTATTTTGTGTACCCAAATTTAGTTTTTTTTCTGATGTACTACCCTAGAAATCATCTCACGACTGTCTTAAATCAACAAAGACTTAAGAATTTTGGTGTCCTTAATAAAGTAATATTGTGCATGTTAAAAAAGGAGTGAAGTGCAAAAAAAAAAGAAAAAAGAAATAGATTAAGAGCAAATGGAGCGCTAGGTTTTTATTATTTAATAGGAGCAAATAGAGCGACTACAGAGGGGTGATCGTTCAGAAGGGAGTCAGTAACGTCAGGGAGAAATGAGTTTTCAGTCTGATGGAGGACTCTGCTCGTGTAATTATTCCAGCAAACCATGTATCACTACATAAAAAACACTTAAGGGAGAAAAGAGAAAAATCTCAGTTTAATTAAAAGGTATTATGAATTAGAGGTCACACTCTAGACTTGTTTGATATACTGATGTTAATAACGTGTAGGTTTATTGTCAGCAGTACCAGCTACATAACTCTAAGTCTATTAAATCCATATTTTGTTTGTGTGAAAGTCCTGCACACCCAGCCGGATGCTTCATGTACCGCCATTCTTCTTCTTGTCAAACCATAACAGCGCTACACTACAGTAAGTATAAAAAGTCTCCCACGTGTCAGATTCTTTATTTGAGCCAGGGTTTTTGCAGAGTGAGATTAATCCTGAAGAAACATCAAAACTAAAAGTTGCTTCGCCTGTTCATTTATCGCACCGGGAAACGGCTGCTGACACAGTTAAACCCGTGAAGGAGAGTAGAGATAAGCAGTGGAAATCACTGGGGAGAGTATTTTTGGTCTGTTATTTTCTCTGGGAGAATTCAAGATACATTAACCATTAGCACTTATGAGATCATTAGGTACGCTAATTAATGCATTAATTACCAAAGATTTCTACATTGTCTTAAGCCTGTCCTCACATGACAGATGAGTGGTATTAATATCCAATGAGGCTGGATCTGCATAGAAGGTGAAATTAATAGGAATATTTCTTAAAACATTAAAGAGTTTCATTGGTTATTTAAAATAACATATAAAATACTGTTCTGAAATAAAGCTGCCATGAGCAATGATAGAAAAATATTGACTGACAAGACAGGGGAATGGTGCACAACATAAAGCTCAAATGACTGTGTTGTCTTCAGATTTCAACATCAATATATTGCTTTTCTGTAAATTTACAGTTTTCACAGTTTTGTCCAGCTCAAGAAGAAAAGATGTTGAAGGGACAGTTCACCCCAAAATCAAAAATACATATTTTACCTGTTACCTGTAGTGCCATTTATCAGTCTATATTGTTTTGGTGTGAGTTACCCTGTGTTACAGATATTGGCCATAGAGATGTCTGCTTTCTCTCAAATATAATTGAACTAGATGGCACTGGACTTACTCAAGATAATCCACATCTCACCCTGTTGTGAGCAGTTTCATGTCAGAAGTATTTTCTTTTGTCAAACTACACCTGCCAACCACATTACCCTACAGAAGGAAGAGTGCATCTACTCATGGATGAGAGGCTCGTGCTTGTGACAGCCCAAGATATGAACACAAATGGGGTCCTTCTTGGTTGAGCTGTAATGTTACCTAGCTGTGCTGACAGTAGATGCATGCTGCCCTCTGCTAGGTTATACAGTTGGCAGGTGTAGTTCAGTAGAAAGGAAATACTTCATATATGAAACTGTTCACAACAAAGTAACTCACACCAAAACAATGTAGATACAGACTGAAAGTGGTAGACAGTCTCTTGCCTCTTATGTGTGTAAATATCGTGAGCATTTTTTGTGTAAATGGTGTTATGTACTCTGCTCTCATTTGTCAGTTATTTACTACGATTGTTACTTTTCTCACACACAAGTAGTTAATTATGAGGTAATTTTATCCTGAGCGGTGTTCTTCTTGAAGTCCCTGCAGCTCGTTTAAATGATACCACATTGGAGTTAGTTTAGTTTTTAAGTTTGGAGTATTTTAAAGTCCAGCTCCAATCTCAGAAGAGGAGTCTGTTGTGCGACAAAAATTAGTGACCAGCAGACGTATCAGTATGGTAAGTGTAGTTAGCATCTTTTATTTGTTTATGTTGCTTACAATACTGCTACAATGTTACAGTGTGCTCACAACCGTTCAGTTTACATCCAAAAACTGCACACTCTACCATGTTTGCTGTCAACACTTTCATCATGCTAATGCTAACTTATCTCTCTGTACTGACAAGTCCTCACTGTGCTGGAGGTTTCAGGTCTCTTTACTGGTGTTGTGTTGAAGTTGTTCCCATGTCGATGTGTTTCCTGTATTAAACATCAACTGAGTTTCATACTAGTGATGTACCTAGACTGAACACAAACAACTTGCGGACGGAACTCTAGTGGATGTCAGTTGTTCGCAATATCATCATGTAAAGTTTGCGCAGGCAGAGGTTGAATATTATTTCTGGCCTACACACGTTAATTAGCATTTAATAGGCCTAACTATCAAAAAACTATTTTACACATTACATGTATTTTTTTTTTCTTTTTTTCAGCAATTAAAAAAACCAACAACATCCTGTCCATATTGCAATGAATTGTGGGTTATTAAATCACTTAAGTCTGGTGAATTCTGCACCCCAAGTGGACTCTCCGGAAGTCCGCTTGCTGCCCCTTGTGGACTGGTTGAATCGTGGATTTGGACTATCCTGAGCACTCCCAGAGTTCCAGGGGAAGTACGCAAGTCTGCAAGTGTGGCAAGGTCTGGACATTTGATTTCAGCCCAAATCTAACTTGCCCTGCGTATGTTTGAATCTAACTTTTTTGGGAAGTGCACAGACAACATCGCCCCCCTCAGTAGAGGAATGTGAAAACACCTCCCTAGTGACAAACTATGCACAGCTACAAGTCAGTAGTCAGGGTCAGACATTTCAGGGGACATAATCAGAAGAAAAACACATTTTTGAGGGGAAAGGGACGTTTAACAGTTAAGTTAGCATAAATTGTCATTCCCTTTCATCTGAAATTATCCGACAAACATCAGAAAAAGAATAGAAATATAAGTAAAGAGCCCTGATTAAACCTAATCATATCTACAGTATGAAGGCTTCATGCATGTCTTTCTTTTGGTTTGTGGTGTCATGTCGTCTAGAATCAATGGCAGACATATAACCTCTGTCTCTTTCTGTCTCCTTTTCCTCTCACCACTTCAGCTCCACTGCAGTTAAGCACCAGCTAGACTCAAAACGATTGTAACAAGTCATTTGCCTTTTCAAATTTTAATTTAGATGAAATATAGATATACCCCCTGGTGAGACAGGATAAGTTTAGAGGGTGCAAGTGTGTGTGTGTGCGTCTGTGTGAATATTTCAAAAAATCCTCTAATACCACATCTGTCTGAGTAAAATATTTCCTTCACATTGAGAGAGACAGAGAAGAGGAAAGATAAGGCCGTTGGACGCAAATCGGCATGTCTAAAACTTTCAACAGTTCAGCCCAGGACGAGGATTGTGTAAGCCCCCTCCCCCCCCCCTTCTCTCTCTCTCTCTATCTCTCTCACACACACACACACACAAACATCCAGACACACAAACACACACTGTCTCAAAGCCGTCTCTTGTAGCAATATCTGATGCTACAGCTCATTAGAAGAGCTTCCTCAGATAAAGCCTCCATAACTGATCTTTTATTCACAAAAACTGTCAGTGGCGGCTCATGGCGATGTTAACACCACAGCTATCAGTCGGAGACAAGACGGACTGAAATGCTTAATGAGTAATGATGATGAGTGCTTCATGTCAAGCCATGCCTCAATCACAGTGCTGCTGTTTAATGTTGCTCTGGATATTGGTAGAACTATATGTCTTGGAGATTGTAAATTTAGACCTTTGGTGAAATCTTTAGGGTCACTCTTAGATTCAGCGTTCATTCAATTCACAGAGCAGAATTTATTTCAATAAAATGTGTTCACTTCCAGGCTTCTTTTCATGGTATATTTCCTGCAAAACACACTATACAGGGAGGTTTGTGAGCAAATTCTAAAAGTAGATTTTTTATTCATTATGGATGTGAATCATGGATGACTGCTGAATATAAAAGGGGAGCTCAACAATTCAGTCGAGGTCTTACAGCAGCAACTGCATAAGACTTCTCATATTAAATCCAGACAATTTATGAGCCCAAATAATGAAGTATTCCTAATTTATTAAACTGCAATAAGGGAGTGCTTCTTCCAAAGAAAGCCTTGATTTTTAATAAAGCATTATAACGCAAACACGAGTGATCTGAGTGCAGACTTTGTAAAAAGAAGCTGCCTTAGGGACTCTACACATGCTGCCATTTTTGCACGCTCAAATTCATTGTTTTCAATGTGGACACATGACAGGCACGCTCAAACGGCAGAGTGACGGCTGTACCCTGAGATAAACTGAGTTCAACTTTTGGAATGCAGCAGCAGCGCATGGCATATCATGTGATGAGGAAGAACCAATTACAGCTGACAAATATCTTTCCCATCTTCCATAGACATCAGTCTGTGGTAAATATGGGAAAGTTGATAATTTTGATGCAGAGCTGTCAAAGCTTTACATCTGTCTCACGCACGATAGGCCCACACACTTATAAAGAGCGTGGTGCGGCTAAAGACGGAGCATGTGTACGCCCCTTACTCTGCAATGATGAGATTACATGGGTAAACAAAGACTACATCGAAGGGTAAGATACTCTCTCTGGCCACACATGGATATGCAACAGTCACAACACTGTATCACAGACTCATGCATTACACTGTGTAGTTCAATAATTAATTAATTGATTGATAGAAAATTAGTAAGCATCACTGTATTTTGATAAATGAGTGATTGTTTCAGTGATCTATCTGAGCAAAAATATCAAATAACCCTGTTTACAGTTTCTCCAATGTGAGGACAAACCTTTGTTGTGGGGCTAAAAAAAATAAGCTAATGCAAAGTGCCAAAACTGCAGTTCCTCTAATGGCCACTTGAGGCTAGCGAGTCAATCCCAAATGCCCAACATTACAGCAGAAATATTTACAGCCTGGTAAAATGGTTTTGGTCTCAATAGCTAATTTCCCCATTCAGTAATTGCTTCGGGGATGAATTTTGAAATAACTCACCTATTTACATTTTATTAAAACTTAAAGTTACTCAAGCTGTTGCTATTTAAGTGTGTTTTCAGTTTATGGAAGTTAATTGTAACATTTTGGTTACACAAAAATGTCTTGTTTGGTTATACTAAAAAACTCTCTCAGGTGTTGGATGTTTAGTTTTTCTGGTACAAACATTTTTTTTTGATGGTTTTAAGATTAGATGTAAATGCACCGTGAAAACCAAGCTAGCAGCTAGCATTAGGGTTAGTGCCATCCTCTTGTCCAAATACAATCACTTCTCGCTCCAAAAATCCAAGATGGCGATGGCCAAAATGCTAAATTCAAGACTTTAAAATGGGAGTGGGTGATATCGCAGTGGCTACATTATTTTAAATAGTCTATGGATAAAACTAGACATTAAAGACATTGCCTTAGTTTCTGTGATAATAGAATGGCCGTTTTTTTTTTCTATTTTTTTGTCATTTAATAGATAAAAGGATTAATTAAAAAAAATACATGTCACAAAATTAAAAGTTAGCTGCAGCCCTATCTTAAAAAGATATTTGTGTTTCCACAACACCACTATACAAGGTTACCTTCAGCTGAGTTTTTAGCACAGTTTGACAGGATGTTCTGGCTGTAAAATACACAGTAGCATCTCACCTTGAGGAAGACCTGCAGCTCCTGGGACTGTGTGCGCTGTAGGATGTCTGGCTGTAGATGTTTGAATATGGCCACGCACATGTACACCTGGTAGTCAGGACCCATCACCACACAGGTGGTAACGTAGTGGCAGATTTCTGTCCAGTCCAGATAGTTCCAGAAACACTGAGTCAACCAGTGGAGGCACATCTGTGGGAAGAAAGACAGTTGAGTCATGATCTCCAGGATCACATTGCTGAATCTCACTGTTACTGAGAATAAAACTGTCAGGAGAATATTACAAAGTCCTCCATGCCCAGGTCTTAGTGGTTAACATTTAATACAGGTGAAAAAGACCCCAATTATACTGTAATTTGAACGATCGACTTGATGCTTCTGACAACTAATGAATCATGTTTCAGACAATTATTCTTCTCCCTATAATAAATCAAATATGTCAAATATAAAATGTCTCTCTCTCAGTCTCATCAATCTTCAGAGCTCTCTTTAATATACTTTATTGTTTGAGGGAAATAATATACTAAAGTATTCATTTATAGAAGTTTATGTTTGTAAAAGTTTTTACATTTACATAAATCTGTACAAAACAAAAAAATGCATGCAACATAAACGTGATAAAATACAAGTAAGAGTGTTGAACTACTAAATTATGAACCAACAACAGGAAAAAAGCACAGGCTGGGAAGAATATAGAAGACAAGTTTGTGCAAATGAGAAAAAACATAAGGACTGTTTATTTGAATGGCACCTTCCTAGCTTAAAAACCCAGAACTTAATAATCAGAGCCATAATTATACAGAGACTTAACACAGCAGATTATCAATAGGTGTTTAAACATCATTTAAAATACAGACACGCTGCTGAGGTAATTGGAGAGCTATTCCAAAGCCCTGAAACCACCCTGCAAAAGCTTAGTCACCCCTGGCTTTAAAATCTTGACCAGGAGATGACCAGAAAAACTCAGTCAGAGGAACTAAGAGTTTTGCCAGCAGACAACAGGGCTGAAAGTTCACAAAAAGATGAAGGCTGATTTGTAAAGGCTTTAACCAAGCTCGGCAGAACCTTGAAATGGGTCCTGTATTTCAGAACAGGTGGATGTGTGGTTCAACATAAAAGCCGTTGCTGCTGTATTTTAAACCCAACAGAATTTCTCAAGTGCCCTCCAAAATGTATCAGATACAAAAATTTTGTTAGACAAAATTAAGTTAAGACAAGAGCTCTTGCTGTTTTTTCCCAGTGAGGACCCTCAGTGCAGGGAAATCAATAGATGACACAAATTCTGTTAAATCACTTGTGCGTATCACATAAGAACAAATCTGTCTGAAATGAGTAGGTCTTGCATGTGATGGTTGATACCGACCTGAATGTGAAATATATGCAAGAAAAAGAAAACCTTCATAGACTGATGAATTTTTGAATTATATATTCCACAAAGGACCCCAAAAACATGAATGTCTCATTTGTTCTATGCTTTTTAGAAGTGTTGTTTCCATGGAAACATGACAAAAAAGTATGTCTAAGAAGACAGAGTCCATGTAAATTGTACCCATTTATCTTCACATTTACATGACTAAGGTTATGGATCAGACTTTATTTTTAACCCACCTGCCTCCTTAAAGAACGGTTTAATTACCCAAACTCGTATACAGCTGTATGATCACGCTCTGCTCTGTTCTATATGTCCTGAGTCTATAGTAACTTCACCTGCTGACTCAGCTTTATCACCTTTACTAAATGAATCTTTCTGGAACATGTTTGCTTTGAGAGTGAAAAATAATAACTCACAGCAGTGTTGATTATTGAGGTGGGATTAGGGGACAAAGAGACTAGCAGATGCATGCTAATGTGTTATTTCTCCAGCTGATGACTGAGTTCAGATCAGTGATATGAATGCAGTGGCTCAGCGGGAGGTTTCCACCTGTCCTTAGTGAACACAAAGCACTACAGTATCTACAGCAAAATGATTTACAGAACTTGCCTCTAAAGCAGTTATGGTCCTCTTGTTCCGCACTCAATCACAGTGTGATTTCTCCAACTGATAATAAACAAGTCAGTAGATGTATACAATTTCCAATTTGTGCAAAAGCTTGAAGTTAGAAAAGCCTCTCCGATCTTTCTGACTTATATCACAACTTAAAAAAACAGTAGTAGTAGTAGTAGTAGTAGTAGTAGTGTACAGGGCCAACAGTACTGCCAGTCAGTCACAAAAGAAGTTGCTGAGTATTGCTGCAGAAAGCACAGAGTAACACATTTTTGTGAAAACAAGCAAAATGTTGAATGAAAATAAATAAATAAAAAGGTTTTCAGCCATGCTAGCAGCTCCGTGAGACTGTAGTTAAGCACAGTTGCGCTTTGAACTAAAGGCTAACGTCATCATGCTACTGTAACATGCCCACCCTAAGGTGGAGATATACTGGCTGACTGACAAGTGGCCGCATTGCAAATGGAACTGTTCACATATTTGCCCTATGGGCTATGGGTGTCAATGGCAGATTTTGTTAGAGAGCACACCAGAGAACTCTGACTGTATAGAACTTCTGGATTTGCAGGATGGAAACAACAAACATGGCAGCACACGAGCATGTTGCTATATTGTTAATTCTGAGATCACAGCAGAAACAGCCACAGCAGCGTCATCACAGATGGTATGTAAAGCCCCAAAATTAAGCACATTGTGACAATGGCGGGTGTGTATGTCACACTGCCCCTACTGTTCATGTGTGTATTGCATCTTGCATGCACGTGGCATCAATTTCTGAGGATGTGCACAACCAATGCTCCAAATGGATGCATATATTCAAGGCAGCCATCATACACACGAGTGCATAGTTAAAATCAAGTATATCTTCGGGCTTATACGTTGGTTAAGCAGGTATAATATTTGTTTAGTTCACTAGTTTAGCATGTTACTTACTAGCATTTGCTAAGTAGCAATGATAATATTGAACGATGTATTGAAAAGTATTAGATGAGTACAACACTTGACCTGATGTTGGCACTAGATGAAAAGTAAGAGGGTCACTAAAGATATAAAAATTCATCCTGACAGGGACATGAGTTTGCGCACTAATGGATAATTTATCTAATAGCTGTTGAAACGTTTCCCTAAAAACCACAGTTGTGAACCTCATGGTGGCAGGGCTCAACAATAAGGATTGCCCGATTGCCCGGGACAAGTAAAACTCACGGTCGGGCATGTAAACTAACAACTCACTTGCCCGATTGGGCAAGTTGCTAAAAATAGTAAAAGTTAATAACTAATTGATAAAATAAATGTATTTTAAAACGTGCTCTTCGGCTCTGATGCAGCGGTCTCTCTGCCTGAAGTCACAGGCACAGCTGTGTAACAACGTCCTGCCCACAGCCCCCATTGATATTATTTTGTGCGATGGACGCTTCATATAATAACATAAAAATACACTATTTATGGTGTTATGCCATCGTGTCATTTCTGTCTCTACATGGTCACTCGTTAACAATTCTCCTCTGCTCTCTGTATCGCGCACGGCGGAGTTCCGCCACACACACAGGTGATCACGCTAGAGCGGCTCGGGCCGCATTTTCCTGACCAAACCTGACCCCGAGCCCGGTGCAGTTTGTCAGCTGACAAAGTTATTGTTATGGACAGTGTGTAAATAACCATCAACAGACTGCTGTTACGCACAGACAAACACGCTGGCAGAATGGCACTCATGCTGAGCTTGTGTTGCGTTCAGGCGTTGTCACTTAAATAGGTCATAGCACAAAACAGCAGCATGTCAAGTGACTTTTTACTTTATTATATTCAATAAAATTGTATGTTCCTAAATCTTGAGACACCTCATATGTAAGCTAGACAGACATTTCACCTGCTCATTACTGTGCACAAATGTACTGTATGTACTTAGTCCTAAAGAGCCCTTCTGGTGCCAGTAGATACATAGAAACATCCCAGCAGGCTGTGCTTTGCAAGCATACAAAAAAGTTTCACGCATGTGAAAATTATTTTTCATGCGTGTGCTTCACCTCCGCTGCTACAACTCCATCCTAGGGGAAACACTGCTGTGTGCGTTTTGTGCAACAGGTGGATGTTGTAGTCTACTGGTAGAGTAGAGAGAGAGCTAAGTAGCGTTGAAGTAGAGTAGAGCAGGGCAGAGAGATGGAAGCAAAATATATTAAACCCGGTGTTAATACAGCAGAACTGGAGAGAGGGGTGAAAAATAAATAGAGGTGGGCATGGCTCAAGTAGGGCGCAAAATTATAGATGGAGAATGATTGACAAATTTTTCACTTTAAGCCCTGACACTGTCATTTTTGTGTAGGAATTAAGCTACAATACATGACATGTTGTTTTAATTAATAAATACAGTGTGAATAAAGATTACATAACATAAAAATAACTGCAGTCTTTGTTATTTGATAGCCGCTTAAATTAAACAGTTTTTATAGGGCAAGTAAAAACTGACTTTGGGCAAGTAGATCTCTGACCAACTTGCCCGACTGGGCAAGTGAAAAAAAACCTTAGCGTTGAACCCTGGGTGGTGTTACAAGAGAAGTCAGAAGATCACCAAAGTCAGGGGGATTCATCCTCTGGGGAGCATGAATGTATGTACAAAATTTCATTACAATCAGTTAAATAGCTGTTGGGATATTTTGGTCTGAACCAAAGTGGGGAACCAACATTAACATATAGATGCCATTAGAATTGCTTCTAAAAAGAGAGAGAGCTGGCTGAAAACCATATATTTACTCTGAGTGCACATCCTCGCAGGAAGCAATATGTGATAAAAGTGCCATGGTCCTAAGAATCCAACCTCTTTTTGGTTGATCTCTGCTCCTCCTGACTAGGACTCAACTACAATCAGTAGCTTTGTGTCTGACAGAGCTTCACACCCCAGTTTTTCCAAACAGACAACAAACAGTGCACTCACTGCGTTTTATAATTGTCATGCCAATAATTAGCCACTGTGCTCACTAATGACACAAGTCTGCTCAAGCATACAAACAAGCTCCACTTACGCTCCATAAACATATTAGATTATTATCGCCCCCTCCTCAGCTACACTCTAATGAAAATACTGACATCCTAATTTGTGTGTTGTAATAAAAACAGGAAACAACTGGATCCATGCTGTCCTTTGTTTTTAAACCCTCGGGCAGAAAAACAAGTACATATAGAGTACAGTACTTTCCGTGACTATAAATCCCTTCAAGGTCCTTCCAAGAGCAGCTCTTTCTCTGAGCGTGGCAAAATGTGCTTTCCTGTTATTAGTGTTGTGGGTGCAAAGGTGAGTGTGACTGTATTCTCACAGTATTCCTTCATTTTTCTACTGCCATTAACAGGCTTTCAGAGCTATTATTAATCTGAGGAGGTCAGGTCACATCGCCCGGCTCACAGAAATATATCTGTGCGTGGAAGACTGAATTTTCTGCAGCAGAGATGAGTGAAAATTTAGTGTTACTGTTAACAAACCTCCAGTTTAATTTTTTGGTGATACGATCATATAATGTTAAGTTATCAAAAAGTTATTGAAGTTTCGGCAGTGTAGAACACATTTCTTCGCACTGAACAATAAATTAATAAGATATGATTATCTAAACCAAGCGTAAGCCTAGGGGATAATGCATTTGGTTGTGTGTGAGTGTATGTGTATGTCTGCATGTGTGTGTGAGTGTGTGTATCTGTCTGTCTGCAGCTAATCTCAAAAACTACTGGACCTATCAGCCTAATATTCTTCGTGCATGTATATGACTGTATGCTCAATGACCTCCTGTGGTTGAGTCACAATTATTGAGAAACATATTTTGTTGACTGTTTCATATGTTTTATTTTATCAATGTATGCTGATTCCTCACTGCTCTTAACCGGCCAGTAGGGCCCGCAAGTTTTCCAGAAATTAGCTCAGCTGAAAACAACAAATCTTACTGTCTGTTGCAGGCCACATTTTGTCCTTCATCATGGTTCAAACACTGACATCCACATAAGGGATTGGTTTTAATTTTGGCCCGGAGCATCTGCAGATTAATTCCACACCCAACATATATGATCCACTAAAGTTAGGCGTAATATAAGATGAATAAATCCCCATTTTTGTTTCTTCACCGCCATCTTGAATGTAAAGAAGCTTCACCACAGTTCGGCTGCAACCCTGTTCTGTTCTGGTTGCCGCATGGTGTCATACCACAGGAGCATTTCAGAAGCATTTGGTCATTTCTCTGTGATATCTGTGCTTCTACCCTGACTCTAATATGGTTTCTTTTTTGTCTGTTTTAATTGTATTTATTGTTGTTATTCCCTACTTTGTTGTGCTGTAGCCTACAGACAAAGTTACCATTAAAGCTCCAGCTATCAATGATATGGATCAAAGACTGGGCTGGAATTTAGTTATTAAAAATACATTCATCCTCATAATTGCATCGTATCTATATTTCACATAGCTTATGGTGCCTTCTAGCAGGAGAACTCGACCTGCTTTGTACAATGTGCCAGGCTACATCAAAAATAGACAAGAAACATTTTTTTTTTTAATTAGCTTCTGAAACATGCTCCTGGAACAGAATTGTCTAGACTGACAGCAATCTGCACTTTACTGAGTGAACTTTTCTACTTTTGAATATATTTGAAATAGCGCATATATTGCAACATACAATGATATTGGAAAAATATTTTCATGTCTTGATATTTCCAATTGACCCTTTGCTAAGCCCCGCCCCTTTGTGATGGCCCGTCAAGCTGTCAGAGTAAGCATGGAGCCCAGATTGTAACTAACTGCACCTGTTGAAGAAATATTATCATATTTTTGGAAAAATGAAACAGTGATTCCAGAGAGAAGCAGACAGAGGGGTCTACAGTCTGTGTTTGAAGGATATATCCAGGATGTCAAACAACAGGTTAAAAAGACAAAGATAGTTAGAAGCTAAAGCCGAACTATAGGCTACAGGTCACAGTGTAAAAGTGAACCACCACATCACTGCTGATCGCCACAGAAGACAATGAATATAAAGGAAAACTTTGCTGATATTGAACCAGCTGTGTGGCATCGCAGTGTGTGCAGATGAACAGTGTTTGGCTTCGCCCCCGTGCTACTGCCAGCACACGGAGCTCTGCCACCGAATGGGCAGGGATCTCCTGGGGAAGTCAAACAATGTTCATCTGTGCACACTGATGACACACAGCTGGTTGAATATCAGCAAAGTTTACCTGCTTCCCTTCACTGGTTCCTGTACAGCAGGGTCGGTCTTTATTCACTGTTATAATCATTAAAAAGCAAAAGCAGCATGTGTATACATTCAGTAGGCTATATCTTCAGTAGCTAGCTAGCTAACCCTGCACTTTTCAGGGTTTGGTTTTAGTTTTGGAACAGGGAAGAAACGTATATCTTTTTCCAACCTCTCCAGATAACGTGTATCATTTATACACGACGTGCCCCAGGCACAACATTTAGCTCCAAATTCACAAAACCAGCCTGGAAATGAAGGAAATCTGAAACAATTGCATTAGAGTCAATGGAGCACAGCTGTGTTGTTGTTGGACCCAGGTCTGAGCCGGCCCGATGCTACGTTATGATTGGCCAGTCTGTGTTCAGGGGCGGGACTTAGCGAAAGATCAGTTGACGAAGCCCTGTTTTGTAGCTATTGACAACATGATGTATTGATGCTTAAAGTTGCACTAAATTTACAGGTTTAAGGTATAAAGGTTTTCTTCTTTATCTTATATCATTGTAAATCGAATATTTATGGGTTTTGGACTTTTAGTCAGACAAAGCAAGACATTTAAAAAAAATCATCTTGGACACTGAGAAACTGCAGCTGATGAGATTAAAAGAGAATACAGGCAGCAGATTAACTGATAATGAAGATAATAGTTTATTGCAGCTGTAATCTCATAAAGTGGATGAATTTTATGTGTGACAAGATAAAAACTACCTTTTGAACTACAATGACCTTACAGTGACGTTAAGAATTTTTAATCCATTGGGCTCTTGTTACAGTGTTGGGCCTGTGGACACACACTGTTTCTTATTTAGGACACATAAACCACAACACTCAAGGTTCCCCCCATGATTCAGCTTATTTATCCTTTACCTGCCATAGCTCACTGCTCTCTTTATAGACAATTACTGTTTAAAAGTCTCTTCCTATCTCACACATACTCCTACTCTCAAGGCAGTCTGACAGTTTCAAATGCTTACACATTCTGTGGAAGGATTCTGACTGAGGCCTGCGTCCACACACATTCATACACAACCTCTACTGTAGGAATGTCAGGTGTATAATGCTTCATTTATCACTGCTGCTTTGTCAGGCTTTTCAAAGCGCAAACTTTTGCAATAGACATTTCCATTTCTGACTGAAGAACAGGTGCCCATTATCGCCTTGAAGAGCAAAGAGATGAGCTGAATGTTAACATTTTACTCCACCCTGGAGACGGCGAGTTCAGATCTTTGATGCAAATGCGGTGAATCTTATAAGCGCCCCTGCTGCCGTACATTATGTGAGCCTCAACTGTCAACCGCCAACACACAGAAGACAGGATCAAACGTAAGAGGATTCAAGGTGAAAAACCTTTTTTCTGCCTCGTTGTTTGTGAGAGAGAAAGTCTGTGTCAAAAGAATCAGGTGCCGAGGAGCAAAGATCTAACTTTTCAACTGCTCTGTCAAAAAAAAGAAGGAAAAAGACTCAATGTCAAAACCTCATTTTGGTATTTTAAAGTCAAGTGAAGTCAAAGCAGGATAAAAAGGGAAGTCACTTCCAGGGCAAGTGTGGTTATAAAGGCTTTAAAGCCTGTTTTGGGTCTCTTACTGACATCATTAATAAAATATTCAACAAAAGTGACAAAACAAAATGAGCTCTTTTTGGTGTTGTCGAAGAATGCAGTATATTTTGAATTAAACTGAGCGAATCAACATTCAGTTCCTTTTATTTCTTCCATCAGTAGTCATGACTGTCCTTTACTGATCTAAGAGGCTCAGAAAATGGAAATTAGAAAACAGAGACAGAAAAAGTAAAATATAAATATCTGATTTAAACCAATTGTCTGCTGGATAGACAGAAACTACTGTCACTTCAAAGCTCCATCAGTGAGACTTTCTGTGAGTGTTTTCTAAGAATGTATATTCACTCCATTTAATTCCGTCTGAATATCACTATTTGTCAAATTAATCAATATTGAGCAAATAAAAAATACATCTGTTGCGCTAAACTTGCAGCGTTTGAAAGTCAACCCCAACAATAATTATCTGACACACACACATGATGTGATAAATTAAGTAGAAGAACCAAACTTCCAGCTGGCACTTACAGTGACAGCCACTGAGCTGGAGTTGAATTTTTGGGTAAAAGCTGAGAAAAAAATTTAATTAAAGCTGCAAGGAGTGATGAACAGGCCCTCGCACATTTGCGCAGGTCAGGGGTGCTGGCCGGATGCCAGTCAATGCGGCAATGTCAAAGTTGGACACTGCATGCAGAATTTAGATATGTTTCCTGCTTTGAGTGTTTGGTGCTGGAAATGACCTGTTACAAATTGTATACCACTTCCTGTGTCCACGATATGGTACTAAAGACACACACTAATTAAGTTCAAGTGTAGACTCAATGCTAGTTTAATGTAAATCTGATGATCTTTGTCATATTAGGCTGACTTCCTGTTGTCAGCCCTGTGACTTTGAGTCAGTATGGGCATGTAGATATCTCCAGGCCTGGACTCTTATCCAGCATGTTCTATATTGTAGAAAAATGATGGACAATACTAAAATGCCCAAGTTTTTAAGAGAGGAGTAGAACTTTCATGCATAGTCCTGCGCACCCTTTCTTTTGCACTTGGCAGCTTACATTACCACAGTGGCTCTCTTTGGACAAATACAAGAGCTGCTCTCTGAAGCTCGGGTTCTGGAGGGGCCCCGCTGGTCATATCCTCTTGCAGGACTGCAGCTACAGCCTCAGCCTGTTTATATTCAGCTCTATGGTGGTTCGAATAAATACGGCTGAATATCTGAGTCAGGCCAAAACACTAAAAAAATATGTCCTCGTCCATAGCATCCTCTGCTCTGATATTTTGGGATGACACTTTTTCTGTTTGAAAGGTAGCTAGTTTGCAATACAAGCAAAGAGAACAAGGTAGTTCTGTTTTTGAGTGGATTCTAGAGCACGCTCCCCCAACTAACATACTGATCCAAGCTGAAAGGGCTTTCAGTTCTTCCTTGCCTCCAACTATGTCACTTTAACATCACTGGATATAGGAAGAACAACAGATTTTGCAACTGCCAACTTGGTTTTTGTTGACAATACGCAAGCACGCACTGGGGTTTTTTGCTTCAGTCAACTACATTTAACATCAACACTGACTGGAAATCCACATAAAAAGTAGTTTCCCTTAAGATATAATGATCCCAACTGGTGTCATAGTCTCAAAAACTGTCTCAAGGACAGTAAATGTTGGATGTCCTAAAACTTCAGTTCAATGATAGCAAAACTGGAACAGTCTTATTGAGGCACATGATCTTCTAATATAAAGCCTGTGGCCAGAAACCTAGGAGTGATTTTTGACAGTGCCCTGACTTTCAAGGAGCAGATAAAGACAGCTGTGCAGTCCTTCTTTCGTCAACTCAGAAATTTATCAAAAAATCTAGTCATTTTTATCTCATGCTGATTTGGAGAAGGTAATTCGTGCTTTTATTTCGTTTCATCAAGACTATTGCAACTCTCTCTATACCTGCCTCAGTCAAAAATCAATCTCTCATCTCCAACTTGTTTAAAGTGCTACAGATAGAATTTTAACTGACACGAAAAGTAGAGACCATATTACCCCAGTCTTACTACACCTGCACTGGGTACCAGTGAGATTCAGAATTGATTTTAAGATTTCATTGATAACTTTTAAAGCACAGAAAGGCATAGCCCCTGGCTATATTGCTGACCTCTAACTCTTTATGAGCCAGAACGCAGCCTTAGATCCTCAGGCAAGGCTCCTTTGGCTGCTCAGCGGTCCAGGCTCAAGACTAAAGGTGACTGTGTTCTCTATTAGGGCGAGTGTACTCTTGAATGACCTGTCTGAGAAAGTTCGGCTTGCAAAATCAGTTTTATCTTTTAAATCTGTTTTAAAAACACACTTTTATAAACAGACTTTTGTGTGAATCACTCCATATCATATCACAGAGGTGTCTTTGTTCCTTTATTGCATTTCTCTCATACTACCCTTTACTCCTATTTTTTTAGAATTTCTCGGCAAACAATTGTTTTCAAGATTTTGTTCTGGTCTTGATTGTATACCTTTTGATTTTTTTTTCTTCTGTTTCTTGTATTTAAAATACTTTGTAAACATTGATTTTAGAAAGGTGCTATACTAAGAGTTATTATTATTATTTTTATTATGACAGTTGTTACAACTAGTCCATCACCTATCCTAGTACATCCTATTCTGATGTAACTGATGCTGTTGCAGCATCTGTACAAACCTCTTTAGGAGCAGCCATTGTTGTCTCTGAGTCATCATCATCACACACACAAAAACCATAAGCTGCCCGTACCTCCTCACACTGATTGGTCTGAAGCACTGGTTGTGTGGGGATGCATTAACTGAAGCCTGACAAAATGGATTTTCTTTTGATAGTAAACAGTAAATTGACTTGCACTTATGTTGTGCATTTCGAGGCTCGCCACCACTCAAAGCACTTTTACACTACCTGTCACATTCACCCTTTCACACACACATTCATACACTGGTGGATGAGGCTACCATAAATGGTGCCATGTACTACTTAGTTAAACATTGACTTGTGCTCACACACCGATGGGGTTTAGTATATTGACCTTCAACATGTGGACTGGAGAGGCTGCAGATCGAACCACCAATCTTCCAATTAGCAGACAACCTGCTCTTCCTCCTTAACCACAGCTGCCCACAATTCTCATGTGACTCTGCATGGACTTCTACATGGTCAGACTCTGATGCCTCACCTTCACTATCCAAGGTGAATTCCTTTTTAATGGGATGCTGGCAAATTATCTGTACATGTAATGAAGAAGTGCGCGGCTGAATGTAGTTCATGGTTGCGATTCAAGGGCATACTGTTATTAAAACATGCCATATTGCTTCTTAATGAATATTTCTTCCCAAATAAGTTCACAATTAAGAAGTCTTGAGCTTAACTTCCCTTGGAAAACTTTACCAACCATTTGCAATCCTCAAAAAAGTCAGAGAGATACAAAAATAAATTCAAACTTAAACTTAAAAACCGTCAAAAATCAAGATGAGTCTTAATCTTGAGACAACCTTTCATCTGTTGGCTTTAAGTGAACCACTTGTCTCCTTTTCTACAGATCCTACCTGTGACGGAGTGAAACCAGACATCCTGAAGGCGGAGTGGACCAGAGGAACTTCAGCTTTCAGCAGCATCTCCACATAGTGAGCTGTGCACCAGTAAACTGGAGAGATTCCTGATTCAGCTACTTCCACAGGAACATGGACCTGTCACAACAAACATCTCATTTATCTCTTCTGGTCTCAGAATATTTTCACATCTAAAGTGGAGCTTTATATCTGAATATGCAATTTTGCTTGCATTACTGGTGAATATTTAAACAAAAACAAAAGAAACGTCAATTACAAGCTCCTTGTTTTGTATTCAGTGCTGACAGAGATGAAAAGTTGCTTTTTTTGACAGAAATGGAAACAGCATGTGACTTTGAGATCAAATACAGGCGTCTGTATGTGTGTTAACTGTGTTAACTGTGTATGTTCTTGCCCACATTCAGTCCTAAGCTCGCTGCCGCCTCTTAATCATTTGTGCCCTTTCTGTTTTCCGTGATATTGACCAAATCGATGACGTGGAGTAGATGGAGGCTAACTGCTGTGTGGAGAAATTCATTGGCTGCATCTGCATCAAACACACTGCGAGCACGTAACACACTTTCAGACGAGCCCAATTGAGCTGTATTGACTTTGACGAGAGTCAACAAGATGACAGAGGTTGGAATAATGACAGCAAAGCTTTATCTCAGCAACTCGATTCTTCCCTGCAATTTACAATGATTGAAACCAGACTTCGTTTTAGACTTTCTCCCCGAACCTGAATTCCTTTTACTCTTTTATATCTCCTCTTTCCCCTCATTTATCTCTTTCAATCATCTTCCTTTTAGTACTCCTCCTCTTTTTTTCCGCCGAGTAAAAAACATCCTGTTTGTTTTTCACCATGTTAAAAAATGGAGAGTTGGACTGAAAGTCATTATGTGAAAAATGGTAGGATTCATCATCATCTTCATTTATTCATGTGTTCCTTGCTGTGATTCTCACCGGCTGCGCATGAAAAAGGTGGGATTAAATGAGACAAAGTCAGAGCTGTTAACAGATGGGAGGCGGGTTTCAAACGGACAAGTTAACCCAAAATCCAGCATAAAAAAACAGTGCCACATGAACAACACCTACGCACTTACATGCAGATGTACAAAGCTGTTTTAGTTACTTATTTTTCCTTTTTCAAAAGCATCTCAAACTGTCTCCTGAGCAGCAGCACCATGACTGAACTCTTCACAAACCGGTGACGGTGACAATACATTTATGCTGAAGAATGCACTGTAGGATGATGCATGACTTAAAAGAAACATGGTCTTTCAAAGGTTGTCAGGTTTGCTCCCATTATATGCTTCTGCAGTGCTAAATTACTGCATATTCAAATCCTGGCTATTGTACATTTGAATTCACAGCATTGTAGTCATGTTTGCACGCTGTTATACTCACAGAGGAATGTATCCTCGCTGGCCAGATGAATGCAGAGGTAAGCAGAGGGGACAGGTTGAGAAGCAAACTTAGAGACCGGTTAACATCTCCAGCCATGATGAGGAACACTGTGGAGGCCAGCCAGTCGTTGCCTGGATAACCGTCCTGCAGAGTGACTGGAAGGCTGAGTTAAAGAGCCAAAGGACTGGTGGAGAGACACAAAGATCACGGGCAGCAAACATAGCTCCTCAGATTAGTTTTGCAACATGAAAGTGGTCCATTGACAAATATTGTGCCATATACATGACACATACAGTATTTATCTTACCTTTAAATGAGACTTGTGTCACAGAAAGGTACGTGGTTATAGCTTTAATGAAGAAAAAGTACCACTTTGCATGTAAATTAAATCTGAATTAAGGAACAGCCTCTGTGATTTTATTTCTAACTAATGAGCTGTACATCAGCGTGGCAAAAAAAGATCTAATTCGACTTTACAGATATTTTCTGGCAACAGCAGGTGGTGCTGAATTAATTCAAACAACATATTTAGTTAAACAAATACTATCAGAAGTGGAAATTCATTGACTTTGTTTATCTAAAAGGATTTGTAAAGATAGCGCCAAGGTGTCACAAGAAACTGAGTCCTTATGTTGTGTTAAATAAAGCGTTAAGCTAATACCACTTTACTGTCAACTGACACCGCGGAGTGTCAACCACAGAGCGAGTAATGCTCTGACAGTCAATTAACCCTGATACACCAGACCATTATCTCATAGCAGAAAAACAGCCTCCTACAGTTAAGACTGCTAAGATCCAATTCTCTGTGGGCAGTGTTATTTTGTGAATTTATGAGATGAAAACAGACTCATTCTCCGTCTATCTGCATGGCTAGTGGTAAGTAGGAAAATGTGGGTTTCTTTGTGATTTCAGTGTACGAGGAGTCAAATGTGAATCCTGTGAGAAATTCAGCCAGTATGATTCATTTACTACAAAGTCTCCCATGTGGCAGCTCTGCGTCGTGAACACCACATTATGCCAGCAATCGCAAGAATAAAAACTAACATGATTCAAAACACCAGGGCAACGACACAATCAGACTTAGGTTTCAAACTTGGAGTTTCTAGAGTGGTTTATTCGAGCTCTGGATATAAGCTCTAGTACACAAATGTGATATTGTCTGAAATTGTAAAAGAAAAAATGCATTTAACTTGATCAGAAATGTAATGAAATGTAATATGACAATAAAACTGCCTGTATTAACACTTTTACAGATAATAAAATACCTTTCAGGTGGGTCTTTTTTGCCACAACTCACAATGTAATTCTTTTAACGGATGATGTAATAACATGAAAAATATGCTTTTTTTTTCTTGGAAATATACTGTCAGTGTAGGAAAAGTGAAATCTAGGCTTTATGTAGAATTGAAATTTACCTCAGATGGCAAGTGGGAAATTGCTATCAGGCAAAAATGCATTAACGGAATACTTTACCCACAAAATGACCATTTGCAACTCAATTAGTTACACCGTGTTACCTTGACTTCATGAAGAAAACCTATTTTTTCTTGCATGTCTCAACAAAAACAGCAAATATATTAATTTATTTATCGATTAGGGACCACATTTAAAAGCAGCAAAACCACAAACTCTCACACAACTCGTTCAGTATAATCCAAGTCTCATTCATCCAGTCATATGCTCGTTACTTCCTAAACACATGCATTTTCACAAAAGCTGACGTAGAGGTGAAACTTATCTTTGCTCTCTTCAAAGCCAAACTCTAATACTATGGTTTTATAGTGAAAATGTATGTGTGAGCATATGACTGGATAAATGAGACTTGGATTATCCTGCACGAGTTGTGTGAGAGTTTGTCAATGGATGTTTTGATATAGTTTTGCTGTTGTTAAACACAGTCCCCAGTTAATCAATAAATCAATGTTTGCTGTTTTCCATGGAGGGATGCAGGATAAGCAAAGGTTTCACAAAATCAAGGTAACATGGCATGAATAAGTGATATATAAATGGTCATATTGTGGGTGAAGTATTCTTTTAAACTAACATCACAAACATTGGGAAATTAACCCCTTGGTTGTTGTGCAAAGATCGTCCATTAGATCAGAGTGGATCTTAGATGGCTAACTTTACACGAGTGAGCAGTGAAGACAAAACAGTCGATTCAATCTCTATAAAATGTTCTTTTTCATCTGAGTCAACAGTGATCCTTGTTGAATGAAGTGTCTCCTTTGTCCCTCTTGGGCTTATGATTTTTCTACATTCAAAAAAGGTTCTGGATGGGGCGTTGGTGGCTTAGAGGATGGAGCAGGCGCCCCATGTATAAGCCGCAGCAGCCCGGGTTCGACTCTAGCCTGTGGCCCTTGGCTGCATGTCACTCCCTCTCTCTCTCTCCCCCTTCACACTTATCTGTCCTATCAATTAAAGGCAAAATGCCCACAAAAATATCTTTAAACAAATGTTCTGCATTTCAAATTGAATTTTAAATTTAAGAAACGTTGATCTTAAAGTAAAAAGGTATTACATGAACTATAAATAGAAATATAAGTCAGGGCTTTTTATTACATTTCTGTTAAAGTTATTATATGATTGGGTTTTAATACAGTTTGGATCAAGTTAATTGCAAAGTTTGGCATATTACATTTTCAGACACTATTAGATTTTCAGGAAATTATACATTATTAGGTGCTACAAGCTCAGTTTTATTTAGATATTTGATCATTTCATTGAGGTCTTCCTAGAGGCAAATAAACTGCTGAACTCAACTCTCAAAACACATTCAGGCTATGGACACTTCCTGTTTTTTTCTGTGCTGATTTGCTGCTTTTGAATATGAAAACCATTAACTTTTGGGTAGAATGGTAACAGCAAGATTGAATATGCAATTTGGCCTTAAAACATTTACTGGATTTAATGTAACAACATGTAAAATGTGCTTTACAAACTTACAAATTATTCAGGTTACAACGTCCTCACATTTCAGTGTTTATGCTGTTGGTTTGTTAAACCACTTAGCTGGCCCTCAGTTAACAACCACATCCAGTTAAATACCACTTCATGCTCTTTGAAACTGATTGACAGACAAGCCTCATCTATTTGTAGTACACTCTGACAAGACATCATTTTGAATGATAAAGAATTATAAATAAAGCAGAGCCTGGAAAAGAAAAAACGCATTTTGATCTACCATCAGTCAAACTAAAAATATTGCTTTAATTAATCTCCTCCTCTCTAAAATCAGGGCTTAATTTTGCAAGTCCTTACTTTGGCCGAGGGACCACTCAGTTTTCTGTATTTTGGCTTAATTACAGGAACTAAGTATGTCTACAATTCATTGTCCTAAATCTGCATATGGCTAAATTACCATTTAATCACTCAGCATAAAATATCTTCACGACCAACTTGTTCACATTACTTCAAATGCCAGTGTGGTTTCAGTATTACAAGGAAAATGTCAGTCTGGTTTATATTTGTGGAGACTCTTTATCTCCAAGCAGTGTTTTCATGTTCAATTGTCCACATACAAAAGGAAACTTCCTGAAGGAGAGAGGAGGGCTATCAGTTGGTATTTGGGACAAAAGGAGGCTGAACTGTTCAGAGACTCAGATGGGTAAGATTATCTGTATTGTGTTGATCAGACAGAGACGGACACTATCTGTTTCTCGTTGTCTCTCCGAGTGGGACTGGTGCAGTTATCAATCTAACACTGCTGCCACTACACAGGCACATAAATACTGCGTCCTTTGTTGGATGACAGAAAAGATATTACATAAAAAATGAAAATAAAAGTTTGTGTCAATGTGAGTAAGCGCATTATTGTGGGGTAAAGGCAGCACAGCTTTTTGTTTGTGTTAATGTGTGTGCATGTATCTAGAGTAGCTGTGTAAAATATTACATTAAAAAACATTAAAAAAGACATTGCACATTTCTTGGTTCTCCTTGTGCAAACTTAATGTAAGTTTCAGTTATTAAAATTATTTGGAATTATGGCCTGAAGTTGGACAATGATGTTGGACTAACTGTGGAGCATCTGTGGACACTGGGTTGCTTAAAGCTTAAAGCAGCATGCTTCACAACGGACCTGGACCTACCTGGACTTACTAAATACGGAACAGGCAGCCTGCCTGTTAAAATACTTCGATAAGGGGCTGGAAGACCACAGGGACACTGTCTGTACACTTTTAAAACAGTAGCCCCCAGTTTAAAAGGCTTAATTACAATGGAGGTATGACATTCAATCTATGTTATATATGCTACATGAATGTCACACTTGCATCCTCCTGTTTGGGGTGTTTCAGGGTGTTCACCCACTAAAGTTTCCTGTATGTTGGAACATTTTAAGAGGTGTATTCCACTGGAGTAAAATAAAATGTCTTTGGTCATGTCTTATTATTATAAGAGGCTGACTTTAAAAGGCTTTCCAAATTGTTTCACACATTTTGTGTCCCAGAAATGTGGGAAAGACTTTCATTTGTTGGCAGTTATTAGGTTATGGTAGGTTATGGTGGGACCCCAATCAAAATTTTTGAACACAGATGCCATTATTAATGTATTTGTGCAAACAATGTAGCCCAAGAAAATGGGAAAAATGTCAGAGGGGAATAGTACCTAAAGGATACTGAGGTCTGAAGCAGTTTTGACTCTCTGTGTGGACAAGAAGATCTTAATATGCTTCATTAGCAGCGTCAGGTCGTTCACAGCATCTTCTGTCAGTAGCTTGAGGTAGCTGCCGTACCTGTTGACATGAGACAGAAGAGGAATAATGTATATCTCTGGTCATCAGGCATATTTTGAAGAGGAATTCCTGTATAATGCAGCTGTGTACCATTAAATTATACTCCAACAAAAAACATGTATGTTTTTCTGTATATGAAATATAAATAAAAAGCTTTTTTCTATGAAATGTTACTTGATACATTTTCATTCTATAGAGCTTTTTTGTGTGTATGAACTCCCATAATCCCCTCTTGTACCCAAATGACACAGAACACAATGGGAGATATAATAACAAAGACAAAGACCTCAGGCAAATACACAGAAGTACTCATCAAAACTGAATTCAACAAGTCCAATTTGGTCAGATTTAACTCTGCAGCTTTGACACTTCTAAGTCAAGGATTAATTATAAATTCATGTCTAACAACTTTTAATCCTACAAGATACACTGCTCTGTGGGTAACGCTCACACACTGTGTTTCTGTTGATACACAGAATGTAACGTGGCTCTCAGTGTCTCTGAACATGCTCCGTAACTTTTCAGCAGGCGAGCTCCCTTCAGGAGAGGCGTCGAGCAAGAGTTATAGACCTGCTATGTAATGAAGCAGTGGGGTGTAATTAAGGACAGAAAGGAGCAGCGTGAGAACACTAACGCATGTCAGATGGCCTACTTGTGGGAAAATAAAGACCAGACCAAGTACGATGCTCACTGGCATCATTAGAGTGAAAATGGAACAGCAGGAGAACCCTTACACACCTTCGACAGGTGTGGGGGTCTAATGTGCGAGCAGCAGGGAATAATAATACTCCTCTGTATACAGCAGCATGTGTTTCTGATGTTAAAAAAAAGGTGTGGACAGGTGGCTGTCAGGGCCTCTGAAGGACACACCTTTGGGGGCTGTGGACTTCACATCGCCCACAAAGGGGCTCCAAGGGTCATTCATTGTTACTCTCTATTTCAATCTCCTGTCTGTCTGGAGAAATTGTTGCTTTTCCGCTTTTCATCTTTGGTACACATTTGGAGCTCCTGTCCTCTGTGACTCTGAGGGCCTGAAACCAAAACCTGGGGCTGGATGCATAAACGATATACACGCACAAAAACATGCACACACTCTTTCACACATGTAAAGTAGTGTTTATAAAAACTAGGTATACTATACAGGATTGTCTTTTTGAATTTGTGGAACTGTGTGTTATGACTGGTCATGTGGCCATCTTGGTTGTTGTTGTCTAGTGTCTTGTAAGCCCATATGGTCTGGGCTCCATCTAGGGTAGGACACTCAAAGAAATAAAATAATCAATCAAAAATCATGTAAATGTAGTGGGTGGAGTTTGGACCCAACAGCAACACCAGGCGGAATAGTTTATATTGAGCTTTAATGCACCGCTTCAATAAATACAGAGAATGCAGACTGGTGAGGCAACAGAGAGTCAATGTATAGTTTTGGAGTTCCCAGGTGAACAGAATCAGTCCGCAGCTCTCCGTGTGGAAAGCTGTAGCAGCACACAGGTGAGTTGCCGGCGTCCGCCAGGCGCACACAAACAGCAGACAGTTCAATAGCGTGCGAACGAAAGGTGGCAGGCAGAGAGCGATGTCAGACAAGCTGAGATTCCAACACCAGGAGTACTCAGGGGAACCAGTCTCTCTGATGCGAAGCTGGCCATAGACAGAGGAGAGCTTGACAGCAGCGATGAAACGTGGAATCTGCGGCACACACTCAAAGGCGAGGCATGCTGCCACACTACGAAGCAATCCACAGCACAGAAGATCACAGGTGACTGGACCGGTAAACTCTCTTTGGAAAGCTGGGTGACGTTCTTTCCAGAAAGACGCAGTAAACAGGCAAACAGAAACCAGGGGGACAGAAGCAGAGCTCTTGGTCGAAGATGGAAGGCAGAGTGGTTTATCGGGGATCAGATGAAGCAGGTGAGTCAGAGATGGGCAGGGGCGATACTGAACAAGCAGTCAAGAAAGAAATGCTAGAAAGTCATGCATGAGGCGAAGAACAATCTGGCAAGGTCTGTGAAGCGGGCGTCTTTATAGTGGCAGGGGGTAATGATCCACAGGTGAGCGGTGTCAGCCTGATTAGAGCGGACCATGAGTCAGCCTTCAATGTCCACATTCATATCCTTAAAAAACATGTTGGGTTTTAACCGGGCTTGGGCTCATAATTACAGTTAAAGGGACAGGCCAGGCAGGGCTCGGACAGAATATGCATGGGCTCTGGTGGGGTCAGGCTGGATTTTTTTGGGCCCGATCTAAGCTCTAAGCCTGATGAGGTAGGTGTGGAGGACGGGCAGGAGCGGGAAATGAGAGGACAGGCGATAGGCTGGCAGGTAGGTTTGGTGACAAGGTGGGGTGAATGGAAAATTACTATATGGGCTAAGGAGATGGCATGTATAGAGGACAAAAAGTGCCCAATGTGACTGTAAACACTCGACAAAGTAAAAGCCAACCCCAGATTCACTCTTGTACAATGTTTCGCCTTGCTATATTTACATTTTTTCTGCACGGTGTCTCCTGGATTCCTGCTGTATATGGTCTGGCGCCTGGTTGCTACCTTTTTATGAAGTCCCCACCTCACCTGGGGGCTGTGGGGGTACATGCCCATTAAAGTCTTGAGCACAGAAAATAAGAAGCAATAACAAAATAAGGCTGAGGGCAGAGTACCTGTAGAAAAATACACCGCCACACACTTCTGGTGGGTCTTAGTGATGATTGAGAGATGTCACTATGTTTTTTTAGGAAAATCCTGCATAGTATGAGAACATGCTTACATGAGTTCATTTTTTGACAGGGCTCAGTGTGATATGGAAATGGGAAATAAGGTGGGAGACTGAATCTAATATGCCATGTTGGGAAAGAGGCTCTCAGGTGAGCTCTGATGTCAGAGTGAAATTGCTTGCTGTAAAGTTCATGATTGAAGTGAACTCTAGTGGAAGTTTTAGAGGTGGTTTAAATATAGGTTAATGTTCGAGCACTGCTGTGGCTCTGTCACCAATGCACTTTTAGCTTCGGGAAACTCAAATCAACAAAGTAAGATAGAGGACAGAGTGACTGAATTTGAGGTTTATAAATGACTTACAGCAGATAGTTGGTTAAAACATAGTAGCATAAAGTTGAGTGAAATGTTTATATTCTTTCCAAGTATCAAACTGGTGTAAATGCTCCTGATTTAGCACAATCCAGCTGTTAAAGGGTCTTTATTTTTAAGGTGGATACTGAAGTTACTACGATATATAGCTTGCAGTTCAGTGAGTATACGAGTTTATACACAGCAGGCTGCTTCTTCCTTCCCAGGTTGCTGCTGTCAGAACACTGTCTAATTAAATACAGGTTTATGAGCTATAGAAAAACACTTTACTGTACATACCTGAGACAGGTGTTGATTCCCAGCTGCTCCACAGATGATAACACAGTGCTCTCCACACTCTTCTCCTCTGCTGTAAAACAAGCTGATTAAAAAGATAGGTGAAGAGAGGTGGTTATTACAAAGCAAAGCAGTACCCAGAGAGGGGATATGGCTCGAGTTTTTTGGGGGGGGAAATAGTCCCTAGACATCACTAACAGGATGCGTTACGACCGTGAAGAATGGAAAAACATGACAATGTATCATGGCTTGCTACTTTCAAGGCACTACAGATGTGATGTTGTGTCTAGGTAATTTCGTAGTTGTCAGTTTTACAGCGGTTGTTTGGCATTTAATTGTGATGTTTGCGAGGTAGCACGGCATCAAGGTGACTTGGGTAATTTCACTAACAGTCAGCCACGGGTAATTTCACAGCATCAATTTGATGGTTTAGAGCAGTGGAGTCATAACTTATGATTTTAGGAGTGTGGTGGAGTTTTGGAAGAAATACGGTATGAAATTTTGAGCCCTGTGAGAAAGCTCTTTGTCTCAGGACTTTATCTTTATCTGTGGAGCGAGATACTGCAGCCGCTGAAAGTGCTGCAGCAGGGCAGCTTTAGATCCACATGCCACAGCTTTGTACAGATCGTTGAGCTATCAGTCTCAGCAGCTGCTCTCATGGGCTCTTACTTAGCACCATTAAGTGTGCAGAATCATAAAAATATATTAGTTTTCGGAGTTACAGTTGTAATTGTGTGGAGAGAGCGATGAAAGAAGCAATAACTGCGGGAGCACTCATATTTTGTTTTGGAAGATGTTTCCACAGCTCCCTGACTTTGGGGAAAAGAATATTATTACATTTGGGCTAATGGATCCCCAGCTTCAGACAGTTTGTGGTAAGATGATGAGAGGATTCAACAATTAATAGAAGAAGTATTATCCAGGCAGCATCAGAGGCAGGGAAAACTTCAAATCCAATTTACAGACTAATGGTGCAGAAATATGAAAGGAAACGGCTGTAATCTACATATCGAAGTGATACTTCAACATCGCCGCCATCGAAAAATCAGTGCAGAACAATGTGGATTAATCACAGGCCATCAAATGTTGTATTAATTGATAGAAAGCAGCTTGTGATGGAGACATGAAGCAGTGCTAGAACAACTAGTGCTGTGTTTTGTCTCCCAACCTTCTCCCCTCACATATTAACATCTCCAAAAACCTCTTGCTGATGGCAATTACTGTCTAATGGAGATGAATGCTCTGTTGTTGTATTTATTCCCTCCCTTCTCATTGCTCTCTCATCCTGTCTCCCCAGCAGCCTATCTTACAGTTTGTAATAACCTTAATCACAACCATTTAACTTTTGTTGCAAAGATGAATTGTTGAAAGATGGTGTATGAAATGCATCTCTGACATTAGTTGTAACAATTTAAGATGAGCCCATAACATCTACGAGGAGGCAAATGTGTGCAGCCTTAAAAGTAAATTGAGACTGCAGAAAACTGTAATTTCTCTCTGATGAAGACTGTGTGACAAGACAACAAATAGAGAAGGTAGATCTTGAGTCAGCAGCTCTTCACAAAATCAAGCTAAACATTCAAGCTAACATGGAGGAGAGGTCCTAAAGGTGCTCAGTACCTGCAGGTCCATGACAACCGAGCAAACTTTATCTGCTGATGTGCAATAGGGCATCATAACCTTGTGCCAGAAAATCACTGTACTTTTTTGAATAAACTTAGTATAAACAAACCCCGCAACCCACTTTTGGACTGCACCACCAGCTGGGAACCACTGTTTTAGATTGTAACAAACTTAGCGTCAAAAAGATGAACATACCAGTATTTCAAGAACAAACACTTTACTTAAATTATATTATGAAGATATGCATATGGAGGTTTCAATCCACACCAACTCTGACCTGCATTTAGCGTCTGTGTCCACAGAAGCAGCCGTCTGTCAGCAGCAGCTCCTGAGGAGCTGAGAGGACAGCGGCCGGCCAAACTGCCTTCACCAGGGTGACTGACAGCTGACATTACTAAACCAAAATATTTCTCATGTCAGCCGCACGGGAAGTGATCAATAGTGTTTGTATTGATTCATTGATTTTACTTCCCAGCAACACTGTAGTGAGTGAGGGAAACCTGCTGCTCACACTCAGACTGGGAGCTGATCAATCAATATAGATACTGTTAAAAAGTTAAAAGACATTCACAGTGGGATAGTTGTTGGATTTAAACAGCGGTCTGTGCAAATTGGGCTCTACGAAACATGACAGGAATAGACTCATAGCTTAAAAAACACAGGGGGTCTCTGCAGAGGTTATCATGGAGATTATTAAAACCTTTTGCTGAAGCTTAAATTGAAAACTAGGTGTAAAGTGCCCTACCATGAATCAGGCTTTAAAACTGCACAAACAAGCAAGCTAATGCTAATGTGCAGGAATGTGATTTAGGCAACAGTCCAGCCCCATCAGTTGCACAACGATTTGTGTTGGTGGAGGCAAATAAATGATTAAATAAACAAACAAATGATAATCAGTTGACACTTTCTACTGTTAACTAATAAATGATGCTTGTAGAACTGTTTTTTAAAGCAATGTCACAGTGGAGGAAGTGATTTTGGAAGTGCTCTCATGTGATACTGCTTAAGGAAAAACTGAATATAAAATGTTAGAGCAGAAGTATAAAGCTGCATAAAATGGAAACACTCAAGTATCCAAGCTTAGTAGCTAAGTACAACCTTTTCAACAGCCCTTTACATACACTGCAGCCCAGAAACAGTTTTTTTAAACACTGTTGTTTAACTGAACTCAGCTGGCTGTTAACTGCTCCCTGCATGTAAGCTGTACTGTGTACTGTACAGTCCGCACAGTATGATTACACCAAGTTATCCTGCCATTTTACAACAATTACAACTGTCTTCTTTTACCTATTATGAAAGTATACTAACAATGAAGTTGAATTGAACTGACGTGGTTTTTCAGGTATTGTCTCTGCGGTTGGCTAAAAATTCAGGAGAGAAGGTGGTTTCCCAAAGGTAGAAATCAGACGAAAAAATGTCTTTAATTGAGGATCTACTTAGGGAAAAAAACACAGATCTCTGTCTGAGCTATTGAAATGTAACAGTCGCACATAAAGGTGGTCTCTCTTTGTTTCCAGTCACCCAATTTCAACAGGCAGCTGAAATAAATGAGATTTGTGGACAGCTGCCTTTAGGAGTCATGGCCATGAAGGGTGAGGAGGTACAACTCAGAACAGTGCACCGACAGAGGTTAATACTTGCCAAATGAGTCTGCTCTCTCCATACAATGGGAGCACTCAAGTAGGGCAGAGTGGCAGAGAGTGAAGTCAACGTCAATCAAACACTAAGAAGTGCCTACCACCCGTTCCCCTGCGCCACACACACACACACACACACACACACACACACACACACACACATGCACACACACATGTAACTGGCAGATTGCAGAATTCAACAAGAGCCATGACAGCCGCCTGGTCTCCTCTGAGGCTATTTGGTAGGAGTAATGTTGGAAGGGAAAATGGAAAAGCAGCGTGTGTGTGTGTATATGTGTATGAAATAGAAAATACACCAGAGATCCTTCATTTTAAAGCAATAAAAAGATGCAGAGATGTGGGCTAATATGGCAATTTCAAAAACTGATTCTTGGTGTGATGCTGGAGCAGAGGGTGCAAAACAGTTTTCAGGGTGTCACAGGTTTTATACAACAGCTTCTGTGCAACGGGACTGACTGAGGGATGTTCTGCCAACTTGTAACTTGTCTGACCAAAGGCAGCAGCTTAGATGAGAGTGTTTACAAGTGCTGTTTGCTTTTGCCCAAAATTTATTATTTACATGCTATTATTTTGCCCTATGTTTTCCTCAAAACTAGTGACTCATTTTGTCACTTCATTTGCACTTCACTGTGCATGATGATAGCGCAAAGTTTGACACTAAAGGGTTGTTTCATGTTTACTTGCAGTTTCTCTGTGCTCACCTTAAAGGAACAGTTCGCCCCAAAATCAAATATACATATTTTCCCTCATATCTGTAGTGCTATTTATCAACTTAGAAAAAAATACATTTGGAAAACTCCACAGCAATGTCTCTTTCCAGAAATCATGACCCAGTTACTCAAGATAATCCACAGACCTTCCGGGGACTTTCTTCTTATGAAGCCATTTAGGAACTATTTTCTTTCCACTGAACTCCACCTGCCAACCATATGAATGTGCAGAGGGACGTGTGCATCTCACTTTGCACCAGCTAGCTAACATGACAGCTCAGCCAAGGAGGATGCCATTAATGTTTCCATCTCTCACTGTCACAAGCCTGAGTCTCTCATCTATGAGCACATGCACACTTCCTTCTGCACATTGAAACGGTTGGCGGGTATAGTTCAGTAGGCAGAAAACAGGCCCGACATGAAACTGCTCACAACGAGGTCGGGGGATTGTCATGATTTCTGGAAAGAGCCATTGCTGTTTCAAATGTATTTTTTGGCACTTTTCCAAATACCATGAAGTTTATCTATATCTAGTTGGGTTACATTGGAGAGAAGGCAGACATCTCTACGGCCAATATCTCCAACACTCTGCAACTCATAACAAAACAATCTAGACTGAAAAAAGGAATTACAGGTAGGAGGAAAATATGTAGGGCAGCACAATGGTGTAGGAGACAACTTGTGTCCAGCAGTTAAACTTTTGAAATACACAACTTGCTAACTTTGTCCTTGCCGACTCAGAGATTCTGAACACAAAAAACTTCAGCAAAACAAGTATCAGGGCAAAAGCACGAGCATCCTTGAATTTTTCAAATTAACTTCATTTTTTTAATAATTCAAAACACTTATCTCTAAGTTCAAACAAAGGTAAACACAGATATTAGCCTATTTGATTAGCCGTTGAAGCTACCAAACCAGCTGCTTATATCTCCTCAGATATAATCTTTAATTACTCCTTGTTCCATATATGGCGTGATTCTATTTAAACAGTGGTAAAGATAATTATTGCAAACAAAAGCCTTGAAAGCTTTGGATCTTTGTTGCTTACAACCTAACTAGCTGCCTGCAACTACAAATCATATTCATTCAAACAAGTTGAAGAAATAACAGAATTTTTCTTCAAGACTCCAACATCACAAGGTCTCTAATGTTCTTTCTTTTAGGTTTGTCTTTACAAGAAAGTTTGTGTATCCATCCTATAACTTCTTTCATCCTGCTAACATGGTCCCCCTGCATTGTGAATTAAGGATACAAATCTCTGTTAGACAGGTCAGAAAAATTCCTGTCAATGAAATGTATAAAATGTTGGAGGACCAGACAATAAAAAGTGTTTGCTTTTCAAAAAAAATATGTAAATTAGTGTAACTTATTTCTAAAAATGTAGTGAGGTTAAAGAAATGAATGTCAAAAATGGAAAAATCAACAACATTGAAGTGTGTGAGTGATCTTGGGTAAATAAATCATCAAAACAAACACTCAGAATTAAGATTCTTCATTAGTGTGGATTCAGAGGAGACATGCCTCAGTACTGATACTGATTAAAGACATTTAATACACTGTGGGGAAATATTTCAACCCTCAGTGAAGAAAGGCTCACTGAACAGTCTTTCTCCGTATTGAAAAAAGCATAATAAAGAAAAGCACACTGAATACAATCACTATTATTCATTACTTAGACTGTACCTTTAGAGACGCTGCACACACACATACGCTGCCTTCTATTAGTTGTCTTCTTGCCACAAATGATTGGCTAATAATTATTTTAGTCTCATGCATTATCTGTTCTTCTTCAAGGACATTTGTCTGAATACTTAAACATACATGCTCATGTGGTCGATCAAAGTCTGCACACTATTTCAAAAACCTGCATTACAGCTAATACTAATACACCATGACTGTGGAAAATGCTCTTTCTGGATGAAGGTGACAGGTATCCACTTAAAGTACAAGCATGAAATCTCAAACATAGGTCTATCCTACAGCTTACCTGCTGCTCTAAATTACCATACAAAACATATTAAATCACATGTAACTGTAGCAAAAGTACTTATGTCTTGTGAAATATAGCAGTTACAGGGTAACTTCAGTAGGCTTATGTTCAACCTGGACCCCATTTTCCCATATTTTACTAATGGGAGCAAGTATTTTCTTCAACTGGTCCAGTACTGAGCGTTAAAGCTGTAGCCAGCAGCTGTGAAACAGACTCCAGGGTAAACACTAAGGGCTTTTGTGCACCATCTGTGTACATTCAAAGAAATTGCTTGTTTTTGCCACTGACAGGGTCAGATTATTGTTCAGTGTCTCTGACATTATGGAAAGGATTCCTACAGAGATAGACCTTTTTGTTGAAGAGTAAAATCCTTTATGTTAACCAGAAACAGCCCCAAAATTGCCATTGCCAAACCCACCAGACTCCATTTACACAAACATTTATTTTATCATCATAAAGCACACTTCTTTCAAAGTCGACAGAAACAAATTAAAACTCACAAAAGCTGTCTTGGTTTGTCTTTCCATTGTTCCAACAATCACTGACTCCGATTTGGTTAAAATAAACCCGTTATTCGCCCACTTAGATGTAAAAATATGCTGCTGTCTCTATGCAAACTAAAATTACAGTTTCTTTAAGTGGAGTCTGGTGGATTTGATGATAGCAATTTTGGGGCTCTTTCTGGTTAAATAAAAAGGATTTTACTCTTTAACAAAAAGGTCGACCTCTGTAAGGAATCCATTTATAATGTTATCAGACACTTTGAAGAATAATCTGAGTAGTTAGTGGCAAAACAAGCACTTTTTTGAAAAATACTATAGTTAGTCTTTACCTCCAACTAGAATAGATTCATGTAATGCTGTTAATATGTGATTTTTTTATTTTCTAGAAAATAGAAAATCAACTGAGAAAAAATGTTTGTGGATAATAAAACTAGACAGGAATGTCAAAACAACTAATCAGATACCTCACAAATCAAGGCAATTCATCACATGGATGCATAAATCATTTTGAAATGGAATCTTGCCATGAATCAGTCCTGTTCACTGATTTGCAACAATGTCCTCAATGGCTTAATACAACCAGAGAAATTTGAGGAACACTTTAGATATCACTAACAATGTAGAAGAATCTCTGACAGTTGACAAAGTCATACTGTTTGATGGTGTACCTCATCATATCATATTTGGAAGAAATTTCAAACAACTTGAGGTCAGCTTCACCTTACAGCTCTTTTAATCTGAGGCTTAAAACTTTTGTGTTTGTATGTGCATCTTGCGCAGTCTTTTTAATTCTTCTTATTATTCTATTTTATTCAGTTTAGCGTATGCATATCTCCTATTTTCAATCCTACAAATGTATTTTATATCGCTTTGTCTTTTACATCTTGTCTTCATATCCTTTTCTCTTATGTAAAGCACTTTAAATACATACCACATCAACTTACTTCTCAAATCTCCCAAACAAATCTTGTTATTTTCATGTTGATTGGCCATTACAGTAACAGCAAAATGCAAGGGTCTTCATCTCCTCGCCTTACTATTATTTGAACAAGTAAAATCTATATATAATGTGCTTATTTGTCAACACTAAAAATCAACTGAAGTCATTATAATTACATCAACTAAAGAGAGTTTAGTTGTTTTTAATACACTGAGGACCATTATGGGAAGTGGAATAAACATAGCTGCAGTTGGACAGTATCAATTTGTCACTCTCAGAGAAGCTACCATGAGAGTGACAGCTTCTAAATCCTGGCACAACTGTACAACTACATGACAGTCACATCGTTTTCTGAGTTTTAAAAGCTAGGCTGGTCACATCTTTACAGGTGTACTGAGACAGACTAAATGGCTAAGACTGATGCTACGAGTCGTCTAATAGCCAATTACAATCAGCAGATGTGTGAGACAGCTGAGCTTTCGTCCTCTAAGGCTTTCATCTTATCTTCTCATCATACACCATATCAAAACTATAGAAATTTCAAAAGAACAAAAAGTAGCTTGCAGTTTTATAACAAATGTACTGGTAATGCTCATCAGTTTTTCATGACCACCTTCCCTTTATTAATGGCCTGAATACCCATGGTGGCTATTGGCTATAATATAATAGACTCACATTTAAATACAATAGTTTTGGGGGTGTTACATTTTGTTGAATTCTTACGGTTAAAAGAATACTGTTCTGCAGAGTCGTCTCTGTACTCTCTCTAGTGCTCTGTTTTAAGCTCAAAATAGAATCTAACTCTGAGCTTTTTTGAAATATGACCGAATCTAAATGTCTATATTTTGTTATATTTTGGCATGTCTGATACTGATTATTAGGGGTGTAAAGATTCATCGATTACATCGATGCATTGATTTATTTTCCTACAATCTAACTGCATCGATAGAGCCTTGGCAAGTTGTCCCTCACTGATGAGGATATCGCTGTGAGATCGATTTACAAGGTCAAAAATCGATTATATTGATTATTAAGCATTTGTGCGTTGTATTTAAGCATGACAACGTTATATACATGTATTTTTATCACTTCTAATCGTAAAGTTGCTCGATTCGCTTCACTCTCCCTGAGTGTGACGTCATCGGCATGTGCCGGTAGTGCCGACTCAAAACAAAACGAAGCATGGCTAACAGCAAAGAGGAGGCGGACGAGCTGGAGATTTTCAAGCCGAATTTGAAGTCGAGTGTGTGGAAACACTTTGGTTTCTGCAAGAAAGGAGGTGTTCTGGACAAGTCGGTGGCTGTCTGTCAAATGTGTACTGACTGAGTAAAATGACAGAGAAGAAGCAGGGAAAACTACTGTCCATTCAACCTGATAGGTAAGGTTGCACTTTATTTTTGTATATTATTGTACTCCTTTTATACTGAGTAAAATGACAGAAGTAGCATGGAAACCTACTGTCCATTCAACCTAATAGGTTGCACTTTATTTTTGTGTATTATTGTACTCCTCTTATACTGATTGAAAATCACAAGAGAAGTAGCAGGGAAACATACTGTTCAGTTGTAATTCAGCCTGGAGGAATGTTGATCACACTTTTTTGTCTTTTGATCAGCAGGTTCTGAACTTGTGATAATTCTAGTATTTAATAAAAGGTGAATGTTTTTGCCATTAATCGTTGTGTTTACTTATTTATATCCAAAATTAATTAATCCCTGATTCTCTTTCAAATAAAAACTCCCCTGCACTGTCCACAGTATTCAGGTATGTATTTCACAGTCACACTGGTTCAGTTTTTGGCAAAACAAAAAAAGTTACTGAATCGATTTCTAGCCCTTGAATCGAATCGAATCGTATCGTTCTAGATGAGCCAAATATCGTTCTTGAATCGAATCGGAACCATGGAAAATGATATGAATTGAATCGTTGTAAAAAGGAATCGTTAGACCCCTACTGATTATATTTTTCTACTCCCAGTAAAAATGTAATATTACATGAATGACACCTTGCTGGACAAGTAACTTTTACATTTACTGTATTAAAATACATACTGTTCATTGAGTAGGAAACAAGCTATTACAGCAAGGGATTTGCATTTCATTAAATTGTAAAGCTGGAAAAATTCAAAGTGTTTGAGTAGCACAGTAAGTGCTGGAGAGTCTTCACTGCTGAGGACAGTGCTAGTTTTGCAAGACATATGGAGATCATCCTCGGTTAAGTCAGGTAAATTTTATTTGAAGAAAACTTTATTTCCATTTGCAGTATTATATTTGGCAATAAGACTCTGTTCTGGGGCCTCTCTGCCTTTACTCGGGCCTACGCAGAAAGCCTCTTCCACGCGCCTACATGAAAAGCCTAAGGCAGAGAGAACATACCTCTCGGCCCTTCTGTATGCCTACATGGAAAGCCTGAGGCAAAGAGCAAACCTCTCTGCCCCTCCACGTGCAAATGAGGAAAGCCTGAGGCAGAAGAGAAAACCTCTCTGCCCTTCCATGTGTCTACATGGAACGCTTAAGGCAGGGAGAGCAGCAGCAAAGACCCCTGGAGAACAGAACAGAGCAGCATCAATGACAAACAGAAATGACAGTGGGTGCGGTTACATGATGGCTTCTCATTCAGAATGAAATAAATCCAAATGAAATCATTCAGAATTAAAGTCTTTCCAGGTAGTTTACATGGGAAATATTCGTTCCGAGTGAGGTTTTACACGGGTGATCAGTTTAATCGCCTTTTAATCACCTAGGGGGTGGGGCGGATGTTACGTGTTTACATTTACCGGAAGAAAACACTATAGTCCTTGTTCCGGATAACAAGATGCTTGACGACGCCATTCTTAGTGCCTTTTTCGGGCTTGTTTTGCTTATATTCTTGAAGCAGCAGTACAACAACAACCTTGTTCTGCTAATGCTTCATCTGTTGAGGAGGAGAAGGGAGGTAGAAGGTCAAAGAAGGGAGATAGAAGACCGTGCTTTGGCGAATGGAAACCGATTAGTGCAACGAGTTCGACTGCTCTATCTCAGCCCATTGCTACGTGTGCTATATACATCATCGCGCCATAAGGGCAAGGAAACGAGCATGTTTAGAAAGACCGGAATGAACTTAAAGAGGAATGAGTGTATACAAGTGTGAGAAAGTCTTTCATTCGGAATTAGGAACGGAATATTCCAACCCCTTACATCAGATTGAATTTTCAATCGCATTGGCCATTTTCATTCCAAATTAGGTGTTTACAAGATCACTTTTAATAGGAATGAACTTTCATTCAAAATGAAAAGGGAATTAAACTGTCTATGTAAACGTACTCATTGTTAAGTCAGACACAGCATGAAAAGGAGGAAGTGGGGTGGAGGTGGGTTGCAAAGCATCTTGCAGAGGAAGCAGCAACAGTAGGCAGGCCACAGCAGTTTAAATAGGGCGCCCTGAATGACATTTGCCAATTGGTTGCATAGAAAGGAATCATGTGATCTATCAGCTGACTCCCTTCCATCAATCAGCTGCTCCATCAGTTCAATGGGCTGTTTGAGATCAGCTGATGTAGCTGGGATGTGAGCTGAGCTTGACATCGTGTCCTGCCTGAAATAACGCTAACTATCATCATTATAATGCAGTCTCGCACAGGATAAAAGATTACTCTACAACATCTTATATAATGACCATGTGTGAAAAACCTAAGTAACACACTAAAGTGATGTCCTAACCCTGCAGCACTAATGAAGAGCTCCTTGTTGTTACATCCCTGTGTTCTCACCTTTTCCTATGAAGTGAAGGTTGCAACACATGAGCAATGTGATGCTTTAATTAACCAGTTGAAATCATAACAGCCTCCTACAGTAAATAAATGTCTATTTTATTTCTAAGTGGCTGAGTCAGGGAGAGGCAGCTGACCAGATGACACCAATCTGCCTATTTATCTCAGTCATCATTGTGCTGTCCCTTTTTCTCTCCTTCTGCTCTCCGCTGTAGTTTTTGTTGCTGTAAACCTCTTTGCCGTTTTGCCCTCCATAAAAGCATTAAAAAAGGTACTTGACTGTCTGTCTGATCTCTGCACTTGGGTTCATCACCTCCAGTGCTTAAAACAGCGGCAGTATAATAATTATAATAATACTGCTAATCAGTGCCAGATGACTGCACAGACATCAAAACACTATTTGAGCAGGGACATCCGTTAATGCAATTCAGATGTAGTTTTAATTATTTCCAGTGATGAACTGATTTGAAACACACAACACTGTATGTTTTAAATGTGTGATTATCTAAACTAATGTGTCAGGTATCATGTTAAACTTCATTAAACATTAAATGACTATTTCCATCTAAGCTGGAAACACTTACTAAGGGGATTTTGGAGGGGATTTGTTGCTCCAAGTTAGAGGTAATATAAGCAGAACACTACTTTTTATAACTTGTATAAAGAGTTTTTCAGGTGAAGGGCATGAGGTTGTCACGGCCTGTTTAGCTGTATTTTGCAAAAATATGTAAAATAAGAGTGAGAAATATGCAATTAGTACTTCAGTTCGGAAGATTTTCTGGGTATTCACTAATTAGCAGCTTTCATTCTAGCTGCCATCAGTCTGATCAGGTTGTTTAGCCCACCGGCTACCAAACAAGCCAACCTACTGAAATCATTCACCCGTTTGATATGGGAAACATAACAAATTTTAACCTGGGGTAAAACACTGCTCTGAAAATGAGGAGGAATTTCTCTACTTTTTTCCCACCCCTGCCTGCCAGCCCACAGGGACGGTCCCCGACTTCCATGTTACATTGAAGAGGTGTGTCAACAAAGACAGCTCAACAATATTCAGAACCTTCAACATCTCACCCATCCACCCCTGGACTGAACTGCACCAGCTATTCATAAATCCATTACTATGTTTGTGTGTAAAGTCCTTCCTAAGTTCTTAGTAACTACTAGCTAGTTTTGATGATTTACTAAATAAGACTGCACCATTACAACTTAAGAAATGTCTAAGCTAAAACTGACTTTAAGAAAGTGTTAATCTGTTACTAGAAAAGTCAGAAGTCATCGAATACCTGTGCTTGGGCAGTGACTTCCAGTGTCAGATACTAACCAAAAAAAGCTGTCCTAACACGTTTGCATGATACATGGCCAGTTGCCATTATTATGTAACAGCGCCCAGCAGTACCAGGAGGAAACATGGCCGAGCAACCAAAAGTCTGTGTGGGGCGGGCAGGAGAGGGGATGGATGGGTCCAACAACCACTAACTTTTATTCTACTGCTTTTACTTCGCTGTCCATAAGATTGTAGCCAAACTCAGTTCTTTTTAACTAAACCCAACTACGTGCTTTTCTTGCCTAAACTTTACCATGTGCGTGTGTTGGCTAAACGTAACCACAAGCTTTTGTAGGGAAAAAAAAAGTTCGTAGAGTTGTAATGATGTAGTACGTTTATTTTGAAAGAGACTGTACGCAAACTGTACATCTCCTGTGAAACTGGAAGAATATTTTGAAAACAGACAATGCATGTAACAGGCTGACGTTGACATGGCATCCCTGAACGTCAACAACCAATGCACCCAGGGTACCTTGTACACCATATCTTGATGTGGAAAGTCTGTGACCAAACGCCAAAATGTGATGAGTTCGGAGTGAGAACAATTTTGTTAAGTATTATTGTTGGCAGAGTAGGGCCATACAGCGGCTCAGCATTGTGAACCCAAAAGTTAAAAGATCAAGCACCGAATACAAGGATGAAAGAATATACTGAAAGAAATAAACTTGAATCGGAGACGCTCTGCTGTTTCCCCTTTCACCTACACACAACTGAACTCAGCTGCGGGTGCAAGGCTTTTATTAAACACACCCACATTGGATATCAGACAGCTGGCCTGTCAGTCAATCAGTCACTCCTCCTCATCTCAAACAATCAATCAATAAACATAACATAACATTAAGTTTGCCCGTCATAAACACAAAATAACAAATAAACATCTAATAATTGGGAGCACCAACTCAACAATTATCGTGTGATTCTGCCTTTGGTTGTGTGTGTGTATTGTCTGTCTGCCATTAATCTGGCAAACTACTGGACCTAACGCCCTAATAGTTTGTGTGCACGTCTGCCTGTACGCTCAAGGACCTCTTGTGGTTATGGTGATTTACAGTAGCTGAAAAACCTGTTTTATTGACTGTTTTATACGTGATGAATGAGTCCATGTTTTTGTTGTAACAAAACCATGTTGTAACTGAGGGTTTTGCCTACACAGATTTTGTTGATTTGGTCATTTTTTCTTGATATTTGAGCATTTCTCACAAGTAAGTGTGTTTGATTTGTAGATAAATGGTTTAGGATTTGTTTCTGTTTTAATTGTGATTATTGTTTCAGACATTATTGTGATGTAGCCTACCAATTAAGTTAATACTGTTAAAAGTCCAGCTATGAACAACATGATCAAAGATTTGTGGCTAATAATAAAAATACATGAATGCCCATAATTATAATGTATCTATATTTCACATACAGTGCATGTTAGCAGCAGAAATCTATCTGCTCTGTGAAGATAGATGTGTAGATTTAGCATGCTGTTGAAGCACGCTGCTGCATATCTGCCATATCTGACAAAGCACTGTCAAACAGAAGACCATAAACAACATACTTGCTCCAATTAATCGAAGACTAGAGACTGATAATTATTAGATAAACACGTATTTATGTCGGTCAGGTTTGAGAGTTCCATAGCTAGAAACCAACTCCAGTCAGGGTGAACAGTTTTCTTCCCCCTTCCGAAAACAGCCTGGCTAAAGCCCTGCGTCTCTTTCAGAACAACTGTGACAATTCCCCTGAAGCTACAGTCCTGATCAGACCTGCTGATACCCGCTGCTGAGTCAGGAGTCCCAGTTGGGGATGTAGCAAAACGCACTATGAATGTTAGGGTTAGACTTCAAGTCATGCTATGTCAAATATATTTACAAGATCTGTCTCAGAGGGCTTTAGATTCTGTGTAACATCAGAGGCCCTCTTCTAGACATTCCTAGTTCACCCTCACCGCACATTTGGGTTTTAAAGGTCAGGCTGCCACAACAACATATCCCCAGAGTGACAGTGACAATGCAATCAACGAAAGTTAGGTGTTGGCACATTATGCATGTATGTATGTATGTATGTATGTATGTATGTATGTACTAGCACTACTGTAAGGCAAAATGTATGTAACATGGATTCAAAGACAAAGATGCTGCCAGACTACATTGTAATATAAGTAATGATAAAACGCTGGAAGAATGAAATCCTGCTTTTACCCACAGAATATCTTAATGTAAGTAACAAGAACAGAGTGAAAACAGAAGTCAGATTTATATCCCATACACAAGGATCCTGGCTTACTTCACTGATCCACAGAGTACTCTTTATTTATTTTCCTTTGACTAAATTGTCTAGAGAAAACAGAATGCATAGCTCTTTTCCACTGACCTTTGTACTGAGCCGGAGAGAAGAAGCACTCTGTGGCAGAGTTGGATAGATGGGCCACAACCTTCTCCAGAAGGTCAGCCAGCACTGAGGATAAAAAACAGACACATATATAAAATTTATGCTAGTACGGCTACAATAAACCAAAGCCATATTCAAATACATCAGCTCTACTATTTATAGAACGTGGATAACATCCTGTTATATACACTATTAAGCAGCCAGCGTAACTCATCTGGAAAGGCACATTTCCTTTGAACCATACAGTATGTGTGTTTAATGTAGCAATCACTGAGTCACTGGCATAAAAGAAAGGTCAAAAGAGTCACTAGTCAAATGCTAGATAGATCAGAGATGGGGGAGCATTAAATCTAGGACAGATAAGGGTCTGACACAGAAGATCAGGCCTCAACTGCAAAAACACGTGTACAATAACACCGTTACCACACTTTGCAAATGTGCATCCGTTCTCATCTATTTACAGCTTCACTGCGCCTGACTGTCCCTGAGTAAACCCTGACAACACTGCTTTTAGTGTCATATCACGCTGCTGTGCAAAGAAACCACCGACAGTCACTGAAGATATAGCTGTGGAAATAAAGAGGGCAACACAGGGTGATGAGGCCTCCTGTAAAATTAATACAGATAATAAACTCTACAACAACACAGTGGCACAGGAGCATATACAGTGCAGCGGGGGTGACATTTTTTTTGTAGGCCAACATGGAAGTTAGTATCGCCCTGGTTCCCTCGACAAACAGCCAATGGGATTTTTCTATTGCATTTTGGATTACTGCAGAAAGTAAGCTCTGTGGCAAACACAAGTTCATGACACTAACATTTTTTGTTCAGCAAGATAATCTTCACAAATGAACACCACTTTTATGATTATTAAGGCATAAATGCAATCACCACAAGTAAAAAGCTAATGTTAGGCTATGAACAAACTACACTACAGTTACATGACTTCAAAGTTGCCACAACAACAAGGCTGTAAGTATGTATGTTTGGCATGATGATGTTCTGTATTCTTATTGGGTATCATTCACTAATATCTTTTTTTTTTTTTTTTTAATTTGTTCTTAAGAAAGGTTCTAAGAAAAGTCTATGTCAGATTCATGACATCAAAAACCCCAGAATTGTTCGCACCTGTGTTCTTATCATGATGAATCCCACTGTCTTCATTAGTTGACAGCACGTGCCATTTGATCCTAATTAGCATAGGTAAATGCCCCGCAAATCCCCATAAAAGGGCATGAGACTGGGCCATGTGCACACACAGATACAGAAGCAGAGGAAGGAAAGATGAGAGAAGAAAATAAATGAGGATTGCCAAATCCAAAGTCTAAAGAGGGCAAAACACTGGACTCCGAATGTAAATTAAAAAAAACTTGTTCTCAAGTGGAGATGCTTCTGCAGAAAGTGAACACCAAATGAGCTGTAATATTTATTAGTGTCAGGAGTGGTTACAAAATAACAAAAAAGACAGTATGCATGGGATATTAAAAACAGATGTTAATCAACCACCCAAACCATAAAATGCAAACTTTATGCATTACAGTAACATAATTGTCATGACTGAGGACAGAGACAAGCACCACAGCGCAGTCCAGGGAGTGGGTGTGTTCTGAGTGTTTAAGACAGACAGAGGGGGGGCAGGAGGTGAAAGGTGGACCATTTCAAGCAATAGATGTGTAAGTTATTAATAACTTACTCAGAGTGCTGCTTTGTTGCTTTTTGACCTGCCAGCCCAAACTGCCTGTGATATGTTTTTAGTATGGTCAGTCACTAATGAGGCTATTAGATGACATAGTTCCTATCAACTGATATAAACTGAAGTATTAGTGTAGTGTTTATAATTTTTTAAGACCATAATACTTTGTAAAATAATAATAAAAAAATATTATCAATTGTAAAAATGTTATTGTAATATAAATCCTATATTATACTGCTGTCAATTTGAAGAAAATGCAATAACCAATTATTTTTCACAAACACTTTATCACAAAATGTACTAACGTGTGTGCTCTTAAGTGTGCGTAGATTCTGTTCTTACCTAAGAGCAAATCGAAATAAGAAAACATTGGTGAATGTCTTCACGAAAACTACATAAATGGGATTTAAGAAGAAATTTCTTCTTAAGAATGATCAGCGAATGACGCCCATTTGGCCACTTGTTAACAGCCGACCTTTTAAAGACATGTAAAAGCTTAAAAATTCATGAGTGGGGTATTTACTGGCGTATTTTATGTCAAAGAACAAAATGTGAAAGTCTCTTAAGCTTGTGTTAACCACAGACTTTATTTTAGGCATCCAACCAAAAACACACTGACTTTGAGACAAGGGAACCCAAGGTGCTAAAATGCAAACTCATTTCCACGTTTTAGGACTCGCTCCTGCACCTCTCTATATTTATATATTTCCATGGACATTCTGAACTGATCAGACTTTTATTGTTTGCTTTAATGAGTATCTGAAAGAAACTTAGTGGGAAAGTCACACATATAAAGTTGCTTACTAGTGTGGCAACTGTATTTTCACACTTGCATTACTACGTGAACTTAACAGCTGCATTTTGCATTACTTTACTTTATCTGTATTTATCACTGAATATTATTCAGTGTCCTTCTGATGAAAGTTTCACATGCCCTCTCGACTCTCACAACTCATCTCATTGTCATATACACTCTACAACTTAACATTCATATTTAATCTTTTGGTAAATTATTTTCTCTTAAGCAACAGATAAATGAGGTACAATCCAAACCACAGTAGGAGAGGCCATTAAAAATTCAACTGAACACAAGTGCTTCATGGTTGCAGGAGCACTTTTCACTGATATATTAATACGTATGTGAATTGAGAGGCATTTAAAATGTATGTTGTTTTCTACATCGTGGCTCTTTAAGGTAATACTTTTTTTTCCCGTAGGAATGTAATACGTCATTGGAAATCTCTGGGAATCATTGTCACATACTGTCAGTTTCTTTAAGTGCAAATATACAGGATTGTATGTTTACATCAGCAAAGTCGACTAGTGGTGTTTTTACATACGCTTAGTTGCCAGTTTATCAGGTATACACAGATAAAATTTATGCGATCTAATGCACTTTATTATGTTCAGTTTTTGTTGAAACAGTTTCAGAGAGGAGTTGATTTTTATCTGCTTTTTGAATGTGGAGTTTACAGTTATATCATAAATGTGCTATGGTAAATTTAGTTTTTACCCTCATTAATATAAATATCCATGTACCCCTTACTTTGCCATTGCATGTACTAAAATGTTAATATGTGAAGTTATGTGAAGCACTACTTCAGGTCCACTTGAGGTACTGCATTGAATTGATTTAATCTATTTTCTATGGAAGTCCATTTACGTCAGTGTGATGAAAAAAAAAAAGATTCTAAGAGTCATTATAATCAGAAACCTTCTTGAAATAATGAGTTAGTATCTCACAGAATGGAAAACTTTATTGAAATATTGAATCAATATCTCATTTCTGATACATCAATATAAGACTTACAGGATCTTTCAGAATTTTCAATGTATTTTGATGTACCTTTTAACTTGTGTATAACTGCTAGTCAATGACCATTGATAGCCACTTTCCACTCTGCATTTCCATTTGGCTTGTCTCCAGGCAACTTGAATTTACACCTATCAGCCAAAACATTAAAACCAGTAGTGGGTGAAAAGTATAGCACTGATCATCTTGTTACACTACAATGTTCTGCTGGGAAAACTTAGGTGCTGGTGTTCATGTGGTTGCCATTTGTCATGCTCCCTCCACCCAAACACCGTTACAGACCAAGTAACCCCCCCAATAGGAGCAGTACTCCCCAATGGCAGAGGCCCCCAAACAGGCTAATGCACCCTGCCACAACGCAAGAACTGCTCAGGAATGTCCCAAAGACCCTAACAAAAAGCTCAAGGCATCAAGCTGGACTCTAAATAAGCCACATCCCAATCTGACAGAGCTTCTGTGGGCTGTGCCAGTACCCCAGGAATAACCCTGATCTACGGTGTGGCCTCCTTGGATCAGACTTACTCTGACATGTTGAGGTAAGGACAGAGGATCTCTGGGGTGTCCTGTGGTTCCTGCCACCAGGGTGTTGGCAGTGGATCCTTCGAATCCTGTGGGTTGTGAGGTGGGGTACAAGCACTCGTCCCGCAGATGCTTGATCAGATTGGGATCTGGGTAATTTGGAGGCCAAGTGGATGCCTTGAGCTTTTTGTCACGTTCCTCAGGCCATTCCTCAGCAGTTGTTGCATTTTGGCATGGTGCATTTTCCTGCTGGGGGGGCACTGCCATCAGGGAGTGCTATTGTCATAAGGAGGGGTACTTGATCTGTAATGGTGTTTGGGCGGGTGGAGCACGTCAAGTGGCATCCACACGAATGCCAGGACCCATGGTTTCCCAGCAGAATGTTGCATAGTAACAAAATGATGAATGTCATTCACTTCACCAGCCAGTGGCTTAAATGTTCTGTCTGATCGGTGCATGTTATCTTATCTAGACCTGTACTTGTGGCACCAGGGGAAGGCTAACTTAAGAGTGACCATATCAATGATACTGATATTGTGACGGTATTGTAAGGTTGACTATTGGTGCTTTCAAAGAATATTTACATTTACAATATAGGAATATCAAAAATCTCCGACAATATCTAGTCTCATATCACAATATCGATAAAATATCAAAATAACAGATGTAATAAAAACATGAGTCTGTTTCATGTTAGCTTTAGCATTTCCTCAGAGCCCCTAATTCCACTCCATTATTTAAAAGTTAACATACAAACTCCTCTATAAAGTGTTAAGTGAAATACGATGTGTCATGTTCACGCAACTGCTTAACATGCAACAGAGCAATGAATGCATCTGTAAAAAATCAGTTTTTATACAGCTGTGCAGCCAAATTAACAAACACAATGAGTGCTGATCATAATTCAACCCGGTGACTCTGAGCTCAAGTGAATGCATCTCATTGACATGCTGTTGAGGGAGACCAATTAAGGAATCAATAAGTATCTAACAAGACAGTAAGGTATTGAACATGCAAACAGCTCTAATCATGAGTGTTTTGATGAAGAGATGGTATACTTAATCATTTTCGGTTTACAGCTGTGTAGAGGCCTGTCAGAGACACAAGTGATAATCACAGTGTCTTCATTCACGAAGCTAGACAGAAGTAAATGTTCCATGAATTGCCTAGGAAGTAGGTTAATTTAGTAGTCAGCCTATAAATGCTGCAATTTCCTTCATTGACTGTTTCTTAAAAAGTTGAATGCCAGGTTTTGCATGGTTAATGGTGTGCCAAATAAAATAGCACTTCTACAGCAGAGAGGAGCTTAAAAGATAATAAATCTTGATCATGGTCTTTCAGTGAAAAGCCTTAAATGAGTGCTGTAGAGCAGAGAGTGGATGCTTTCACAGGCTGAGTTTTACAGCGTGCTGATGAAAGGAAGCAATCACTGTACAGTGCACGAATTAATGACAAGATTGTCAGCCCTCCTTCATTCTGAATGTATTTTTGTACTCCTTGAATCACAGCTATTTACTCCTACGTAAGAAAAGTAGGCGTCAATGTCATTTCATAGTGGCTGTCAATGGCAGTGATGACGAGTTCTTAAAAGGTTCATGGACATTGGATCTATGTAATCCTGGTGAGGAGGTGTGTGTGTGGTGCACCTGCAGCACAATGGAATACATGAGCAAATAGTAATACAGAATCCATGTTGCAGTATAATTTGACTTTATCATAAGGTGTTATTATTTGTTCTTCTCATCATTATTCCTTAACACATTTACATATGTAACGTTAAATGAAGCTCATTGTAAACTTATGTTTCTCATTTAACACTACGCTGGCTCATTTTTATGCATCATGAACATGTGAAGGTGCACAGATTCCTGCTGCATATACTTCCTTATAAGAGACTGAACAGTGTTGATCAAACCAGTAGGGCACAAAAGGAAGAAATTAGATCTAAGGATGAAATTTGGACATGCAGTGGGATCCATACGTTGTTATTTCTCTGGCTCAGTAAAGCACACTTTGGCTGCGGTGTCCCCACAGCTGATTCATTTACTGCCATTACAATTACATGGCGGGAACTAAATTCATCCAAAACTTTCTGTCAGTCTTGTGAGCCACATTTTGATTATTGTCTGTTACTGTGAGTTATGACAAAATCAGAAACTTAAATTTTACTTAGTCACTTGTCTTGGGTGGATCAAATAGGTCATCTAGTCTCAAAAAAGTCTTAATGCATCCAAAAAGCATTTGAAATGGAAATAAAATCAGATCGCCCTCACCGGGGAATGACGAATCCAAAAACTGTGAAAATTCTTCATGAACTGAAGTCATAGGGGTCCATGTTTAACAACAGCAAAACTCTAATAAAACATCCATTTGCAAACTTGTGTGTGACTTGGGTTCAGCAAATTCCCATAGTAACAGAAACAAACTACATCCTGAGGCAGCGGTTAGACAAGCAGCTCCCCTGTTTAGCTAGGTAAAAATAGGATTGGAGTCTGATTTCTGAGAGCAAAGCTAAGTTTCACTTTTAGGTGAACTTTCAGTTGCCCGTCAGAAAGGGAAGTACTGAGCATGCGCCTGGGTAAATGAGACTTGGATTATACTGCAAGAGTTGTGTGAAAGTGCAAGCAAATGTTTTGATGTAGTTTTGCTGTTGTTAAACACAGACCTGTATGACTTAAATGTATCAAGAATTTTCTTAGTTTTTGGATTCTTCGTTCACCAGAGGCATGCAGGAAAAACTTCACAAATTCAATGTAACACAGGGTGAGTAACTGAAATACAAACGATCATTTGGGAGGCGAAGTATTCCTTTGGGACACATTATAGCCAGGTGTTAAAAAGGTGTAAATGCCTCTGTCTCCACAAGAAACATACGTAATCTTTATTCCTACAAAGTAAACCTACGTCAGTAAGAAATCTGTGACAGTAACCTTGGCTCTACAGAGTCTGTCACTGTGGTAATACCAGCGGAAGTTACACTGGAATTACGCTGAAAATCGCCATCGATCTCACTGTTGGTTGAGACAGAGAGAAAAGCAGCTCCAGTGATTTTGATATTGACATTAACAGCCAGGGCAAGCTGTAGTTGTGTTTATCTGAGTTGAACCACATGATAATTACTGTGGGTAAGAGAGTGATGTGAGTTAGACCCCATGAAGTCGATAAAACTTTTGTCCCGTATGTGGTCCATAAATGCACTTCATCGGTGTGTTTGTTTTAGCCTAAAGATAGTTGACAGCTTGCTAGTTGTTAACTAATTAAGTGCACAAGTTCACCCTGATATGAAGCCAAAGACCCAAAAAAGAGAATGCACCCTTTGTGACTAATATTAGTTATCTCTTCTTTCCTACTGGGAGAATTTTGCTACAAGGAAAATCTGCAGCTATCCCAGTGAACCAGTAGCTTACTCTTTCCAGTGAGCATGTTGGGTTTGGAGGTCATGACTTTGCAGTACTGTCTCCGGCAGGTCTCCATCCAGCCCTCTTCGTTCTTTGAGTCTTTAGAAGACGCCAGAAATGAGCTGATGTTAGAGTCTGTACGATAGGGAAAAACTACAGATTAAAATTCATAACAATGCAACAAGTAATATTTGCAGCTTAATCAAAGTTCCTCTTACCTTGTGAGCTATGATGGATCTTTGCTGGGCCCAAAGTGTAACAGGGAGGTAAAGGGTAACTTGAAAACATTGGCCAGGGGTAAGGCTCTTCTCCCTGGAATGAGCAGATAACAGAATTCAATTGACCATTTGGCCACCTCATTACACCCTAATGCAATTATTACAACCAACCTACAAGATGAATCATATTTGCATTATTGTCTTTGATTCATGTCTGCACTGCTCGGACTAGAAAATTGCTACGGCTGTTTGTGTGTTTGCTCCGTTATTGATGTGTCATTATGTTGGATTGTTAGCAGTTGTCTGCAATTTAAAAACATTTCAAACTATGAAACAGTGTACTGCATTTAAACAGCGACTTGTAGATGAATTAATTACAGAACAATTGTTTAGCGTCAAGCTGTTAGCAGTTTATCAAATTATGTGTTTGTTGTGCCATCAGTTATTCCTCCTTAATATCTTCTTTCATTCTCTCTTCCGTCCTTCCTTTGTCACCCGCTGCCATTTAGTGTCGTATTCATTACGCTTGTCATATCTTAGATTTAAAGAACCATAACTTTTGAGTCATGGCTCAGCATGTGACTTGCCGTAAGAATGTGCTCTAAATGTTAATGGGGTTTAGGAAGCAGGCCTGTTTATCCAATTGTCTGTGCCCTCAGCTCATGATAATCCCTGCTGGGTATTTGAGTCTGCCTCTCAGGTGATGTGCTGCTCTGACAATGTTAGAAGAAGATGCACAGAGCCCTGTATTTTGGTAAGGCATTGATGATTGCATTGAATCCCTATAAAGACTTGAGGACTCACTGCTGTAGGTGATAATTCTGCATCCAACATGATTTCAAGGGCTGAACTTGTGCTTTTTCCCCTAGGTGAATGAGGTCTTTCGTGCAAACTTAAGTTTTTATTACAAAAAAGGCCCAAGCACTTGATTAAGACATCTAACAGTTAAACTACTGATGACCAAGATGTTTGAATTATTACACTGTGAACATCTAAACATAGTTGAAAATGTTTCATAGCCATCATGGCAGTCATAAGGTCTCCTTTTAGGCAGCAAATATCTTGACAGACACTTCCAAATGTCAGGAATAATTATTGTTTTAACACAATAATCCTACTCCTTTCATTTCTCACCAAGTGTGGATTTATTTTCCATTTGTTTTGTAAACGTCACACAAAATCAGTACTTTTTTAATAGCTTTCTGTTTCCTGTACTCCCCACAGGTGACAGGAGAGATGAATAAAAGAAACCTGTGAAACACGAAGGAAACACTCACTAAACTAATTTACACTCTCCTTTTTTAAAACCTCATTCATATCCCGTCTTTGACCTCAGCGTAAATTAGTTTCCTGTTTTGTGTTCAGCATTAATGACACCTAAATATTTTATATCCATTTCAATACATGCTGAGTAAATAAAGCTGCAAATCAGGCTGCAAATAAGGACTAAAGCCCTGTTGGTAATCAGGTCTCTTCATCTGAAATAAAATCACCAGTTGCACAATATTTCATAACATTGTGATTAAAGAATAATTAAACGTCAAATAAAAAAAAGAAATAGACAATTAAGTCGCTTTAATCAGTGGCAATGACATTTAGGCACTGTGAGACAATGTGGTGAAAAGCAATCACAGTTGTCCAAATGTCCAATAAACAGTGATGTAGGCCTGTATCAGTCTGTGCAGCTCTCCAAAGACAGCACCAGTTGTGAGGTGTTAATGTGTTTGTCTTCCCCCGAATGATGCTTAGGAAAACAACATTTCACCAAAGGATAGTTGTTTAGAGTCTTTTGACACTGAAATGTCTAGAAAACAGCCTCACAAAAATACTTTGGTTTAGAATTTAGCTGGTTCATAAAAGCAGTCTAACAGCCAACAAAACTGACATTAAAGGAGAAAAACATTTCATCCACCCCTAACCACTTGCTGACTTTTACCCCAATGCATAAAAAACACACATAATTATAATTTTCTTTGGTCTGAAGACAGATCTGCCTCACCAAACACAGTCAATCTGCTTTGTTGGTAGAAAGGTACAAAAACTGAGAGTGGTTGTATTACTAATTTATTTTTTATTTTTTTAAATGAGATTATCCCAGGATCAGGTGTTAACTATTTTCATTATCTTAAGAAATCCTTCAACCCATTATCACAAGAAAACAAAAAGGTTGTTTGTCATCTCAAAATAACAAGATAACTACAAAATGGTTATTTTCTCTTACTAGGCTACCTATAATGTTTATCAGACATGAGGAGCGCCATGCCAACATGCATAGATGGCATCTGTAGCAACTGATTTGAGCTTAAAATATCAGATCAACGAGTGCCAGTTATTGATATTAATTAATTAATTAATTAAATCAGATGGTAAAGGTTATGAAGTGGTAATGCCTTGTCCTCTGAGTTTTCCAGATAAAAGTAGCTTAGTAGATAATCTGCCCGTTATCAAGATAACAAAATAATTAATTCTTGATCTTCAGATAACTTTGTTAAAAATATAATTGGAAGCACGTCAGTTCTTGGCTTCCATAGAGAAGAACCATCGATTATACAAATTAAAATCCATCCATCCATCCATTTTCGTAACTGCTTATCCTCTTGAGGGCCGCGGGGGTGCTGGAGCCTATCCCAGCTGACATTGGGTGAAAGGAGGGGTACACCCTGGACAGGTCACCAGACTATCACAGGGCTGACACATAGAGACAGACAACCATTCACACTCACATTCACACCTGGAGTACCCAGAGAAAACCCACACTGACACAGGGAGAACATGAAGACTCTGCACAGAGGGGCTCCCTCCTGGGATCGAACCAGGAACCCTCTTGCTGTGAGGCGACATTGCTAACCACCACACCACCAGCCGCCCCATTACTTAATCAATTAAAAACCAGGTTAATCTACAATAAAAAGTAGAGCACAGCTGACCTCTTGCAGTGCTCGAGGAGGAAGCTTCCTCTCAGATGGACCTCCCACCACACTGATGCGAACCAGCACGTGATTCCTCTCCACTGATACGCTGTCTACAATGAACTTCCTGAGAAGGTTTAACAAAAAAAGAAAGAGGATTACACAAAGATGGAAGAGGTGGTGCAAAAGGAACAGAAGTAAACAAGAACAACTACAATGGACTCAGGCCCTAATTATATATACGTAGGTGCACTAAGATTTGTGTGCTTCAGCACGTCTGTAAGATAACCAAATGAGAAAGACTTCAAGGGACAGAAAAGGTTGAAGACAAGGACATTTGGCCTGTCAGGCACATGTAGAATACACGCAGATCTAATTTTCTTGGTTTATTGGTGGTAGACAAGGTCATGCTAAATGACATGCCACCCAACTCACTAACACTTCAAAACTTCCCCAATTTATTGGAGCTCAGATAACTTTCTTTAAAGACTTCTAAAAGACTTTGTGCAGAGTTTGAAGCCTCGGAATGACTGTATCACTGCTGCAAGACAAGGAAGAAAAGTCGGAGAGAAGGGTTTCAATGTTCGAATTTTAGATAGGATCAGAGAATATTCCAATTATAAAGGTACTTTAGGGTCGAAGGGTGTCAGACTTGGTGGATAGTTCTTACAGCCGAAGTAATTTGGACTTGAATTTGGTAATAAAGGAGACTATTTTCTTGTACAGTGCTCTTTGCAGCAGCCTGTTTGCCACAAAATGTCATTTGCATACATTTCTTTGTGAATGAAAAAATGTCTTATCACTCAAAGCTTGCAAGTAGGGGGAAAAGTGTCTCACATTCTGGCTCCATATGCATTTCTCTTTAATTCAGAGGACGTTGCGGCCTCAGGGTGCTTCAAGATCACTCAAAGCTCACACAGCTGGGGTCAAATAAAATGTGCAGATTGCTCACCTAGAGTAGTTTTGGTGAATTTGGAGGTCACTGATATTAAAAAGGTCAGAGCAGGAAAGAAGTAATGAGCATTAGGGGAAAGGAATGACAATAAAAAAGTCAAGTCAAACAAAGATGCCAAAAACACTGAACAGGAGTGAAAAGTGAGGTAGGAAGAAAAGAGGGTAAAAAGAAAGAGGAGATGATGTCTGCGATGATAATGGGGGCATAAGGGAGAAGAGAGGGCACAAAAGGGAAATGGGAGAATAAATTAACAAGTCATCACCCTCCAAAAATTGAGCCAGGACCCAAACATGTAATATGAGGCGGCATTTCAGGGCCATTTTCATTCATAACCACTAGCCACAGCTCTGCCAGCCATTACCAAGAGAGAGGAGCTCTTGAACACCCACTTTCAGAAATGGTCTTTTCACTGTCTTTCCGATTTATTTCATTTTATTTGTGACAAGGCAAACAAACAAACAATTTCTCATCCTGAGCAATGATTAAATTTGAAAGTGCTCCGTCACATCAGGATGATGCACAGAGGAGCAAAAAGCTTTTACTGAACGAGAGAGAGAGAATGGCTGTGTGTAGGTTGAGTGTACTCGATGTGGAAACTATTGAAATGTCTAAATGTCGGAAATAGCTTCCTGAAGCCAGAGCTTCAGCTCAGCTCAGCTGGAATAAACTGAACTTTCTAGGAAAGCTACAAGGGCTATGTCCAAGTTCCAGAAAACATATTAAAGGAAACACGCTTATTGATTTTCTTTCCAAAAGTTCGATTGGAAGATCAATATCAAGCTACCAAGAAAAGAGCTAAAATCAAGATTTGGTTCGCCGAGCAGCGAAGCATAAAGAGCCGAGGTAGGAGGAAACAGACAAAAATATACCTACCAATGCCTCTAAGCCAGATACAACATGCCAAATAGTGAGCTTTAGAGATGCGGGTTAAAGTCTTTTTTAACCATTTTGAGGCTCACTGTTTCCCCTTTGCTTTCAGTCTTTATGCTAAGCTAAGCTAACCAGCTCAGGCTCTATAGTTATTGCACAGATAAGAGACTGATATTCATCCTTTTATCTCACTTGTGAGAGGAACACAAATAATTTCCCAAAACGTTTAACGCATTCTTTTATTGAGAAGGGAGCCTTCCTGTGTTTTAAATATATTACCTTAAATTAAATTATAATGCTGGCATTATTCTGTATTTGTTCGTATTGTCAAGTTATCCCATGAAAAGACCAAACTCACTCACTTACACCCATTATGAAATATAGCTTAGTGATGCTGTTCCCATCATACACTTAGTTTAGAGGTCAAGGATTCATTAACTCTTTGACGGACCACTCATGATACATAGTGAGAGACTGTTATGACAAGACTTGTTTAACTAATTGACAATAATACAACTTCCCCACCATACATTTTTAACTGTTAAATGTTGGTTCATACCCTTCATCGGTGTCCAGCTCAGTGACGTTCTCCCTCTGACTCTGTAGCAGCATGGAGCAGATGTTGAACTGGCTCTCCAGCAGCAGAAAGGAGTCCAGATTACAGCAGAGCACGCTGAGCAGTCTGTAGCAACACACACAAAGAAAACAAACATCAAAAACACAGAGAGGACTAGCATTTTAAACAGGGCTGTGTAATGGCAATAATCCGTAAGCAAGGCGACATATTGCAATTTTTTAGAATCTAATTTCAGGTAAACTGTTTGTGTTCAAATATTCAGTAAAAACTAAACAAAAAAGATCTCTCATTTCTTTAGTTTGTGAACAACAGTAACTAAGATTCAGATTCTGTGTACAATATTAACAGTTCAATAAAATAAAATCTATGACAAATTACACATTTAAACAGCTCTTAAATATAAAAAAATATCCCCTGGGATCTCTTTTTATATAAAAAGCACAAAAAGTAAGGAAATTTGTGTTTGGTAGATGACTTCTTTGTTGTAACAATGCTTCTTTGCAATAAATCTTATACCGTTGGAAAGCCTGTTTATTTCCCTTTTAAATGGTGCCACATTTGTTAGGAACATGCATTTGTGGCATGAGCAGCAGAGCTGAGTATGTGGGTTGCGCCCATGAAAGATTTGCCAAATCTTCTCTGCCAATGCCAAACAGCTTTTTTTTGCTGTTGCTATTGACTCTTGTTTTGAGCGTCTGGTACCCCCAGGTGCTGACAATCAGGTGCCTGATTGACACCTGATTCCTCTGAGTGGTAACTCGCTAAAAGAGTCTGAGAAGTCCAGGGCTGTTCATAAAACATTAAGAACACCCAGGCCAAACGACACCACAGTTAATTCCACGCTATTGAAGCTGCTACTCTTTTTGGAACCGCCGTGGAGTCAGTAATGGGTGTTGTTGCAAAGGGTAACGGTATTATGTTATTATGTCAACAATTCGATATGTCATGAGTATCACAATATGAATTTTTCATATATCAAAAATTATACTAGTATTATCGTAAACAAGATGATATGGCACACTCCTAGTGCGCAGTTTACAACTCCACCTGTTTCATAAGCTTGAGCTGTTTGTTTTGGCGCTAGTGATATGTTGTTAAGTTGGAGTGGAGTCAAATGGCTGAAGATAGATTACGACACTGGAGGATCAAATGGTCAGGGGTTTAAACACAACACAAACTTAGTCAGTGCCACAAATCTGCTCAAGAATATCAATATTTTTCTTACACCCCTAATTTTAAGATACTGTAGCAGAAGAGCAGCACTGTAATGTAGTACATACTGTACAGCAGGGTAGAACCATGCAGAAAAAGACGCCATTCGGACTTTGGTCGTCTATTTCCCCTGGCATTGTACTATGTCTGCAAGTGCTGGATCAGTCAACACAATTTTTCACCAGCTCGCCGTAGCCAGTCGTAAGCTTTGTTAAGTAGGAGCCCCTTGGGAAAAGCTTCATGGTTCATTTTCCATTGCTGGTAATGACACCAGGCTCAAACAGGCTGTTAAGCTCCAGCAGTATTTTGGGACACTACAGTGTGTTAAAAGTCTGTCTTATATGATTCAATACCTCTAGAGAGGAAAAACTAAACATAAAAATCTTTTGATTAAGCATCATTGACTTTGTGACTTCAGTGTTACTGCCGGTCACAGTTTTATTAATAACAATTACTGGTGGAATAATCAAAAAAAAATCCCAAAGGAGCAAAGTGGTAACCCATTTCCCAAGACCACACTTCACTTCATAACCCTCTCCTCCTATCAGCACCAGAGCTCACCTTAATTAGACTGCATTCAAGTTCTTATCAGAAGGGTCCCATATGTGTGTTACTGGTGTGCACCATCAATCAAAACAATTTCATTCTCATATTGTCTGACTGCTCTGCGCTCTACCCCTGCATTTCATCTGGCAAAACATTTCTTTTAAATAGTATTTACCTATCAAATAGGTCTTCTCATCATGCCAATGATGCCAGGTGGACTATGCTGTTCACATCTAACCCATTATCCCAGCTTTAGAGTGTTAGACTAAGTACAAGGAAGGGTGAGTATGTATAGGAATGTTCGTAAATGTTTCTCCGTCTCTTTTGGAATTTTTAAGTTTAGAACATGTTGGTCCTTTTTGTTTTTAATCTACTACAGAACCCTAGAACTTTAGGTTTAAATAAATAGTTTCACAAAGATCAATACCACTCTCATATCAGCGCATTAGGTATGGAGCTAGAGCATAACCATAACAAGCCATTAGCCAGCTAATAGACTGAATGAGGGCAGCTCTAATGCAGGCAAAGCAACAACGCACGTTCAGGATGATTCAACTGCTTCTGTTTCATCGTCACAGACCATCTTTAGGTGTTTTCTGCAGATGCTTAAGGTCATGAAAGTCTTTAAATTAAAAAAAAAATGCTCAGTTTACTCCTATATTGCACATGCATGATATATTACTGTAATCTTAGTTTTATGCATGTCCCACCGTTAATTGCCTTCTTCATTATCACAGCTATTAGTTTTCCACCATTTTTCAAAATAAGGCATAATAAACAAAACAGGCACGATGAAATGTCAGGGTTATTTTTACACATTTAAAAAGGCTTTTAAAAACATCTCTGATCCTGCTTTTCACAAAATGTCAGTCCAATTTCTAACACCGTGTGTGTGTTCTTGCAGTTGAGGTAGTGTTAATCTCTGCATGTTGTTTGGTGTGTGTGTTGTGTGTTTGTTAGTCCTTGTGAATCCTTTTAAGCAGCTGCTTTATTTCCTGATGTGCTGGGCAGTAGCTTGGACCCCTGTTTGACTGACAGCTCTACTCAGTCATTCTGACAGCAGCACAGCAAGAGGCTGAGAGTCTGTCAGGCCTTCTGACCTTTCTCTGTTTGAAACTAAGAAACAGAGAACCAGGCCTGCTTCCAGTTTGTCTCTTTGATGGGCCCTTCTTATCAAGTGGGGCGAAGACTGACTCCAATCAGAGGTCTTTTAAAATGTTCTCACTGTTCTGAATACCAATTCATTGGCAACCTTTTGGAAAGAGCAGTGGTCATTTTGTGGCCTTTAGGAATCTATCATTCAACAGGTGCCTCAAAAGATTATTTTTATTATCAATTCATCTGCTGATTATTTTCTTAAATAATTGTTTGATCTATAAATCATCAGAAAATAGTTAAAAAAAATATTCCAACTTCTCAGAGGCAAAGATATTCAGTTTGCATACTAGAAGACTAAGAAAACATTTATCGGGAAGACAGAACCCTCATCCCTATCTGGTTTAGTTTCAGTCTGTGCACATTAGTTCACCTAAATGAACCAACAATGGAAAAGAGAGGAGCATGCTGGCCGAAACCATGCCATCGAGTCAGCTGACCAGGGTTCAGGTTCAGGCCATGAAACAAGCCTGAAAAATACGGAACCAATACCAGTGCCAGAAACGGCAGTTCCTCTCATGGCCATTTGAGGTTGGCAACAGATGCAAGTCAATCCTTATAGAACCCCAATGTTAACCCTATGTTTTACAGTCTATGGATAAAATGCCAAAATTCACAGCAGAAAAAAACATGTTTACAATCTGGTACGAAAAACTGTTATGGTCTCTGTAGCTTATTTTCTTGTTCTTGACAACTGTAGGGGGGTAAGCTTTTATACAACTCTTCTGTTTACATCACACTGAGGCTTAACTCTTTGGGCCCTAGGCGTTTTTGGGGTATTTTTACTGCCTTTACTTTTAAACTCATATCACAGTCATTATAAAGGCTACATACACATGCTATATCTTGTTGTTGTTTTTTTCAGGACAATGTGGGCTATCCAGATTTGTCATCATTTCGTGTCCTACTATGTGCCTGTGTATTATATTTATTTTTATATCAATGAAAAAAACAAATCCGTGTTACTAAATTCTTACATTTTTACATGTATCTCACCATAACAAGTTGGAAGTTAACATATTCTGCCATATATGAAGAGGGGAGACTCTCTGGAATCTGGCAATATAAGAACCATGATGCTGGGACATTCTGTCACTTCACAGCTGTCCAAAACATGTGGTTTGTGCCAGGCGGACATGATTGCCAGTATTTTTTCATTATTGCAAGAAATTCCACTGACTCATTCACAAGTCAAAAATGTGTTCTATCTGAAAGAAACATGCAATATTTACATCTAAGATAATAGAAAAATAGTCAACCAAGTGCAATGATGTCCTCCAAGATAATATTTGCCACTTTGTTTGCACTAAACAAAGTTTGTTGTTGTTTTTCAGTTTCAGTTATATATTAGGGGGCATTTTGGGCATGGGGGGGGGGGGGGGGGGGGGGGCATGCCCCCCTCAATGTATATGGTGACTACGGCCCTGTCACACAAGCATAATTAGGCTACAGTTGTCTGGGTGCGCAAAGGTGAAGTGGCTGGTCTTGTCATACAAAGTTTGATGGAGTGTCAACTGGACAATATGGAGATGTTTGCATCTTGAAAGCCGGACTACAAATGTGGGTAGACAGGGAGAAACACACGCAAGCCTAAGACGTGGTAAGATACGATATTCCTCACTATATGAAGTGACTGATAACAAGATGTGTATAATGGATTGTAAAGAAATTCGTCAGGTTTTTATTTTGTAGACAATTGATCTGGATTTATAGCATGATGGGATGACAGCACAATGATGTGTGTGGTATCACTGGAAAGCTCTGCTCCTGCACTTTCATGTGATATGCGTGGCATTTCTGTGCGAGCCTGCATTCACGAGTAATTCATCCAAGAGTAATGTGTGTGCAAAGCTGTATGAAAGCTCTGTTATACATAATTTTAGCGTAACTTTATCATTTTTTTCGCTGTGAAAACATTGGACTACCGACAAGTGCTTGATCTTGTCGGAAAGCTACAATTCCGCTGTTGCTATGCTGATATGCGTGGCTTCTTGCTATGGTTGCACGGTCACGGAGAAAATCAATAGAGAAGAACAGGTGTGAATTTGGACACACTATGTGCCGTTCGGGCTCATAGGGTTAAAGTTCCGCATAATAATGGGCGTGGCCCCTTTGAGAGAGAGGCTGTCTGCAGGTGTCACCACAGCCTATGAGTCATATACACAACTCACTCCTCCCCAGGTCCACCCTCTTGTCCAAATATGGTCACTTTTGGCTCCAAAAAAGCAAAAAATAGTGATGGCAAAAATGCCATACTCAAGGCTTCAAAACTGTCCACAAAGCAATTGGTGATGTTACGGTAGCTACGTCCATAATTTTATAAAGTCCATTGTAGAGTTGGGTAAATTTCCGGTTTTCACAGTACAGTCAAGTGTATGAGCTAAAACCAGTTTGATTCAATGTAAACCAGTTAAAGCGGCATTTGTCATTTGCCCTTGTTTCTATTTATTCCTGTCGTTCACTTTGAAAGTGCGACAGTGAGGAATTATCTACATGACACCTTCTGATTTCATTACAAAAAACTAAACAAGGTGGCAGCTGGCTGGAAGGTGATCGCCAGTGAGCTGAAAGTTTCTGGTAAGATAAATGACCATCACTAATAACAAGATGGGCTACTTGCTGTTGGCTGTGTTGTATGTCATTTTCAGTAAACATAACATTATAAAATGTGTGTTTTGCATTCAAACAAGTATCCTTACAAATGTAGGGAGATAGCAAGTATCATCATCAGATGTTAGGCAATGCAGCGGGATAGTAGAACAGTCGTTCATAGAGTAAAGTGCCATTATGTTCCACTCAAGAGCAGTTGTTAAGTCAAGTGCAACACCTAGTGGTAAAATTAGGTATACCGGTCCAGTCCAGTGTTTGGCTTAATATCAAACCAGTTTAAAAGTTTTTACATCAGCTCATCAGCTCTTGTTGCTGGCAATCAAGGCATTCAGTATATGTAGTGGCCTGTTAGTAGCTGACACAGCAATAAGACTAAGCAGTTAAATTTAAATTCAATATCAAAATTTTACCAGTACTGCAACATAAAAATTATAATAGATGCTGGAAACACTGAATGTTTGGCATTTTTGCTTTGAAAATGACAATTAATCAGTCTTCAAGATAGCTGCAGTTTAATTTTCTGTCAGTCCACAAACAATTCATCATTTCTTGTGTTTATTTTTTAGGGTTATAAAACAAAGTTGTCAGTTTTATTGACAGTCTGTTTCCAAACTTTGCTTGCCAGGATGGTCCCAGGTATAGACAGCTCTCCAGCAGCCAACAATAACACACTGTTCCCTTTGACAGCCATGTTCAAGGTCCAACACTTTCAGCAAAAATGTCTGTAAACACACAATATCATTTATTGTTTGGCTACTTTAACTGTTTTTGACAAGGGATCACAGCAGCTAATGCTGACAAATATGCTGTGTGTTTTAGTGTGTGTGTGTGTGTGTGTGTGTGTGTGTGTGTGTGTGTGTTCTGACTAGCTGACCATAGTATGAGGTCAGCAAGGCATTATTTTAACAACAGTTTATACAATTTTAATTGTGCCAAGTTCTTTAGTTAGCTCAATAGGATGCCAGACACCCTGATATGTGTAATGCGTAAAGGATAATTAACAACACAAAGCAGGGCAACACTTCTGATTGAACATATAGTACATAGGTGTTAAAAAAAAACACAAGAGTAACCAAATGACCACGCTAAATGTTATTTTTCCACATCATTTCAGACTTGTTATGTATTTTTTTTTTTGGAAATTTAACATGAACACAATCTCTACAATAGGGCATAGATGCAGAGGCTGGATGGGTAGGCTTTTTAAAACACCACAATCTATGTCATCTGAGAGCTTAAGCTGTTAACATTCATGCTGACGAGGAGTACAACCCACTCTATGTAATGTCGAAAAACCTGCACTGAGACATCTATTAATGACAGATGATTACTCCCTTGATGATGTGCCCACATGCATCAGGGGACTTATGAATAAACCAATCAAAACCAAGACTGAACTGCTTGGCAGTATGACTAAAGCTCATGCAGCTGATTGATTAGTCATGCCTGAGGTAAGATGCAAATGGTCAACTTTACAGACGTATTACTTGGGAGGCTTTTATCAAATAGCCAGTTGGGAGGGCCTGCTGAAATCAATCATAAAATCATTAAAAGGTTTGGTAATGCAAAGAAAATCGTTGTAAATGTGGCCATAGGATGCAATAATTTGCTGTAGGTTTGTGGAAATGACAAATATGAGTAAAATACGTTTGCGAGTTCTGCTTATTGGATACAAATAGAGACAACATTGCTAACTACACCACCCCTTACAAAAGAAAACAATTGCTTTAATTAATGATCTGCACGTATCAGGTGGCAGACTGAAAGCCCACAGGCAGAGCATCTGCAACAATCAATTAGAAGCTTCATTTGGGCCTCAGCACTGCAAGCACCTCCCAACACCACCATGAAACTTTACGGCACTGTGGGGAGTTTTTTGATGTCAGCCTGAAACAAAACAAAGTAATCTCCTCCACTTTGTTGTCTGTCTTTGCTTACATATCTGACTTGTTTTTCGCCACAGAAAACAACTCTGAAATATTTATTCCTTATCTGGTCTTATCTAGTTTACTTTGTCTGGGGAGGTGAGACAACCACTGCTTTATTCATAAGACGACGAAATAACTCTCTGACCTGCCACAAAGACTGTGGTAGTTCTATCAGTAATGTTCCCAGGGGTGGGTATCATTTCAGAGTGATACTGATACCAAAGAATACTTAATTTGATATCCTTAATGTTAACAGAGTGGCGTGTAGTATAGCCATTCCTTCAAACTCTTTAGGACAATATTAGCTATAGCTGCTGCTGCGGGATTGTGAGCTCTGAGCCGGAGACAGTTGTGAGAGTCCACCCAGCAGCAAACACACAGTGACACATTACCTAACGATCATTAATGGGTTTAAAGACAGAGTCAGGCTTTTCGCTGACGGTTAGCTTGCACTATTGTGTTGAGCTCTGGAGACGGCAGCAACAGAAAGTTCGCTGCTCTGGCGGGTAGTTGGGATGGTCCAGGATCAGACTCCTGGCACAAAAAGGATCAAATGGAGGTTATCGTTTGACTGGAGAAGTTTCAATACTACTTGGTTATTTCGGTCATTACCCTACAGGTATTGGGTACCGATACCCAGCCCTACTTCACCTTGACGAGAGGACCTCTACACCTTCCTGCAATACAAACCTAATCTCCTCCAAATCTACAGCAAAAATAAAGACAGCTTTTTGCTCCACCTTGGTGCATGGGTGATCAGTGTTAACAAGATGTGTGTGTCCTTCCTTGTCAATTACTTTGATCATACTCATAATAATCTCTCTGGTGCTTGGTGGAGATTTTGCTGCTGTCATTAAAAAAACATCAAATCAAACATGGCTAAATTGTGTGAAGCTCTGCACAAGCACACACACTTGACGTGTTCAGAGCCATCAATAGCAGAGAGAGAATAAAGGCATCCAAACAATTCAGACAGGGGAGAAACATGGGGAAAGAGTGCTGGTTGCCATGACAACAAAGAGGCTTTTAGCACCAAGGAGAAGGGGCTGAGGGATTTTAGCTCTCATTAGCCTGTGAAGATCAAGGGGGTGGAAATTGTGGCTTCTTTTTTAAGAGGGGCTGCACTTCAGGAATGCTCAGTGCATGTTTGGCTGACAGTGGTGCTGGTGATTAAACCTGCGATGGATGTGTGGGAAAAGTTTTAAAGGCTGACTGGTTTCAAACTCCTGCTAGAGCCAATTGCAGAGTGGATCCAATTTCTTCCAACTGCAATACTTGACACCAGCCACTGAGGTTTTATTCTGATGGCTGCTGAAATGTAAAGGGTTAGCAATATCTTATATTTTTGTGAATAAATGTAAATACCAGAAAAAATACAAATATTGCCTGTGTATTCAAAGCTTGGTGTGTCCTCTATGCCAGTGGTACCAAACTTGTCCAGCCACGGGGTCCACATTTCTCCTTAGTAATTACTTCAGGCTCCGTGCAATTTAATATTCTCAGTGTCATACTTGCGTTTGGCCATATTGTCAAGCTAGTTTGCTGTCTCTGATAAGTAGCTATCCGTTATGGCCCTGACACACCAAGCCGAGGGTTGGCCATTGGTCAAAGTTGGGCTGTTGTTGAGCATCTGCTGCCCTCGTTGGTGCAGTGCGTCTTGCATCGTTGACACTTGTCAGCACTAGTTGCCCTTTTTCCCACCGATTCAGTATGTTGAATCGGTGTCGGCACAGTGGAGCCTGTTGGCAAATGAAATCACTCTGATTGGCAGTTCAGATTGAGACGGTCTTCCGGTTTCCTTTGTTGAATGACAATTACAGACAACAGCCATCTGCTAGTACGGAAGGTTATGTCCTCTCACACAGGCACAGACAGGCACTTGTTGGCCGTCAGTTTGGTATGTTCATGTGCAACTTTTTGTCTGAGACAAGGCAACGAGAGGCAATGCAGCAGGGGGCCGCTTTCCCACATAGTGTACCTTTAAAAAACACATCAGTGAGGTACACTGTTACACTGTGACATATTCCATCATTACAGTGCACATGGACACTGTAGTTTATTTCAGGTCAATCCTAAACACACTGACATGTTGCCATACAACCTCATTACGCATTATATGTTTATAAATCTGCATCTGAAAATAGTCCCCAACAAATGATCCATTTACTCCTGTTTGAGTCAATATAACACCCAGCTGTTCTGGGAAATTACTGAGCCTTTGCTACCATATATATATTTTTTGACATGTTTCAAAAGATTTATGTCTTCAGTGAGGTCCAACAGTCTTGGAGCTGAGTGCCACACACAGGGTGGCAAAGTAGAGAAATATTAAGAGACTTGAAGTCTCCATAAATCAAAATACACCAATGAACATATCTCTCATAATGAAATAATCTTTCTAAAGATGGATCTGCTATCTATTATTCATTATGCAGCATGCTCCCCCATCTACTGTGGTCATATAATCACTACAGCATGCAGAGTGTGTGGCTCCCTGTGTTTGACCTCAGGTGAAGCCAAGTTTCTGTCTTTGATCTGAAGGTTTACACAGAGCCACAGTGAAGGTCTGCCCACAGTAAGATTCATATTTAAATGTTAATCCTCATGAATACAAGCTGAGACAACACGAGAGGTGCTGTTGAGAATAACTGTACAGTCAAGAATAATACCACTTTTTTTGTATTACCTGCAATTGCTATTAAACAAAATAAGTAAATCTCTTTTTTTCCTATACCTGCAAGTTTTGTGTTCTCTATTTATCAGTGATAGCCAAAGAACACAGAGTACCTTAATCAGACAGATGTTTGGTTACCAGGTTGTCAGTGTAATTAAAGTTATTTTTCTAATCAACTTAAGTCTCAGTGGAAAGTACAAAAATATATGCAGAATCTGTGATACCAACCATCTGGTAAGAGTATCTGCAGGTTTCAGAGAGTCAAGCTTTATTCATTTTAATGCTACCTGCACTTCTGTTTCATACAAATGATCCAGTGTCAAACTAAAGATGACACACGATGAAGGAAGAGTTACTTCCCAGCTGGCCACCAATGTCAGGTGTCGAAAATTTAATGTCAGGACATCATCATCTACTGCCCAATGCCAACATCAATTTGACGTATAATCCTGACAACAGATAACATTGATATTTTGTTAGTTTTAAGTTCTGTTGTTAACCAAAATCCAACATCTACCAAACATCTCATGCCAACATCATCTTAGCGTAGAATAATGACATTCAGTCATAAGGTATGAAGAACAAATCCCAATGTCTGCAAAACATCATAATGTAAATGTCAATTGTCTTTCTGAAATCGTACTGATGTCCGGTGTTAGCTAGGTTAAATGTGACAGTGATAAAATGATTTCCCCTACAGATTTAAAGCACGCTACTTCGTTAAAGGAGCTGCATGCAACATTCAGTGCATTAATATGGCAGCAAACAACTATTTGTTATGGAAGGATGCAGTGGAGTAATGGTGTCCTGAGCAGAGAATGAAGTCACACCACCTCTATGTGTGTTGTAATCTGAGCTTCTTTGTTCTTTGCTGTGGTAGACAGTCGCATGAGCGTGTTAGTGTGTGTATCCAACTGACTAGCGAGTCAGTGCTACTCTGCACTGTGCTCGAATGGAGGGCACCGCCATCCCGAGACACGGTGGCCACCATCCAGTTTCCTCCAAGGTTAACACTGATAGCTCTGTTGGCACAATTGTCGTTGCTGTTCATGCTGTTAGCATCATTATCTGATGGCCCCAGGCTTAGCCACCTTCATGATGAGAGCCTTGTGTAGGCAGTCCTGGCTCAGACATTATCCTGCCTTGAATTATACAGTAAATATGCTCCAAATGTCACATACAGTTTCTTTTAAGTCCTTTATTATTGCAGCTTCATTATTAGAAACAAGTCCAATGTATAACGTGATGGTTTGACCCTGAGACAGACCAGTGTGGGGTCACTAGGCATGTTTTTAATCATGTAGCTATGAGACTAAAGCTTTTTGACTTCTTAGTACCAATGGAGCAGTTCTCCTTGAATTTCACTAGGGAATCTATCTCTATTCCTTGTAGACAGATACAGATAAATAAATTAAGGTAGCAAAACCAGTCACTTTATAATTTAACACTGTGATGAAATGTTTGAGCACTGGAAGAAAAGGAAAGCCTAGGAAATAAACATAGGGCATTCTGTGCAACTGTGTGGAACAAAAAGTTTAGTATATTAATGAATCCTGCTGTGTATTCATGTAAAATCAGACATTCATGTGGTTCGGTGGCTCTGGGTGTTTAGGTTTTACCATCCCAATGATCTGATGTTTTTCAGTCCCTTTACTGCAGAGCTTTACTGACCTTTAAACCACAGGGGGCACTGTTCTCCACTAAATACAAATTAGACCAATGCAAACTACAACAGTCTGACCCATAAGGTGATTAAATACAGCTTTACATCACAGAATGAAAACACACTGCTGGTATTTTAAGACCCAATATAACATGAAAGACACACCAGAGAACTTCATATATGAGCTGCTAACCTAACAGATGTCTGTGTCAGGACAAGTCTCCATTATCTAATGCATGAATGACCACAACTAGCTCTGCCTCCTGTAAAGTTTTAGCTTTTAAAGTGTGTGCAAAACTGCTGCGTCTTTTACTGCTCTGTTGTGAAGTGTCCTCTACAACAATGACTGCAACAGGAGGTCTCTGTTGCCGGCTGCTGTCAGACTCTATAACACACCCCCAACCTCCTGCTGTAGTGGAATCAACCTGAGTCAGCATTTATTCAATATCTATACATTTGCCACTCTGTTATGGTCTCTTGAAGGCACTGGGAGCATATTATCTTAATCAGCCTTGATGGATGGGATCCTACATGAGCACACTGCTTCCTTACAAAGTTAGAGCCAGCCTCAGTAAGACCAGAAAGATTTCACATACGGCCGTGCACTAACCATGATTAAGCAATACTTGAATCAAAATGTGATGACAGTTGTGGGTTGTTGCTGATATCCCCAGGACATTCTCAATCATATCATATCCAACCACACCCATACAGGCCTAATGAAACAAGATGAGTTGTAGAATGTAGACATTAATAAATATTACCGAGGGATGTCCTTTCCAAACTTTATCCTTGATTATTGATCGTTTAGTCATCAATTGTTAATGGTGTGAAGAAATACTTAGGGTGTCTATAACCAAAATTTTACCACAAGAATGTATCAAATTAAGATATGAAAACAGTGTGACAATGTGAGGGGGGTTGCTAATAAGAGATAAATCTACAGGGAACTATCATCTGAATCTCCCCTAATCTTTAAAGAGCTTTATAGCAAGTTTCAGCTTGTTGTTCAGCCGTCCGACCCAGTTCACTCTCACTGTTCTCACTTCAGCCACAGCAGGCAACTGTTTTCAGCGGAAAAGCTCTAGAAACCCCACCCATCACTATCTGTTCAGCACCAAATGGCAGACAGACATTGTTAGTATCTATTTGGTGAACATAGTGGAGAATTTAGCAGTCTAAGAACCCTCTCAGGAGTTGTTGGACAGCTGGGTGGAGACTAAAACAGAGCTAAAAGGAGAATAAAAACTGGACTCATGTGGCCAGAAACATGACTCCAAATGAAAGCTAATGTTGCTCTGTAAGTGCTGGATGTGTAAACAGGCAAATGTTTCTGACAGGTTTTCATATCAACCTAAAGGAGCAGTGTGCAGGATTTAGTGGCATCTAGTGGTGAAGTTGCAGATTGCACCCAACTGAACACCCATCTAATCACCTGCCCCTTGTAACTGTGAAGTGGTTCCCACAACAGCCTTCAGGTAACCTCTCTGGAGGGCCTTTTGCATTTATACATGCTTGGTTTGTCTGTTCTGGGGTCCTGTAGAAACACTGTAGTGCAACTGACAGACTTCATGGAAGAGGACCCGCTCCTTACTTAGATATGAAGGGCTCATTCTATGCTACCCTAAATACAAAGATTCTTAGTTTCAGGTGATTATACAACCCCTGGCAAAAATTATGGAATCACCAGTCTTGGAGGATGTTCATTCAGTTGTTTAATTTTGTAGAAAAAAAGCAGATCACAGACATGACACAAAACTGAAGTCATTTCAAATGGCAACTTTCTGGCTTTAAGAAACACTAAAAGAAATCAAGAAAAAAATTGTGGTAGTCAGTAACAGTTACTTTCTTAGACCAAGCAGAGGGAAAAAATTATGGAATCACTCAATTCTGAGGAAAAAATTATGGAATCACCCTGTAAATTTTCTTTCCCAAAATTAACACCTGCATCAGATTAGATCTGCTCGTTAGTCTGCAGTTAAAAAGGAGTGATCTCACCTTGCAGAGCTGTTGCACCAAGTGGATTGACATGAATCATGGCTCCAACACGAGAGATGTCAATTGAAACAAAGGAGAGGATTATCAAACTCCTTAAAGAGGGTAAATCATCACGCAATGTTGCAAAAGATGTTGGTTGTTCACAGTCAGCTGTGTCTAAAATCTGGACCAAGTACAAACAACATGGGAAGGTTGTTAAAGGCAAGCATACTGGTAGACCAAGGAAGACATCAAAGCGTCAAGACAGAAAACTTAAAGCAATATGTCTTGAAAACAGAAAATGCACAGCAAAACAAATGAGGAACAAACTGGAGTCAACGTCTGTGACCGAACTGTAAGAAATCGCCTAAAGGAAATGGGATTTACATACAGAAAAGCTAAACGAAAGCCATCATTAACACCTAAGCAGAAAAAAACAAGGTTACAGTGGGCTAAGGAAAAGCAATCGTGGACTGCGGATGACTGGATGAAAATCATATTCAGTGATGAATCGCGAATCTGCATTGGGTAAGGTGATGATGCTGGAACTTTTGTTTGGTGCCATTCCAATGAGATTTATGAAGACGACTGCCTGAAGAAAACATGCAAATTTCCACAGTCATTGATGATATGGGGCTGCATGTCAGGTAAAGGCACTGGGGAGATGGCTGTCATTACATCTTCAATAAATGCACAAGTTTACGTTGACATTTTGGACACTTTTCTTATCCCATCAATTGAAAGGATGTTTGGGGATGATGAAATCATTTTTCAAGATGATAATGCATCTTGCCATAGAGCAAAAACTGTGAAAACATTCCTTGAAGAAAGACACATAAGGTCAATGTCATGGCCTGCAAATAGTCCAGATCTCAATCCAATTGAAAATCTGTGGTGGAAGTTGAAGAAAATGGTCCATGACAAGGCTCCAACCTGCAACGCTGATCTGCCAACAGCAATCAGAGAAAGTTGGAGCCAGATTGATGAAGAGTACTGTTTGTCACTCATTAAGTCCATGCCTCAGAGACTGCAAGCTGTTATAAAAGCCAGAGGTGGTGCAACAAAGTACTAGTGGTGTGTTGAAGTGTTCTTTTGTTTGTTTGTTTTTCATGATTCCATAATTTTTTCCTCGGAATTGAGTGATTCCATAATTTTTTCCCTCTGCTTGGTCTAAAAAAGTAACTGTTACTGACTACTGCAATTTTTTTTCTTGATTTCTTTTAGTGTTTCTTAAAGCCAGAAAGTTGCCATTTGAAATGACTTTAGTTTTGTGTCATGTCTGTGATCTGCTTTTTTCATACAAAATTAAACAACTGAATGAACATCCTCCAAGACTGGTGATTCCATAATTTTTGCCAGGGGTTGTACACCAATGAAAACATAGTTATCAATATTGTATTCAATTTTTGCCTATAGATTCCCGTAAATCCTACACACTGGACCTTTAAAAGACAATGATATGTCAATGCTGCATTAACTTGTGTCTGCTGCCCCCCAGTGGCCAGGAAACTCTTGTATTTCAGGTTTAAGATCTGAAACAAAGGCTGCATTCCAGATCGCATACTTTTTATTTTTACTTTTAGTAGGTACTACAGCTGCCCTTAAAAAGTACATACTGTTGCATGCAGTGTGTACACAACTGGGACATTCTCATTTCTCATAATATTGTGCCTTTAAAATTTGACGCTGTTCTAACATATTACAATCACAACAGTAATATTACATATTAATTTCTCTCATTGTTATTTTCATAGTTATATCTTTTTGTTGTTGGTTGTTTTTATAATCATTTTGTTGATTTAAACAATTAACACTCCTATTACTGCTATTCTACTGGTCATCAGTTACTTGAATGCACTGTCATCCGGCACTGCAACGTCTGAGAGCTGTCAATCAGCTGTCAGCTATCATCTGTATGTGGCTGTGGGTCACTCAATGTGACGTATCTTCCACTGTGTAGAGGACTTTGGGTCAGAATAGCCAGAAAAGCATGCTGGCTTGCATACTGCAAAATAAGATCAGATGTAGTAGAACATCCTGGTATCTTTGGCATACTGCATTTGACAGTCTACGTATTGGGATGTACTAAATCTTTTTTTGGCATACTAAATAATATGGTAGTATGAGTATTGAAACACACACCAAGTCTCATAACCAAACAGGCAGTTGGGTCGCATGAAAGATGGTTTTGATGATATTATATTCATTGGAGATCTCACTTACCCATTGTAAATATATTTTGATTACTTGCCATATGCTGTTACTGGCATTATGATATGTATCTAAATAGTGTACATTCTGTACTACATACTTATTTGACATATCCTTGCACTCACAACATAACACAACCTTCATAACCATCTCTATCTTGGCCCATTTTTGCACTCTCCTGTTCTCTCTATTTATGCTTTTTAGTTACAGTCTCTCCGAACACATGGTTCATTAACAAGAGCAATGCCCTTGTGTAAAGTTGCTGCTTTACTGATGCAATCCCCCCTCATCAAAATAATAAAGCACTATCCCTATACCATGTTGCCATATGTGTGGATGATGATGCCTTATAAGGGCATGTTGGAAGCATTTTTGGCTATTACAATAGTATGTCAATATGGGAAATGGTGAAGTAATAATTAAGTGAGTATGAAATAAATGGAAATTTTATTCACCTCTTATCACCGCATTTGGCCTTTTTGGTAACCTTTTTTTTCTACTAATTCATGTTCTTTTTATTTGTTTTATTCAGCTTTTAATGAGGCATTTCCCATGCGGGCTGATAAAAAATGAAACTGAAATCAAGCTGTGTGGAAGTTTCAAACAGAATTTACTGTGTTCAAGGCCGAACATTAATATAGCAGATTCACTCATAACTTGTTGGTTTAAGGCAATTATTCTAGTCTGGCTCACAGAAATGTAGACTGTGGGTATAAAGGCTATCACTGGCAGTCTATTTAGTGCGTTATCCCTTTGAAAATCCCCGTTGCTATGTGAAAATAGTATCACATAGCTATACGTCCCCCTACAATTTGGATTAGTGCTTCTCAAGTAACAACAGCCTCAGAGATAGCAACCTTCACAACTTAAGGTCCTTTCACGTTTAATGTGGACATTTCTTTTGCAGGGATTTAGCCATCTCAGGGCTCACCTCTCCACCAAAACTAGCTCCATCCCTACACTATTCTACACACGTCGCTGTATCCTGGGTTTAGCGCTGTCCAAGATGACTGTGATTGGTTTAAAGAAACACAAACCCAGAGCGTTTTTTTACCTTGGTGCCAAATAATGGTGGTATGACATGGTATGACTTATGGTATGACCTACTGATAATTCAAAGCTACATTTAGCACATTTAGCAACCCACACAGAGGCACAGAGTGTAAGTTTGTCAGTGGATCCATCAGTCTGGGTGGCAAATGAATAGAGCATCTTGTTCCTTTCACTTGGCTTCTGGATGTTAATAGGAGTGGGCTGACTGACAGGCACAGACAGAGCGAGTGAGTCAGCAAGGCTCCAAACAAGTCAAAGCTATTGTGATTCAGGGAGCCTTTAAAAAAAAGCAAAGGAATGCTCAGCAGCCATCACAGCTTTGCACACGCAACCAAGACACATTTGCACCTGTGTTTGTAAAAACACTCTCTTGCACAGGATGCCTTTTATCTGCCTTTAACACATTATTAGCCATTTGTAGCACATTAACCTCAACAATAGGCCTTAGATTGAAGCCTACTGAGCCTTTAAGATACAATATGTGACTTTTCCTCACACAGATATTATTAAATCCTTTTCAATTATTCTATTTTCTTCAGTACAGTATAGCATTAACTTTAACTTGTATTGCAACCCTACCCCTAATTTGAACCTTAACTCCAAGCTGAAGATAGCTTTTCCTTTTAGATTAATTTACCACCCCTTAACCACCCTTCTTACTTGTTATGATGTCTGTTCTTTATAAATATAAAAACACACACACACACACACACACACACACACACACAAACACACAGCCCAGCTTATTTCTCTATTATCCAGAGAAATCCTTTCATCAGCCCTTCAATGCTGGGTAATCAAAGTATAAAGAACCATGTCAGTCTGCTATTGCCAGAGGCTGAAGTGTGTGTGTGTGTGTGTGTGTGTGTGTGTGTGTGTCCATGTGTGGGTGCTGTCACCAGGTGCTAATCCGATACCATGTGCCTCCCCACTAATGTTAAGTAATATGGAAAAAAAAAACAATACCAATCTCACCTCAGGCCGAACGTGTGAGACTGCTCATAGTGAAACAGGGAATGAATCTTCGCATCTGAATTCACAGCAATCAGCCTGTCAATCAGATCCTGTGGAGTAAAATAAGAGGCTGTGAAAAAAAATACAGCAGTTATGGTGCAAAAAAAAAAGAATAAAACTGTGGATATTCACGATGCGCAAGGTGAAAAATGTACATCAGCCTCAGTGTATTGGGGGTTTAGGAGGACAAGGCCTATGTGATGTGAAACAAATGCGTGGGTGGTGGTTGGAGGCAAAATAAAAAGTGCAAACATGCCCTCAAATGGCTGAAAGAGGCATTGCATGAAGTTTGAACTACACAGTGTAAAAAACACTCACAGGAATGGAGGTTGGCATCTCTCTCAGGGTGTATTCACTCTTGTTGGCTAGAGGCTGCCGGCCCAGGAGCTCCCACACCGATTGGGAAGAGGAGAGCAGGTTCACCAAGGACAGGAAAGACTGGGGAGACAGACAGTGAGACAGACAGAAAAACAAACCGAGGGTTTGAAAAAGCAGTTAAAAAACAAGCACGTAAGACAGGGGCAAAACTCACAACTAAACTCAAAACTCACAATTAATCTAACTGTGATCCTTTTACATCAAAGTAGAAATATTTACTACACACACATCAAATCCAGGGAGATGCCAGAATGATGGCCTAACTTTAATAGTTAGGGATTCAGTGTCTTGCTCAAGGACACCACAACAGCACCACAACACATTTTCAGCAGCAAGTCCCCACTGACTGTGCAACGGCTACCCCAGAAACACATATATCCAGAACTTCTCAGTGTATTTTGTCCATGATGAAAATTTAAATTGATGCAAAGACAAAGTGCATAAAATGGATGTTACGGGAATGAAAGATGCTGTTATGAAAACTTACACCATGAAATTAAATCTGAACATGTGAACAGAACGGTTGCCTGAAGAATAATAAAACCCAGTCCTCCTCCTCTCATCACTGGATCAAGGAGAACAGGAAAAACTCATGGGAATCAAAGAAAAACAGCGATGTGCGCCCGCATGCACACACTGACACATATATGAAAGAAAGGTTTTTAAATTCTATTAAGCAGTTTGAAAGGAACAACAAAGGCTTCTGACAATTGCAGTGATTGTAAAAATATATAAAAAGGTATATTTGCCTGAAGTCCGTTCTTTCATCTGCTGTTGCCTGTTTGATGTGCTGCTTAAAATGCTGCTGATTCCTCAACCATACAGCTATGCCTGCATTGGAGCTAATTTGCCAAAACTGCTGTTGTAATAAGTCTGTGCCACATGTTTAGTTTGTCACACACATTTTTAATGGTGCATTTTTTTTGTTTCCAGCAGTTCTGGGGCTCTGTTACCATGTGCTGGCTGGGATGGACTTGAAGGTCTGAGTGTATGTATGTAACCTGGCAGCTGACCCACTGATAAGGCAGGCTTTAAAGTCACCAGCGGCAGGACACAGTTCACACTTCACTGGCAGTCTGTATTCACTTGGCTAGTTTCACCGAGAGACAACTTCGCTCCTGTCAGAGGCCAGCATCAGACACACACACACACATATATACAGACAGACACACTAGACCTTTAGATAAAAGTTTGAGTCTGTCCTAGACTGAACCTCAAAATTCTGCCTAAACTTGTACCAAATCTAAAAATGGAGTCTCATGCAAAGAAGAACTGCGACTACATTCCAGTTCAGTTCAGTCTGATCCTTTTTCAGTCTGGTATAAAATGGCACTTTTTTTACACACAATACCTTGAGGCAGCTTCTGTCTATCGGGTCCATGGGTGTGGGCTTGGGACGGACCACCCCAACATCTTCACTGCCACATTCAAGAACAGACCACAGCTCTAGTACAAGCGTCCGGACAAAACCTAAAACACAACATGAAACCAGTGGTTTTAATACATTTCAGTCAGGACCACTTTAGTCAAAGAAAACTATTTCCGTTTACAGTATTATATTTGGCGGTATGGCTCTGTTCTGGGGCCTCTCTGCCTTTACTCGGCCTACACAGAAAGACTCTTCCACGTGCCTACGTGGAAAGCCTGAGGCAGAGAGACCAAACCTCTCTGCCCTCCACGTGCAAATGAGGAAAGCCTGAGGCAGAGAAAGCAAACCTCCCTGCCCTTCCATGTGCCTACATGGAAAGCCTTAGGCATGGAGAGCAGCAGCAAAGACCCCCCGGGAACAGAACAGAGCAGCATCAATGACATGTTCAGCAAGGTAAATTACTGTTTTTGTCAACAGAGGCCGCAAACTGGGGGCGTGCTGACCATCGATCGATAAGTAGTTTTCACAAAACCACATCAAAAAAATCTGTACAATCCCTTTCAGCATTAAAGATCTAATGTTTCATTATGCAAAACCAATATCTGCTTTATATTTTTATGTTTTAATGTAGCAACATTCAAAGACATCAGAAATTAGGATAACTCAAATATTATGACAGGTTCTTTTGGGATTCCAGCCTCACTTTTAGCAGGGGACAGTAGAGAAAAGAAATATGGAAGGACAGAGAGAAGGAAATAATATGAAGCAAAGGACCCCAGCCAGATTCAATCTGTGGAAATTGCAATTATATCGCAAACGTCTGAACCACAGGGGTACTTTTATGCTACAAATATTACAATTTACAATTCCAAATCTACAATTCAATTTCACACAGACACTATCAAATTGTATTGATTGCATGCACCAATCTCTGTCTATGCCTCTGTTCTACCCAGCATTAATATGTACGGGACATGTGGAATGTATTCAGTCAACACTACTTGCAAAAATGTTTTTTCCAGACAGGACAATCTTGTCTTGTCAGACCATCTTAATCCTTAAAATTACTTGAAAATTAACACCTCATCTTGCTCTTTCTTCATCCACTTATCCTGTCACAAACATTTTGATAAAGGTGTTGCTGCCTGGGCTGCTCAATGCCAAGTTGTTTTTGTCTAGTAAACATAACGAAGGCAAAGCCGTACCTGAACTGTGCAATGCTGCCACCCCTGGAGCAGTTGCTGCCACCTGTGTCACCATCACCCCGTATCCAAACTTCTCACAGCGGCTCACCTACAGAAAACACACACAGAATCCCAAAAAATGTTCAGCATTTTATCTGTTTTGCTTATTTAAGTCAAACATGAATGCAAGGTTTGGATAGGATAGACAAATACAGGATTAATGTGGTGGGGGGAAAAGGAAAGAGAGTTTTATCTAAGAAGAAAGGTAAAATTGTAAATTTGGCATTTGTGATTCAGTATGCCACCTCTGGCATGACACTGCTAGAATCCTGAAAAGGCACTACATAATGTAGTTTAGTACGCTGAGAAGAAATCAAATTGCAAATTGATTTTTGAGTGTGCAGGCTCTTCATTAATTACAACACAATGTCACAACTAAAAATAGACAAAATATAATTACATTCCATAATTAAAGCGAAATGCCAAACGAGAGAAGCAATTACATAAGTGTGTAAACAATGGCAGTAAATTAAGCCCACAGGGGGATTAGCTAAGGTTTGCAGTGAGTGTGTGTGTGCGTGTCTACAATATGAATCATGGACAATACTATGTATGTAAGGCATATGTAGAGTCCGGAGATTAATAAATTAAAGCCACTGTGGAAGTAGCTGCATGTAACAGCCTGCAGGCTACTGGTGAATACTGAGTAGTCTTCAGGAAATATGACTGTGGCCTTGAGAAGCAGCAGGAGCAACAAATTACCAAATCTTCAGCAGAGTGAATTAGGGAAACCGATGACATGGGCCAACAGAATAAAGAAAGGGTTTAAGATGGATTGTGTTCTGCAGGGTAGGACATTATAGAATACAACAACCAAGGAATAATGCAGGAGTAACACTGATTCTAAATTTCAAATGTACATATTTTTGTAGGGTCTAATAATCCAGTAATTGTCAACATGTGTTTCCCAAAGCCAGAAGGTACCTTTATGTTTTACTTCAATGGAAATAAATGTACTTGATGTAATGGTCTGCATGTAATGACTTTGTTTAAATCTTGCCATGGCTTCAGGGTTGACTGACTGTAACTCAAATCAGTGTGGCAAAGAATCACTTGAACAGCACAATATTACTTTGGCACATTGATGCTATTAAGATGGATTAAAACTCATAGCACTGCCAAACTTAATTCTTCCAGGGTTTCCATAAAGGTGATGAAACAGCTCCAATGAACTGTATCAGCATCAGTGCTTATCAGCACTCCTGCGGTGTCGTCCAGTGATTTGTCAAAGTCACAATGTTCCATTTACATGAATGTGACATGACAGAGTTATATAACAAGCTTACATTTTAACTTGAAATCTGATGCCAAGGCTTTTAAAACTAAATGATTCTGGCAACATCTGGAATTCCTTAGTAATAGTGGTGTCTTACATAAGCCGCAAACTTATTGACTATTGACTATTTGACTATTAATGTTTTCAATTTATTCATTTAGTTTGAGGGGGACAGGTCCTATTAGCAGATTTATATACAGCAGCAAACTGATATGATGCTGGATTACATGAGAATCCATGTAAAATGGAGGTTAAATCATGAATAGGAAATACATATTGCCTGTACAGCATTTTAATTTTGCTACTCTGTCATAAATAAAACAATTGGAGACTCCAGAAATTAGAGTCAGACCTAACGAGATATGAGCATTTCTGTGACTACCTGTACTGACTGACGGCTGCTGGAAGCTGTCTGACTTGACCGCAGCTTTTTATCACCGCCCCTGCTGATGCCGCCTGATCTCATCCACTTTCCAGGTGAGGCGCACTTCATCTCCAACGTGCCAAATACCACAGTTTAGGTGCCCTTGAGCAAGTCATTTAACCCCCAAACTGGCCCACTGGGGCCTTTTAGTGACTAACTGCAGTTGGCTTGGGAAGCGTCCAAGTGTGTAAGTGTGTATGTGTGGAGTAGGGCGTTGCTGTCAAAGCGCATTTGGCTCCAGGAACCTACAGTCTATGTATGAAGGTTGGAAAAAAATTCCAAAATGTGTACACTGGAGAGCAGCAAACCTGGCAGACTGGGTAAAAAAAAAGTTTTGAACACTTAAAACTACTAAAACAACCAAATGGAAATAACCACAGTCACAGCTGTTCAGTACTGTATTTGTTAATACCTGTAGTTTTTTAGTAAAGCGGGAGAACATGTAGGAGACGCACTCATTGATGGCTCCTGTCTGCTGGAGTAGCAGCAGGCCTTTCGGAGTTGCAGCAAAGTTCAGCAGGCTGTCCAACAACGTCTCCTCCCAGATGAGCCTGTTACAGAGTCAAAGACCATCCCATGTGTTACTGTCAGAGGTAGACTAATGGCGGTGTCAACTACGTGCAACCCGATTTTATGGTCTCCTGGCAATCATCGACCACACAGTCTCTGAACCCCAAGTTAGGTCACCATCTCAAATCTGCTGCACATTGTGTAAGTGGTTGTAATGGCTACAAAACACTATGGTTGCTACACATTATTTTTGTATTGGTGTTTTGTTTACAATCGCTGTCACAGACAGTATGTTGAAATATGCATTTATTTTAGTGTTGTTGCATGCTTTATGATTACTTAACAAGGGACAAGCTTACTGTATGAGGCTTTAAATTACGTGTCCAAAAACAGTAAATATACAAAGACAATTATTCAAAATTTGTTTCAATAAGTCTGTTTCTAAGTCACAGGACAATGGGGTGGGAAAACATCACTCTGTGTCTTTAAACATCTATGTTCAGTCTCTGTTATACCTGCATCAAAACTAATCACTGCTTAAACTGCAGAGATTTGAATATCGTGCTCAAACTGGCCTTACATGTTCTGCAGCTCTTGGGTGGAGGCTCCAGTGGTGGCTCCAGGTACCGGGGTTGGAACCCTTTCTGACAAGGAACTGGTCTAGAAATAAGGAAGGAAAAAGTTTTATTTTTTTTATCACTCAATGGGTGTGAGTGTGTGGGCACAGCTGAAGATTTTGACCAGAATTATTAACAGTCTTAGTCACACTATGCTCCTACATCAGAGGCAGCTGCCTACGTTTTCTTTATTCAAGATTAAAGTATTTCAAACCTACAGATTGATCTTGGACTACTTCTGGGTGTACATAGAATACTCTGGAATCCAGCTGTATTCTGAATTCATAAGTTGTTATAATTATACAATTATACAAAATTACTCATGCTGATTTCACCTGAAGAATTTTATACTTCTTAATAAAATAAACCTTTCTTAAAAACTGCAATAATAAAAAAAAGTGCCTCTTAGAGAACTCGCTGTTTGTTATAAAAGGGATAATGTACAACAAGAGAGTCATTATTGAGATATGAACCCCCACAGGATGGCAGAGGAGTCTTCTCATTTTGCAATAATGACCCACTCGCCGTGTATTATCCCACTTATTACACAGCCATTTACTAATGAAACCAATCATTTGACACAAAATATGGATTTAAAGATTATTTTATTGCTCCTGCTACTGTCTGTGATCAAACTGTGTCCATAGCAACGGTCTGTTGTTCACGGCAACAGTCAGCTATTGAGAAATATCAGATTATAGATTTCTTTTTCCCTCAGAATGAAGTACTGAACAAAGCCAGGTGTATTCGTTAAGGTCTAGTTCATCTTTAACAAACTAAAAGTGGGCACTGAAAACTGAACTAGCAGACTGACTTCTTCTCACCTTCTCTGTATATTAACACTAAGAAAGTTAAAGAAGCCTTTAAACCTTCAAGTACGATTAATAATACTACTGAAAATCAAAGTGAAAACTGTCATCCTTATCAGTCTAACCTTTAACTGTTTTCTGTTTTCCTGTGAACTAACTCAAATCACATGCTTCATTAAAATGTCTCCCACATACTTTGCGGCCATGTCAGTGTTTTTATAGTGAGTGAACTGAGGTCAATGTTGTTGTTGCACTATGAAAATGGGTGTGGACCTGGATTTAATGCATCTTACAGTACATGCTGTCTGGAGCAGAGCAAGTGCAGAGTATAAATTAATATTTAACAATACTAGGGAAGGTCAGGAGGAAGTTAGAAGGAAAATGTTTGATACTGATGTTACATGTCTCATAGAAATTAATTTTTGACATGAATGCTTTGGAAAACAAAGCAGTAAAACATGATGTGAGACTGTATTTACAGATATCTACCGTTGAGACATTACTGATGTCTCCTACCTGTTCTAAGCAGTAACTCTACATGTCTTTTCTATGTTTCCTCAGGAAAACAGAAGTTGTTGTGAGTTATTTTTGGTTTTGGTTGCACTTTTAACTGTGTCTGTTTTTGTTTTCAGTGTTACATTTTCAGCTTTGTTTTCCACTACTGTGGTACTAAAGGTATTCTGAGTTTGATGCATTGTTATGACAAAAGCAGTATTTTAAAAATTAAATGGAGCAGATTGCAATGGTTAGTTAATTCCCTCCATTTGGAACCTGCGGTGGCACTTTTCCTGCTGCAGTGAATGAATAAAGAGAGAACACGGCATTCATCAAGCAAATGAAACATGACAGGGGTATTCTAGCCAGTGAAGTCATCATTAGCCATGGACATCCCTCCATTAGATATTCTCCAAGAAAAAAAAAAGGATTCCAATTCAACCTTTATCTATCATCTTTTACATGTGTTTTTTAGAAGAGATTTGTCAAGCTGCGCTCTCTGAGGAAGGGTCTCATTTCTCACATTAACTTTAATAAATAACAAATTCGAGCAACATCAATAATAGAATGCTAAATTGTTTTTCTAATGTGTTTAATAATCTAGGTTTTAATCGGTTCCATGTTTTTGTAGCATCAAGTTCTTTAACGACATCAAACCACAAGATTCTCAAGTGCATTTTAAAAACACACACACACACAAAACTTTTTCCTTTTTTTTTATCTGAAACTTTCCCTCCAAACCACAAAGGTCTTTTGTCAGGCTTTTATTTAACAACTCTAAACCTGAGGGCAAACCTCAGTCAAAGTTTGATCAGTGTTATATCGACAAATTAAGTTCAGGTACCTTTTTCCATGCAGCAGCCACAGCCTTGTGCAGGCCGTAGGGTCGGAGCACCTGCAAACCCTCACAGGTGTTGTATATCTGCCTACAGACAAAGATGAATGCTCCGCATGATGTATGGGACACGTCGGATTCACTTAGTGATGACAGCTCCTTATCCAGCAGCCTGAGGGTGAACTGTACAATGACATGAGCAGGAAAGGTTCTGCAGAGGAGAGGAGGAAACAGACAATGAAAAATGTGCTGGCAGGAGATACAGATTTTTATGTGTATAAGAGGTACTGTGCTTGGAGAAATGTCAGCGGAGTTGTGGGGTGTTTGAAGCAAATTTTCCTTCTTAATATTTTATTGTTGGCATCTAAATATCAAACAACTTGTACCTTGTTTCTTTATAACAATAAAAGACTCATTAGTATTGTTTTTGCTTTCTCTGTCTGGACTAGATCTCTAAATTTTTGAGTGACAAGACGCTCATTTTACAACGTATGTCTCAGGCGAGGTACACACATGGATTAATGGCAGACTACAGCATGTTAGTCAGAACAGTCTGTACCCAGTGGTATCAACCTTGGTGAATCACAGCAACAGACTGTTGTTTCAGGCTGGACAGACTGGTCAGGGTCAGCCAATTACAGGGGAACACAAAAGTAACCCTGGGGCCACTGAGCGACCCTGAGTACCTTTGATAAAACATACTTTTTCTGAGTTTTTCCTATAATGAGACTTGAGAAGATCAAAGATAAAACTGCAGCAACTGACAAACCGGCAACATCCTCAGGTCTAATCTGCTCTCTGTGTAAAACCAGGAGGATTTGTTATGCAAACTTAACTCTATACTGAAGTCTTCTTGCCAAGTCAGAAAAAAAATGTAATTTATTCATTACCTTCAAAGATACAAAATGACACTGTGTGTTTAATCATAATTCAATCACAACGTCTCACCTCTCACTGTGGGTTACGACGAGATTCTTCTCATATAAGAAGAGAGCTAATCCTCTGTCGGTGTTTGCGATGCGAGCCAGAACGTCGGCGATGAGAGTCAGTGTTGCTGAAGGAGATTTTAATTTGGCCTGCAAACCGTAGAGAATAAATAGACAAATTACTCAACAGCTTTAGAGACGAGTCGAATCCCAGGAGGGATGATCAGATATTGAAAATTGAAATATCATTAACTTTTGCAGTATGGAACTAAGAAAAGCTATTATATTTTCATTACTGATGCTTCCACAATTTCAAACAGTTTATAAAAGGCTGACGGATCATAAAAACTGACCCGCTGTGACACGTTAACAGCTACTCTTTGTGTATTTCTAACATGATGGTAGGAAACACATTAGGATTCAGATATGGTGTTTGAATCAAGGGTAAAAACATGGTTTGGGGTAAGGGGATGAGGTTAGAATAAGTTTCCAGCTATAGACCTTGCATTTATGGTCAAGATTAGAATCAAATGTAGATTAGGAAAATATGGTGAAGGTAAACTTTATGCGTTCAATGCTGAGGGGTAAAATTAAAGCTTCTGGTTAGGGAATAAGTAAGGGATAATGCCCAACAAGGTGTCCATTATCTGAAACTACAGGCTGACGGGGAGGTGTGAACTGACTGACATGTGGCAAAGGTTGCCCCAACGGAAGCTGTTAATGCCTGATTATGGCCACCTACAAGGGCATTATCCTGCATTTTACATGGTCACTTGCCAAAGAAAAACAATTATGAATATTTATTTAGATTGTCATGCATTTTGCAATTGAAGTTTAAAGTTTTTCACAAGCCATGACTTGGTTTGTGGGCATTACCGCGATGCAAAGGGAAGCTCTGTCACCTCAGAGCAAGGGTTGCGGTTGTGTGGTCTACTTTACTAACAACAGTATTAAAGCAAGTGTGTGTGTTTAGTGTGTGTGCTTGACCTGCTGTCCATTAAGCAGAGCTATAACAGGAGCCAGCAGTGTCTCTATTACGGGGGTCTGGTAGAGACAGTCTGCAGCACACTCAGTCCTCTCACACAGCATCCACAGCACATCCATCGCCAGACAGCTGGGCGACAGGGAGTCTGAACACAGAGATTTAACTGAATTACAGGCATGTCAATACATCTTGTGATATTTATATCCTTTAAAACCAACACAAAACATATTGTCCTGCTTCTACCTCATTTGTTGATAAAGTGGTAATGAAATTTTGTAAAGATGCTCCTGCCATTGCTGCCTGACACTCGTGGGGTTTTCCTGTCTGGATCTGTGCATTTCCATTTTTTGACAAGACACATATTGCATACTTGCATCGTCATCATGAGTGTGTTTAAACCTGGATTGATGCAGTTTTGTGCTTAGTATCAGTGTGATCACCCACAACACAAGGTCATACAGGACCATTAATAAAAATAATAACTGCTGACAGTATTTCACGCTCCAATGGTACGTACATCTACTCAAATACTGTACCTAAATATAATTTATGAATTAAATATTTTCATTTTATTCTTCTTTATACTTCTCTATTGTAGAACTACTTTTTTACTTTTAGGATTTTACAAGCAAAACATACAGTTTATGAAACATGATACATTATTCGTCAAACTACTCCACAGTACATGTATGTAAAGTATGAGAAGATGCTGCAACATTAAATTGCTGCTTATATGTAAAGGCCTTGGTAATAATAACACAATATGAATAATTCACCAGTATGAAAGAGGTAATTTTGCATAGTGAGTTGTTTAACTTGAGATACTTCAAGTACATTTTGCTGATAATACCTCTGTACTTTTACTTTGGCAGGACTGTAACAGTACTTTTACTTTATTAAAGTAGTTCTCCCACCACTGTTACACTTATAATTTTCATAAGCTCATAAAACGTTTTAAGGGGCATTCATCACCTCTGGATATTGTGCAAAAATTAAAATTACCAAGAATATTAATCAAAGTCACATTTTGGGAACAATAATAAAGCTGTGTTGGAGCATTGAGTCCTCTAAAGTCTCTTTCTTTTTGTGACATTATTGTATTTTTACTTGAATACTGCCTAATGGAGCTTTAAATTAAGCATCTTCCAGCTGAGAGTACCTCTCTTATACTTTAATTCTGCATCTCCCTCAGACACTGCATTCTGTAACATCATGATACTAATCAGAATATACTCTCATGGGGCACGTGATCTTCATCTTACTGAAGAACGTAAAATATTAATATAAATCTATGACTTACTAAGCATGACTCTCTGCAGCAGCCAAAGGAGATGATCCTCCTCTGACAAAGGCAAGGTGGGGGACACTATTGATTACTGCCAGGAAAGTTGCTGCAGTGTAATTCATGAGAATAAATGGGGCAATAAAGCAAGGTCTTCCAGGAGACAACCACAGTGCTGCATGACTCGGTGCAAGGTTAGGAGATAAAAGATATGGTCTGAGGAATGCTGTTACGCCTCACAGGGAGGGTCACGGTGTTCCTTCAGTCCCTGATTCCAGACCCTGCACAGAAACCAGGGAGGAAGCCGAAACTCTGTGACGTAGTTTATATCCGTGTGTGAGTGTGTGGGGCCTCACCTGAGAGTGAGGTGTCATTGTGCGGAGGATTGGGGTGTTGGTACATGATGTTAATCAGTATGACAACCAGGTCCGTAAGGCTGACTGGATCTGAAACAGCACATGATAAATAAGTAAATCAGTGTGGTTACTCAGTGTCTAGACAGGAACAGTAAAAAATAGTAGGCACTGCTGAGGAGGAAATGGTCTGAGTCAGGCTTTGGCAGCCTTGAAGATGAGGATCATATTGGTGCACTGTTGGCTTCCAATTTTGTATCTGAGATGAGTGTTAAAAAGTGGTGTGTTGTAAAATTGCCTGCTATTAAAATAAACGCACAAAATCACATGCTTGTACTTAAACTGGATGTAACTCAAACAAGTCAAATATAAAGTGTTTACAGTACATAACATTTTATCACAAGCATGTCTAAAGGAGCTTTACATACCATATCATACACCATAATACAGACTTCGTATTACACCTGAAACATTAGCCAGTTAACTATGCCTCTGCCAACCAGTCAAGCTGCATTTTATATCCATGTTCGTCCAGATTCATATAATATATGAAGTGAAGACTTTGAAGGAATTTAATAAGAGGTATGAAGTGTATTTTTTGGGCAGAAAGTTGATGTTTCACACACATCTTCAACCCAGCAGCACAGAAGACCTACACAATCAAAATTAGGGTCACTAATTCAGTGTCTGACCAAATGTCTCCTCTTCTGTCCCTGAGTTACGGCATTGAATAATGGTCAGAAAACTGTTTTTGCAGAACATTATAATGTCAAAGTGAAGTTAACATTTGAATATAAAATGTCATCACTCTATCATTTTATCCTATTAGACATTTATGTAATTTTCTTTGTTATAATTAGTGTATGACTTCTTGAGTTGTGGCCAAAAACATATTTTGTGAGGTCACAGTGACCTTGATCTTAGACCAATGAATTCCAATCAGTTCATCATTGAGTCCAAGTAGATGTTCCTGCCAAATTTGAAAAAAATTCCCTCAGGGCATTCCTGAGATATCACTTTCACAAGATTGGGATGGATTGACGGACAACCCAAAAACATGCCAAAGCATCTAAATGGTGCTCTGAATGTTAAAAAATATTACAAAATAAATAACTAAACTATAACTAATAAATATATAACTAAATAAATATTGCAAAAAACGATAAAATATATAAAAACTCAACCAGGTTCTCAACCAGGGGTCCAGAAAACCCCAGGGGTCCTTGAGGAGTTCCAGGGGGTCCCCAGAAAAATGAGAAACCGTTTATTTTTACTATTTAATTCACTATAGAGGTGAGCCCAATGTAAGTAAGAGTTCTGATCATAGGTTTTATGTTCTCCACAGTTATCTTCTCAACTGTAGTTGACAAATATAGAATTCTGGTCTTAATGTTATCCAACAACCGAAGTCTTTCCGGATAGGGGTCCCTGAAGAGCAATCTTATAGGGGTGCGTGACCTAATGTGTATCAATTCAGGGGTCCTTGATACAAAACAAGTTTCGATATTTCTATAAAAAAAATCAAAACTGCAGTGTAAACTTGTTCAGGAAGTGACACATATTATGACACATACAGGTGTGGGTGACAAACTGATCTAGGTGCCCATTTCAGGGTTTGGAGTGATGGGCCTCCACCCAGAGAGTGGGCCTTATGATCAATATAAACCATTCTACGTCAATGACTAGACTGCCTCCAGTCCAGACTACCTTGGAATAAGAGTCATTAATGGTTAAATAAAACACTGTTAAGAGCAGTGACTGCAGACAGTGAGTCTGTTTTAATGGTCCACCTACGTATCATTCACGCCATTATATAACTTTATCAGTGATTAAGATAGGTGGAGGGAGCAATGTTACTGCACAGGAGGACAGGAGGGAGTGGTACCATGAGGAAGCTGATCAGACACATTCCAGCATCAGATTATCTGCTGTAAAGATTGGATGGACCATTTTGTTGGAAAAGTGACAGATACTGCTGCACGGGGCAATACACTATGAAAATCTATTCTTCCCTTTAACTCCACATCACTTATTAAAAACATGAGTGCATTCCTGTGAGTCCTGCAGCTTCAAACAATGGACAATATAAAGTACTAAGCTCTGCAGTGTTTGGACATTAAAGGCACTTTCAGACATTTTGAGAATTATACTAAATTGCTAAATCACATTAGTTGAGAGGATAAATACCACTGTTGAGTAAATCTGCTTCTGAATGTCCCTTCATATTTTACGGACAGAAATGACCGAGTTGCATCCGTCTGAAAAGTGATTAAACATATTGCTCAAGAAGTACAACTATTCCTTTTACTACAGTAAAAAACAAAATTTAACATAACTCCCCACATGCTTTTGACAGAACAGTTTTCAGTACTCATTGTACCTTTGTGCTTCTTCACTCTAATGGGAAACAGCTTCCTGCCATTGGTGTAGATGAGGAGTTTCCCTAGGACACACAGCGAGTGGACAAAGAAGGCATATTCGAGCTCTTTTCCTGTGTAAACACTCCTCTGAACTGAACCTGAAATATTAACACAAAACAAACATTTCAAACTTGGCTAGACTTTTGCTGTAGTCACATTTCCAGTTTCCCTGAGGTCCAAGTATTTTAAATATTAATCAAAAATGCTGGAGGGAGCAAAGCTGAAAAAGGGCGAAGAGGGTAAAGGAAATGTCTTTTCCCATCCAATGGTGAACTCAGTGTATGAAACTTTGTAAGTGCTGCAAAACACAGATTGAAAATGAAAATGAGAGGGGCTGAAGTAGTAGAATCAGCTTGCATGGCCAAAAAGAACAGGTAAAAGGACCAGTAGTACTTGTAGATATATTGTTTGTGTTGATCATATTTCATTATTGAAGCTAAATGTGAAAATGAACCTGGCAATAACCTAACAAACTAACAACTATTCATAAAACCATGCTGAATGCCCTTGTTGTGATGCTGCAGTGGACAGACAGTTTTAAAGACATTTCATATCTAAAGCTTCCGCAATAGAATGAGACTGACAAACGAAAAAGTCTGCAGTGCCTCTGGGGTGCAGAAAATCCAAAAGAACAGCTCAGAAAAACTCTTCTTCTTTTATGAGTAGTGTATGAGTGGCGGGGAGTCGGCGTATCTCCACTCATCCAGGACAAGGTCAAAATGTTCAGTTTCAAGGAGCCAGATGGCGTACAGCAGATAACACACTGACACCGACATTCCCCTACGCTCCATCTCCCACTGTAGTCTCTCTCATGTATTCAGTTTTCACAATCACTTTTGTTGCACCAATCGATATAGCTCTTAATGTTAATTTTGCAAATGCAGATTAAATACTGTAAACAAATAATCACATGTTTTTTTTATTGCAAAGTGTTAGTGAAGTAAGTAAGCAAGTGAATTTTAAAACAACAGATAGCCAGTTACGCTGTTGCCATAATTATTGCAAAACTGTAGTAAGCTGCAGTAAATTTGAGGCACATATCAAAGGTTATCTTAGCTTATGCCCCAAATGAGTGGAGTGAGGCAGTTATCGCCCTTGAGCATGGAGGTTCCTTTTTTACCTCTGGCACAGTAGAACAAAAAATAATCTTAACTCAAAGGTCCACTCTTGGGCATTTTCCAGCACTTTCAGTGACATCTCATGCTGTTCTACACTAAATGTACTTTTCCTCGTGTAGATTTTCAATAGCATCTTATCAAATCCAAAGTCTCTGAAATCCTAATTAGGTCCAAAATTTGCCCTGTGGAGTTTTCTTGTACACAAACAAGTTACGTTACGTTCAGTGTTACTCATCAAAACATACTGTGTATCCTTGAGATATAACAAATATATTGAATGCATTTCCTTATTCATAAAATGTTTCAGTAATATTTTACATCTAGATTTGCTAGCCTGCGTTCTTCTTCTCCCTTGCCTTTTTGGGTATACTGCTACACTTTTTGGTGGGTTACTGGCGCCAACTGTTGATCAGTGGAAAGTGTTTAACAGGCAGCAGGAATCACCGAGCAGCAACCTCCAGTGCCAGAAAAAAAAAAAAAAAAAAACACAAGGTGCCAAAAACTGCAGTTCCTGGAATGAACACTTGCTCCAGAAGCCAGTCAATCCCCACAGACCACATGTTATATGCCCAAATTTACAGCAGAAATAAACACGTTTACAGCCTACAGTTAATTTCTCTGTTCATGACAACTGTACTTGTGGGGGATGAATTTTTATAACTCACCCATTAACATTTTATTAAGGCTTAAAGGTATGCATATTTAAGGGTGTGGCCTCTTTGAGTAACAGGCTGTCTGTGAGACGTCACTACACCCTATGAGTCAGATCCACCCCTCCCTCCTTCACAGCTCCACCCTTTCATCTAAATACGACCACTTCTGGCTCCAAAAATTCAAGATGGCGAGGGCTAAAATGCTGAACTTAAGGCTTCAAAACGGGAGTCCACAAACCAATGGGAATGGCTCATGGCATAACTTGTGTGTGCACGTACGCCAATAACTCCACGGGGTACCTTTAACTTTCAACAGCTGCAAGTTAAATAAGTTATTGAAACTAAAACTCAAAGCACACTCAGAATACTACAGAGCTGTTTACACCTCTGGTTGCTGAAAAGGCAAAAAAGTTTTTAGTGACAGCCTAATCAATGTCCACAAGTGTAGCTACAACCTGAAAATGAGATGAGCAGCAGAAAATATGCGATGTATCTGACATATCGAAAAACAAGTGCAGTCAACTGTTTTACACCTCATTTTTCATAGGCTACTTGCTCCAGATACCTGAGGAAATGGAGGACAGACCGTCTAGACTGCTGAGGTGAAAAAAATGAGAAGCCTGCTATCCAAATGCTGTGTACATAGGTCTTTGCTGAAAAAATAAACAGCAAGGAGAGAGGAGAGACACAATTTTTGTTAGCTTCACATGTTAGCAATCTGGGAATTTTCCTAACTGGGAAATTAGCCAAAATGGAACCGGCTAATAGAACTCAAAACTAAACCTTTTATTCTACCCATGCTGTGCCAAATAGTACCCTACATTATATTACTCTCACTTTTTGTAATAGTGGCTTTCACGTGTATGTTTTTTTCATACTTTTACACATCTCTGTCTTGTCTGATTCAACTAAATCATTTATTTAGTCACGTCTTTGTGTGAGTTTTCATTTTTCAACCTATCATTCCTTTCTCTCCATTATCCTCAATGGCTCTTATGTCTGATTTATCTTTTTTTTTTTCAATTCTCATTTCTTCCTTCGGCTGTTTTTCTCTGCATTCCTCTGTTTTAATGACAGCCAGAGCAGCATGTGTGCATTAAAGAAACTGAATAAATGATGAATGTAAAGTCTAGGTGCAAATACATTTAACACCCACAGGCTTCAAATGAAGCATCACTTTCTCATTAGGTTTTCGCAATAGTTCGGCATATTATTTTTTGCTTTGTTTCACAGGAGACATTAAATCAGCATTACGGCAAATGTGCTAATGTTTACCACGTAGAGTGAGAGTGGAAATTGGTATTCAGATATGCCTGAGAGAGTGTATAAACCTGTTGAAGACACCATGAGTTTTATGGACTGTTTTACTTACCAGTGTTCTGCTGCTCAGCTGACTGGGGATCAGTTGTCTCATTTGTTGAACGCTCACAGGACTCACTGTACTGGATACACTGCTGAAGGGCTGCTACAATCTAAAAACAAATACATACCATGTTATTGTGATCGCTGCAGCTACTTCTCTCCTTTGACAAATTTGGATGCTGCTATAAACAGACAAAAGGTTTACTGAAAGTTCACTCAGGTTTACAATGCGACCTCCACTTATCGAATCTCTTAATCAAGAGTTTTGAGACTAGAATTGTTTGTTTTAATCTAAATCCAAGCACTGTGGGGAATTTTAATGCACTGCAATGCAAGAGTAGTTTAGGCTTACAGTGCTTTGAAAGAGTTATTGACATTTTCTTTAGAGAAAGTTTCAGGGGTGATTTCACAGTAATCCTCTCTAAAGTCGGAGTGAGAGTTGAGAGGGAGGTTTAGGATTAAACAATCAATTCTTAAATGTCGAAGTGGCACTCAGCTCTTGTGCCCCTTTGTCTCAAACACTCCGGCATTGACCTTCACTGTTTGGCTGTGTGAGTTACACAGATCACACATATAAACAGGCATGAATAAGGATGTCAAACAACAGCTAGCAGCTTTAACCAAGGGGGAACTGGAGGGTGGGCGCTGTCTTGATGAGCGTAGTGCAGACAAACCACAGAGAAGCTCGGGAAGCAACACACACAGACGGAGCGTGTCTTCATTCTCTCCTCAGGATGCATTACTCTGGGTTGGTGCTATATTAATGCTCTGAATGTTGCATACAGCCAGTGTTTTGGAAAATCCTTACCCTTCTCACCACCTGTTCTTTCCTGAATACATGCAGTATACCTTGGCATAGTAAAGGTAGCAAAGTCAGCCTCTTTCTGAGGCCTAAGGATGATACCAGAAAATGCAGGAAGGAAAAACATTTCCAGCTGGAAATAGGTCATTACCTGGCTCAAAGGGTAACTGAGTTTGTACATTTGCAGCTCAACTGGCCTGTGAGCATCTGAGTTTGCTCCAGAGTCCTACCTTTTCCTACTTAGTGCACAGTTTTGTTTTTCTTGAATTCACTCTACAGTGCAGGGGTTTCTGGCGCCTTCTGTGCCTGTATGGTTGGTTGTTTCTCTACGGTGCTCGATGTTTCAGAAGTACAAAGGACTTAGTGGGAGATATTGATTAAGGAGTGAATTGCTCACCAGAGACTTGTATTTTCTCTCCAGGAGTCTGAGAACCACAGTCCTGCTGTAGTATCCATGCTGAGAGAGGGAGAGGGAGATGGATCAGGATAGAAGAGAATAAATAATGGAGTACACGTACAAGAGAGGCACAGATCAAGACTTTATAAAGCAACACAAAAACACAACACTGTATACCAAAAGGCACTCTGCACAAAAACACCTGTTCATCTGCAAAACATACCATCCACTTTTTAAACCAGGTAGCTTTAACATCCAGTAAAGCCAGTAGGTGGACGGGTTCCAGGGCTTTCTCTATCCCTGGTGAGGCTGAGCCATGTTCATGATGGAAGGACAGCAGGGAGAAGGTGCTCTCTATAACTTCCTCCATATATCTAAAGCAGGATAGAAAGAAGATTAAAACAAATGTAGTGAATGTATACCTCCATTCTACATGTAATATAGAAAAGTGAAGTACATTTACATACATATATCTAAAGCATTTTTATTTTGTATCACGTTCAGTCATTTATAAGTGGCATATTAGATTGTGAGTGCCGAATGTGGGTACAAACAAGTGAATAAAGACCTGCCAACTCTGACTGTATATTGTGAGTACAACTCACTTCTCAGGATGGCGGATCCAGAATGTTGTCACCTCCTTCTGAAAGTCATTCATCAGTCGAATCTGAGGCCAGACGGACAGACAGAGAGAGAAAGCTATAATCTGTTTGTATGGTGCTACACTTTGAATACTGGGAGATAAAAGATGCTCTACCTGTTTGAGGAGACGACTGATCTCAGGTCTGTTGATGTCGACAGTAGCCGAGCCAGTTGGAAAGCTTAGCTTGTGACAGAGAAAACTTGACTCCACACTTTTAGCTGCACAAAGGAAAATGTACTTATTACAGATGTACATGTTCATATACACAATGAAGCATATACACAATACAATACACATTTACAGGATTTATAATTTAACAATATAAAAAAAACAGAAGCTCAACTGAAAAGCTATATAGCCCCAATGAAAACTGTCAATATCAAGTGAGCGTCAAGCCTGACAGTTATTTATTCAGTGTTAAAAAGTTTCATTGATTTCTACAACTTGTCAAATTTGTAGATATATCTCCATTGTATTGGGTCTCTGCAGAAAGCTAAGATGTGTATATCTCAAAATCTCTGTACATAAAACCAAAACTACAGTGTCTGTATGGTGAGATAATACTTGAAATAAGCAGCTGACCCTTTAAAATGTAGTTCAGTTTAAACATGAAGGTGCTGCAGATGCAGTAAAGAAGAGCCTACCTAAGCTAGTGTAGATCTCTCGTGTCACATTCAGTGGAGAGGAAGAGAAGCTTTTAGCAAAAAACTGCAGCACATTATCCTGATAGAGATAAGAGGGAGAGGCATACATTATCAGCATCCACACACACACACGCATGGTCATAAATATAATTAATCAATTATATCTGAATGTTATTATGAGAACATATATTAAGAGATTTTCACTAAATAAGATTTGGCAGCCTCTACAGAGAGGGAGGCCTGTATATTTGAGACCAATTAGCTCTCAGTCATTAGGGAGAGCAGTTTTATCTTGTTTTCTCCTCTATTTAAGCAGGTGTGGCAGGTTTGCACATGGGATGATGAACATCAAGTTTTCTGTGCTTATCATCATTAATTATAAAGCCTGAAACTGCTCATAAAAATAACATTATAATTATTGATTGATTTGTAAATGAATACATTTGTAGATGAGGCTGCTCTGGACTCACACTGAGGTCAGGGTCGGTCAAAGCTGCAGAGAGGTTCCTGCGCAGGCTGCTCCAGCTTTCACAGCTCAGCACATCAGATGGAGGGGCGCAGCAGAGGGCCTGAAGAGCCTCCCAACGCACCTACACACAGAATTACACCACTTGACGTTGTTAATCATATTTAAATTTATGGCAATAATAATCAAACTTTGTGGCTTGTGACTCCTGTAGGCAAAGCAATGTTTACTCTGCACTAGTTGCATATGTCTACATCTCTATTATAGCTGTGAATCTCAATATTTTTAATACAGGTCTGGTCTTATGACCTTTGAAGGCTTTTTCCATTGGCTACTATAACAATCATCCAATCAAAATGTTGCAAGCAGGGTAAAAATGATGATGCCATCTTCTTTCACTTCTAGCTGGTGACCTAACTACATCAGATTATCAGGCTAATGTCTTCTGATAATTAAAAAAAATTAAACTAAGTGATTTTTAAACTTAATTTTTAGAGGCCTGAGGAGGTCAATTATCTTGTAACTCAGTAAAGAATGTGGAAATATGAGGTGAAAATCTGATAAAATAAACACAATTTTCTGTTTAATTTTTTCCCTATCCGGTTAATCATCTCACAGGTTTATCCTGCAACCCTTTGTTGGGTATCAAACCCCAGACTGGAAACCACTGATCTATATCACACTGCCACTCATGACTCTGCAGTTTACTGACACAAACTATGGAACAGCAATATACACCATCATCGTGAGCCTTTCTACCTCTTTAGGTCTGCTGGAGTCAAGTTTTTCAGCCAAGGCTTGCAGCTGCTCTTGTCTGATGAATGCATAACTCTAGAAAGGAAAAGAAAGATTAAACACAAATTATTATAATCTATCATAAACCAAAGTAGAAGCACTCTCACTGTCTGATGGCACAATGCCAGAAGTTCCAGGGCTCACTTGGTGGATCTAGTGCAGGCTTTGCCCTACATTCAGTCTACCATGGAAAGAAATAAACTCCCTAAAGACAGCAATAGAGCCTCATGCCATCCAGAGCTTGACAAACACTCTTGGCACCTCATGAGACCCATCAACAAAATCCTAATAAAGGAAATAAAATAATAAAAAAGTGTATCTACTGTATCTCTGACCTGGTTAAAGGAGGAGTCACTGTCAGAGCAGTTGTCAGTGTACTGACTGTTGGACTGCTGCTGCTTCTCTCGGTGCATCTCCTCCTTCCTCATCTGGTCCTCCTCAAATTTGTTGATCAAAGACTCCACCACCATGATCATGGTGTTTTTCAAGGTCTGCATCATCTGCTGGTACCTTTCACAGAAGTAAGTACAGTTTAGTCTATTATTTAAATCACATGGTGTCAATTATTTAGCTAAAAACATTAAAGGCGGGTCTGTTTCACCTGCTGTGCGAGAGTTCGAAGTGCCTGATTCAGAATTCAGAAAATGTTTTGTTTTATTATTCTAACATGCCCTCCAAAAATAGGTAACCACTCTGTTCCATTTATAGTTGAAAGCAGAAAACCAAATACTGCAAGTTTTCAATTTTAACTTTAGGGCATTTTGGTTTTCTGATTTGGAGCAGCAGACAAGTAACGCACTGTAGATACCATAAAGGTTTTTGTTGTGCCTAATATAAAACACTGCGCCCCAGGCCAAAGCTAAGGCTAGGTCACTGACATCACATAACATCAGCTTCTGTGGCTTCTTTTCTCTAGAAGGCTGCATATAGGTTACAAGAAAAGTAGTTCAGTAGTTCAGTAGTTAATCAAAATGGCCTTTAATATCCATACACTAAAAGAATAATATCACCCACAAAAGGATCATTTGCAAATCAATTACTCATGCCTTGTTGCCTGAAATATTCCTTGAAGTAAATAATATGAAAATAAGTATCATACAGTGAGACACTGGAGGATTTCTGGTGTTAGCACAGTTCACACAAAACAGAATTACTGCCTGTGAACTGACTCCACAATAAATAAATCATCCACATCTGGAGAAAACAGGGGGAACACAGGTCAGAGTCTGAGCTACACTCACTCAGCAGAGTCTCTGGTCCTTCGGGTGACAGCGTGGATCAAGGTGTCGTGACCTGAGCCTATTGCATGTTGCCCATCTCCTCTGGTTAAGTTCTTAGTCTCCTCCTCCACCACAGTCCCCAGAGAGCTCTCCACGTACTGACGGAGATACTTGACAAACTCATAACTGAAAGCAGAGCATTGACATAGTTAGACCTACCTTATATGCATATAATGTACTTAGAATTTAGAGAATGTAAGATCTTTAAAGTTAGTCGAGTCTGGAGGTCTTACTTGTGGAAGTTCTTGTCAGTCTCCTCCAGGTGAAGGAGGATCTCCTCAGCACATTCAGTCGATGGAGCACCAGAGATCTTGTCATTGATGCTTCTCAGAAGCTGCTTGAGCAGAGACTGCAACTCCACCTCATCTTCAGCTGACAACTGAGACATCTCTAATGCTGGCCCTTAAAATGGGACATAATGGAGTAATTGGTTTTCTAGACTTAAAATGTATAATGTATGGTGGTGATGGGTTTGAAAGACAACTTTAGTTCAGAAAAAATGATGTGTATTTGAGCCTTTCTTTACAGCCATCAATTAACAAACTGCTGTGCAAATTTTTTAACAAATATTATACATCATATGCAGCACTTTGTAAATGGATAGTTTGTTTTTCCTTGCAAATAGGTAAAAGACAAAAAATATCACCCTAAACCAAAGATAAAAAAAGACAGTTGGGGTGCATAACCGTAGTCAAGGTCCAATAAGCACAAAAAAAGAAGAGTTCCCACACTGAAATCTATCAGGATGCTCTATTACTTTGATATTACTCTCTTTTTTTTTTTTATAAAATTTTATTTTGACTTTCTACCTATCTTCATATCTGATCATATTAAATGAAATATGTTAAATACAAATAAGCATACACATAAAAACCAGACAGAGAGCCCACATTACTCCAATTTTAAAATCATTATATTGGTCACAGAATTATTTCTGAAATTCTTTTATTGGTCTTTAAATCACTGAACGGCCCCCATCTTATCTGTCTGACATGGTCAACTTATATGTGCCTGCTAGGTCCCTAAGATCCTCTGACACATGTTTTTACCCTTGCTTTCACCTGTAAATTCATTTTTTTTTGTTTATTTATTGTTATGTTATTATATTTTTTTTTTTATCATTTTTTCTCTATCACGAATGTTTCAATTGTCTTTTATGTTTAGCACTTTGTGTTCAATTTTATGCATGGATTGTGCTATATGAGTAAAGTTATTATTATTATGTATAGCTCTTTTAATATTGTACATTTGTATCGAGTACCTCCATCTTTTATTCTTCACCAGCTGAAACTTAAGCAGACATTTTGACATGTCATATTAGGAAAAGCACAGATGTAACTAATGACACTGACGATGGCTCCGTCCCATTCAAATGTTCCAGTCAGAGTGACAGTGAGCCAGCATGCACTATACAAGGACCCTGAAGTTAAAGAAGCTAAATGGAATTCAGCCATCATTCATTTCATTAGTGACACCTGTGCTTTCCTACAGTGACAAGTCAAAATGTCGTCTGTGAAAAGGTCTATGAAGCAAGTGTCAATCAGTTCATCGCCAACAGGTGTGATAATTGACTACCTCCTCCAGTCCATAATGTATATTAGGTTTTTCAATAGCAACTGTCTCCACAGAAATATACAGATAAAAGTCTAACAGCAACAATAAATTGGTCTTTGTAACCCAAACTGACTATTTAGTATTTACGTTTTCACTTCACAGCCAAAACCAGCTAACTAACCTTAGCTAACTGCTCCTCTATCGTTAGCTTGATGCTGCTACAAGTACCAACACTGCTAGCTTGAGGTAAAACTGCCAAATTTTAACTGAGCGAAAACCAAAAAAACTCCCCGCTGCACAAATCCACCACTTAGACAGAAACACATCGTATGCAGTATACTGTAAAGCGGTCACCTTGTGCTTGAAGTTGTAAGAGCCTCTCATTCCGGTAACGTTAGCATTTTGGTACCACTAGCTACCGAGTGCTGCGTCTCTATGGAAACCTGTGGAAAGAAATTACACGCTGCCTTTTAGAGCGTCGGAAATATGGGTTTCATATGTAACATATTAATCATAACAATAACTAAAAAAGTTGTATATCGACATATAAGTCTACACCATCTAAGATATGAGGGTGTGCCATCCAGCCACTGCAGTCAACTTCAATCATGACCGATGTGAATACTTCTACAAAGTATTACGCTTCAGATTGACATATTTCGTTTTTTCTAATTTTCTCTTGAATGCAGCACCAATCACATACATGGTCACGTGACTCAATGTTTTGCTTCGTCTACCGGGTGCAGCCAGGGGACATCTCTTCCTCCTGAACCGTCTGTCAAACTCGATAACTTTAACAGAAATCTACTCTAAAGGGACGGCGACATGTTTTGTTCACACGCCTGAGTTACTAGTTAACGTTACGCTCTGATATCTTAACGTTAAATCTACTGAATAAGCTTTAGCTAGCAGGCTAGCATCAGCATCAATAGGGTCGACCATGGCGGCAGTTGACAGCTTTCAGTTTTTGTATAGAGAAGTTTCTCGGTCATGCAGTCCTTACTTTGAAACCCTGGCACTGGTTGGAGCTCTTTATACGGCTAGCCGGGCTGTAATCCTGCTGCGAGACTGCTGCACGTTGGTCAGGGTACATTTCCTGCCAAGAATGATCCCGAGTAAGAAGCTAACCCAGAGATTTGGTGACTGGGCTGTCGTGTATGGTAAGGATGCAGTAGGTTAACATTGCAGCGACAATGAGAGTGCATCATGATGCAAGACTGTGTGAGAGAAAAGAGTCAGCTCTATGCATTTTATTGTTGCAACTATTCTTCTTTTAAGTGATGTGTCACCATCAAATCAGTGTTTGTTAATTTTGTGGCAAAAAAATGACAAAATATGCCTGTTTCAGCCTCTGAAATTTGTCACTATGCTGCTTTTTTCTTATGCATATAATTGTAAAATGAATATCTTTGGGTATTCAACGGTTAGTCTCACTAAATAAGAAATCTGAACATGCCATCCTGGGATTTGAGACATTGCAGGAAAATAATTCATCAATAAATCAAGACAGTTATTGGCAGACAAATCGTTTTGCAACCCCAAATATAACACTCAGTGTGATGCCCACAGTGAGCTCTGGGCATCATAGCCAGGAAAGGAAAATAGGTTTACACATTATAGTCTTTTTGATTTGTCAGCAGTTTTGATAATCGATCAGTTATTTAAGTTATTTATAAAGTAAAAAATGTTAAACATTTGCTGGTTTCAGCTTCTCGAATTTGAGAAGTTTCCTGCTTTTCTTTGCTTGGTATAACTGTAAAAACTAATGTCTTTGGTTATTTAACCGTTTTTTTTTATTATTATTATTATTATTATTATTATTATTATTATTAAAATAAAAAAAATTGTCAAGTTGGTCTTTGAGAAATTTCAAGTAGCCTTTTTTTTATTACAAATAATAGTCTTTTTAAATTTGTCAGAAATTTTGATAATCGATCAGTCATTTAAGTTATATATCAAGTAAAAAATGCCAAAAATGTGCCGGTTTCAGCTTCTCAGATTTAAAATGTTGCTGCTTTTATTTGCTTGATATCACTGTAATAAGGAATGTCTTTAGTTATTAAACAGGTTTTTTTTAAATTAGAATACAAAATCTGTCAAATTGGTCTCTGAGAAATGGCAAGGAGCCTTTTTTTATTTTCTGATATGTTATAGATAAAATAATTAATCAATAAATCAAGACCATAACTGACAGACTCATTTTGTTGCAACCCTAAGAGTAACACATTCTAGTTTGCTTTAGGTGTCAAAATGTAGCTAGGCTGGTTAAACTAGGTCCTTCAATAATCATTATTTTTATTATATATTAACGCATCCGTAATGTTGTTTTATTCATGGTGTATAAAATATTGGAAAATAGTGTAAAATGCACAGGATAACATTTTCAAACTGTCTTAATCAACCAACAGTCCAAAACCTAAAGATGTTCATTTTGCAATTATATAAAACAGAGAAATGTAGCATTTTTTAACATTTGAGATGCTTGAACTAGAAAATGTTTGGCATTTTCCCTATTAAATGATAGATAACCAACCTATTTGAAGTTGTTGTACTTGTAATTTCTTTGCAATCGACTAATCAACTAACTATTATAGTCATACAGTCATCCTCTGTGTTTTGAGGCCATAGTGTGCAGGAGATCTCAGTTGGTAATCCCCATTTCTTCCTACCATGACTCATATCGATAAATATTGTCCTCTCTCTCATCAGGTGCATCAGAGCCTGTGGCCAAAGCTTATGCAGAGGAGCTGGCCAGACACGGTATCAGCATTATCTTTGTCACTCAGAACCACACTTCTGTGCGAGAAACAGCTGCGTCCCTTTCTCAGAGCTACGGAGTGGAAACTGTTGTCGTCCTGGCCGACTTCTCTTTGGACCAGGCAGCCAGCAAGACCATCAAAGAAGCCATGAGGGGGAAAGATATTGGCTTCTTGGTGAACTGTGTGGAGTCAATGTCTTCCCCTCAGAGTCTTATTGAAGTGCCTGAGCAGGCCCTGCTGGATTTGCTGAATAAGAACGTTGCAGTGGCTACTCTGATGACCCGGTTGGTGCTGCCTGGGATGGTGGAGCGCAGCAGAGGAGCTGTGGTCAATATATCGTCGGGTGCTTGCTGCAGACCTCTGCCTGGAAGAGTGACACTCACCGCCTCTGCTGTGAGACCAAACACTGAGGATATCTGCTTTACAGATACACCTCTGTACCCTTTATAGATCTTTTTCACAGCATGGGATTAGTCATAGTATGAAAGGGCCATTTGTAATAAATATAAATGTTCCAAAAAGGTCTATTAATGCTGGTATCTCCAACTGTAAGGGTAATGTGTCAGAGCTAACCTTCCCTCAAGCACACATTTTCAATCCTGGCAGTAATCTCTTCCATTCTTCTGACATTTCAGGGCTACATGGATCAGCTGTCAAGAGCTCTTCACCTTGAGTACAGCGGCAGAGGGATCTTTGTCCAAAGTCTGATTCCTTTCCAGGTAAATGCCTGATACGATCATTAACAAGTAGGGCTGGGTACTACACCTAAATGTGTTTTGTTAACTACAGAGAGGTATTTCTGTTGTTTAGCCTACCCTCATTGAAATAAATGGAGTGGACCACATAATAGAGCTTGATATACAGTATGTGTCTATGTGTATGTGTAACCAGATAGCCTCAAGTGAGCAACAACCATCAACATCGACACAAGCATCAACACCGGGCTGGTTTGCACCAAAGCCAGAGGTTTATGCCCGCCACGCCATCTCCACCCTGGGTGTCACTAATAGGACCACTGGTTACTGGCCTCACACACTGCAGGTGAGTACAAGATAAGTGAGTTACTCACAGTCACACTATCACTGATACATTCCCAGCATGAAATATATAATACATGTCTGTGTGCTGATGTGTTTCTCTTTGCTATTTTTCTCCCCAGTATGGACTGATGAGATGTGTCCCAGAGTGGATCTGGGTCCTTGGATCTCATGTGCTCATCAGCTCAAGCTAAGAGCTCACCTTGCCTCCTTCACTAAAGACTTAATCAGTTATCATATCTTCTTGTTACTGGAGTTTTAGTTTCGTGTGTCATTAGCTCTCAGGCTCTGTTGAGGTTGGTAGTTAAGAGATTTTCTTCTGCTGAGTTGGTATCAATTTCAAGGGAAGCTGCAGTATAATTAATGCACATACATGTCTTAATGGTGGACAGGCAGGGTTTTGGAATCTTGGTGTGACTTTGAGTCCTGTGCGGCCAGCAGGGGTCATAAAGGCTTGATTCATTTAATATAAAAAAGGAATGTACATTATTTTATTTTTCTATGGAGCTGCACGCTATCATGCACAACAGAATACAGTATAGAAGTGCAGGTGAGATCAAAAGCCTCGCCTCAGATGTTACATTAAAAAGACAGTCAGAAGAAAGCAATAACAAAGCAATCTGCAACCATAAAATCATAAACAAAATGATGATAAAATAAAATTCATCTTGTGCTGGCTTTTGACTTTCCAGATCTTTCTGGTTGTACTGCTTCTTACCAGCTCTAACCACACCTACAGTATATGGCACACTTACAAAAACCAAACTGCATTTGACTTGAAACCAAACCCAGCATCATTCAAAGTCAAAGAGACAGACTGATATCATAATGTAGAATAATCCCTCTAAATGTAGTAAAGTTTTAATGAGCAAAATGTGCAACATGCAATACTAACTTAAGTGTGATATTGCTAAATGTAACTCAGTCCAAGATACATGTGAATTGAAGGTGACAAGAGCACATTTGTAAATCAAACTTAAGTATAAATCTGAATATATTCTTGCAGTGTGAAAATGTCTTAACTTATTAAGCCTCTTGGTCTGATCAAAGACAGTGTTGAGATAAAACCAAGACGTACTGGTGCGGTGTTAAACATGTGAGAGTGCTGACAGTAAATACAAACATGGTGGTGAATGGGTGAATGGGGAATGATAGCTTTAGGTGTCTTTGCTCAGAGTACAACATTCAAGCATCTCCAGGAGTGAAGTTGAAATGAGATGAAGAGTGAGATGGTGATGTTTTGTTTCATTGAGAAACTATATTTAAGCTACATTAATTATATGTCGATATAGCTTAAAATAAGTACTTATATTAAGAAAAGTGAACAGATTCAGATATATTGTGTTGAGTGGTTGCCTACATAAACAGTGCAGTGTATAAAAATGTGGACTTAAATATGACGTGTCATCATAATACAAAAGAACAATAAATCTCTTTCTTCATTCCCTTACTCTCCTGTCTTTTATTTTGTGTAAAGGGGCCAAATATGCCTTGAAAGATGAGTCCTTTATCTGACCAATAGGTTTTTGGTGTATATGAAATGTTGACTGATCTGCTGAAGGCCACAAATGCTTCGTTTTCCTCTTAAAACACCAGCATGGTGTAAATCATTGACGTGAACAGACACCACGCCAACTGTCAGCGTTTACCCTGTGACCCCCCTCAGATCAGCCGGGTCACAGACTGTTTGTAAACCTGATGAACACGTGAGGGGCAGTCTTCCGTAAATCCGCCCAGTGCAGAGGAAACCTGAACTGTTATGGGAGGATTTAAACACAAACTAGAATCTGACATGTCAGATTTTTCTAAGAGGCATTTGGTAAATGTCTATATGGAATAGGCAAAGTAGTAAAGAAAATACTAAAATGAGTAAGAAATTAAAGACACTTGGTAACGTACATGATAATGAACATTTATATGGCTCATTCTCAGACAAAATGTACTGTAAAAAATGAAGATGAAGGAAAATAAGCATTAAGTGACATCAGGAGTCAAATAAAAAGTAGGAATGGTTAAAATTAAAAGACTTGACTAAAAGCTAAGTTTAAAAGAAACGGCATGTTACATGATACAGCTCGAAAACACTCACATAGGATGCTTTTTTGACTATGCTTGGGAATGCTATTCCACAGTGTGGGAGCATAGTTATCAGCATAGTGGAAAAACTAGTGTCAGGCAAGTTAACCTGACGAAGCATGAGCAAATAAACTTGTCCACTGTCAGGAAGTGTTTAAATAAATAGCATGATGTAAAAAAAATTATCAAGAGCTCCAGAATCTTTTGTAAATAGACCTTTGGATAACAAGGGTTTCCAAGGTCGAGGTCAATTTGACATCATCATGGAAAAAAAACAGAGAGGAAAAAAGGAAATTTGAGCATCGACAATTCCATGACAACAGGGCAAACTCCATCTGCTGAGGTAGGTCACGTCATACTGTCAGTGACACACTCAACTGATACAGTTGCTAGTCCCACCGGCCAAAAATAATTGGAGGCTGACTTTACTGTCTTTAAGAGGCTGTGGTGTCCCAATTTTTAAGCTAAGCTTTAGCTTCAAGCTAGAAGCTAGTGGCATGTTGTAAAGTTAGACAACCTAAGGCATTCACTGGTACCAACCATGTCAGCATATCTTGTTAGTAAGTAAAGTAAACTAAATAACAATCCAATATCAGGCTGAACTTTGGCAAGGGAACAACTGGCATGGCCATTTTCAAAGGGGCCCTTGAACTCTCACCTCATTTCTCAATGAAAATGGGTTCCATGGGTACCTACGAGTTTACCTATGAGTCTACCCTAGACTTGAGAAGGTTTTCTCACAGTAAATGTTTTATTTGGTGTTGTTTTGGCCTTAAATGACAGGACAGTTTTGGAGGTGTGAGGGGGGACAGCATGCAGCAGGGGGCCATGGGCTGGAATTGAACCTGTTGCTGCTGTGGCAAGGTCACTGCCCTTGTGCATGGGGTACCTGCCCTTCCTACTGAGCCATTGGGCACCTCATCTCCTTGTAAATGTTTTGGTCCTTAGACTCAATATACTCCTTCAAATTAAAGCTGTGCATTTATCTTTTTAAGGAAAAGGACAACCAGCTTATTTGAAGAACAATTGCTTAACACATCTATAGACACACACATAAGGCATTAAACAGGATTATTGGAGAACTCAAAATGTTAACTTTACTGGTATTAGTCTACGCACATCAGATAATTAGAAAATTCTTCTTATTGAGATCGTTTTCAACTAGTCTGTATACTTCAACTGCATAAGCAAATTCCTGAAATTCAGTTGTGGCCTTTGGTTTTGGTGCTACCCCACGATTTTCAGTGGCCCCATCTGGGGTCACCACTGCATACAGTGGAAAGCAGCACAGCAGCTAAATACACCTTGTGTTGTCAAATAGACAGTTCATAGCATTTTTGCAAGGACATTGCAGGCTTGTTTCTTGACCCCTAAGCCGCCATTCTTCCAAATAATATTCCCTCAGTGTTAAGGCTGGAGGTTTGATGTTTTGGTTAGGATGGTGTCCTTCCAGATAAGACGCCAAAGGAACAATGAAAACGACAGCTTTTTCTTCACTTTCTCACTTCGTCGTCCTCCTGAGACATCGCTCTCTGTGTCCTTTTTCCTCTGTAGGTTTGTTCAGCCGGTAAGTTTTACAAATAATATCTGCTCTCTTGTTTAAAAAGGTAGCTGACTGTACTGTACATGGACTGGGGGGGTAGATTTACAGATTTGAGATATATTGATGTACAATGATCGATTCTGCAATATTTGTACCATGCACAAATTGAAAAAAGATTAGACATGTGAATGCACACCATAACTAGAAGCTCCAATAGTGGGTATAATTTGATGTAGTAAGAAATTATACTCTAAAATGAAAATTATAAATAACAGACGTGATTGCATCCAACTAACATATATAACTGGCAAACATTGGTGTAAAAATGTGAGACTTTTATAAGAATGCTTTTCTAATTAAATGAGCAGAAATCAAAAAAGCCTTTGGAGATTAAAGACTAATAAACTGTTTTTTATGTGCGTAATGTTTTATTAGTTCATATTGATTGAAAAGGAGATAATATACAGTTTTTAAATGAAACCTAAACTGAGTCATGGTTTATTGTGCATGTACATAGTTAACTACATGCTAATATTACTCAGCATGTAAGTAATACACAAAAATGCATACGTTAACATATCAATTAATTATTAAGATCTAAATAATTAATTCATTATGTGAATTAAAACTATAAATGGAATGTTTCTGAAGACATACCAAAACCTTCGCAGGCTTATCTCCTCATTCAGGTCAGTCTGTATTTGTGCCTCAGTGGTTAAGCGCACATTCTTTGATATTAGACTTGAAACGGTTGATATTAACCAAGGTTAAGGTCTCAGGTTTTCAGCAGATAAGTGTGCTTTGGAGACTAAATCAGCAGCTGTGGCTTCTATCAGCAAACTCAAAAGAAATAAAGTCTGGCCTTGTGAGAGAGTCTGCCTGTTCTGACTTTTACACCTACAATGATTTCTGTATGGCCTTTTAACAGCTCCAACCAAGGGGTGTTAAAGGAATCGGTAATGACCAGATTACAATTCTGTTTGATCCACCAGTAACAGTGTATAGACGTCTCAAATAATGCAAGTATACCTGCAGAGATTTGCCCCCTGTGAATCTTAATAGATGGTTTTCGTGTTCGTCTCCTCACAGAGAAAGCAGGACAACTGGCAATTGAAATGGGCGAATGGGATCTGCTGGGCCGCTTGCTGGATAAAGTACAGAGCCACTCCACGGTGATCGGCAAGGTCTGGCTCACAGTGCTGTTTGTCTTCCGCATCCTCGTCCTGCACGCTGGCGCTGAGAAGGTTTGGTCATATATTCGCCATTTTAAACACACTTTACCGGCAGTAGCCAATGTGCATTAAAAGCCAGAGTTTCCAGCACATTAGCACTCACTATTTGTAAGCTACATGGCAGTAAACATTGTCACTTCTACATTCTGAACTTGCAGAACTTTAAAAGATCATGTATCATCTCCACTATCATCTGTTTCCTGTAATCTTCCTCTAGGTTTGGGGCGATGAGCAGTCCGACTTTGTCTGCAACACTCAACAGCCCGGTTGTGAGAACGTCTGCTATGACCTCGCCTTCCCCATTTCTCATGTGCGCTTTTGGGTCCTTCAGATTATTGCTGTGGCAACCCCAAAGCTGCTATACCTTGGCCATGTCCTCCATGTGATCCACATTGAGAAGAAGGTGTGTCTCTACAATGGGTGTAATATGATAGCGTGACGGGTAAATGTTTGATTTGTCAGGCACACCGCACCTGTAGTGGCAGAAGCATGGAGCAGTGATGTAAAAGTGTAGTGCCAAACCCATTGAGAATTATCACCAACTCTACAACTCCTATTTAGCTCATTTTAGCTAACATGTTAACATGTTTTTCGCCTAATTCCTTCCAATGCATCTGCATGGCTTCTAAGTCTTTCTTTTTCAGATTACTGAAAAACGTCTAACTCTGTTTTCTTGTCCTTCCAATCCAAGATGAAGGAGAGGATGAAGAAACAGGCTGAGTTGGATGACCAGGCCAGCCTCTTCCTGAGGAGGGCCTACAAAGTCCCCAAGTACACAAAGAGCACTGGCAAGATCAGCATCCGAGGCCAGCTCCTCCGCAGTTACGTCCTCCATCTCGTGGTGAAGATTATCCTGGAGGTTGTGTTCATTGTGGGTCAGTACTTTCTTTACGGCTTCACCCTCCAGACCCGCTACGTCTGCACCCGCTTCCCTTGCCCTCACAAGGTGGACTGCTTCCTGTCCAGGCCTACAGAGAAGTCGATCATCATTTGGTTCATGCTGGTGGCAGCGTTTGTCTCCCTCGTCCTCAGCCTGGTTGAGCTGTTCTACCTGTGCGTGAAAGCTGTGAAGGAGTGCATGGCGAGGAGGCAGGATTACACTGTGACCCCGGTGACACCTCCACCTTTGGAAAGGAAAGCTTTTAAAAGCCGCGATGAGATGCTCCAGAATTGTGTCAACCTGGAGCTGGAGCTCCAAGGACGAAAGTTGGGGGTGAACGGGGCCACTGACACTGCTAAGAATGTATCACCTGAAAGCAACAGCATGGGGGCAGAGATTCGCATCTGACACATGGAGGCAGTGATAAGTTGTACGTGTCCAATTCTCCTGAGTTTCAGTGTGTGTATTGGCTTTGGGGAGGAAAGGGGTGTGTGTGTGTGTGTGTGTGTGTGTGTGTGTATGCGGTAATCACAGACAGAGGGAGGGGGAGTAGCCAGCTTCTGTAAACAGAACTCGGTCACATGCAAAATGTTGCCTAAAATGACTTCAATTGACTATTAGACGTAATCGAAAAACAAGAGACCATATTTTCTCACAGTTGACAATCTGTAGATTATTTTTTGATCAATTTTACAAAGCGTACTTTCTTTGGGTGATTTAAGACAATGTTGTTACAGTTTTGATTCAATAAACTTCTCATACATATACTAATCTGTGTCTGAATTTCTCCAAGGGTTTTTATATTCAGAACAACCTCATCCATTCAAACCTCTGCAGCTTTTTATTAATCTATCATACTGTATAAAGAGCTACAATTGCTTAAATGCATACAGAGCGTTTAGTTAATTGTGTGCTGAAAGAATGAATTCTAATGCAGTTTTATAATCATTGTTCCGGCCAGTGAGTATAAATCTGCAGAGTATATATTTCTTATCATTCTGCCATCAGCAAACAATTCATTCCTCAAAGCATCTGTTCATTAAAGTATCAGATAAAGTTTTAACAAGTAGAGCAAACAAACATATCTGGTATTGCTATTACTTTTTTTGTACTTTCAAACAAATTGCCTTACATATAGGTATTTTGTGAAAAACCGTTAGCTTGGTTTAGCGTGCAGACTAGAGACAAAGCGAAGCAGCTAGCCTGGGACTGACCAAACTAAAGGTAATAAGTTAGCCTACCAGCATCTCCACAGCTCACTTATTAACAGGTTATATTTCAGTTGTTTAACCCTGTACGAAAACCAAAGTATACCAAACTATTTCTTTGCCAGGTGTGACTTCCAAGAGTCTTCATTAGATGGATCTTTCTGCTAAGCTACTCAAGCTAAATCACCTCATTGGGGTCATCCCTATGTTTCCCGGGTTCTATGTTTCCCGGGTTCTATGTTTCCCACTTAACCCTGCAAAAAAGGTTCTATGTTCCCCGCTTACACAGAAAGGGTTCTATGTTTCCCGCTTGGTTGAGCGGGGAACATAGAATCAGGGAAACATAGAACCTTTTTGGTGTAAGCGGGGAACATAGAACCTTTTTTGCAGGGTTAAGTGGGGAACATAGAACCTGGGAAACATAGATACGCTCCCACCTCATTCAACACAATAGTAACAAATACATGGCTGGTACAGTGAGTTTACAGCTAATGGGCATGTGCGAGCTGCATTGCCATAGATTTGCCAGTGGTGTAGAGGGCAGGTATACCCACCTCTTTTTCTGGCCACAGTCTACCCGACTATCAGCCAAAAATCCATTTGAATATATAGAACCGTATACCCACTTCTTCCTTGGCAACCAACCCATCCACCTAGCAGTACACCAAATTCATCAACTAGCACTACACAGCTGAGATACGCACACTAGTCCATTTGTCCCAGAAAGTCAAACTTACCAAACTTTCTCAAACGTGGACAAACACAGATTAAACCTCACATCTGATCAAACCTCTCCAAAAAAAACAAAAACAAGGACAGACAGCCATGGCACGCCAAACAAACACCTGTGTTTGTCTGTTAGTGAAGGTTTGATTGGTGTGCCATCCGCTTAAGCTAAGCTTACTGGTTGTAGCTTCATACTTAGTGTACAAACATAAGAGGGGTATCTATCTTAACATCTATTGCCAAAAAGAAGAAGGCATATTTCCTTGTATGTTTGACTATTCTTTAATGCGTATTATAGGTACTGCAGCCAAAACACATGAGACAAGGACACCAATGGTGTAGTGGTGGGTAGCCTATACGTTGGTATACAGGGTATACCCACCTCTTTCTCTGGAGGTAAGCCCACTTATCAGCCAAAAAGCCAAGAAAACAAATGGGAGACTAAACCTACTTCCTCCTCAGTAACCTACCCATCTACCTAATAATACACCTACCTCAACTACCACTACACCACTACATGTCTCTGTATTAATTGGCCCAGAATGCCAGAACTTAACCATTTACAATTATGCAGCCATTCATCATTTACAACCCCAGTCAAATACATGCAGAAGAGTCCAATATGAGCAGTAGTTTTATGTCCTAATGATTACACACCTTGTCTGTATATTTTCAAACTTTCAAGGCCATTTAAACCAAGATACTGAACACCTGTCAATTATTACACTAGCCCTCCTGGTCTCGTCTTTCATCAACTTTTTCTGCTCGCGTTTGCTGACGGGTACAACGTGACATCTGAGGCCAGATGTGTGTTGTGCAATGCGATCCCTCATCAGTGCATCAGAGCACACTCCAAGGTCCAACTTTAGAGTTACTGATCTCCGTCCAAGTCAGACAGTCTTTCCTGACCAGGTCCGCAGGTAAGATGCAACGAGCGTTGTTCTCTGCTATACATAACTAATTATTTTACGTATGAAATAATATTGATTTTGTGAGTGAATATATTTTTAAAGAACATTATACAGAATAGAAATATAGTATTTTTTGTTTGAAATACACTATGTGTTTTTTTTTTTTTTTTTTTTTTTTTACTTTGAATGTTAATGATGACTTTGCTTATTCTCTAGCAGTATTAATATGACCTAAAACAAATAATGGCATTAGATTGCTTTTCATGTTTTACTTCTCAGCTTTGCCTACAAGATGCATGTTTAATATTTTTATTGTATAGATAAATTTACAATTGTGTCATACAGAATATTGATGTAAGCTATTTAAAGTTACATTTACATAGGGAAAGAACTATATTTTCAAAGTATTATCCTTTTACCAGCCTACAGAGTCATCCGTTCAAAATTCTGATTAATGATAGGAAAATATTTGCCAACGCACTCAGGGTTCACAGGGCTCTGATATCCTCTTACTCTACAAAGTGGCCAGGTTCAAGAACAGAAAAAAAATAAATTGAAAAGAACAATAAGTGCCTTTCTTCCAGCAGCACCATATTGATTGAATACTAAGCTGTGGTTAATGTTTCTGTTAAGAAGGTGTGGTGCAGGATCTCTGCACACAGTTTTTGTATTTATCAGCTCATGAAGGTATATTTTATTTCCTTCTGTCTGTTTAGATCAGTAACTGAACATCAGCACTAAAGATGGGAGACTGGGGAGTTCTGTCAAAATTGCTGGACAAGGTCCAGTCCCACTCCACAGTCATTGGGAAGATCTGGATGAGCGTCCTCTTCCTGTTCAGGATCATGGTCCTGGGTGCAGGTGCTGAGAGCGTCTGGGGCGACGAGCAGTCGGGTTTTGTCTGCAACACTCAACAACCTGGTTGCGAGAATGTCTGCTACGATTGGACCTTCCCCATCTCGCACATTCGCTTCTGGGTCCTCCAGATCATCTTTGTGTCCACGCCAACGCTGGTCTACCTGGGCCACGCTTTGCACGTCATTCACAAAGAGAAAAAGCTGAGGGAGGAGCTGAAAAGCCCCAGCGGGACCCGGCTGGTCAAGATGCCCAAATACACAGATGAAAAGGGAAAGGTGAAGATCAAGGGGAACCTGCTGGGGAGCTACCTGACCCAGCTCGTGTTCAAGATCATCATCGAGGCCGCCTTCATAGTGGGCCAGTACTACCTGTATGGCTTCGTCATGGTCCCCATGTTCCCCTGCTCCAGGACCCCCTGTCCCTTCACTGTGGAGTGCTACATGTCCCGACCCACAGAGAAGACCATCTTCATTATCTTCATGCTGGTGGTGGCCTGCATTTCCCTGTTTCTCAATGTCATTGAGGTATTCTACCTTATTTGTACCAGGGTGAGATGTGGGTCCAAGTCTCGCACTCACAAGGTCACTTCAGCTGAAAACCCTGCCAGCCTGTCGAGTCCAAGGTGGCCGACTACAGAGGAAACACTCAAGCAGAACAAGATGAACATGGAGCTAGAGAGCAGCCAGAGTATCGGTGGAAGCCTGGATGGAGCCAAAGAGGAGAAACGACTACTGAGTGGTCATTAAATACCACCGTATGATGCATTTAAATAATCTCGTTTCAGATTTCGAGATTTCTAAGAGACTTCAGTGAAGAGTTCTTACTATGTGGTTTATAAATCATTAAGGAGAAGCTGTATTATTGTGAAGTAAAATCATATACTTGCAGAGAAAAGTCTGCATAAATTGCCATATTTTTTAGGTAGATGTTAGAATTTTATTTTGTATTTTCTAATAATGGAAAGCGTGCAATATTGATAATTTATTTATGTTCTTGCATACTCACCTGTTAATCCATTAGTAAGCAGAGTTTTGTCTATGCCTAGGTATTAAATGTGTCCTGTAAGTTATTGACATGCTTAGTATCCAGGACTTGAAATACTTTGCTCATTGACTGATGAACGTAGTGATGATGGTAATGATGATGGTAATGATGATGATGATGATGATGATTGTGGTGAAGAGTTTGTTTCTACTGTATAGGGCTGAGACATTTTTTGTGGTCTGTATTGTTTTTAATAAATGATTTAAGTTGGATAAAAAACAATGTTTCATGACTACAGTCATTATTTGCACCCCAAAGTCAAACACCTTACTCTCAAAGAGCATGATTTACACATATTTAATAATGCTGTGAATATTATTTTTTTTTCATTATCAACTGGTCTGACGATTATTTTCTCAAATAGTTTGGGCTATAAAATTCTCAGCTTCCCAGAGCTCATTATGACTTTTTCAGATCTGTCATGTTTTATCCATAACCCAAAGATATTCAGTTTAATATCAAAGAAGAGTCAGAAAAACTGAAAATTTTCACATTTGCAAAGCTTTGCTATTTTTGCTTAAAAATTACTTTTATGATTAAACTGGTAATTATATTGTCTGGTGAGTGACTGATCAATAAATCACTAGAACTTTATAATAGTGTATGCATACTATAACTTCAGAATAGGGAGTGGCTGATAGACATTTGCCACCACCACTCATAAAATAATAATTTGAATGAGTTCATATAAGGATGAGGACATCTGTATCAGATGGACAATATATGTGACATATTATGGGGACAAAATACATCCATAAAATTCACAGGGATCACGAGGACCTGCTCAGCATATTGCAGCTCAATATAAAATCCCTTTAACAAAGGCATCTTTGTGAGCTTATAATATTAGATTTGCTCAGTTTGCTCATACTTGGTGTAAATCACGCAGCCTGAACAAAAAACCCCCCAAAATTTCTGTTTACACAGTCTAAACAAAAAATGAATGTGACTGCTAAAACCTCACGTAGTCTTCATTGCAGGGGTTTTGTGCTGGATTGCATCACTCTGTACAGGTGTTCATGTTATTGTGCCCTTTAGTCTCAATACAAAATTTAAAAAAGGGGGAATGGTGTGGGATACTTTTTCCATTTACTGTGTTGGTCTGTTTGATTTAACTTTAAAACAGCATCAATATAAAACGTATACATAAAATGACTGTAGAAAAATTACGAGCTAAAGAATTCAGTTTGTGGCACTGCCAATCATTAACCTGTACAATCTTGTCAGCGCTCTGCCCAAAATTGGCCACTTGAGATTTATCATTTCCAGATATCATGACAACGTGACAGCTAACACTGTTGCGCAGTTCCATCTAATCTAAAGTTCAAGGTACCGTAGACAGGTTGGGTTTGTTTCACTGGGCTCTGTCATTCACATGCACAGCTGCTGGCTGGTCTGTTTGTCTGCACAGAGGCCTTCTAAATTCAAAGGTAGGGTGCACAACTACTTCTTTATTTTAATGATGGTTATTTTGTCTGCACAATATACAGATTGTAATTAAGTCAAACTTAAATGGTGTTGCTTTCAGAAATAAAAGACACACAACCTCAACCACACAGATATATTACAAAGGATATAGGTGTTTATTTTTACAGGTAACTTCTTATTCTGATTTAGTGTTGTAAGCATATTAAGTATTTGTGTGAGTGGGTACAGACAAACTATGACCATTCAGAGTTTCATGCACTGACTGTAAAAATCTATATTATCTATGAATTTTTCAGCATTTTCTTGGGAGTTCAGAACTCTGAACATTGCTGACATACACTATTTTTTTTAACTTTAAGTAGATAAATCCATTTTTTTTTTCCCTGACAAATCATACTTACAGATGGAGCGTCTCAAAGGCACAGAAACATCCGTGAAATATAAATTCCTCTCCTATCATTACATCTATTCACATATTGTAAGAGAGCTTGAGTTAAGTCTTTGTTATGTAATGGATTTTATAGCTCTGTCTTTACGTTCCGAACGTACTATACTAGGCTGTAGATTAGGGTTTTTACAGCATGTCGTTGTGTCTCCTAAGCAAAAGAAACTTTCTGCTGTTTTTGAAGAAGTTTTACTCCTTCTGTTAATCAATAACCATGTGTTAGGAGTTAAAAAAAAAAATAATGCAGAAAGCATACAGAATGCTTTAACTTGTACTTTTGTCCCATATGTAATATGGAGAATAAAATATCACTGGTTTAATAGACACAAGGTATTTCATTATCATAGATATTGCTTATTTTCTCAAAAACTTGCAACTTTACAATGATCTCCCAGTGAATTTGGAAACTATTCTGCAAATAATTGTGGGTCACTGCGTTTACATCTGCCTCTGCATCTGTGGTTACTGAAACATGCCGTGAAAGACAGCTGAAAAATTGTAGGGTCTGCATGAAGTTAGTAAACGCTGATATTTATCAGCCAAATGAGGGGAAAATGTTTCTTCCCTCCGTCTGGAGGGACATCATAATTTACTTTGACGATGATAATTTTTTTTTTTTTTTAATGTTTCTTTGTTTTTCCTCATCAGATCAGACACCATGGGAGAGTGGGGTTTTCTGTCCTCCTTACTGGACAAGGTCCAGTCCCACTCCACTGTCATTGGGAAGGTCTGGCTCAGTGTGCTTTTTATCTTCAGGATCATGATCCTTGGAGCTGGAGCAGAGAAGGTCTCATTTTGTTTGTTTATACTTTGCTTTTTTTGTAGCATCAAACCTATGTGACAAACATCTGAATTCATTTTATGAGACTTTAAAAGCTTTAATGTAAAATAACACCCTCTGGTGGCCATAATCGAGACCTACAGATCGGATGAAAACTGGATTCAGTAAAACAAAACAAAACAGGTTTTAATTCAATTTAAATTACATTTAATCTGATTGAATTTAATTAACATATATTAAATTATCTTATTGTATTATTCATTTTGACACTAAAAAAACAATTGAACATGAGAGAAATGGAGAGTGGAGTGTATGTGGAGATCATTAGTCAGTCGGAGCACAGTGCAGAAACATTAAGAAGACGAAATTTGCGCATACCATATAAAATACAATACATTAAAATAAATAAATGAATAAATAAATAATAATGTCACTGATTGTTTGTATTGCCACACCACAACATTCATATTCATAATATCATTTTGTAGCCTCCTAGGTTATTATTTAGTTTGTATTAACCAGTGGACCTCCATGATGACATCATGTTTCTAAAAGTACCTTGGCAATATATGGAATAATGATACTGATTTCTGGTCTTAACATTGCAGGTGTGGGGGGATGAACAGTCGAATATGGTTTGTAACACCAAACAGCCTGGTTGCAAGAACGTCTGCTACGACCATGCCTTCCCTATCTCACACATCCGATTCTGGGTCCTCCAGATTATCCTTGTGTCAACACCGACCCTTATCTACCTCGGTCATGTCCTCCACGTCATCCACAAAGAAAATAAATTAAGGGAATACAGGAAGACCCACTCGGGTGACATTGTCAAACTTCCCAAGTACTCTGACGAAAAAGGCCATGTTGAGATAAAAGGCAACCTGCTGGGAAACTACATGATCTCCATATTCTTCAGAATCCTCCTGGAGATAGGATTCATTGTGGGGCAGTATTACCTGTACGGCTTTGTCATGGACCCAAGAATCGTCTGCTCCCGAGCCCCCTGCCCCTTCACCGTAGAGTGCTTCATGTCTCGACCCACAGAGAAGACCATCTTCATCATCTTCATGCTTGTCGTGTCCTGCATCTCTCTTGTACTCAACGTGGCAGAAATCTTCTACCTGGCTTGTTCTCGCTCATCCAGACGGAGGTCTAAAACTGTGCCGGCCACTGCTCTTGCCATTCACCCACGTTTGAACGGTGACAGTCTGATGAAAAGTGAGAAGCTAGGCCTCCATGATGCCAGTCACAGCACAGCCTGAAGGTTGCCATTTGGATCCAATGTAACAGTCGCATAGTTACCAAGAAAGCATCAGGGCACAAAAAATGTGACTGAAATGAGACCATGGCCCACGTGACTAACACTCGGAGTTATTTATTTATGAGATGCTTAAAAATTCATGAAAATTATGCAAATTTGGAGACATATATGTAGACTATTTATGAATAGTCAGAAACGTTTAAATATTTAAATTTGCACAAGAATAATACAATTCATGGTATTGTTTCACTAAAGCGTTTATTTAATTGTTCAAAAACTGAGTTATGTGGTTTGTTGCTTTTGCACTAGCTAAAAGCCATTTAGTTGTGCTACCAACCTGTTTACTCTAAAAAATAAAAAAAAAAACTATGTAAGGGCTGTTAGTGCCACTTTGCCTTTTACTTTCTCCTGTGTTGGGTAATTTGCAGGCATGACTTTTAACACTGTAAATATTTAAATTACAAATCCTTTTTTTATGTTTTGTATTTTAATATGACTGTATGTGCCTTGTGTTAATGATTGATTATTAAAAAAAAGGGTCCACAAATGTGTTTGACATTGAATTCAAAATATTTCAAACTGCTTCTCACTGTTTTTTTTTCCTCATGCATGATGAATGATTTCTGTATCTGGGTACTACTTAAATTACATTTAACTTACTATAAATCCCTCATTTAGATCCAGAAGAAAAGTAAAACATCTTTAGAAAAGTTCAAATAATCACATCAACAGAGAAATGACAAAATAGACAGATGTAAAAGTATTTTGTAGATTTTAGGCTAAATTTTTGCTGGTCCAGTGAACTGCAACTTATGCAGTTAATGCATGACACTGTACTTACAAGTATCCTGCAGGTCCTTTCTGGTGGGCGGTATGGATAAAATCTTCTATCACGAAAAGTGAAATTTGATCACAAAAGAACTACATTTTCTGGAAATTCACCGGAGGAACTGATGTATACCAGTGCAAGCACATGAATGTTAGACTTTGCAGAGTCTGCTGCAGCTGTTTGCTAACTTTGTTTTGCCTTTCTTAGCCAAAATAACTTTATGAAGAAATATGTCAGTGTGTCTTTTAGGTTGATAAACTCTGACACAGACTGACATGACCTTCCCACGGGCGAGTGACAATGTGAAAGGGTCATTCCTAGTGACAAACCTCGAGAGAATTATCACCTGAATCTGCAGTGGCATCTAGTGGTGAGGATTGCACATTGCATGAAGCTGAAGCTGAAAGTGTAGACCTACAGTACATCAAGTAACAAGTTAGTGTACACTAACTCCTGATTAGAATACCGTCTATGTTCATTGTTAAAGAGATTTTTACTGGGAGCCAAATTTTCCGCAGGGGTCTCTTCCTCTCCCACACAAACAGGTTGCTAAAAACAAATGAATAAAGCAGTTTCACATGACAAATCAGGGTTTCTCCTATGATATTCTGCTTGTTGCAGATTAGCCCGGGAACCTGCGTATAGACTTTAGACTTGCTTTATTCGTCCCAGAGGGAAATTTGTTTCCACTAACTGTACATTTACAGAGATCGATCACAAATATCACAGGCACACATATATCACAAACATCACAAAACATCACGTTTGTTCACAGGGGTGGACACTTTGAGTCAATGGGATCTCTTGTTCATCGCAGCTATGGCTGCTGGGATCAGGCTCTTCCCGAGTCGAGCTTTCCTGAGTTTAAGTGTTCGGTTCCTGCGCCCTGTGTCCCGTTCTATTGATTTTGCAAAGCGTGTAATGGACCTGTTATTTAACTCTGTGAGGGTGGGTGTGGGAAGGCCAGTGATTTTGGAAGCGGTGTGTGTGATGCGTGTCAGTTTGGCGAGATTGGTGACAGAAAGCATGGTGAATTCACATGAGGCAAATTGTGATTTGTGATATTGGGCTTTATAAATAAAATTGATTGACTGGTTGACTGATTGATTGATTGATTGATTGATTGAAGAAACATGTGGAACAGTGCAGAAGAATTGGTTGAATGATGCTTTGGTACACAAGTAGCAGTAGATGGGGGGCGACATAGAGTCCTTTGAGTTTTCAGATAGCTGACAGTCTTTGTTGGCTCCTTTTTTGTATGTCTCTGGTGTGCTGATCGAGTCGAATTGAGTTTATTGTCCAGACTTACGCCCAGGTATAAATGCTCATCATTTTTCTTTGATAACTTAAAGTGTGGTCACCTTTTCTGTGACCCAGACATTCAGGAGATATTTACCAGTAGCCGAATTATCTGCAGGGGTCTCTTCCTCTCCAAAACAAACACACACATTGCACACATTGAATATAGCGGTCTCAAGTTTAAAAAAAATCAGTGTTTTTCTGACACTCTCACCACGGACGGACTGCTAACTACAGTGAACGACGCAAAAACGTGAGTGGCCCTATCCAGAGCCAGTGTTTGGCTTGTCCATATTTTTGGCTGGTGAAGAAACATGGCAGAGCAACCTTGCGGACTCCATGGCCAACAACCTGCTCTCTGTCAATAGAAATGGCTCATTCTAAGGTGATTCTTTTTACAAGTGATTATACACTCAACAAGACATTCTTTTATATTATATTCCATTTCTGCCAATATACCCCCAAAACCCTACACACTGCAACTTTAAAAGGTGATGATATTGATGGACGAGCTGACAGCCATCGCCAGGAGTCAGAAGGAGTACCAGGAATGTAGTCTTATGTGCTTCACTGAGACATGGCTTCACCAACAGGACATTCCCGACAACAACGTCTCCATCAGCGGCTTTCAGACTGTTCGGGCCAACCGGGACTGCACCGAGAGCGGTAAGCGCAAAGGAGGGTGGCTTGCCGTTCTAGTAAATAACCGCTGGTGTAGTCCTGACCATGTTTCTATTAAGGAACGTATCTGTTGCCCGGACATTGAACTGTTTGCTGTTGGACTCAGGCCGTATTATTTGCCCAGGGAGTTTTCACATGCCATTATTGTAACTGTTTACATCCCCCCCTCTGCCAACCCGACGTCGGCATGTGACGTCATTCACTCCGCCATAGCCCGTCTGCAGACTAAAAACCCGGGTGCCTTCATAGCTATCTCAGGTGACTTCAACCATGTCACCATGGAAACAACATTGCCCACATTTACACAGTATGTGAGCTGTCCTACCAGAGAGGAGAGAACACTGGACTTGCTGTATGCTAACGCCAAAGATGCATACAGCTGCTCCCCCCTCCCCCCTCTGGGTAGGTCAGACCACAACCTGGTGCACCTCAACCCCTGCTATGTACCACTAGTCAAGAGCCAGCCTGCTACCATGAGGACAGTGAGGAGATGGTCGGAAGAGGCTTAAGAGACACTGCAGGGCTGTTTTGGGGTGACAGACTGGCAGGCACTCTGTGTGCCACATGGGGAGGACATCGACGGGCTCACAGAATGCATCACGGACTACATCAGCTTCTGTGTGGACTCCACTGTCCCAGCCAGGACTGTCCATTGTTATCCAAATAACAAACCGTGGGTAACAAAGGACATCAAAGCCATCCTCAACTCAAAGAAAAGGGCTTTCAGAGCTGGTAACAGGGAGGAGGTGAGAACAATACAGGGGGAGCTGAAGATGAAGATCAGGGAGGCTAAGGAGAGGTACAGGAGGAAGCTCGACTCTTCTGCTGTCTGTCTTAGTCAACCATCTCCCACTCCGCCCTCCTCCCCCACTCCTCCCTCTCACACCTCAACACCCTCCTGCTTGGCCCCTCCCTCCTCCTCCTCCTCACACCTCCTCCCCCCGTGGTCAGACTGACGGCACTCTCCATCATGAGGACTACACCCCTCCCCCACGTGTCGTCACCTCCACAATGTGCTTCACTGCTGACCATGTGAGAAGACAGCTGATGAGACTCCACTCAAATAAGGCTGCAGGCCCTGATGGTGTCAGCCCCAAGGTGCTCAAAGCCTGTGCCCCTCAGCTATGTGGAGTACTTCAGCATGTCTTCAACATGAGCCTGAGTCTCCAGAGGGTCCCCTTGCTGTGGAAGACATCCTGCCTCGTTCCTGTGCCAAAGACGTCACATCCCAGTGGCTCCAAGGACTACAGACCCATGGTATTGACCTCCCACAAGACCCTGGAGAGACTCATCTTGGAGCAGCTCCGGCCCATGGTCAAGCCACTTTTGGACCCCCTCCAGTTCGCCTATCAGCCCCGACTTGGAGTTGAGGACGCCATCATCTACCTGCTCAACCGTGTCTACGCCCACTTGGATAAGCCGGTGAGCACTGTGAGGGTCATGTTTTTTGACTTCTCTAGTGCGTTCAACACCATCCGTCCAGCTCTACTGGGTGACAAGCTGACAGCAATGCAGGTGGATGCCCCCCTGGTGTCATGGATTGTAGACTACTTGACTGGCAGACCACAGTATGTGCGCTTGCAACGCTGTGTGTCAGACAGAGTGGTCAGCAATACCGGGGCCCCGCAGGGGACTATCCTCTCTCCCTTCCTCTTCACCCTCTACACCACAGACTTCAGCTATTGCACTGAGACCTGCCATCTTCAGAAGTTTTCTGATGACTCTGCTATAGTTGGATGTATCACCAAGGGTGATGAGGATGAGTACAGGGCTGGATAACTTTGTCTCATGGTGTGAGCAGAACCATCTGCAGCTCAACGTGGCAAAGACAAAGGAACTGGTTGTGGATCTGAGGAGGACCAAGACACCGGTGACCCCTGTTTCCATCCAAGGGGTCAGTGTGGACATTGTGGAGGACTATAAGTACCTGGGGGTACACAATGACAATAAACTGGACTGGGCTAAGAACACTAACGCTCTCTACAGGAAGGGCCAGAGCTGTCTCTATTTTCTGAGGCGACTGAGGTCCTTCAACATCTGCCGGACTATGCTCAGGATTTTCTATGAGTCTGTGGTGGCCAGTGCTATCCTCTATGCTGCTGTGTGCTGGGGCAGCAGGCTGAGGGTGGCAGACACCAACAGACTCAACAAACTGATCCGCAAGGCCAGTGACATTTGTGGGAACGGAGTGTGACTCTCTGATGGTGGTGTCAGAGAGGAGGATGCTACGAACTATCTTGGACAATGTCTCACACCCACTCCACCATGTGCTGGTCAGGCACAAGAGTACTTTCAGTGGGAGACTCATACCACCAAGATGTACCACTGAGCGCCACAGGAAATCATTCCATGTGTATGTATGTATGTATATATATACATACACATACATTTATGTTTGTTAATAATTCCTGTTTATTTAACTATATATTTGTAAATACTATTGTTTAAATTTCCATATATTTTCACGTATCTTTCCTCTCTTGCAAGGAGCACCTGTAACATAAATAATTTCCCCTCAGGGATCAATAAAGTATTTCTGATTCTGATTCTGATATTGTCAATGATGTATTCACGTTTCTGCTGCCCCCCTGTGCCAAACAGCAGTTATTGCAGGTATGTGTGGCCATCTCTATTGTGTCACTAAAATACACTGCTCAAAAAAATAAAGGGAACACTTAAACAACACAATGTAACTCCAAGTCAATCACACTTCTGTGAAATCAAACTGTCCATTTAAGAAGCAACACTCATTGACAATCAATTTCACATGCTGTTGTGCAAATGGAATAGACAACAGGTGGAAATTATAGGCAATTAGCAAGACACCCCCAATAAAGGAGTGGTTCTGCAGGTGGTGACCACAGACCACTTCTCAGTTCCTATGCTTTCTGGCTGATGTTTTGGTCACTTTTGAATGCTGGCGGTGCTTTCACTCTAGTGGTAGCATGAGACGGAGTCTACAACCCACACAAGTGGCTCAGGTAGCGCAGCTCATCCAGGATGGCACATCAATGCGAGCTGTGGCAAGAAGGTTTGCTGTGTCTGTCAGTGTAGTGTCCAGAGCATGGAGGCGCTACCAGGAGACAGGCCAGTACATCAGGAGACGTGGAGGAGGCCGTAGGAGGGCAACAACCCAGCAGCAGGACCGCTACCTCCGCCTTTGTGCAAGGAGGAACAGGAGGAGCACTGCCAGAGCCCTGCAAAATGACCTCCAGCAGGCCACAAATGTGCATGTGTCTGCTCAAACGGTCAGAAACAGACTCCATGAGGGTGGTATGAGGGCCCGACGTCCACAGGTGGGGGTTGTGCTTACAGCCCAACACTGTGCAGGACGTTTGGCATTTGCCAGAGAACACCAAGATTGGCAAATTCGCCACTGGCGCCCTGTGCTCTTCACAGATGAAAGCAGGTTCACACTGAGCACATGTGACAGACGTGACAGAGTCTGGAGACGCCGCGGAGAACGTTCTGCTGCCTGCAACATCCTCCAGCATAACCGGTTTGGCAGTGGGTCAGTAATGGTGTGGGGTGGTATTTCTTTGGGGGGCCGCACAGCCCTCCATGTGCTCGCCAGAGGTAGCCTGACTGCCATTAGGTACCGAGATGAGATCCTCAGACCCATTGTGAGACCATATGCTGGTGTGGTTGGCCCTGGGTTCCTCCTAATGCAAGACAATGCTAGACCTCATGTGGCTGGAGTGTGTCAGCAGTTCCTGCAAGACGAAGGCATTGATGCTATGGACTGGCCCGCCCGTTCCCCAGACCTGAATCCAATTGAGTACATCTGGGACATCATGTCTCACTCCATCCACCAACGCCACGTTGCACCACAGACTGTCCAGGAGTTGGCGGATGCTTTAGTCCAGGTCTGGGAGGAGATCCCTCAGGAGACCATCCGCCACCTCATCAGGAGCATGCCCAGGCGTTGTAGGGAGGTCATACAGGCACGTGGAGGCCACACACACTACTGAGCCTCATTTTGACTTGTTTTAAGGACGTTACATCAAAGTTGGATCAGCCTGTAGTGTGTTTTTCCACTTTAATTTTGAGTGTGACTCCAAATCCAGACCTCCATGGGTTAATAAATTTGATTTCTATTGATAATTTTTGTGTGATTTTGTTGTCAGCACATTCAACTATGTAAAGAACAAAGTATTTAATAAGAATTTTTCATTCATTCAGATCTGGGATGTGTTATTTTAGTGTTCCCTTTATTTTTTTGAGCAGTGTATAATATATACTATACTATATAATATACTATAATATAATACACGTAATAATTTCACCCTTTAATTTCCTAACGCATTTGTCCCCAGTGACAGAAAATGTCAGCTTCCGAAAAAATGCTGTAAAAATATTATATATTAATATTTTTCCACTTTAAATGAGTCAAACCTTTAAAACTACTTCAGCCTGAAATATACATATCAAATATTAATTATATTTTTGGAATTTTAACCCTTTAAAGGCCAGTATGTTTACATAGCTCCACTTTTTTTTAAATGGAATTTTTTTTTTCTATAAAATATATTTCAGGAGGTATTTGATTATCATTATTAGGGCCTGACATGGGTCAATGATAGGCAGCAACACTGATTTTGATGCACTGTTATTTTATTTGCAGTGTCAGACTTAAAAAAAAAAAAAAAAAAAAAAAAAAAACACACACACACTCGAGGTCCTAACGATAGAAAATGTCAGCTTCCCAAAAGCTGCTGTAAAAATGAGCATGACAGAGAAAGAGAAAGAGAAAGAGAAAGAGAAAGAGAAAGAGTGTCGGTATGTGTATGTGTCTGGGTGTGAGAGTCCAGCTCAGCCGGAGCAGGGGCCGCAGATGGATTGACTGTGGTCCTTGCATATAAACATCCCACATTGGCAACACTTGGTGCCAACTTTTCTCTTTTTGACGGTGCAAAAGTCACACTGCTTCCTGCCCTTACATTTAATGATGACAGAGGGGCCTGTGGTCATACCCTGCAGATTTGCGACTATTCCTGCGGCGCTTAATGAGCGGGGAAGGCGCCCTCTCTTCTTGATGTGTGGGGTCACCAGCATTTCGCCCACCTCTTCATTGAAGAGCCTCCTCCTGTGTGATTTCTTACACTGCCAGGATGGCTCGATCGATGTCCACAGGACGAAGGCGTTGTAAAGTGAAACGTCGATCACGTTGTGGAAGAGGGCTAGTGGCCACCGGTTTGTTCTCCTCCTGCAGGAGTAGGTGCCAACAACCTGAAAAAACAAAACAAAACATAAAACAAGACAACATGAATAAATGATCCAATTGTAAGGATTACAATAGAGGTTGACCGATATGGCCTTTAGGCCGATTATACCGATGCTGATATTAAGAGAGAGCAGGGCGGCCGATGGCCGATATAAGGCCGATATCACTTTTTTCTCCCCCATCTGATAAAATACAATATTTTGTCATTACGGGTCTCCTGTCCCTCGCCTCAAGCCCAGGCTTCACCTGCTCTCAGCCTCCTGAATTGTGCTTTTGGATCTAGGACTGAATATGATAACAAATGACACAATACTGTTTAAATTAAATGTTAACATTTATTGAATGTTCTTGTAATTGACTGAATAAAAGAAACATTTAGTGTTTTAGTGCACTTATTAACAGCAGCATTATTAGCTGATAGCAGCATCACTGAGAAAACATTTACAGAAATTACTGTATAAACTTGGTTAAAAAAATAACCCACCCTCTTTCTCGCCCCCTCTCTCCCTTCCATCCTCTCTCTCCCTCCCTCTCTCATAACATGAGCATGCTTGTGTTGCAGTTATCAAATTAGTTAAATGGGTTTTTGGTAATCACTGGGAATGGTAACTGGGAAACTTATAAATATCTATTGCAGTGTTTTGAGTAATTATGTTCACTATTCCGTTACTGTGCCAATATGTTCTCCACTGTTCTGATGCTAAAACTTGCACAGGGTTAATGTTCACTCACTATTCTGTTGTTACTGCCGCTAATATTTGCACTGATTCTGTCTTTTACACTACTGCACTGTTGCCATGACATCCAAACAGAAATAGACGTGCACTGACCAGAAGAGAAACCTTAAAACAGTGTTAAACTGTTGCATAATGTTGGTGTCCTTGAACGTGCCCTTAACACTGATGTCAGCAGGCTCATTCAAAATGAACTGCGCCTCGCCTGAAAAGTAGACGAGAGCAGGTGGCCGCAGCAGGGTGCGGTGACAAAAAGCTGCGGTGAAGTCGGACAGTTTCCCGACAGTTTCCAGCAGCCTTCAGTCCATACAGGAAGTCACAGACACACTTACATCCTGTCTGGAATGAGGTCAATTCATTAAAAAAGTGATCAGACCCATTTATCAGTTTGTTTTCAGTCTCCAGTTGTTTTAATTATGATAGATTAATTTATTAAAATGTTTTACGGGTGATCTGTAGTTTATGTTCATGGTTTATCCTCCATTTGATATGAATTCTCCTGTAAATCAGCATCATATCAGTTTGACCTGTCCCCTCAACTACACAGGCTGAATAAACTGTGTTTGACTGTAAGGTTCATATTTTCAGAGGAAAGAAAACAACAGCTTTCATTAAGGCTCAGTCAGATACAGCCAGGGCTTCACATCTGTAGGCTACAGCCGTTATTATAAGAATCCTCACATCCCACTGACCACAAGTCTCTGTGTTGCTAAATACTTCAATAATTAAAACAGTCCAGTGTTAATATAGTACAGTAGACTCTGTATAGTTTATGATGAATGTATTCAGTCTCTGACAACTAAACTTCACCATCAGTCACACAACATGTTTTCTGTTACAGAATAAACCTTCAGATCAGACAAATACAATCTTAATCTCAAAAATTCAACAAAAATGAAAAGTTTATCTAAAACGTCATCTTGTTGAGTCAACATCTTAACCAATCAGCTGTTAGATCAGGTGAGAGCCAGGCGGTGCAGTCGGTGGAGAGCAACTGCAGCGCCTGGCTCTAAAAACTGCGGCCGCCTCGCTCTCACGGTTTTATTACCATTCACTTTTGTAATACGTCAGAGCAAGTCGGGATGAAGTCGGACACAAAACTAACCGGCATGCATTGTGCACCGATCGCCAGTGATCAAATCTGCGCAGGCCTGGCTCATCTCAAACGAACCTAGCCTGCGTTCCAAATCGCATACTTCTACTATATACTTTTAGTATGTACTGCAGCTGCCCTTAAAAAGTATGTAGTGTAGTATGCAGTATGCATGCAGTATGCATACTATTGGGACACACTACATCCGCCATCACATCGCTCCCTGAACTCCGACCCTCTTGCTCACTTCCGCCGCCGTCCGTAGCGCCACATTTGAATATTTTTGTTTTGTTGTACTTCGAAGATGCAGCAAATCTCCTCTCGTCGAGCTCGCCAGAGTCGTGCATACCGTTGGAGGTGCCGGAGAGCTCTGTTGCTGTTATGTCGTAATGTATGTTGTTGTTTCTAATAAACTGACGTGTTCGCGCAAACAGTTCCAAGCCTATTATTAGTGACCTGTCTACTGAACTAGTCACCAGTAGGCACATTAACCCCCTTCACACATAGCTCTCTGTTACTGGCAGATGTTTGTTAAATATATTTACAGCTATGCAGCTGCTGGCACTATATTCTGTCTGCACGTGAAGCAGCCTTACATTCACATTACTTTTATTTGTAGTGTAACATACTTGCACATTGCTACTACATTACTTAATATGTATTTGACTTTTACTATTTATATATTTACTAGTCTATACTGCTCATACCTGGCCCATAGTGTATTCACATTTAGTCATATGCATTCATTATTTATAGCACACTTACACCACTGCCTATACTGGTAGAATCTTCTGTATTGTAGTCATAGTTGAACCCTAACACTGATTATACTATAATCACAATAAAGTTTAATGTTGTAACCGTGTTCTTGCAAAACTGTATATGTGACAGTATATAATCAGATCATTGCAGTCCTAATATGTAGTGTCTCAGTATCTCAAATTAAATAAACCGTGTATGAAAGAAAGTGTGGGCGTTGGTTGTACACGCAGCTCAGTCAGTGCGACGTAACTTCCGCTGCGCAAAGGATTGTGGGTCAGAATGACCAAAGAAGCATGCTGACATGCATACTGCGAAATATGACCGGATGTAGTAGAACATCCTGGTACTTTTGGCATACTGCATCTGACATACTATGTATTGGGACACACTAATTCTTTTTCTGGCATACTAAATAGTATGGTAGTATGGGTATTGGAACGCAGGGCTGGTGTCTTGTTAGGCTCGATGAGGGGAGGCTACACGCAGGTGCAGCGGAGCAGACTGTTTCTCCGTCTCTCATCTCTCCGTTATTCACGTGTAGTGTTGCTGCTGTGATCATAAACAGACTGGAATACCGAGCAACTTACGCCAGTCAAACGCAACTGAAGGCTGTGTGTATCTCCGACATGTAGACAAGGTATTCCAGCCCCTTTATAATGACTGCATCGCCAATTCCACACGTGAATAACGGAGAACTCCTAGCACTTAGCCGTTTATATTTTTGTTCAGTATAAGCAATTAGAAAATGCACTGGAGACGGTGAACGTGCGTTTCAAAGCAACTCGAACTCGTTATATGAGTACCTGCGGTGCTTCCCTGATTAGCAAACGTTAGCCCCGCACCTCACGGGCACGTGTTGCATGTTGCTTTCACCGTCTCCAGTGCATTTTCTAATACAATGCAAACACCAGTGCTACTTGTCAACATGTCGGAGATCCACACAGCCTCCAGTTATGTTTGGCTGGCGTGAGTTGCTCGGTATTCCAGTCTGTTTATGATCGCAGCACCAACACTACACGTGAGTAACGGAGAGATGAGAGACGGCGAAACAGTCTATTCTGCTGCACCTGTGTGTAGCTTACAATGACAGTGTTAAGGGCACACTTAAGAACACCAACATTGTGCAACAGTTTAACACTGTTTTAAGGTTTCTCTTCTGGTCATCGGCCTCGTGAGCACAGGCATCGGGCTAAGCCGATTACCTCAAAATGGCGTTAGATCGGCCCGATTAATCGGTCGACCTCTAGAATTTGTGTTTCAGTGAATTGCTAAAAAATGCATTTACAGTGTTTCTACAGTCACGTATTTGCACATTTATGTTTGCAATTATTATTAAGATATTTACATGTTAAAATATCTGCAGCAGCATGGTTAAACATGGTGAAATGCTGCATCTGCTTCAGTAGTTCTCTTATACATTTACTTCAGTCTAATTCCTTTTCCTCCTCATTGGTTAGGTAAGAGTCATGTGACCACCAACCAGGAGGTGTAAGCGGTAAAAACGTGGTTGTTGGAAGCTGCTAAGGTGTGGAAAGTGATGCATAGGAGAAAATCCATCTCCATCCTGATGTGTACTCCTAACTAGAGCGGTCCAACCCTCACGTTACACAAGTATTCTTTCTCATGATACACATATGTAAATGCTCATTTAAAAAACATATATGTTAGACAATAACATAAGACGAAGAATACATAAATGTGTGCGTAATTGATGCGTAATGGCACCCACCTTATCCAGGTTGTCGACACCTCCTTTGCATCCGTTGTAATCTTTGATTATGATGGGCTTTCTCTTCGTTTCGTTGCTTATGTCTGCCTTGCGGTGTTTCGTGCTGAGCAGCAGCACATTCTTGCCCCGTCGGGGGATGTAGGAGACCAGTGTGTGTGTGTGCGTAAAAGCAAAGGTGGAGGAGAACACCGCTCTTGCTTTCACCTGGAGCAGATGAGGGGGAAGCTCGGGCTTGTTGTGGCGAATCGTGCCAACCAGGGCCAGTTTCCTCTTGAGCAGCTCATCTGCCAGTGCGCAGGAGGTGAAGAAATTGTCACAGGTGACGGTGTGTCCCCTGAGCCCCTCTGTCATGTCCAGGACCACCCTCATCCCCTGGTTGACCTCACCAGGAGTGCCAGCCGCTTTGCCTGTGTATATCTGCAGTCTCCAGGCGTAGGACGTCTTGACATCACAGTTTGCCCAGATCTTTATGCCATATTTAGCCGGCTTTTTGGGCATGTACTGCCGGAAGCTGCACCTGCCTCTGAATGGGACGAGCTGCTCATCCACACAGATGTCCCTGTCCGGGTTGAACAGCATGGGCAGGCGGCGCGTCCACATGTCCCAGACTTTGCGGAAGGGAGCCATCCGGTCATCGCGGCGTCGGGGTCGGGATTGCTTGTCGTCGAACACCAGTGTCCGGCTGATGAGGTGAAACCTCTTGTGGGACATTGTGGCGCGGAAAATGCCGCGTCCTGACTTCTCGCCCCAGAGGCTGAGGGTTGATTCGTCTTTGGACCTGTACACACCGGCCAGAATGAGCAGCCCCACGTAAGCCTGCAGCTCATCTTTGTCCACATCTCGCCAGGCTGCGGTGGAGCGTCTCCCCTGCAGGTTTGTCATGTCCACGATGTGCTGCAGGATGTCATCCGTCAGCAGCAGCGCAAAGCTGGACATCGGGTCAGTGATGCGGGCGGTGGCATAGCGTGTAGGTCCCGGGACCAAACCTGTGGCTGCTGGGACGTAGCGGTACGTCTCAGCGTTTGTGGGAGACCACACTATTTTCCCATTTTTTGAAGCCCATCCCGCCGCTGCTTCATCCTCCTCCTCTCCGCCCTCCTCTTCAGATGAGTCCTCGGTTGAGTCGGAGCTGGATTCCAGCTGGTCTGTTCCTACCTCTGAGTCTGACACGGAGGAGGCCTCAGTGGTGGAGGATGAGGAGCCATCCTCACCCTCAGGCTGCACGATCATTTCCACAGACTCCTGTGTGCTGTCGTGTTCCGCCATCTCCAAAATGACTACTCCCGCTACTGTTGTCAGATGGGAAATGAAGGAATATCGTGTTGCGCATTAAAATGTATTTGGACCCAAACTATTGTATGCACTATGTGCATGGAGCTGCAATAACCTAAGGAATAAACACAGAGGCTCGACCATTTGAATGCTACACTCTCACCAAAACACACCCACCTAGTCAGCTGCACCGCTTTGCACAACCATTGCTTCCGTCCTTAACTATCAAAATAAAAGCACCCAACTACACACTGCATGCAGAACTGCTTTAACAACAGAAACTGAACTTTAACATTCAGCTCGTAACACAGTGCTTTTTTCCTCCCAGTCCGAACTCATGTTCACGTATTTTTCCCCTTTAAGTTTGTTGCGGTGCCAGTGCGGCTGCGCAAAGCAACATGAGCTGAGCACGGCTGATGTGATTGGCAGTGAGGAGGGGTGCACGGGAAGATGTTTTTCATTTATTTTGGTCTTGCCCTTTCTCTACCAAATTATGGGAAGATATTTGCAACTTGATTTCTACTTGTACTGAACCACATTTTTCTTTTTGCTTTGAACATATATTGTTTGGCTTAATTGACTATCCATCTGCGAAAAAAACAACAATTTTATATCATTAATCTTATACTATTAACCAAATGGCATATCCACAAATGTCGATACACTAATCAAAAACCACTCCTTTCCATCTTTGAAAATGAGGTCAAACAATATATTAAAACTATTAGACATTCCACTAATATGAAAGCCATTAAGACTTTGGATTTATGTGCTCTTTAATGTAGTTGTGTAATATGATATTCTGAAATGTTGCCTCTGAATGTATGTAACCCCCTGGCGGTTGTCATTGCACTTTTGTATTTCTTGATAAAGATTCACGGAAATACCAAAACTATCATATAGTTGGTCTTTTTAACCCTTTCAAACCTGAGCAAATTGGTTTGATCTCTTTTAAAAACATGGGAAGAAGGCAGTTAGTGAAAAAACTAAATGACCCAAAAAAAATAGAAAGAAAAAGTTAAAAACAAAAAAGAAAATTAAAAACAAGAAAATTAGTAGAAAGAAAAGAAAGAAAGTTCTATCAAACAAACAGGAAATGACCTGAAACAGTGTTGAAAAATTAAAATGATAAATTATAATATAGTTTTCCTGAACTTTTTTCCCAATTTTTGAAATAATTCTCTAAATCCTGTTTTGTTTTGTTTAAGAAAAAAAATCAACAAATAAAAATGTAATTTAAACACTTTTAGTATTGGGACAGAAAGAGACTGACGGGAAGACAGACAGAAAAGGTGCATAAAAATATTGAGTCACTACCTTGTTGTTAAGTTGAAGCACCATTGGTTGCAGAAGCTTGTAATTTGTGGGACATTTCTTTCCAAGTTGCTTATTGCCTTTTCCCCATGTTTTTGAAAGAAACTGCACCAATTTGCCCAGGGTTCAAAGGTTTAAATACTTGTGAAAGGTGTCTGAAAGCAGCAAAAGAAAAGTGATGTCGCTCCAGCTTTCAAATTAAATAGTATTTATCGTATATCATATAGGCCCTAAAACTATCGTATAAATACGATGATTATAGTATATGTGGCAACACTGACTCCCGCACTACTGCTCATACTTATAACAATGGCTGCAGTGCACTGCATAAATGACCTGAGCAAGAACCAAAACAAAGTCCAATTTTGGGGAAGTGTAAAGATCACTTCTTTTTCTGTTTAATTTTGCCTATAATGTTTTTTATGTTTTCTGATTGTATTTATAATTGTCGGACCCCAGGAAGAATAGCTGTAGTAGTACTGCAGCTAATGGGGATCTTAATAAAGAACAAAGAACAAAGAACAACTCATCCTTTTTATTATTGAATTAGTTTATAACCCTGGGTGTGGCCTTCTAAGAGAAAGACTTTTGAAGTTGGACACACGCACATTTTTTCCACACACACCATTATCTAACATCAACAGTGACACACTATAATTTCAGTAGCAAGGCAGCTTTGCAGGAAACAGTAAAAAGTGTGAAATTTTGCTGCATGCTTTGAATGGGAAAAAAGTAGCGCCTTCTGGTGGACAAATGTAAAAATTAAAAATTGACAGCTGGTAGTCCAAAATGAAATGTTAACATAAAGGAATGCCTTAGTTTATGTTAAGATAAATGTGGGATCAAAAAAACAGCATTTTCAGTGGTTTTCAATTGCGCATGTTTTTTCTTGTTAGAAACAAGATGTGTCGGTTTTTGTGTAGCTTAGCCATTTTAGGCTAATTTAAGGAAGTGAGATGACAATTCTAAAAAAAAAATTAAAAATGAATATCCTCTGGCAAATTTGAGCTATGTTCATTCAACACAACCAAAATGGCTTGAAAATTAAAAAAAATAATAACTTATTAATTGTAAAAAGCAGCAACAGGTTATGATTTATATATTTATTTCATGATTTATTTCGCCCCACCAACACAAATAGTCCCACAACTGGGCTGGGACCGGACTGTTGCCAAGCAACACACAAACCATTCCTGTATGTACTGTAGGTCTACACTTTACCACAGACCAGCTACTTTATATCATGCAGGCTTCATTTTGTCATCATTTACATTTATTTTGCTAACACTGAAATAAGAGTCAGTTGTCGCTTTGGTGGCCTACCTCTGATGCGTATGAGTTAACAGCCTCATCAGTACGGTACGGTGCGTTGTCTTTTGGTGTCATATGAGCATACCTGGAGATTTACAGTTAAATATTCAGGCTTCTTTAGTCCTTTCCTCACCACCATTCATTATTTAACTCTGTTACTTGTGTTAATATGTTCCTCGTTGCGGTGCAAAGTTTGTTCGGACGACCCTTAATGAGGTCTAATTAACGGTTAACGTAATTAACGGCTCAGAACACCTGTGAAGCGGAGTGATACATGAATAGTAAAAAGTCCCAGTGCAGTTCTACTGTATTAGTAGCACTAATGGAGAGCCTCCTGTCTATGGGGTGCCGTTTGTAAAGTGTCTCACGCTGAAAATAACATCAATATTTTGCCACATTTAGCTTCAAACAATGTTTAAAAAAGTGTGAATTTTTTAACGTCACCTTTTACCACATTTACAGCAATATTTGTTAACTTAGAAATATATTAAATAGTTAAATCTAAATATTAAATGTGGCACCTAAATGTTAAATGTTAAATCTAAATATTAAATCTAAATCTAAATCTAAATGTTAAATCTAAATCTAAATGCTAAATCTAAATCTAAATGTTAAATCTAAATATTAAATCTAAATCTAAATGCTAAATCTAAATGTTAAATCTAAATATTAAATCTAAATGTTAAATCTAAATTCTAAATCTAAATATTAAATCTAAATTCTAAATCTAAATATTAAATCTAAATCTAAATCTTAATCTAAATGCTAAATCTAAATCTCAATGTTAAATCTAAATGTTAAATATAAATCTAAATGCTAAATCTAAATCTAAGTGTTAAATGTTAAATCTAAATGTTCTGGGTGAAACTAAATATTTAGCTAATATGCAAATTCACACTGCCGGTCACCGGAAGTACCAAAATAAAAGCTTGAGATGGTCAGACTGTGTTTATAGAATCAAATAACGAATTAAAACCAATTTATCGGGGGAAATGAACACTTGAACATACATTAGCGTGATAATAACTACCTAAAATAACAAGAAACGTGTTTGGAGAAATTTTATTTGACGTGTACTTTGAGTTGTTGGTGTCCCTTCGGAGGGAATCGCCTTGTAGAAAACCAGCAGACTAGCTGTATATATATAGCTATATGAATATCTCACATTTTTCACGCCACTGTATCACCGTTTAGACTAATCTGATGTTTATAAAGTCTATAAACACAATGATTGAACAAACATTACTATTTCTGTATGCATGTTTTGTAAATAATAACATTATCGTAGATTAGCGGTGCTAACTTAGCTATTAACCCCGTTAGCGGTGTCTGTAATGACTCATTAACTCTAAACGGTCCGTGAAAAAAATATTTTTTTCAAGTGGCTCCACAACTCTGTCAATGGCTAACATGTTAAGCAAGTTTGCGTGCTAAATTTACTTGTGTTTGTGTCACGTTAGCCAAACTCTGTTGTTTTCTTTATTATTGGCCCTTCATCTCAATATTAATTCATTGTTTAGGTAACATTAACATTACCGTTAATGTTACTTGCATGAAGTGATGTGGTGATGAGGGATATTTTCATTGATTTTATTAATGTGCCAAGACTGTGTGTCAACATTTAGGCTAGGTTCATAGCTAATACCAATTCAATATCAACTACAAGTTGGCTGCTAGCTCATGCACTGAAGTGCATATTAAAAATAACATCCATTCTCTCTGGCTTAAAGGGGAACTCTTAAAAAGTTTCAAATGTGTATAGTCAAGCCTACTACATTAGGCTACAACATCAGCAACCCCATCAATGTAACAAGGCCAATATCTTAGTTACTTAATGTTTCACTTATTGTAGTTTCATTGTTCGTGTAGTAAGTTACTTTTTTCATTGGAGAAGGCCACTGAGATTATTACCTGCAAGGTAAGGGGCATATAACTGCAGATGTTATTCTCTGCCTCATAAACTCTTTAAAAAGAGTACTGTACTCTTCAAAAAGGAATACGGAAACAATTTCTCAAGCTGTTCATACATTGAGTTGGTGGAGCCTATTGAACCTTGACCCTTTCAATTTGATGTGAATGCTCTGCTGACTAAGCTACACAGGCACTTGTATGTGATGCATGTAACAGTATAATAGCACATCAGTATATTAATGTCTATCCATGCAGTTTGGCCAATAGCTTGATGTTAATGCATGTGTATCACTTATTAGATTCTAAAAACAATTCTCTGCCATAATGTTACTCTCTACATTTATTACTCTGTAACAAATTATAAGCATGACTTAATATGACCAAGCCACCTAAAAGTAAAAACAAGGCAGTTTTCATCAACTTACAAGCAAGTGCGCGTCAGACATACTGTAAGTGAATGGGTTTTCTGCTCGGAAAGGTAATGCCTTCATGTCCCACTAGAGGGCGCGTGAGGCTTAACTTCAGCACACCACAGGAGTCAATAGTGTCGTCACGTCCTAGTATCCTAACTTGTATAAATCGTAAAGACCATAAGATGGCGCCATTACCCCACCCAACAGAGTCGCCCGTGTCCATCATGTCATCTTGACAGACGTCCCGCCCACCGCCCACGCAGCGATGAACACCCGTTTCCTCTTCCTCGCACAATAACAACAGCTGGAAGTGGCTATGGCAGCCATGATGGCCGCCACAACCATGGCGGGGCTCGACGCCCACAGGATGGAGGAGAAGAAGTTCGAGTACTTCTCCTCCATCAACTCCATGGCGAAGAAGATAATGCAGGAGAGGGAGAAAATCAAAGCCATGCACGGCTCGTCCTGGGACAAGATGACGCCGCAGGAGCAGGACACCGCCATCGACAACGGGATGATGGATCCTCATATCCGAGCCCGATACGCCATGCACAGAGTTGACCGAGAAGAAGTGGTCTGCTACCCCAAACTGCTCCTTCAGACGGGGCAGAAGATAGTTCACTTCGGGGAGGAGGTATGTAAATCACATTATAATTACATTAAATAGCTCTGTACGTGTTTTAGAGCTCAAATAGCCCGGGTTGACGTGTTTGCTAACTAGCCACGTAGCCATGAAAATATGTAGGTAAACGTCATAGTGGCTACCTGACTACACAGCCTGACTACAGATGAATTCTCATCGCAGTCACAAGAAATAGATCCTTAGACTTAACACTGAACATATAGAAAAGCTTACAATAAGCTAGGCCATTATATTTTGTTTAAAAATTGGTTTTAAGATGCAATAATTGTTACGTTTCAAGGTAAACAATGTAAATAATGTATGCTAGGCTTTGTCCTCAATAGAACCACATTATAGGACTCATCATTATTTATGGACAGCCCGGAGTGTGTCGGTTGAAACTATAACTACACTGTTGTGTCTCTGTTTAGGATATTACCTGGCAAGATGAGCACTCTGCCCCCTTCTCATGGGAGACAAAGGTAAATATATTCAGGTTCAGGTTTTGTCATTGTGGTTTAATATGTTGATTACTTGTCAAAAAATGTGGCAGCTACAAATTATTCCATTCAATTAAGAATCTAAAATGGCAGTACTCAGTTCACTATTACATCTGTTCTTTCTTTTTCTTTCATACTCACAAATTATGATGACTTAAGAGAGTTAATGTTCCTTGAAATGGCTTGTCTAGACCAGAGGTTATCCATTCGTTTGTACCCAGTGCACACCAAAGGGCAAGCCAAAATCTCAAGACACATCTGTATTTATCACTCTTATCACGACATAAGACATTAAAAAAAGAAGAAAAAATGAGACTGGTAGTTTTGGTGGTAGTGTCTACTGACAGTTTATTAATCTTTTTTTATTAGGTAGGTCGTCTGCACTGGTGCTTGTTTGTAAGCTGCTCTGTACTATAAAGCAATCGAATGTCGTCCCTCACACTGGCTGCCAATCAGGGCTTTTGATGTGTCACACACTTATAATACCCACATGTGAATAGCGACACTAGGTTCCCACGTGAATGTTTTTTTTTTTTAATTGAATTAAATTAAATTATATTTTTAATTTCTTTGCCTTTTTATTAGGAAATCAGTGCATTTTACATACTGATACAGTCAATAAAAAATACATTCATAACCCTTTTGTATAGGCCCCGTTGAATATTGCCATAATAATGTGAGTTTATCACAAAATTCCACAGCACACCTGGTTTTGGCATCACAGCACACCATTTGAAAACCACTGCTCTAAACCCTGATGTTTTCTGGTGTTCAGATGATCACAAGCTAGGATGGTTGTTTAATTTTGATGTGTTTAAGTTCATTAATTTTGTCCCAAAAGCCTGGAAAAGAAAGCAGGACAGTTTGTTTAATTAGTACGTATTTTGATTTTTTTGCAGTGCTACACAGTAAACGTCTTTGTGAGTGATCAGTGAACTCGTCCTACACATTGTTGATATGATTATACAGGATGCTTTTGTCGCTTCGCCCCATTTTCCATTTTCTTTCTTTTTAATGTTGTCTGAAAATATGTACATAGTACTCTGGTCCTGGCTTGTTTTGATTTCATGGTGTCTTGTACACCCATGCAGGCTAGGCGTAACTGTTTCCATGACAGAATAATGAAAAAAATCCTTAATTCATATATCAAACTGTAAATAATGAAATCCTCCCATTGAAGAACCCGTCAATCTTTGCTTGAGTATTTACTAGATTGTTATTATAAGGTTATTATTTGTGTAATTTCTTACCTGTTCCTTTTACCCTGAGGAATTCCCATGTAGAGCTGAGCTCAGTTAAGTCATGAGATATTGTTGTTTCCAACTTTCAGAGCCAGTTGGAAGTCAGCTTGACGTCAGGCCCTGCAGATCAAGGGATCTCGGCCTCGCAGGCAGACTCAAAGGCTTCAAAGGTTCCTCATTCCGGCCAGCTTGGCAAGAGTACACCAGGGGCCAAGGTATGACATGGAGTGGCTGCTTTAATTTGTGTATTTTGCTTGGAAAGAAAACACTCAGCTCACTGCATTGATTCATAGTCTTGTGGGACTGGGTGAAATCATTGCATTCAGATAAGGTGATGTAATCAATCATGGCTAAGTATTCAAGCTTGGGAGTGGAGAATAACCTAAATCACAGTGATTTTGCACTCTAAGATTGATGATACTAGTTTAGTTGTAAAGATGTCATCCATGGTCCACTTATAAAGTAAACCTTAGAGCAGTATGACAGGTTAAAACACAGTGTTTGTCCCATAACAACAGTCTGCTAGATCCAGACATAGTGCACATACAAATTGCACATATCTCCAGTGGGAAAGAACTATTGTTTGATTAACCTTTCCCTTCACTTAAACCACATTTGTAAGCTGAAATTACTAAGAAAGAATTGATACCAGGGATTTTACAGGAGAGACCATGCAGTTCTAAGTTATATGGATACAGCCTCTAACTTTGGGACAGCTTTAAACATGTTATCGTGTGATTCTGAAGGTGTCTGTCAGCGAGGGACGCAGGCCAGAGGAGGAGTCGTCTTTCTGGAAGATCAGCGCTGAGAGGTCCAGGCTAGAGGGAGAGCAAGCCGACTTCCAGTCCCTGACCCCCAGCCAGATCAAATCCCTGGAGAAAGGAGAAAAATCCCTCCCCTCCTACCTCCGACAGGTGAGAACTGAAATCTACCAGCGTCTCTCACTTCCTGGCGTTGTTTTCCCTTCAACAAACTGCCGCCATAAATGTTTATTCACATATTTTCGCACAAGCTGCGCTTTTCCGGTCTGCATACTTTCGAACAAACATCAGACTGGAAGCAAGTTCCCACCCCAACACTTGTCACTTGTCTTATGGAGCCGCGCATCCTGAAATAGAATCTCGCCCGAAGCTGAGATAGCTGGCATCTGTGCAGCCTCCACAAGTGTCGGAGAAGCAGATGGCGAATGCAGCCAATTTGCAGTCAGAAAAAGAAACAATGATGGTTAGATTGTTTCTGAACGCTCGACTTCGCTGCTCTTACTTTTCTACTTCTGCACATTTCTTGTCGTGATGTTGCTCTGTACAGTCTCATCAACCACCTACACAGCTTGCCACGCTGTTACAAGAAGCTTAAAAGACATGTCAATAAATATAAAACTGCTGTTTCAGGCTCCATTTCTGAGCAATTTTAAAACATTGACATTTGTTTAATTTGTACTGATTTAACTTCAGTTATCCTAAACATGTGTATAATGTAAAATAAAGTCATTATACTGCGTAAATATCAATAGTAAATATCATCATCTCTCTACAGGAGACCTCTGTCCCTCCCAAGGAGCCTGAGGTAGCAGACCCCCACCCTCCAGCTCCCACCAGGTCCACCAAGCAGCGAGCACCCAAACCTCCTGCTCCCCACCCTCCTATTCCCGTCGCTGTCAGTGCAACACCAGCATCCATCTCCATTTCCCCAAACCCAGCCCCGCCTCTCAGCGTGTCCTCATCAGTTGCGGGATGGGAGCGATCTCAGAGCACGCTGCCGTCGGCAGGCAGCACCGTGGATGAAGTGTTCTCCTCCAGCATGATGTCCAAGCCCTCCAGCACCCCCAGCACTATGGAGAAAGAGAAGGAGGAGGATTTATCCGGAAGCCCCACTTTTGCCCAGGTGAGTTCTGAAAAAGATAGTTTCAGAGCAGAGTTTCTAAGGACAGTATTTGCTTTGGATATTGTGAAATGCAGCAGTGATGGATTTAAAGCCAGAATCACATTCTGTGTATCTACAGTGAAAATGAAAGGCAAACACCAGCTGTGACACAAGACTGTTAAACTCTTGAAACACTCTCTCTGATTGATTGGGGAAAATTCCTTGTGCTATAGCCGTACATGGTTACCAAATTATCTTGCATGATTGGATGGAAATCCCTGAGGCCCCGCAATGTGATATTGTCCCCATACTTAAGTGAAGATACAATATAATTGCAATTTTAAATGTTTTGCGATATGCTGAGTATTCATCTGAGTATTTATTACCTTTTTTCAACTGCAAATTATGTTTCCAAAGAAAAACTTTGTCAACATCTGTTTTGATTTACAGCTTTTTCGCTCTGTTCATCTCATTTTGATCATTTTTATTGCAGGAAAATTTGTCTAATGGGCAGAATAACCAGTTGATTTCATTATTCTAGCAGGCTACCAAAAGTTTAATTTGTTTTGCAATATTAATTATTTCTAAAATAAGAAAATTCTACTTGACATCCATGTATTGATACAATATTTCCATGCAAAATACCGCAATACTATGCTGTATTAATTTTTGCCTCTGCCCCGAATGATTATATAAATCAGTGATACAGATTTTTTTGACAGTTCTTCATGAACACGGTGGATTTCACAATAATAACAATAATTCCTACTAAGGCTTCACGATATGAGGAAAAAATGCGTTAACACTGAATATCGCAATAACGATATTACTTAAGATAAATACACAGATATTAAAGTGAAGTCAGTTTTCTGCTGCTTTCAGTATCTTGTTTACATACAACAAATTGCTCGTTGAATTAAGATGTGAAAAGAAATTATTTTCAACATTTTATCATGTAAGCCAGCAATAAAAAAAGAATGATAGTTCCATTTTAAAATGTAGTTTTTTTGGTAACTAACTCAAAGAAATCCATGAGTGCAATATTGCAGTCTTTGTGATGTGTTTATCGTGCAAGTTGGCATTGCTATGACTGTAGAAAAACAATTTATTGTGCAGCTCCAGTTCCTACTAAAATCACTTATCACCTATGACACAGTCCTGTGATTGGTCTGTTTTGCTTTCACACAACAATTGCACCACACCGCAGTCCACTGGCGCCAAACCAAAGCAAACCGTTGAGTCTCCGGTTGTTTAGTCTATGTCAGGGTTTGATTCACAGCATTCACACCAGCCTAAAAAAACAAATCAAGCAGTTCAGGTGTGAAAGCATCCGAACAGGACGAGTAAAAACTGAAAAATTAGCCGTAGGTAGGAGGGAAGCAAATACAGAAAGAAAAGTTGTGACAAAATATCAGAAATTCAGCTAATACTGGTACAATAAATCCATTGTAGAAGGTCTGATAAAATAAGTACAAACAAGTCATTTAATTAGTCCAGTTTAATTCTTTTATATCATATACAAGCCAGTCATACTGTACTGACCTGTGTCTCTGTCTCTCCTATCTCCCCTCCACCTCAGTTCAACACAAGCAGCAACATCCTGAAGACTGGATTCGACTTCCTAGACAATTGGTAAAAAACCACAGCCAAGTCCAGTCACCGCTCTGAATGAATCATTCTCATCATCACTTCTAAAGAAGGACCACACTGCCATGACTACAGACATCCATGTCTAGATCTAACAAACACCAGTCTTTAGAATGACCACATTATATTGTTGTAATTATCCTCAGTGGCTTGTTAAGACATTATCTCACTGCCTGTGTGCTGGTGTTCCCTCTCCCTCTCCCATAGGTTTAAATGTCTTTAGATTTCTTGCCAAACACCCCCCTGCCCACTAAAAGTAGATGAGCAGGGGTTGTGCTCCCCCTGACTGTGCATTCACACTGTGTTCAGCTTACAGTGTATATATAAAATATCCAATAATCCAATGGTTTTTATTAGCAGACACCGATCAAAAAGTTCCTTGTATGACAAAGTTGTTAGCTGGTCTACACATGTACCTGTTGATCACGTTGCTTGTAGTGTGAGTGCACAGTAATGGTGTGACTTGGCTGCCTTCACATGTAACTTTCAGACACTAATCTAGCAAGCAAAGATTATTTTGTACTGTTAGCATGTCAGATTTCCATGTGTGCAAAACACTACAACACTCATGCATTATTATTTTCTTTTGTTTTATTCTTCTGTTATGAAGGTTTCGCTTTCTGATGTGCTTTTATTTATACGTACCTATATATTCCGATAAGCCTAAGAGTTTTAGAGTTAGGTTAGTGCTCAGTGCTGCAGTCCTGGCCTAAATAGTGCAATTACTACATACAGTGTTCCTACTGGTTATGGAATTCCTGGAATATCATTGAATTTTGGAAGATGTTCAGAAGGGGAATATCATGAAATTTTACCGTTGCTTCACTTTACAGAAATAATAGCAGAATGTATTTTCCAGCTTTTAAACACTTGTTGAATTCGATGGTTTTCAGCAAGTGGGAACTAAACTTTAACGAACTCAGTCATGGAAAACTCGCAGAGTGAATGTCGGGCTGCTGTGGGAACCCGTTACAGACGTCCTGTATCGATTTAGCATCTCACCAACACTTCCTCAACACCTCTCCCCTTCCCAGTTGTCACCTTTGACCTCAAACTAGTGCTGAGCAGAGCTAGTGTGCATTTATAATGAAAAAAAAAAGAATAAATAATAATAAGACGCACTCAATTGTGGTGTTTTAGATAAACAGGCAGGCATGCAGTGATTTGTACCACTTGTGTCATAGATCTGAGATCCAGTTTACATGACTAGAGTACTATTTTACTGAATTTTATATTTATCTGCTGATTGTATCTTATGCTATACATGTATATTGCACTCATGCATTTTGAGGTCACGGATTGGAAGGAGGTAAATAAATAAATAAAAGTCAAACCTGTTTCTTGTCTTTTTTTTTTTTTTTGTACCTCTGCGCAGACGATAGGTTGCCCGTACGTTCGTCACAGTCTCCTGAATACGATATCTCAAGAACACCTGGAGGGAATTTCTCAAATTTGGCACAAACATCCACTTGGAGTTGGACGATGAACTGGAAAGAATTTGATGGTCAAAGGTCAAGGTCACTGTGACCTAACAAAACATGTTTTTGGCCATAACTCAAGAATTCATCAGCTAATTATTATGAAACTTCACAGAAATGTCTGATAGGATAAAATGATGAATGGGCCAAAGGTCAACCTAACTGTGACATCACAATGTTCTGCAAAAACACTTTTATTGCCATTACTCAGCATCATATCTCAGGAACAGAAGGGAAGACATTTGGTCAGATACTGAATTTGTGACACTAATCTTGGGTGCCCATTTTGAAACTGTACTGACTGTATAGATCTTATGTGCTGCCGTGTGGAGGAAAGTGTGTGAAGTGTCCTTGATGTCACAGACATGGATGTAAACTGTAAGCGCTAGCCTACATGAGGAGTTCGAGGAGGCACAAGAGGCAGTAATTCTAGTTTTGTTTTGTTATCTGCAAAACAAATCCCATTCCTTTGTGATGCTGAATACTTTTTCCCTTGCCTTTTCGTGATCACACCCATAAATGATATTTTCCAAATCTAATGAAGGCCACTTAAATACAGTTTCTGGGAGGGAAAGACGAGGTCACTACAGGAGTGTCTGTTATGGTTACAGATGCAACATTAGTCAAAGATTGTTTGCCTGCTTGTTTGCATTCTTGTTGACCTCCCTCTCAGCTCCATGACATCAATTCCTCCAGCTGTAATTTCTACCAGATCCAAGATGCCATTTAGGAAAGGAGGAGGGAAGCATGTCCGGTGCTCAGAGGAAAGTTTGTGCTGTTCAGTTGAACAACACGTTGGCCCAGTTTAGAATCGCCAGACCTCATTCCATCGTCTCCCCCGGGCTTGAAGCAGCCGCTCTACAGTGTGTATTTAAGGAAGGAAGAGCATTACTGTGTTTCATACATAATGTATGTAGTGAAGGCTAACAGCGAAGCCAGGGCTACATCGGTTACACCATGTGAAGTGGGTAGTTGGGTTTTAGTGAGTGTCTGGTGTGGTCCAGTTGACCTCTTCTATAATTGGTGTTATACAATATTCATAACATCTATGCCAAAACAAAATAGAAATCGGCAATATAAAATTTTGCACTATAGAGTGCCCCAGGGATGACTATTTTCTGTAAGCCGATGCGGAAGTTAGCATTGCGCTGGTTCCCTTGTCAAAAAGCCTATGGAATTTTGGATTATTGCCGTAAAATAAGTTCTGTGGCAAACAAACGTTTATGACAATTACAAGTTTTGTTCAGCAAGTTAATGTTCACAAATGAACACCACTTATTGAAGCCTAAATGCAATTGCTAGAGGTAAAAAGTTAACGTTAGGCTATAAACAAACTACATTACGGACGCCTGACCTAACGACACCACCATAACTTAACTGTAACGCTGCATTTGGCATGGCTTGACATGATGACGTTTTGTAGTCTCATTTAGCCACATGTTAGCAACATCCTTTTTAAGTAACATAAGGGCTTCAAAATTCATGTGTGGGGTATTTACTGATGTATTTAAGTGTCGTAGAAGAAAACATGAAAGTCTCTTAAGCTTGTGTTAACCACAGACCTTATTTCAGGCATCTTATCAAAAACCTATTTTTAAATACCATTGACTTTGAGACGAGGAAACTGTGAGCGGTAAAATGCTAACTCATTTCTGGGATTTAGGACTCATTCCTGGTACAAAAGTAAATTTGTAATGTTTGTTGGCATGACTAAACAGATTTTTTTAACTAAATGTTTTTACCTTTTTAGGAACCTGATTTTTTTCTTTGGAGTTAAATAATAAGATCTGTACCACTCTTTGTCCGTACAATCAATTTGTAGCAGGAGTTAGCAGCCAATTAGCCTAGCTCAGCATACAGACTGGAAACGGGGGGGGGACAGCTAGCATGGCTCTGTTCAAAGGTAACATAAGCTGCCCAACAAGCACCTCTAAAGTTACTGCGCCTGACCAAAAACTGGTGTGACACGTATCCCCCATAAAAACTGAGTTGTTGTTTTACACTTAGGTTTCTGTATGAATGAAACAAGGACATTTTTGTAGTTAGCTTTAGAGGTGTTGGTGGGATGTGCTTTGGATGGAGCCAGGCTAATTGTTTATCCCTGTTTCCAGTCTCTTTGCTAAGCTAACGGCTGCTGGAGCGTAGCTCTACACAACTCTGCAGATATCTACGCAAGAAAGCAAATAAGAGTGTCACCCAAAATGGCAAACTAGGCCAATATTCTTCAACTTCTTTTGTTTTACACCATAAAAAGTCATGAAGAAGACTTTCACCACATCATTCAAGTCACATATTTAAAGGGACAGTTCACCCCAAACCAAAAATACATATATTTCCTCTTACCTGTGGTGCTATTTATCAATCTAAATTGTTTTGGTGTGAGTTGCTGAGTGTTGGAGATATCCTGCCTTCTCTCCAATATAATGGAGCTAAATGACACTTGGCTTGTGGTGCTAAACAACTCAACAGCAATGTCTCTTTCCAGAAATCATGACCTGGTTACTCGAGATAATCTACAGAGCTTGTTATGAGCAGTTAATGTAGGAACTATTTTCTGTCTGCTAACTATATTACCGTGCAGAAGGACGTTTGCATCTAGTGCTAGCTCACCTAGCACCACTAGCTAAGGTTACAGCGTCACTGAGGATGGCACCTCTCATTCATGAGTAGATGCACGCTTCCCTCTGCTCAATGATACTGTCATTACTCCACTGATCACTGTCATTGCAGTCCTGTAACATGTTTTATTCCATGCATTCAAAATCTGGTGCCTACCTTACCCACAATGAAACTCAACTGCTGACAGATTGTTCAGAGATTCAGTTGAGTTGTGTCGGCTTAATACATCCATGTCTCAGTGAGAGTTACTGTAGCCTCAGGCTGTTAGCCTCAAGCAGACTTCAGAGGTCTGGTAGGCTCACCTCTTTTTAACTTCACACCCCCAGATTTCATTTTAAAACTTGTAGTTCAGACCCAGCTGACACTGACTCAACTGACTGAAGCACTAAATATTAATAAATTGAGGATGTCGTACTGGCCAGAGAAGATATTTCACATCATAATCAGATTAAATGTGAATGCATCATCTATCAGTGTTGGTCTTTAAGGTACAGTATGTTTGTCTCCATCATCCCTCACTGAACTGAGGCACCTTTGTCCAGTCCAGCCGTCTCCCTGCAGCACCACCCAACACCTCCAGACTCTGAATGGCCACTTTGTGTTCCCCTTCATCTATTTTTTGCAACAAATGTTTGGGTGAATGAAAATCATTGCACGGTATTGAACTTAGAGCAGAAACAGAAAACAGGACGTTATTGTGAAATAGTGTGTTTCGTTTCGTCCTACAGTCTAATAAGGCATCCTGCTCCTCGGACAGGGCACTTCATTTAAGTGAAAACTACAGGTCCTCCTTACAAAAAATACTAGGTTAGCTGTGTTCCAGACTGGCAGCTGGGCTCAAAGGTCTGCACCTAGCTGGAAATTTGATTGAGTCATCCACATGTTTTTGGACTGATGGGATAGTAGTGGTCAGTGAGCAAAGAATAAGAAAAATCTGCATTTCAGTTCAATCATATGTATGTTTACAAAAATGCAGACCCATTTTTCATTTCATTTCATACACGGTAGTCTTGTGGGTAGCAATAGAAAGAGTTATGGTGTGAGTTGTTGATTTAGGACTGCAATTTATAAAAATCCACAAATACTGACTATAAATACTACTGAATATCATTTAAGACAAAGAAAAGAAGGAATTTTTTCCATTTAAGAGGCTGGATCTTGATCATTTTTGCCATTTTTGCTTTAAAAAAGTGCTTTGAATGGTCAAATCAGTGGTAAATCAGTACGAACCACCACGGTCAAAACAATGATAAACGCTTTTATTCAGGGGTCACAAACCTTTTTTCAGGTCCCTTGTTTGAATCCAAACTGACGTCTGGAAAACGTTTTTGAGTTTTGGACCCCATCATGTACTGGAACAGCTGTGTGTGCAGCCGTCCTGCAGACTCGCAAACATCTGTCAGTCTCTGCTGAACACACACAGTCCCAGTCGCTGCCAGAGCTCCTCCCAGTCTCCAGATCCCGGAGCCCCGCCGCAGTCGCTTTCCTTGGAAACTCTGCTGCTGGATTCTTGTGGCGACACGCACACACACACACACACACACACACAGGGACAGACAGACATTTCTTTTTATGTCATCATTTCCCCCTGGATAGATTCAGAACTTCATATTTCTCTTACCACTGATTTATCTAATTACATTTAAAAGCTTGGCAAGCAGACCTGACATTTGGCCTAATTAATAAAAGGGTTGTGTGTGTGTATGTGTGTGTGTGTGTGTGTGTGTGTGTGTGTGTTTATGACTACAGTATATGTACAGGCATGCAGTGTTTTCAACAGAATCCGGCTAACATATGAGCCGGAAATAAATGTTCAATGTTTAGACAACATACAAATTGTCAGTAGTTTGACAGTTTTGTCAAATACTTAAAGGGCCATAAATGAATGTTCATGCTCAATATGTAATTCAACACAGACAAGAAGCCGTAAAAGTGCTATAAAGACAACTTTAACGACCACAGAGCTTGCATGTCAACAGATTCATCTCCATGGCAACAGAGCAAACTACATCCACTGATGAATCATCAGCCCTATCATTCAATAGCTTCTTTGCATATGACAACAGACATCGGTGCGCTGTCCAGCTGGAGGGCAGGCAAGTGGAGGCAAAGATTATAAACACAGCCAAAATGCCGATGATTAGTGCTGTTTACGGCTGTTCAACTAAATCAGGTTACAAGGGCCACTTCAAGTCCTAAAAACAGAAGGACATAAAGGGGAGAAGCTAAAACAAAAGTCACTGAGAAACAGCAGCAAAAGTGGATTAAAAACCTCCACCTTCAGTCTGTAGGAGCAAAGTTAGTCTCTATATAGGCAAACCCCGGAGATCTTGCCTCCGGAAGAAGAGCGGAAGAGCCCTGGTTTCCGGTTGTAGGCTGTTTGTAGTCTGCGTGATATTGACCAATTACGTTTGAGCCGGCTGCGGTTGTTGCTAGGTTAAACGGTCCGTGCGGTGAACTAACAAGGCGGAACATAATTGGTGTCACTACAAACTCTGAATCTATCGCAATGGTTCAGCATATTTACTTTATTTAACGGAAATTAGCCTCCTCTGCCCAAATCAAACCAGAATGCCAAAAAATCAGGGGTCTGCCCCCAGAGGCTGTATTGCCGTCTGGCGTAAGTCAGACACCGAATAAAGCCGATGGGTTCCAAGAATGGAGCAAAGTCAACTAATGTCAAACGTTGCGTTAATCATGCAACGTTTTTAGCCACGAGCCATGGTGTTCCACCAGACGTCTGAGAACGGTTGACCCGCAGGGTAGAAAATAGTAGCTAAAGTTAGCTAATGTTACCTGGTAATGTTAGCCTGACAGCATTGCGTCCATGTACAGAGTTGAAATATAAAAGACAGTCATACTTTAGCATATATATTCACCCGACCAAAAACAAGATGGCAGTCGTTTTAGTCGTAGACCCATCTGCACACAAAATAGTCACAGTCTGCTAGACTCTTGTACACGTACGATTCCACCTAACATTAGGCTGGCTGAAGGAGATCGTGGCAAAATTTGTTTGGCTAACCAGGAGAGGGAACGCCCATCGTCAGCTGACTGGTGGAAGTGGTATGGGAATTGTGTAGGGATGCACCGATCTAATATCTGGATCGAATATCGGCCCCGATATCATCGAAATAGATGGATCGGGTATCGGAAAATGCAACCTATACCTGAGGTGATCCTTTCCCTTTAAATCTATTGCGACGCCAGCTACGTCATACATCATGGAGCGAAGGAGAGAATCTGCTGTGTGGAGGTATTTCACACTATTTCAACTGCTGTTGCACAATTGTTTACTTTTGTTAAAAATAAATAGTACATCATTGCATTAATCTGTTTCATCTTGTTTCATTTGCCATCAATGCCTGATGCCTCTAGGCTTTTCTGTTCTACGTGTAAAGGTATATAGCTTTTTAGGTCAACCATGGTATCAGATTGGTATTGGGTATCAGCTGATACTCAAAGCCACAGCATCGGGATCCGTATCGAAACTGAAAAAGCTGGATCGGTGCATCTCTAGAATTGTGAATGGGTATAGAATAAAGAAAGTCTTCCTGATTGAAGTTACACTGAGCTTCATTAGTAATGTTAGTAACGTTAGGAGGTCTGGAGGATAAGGTAATTTGTAACAATGATGGTGTCCACAGCTGCGGGCAAATTGATCAAGTTTTTCTGACGATACCCATCACCTGAAGGTTCATCCAACCCTTCTATGTAGTCTTCCTCTATATCCAATTCATTCAATATATGGATTTATCACTTTCTGCCCTACATATGAATTTTGTGTGTTACAATAGTTACGTGATTGCAAGCAAGCTTTGCTAAACATTATTGTTATGAGCACTGAACTTATTCAGGTTATAGATGTGGATTTTTGTGGATAATTAAGTATTAAATGTTGTATTTATTGCATTTTAAATGTGTTTTGATTGGCTGCTACCTTGGCCAGGTCTCTCTTGTAAAAGAGATTTTCAATCTCAATGGGACTTCCTGGTTAAATAAAGTTTACATAAATAATAATATAATAAATAATAAAAATAAATAAATAAATAAATATTTCACTGACAGTTTTTTTTACACTACTGGTTTCCCAAATATGTGTGAACACTGTATCCCCAGATTTTGATTTTGATTTTTGTAATTTTTTTCAGACAAACCAAAGAATCAAAATGCTGTCCAAGGAAACCACATATTTCCAAATTTGGTGAACTGAAGGATGAAGTGTTCCGTTATGGGTTGACAAAAGTCTCATATGTATTTAGCAAATTAAATCATTAAAAAAAAAAATAGCTAAAAGAAAAAATGTCCTAAAGCTGAGGACAGAGCTGTTTGTCTTAGCATGTGAAATTCTGGAGACATATGGTTTTATTTGGACGCTGATGAAACCAACCTTTATGGGATGAGATAATCCCATTTAGTCTTAGTCCCATTTAAAAGATTTAGACGAGACTGTTTTTCTTAGCTCTTGAAAGGTTGACATTTTGGAGTAACATGGTTTTCTTTGGAGAGTGAAATTCTTCCCAGACTAAAATAAAACCCTAAAAACATGAATTATCTGTGATGTTATCCCTCAGTGTAAAACTGCAGAGTTCACACAAAGAGTGGAAATGGGAGGTGGGAGTAAAAACAAAGAGGTTTCCTGTTGTTTGGCACGAGAGGAGAGACATCCTGAGCAGGGCACAGAGAGGAAAGACAGCAGGCAGACGACTCGGATGTGGTTCCCATTTATCTTTTAAGTACCTGGGATTTTCAGCTTCTGTGTGTTTTCTCTCATTCACACTTCTAATGGGAGATTCCTGCTGCTGCTGGATCACATCACATCTGAGGGAAGCACCAGGGTCAGGAGGGAAAGAGGAGTGAAAGAGAGACAGAGGGAGAGAGAGTCAGAGGGAGTTTTGCTGCTGAAGTGAGAGCAGAGTTAGTAGGAAGCAGAAAATGGGACCGGTCGCCACCTCGCTCGCTCTCCTGTGTTTATATTCTCTGGGAGTGTGTGTTCCTTCAGGGACAGCCAACGCTTCGCCGACACAGGTCAGGACTGTTTGTGTGTACTGTATGTGTGTGCTTAGACTCTAAACTGCATTTTTATTGGAGATGTGGCTGTTACTGTTGCATGCCTGTTTCTTTGGGTAAAACACTGAATCCATTCACAATGTTCTGAGTGTATGCAGTGCACTGTACATGTGTGTGGGAGGGAGTCAGGTCTAGCTAAACCAAGCAGAAGATAACAAACATTGAGATAAAGTTTGACAAATATAATGCTGAGACAGCTGAGGTGCAAACAAACCAGACATGGTGAGGATAATAATGGTATTAAAGATGGCTATTTATGATAATACACCCAGAGGAACAGGTCCATCTGGCAAGTTTTTCCTCTACTTAGACTAAAACACCCATCTCTCCCTGCCAGTCCCTAAGCCTCTAAGGGAACATGGTGATACTGATTAGTAATAGTAGGCATACATGGTGGCTAGACAGATTTTTTGACAATACTAACAGTGGTGCACCCAGACATTTTTCATTGGGGTGGCCAGAAGGGGCCACTGAAAATCTCAGGGTGCCACACCAACACCAGAAGTCACAACTGAATTTCAGGAATTCAAATGCTATTGAGTTTATAGGCTAGTTGAATACTGTGTCAATATGGAGAGTTAAGAAATTGAAAATATGTACGATATATTTCGGTTTCCTATTTTACACTTAATATTATAAAATATATGTTGTAGATAGACTAACACCGGTACAGTTAACATTTTGAATTCCACAACAATCCAGTTTTAATGTGTTACGTATCTGTTTATACTGCATTCACGTTTGGTGAGTCAATTGTTTCTCAAATAGGCGGGTCGTTCTTTTCCTCAAAAAGACAAATATACAGCTTTAATGTGAAGAAGTGTATCGATTGTAAGAAGCAAAACCATTACAAGGAAGCCTTCTCAAATTTAGGGGAAACTCTTGGGTACCCACAGCACCCATTTTCATTCAGAGAGTTCAGTTTGAAAATGGCCATGCCAGTTGTTCCCTCACCAAAATTTAGCCTAATTTCGGAGCGTTATTAAGCCCCCTTCCAGAGATGCTATGTCTTAGATTCTCTGCCTGAGCCCGAACCTGTCCTGGACCCGGGTCCACGGGCCCCCCTTGATGGTGCCACTGGCCGCACACATGTTGTTGACAGTGACAACATGTGTGTCAGCTTCGTCGAGTGTACCAAGTGCAGCACGATGCTGGTATATGACAGCAAAAAGATGGGAACCTCGACACTTGAGAGGCACATGGCGAAGGCTTGCCATGGAAAGAAAGACGTGAGTCAGCCTTCAGTGTCCACATTCATATCCTTAAAAAAAAATGTCGGGTTTAAACTGGGCTCGGGTTCATTGTTGACTAATCTGTCGATTTTTCTTTGATTAGTCGACAAATCATTTTATCGAAAAATGTGTTAAAATGTTGAAAAATGTTGGCCTGTCTCTCCCAAACCCCAAAATTATGTCATCTAATATCTTGTTTTGTACTCACGCCAAAGGGTTTTAGTTCACCATCATGGGAGAGTGTGTAAAGCTGCCAATATTTGAACGTAAGAAGCTGCAATAAGAGTATTTTGGGGTACTTTTATAGTACTTTTCTATGAAACATGAACCAAACTGATTAGTCAACTACTAAAATAGTCACTGATTATTTTAACAGTTGATTAGTCATCGATTAGTTGACTAATCGTTGCAGCCCTACTTCACACTAGCTTAAACAAAAGCAAGCCACAGCTACTTAAAGACAGTAATGTTGTTGGGGGGGGGGAGGGGGGGGGGATAGTAAAGGTAAATACAAGATTGCAAACATCCTAAAGACAATAAAGATAAAGACAGAGTAAGCTAAACATATGTTTCATTGTTCTATTCCAGGAGATGACATTTACATCAGATAAGGTACAAACAAATCTACACAAAATAGACGTAACAATTATTTCATTACCCAGACAGTGTGCTGCTGCTTCAAGGATCCTGCAGCAGTGTGCAGTACGAGAACATTTTGTTACCCATGCAGCCTCTTAATCTAGAGGGAGTAAATAAATTGAGCTCCCTCATGTTTGGGGCTAACTGTCCTTATCTGTTTTCTTCTTGTGAGACAATGTTGACATCGAGGCAGGTCTAGATATGCACAGAGAGGTAATTTGCATTTTGGATACAGCCTTGAGTAACTTGTTTGAGCATCTGTCGCCCCGTTTGTGATTGGTTGCTGGGAAGCTGGGTTTCATTTTAATCAATCAGAACTTAGATGTGGTGAAAACATTGTGCTTTATGCGTGTGTGTGTCTGTGTGTCTCAGGCATCCCCGCCAGAGGTGAAAAAGACGAGAGGGGACGTTCCTGATATTCTTCCAGAGCCTGAACCAGAGCCAACCAGCCCAGTGTCAGACTATGAGAACTCATACAACTATGTCTGTGAGTCTCCACATTCAGATCCAGTTTAGATTTAAAGCTTCCTTCAGTATATATAAACACTATGACATTAATGTGGAAAATAACTGCATCATATACTAGTCTGAATGAGCCTTATTGCTGTACTTCAGAGTTGCACAGTAATATTTCAAGTCCCTTTTTCCCTCCATTGTACCCCTGCTGTACTCTATTCCATTTTATTCTGTCCCTCAGTGTCCAGATTAGCAGGTATGGACCAGGCCATCCACAAGCTGAATGTTGGTCACTACACACTGGATGTTAAAGTCAGCCAGTTGATGGACCGTCTGATCAGGATGGATGGTAAATCTTCCACATTTGTTTCATTGTGGCTTTTTTCCCTTTCCACCAGTCTTTTTTCACTCCTCTGATCTTTATTTCCAACACTTCCATGAAGTCAGACAGTTTCATTGCACAATGGATAAATAAAGGATACATGTGGCGCCACCCTCTGCCAAAAAGTGGAAAAATCAGCTGTGGGATTCTAAATTCAATTTAGTATCTAAATTTAGTTAAAATTGCACAGGGCGAATGAAGCAAGGCGAATGAAAATAAAAGTGAATGGGATGAACTATATTTGGTGTCCTCCATAGACCATTGCTACAGTTCAATCCCTCATAATAAGATCCATTCATTTATTCATTTTCCATAACTATTTATCCTGTTAGGGGTCATACTGGGGTGATACATAGAGACAACAACATTCACACCTACGGGCAATTTAGAGTCACCAATTAACCTGCATGTCTTTGGACTGTGGGAGGAAGCCGGAGTACACGGAGAAAACCCACACTGTCACGGGGAGAACATGCAAACTCCGCACAGAAGGGCTCCCCCACCCTGGGGTTTGAACCCGGAATCCTCTTACTGAGATTCATAAACAATATGGTTCTTTGTAGGAGATCTACATATATGGCATTCAGAATATATCAGTGATTCAGAATCGGATTTAGATTGTCTGCACATTGTCTGCACATGGCTCTAAACAGGGACTCACATGCACCAACAAGCACGCATAATTGGACCGTCTACCACAACAAACCACAGGGAAGCTGGGATTACAGCAAACAGAGAGAGCGTGACTTCATTCTCTGCTCAGGACGCCACTGCTCTTATATATCTTTACATAGCAACTTGTGTTTTGCTGCTATATTAATCCTCTAAATGTCGCATACTTAACGTTTAACTTAAAAAAAAAAAAAAAAAAGTCAAGTGACAATGCCGTGTTCAGAATTTCATGTCTCTTTTCTTGCTCCCCATCACTAACATTGCAGCTAAAGTTGGGGAGCTGGAGGACAACATTCGGGAGGTCTACCAGCACAGCAAAGACAACCGCAAGGAGATAGGAAGACTTGAAGGTATCTGTTAACTTTCATACAAACATGACTCAAAATTATGCTAATATAGCTCTGTGTCTGCTGTGTAAAATAGGCAACAGTCTGCATATGTTCACCATAAACTTTATAAAGTGATAATGTCATGGTGTGTTTAGTTTGTTGTGCTGCCCCCAAGTGGCCAAAAAATGTTAATGCAGGTTTTAAGACCAGGTTAAGTAAAAATGTTCTAATATAAAGATGTTATAAAGCATCTGTCTTGCTTTTCTTGTTTTGTAGCTTGCCAGAAGGGACACCGGATGGGATACAAATGTTATCTTGTGTACAATAGCCATGAGGACTACGCTGGAGCATCCAGGAAGTGCATGGAACGTGGTGGCCGCATGGCAATGCCCCGCGACCGCAGGGAGCAGGAGGCCCTCGCCGACTACGTCAAGTCGTTCTTCCACCCGGGGAACTGGCCCGTCTGGCTGGGCATCAACGACCTGCGATCTGAGGGCATGTACCTCTTTGACGACGGGACGCGGGTCTCATACTTTCAGTGGCGCAAACACTTCCTGTCCAGCCAGCCGGACGGAGGTAAACGGGAGAACTGCGTGGCGATGTCGTCAGACGATGGCGACTGGTGGGACCACTACTGCGATCGGACCATGAACTATCTGTGCGAGTTTGATGACAGGGTGGCACTTTAAAAGGAACTCTTTTCTAGATTTATTCTCTCACAACATTGACATCCAGATCATTAGAAATAAAAATCCATTATATTTTCAAATAACTTATTGCCCCTTTAAATGACACTTTAACGTAACTGGACTGGTTGTATTCAAACGGTGAGGAAGTCTTAAATTCTCCATATAAAACCTGATGTGATAAATATCAAGTATAATTTCATTTCTGTATGTAGCATTGTTTAAACAGTGTCAGTATATTTTAGATTTTCAAGGTGGAACATACATCCCCAATGCGCACAAACTCATATATTGCTATTCAGGTTACTGAATACAACTACATCAACTTATGTTAGTACCATAAATATTATGTTATTCATGCAGCTGCAGTGATACGAATGTAAACCAGTCAGGGCTCTGCTGTGATTTCACGCCTGGAATTCTAAATATTTGTCCAAAGTTTCCAAAAAGGGAAAACATGCAAAGCTGGAGGCCCTTTCTTGAGAATCAGCACATACTGAACCTCTTGAAGATATAAATCAACATGTGTTTGGGCTTCACAGGAATTAGGCAATGCTTCTCTGTTACTCCTGAACTCTGAAGATATTTTAACAAAGTCTGGTACCGGCTGGGACTGCCCTGCTAAACTGCTGATTCTTCAACATCTCTGACCAATACATTTTTAGAGCTGTAGTCGCACTCCTGAATCTCCTTTCACACACCTAAATGACACATGATTACTGTATGTAAATGTATTCTGTCCTACAGTATGTAAAACATGAAAGTTGTACATAAAAGGCTGAATGTAAATGTTTTTCATAAATCTTTACTAAATGTTGACGGGATTTTCAGCATCATTTTCTGATCAGTCAAAGAAAGATTTGCCTCTGACTGGTTATTGTTTGAAACCTTTCAATACAATGCTGATACCAAACTTATTTCTGACACCTTACTTTGACTAATATGGACATATTTTTCTGCAGAAAATTTTCTGATTAAACAAGACACCAAAGTCCTAAAATGTCTGAATATGATGAAACAGCACACAACCCAGAAGGCTAATTTTTATTTTTCTAAGGTGGCGAAGGCATGACCCGCCCTACTTCGTAGGTTGGGTTGGTTAACACACAAGGAGTGAAATTGGTTAGGGAAATGAAACAGACTGTCAAGGGAGGCCAATCAAGGGCAGATTAAGGCAAAGTAGGGCGGGTCATGCCTTTACTGTCCTAGGAAAAAAAAAACATTTGCGGCCAGGAAGAGACATAGGTTCGAAAAAAAAAAGAAAAAAAAAAAAGTACAAAACTTTTTCCAGGTTGAAAATATCAACAACAAAAAAAGGTCAATGTACTTCCAGGTCATTTTGGCACCATGGAAACAACCAAAACAACAGAGCACACACACCCTGGGAGAGGTTTACAGAATTTTATTTTGAGATTAGCCTCAATCAAGACTTAAATCAGTGCTATGCAAGTAGGCACGATTTTTACACAAGTGAGAGACATCTGAAGAGAATAGTTGGTGCAAGGGGACACTCGTCACAAAGTATACTCTGACCTGGCAGCGATGAAACCATGCCCAATTCTGCATGACAAAAACCTCAGCGTGCTTACACTGGTCCACTGACATGTACAGTCGCTTAGAAAATAGCATTATGGGGCACTGAATTTAAATTTAATGTTTATCAGAGCACAAATGAGACAAGAATTAGCTAGAGAGCAGGCAGCAGCTTCGCAGATGGATTTTCAGTCAGTGACTGTGGCAGCTTGTATTCAGCCATCACAAACCCCAGCGCCAGGTGTGTGCTCCTGGACCAGATCTAACTCCCACTGCATCCGCAAACTTTCTGTTGCTGCCGTTACACAGGCTCGACCCAGTGCTGCTGCTGGCCACTGGCCTGTGGGTATAACAACTCAAATTCAGCCAGCACAAATCCCAACACCGGGGGTCACAGTCGGCTAGTGGCCATCATCAGTGCTGAATTTACCCGGTGTAATGGCAGCAACAGAAACTTTGCTTATCGATGATGTCCAGGATCAGACTGACATTTGTGCTGACTGATATCAAGATATGAAGTTGCTGCTGACTGAAGGTCCATCTCCAGAGCAGCCGCCCGCTCCAAGGTAGTCTCCTTGTGGCGGGGAGTGAGGCGGAGGGACCGCTGGGTGCACTTTCACAAAAGATATTGCTCACTAATGTGAAATACTAACAAGTACAGAGAGTGGGAGTACTGTCCGTTGCTAAGTGCAACCAAGGTCAAGTGCCTCAAGCAGATGGCAGCTGCAACTAATGATGTGGCCTCGTATACTCCCACAATGATTTAATTCATGCACACAAACTAATCAAAACTAGGGAATGATTGAATTAAATTGAGGCCACAAACTGTATCTCAGGCACACAAATAAGTAAATTGTGGCCTCGATATTTCCCAGGCTCTGTATAACGGTACTAGACCTTTGTCTAAATAAAATTAAATTGGCTACATTTTGATTTAAATGAGGAACAATCTGATGAAACAGCAAGAGAACAAGATAACACATCTGACCAGATATTCAATTTCATTTTTGTGGTACTTGATATTGAACGATACTCTATGCTACAGCAAATGTTAGTCGGCAACAAAAGGCACTGACGTTTAATATCGAGTCGTATTCATCAGAAATCCTGAGCTGGTATCCTGAGTGATTCTAACATCAAACTGCTCACAATTCATGACAAATTGCTTATTTTATTCATAGATATGAACAGATCAGATTGGTAGAACAGCAAATACATCCGTTTTTCTCCTCTACAATCTCAAAGTGCAGTTTTATCTAAATCTGTGTCTGTACTGAAAAATGATTAGAAACCAAGGATGCAGCTGCAGCTTTCATCTGCACCCTGAGCAGCCACATGGAGGAAAATGAGTCTCCTGCAGAAGGCAGCGCAGTGGTAACATCAGAACATGATTTCTGGGTAATAGAGCAATTTGTCACTTCCAAAATTAAGAATGAAACCCATCTCTGCCAATTAAAACTGCCAGAATCCACAGCTATTAAGCAGCTGTGGGTTTTGGCGGTCTTAAAAGGAAAGCCTGAAGAAATGCCACACTGTCTAACAGCACTGATTACAGTAAAATTTACTAAAATCTGTTTCTTTAAGTTAACAGTATTTATATTACATAAAATTAACTGTATATTGAATTACACTGTAATCCAGCAGAACCACTTGTTTAAAAATGCTCCCATAACAACACTGACACAGCGAAGGAGATCAGTTGTCTTTGCTTCATAGTTCTGCATCGGTCACATTCCTTCATGGTGACATGAGTGTGAGACATGACGTCATAAACGTGAGTCAAAGAGCTGCTCTCCATCTGTGGTGTCAGTGATGTGGTACAACCCCAGGATCAGTGTCTCCAGTGCTCACAGCTTGGGTTCCACATGACAGTGTTTCTCTGTGGACTTGGAAGAGCAGCTGGAGGAGTCCACAGCCTGCAGGATGGCCTTTACCGTCGGCCTGTCCATCGGGATTTTAGATGGATGACATAAAAGGACCTTCCCTGCTTCATCCAGCAAAAAGTCACCTCCCATCTGAAAAACGTTAAAGATGCATTAGCAAGCGAGTGTAACGTTACAACCAAGACAGTCAAACGCAACCCCGGATTTTTAAAACTCAGCCGGAGTCAGTGATGACTGATGAGTTTTAGGATAAGGTTACAGTGCTAACGTTAGATAGTAGCGTTAACGTTACTAGTAAGTGGAAACACACAAGGAAGATAACGTTTATGTTTCAGAGGGGGATGTTACGTGAGCGGTAAAGTCAGTTGGAGGCCTCCACGTGGGGAAGACAGACAGGACGCTCGGCCAATCATTGCATTCGGTCTGAATGAGTTTTCATCTGTGGTGGAATTCACTTACATTTTAGTGTGCCATCTGCTTATTAATAGCATTTTAACCTAAACAAAGGAAAGCCTAAAATTTCCAGTAAGGTAAATATGGCTTTAATTCAAGTAAATGACAGTTACCTTTACTATCATTGCAATGAGGCCCACAACTTCATAATTTTAGCAGTAGTGCCACTTAGCCCGCATTTTTTTTTTGAGAGCACAAAGACCACATAACAGGGCATCAAGGCAATGAGTTAAAAACATATTGATATCACTTGAATGGATGAATCCATTTCTAAAAGCATGAATGCCTTTTTTGTAAAGAGCATATCACTTCTAGGGAAATAAAAACACAATTTTGAGTAAAAAAAAAAAAAAATTTACTTCAAAATGTTGTTTTTAAAAAACAACATTTTAACATCTTCTGGATGCAGTGTAATGAGGTATAGGATATGAATATATATAGTGACTTATACTTAAACGGCATCTATAAGCACATATGTGAGACAGACATACAGGAATCAACTTTATGACCTGTAAATAATATTGCATTATTTTAAGGCTGTATCGTGATACACGATATATATCTTGATATTTTGAGATCTCCACTAAATTACTGTAGACTACTAAAATACTAAACTACTAAATAAACTATAGTTAAAATAACGTTACATTAAGTAGCTATTGTTATATAATAAAGTTAAACAAAGTACTGTCATAATAAACTTAAACCTACTGTTTTCATAAACCTAAATAAAGTGTTTGATTAAATAAATCCAAGTGAAACCACTGGTGAGATGTATGTCTTTTTTCTTCTTCTTGTGTCTGTGATACCCCCTTTCCACCAACATGGAACCAGTTTCATTCTGGTTCACACACCTTATTTTGAACCGTTCAGAGCATTACAACCTAAAATAAACTGGTTCAGAAATAGAAAAGTTGGTTCTCAGCTGAAACAAGCAGGTTTTCCATGACCTGAAGAGCAAACTGTGATGACATGAGCGAGTGTATCATATTCTGAAGGTTGGAGAAGATGGAGAAGGCAACAATGGACATGTCAAGTGAGAAATAATCAAATAAAAGAGCGTGCAGTGGTCTCATTAACAGTTGATTCATGCTTGTTTGTTGGGTAAGAGGAGTTTGAGGAGTATCAAGGGCCATGGCCTTCGTGGCCACCATGAAATTCCTGCCCTGATTACAGCCATCTCAACAAGTCATACTGTCTGTTATTAAGTCCAAATGATGAAAACCTTCTAATGCTTTAATTGGAAATTAAAGTTGTTTTGAGATGCAGAGGTTAACATTTGCATAAACTGCACTATATTTGTTGGTCAAACCAGAATAGGGCAGTTATGAATCAAAGTCTGAAGGGGGGGGGGGGGGGCGGTAACAAGGAGTTAATCAGGGGATCACAGCTTATTTTTTGACCCAGAGTCCCCATGGCATAAATCGGGCCTGGAATATTGGCCCATATTTCCATGGTTTACATCACTGATTCAGGCCCTTACATCAGCACCTCAATGTCAAACTATTTCCTGTGTGGTCCAAGTGTACCTGGTAGATATCTTCAAGCAGGCGAGGGGGAACGTCAGGGAAGTCTCTGTCAACAGCTCCATACTCTGAGTACTGCAGCAGACAGCCGAACTTCATCACCTTGGCGTAAGACGAGCCGAGGCCAAAGCTCCTGTATACCTGCAGCAGAGACGATGTCTACTGTGTTTGAAAAAATGCACTACTGTCTGCAAAAATACATTTTGGCACTTTTATATAATCAAAACTATGAAGAAAAGAAGATGTCAACAACTTAATCAGCGTCTTCACATACACCCATCCACACACACATGCACACGCCGTGATTGAGGACTGCTTCTGTGGCATGTGGAAAATCTGCTGTCTTCATATTTGGTTGATTGCCCTCGTTTCCGTCTCACATCTGCTAACATCTGGTGGTTGACTTTTCAGAATGAATGTGTGAGAGGCTTCAGCTTACTGGACTTTCATGACACGTCATCAAACAGCTGCTAAATCCTCTGGTTCCATCAGCTTGTGTGTGCTGAGTCACAGCCATGTCTAGTTTCAGGCACCTGCCCACAGCCACTGAATATACGTATACTGAGAATATAATATAATACAGGCACAGATTTAACCTGCTGTAGTCTGATTCTTTTTATTCCAAATTCGCAGACCAAGACAAAGCCTGGTTTTCTTTTAGAATTCCCTTAAAGGAGCAGTGTGTAAGATTTAGGGTGATTTAGTGCCATCTAGTGGTGAAGACTGCAGACTGCAACCAGCTGAAACTTCTCCTGGTTGGAATTCCTTCAGTGTTCTTTGTTCAGGAGGTTTTTACTGGGAGCCTTATTATCTGCAGAGGTCTCTTACTTTCCAAAACCTGGTGATTGAAACTAGTAGAAACACTGGATAAAGCGAATTTCATTTTATATATCATTTTTTTCCGATGCAGCTCGTCGCTAAGGGGCTGCTAACTACGGTGGCCAGTGCGAAATCGTGAATGGCCCTATTTCTAGCCAGTGTTTGTTTTGTCTGTTCTGGGCTACTGTAGAAACATAGTGGTGCAACATAGCCATCTCCATAAATGAGGACCTGCTCCTTGTGCAGATATATACGGCTCATTCTAAGGTACACTTCTTATTTACAGGTGACTTTACACAAAAGAAAACATATTTATTATATTATATTCCATTTCTACCAATGTATCTGCCTCAATCCTACACACTGGACCTTTAATTTCCTTATCACTACAATATCCATATTTACTGGGTTTCAGTTAGTTGCTTGGGGTGAAAACACATCCTGACCTTCCTCTGTGGATCCAGCAGCATGTCAAACGTACATCCAGTCTGCTCGCGCCACACCTGAGCTCCCTCCACACCGCCGAAAGACACCACCAAGACCCTCACTGACCGAGCCTCGAGGTCAGCCTACAGATACAACACCAAGTTAAACGAAAAAATAAATAATAAACATGAACAATAACCCATCCTAAGAATTTGCTTTTGCTCTGAGGATCTGTCATCCTCCCTTTCCCACATTTTTGCTCAACTGCGAGTAATTTATTTATAGAAAGTGAATGGGCAGTGGCTGCAAGGCCATGGAAAAAATGCTGGAAGCCTTTGTAGCCAGAGCAGAGAAAAAAAGATTTAGGAGTCCTCGTGGTTAAAGGAATAGTTCCACATTTTGGGAAATCGACATATCTCCTCATAAAACCAATCTTAAAAATTAACTACAAACTACAGCTGCTAAATAAATAGTGGAGTAAAGAATATTTGCTTTCAAAATGTAGTGGAGTAGAGGTATAAGAGTGCATAAAATAGAAATACTCAATTAGAGTACAAGGACCTAAAAATAATGCCCAAGTACAGTGCTTGAATGAATAGCTTTAGTTTCCACAACTACAAGAAACCCAAACCTTGACAAATCTGCCATGCCTAGTTACAGTTGCTAAGCTGTGGTTGTACAATCTGAGGAAGTACCCACAAGACAAAAGAGATTAGAGAAAAGTCTGGAAAAGTAAAGGCCAGTACAGGTTGGGGGGTTATTATGAAATAAAGGGACTGTTTTTGTTAATCAGCACAAAAACCTGTTTTGCAAGACTGAATGTCACGATGACCCTGTAACAGATTAATATGGGTCAAAGTTGTTTTCCAAAAAATAAATAATTACCATCAGATTGAAGATGAACTCACCTGACTGGCCTCCAGCTCGGCCACGTGGTCTCGTCACGGTAGTCATCCGAAGTGTCTGATGAGGACCAGCAGCAGCTTCTGCCCCTGATGCAGGTACTGACCCAGAGTCACGCTCCTTTAACACACAACATGGAGACAGCTTCAGACACAACAATGACATGGCAAAATTTTATTCAATGAAACACTTAAATGTTGCATGGTGAGAGCTGATCTTTGTACCGATGAGTGGGTATTTTTGTAAATCGGGTTTTCCCCTTCCTTATTCTCCAAAAACTTTCTGTCCAATCATCTCTGTCCAAATGAAAATGCATAAACACAACTGAAGCACCTTCCAGAACACTAACCCTAGAGCTACACAAAGAAGAGGGAGAAGAAGAAGAAGATGTTGGCCAATCAGCAGCCTAAAGAAAGCAATGACCTGAAGGCTACCAGGAGCAGTGAACTCTGTTCTGACTCTTCTGTTCCTCTTTATACTGAAGAGTGACTGTACATTTACATGTAAATGTGTTAAAAGTCATCTTAGCAAGGTCAGAACCAGCAATAGTTTGCCACTTAGCAAAATGTCCCCTCATTTGTGACACCTCACAAAAGGAGATGACGGCACACAATAATAATATGAGTCACAAAACTCAATTTTCCCTGTCTATACATCACACTGAAAATGGAGTTTCTTGGACAGAGTTTCACAAATGGTTCGTTTATAGCGGGTTAAAACACAGTTTGCTTGTGGACAAACGGCCAAAATGCATAAAAAAGGCAAGTTTATAAAAATATCTGTGTCCGCTTATCATGTGGACATTTTTTTCATACACATTTTTGTTTTCAGAAATATCTGTATGCAGTATGTGTAGGCAGGGCCTTAACTGACAATAAAAGAACACAAACATTTGAGGTTTGGTTATGACCTGCAGTGCGTCAACTCACTTTCCACTCTTTGCATCGGTGAATGAAGTGTCAGGGCTCAGGCTGTCTGCGATCTTTCCTCCTGACAGCTGTCTATCTGTCGTCTGCAGATCTCTGTCCACACTCTCCAGGAAGGAGTCCCACTCAGTCTGAGAGCCAGAGACACACACATGGGTAAAACTAAATCAATCCCAGGAGTCAAACAGAGTGGTTTACAGACATACTAAAATTCAAAAATAATGTAAAAACAAGAATAAAACATACAATAGTGATATGGTATGCTACTATTTTAAGCTTAGATTTAGTGATATTTCCTGACAGGAGAGTTCATCGGGAGATTTGGAAATCTGACGATAATTGCTGTTTTTACAGTTTCTGGCGACAATAAATGATGTAATTTTGGTCATTTTTAAAGATAACAAGCCTTTCAAACCTGGTTACAGGTTTTTGGGTTAGATGGTATATAAAATAGCTACAAAATCCAACCGCTTAAAGTTGTATGTCCCTCCCATAAACGAGACCAAAAAAAAACAAAAACAAAAACAAAAACAAAAAAACAAACAGAAGTCCCTCCCTAGTACTTGAAAAAATACATGAAATGCCTCCCCCATTTTGCACAACCCCTCCCCCCTAATAAGTAACAAACAGTCCCTTATATTAACACCAAACCACTGCATACAGTACTGATGTGGACCTTAATTTTAACTGTGTGCAGTGTACAAAACATTTCTATAAACCTGAATGCTTACTGCTGAATTCGAGTCAAAATATACAGAATTAAAAACTAAATTAAAGGCAAAACCTTTCACACATACAGACCTCCAGCTGCAGAAGTCGCTCCACCTGCTCTCTCACTGCTTCATGGCTGGAAAAATACAAAGATACTGTGAGACAGACGCATCAACACTCAACACTGAGCATTAATGAGCAATAACACAGTGGAGTTACATGAGTTCAATGTCAGGATAGGAAGTGACCTGGATCTGAGCAAAGCTTTATGGTTGTGAGTAAGACTTAGGGCAGACGTTGGTAACCTCTACTATCAAAAAAGACATTTTTGACCAATATAATCTGACCTTTACATGAAAGTAACGCAGCCTATTAGGTCTGAATTAGCCTATCAATATGATTAACAGGTCTAAATGAGCATTCATTAATATGCTTCACCACCAGGTGGCTCCTCTGCAGTGGGCTCTTTATTATTATTATGTACTTGAACTTTGCAGCGTTGACGGTAAAAGCTAACAAACCTGACCACACACACTTTTAAATTCTCTATTTTCCTCCAACACTTTTCCTTTTTTGGATTTGGAATCCATAGCTAGCTCAGTGAGGGAGATTCAAGACTAACTACTGTTCTTGAGGTTTAGCAAAATTTAGAGGAAAATATGCCAGGCCATAGATGTATACGTTTCAATTAATGAAAAGTTATAACATTTTTCTTAACTGGTGTATAGGCTAAATAACCATTATTTATTTACATATGTTTTTGTCAAAGCCACAGGGAGTCACTGGAGAGGGGCTAAAGAGCTGCATGTGGCTCTGGAGACTGCCTCCCAGTGCCTCAGGGAGAGTTATCATACCTGTGTTCACAGCCCCCCCAACACATACCATCAGAGGGGTGGACTCCAGTTATGAACATGATGACTTTAGATTCGACTTGGCAAAATTAAAAAAGACTTGTACTTTAACACCAATGGCTTCTTGGTGTCTTCGACCTGCCTTGGTCGCTGGCCATTGAGGACGTTCTTGCAATGCATTGTGGGATATTTATGCTGGCGTAGTGTCATGTGTTTGCTTACAGCAATATTTCAACAGGAAACAGTATGCAATTCACTTCCTGTTGGTTTCATACCAAGGTTTCGGACATGCCAAAAAGATCTCATACTGTTTTAACTAAGGATAGACCGATACATCGGCCGGCCGATATATCGGGCCAATATTTGAGTTTTTTACTTGTATCGGCATTGGCCGATACGTGCGTGGGTTCGCGGATTTATTTTTCCCTGGCATGATTTACAGACAGGCATCCACGGGCAGCTCTGTGTTGCCGGAAGACCCTGCAGCGCACATGCAGCGAATCCTACTGTGTACAGTAGTTGTTGTTTTATTTATGCTTCAGCTTAAATATTTGTTTATTTTATAAAGACATTACTGGAAGATTTAAGAGCACTGAACTCTTTTTTTTATTTGAATGTATAATAATAATAATAATAATAACAATAATAATATTCTACCTGTTCTACCTCAACTTTCCATCTTGTTTTAGTATTTTTTACTGTTCAATAAATGTTTCTTATTTTAAACTTGAGACCTGTAATATTTGTTATCATTGTGTCATTTTTTTTTATGTAAATTGAGGGAGCAAAAGCAGTATCGGCCCCAAATATCAGCTCAAGAAAATCGGCAGTCCATAATCGGTCATCGGCTAAGGGTGATGGAAAAAAATCGGTATTGACATCGGCCCTAAAAAATCCATATCGGTCTATCCCTAGTTTTAACCTACTAAAACATGTTAGTATGGAACTTTGGACACAGTAAATGACTCTGCCCCACCTCTGCAGACTATTTTTATTAACTATCATCATCATTTGATATGATTATATACCCATACTTACTGATAAGACTTCTTCCAAATGTCCTCTGCTTCCTTCTTCTTCTTCACTCCGAGGCTGCTCAACAGTATCAACACACACAGTTATTCAGGTCATTTAAATATAGTAACATCTTGACTGAAACAACAGATTGACTTTTTTAACACTGTAGCCAGTGACATTGCCCGAATGCTTCCGTGACTCTGCCTCACCTCTTGTAGAAGTTTGCTCCGGCTGCGATCAGGCCGAACAAAGTGGTGATCTTATGTGGGACAAAACTCTCCAGGGACTCTGTGTGAGAACAAAGGGCCACAGTTATTGTTCAGGCTGATTTGTGCAGTGTCATAGTGTTGGCACCAAGCATGACAGGGATTACATTACAACACCTTCGCTCCACTGACTCCATCACACAGAACTCACATGAAGCATGTGCTGCAGCCAGCTTATCAAATATTCAAAGGGAGACTTGAGCATTATAATTAATTATATCACAAGTATACACAAATGCAGCCACAGCTTAAAAGTATGTAAATTGATTTATGTCAACTAGATTTGATGCATTGGGGTAAAATCATTAAAGCATATATTAATCTTCTGTGTGTAGATAACACGACCAAACAGTTCACTCAACAGAGACATTATTTTCTGCACTGCTGGTCAAAACTTTCTAATCCCCATCAAGAGCTTGATTTGGGTCGAGTCAGATGCCTTAGAGGCTCACCCTGTATTTCTGAACAGTCTTTCATGCTTTTAGGAAGTTGAAAGTCCCCTTTATAAATAGATGTAATTTTGAATAAAGGGTTTGGTTTGGACATGGAGAACAAAACGCTGTACAATGGTTCAACCAGACGAAGCTACCTCTACATACCTCGACATACATACGTAAATACCTCTGGGCAAGAACTTATCAGTTGTCAATAAAAGCAACTTAGCTTAGCATCAAAATCAGGATGTCTGCAGGTATCAGACACTTAACTTTAATGCTTTCTTAGACCTTCCCCAGATAATTTTTAACCAAATATAAAACTGACTTTAGACAAATCATTTTTCTATTCAAGCATTGCAGGTAAGTATAAAGTAAGTAGTATATATGTGGTCCCGTGCAGAGGTAGGTTTTATGTAGTAATATGGTTATTAGAGTGAGTTAGGTTAAGTTACATTTGGCCAGCAGGTCAGTGCAAGTATAAAGTATAAGGTTCAGTGCTAGGTTTAAAGATTTGTAACATCCCAAAAGTGGACTTTGACACAGAAGAACTGGACTCATTTTGTCAGAAAGAAATTAAATGATGGATAAATTTAATCAGATCAGATGTTTGTGGCAATTAAGACTTCAAAAATTCAAATGTAAAACTATTTAATGACTTCTAAGGCCTAATATTTAGAAAATTTAATTTAAAACATTTCAAGACTTTTAAGGCCATGTCACAGAAATAGAAAGACATCTCATTTTATTTTAATAGTACCAGCAGAACCCTTGAAAATGTGTGCAGATTTCAGTAGGAACAGGTTATTGTTTCAGGGTCCAGTGCACAATACTACCAATTACAAGTTGTAACTAACAGGCAACATATTGCTTTGGCAAATTATTCTTCAAATTTCACAACAGAAGGTTAATCTGGGGTTAACACTGTTGGAAACTGATCAGGGAATATTAGCTGCATATACTGACAAGCCACAGTTTAAACCTATTCAATCAAACTGCTGAGTACACTGCAGGACGACCAAAGGAAAAGGGCTTCCCAAAATATTTAGAGCTCAGTTGCACCTTTATTATTCAGTAAGATAAGATGAGATGAGATAAGATAAGAATGCCTTTTATTGTCAATGCATCATTAAAAAAACACAACAAAATTAGGAGTGCCACTCCTGTAAGGCACTTGCCGTCAAAATCCTCCATACATTCAACCATCCACTCCTATATAATAGACAATAAATAGGTGTACAAGGTAAAAAAAACTACACATAGTATGTCTGTGAACATTGCATGTATATTTTAGTAAATTAATTACAAATATTACACATAAAGCGTAGTAATTACACTCTGTTCATCCTATGTATTTGATTTCGTTCAATGTCCTTTTTGCTGTGGGAAAGAAGCTGTGTTTAAGTCTGTTTGTACGGATAACAGATGAATAAAGTAAGATAAGATAATAGCCTACTTTATTCATCCAGATGGAAACTGCTGTGCAGCAGTTGCAGTACAAAGTTGGAAGAGTGGAAAAACAATAGACAAAAAGACAAAAAATAAATATGTTTCTGAGGTAGTTAGTGTGAAGAGTATGTGGTTAATACATAATGTTCATTATTATGTCCATTATATGTCATTTACTGTCACATTATTGCACATTATGACCCGTGGGTCAGGTGTGAATAATGGACTGGACTGTAAAACATACTGAAAGTCTAAGCTCAGTATTCTTCCCTGTTATACAGCACTATGGAGACACTGACTGTATGGAAGCAGGCCAAATTATTGAAAATATAAAGAATATATCTGGTCCCGAAGTTGTTAAATTAAGAAACAAAATCTCTGTAAAAACAGCTGTTATTAAAGGATAGAGGAAAACCTCAATTCAGCAGGTGACTCCAGACTTCCTGTCTACCTTTATTATCTAATTTTCAATGAGCTCTGTGACTCCGGGTGTATCCTTCCTGTACATGAGTCCTACCTTGTGCTTCCTGCTTGGCTGTCTGTAGAAGGACTGTGCCCATGTTGACCAGCAGAGTCAGAGCACCTGTTAGAGTCTCCTCTGATACAGTCACATCCTCAGCCATGGTCACCGGCTCCTCTCCCACCTGTACGGGACCGACACACTGACACTGGGGCGGAAGCCATGTGAGCTAAAAGAGCAGGCTGGTCACGTGACAAAATCATGTGGCGCTAAAGCCTTGGTTATTGTTTTTTTTCTCCCTAGGATGGTGAAGGCATGACCCGCCCCACTCTGCTTTACTCGGCCTCTGATTGGCTGAAATATGTTCCTCCCACGAATCTTAACCAATCCAATTAAAGAAGGTACAAGCAGTAGCCAATCAGAGGGAGCGTAGGGCGGGTCATTCACAAGGTTTGCTCATTCAGCATTTATGCAACACGTGGTTGTAAGCATTATCATGTGGAAATCATGAAGAAGAAGAAACACACAAGTACCACTTAAATTCGTGAACTGAATTTACTTAAATACTTTTAAATGTGAGAAGAATTTGAGTCATATTTACAGATTAAACATTTTAATGCAGTAATAATGTTATAATCCATGACACTGCATATTTTATGAGTAGGGCATTGTGATTCAGAACATTTTCTACAACTAAATTGTCTTAAAGCTGGGACTTACATATTAAATAGTTATAGTGAAGTCCCCATATATCTTTAATTACTATGTGATAACTACTTTCATCACTTAGGGGTCAATCACAACCACTCAACAAGACTCAGCTAGACAAATTCTGTTTTTGTTTTTTTTTGTTAGGTGTAGGAATTAGATGGGCAAAAACACCTTTCTATATCCTCCTTTGATCCTGTGTCCTCATATAAGGACATCACATTCTGGGTTTACTGGACCTTATTCATTATTCTACTTAGACTCACAAGTCAGTCTTTCGACACTTTGCTTAACTAAAGACTGATGACTTTCTCCCTGATTTTGTGTTTAAATGGGCGGATAGAATTTCAGAGTTTCTTTCATGTCTATGTGTAACATTGGATATTGTATGTGTGCACCTGTCACTCTTGGCAGACTTGGCATAGCAAATAAAATGTCTAACTGAAGGTGGCTACAGCGCTCAATTAAAAATTGACTACTGAGGTAAATTCTGAGATACTAAGTTAAAAAAAAAAAAAAAAAAAAAAAAAAAAGATTACCAAGAAATGGACAGAGTCTGTTAAAATTGTCAACCAGTTTTATTGACTGCTGAACATTCATTCACTCATTCAATAAAAAAAACCTCCCCTCCTTCAAGTTTCAGGCTTTAAGAGCCCACCGTAGCACTTAATGACTGGGTCACCCAGTGCAAAACAACAGAAAGAAAATGACGACCAGTCAGCACAATCATTGATATGGAAAAGAAAAAGTGACACAAAGCAGACTAAGGCAGGAAATAAATTAGATATGCCGCTGAGAAGATCGATTTGTTCTGACTTTGTGGATCTTATTAAATGACAAAATAAAGAAACTGGACATTCAATTACAAATTGACATTGAAATTAAAGAGAAAAAGTTTGTTCATAAGACTAAATACCTTTATCTGCTGAAATTGTTTCCTCCTTGTGCTTAAACCAACGTTGGTGAGTCTTTAAAAAATAGGCAGCAGCTGCATACACGCTAGTTTAGCCTCAATATCGCTGAAGTTCTTTTGTTTCTTAAGGTTGTAAACATCACTTCCATTCAGAGTAAATCATTTCCCCTCACATATCACCCCAACAGCTTCAGTTTTATGATCTGTATCTGTGTGTGTTCAGTTTCCATGAAACAGACTCATTCTTTTAAATTAATAAATGGACACAACAGAAAACCAAACAAGAGATTTTAAAATTTAAAGCCAATTAAATGTCTCAATGAAGATTTCCGAAACCTTTTCATCCACTTTTTTTCTGGACCAGGTTTTCCCCAGATAAACTGTGATCTTGACAAGACAGAGATGAGGCTATGCAAAGTTAACTTGGTCACATATGTCAGGACCAGGGGAAAAAAACTGATGATTAAGACATTTGGAGATATATGAGCTCTCTCTCTCAAACTATTGCTCTCAGGTGTCTCAAAGAACGGCTCATACAAGCAAATTTAACCCATGAGATCATAAGAAAATCCAACTGGCATCCGATGCAAGCTAAAGGAATGATAGCAAAGACGATAACAGTATGTGGTGTGCTTTTACCCATAACTATAATTACTCCTCTACGAGACCCAACAGTCAGAGATGTCAGAAAACATTCAGGTTTTATATCTGTGGCCAAATTTGGAGACAAATATCTATTGAGTACATGACAAAATGTTAGATCTTCTTATAATTATCATAATTATAGGGCACCTATTAAGATAGGGTTTGTGATGACGTGGGCGACGTAACAATACATTTATGAGCTTCCTGTATAACTGGGTTAATTACTCAATCTAACAGTCGTGTGAGGGAGGATGTCGGAGAACAGAGCCGGGTTTGAGAGATAATTTGATACCAAAATAAGATGAATTGTGGCTTTTTGAAACCAAATAATTCTCACCACTTTATAGAGGAAAGTTCTCAGTTCTCTTCAAGACCAAGAGGAAGAGTCACCGCCTGCTTCCCTAATTCGTCAAGTGCCACTATGAATTTAAAATGCAAACCACTACCATTAAAGCTAAGATGCTTGTGGAGAACTTCCCACTGCTATAAACAACAGGCTGCATTTACTCTTTATTTATTTCAATGTGAGAGATACGGCCTGACTCATCGTGATGTCGCGCTAACGACAATCGCTTCTAGGTAGACAATTGGCAACTGATTTGAGTTGTGGAGATATGTTAAATCAGCCAACTTGTTTATTTCTGTTGTCATTTTCAGCCGTAACTGTAATGTTTAAATGTTTAATGGATTCTTTGGTGCTCATTTTATGAAGTACTGTGTGGACGGGGGCCAAAGCAAAACATATTTTAGCCACCTAGAAAAGTCAATCAGTTCAAGTGTACGCTATATTTGGAATACTTTCTCTGCTTCACCTTGCACACTGACTGATCAAGGCAGCGGCAGACCAGCAACTTCAGTGTTCAGTAACAGTAAAATTACTGTTTTTGTCAATGGAGTCTGGTGGCTTTGCGATAACGGCATCAGTTCCCTGTTGTACAGGGCTGTCTGACAGCAAGGTAGAGCAGTTAAAATATTCTTAATAGAGCATCCACTCTAACTGATACTGATTTTTTAGGCAGGCCTTCTTTAGGCATCTAAAAACGAAGCAGTGTTTGCTCAAAACCACTTCATTTTATGAACGCAACGTGGGGGTTTTCTTGCCAAAGTTTACGTTTATAACAAATATTTTGATTGGTTTACAACTGAGTGCAGCATATTACCCTTATTTGTTAAGTCTTTCTGCCACAGTACATAGCTAGGTAGACATGAAGCTAGGGCTGCAACTAATCATTTCTATTACAAATTATTAATTGAAAAGGGATTAATCGATCAGCCTTAGGAATAAGAAAAAAATGTTGGCCATTGCTCCTTTTCCAGTTTTTATAGACTTGAATGAATTCTTCGGGGATTTACTGTATCCTTTTTTTTTAATTCTTAGCCCAAAATAACTGTTTCATATCGTCGTATAAGAATATTGATTTTGCACTGATGATCTGATATTTTCTTGTTTCTCAGTGGTGTCAAACTGAAAATGTAAAGAAAACTATGAAGCAACAAACTACTTCCAAAAATATAAGAAAATGCCCCACAGTCCAAGAGGATGTCTTCGAGTTGTCATTGTCCTAAAAACAGCCAAAAACCCAAATTTATTTAATTTAGTATAATGACATAAAACTCAGAACAACAGCATGTTTGATATTTTTGCTTGATTAGTCATTAAATAAATAATCTATGTTTTCTGATGGTCAACTAATGATTAACTGACAAATCTTTGAGGACTTACTGTCACAAAAAGCAACCAGCACCTCACTGACAATTCTCTAAAAATCTCTGACTGTTGCTCTCACACTAGTTCAGCAGCCAACCCATCTTAACACCAACCCGTTATTGGTCACGATAAAAGAAAGCGGGGTTCAACACCCGATAAGAGAAGTGACACTCCTGCAAGTGTCGAGAAAACTAAACAAAAGAGACTGCTTCAAGTATCCCGAGTGGAATTCAATAGCCCTGAAGGTTTTGGATTTAGAATTTTCTTTTTAAATCCCAGAACTCCTTCTCTGCTGATAGGCTGGACTCTGAGTGCGTGTATGTGTGCTCAGTGGTTCAAATTAAGTTCTAAAGTGCCAATTACAAACTAAACGTAACATCCAATTTAAAGTTCAAGGTAATCTAAAGCTGAGATTTAACCATGACAGACTAAGCAACATAAAATTGTTCATGCTGATGGTTCATGAGAGGCACTGTGTGCTTCAGCTGGCCTATAAAGCAGAGAAAAAGAGAGGGTGGACAGAATCGCTTCTGCATCCCAAACTGTGACACCAATGTTCTCTGCCGTTCTCCCCAACAGCTGGAGTGTGGAAATATTAGGACTGATTGAAAGATGTGTTGTCACAAGCACCATAATGTCAGTGTGTTTTGTACCTGAACAAACGTTTGATACAATATTGAGCTTTAAAAATTTATACAATTTGACCAAATGTGTCATATATTGTTTTAAAATAATTAAGAAGTGGTAATAAAAAATGTAGGCCTGGATGTTGCCAGTTGCGGGTACACCAAGTGTTGAACTGGATCCCAGGAGCCAAATATTGCAGTCTAACAATCAGAGGTGGGACTAAGTCATTGCTTGCGCAAGTCACAAGTAGGTCTCAAGTCCCGAGTTGGGTCCCAAATCAAGACTGGCAAGTCCTGGTTCAAGTCCCAAGTCTTAAACCTTGAGTTTGGAGACCTAAACAAGTCACAATGCACTTTTCACCGAATGTAATCCAAAAAGAGTAATGACATATTAAATTAAATGCTTTCCAAATTTTGTATTTATTGTTAAAACAGACTTATTGGAAGTTGTTGCACCTCCAACTGTAATTTAACTTTCAGATTATGTCGACGACAGCACAGTTTTTGTACGTAAATGAATTTTTCTTTGGAATCTTTTTTTTCCAACTGGCAGTCAGAAATGTAAAGTTAGTTCTTATTGGTTTTCTCCTACAACCTGACTGGATGCAGTGGGATTGGTTCAAGCAAAGCGGATCATTTGGGGAATTAAGTGTTGACTTGCTGGGGATTAATAGGTTATGTTATGTTAGGCCTAACTGATTCAGGAAATGATGGAAAATGAATTTATTTCATGGTGCACTTTTTATTCTTTGGGCTTGCAGGAAGGTATCAACTATTTTCAAGTGAAAAAGCTCAATTCCAAGTGAAGTCATGAGTCATTGGTGTTAAAGTCCAAGTCAAATTCCAAGTCGTTTTGATTTTGTCGAGTCTAAAGTGATCAAATTTGTTTGAAAGTCTAACTCGACAATTCACAGGTGTCCCATTGATGGCTGCTCTGTTTGTCTTTTGTTGTGATGTCTAATTTCAGGTTTTGTGACATAATGTATTCATAAGCCACCAGTATGAGTGGTGTAAGAACTCAAACTATGAGTCATGTGTGAGGGAGGATGACAGAGAGCAGAACAGGCTTTGAGGATGATTCAATACCAAAATAAGATTAACTGATCAAATAATTCTCGACCCTTCATCGAGGAAAAGTCTCTTTGAAATGTTTTGAATTTGTATTAATATCAGCTCAGTTCTATCCAGGACCAATCTTCTTCCCAAATGTGTCAATAACACTATGAATTTAAAATTTAACCAATTACCATGAAAGCTAAGATGCTTTTGGAGAACTGAGCTCAGTTTAGTTTGGGCTGCAGAAGAAGACATTCCCTTTGTTCTGTCCAGTGTACGAGCTCCATTATTAAGACTATCAAATACGCTTCTCTCCTGTGTAGAAGTTGTGTTAGGACTTCTTTGGACAGTGTGAAGACGAGTCTGTGTTGAGAACCTCGATCATTGTTCTGGTGGACGGGAAGGTCTCTGCTACAGACGGAAGACTCTGGTACCAACCTGGTAAACTGTTGAGGAAGAAACGTATTAAAGAAAAATAAGGGCTCCGCCAAGCAGAGGAATAACAAACTAATAGCATGATTTGTTTTCTCACCTCTTGAGATTCATCCAGTTCTTCGCTGTTTTACTGAAGCTGTCTGGACTGGGTGTGGTCATGGCCTCGAAATCCACCAGCTGCAACAATATTAAACAAACACAAACACTGGTTAGAGGACACACACAGTGGGTGCATTTCACTGCCTCTGAGGCCATGTGCACATAAATAAAAAAAAATTTCTGACTCTTTATGTCTACCTCTCTAATAAGGCCCCTAGGGTGGCATTTTTTCTTCAGAGTGAATGTTTTGGTCAGGCCCCCAGGAAGAGTGCTGGGCTTTGAAGTCAATTTGAAAAGACCAAACCGTGACATTACAACTTTAGGGTCCATCACGTGATGCCATGGGGCCCAAAAAGACTTTTTCTCTTAGACTTACACTATTAACAGCACATCTGTAAATCGATGGATTCACTTTTTTGAGCATCACAACCCCCACAAAATGATTTGTTTCATCGGGATTTAAACTCTATGGTCCAATAACATTTTGAAAGTCCAGAGGGAGCAATTAAATGATTTCATCCCTATTCAAGTTAGAGGGCTAAATCAGAAGCTAGCCAGCTCGGCCAGCGAAAGTCCCTAGTGCGCCTGTTCTATGGGCCCAACAATGCAGTAGATATGAGTAATTCTATACACAGAAAATCAAACTTTTGAGCTGCACGACGTTGTTTCTGAGCCAGACGGATTTTAGCATTGTCAGGGTTTGTTTGCCTTGCAGATTATAGGGGAATGCAAGGACTGATTATGTCCCGATCAACTGCTCCAGACCAGCCGTCGGGACATTCAGATGATTTTCTGACATGTTAGAAATTTTGGTCAGCCATCGTCAGGCCCTTGCACAGTTAAAGCAGAGCTACAAGTCGATTCCCCCAAGATCATTGCCTCTTTGTTCACTGCGCCTGTCCGAAGTAGCAGACGGAGCATCTGTAAGCAAATACAATGCTCTGAAACTGCAATGGCAACAAGACTGGTCATATGGACGGAAAATATGGAAGCCAGGATGGTCAATCTGTGGCAACAGCATATGTTTCAGCACACAGGATGGCACAGATTATCAAGGCAGCTCATTTCTGCCTTGTTAGCATTATTGTGAACCTTACTGTTACTGTGTAACTTTCAACTACCTGCCTCAAAGCTTTAAAAAAAAAAATCTTTGTTGATCATTGTCAATAGCCAGAACAGTCTGCAGGGGCTCGCGGGCTGTACAATGTGAGCACATACAGTGTGAGCTGTCATGTTGTGAACTGACAATCATAAATAGCAAGCTTCATCTTTGCATCACAGACGATTTACTTGTACAGGAGGAGTTGGAGTGTATACCCAGCTTTAGGTAAAAAGTAGTAAGGGAAAATGTTAAGAAGTCAAATTTCTCTTGCAGTATGAAGATAAAGTTGCCAGAAATTCAACTACCTTGTTTGCAAGCAAAACTTAGGTTTGGAAAGGCAGAATCGCAGCATGTACACCAAAAAATATCATTAAAATGAAAAGAGTGAAAAAGAAAAACTCTATTTTGAACTCATGTCCTCACTGGCAACAATATGTCTGCAGGTAGGCTCATATTATGAACAGTTTCATTGTGTTTGTTCTCTCTTTTCAAGGTTTTTATTCATTCATTAAGACTCATAAATCACCAGACATTCCTTAGTCGACCGAACAGAAACTTGGACATCACGGGGACACTTAACAATGTGCCTGGCTGAAAAAAAGCTGACCTCAGCTGAACCTTTCCTGAGCTTCAGCTTTCTAACACTTGATCAAATTTCTGCGCTGTCTTATTTCCTCCCAATGGGATTTTGTTTCAGGAACAGTGTGTCTGCTTGGCCGACTCAACGTAGGTCAGAATTTCAGCCAAGTTTCTTCTTCCTCCAGACGGCTGGAATGAATGTTACAAACAATCGGATAGGCTTTGTATCCACGAGCGGAGATGATAGCAGGCTCTTATGTAACGTACACCTTTCCTTTGGACAAAGGGACAATAACAAGAGTCACTGATCCTCAACTAGTCTTTAACTGAGTGTATTGTTTCTTTTCTTTGCTCAGACATGGAATGCGTAACAAGAAGCTTGTTGGAGTGATGGATTTTTTGTCATTTAGACATACTGTAGGTGTCCCCTCTGTAAACTGCTTTATCCAAATAAAGAGCCATGCGCTTGCTGTGGACCTTACTTTAATCTGATGGCATTTTACTTAGACTTGTACCATGTTGAAAGCGTACGTTAAAGTCATAACAGAAATTCTCCAAGGTCAGACCATGTAAGAGGTGCATGTCTGGAAGGGGCTAATGTTTACCTTTCCTTTCGGGATCCTGCCAATGACCTCTTTGCCACTGGCCATCAGTGCCCCCATCACGACTGAGTAGGCCACCACACTGAGGAGAAGCAGATCAGGAAAACACCTTTACACACTAGTATCACCATGACAATTAAAACTTGTTCTGCTCTGTAGCACGCTAACGGTAGAACATGCTGTTCTTGGAACATAAATCAGATGTCAACTGTAAATTACTGTTTATAAGAGGAGTTTCTAGTTCTTGCCAAAGGCTGTCTGACTCCAACCATAACCTGTAATTATAATGCCTCGCACAGTAGTTGTACCTGTCACAGATAGGGTTGCAAAAGGTCGTAACATTTCTGGAAAATTTCCAAGCAAAGATTTTCTTAATTTCCATTTTAAAATCGTGCATCACAGTGAACATACGTGGGGGAAATACACATAAACGAAGACAAATCGAGCGCCCTGCAGAGCAGCGTCCACGTCTCCTTGATTCATGGACAGCCAGGTAACGATAATGTTTAATGTTTGCCCTAAGCTTCGGCATTGTTTGTCACTGTTGTGAAATTAATCCCCAATAAAAACACCTCAGTACAGGCAGACTAATTTAGGCAATAACCCACAACTAATTTTAACAAAGATAGAAGAAGGCTAGTCTGGCATAAAACCACACCGTCTCCCTCCAACTCTCCGGCTAATTTGGTTTCATTAGCTGCCTGTGGCGAGCAGAGACAGACGCTTAATTGCTTTCCCACTTCTACACGTCTTTATAAACCAAAACTCAACTTGAAATATTGTTTACACCTCCCATACAGCCGCTTTGACTCGAACAATTCTGACATGCGTTTTGGTGCTGGATGAACACGCCATGCGCAAAGAGCACAAAGCTGCAGCCGCTGCAGGTGTCTGTTCTCTAGGAATTATTTAATTAAATTATTTAGAAGATAGCGGTTGGTTTATTATTTGGTTGTATTTGACAAATTACTTTGTCTGCTTTTGATATGGTTAAAGGTTAGTTTCTATCTGCAGCCAACAACTTCTCTGTAGCTGTTGTGCATACAAAAACAACTTACACCACTTCCTAAAGCCCCCCAAAATTCCCGCTAATTCCCATGGAAAGCCGCCAACTTGAATATTCCTGGAAATTGTCAACCCTTGTCACAGCAGATTACAGAGGACCCCAAATTCTCTTTCTCTCATGGGTAATTAAATTGTCAAAGTGTTAAATGTTACCTGGATCCTCTGGAGAGGGGCATGAGGTTGCAGAAGTAATAAACCAAGGAGAGGATCAGATTACACACAGCGTCTGCATCCTGAAAAAACAAAAGTCATGACAGAGAGTTAACTGTAAGGTCACAAACCGGCTCGGAGCGAGAGTTTCTACAGACGTGTCCTCCATTTTTAACTTCTTCTTCACTGTGTACTGTCTTTGTTTAAAGCAGAGAGGGCTGCAGGCTTAATAACGAGAAACAAGAGTCTAAACACAAAGAGAGGTTTTTCATATTATTCCAAGTATCTGTTTCAGGTCACAGTCAATAACCTTGTGTAGCTGGTTCACTAACAAGAGAGGCATTGTTGGGTGTCATTACAGCTATCAGTATAAATCAAGTAACAATAACAGAAAGCTAAACAACAAGAGATAGTGAGTCTTGGTTGTACAGGCAGAGTATTTATTGATTCAAAATGCTTCTTTCATGGTTTTATAATATTTCACTGAGTCGGTTTTTCCCAGCAGTTAGTCTGAAATTCATCTACAGCAGCCAGCTGGAGAACACTGTCAGCTCTAACCTGCACAGTGATCGATTTGTAAAATAACTCCAGAGAATTTATTAAATTCTCTTCCTACTTTTCCTGTCTAGAAAAGTAAAATCTGGGGTACTGCTGCAGAGGGAAAGACTGTAAGGAGAAAATCTCAGTTGCAAAATGTGTCGACTGTTGTCAGATGCTTAACAAGAGCTGAGTCACTGATGTTCTGGCTGACAACTCGAGATGAGGTTAAATATTTCACATGTGTAAAAGACCAGTTCACCATTTTCCTGTCTGTGTCTTGTAATTACCTGTCCTCCTGCTGCAATGACCCATGAAGGATGATTTAAAGGATCAGCTCACTCAAAAAACAAAAGTCTGCAATAGATGTAACTGCAACATAATCTGACACTTACAATTATTTACCCTATTAATCAATTTATTTACTGTACAAGAAATGTTATAAATATTGAAACATGGCCATTTTTCTGCCCAAAAGCCCAAGTCGACATCTTCAAATGTCTTGTTTTCTCTGATCAACAGTCCAAAAACTAAAGACAAACAATTTACAGTAATATAAAACAGAAAAAAGCAGATAATCCTCATATTTCAGAAGCTGGAATCAGAAAATATTAGCCAAAAAGTTTGGCGATTAACTCTCTGTCGACTGACAATTCAAAGGATCTTCTATTCTTTCAGCTCACATCTTATTTGTAGAGATTAAAGGGAAACACCCCAAATGTTGGTGAAGATTCTCAGACTAGCTTGAGTTTCTTGAAGACATTTCACCTCACATCTAAGAGGCTTCTTCAGTTTCTTTCAGTTTCTCTCTAGAAACTGAAGAAGCCTCTTAGATGTGAGGTGAAACGTCTTCAAGAAAGTCAAGCACCACACACCAGGACAACCCAGGATTAACGGAAGTTTGTTTGAGCTGTTTAAAGCAGTGAAGACAATATCCTGCTGCTAACTGTTTGCATCAGGAACTGTCCACAAATGTAATGTTTCATGTCATCTCACAAATCAGAGTATTGAATGCTTCTGCTTGTTATGTGTGGAATGCAGAGATAAATCTTACCCCTAGTTCTGTAGACAGCATTAACGCCTTCCCTTTGGCGGTGAGGTCTTTATAGATGGACTCTATCTCTGACTGGTACTGCTGCGTCCGCTCTTCTGTCGTCTGCGTCTCTACTGAGAATAACATGTTGCCCACCCTAAAACACAGAAACCAGTTCACAGGTAGAAATAAGTGGTCACTTAATCTGCCATTGCCTGCTGTATTAATGAGTTCTGAAACACCTGCCAACATTTACATACATTTTTATTTGCAGCTAATAACCCATCCTGGCATTTGATAAACAAAGGCTGATACCTAAAATATACTGCAGGAAAAAGGGGGAGACTGTCATTTCATTTCACTGTACCTGTCTCCAGTGATGGTGATGGTAAAACCGTCATACTCTTTCCCATGATCCTTCACGCTCGGCACCTTGGAGTTGACCGTGAAGCCATCTCTGGTTTTACTATTGAACTGCTTCAGGAAATAAACACACAAACAACCATTCTAGGTTTTCACTGATGTCGCTTCAGTGCTCTGACAGTAAAACATTGTACGTTACAAACTGACTAAATGTCAAGCTTGAGTTATTTCTTTACTTGGAAACATCATGTAAGAAAACAATCTCAACTCAAGGCCCTGGCAGGCTTCCAGAGAGTGAAGCCTAGCTTGTCTCTATCGATTCCCCCCATTGTAATCCACACTGAAAAATCCCTCTGTAAGATGAACTGTTTGTTTAGACACAAAAATAAAACTGGTTCAGTATAATTGTCCATTTTGAAAGTCTAGTTATCAAAAACTCTCCACTTGTCTGACTGCCCGCACATTATAACGTCCAAAAACTCACCCTATTGGCGACATTATGAAAAGGTGGGTAACACTTTACTTGAAGGTATCTACATAAGAGTGACATGACACTGTCATAACTATGACATGACACTCATGAACTTGTCATGAACATTATGTACATGTCATGAACGTTTATGACTGCTGTCATTAAGTGTCATTCGGTTTTTGTAATGACAAGTTGACATTGTTTGGGTTGTCTTGATTATGACAACTTGACATTAATCTAAGTGACATTACCAGACGATGTCTTTGTCATAACAACTTGACATTAACAAGAAATGCACCTCTTTTTGTGTTTATGACAAGCTGACATAATGATTATCATTGTTATGACAAAGCCATCTTCTGGTAATGTCATCCTGGTTAATGTCAAGTTGTCATAATAAGAACATCCCAAACAAATTTAATGTCAACTTGTTATGACAAAGACAACTTCTGGTAATGTCACTTTAATTAATGTCAAGTTGTCATAATCAAGACAACCCAAACAATGTCAACTTGTCATTACAATAAACGAATGACACTTAATGACAGCAGTCATAAATGTTAATGACATGTACATAATGTTCATGACAGGTTCATGACCGTCACCCTTATGCTGATACCTTCAAGTAAAGTGTTACCAAAAGGTGCCACCTGCTACTCAGCTCTAACACACTCGCACCGATGAAACAGCCATTAGGAGCAATTTGGGGTTCAGTATCTTGCTTAAGGATACTTCAACACGCAGACTGGAGGAGCCGGGGATCGAACCGATGATCTTCCGAATGGTGGATGACCCACTCTACTTCCTGAGCCACAGCCAATCCTTACATATATATAATTATACTCGCAAATGTAACGAATGGAATTATAAATGAGATTTTATGCATTTAAAACGAACTTTTTTGGCCTCCAGTTTTTAAAAAATCTGCGTCCATATGAGTGGTGTAATAAAAATACCTCCGTCCACATGACACCGCAAATTCCACTATCAAGCAATGTAATACACATGTCAAAGCAGTAGGTGGCAATATAAGGCCATTGTAGCCAATCAGAAGGCAGTAAAACGTCATTACCGGAAAAACAACAAGCGTACTATTATGCAGCAGGAGCAGTCTCCGTAATAGCACACTCTTGCGCCTCTGTTGCTGGATGTGGTTGAGTAGCGTTAGTTGTATGATACAGCCACAAAGTGCTGATATGCTGCTAAATAGCAGCAGTATTTTGTTTAGGTCCATCCTCAAATCGTCTCTCGCACACATTGGATCGGGTAATAACACAGCTGTTTTCTGTTTACATTGCACACTGTGACGTCATACAATGGAGACGAGACAAAATAACTGCAGTTATCCTATCCACACACGACTGCAACCGGACTTTTCCAAAAAGTTCACCCTGGACTCCGGTTACAAATAACTCCGGTTACAGGGGCCCAAAACTGCAGTTACGTGTGGATGAAAGGCCAAACCGTGAGCAAAAAGTCACAGTTTTATAAATACCTGCGTTGGTGTGGACAGCCCCTAGGACTGGCTCCTCCAATCCATTTACTTATTTCCATGGCAACTGAGCAATCTGCTAATGAAGAGGACCATGTGATACAATCTAAAACTTTAGAAAAACCACGACAGGGGACCTTGAGTTGAGAGTGTTTGATTTATAAACTTCTTTTAAATTGAGTTATTTTTGACATGCACACATCATCTTTGTCTCTATTTATTTCCATCTCAACCAATTTTCCTGCTTTTCGTCCTTACCTTCATTATAGGAAGCAGGTCTTCTACTTTATTCACATTTTCAAGGGCCTGTCGGACCTCTAAGAGTCCTCTGGGGTTGTACGCCCTGACACACAAAACAGGAACTTGTTAGTGACAGGTGCAGTAAGGAAACTCATGAGATAAAAAATATTCACTACATTTCCTCAACATGCAAAATTAATACAGCCTGGAGGGAAAAAGTATTTACATACTGCTAAATCGTAGGCAGCATACAGTAGGCACACATTACATAACTGCTGCCAAATAATCAGGTGAGACATGCTGATGCTCGCCATAAGTATGTAGATATCAGTGGGTCAAGGCCAGGCTGCCAATTTAGTTTTGTATGAATGTTAGTGATGGAAAGAAACTAAACAACTGGAAATACTGCAGCAACTCAGGCAGTGCAGGATTTTATGAAAGGTGTTTTTAAGTCACAGAAAACTGGCTGAAGTTTTGGTATAATTTACCCGTGGTACACCAGTATTCTGTCTTTGATGAAGTCGAGGATGTTGTCAAAGTAGGCCAGGTATCTGATGTTGATAATCTGTCCCCTGAAGCAAAAAGAAAAAACAGATGCTTTCATATGAAGATGTGATTTCAGAAACCAAGGCTACACTGAATTCAAAATGGAGGAAACTGGGTCAGATTACAAGGAATTCAAATAAATGTTTTCACACTACAAAGAGGAGAAAATCCCCACAGCAAGGCCACAAGGAAACTCAAGTTACTCGAGGGACTAACGAGAGTGTCTGATGCCGTCTTCCAGGGCCAACTTGTTACCTGATGAGATTGATGTGATTGTTGAAGCCCCGACTGAGACTCCTGGCGGGCATCTGGTCTAACCACAGGACTGGCTGGTCTGGATCCGCGATCCTGCGAGCACAAGAAAAGCCTGCTTAGTCTGTCAACACTGGAATCCAATCAGCTAAAGACCAAAGACTCCTTAGTCACAGTTTACTTTGTTACACGTCTGTATGTGGTTTGTTTAATTTGATGCTATCGGCAAACCATGAGGAGGAAATAAAAGTGATTGACATATAACAGTAAAGAGATTTTAGCACGTTTCAACATCTGTCTTCTTCTTCTTCCTTTAATCCCGTGTGTTTTAGGGTCATTTCCTGGAGATGATTAGGATTCCACAGTCACTTCTGAGCTGCATTTAATTCATCTTGGAATATGAGTTTTGGTCGCTGCCATCTAGCCAAACTTAACTTACACTTGGGTGCTTAAAGAGTAACTCTAGAGACTAAATCCACTTTTTAATAGATGACGTCTACAGTCACTATATTATACCGTGCATTGACACAGGTCTATAGAGTTCATTACAAACAGATTATGTGGTAGTAATTCTGTCCTCTAGACTCCCAAAAAATTTATTTTTAATAGAGTCAATAAACATATACTCATTATTCATCATGTATTTTTCTGTTACCCCTGATGTGACCTAACAAAAAGTGGTGTGGTATTTACCATCTGCACTCCATCTGTGCTCAGGTGATGTCATGATGATCAGTAGATAAGAAACAATGGTATCAGGAACAGGTTGGTACACAGTGTTTTTTGAGTTTAAGAAACAATGGTGGTGTAGCGTAGGGAGTAGAAGGGTTTTTTGGGGGGAGTTTTTCCTTATCTGCTGTGAGGGTCCAAGGACAGAGGGATGTCGAATGCTGGTAAAGCTCTCTGAGGTTAACTGTGATTTGTGATACTGGGCTTTATAAATAAAATTGAATTAAATTGAAAATCAGAGGGCGTAACGATAGGAGGGCATTTCCAACTAGGCCAACAACAGGAGGGGAATGTGAACAACGTAAAAGGTGAATGTAATATTGAGACTGTTAAGTCAGCTCCTAAAACCAGCTCAGTTTTTGAGTGTAATCTTTGTAGACTCACAGTAAACCTGTTTCACCTTGACCTCTGAAGGACTGAACTGTTTATTGGGAACACAATCAGTGTGGGTAAAGGTCTAATGCAACTGGCCTGACAACAGATTTTATCGCACAGTATACTAGGCAGGATTTTCCTGAAAAACAATGTATTAAGTCATACAAATGTCATCCCTCTCAATCATCACTTATGAACCAATAGAGGTGTGTGACCGTGAATTTACCTTACTCTGCCCTCTGCCTGTGTTTTATGGTTATTCTTATTTTGCTGTTTTCCTGACATCAATGGGTGTGTTGCCCCCATCATGAGGTCGAACTTTATAATAAAGGTAGCATCCAAGAGGAAGCTATGAAAATTAGGGATTCAAATGCCCGAAAAACTCAAAAAAAAATCACCAAGGGGACAAAGCCTGGAAGGTGCTGGTGAGCACTGAAGGAGAGGATGGGGATAAACAGTGACGTAGAGTTGGCCTGTTTTCTGTTGGACAGGTAGGTGCTGGATTTTAGCTTAGTTACCTTGCTACAGTATCGGCTTTTCCATTACAACAAATGTAATAATCCTACAAGAACAGTCATTTCAGTGTATGTACAAGTAGTGTAGGCAGGAGGAGCCATGTTTGAATGTTGTGTTTACCTTTAAAAAGTCCTCACCTTCTCCATTTAACGGCTATGTCGAACATGTCTCTCCACTGCATTTGCCTGGTCTTGCCGTTGACTCTGACTTTGGAGTTGCTCCACGTTCGATGCATTGCCTGCATCACCTCCAGGGTTGCTAAGCCCATGGCTGAAAAAAAGCACAAACAACTCTGACTGTTTTCTATTGTTGTTAATACTTTAAAGTATCTCTATAGTCTACATCATTCACCGGTGGTACCTCTGTGTATTCTCCTATTTGGTAAGAAACCAGGAGTGTCGTATTGCATTAGCGCCCCCAGGTGGTCGGCTGTGCAGATCAGCTTCTGGACTTCACTGCTGTAGCTGTCGAAGTTCTGCGGCAGCACATCTCTGCAAAACCACAAACACAGAGAGACAAACTGTAGGGGATGAACTTCGTCAAAGCTTTCATGCAGTGTTTTTTTTTCAGGACTGGAGTGGAGTGAGGCTACCTGCCAAACCTCTGAAACTTTGCTGTAAAACAGAAGCAACAAGTTTCAGTCTGCTGACAGGGGCATAAAAACATCTGTCTGAAGAACTCTGGGGCGTTGATGTCATATGGAAAAGATGGCAGGTGTTGGCTTTCAACCACAAGACACTGTTTACTTCAGCTGTGGGCTCACGGAAATTGCTACGGTTCAGGAAATTAGGATAATGACATCCTGATTTCTGAGATGACGCACTTGAGGTTAAGTGCAGAACACACTTTATTAACTTCTATTAAAACCAAGTAACTGTATGAATATTATCTGTTATTGGCTGTAACATGCTCTCTGTATAAACAGTATTATTATATTAAATCCCATTCATATCTACAGCAATAACTTGGTTTGATCTCAGAGCAATATCTGCAAGGACAAGGATAAAAAACATCATTAGAGCTTACAGTAGTGAATCAAACCTACTTAATATGTGGCTGCAGGCCTGGCTGTTCTTCATAGTCTTCTATTAGAAAAGGCAGGTTCTTGGCCCAGTGGTTCTTAAAGTTCCCCGGTAAGTCCTGATCCACGTTGTACTCTGCTACTGGAATGTCGAGGTGGGAGTGCAGGTAGCGAGAGTACTCTGGTAGAGAAACAAAGTGGGGTAAAGCCAGGAGAGAATATAGGATTATATTATGAATCAATCAAGTTTTTGGTTAATACTCTGACTGACATCACTGACAGGTGAATTGAGTAACGTTGATCATCTTGCTACAATGCAATGTTCTGCTTGGGAAACCTTTTGTCCTGCATTCATGCTGACGCCACTTTACGTGCTCCACGCACCACAACACCGTTGCAGACCACGTACAGCCCACATAGCACTCACCGATGGCAGTGCCCTCCCCAGCAGGACAATGCACCACGCCACAGTGCAAAAACTGCTCAGGAATGGCCCCAGGAACGTGACAAAGAGCTCAAGCCATCAACCTGGCCACAAAATTCCCCATGTCCAAATCCAATTGAGCATCTGTGGAACATGGCGGAACCCCACCTCACAACCCTCAGGACTCAAATGATCCACCGCCAACACCTTGGTGCTAGACACCACAGGACACCCCCAGAGTTCCATACGTGTCCATGCATCAACAGGTCAGAGCCAAGTCTAATCCTAGGAGCAGCATGTCCCACAGATGTTCATTTGGCTTAGAATCTAGGGAATTTTGAGGCCAGGTTGATGCCTTGAGCTCTTTGTCATGTTCCTCGGGCTATTCCTGATGCGCTCCCCTGCTGGGGGGATGGGGGACTGCCATTTGGGAGTGCTGTAGGGGGTAACCTGTTCTGCAACAGTGTTTTGGTGGTTGCAGTGTGTTAAGTAGCATCCAGATGAATGCCAGGACCCAAAGTTTCCCAGCAGAACACTGCATTGTAACACGATAATCAATGTTTATTCATCCACTTATTAGAGGTTTTAATGTTTTGGCTGATTGGTGAAGATTTTCATACATGTAACTTTTTAATGTTTAGTGTTTTTTAGTGATTTACAGCATTTTCCTTTCTTCCTATCTACCATGTGTATATCTGTTGATCTGATTGCTGCATATAATTTCTCTTACAGGGATAAAAAAGTCAATAGTAACTGACTGATTCTCAGATCAATTCTTGATGACTGGTGGTATGTTGATCAAAGTTTTATATCACAAACGTCCTCCTACTTTGAGTTGATAGAAACATTGATATTCATGCAAATATCATAAGGTAGCTATGTCTCATTTTTTATGGTTCAACAAATAATACAAACTCCTAGATCTATAGCTAAGCCAACTACTTTAATTGATCGATTAAATGGTTTGAGTAATTTTTTTTCTTCTGTGACGGTAAAATGAATATCATCAGGTTGGGGACAAAACGAGATATATGAGGACGTCGACAGTTTAGACCAAATATCTAATCAGACAGATTAATCAACAATGAAAATAATTGTTAGCTGCAGCCCTACACTGTTGCTGTCATTACCTTAAGTATAATTAATTTAGAACTGCAAACAAACTCCTGCATCAAATGTACTAAAAACAAATCCACTCCTGACAGCCAATCAAAAGGATTTTCAGTAGCCATGATTTAAACTCTGGTGAAACTCTCTGTTCGAAACAAGCTGTAAACTGAGTAGTCCTTATGAAAGGTTTTACTTGTACATGATTCACCATTGACAATAAACTCTGAGTGCTGTGTCAATGATGCACCGACCTCTGAGGTATTTCACTTTGAGGTATTCAGAGCTGGCCTTCTGTCCCAGCAGCGGGTCGTTCAACATGACTTTAGTCTGAGCTTTGATGCCCTCATAAAACTGGCCCATCGCCACGTGACTCAGCCCCTTCATGTACTGGCACACCTCGTTGTAGGGCTCCAACTGAAGACATCTCTGGAGGTCGAATAGAGGGAGAGAAATTCAAAGGGATCAAAAACAGAAAAAGTATAAGTACACAGTTTAAGGTATTATACAGTGTTTTAGCTGATGAATTTGTGGATGCTACAATTTGTTGGTCATTAAGTAAGCCAAGGTGTAAACCTGCTGTTAAGGGCTGTACCATTTTTATTTTTTAGTCAAGCTTCAATGGAGGTTTCTGAATGAAGCTTCGAATGTCTGCCGTCATATATTGTGACATCACCACCCTAAAAAATTATAAAAAAAAACCTCAAATAAATCAAGTGATTCATATAATTAAATGACTAAATAATCTTCTTTTATTTAATAAATGTAATTTATGGTGCTGTTAGATTCCTGTTGATCCTCCCTGTTAATACAGATGCCTGCATGGAGACACTTTTTTGACTGCAGTTAAAATGATTTTGAAATGCTAAACACCCAAAAAATATGGATTGAAGCTTTATTTATTTATTTATTTATTTATTTTAAATTGACTTTTGGGCTTTACAAAGCTCTGGAGTCATTGGAAATGTTTGGCTGGCACGGGTCTGAAACACTCCTACACAGCTACCACTGGAATCTAATTCCACAAAAAGTATAATATTATCAAAATTTGCGCAGCCTTATAACTATCTGTGCAGAATGACTAGCATGCAGAAGAAAAGTATTTTGAGTATATATAAGATAGGACTGGACAACAATGCTGTTTAATTTAACTGTGGATTCCTCTACCTTGAAGTTGCCTATGGCCTCCTGCAGTGAGCCGTGGTGGTACAGCATCATGCCCCGCAGCTGAAGAGACTGGATGTGGTTCTGATTCAACATGAGGGCTTTCTGGAAGCTCTCCATCGCTGACTCAAAATCACCCAGCTCTCTGGAAAGAGGAAGAAGAGATACCAAGAAAGCGACAGTGGACATGTTGTTAGTGAGGCGGAGGGGAAAGGCAGGTAGTCTCAATTCCTTAAATAAATAAAAGACATAAAAGACGTCATGTAACCAGTGAATATCACAACCATGCTGTACCTGTAGGCCTGTCCAAGGCTTTTATAGGCATCTATAAAGTCAGATTTCAACTTCAGTGCTTCTTTAAATGTCTCAATGGCTTCCTGAGGGGAGAATAAACAAAAATCTTTTTTAAAGTGACAACGGGAAATTGCAAAAGGGGACATGTGGATAAAATTCGGCAGATGAGACATTATATCAGATTTATCCAGATCTACAAACTGTGGTTCATAAACATTATCTCAGCATGACTCAGACATGGCACTCTGCAATCTCTTTCTACAGAGCAGTATAAAAGAATGTGCACTGTAAATACAAAAAAATGTCACTATGACACGAACAAGGAAGTAGGCTCCCACTGGGCCGGCGGCCAAAGGGCACATTCACACTATTTGACCTTCTCACAGTCGCCGTTCATACTGATAAAAAGCAAGTTGTGCAATGTTGACCTTGTTTCCACAAGGACTAGCTGCAGCAGTTTTCACTACCAAAACAGTACTCAAGTCCAACCCTACATCATTATACTCCATATGATCAGAGTAACAACCAGTATTAAATGCACTGCATGCTGGTTTTTTAATAAGATAAGTGTTGCTGATAAGCGTTGCTGTTGTTTGTAGTCAACTGTCAGCCATCTGTAAGTGCTGCATAGGGCTTTCCCCAGGAAACTGGTTAGCATGGGGTGAGCCGAGGTGATACACGCAACCAAAAAGCCCCATACACACACACATGACTAGAGGAACTAGAGGAGCCTTGCAGCCTGACCACAGACAAAGCCTTGCAGCTGAAAACCCACAGAGTTTAACAGCTGCTCCGCACTCGACTTAATCTGATATAAATTCACTTAAGTGTGAGAAAGACTGTGGATGTGCTGTTGAGAAAAGAATAAAGGATACTAAAATTTGAAATTAAACTGAACCTATTATTCCTTGTTTTCTGTCATATAAAATGTTGGATGTTCATTTAAAACATGGCCAAAGTTTCCAATAATGAGGTAAATGTATGTAGAAATAATCCATCCATCCATCCATCCATCTATCCATCCATCCATCCAGCAGGCCAAGCAAAGCATCCCCGACATTCTCTCCCCAGCAACGCTTTCTAGCTCTTCCTGTGGGACCCCAAGGCGTTCCCATGCCAGATGAGATATGTAATCCCTCCAATATGTTCTGGGTCTGCCCCAGGGCCTCCTACCAGTGTAACAGGAAGCGCCCAGGAGGCATCCTGATCAGATGCTCGAACCACATCAGCTGACCCCTTTCGACGCGAAGGAGCAGCGGCTCTACTCCGAGCTCCTCCAAATGTCCGAGCTCCTTACCCTATCTCTAAGGCTGAGCCCTGCCACCATACAGAGGACACCCATTTCGGCTGCTTGTATCTGCAATCTCATTCTTTCGGTCACTACCCAGAGCTCATGACCATAGGTGAGGGTTGGGACGCAGACTGTTTGAAATACTCTATTCAGCTCCAGACACCTTATTGCAAGTGTTAACGCTAAATACACTGCTACATGTAGCTACATGCTAACATCAGGGAAACATGTAATCCTAGTTGCTGATGTTGTTGGCAGTGACGGAGCAGAGACGCTGAGAAGGAAGACCTGCAAAGGCTGACCAATCAGAGCAGACTGGGATTTTTCGGAAAAGAAAAGAGACAGGCACTACAATGGTGTTTCAGAGAGAGGGTGAATATAAGTGTTCCAGCACAGACAGTGTGAGGAAAATGAAGTGTTTTTTGACCTTTATGGCATGTAAACATGTTCTAGTGGAAACCCTAAATACAAGTATACACCTGACAGGTCCTCCTTAAGATCTTTTACCGAGAGGTTTCATCTTTTAAAGCCAGAATTAGAGACATTCAGAATTTTTCCTTTCCTTTCAGTGAATAGAGTAATTGCTTTTGATTTTTCTGAGCTGCTGCAGTGACTAAAAAAAGTATTTTTCATCAAATGAATCACCACACAGACAAAGATAAGCAGTCAACCATTTAGCTGGCATACCCAGCACTCAGGGAACCCTCTGCTTTTGTCATCAGTCTACTTAACAAGAGCACTGCACGTCTAAAGTAGAGCCTTTAATGTGTGAAATGACACCCTGAAGGGTTTTTGAGGTCTCTTATGACATTAGACCGACTGCCTCCACAGCACACAGACACAGGAAACTCTTGTATGAAACAAAGCAACCTCTCTCTGACGACAAGTCCGCTCAGAACACTCTCAGTCTGATGTGGTCACCTCTGAAAACTTAAAATCAACCCACACACAGCAGATTACTCTACTACTACTCTGCAGCTGCTCATATGTTATTACATGCATGTAAATTCTAAAGCGAGCTTTCACTCATGCCTAAATTCTGCATGTTGTAAGCATATTTTAAATGACAATATTTACATGCACAAATTATTTCTGGTTTTGTCCTTATGCTGAAAAGACAATATTCCTACTTCACTGTTTATGTGGCTATACAAAATGAATAAAAAACAGACTAAATATTAGGTGCCAGTGAGCTGGTTACCTTGAGCATGCCTCTGTGGAAGAAGGTGAGGCCTTTATACAGCATGGCGATAGGCTGATTCTTCTTCAGCTCTAAAGACTGTTGGAAGTCTTCCATAGCTGCCACATAGTCCTGGTGAGAAAGCAAAGCACAGATCAGCACACAGATGCATTAAAAGGCGCGCATGAGCAGAACATTTGATAATCAAACCTCTGAAATGAAGAGCAGTGTTCCTCTGTGTCTGTAGAGACGGGCTGAGGGCTGCAGCTGGATGGCTTTGGTCAGATCGCTCAGGGCTTCACTGATACGACCCAGAGGAGACAGGATCTACATATACACAAACACAAAAATAGAAAGATAAAGCCTAAGAACATGTTTAGTAACTAAAAATCCTGAAAATCATGTCTTTTTATGTGGTTCTTCTTATTATTTTATTTGCTACAACACTGCTTTTCCTGCCACTTAGAAAAATGATCAATGATCAAATCAGCTGAAAATAAGTTTTGTTTTTGTGTTTTCTTTTAGAAATTCAGACTGATGCACATCAAAAGAAACCAGAAAAAGGTGTAAACATGTTGCATGTGATCCTCTATTTCTGGGTCATTTTTTGCCGTGCAGGATTTCCTCTTACAGAGGTTGACTGTTGTTCTGCAGGAAAAGGTGGGGTGAACACTTTCAGAGTAAGTGTAAACATTATTGTTTTAAAAAATAACAGATAGCATCTTAAAGAATGAGACTGATTTGGCCTTTGGGTTGCACAATGTTGTTAAATTGTTCTAATGTGTGTTCTTAATGAGACTAATAAAAATGTGATGACACTAAATAATAACTGACATTCAGTCTAAGTCAGGATGAAGACAGGGTTGTGTACTTACGTGCGGTGTTGGACTGTAATTCCACTACATTTGGTGGTAACCTGACATGTAAGTTACTTTTTTAAATAAATAATGCAATTACAGTTACTGAAATGTAAATGGGCTCGTTATTTGTTACTTTTGTCTTGATCATCGCAGACAAACGCAGCTTATTCCCCAGATATTTACCTGGTTATGATCTAACGTCAACCATGATAACGTGCTGGTCAGGTGAGTGGCATTCAGCCCCTCTTGTCTTCCGTGTGTGTGTGTGTGTTTGAGGGACAGAGGTCGGGAAAGAGAAGGTGGAAGGTGGACTATTGCATACAATGTTTCTTTAAGTTATAAATAAGTTAGCGTTACTCAGGATGCCACTGGACTAGGGCTGGGGATCATTTATAAACATCAAGCTACCAGTACCCTTAAAGCTATATTGATACCAATAGAATACTTCATTCATTAATTTTTTCCCCCTATGTCATTCAATACCATCATGTGGATGAAAGTACTAACTGTGTGTAAAATGTCACCACACTTTCGAACGTCTTGGTGGCATCTTGGCACGTTGACCTGCTAACCCCATCAAACACATTGTGCTCATCTTCACCACACGACAGACTGCATGGGTTGAAGCTGCTGTGGTAGTGGGCCAATCACATGCACCATTAAATCAAAGAACACTTGTGGAGATTATCTCAGAGCACAATCAGAAACATAGACATTTTTGCTGGTTCTGTGTGCAAAAAGGATCAAATGCAGGTATCGTTTGACTGGAGAAGTCTCCATACAACTTGGTACTGGGTCATTTCTCATGACCCAGTATGCGTCACACGACTTTACAGAGGCATAATAAATGCCGTGAGTCAATCAATAAGACAGTCAGCATTAGACTGTCACTGCACACAATGACCGACACTTCAGGCAATGTAAGCTTTCTGTCCTGAAAATACGGACATTATTTTTCCCTCCTTGAGATCAAGGACAAATTAAGGCTATAGAAGTGTTGTCTCTGTGCAAGATTTTCTTACTGTTGAGGTTAATATAATATTAATATTTACAATATAAAGGATAATCTCTGTGTGTTTATGCTTTTGGAAATAACTTTTATCACTTATTTCATTATGCCTATTGTGATAAGAAACTTGTCTGAGAAATACTTATTTCATTTTACTCTGCCAAGAGCATTAAAAATTGACTTGTGTTGCTTGATTTGGAGGCCAGTGGCAGCTACAATAAATACACCTATCAAAACATATCTATTGTGTTTTATTGTTCAGCTACTTACTTTACATCATAATGATAATGGGTACAATCATAAATAAAACTTGACAGTCGTCTCGTCTCACAATGCTGCATGGCAACACTAAAATAATATACTGTGATTTATAGAAAACTAAAGCAGATATTTAAGTTACTTTCCTGAGTAATGTATTACTTTTAAACGCTGTAATTGGTCAAGTAATTCAATTATTTTTGAGAGAAGTATCTGTAACTTAATACCAATTTTCAGTAACTTGCCCAACACTGCTTATGTGTGACTTGCAAGTCAGACTGATTAAACCGGAGAGGTATTAAAGTGGCGTACGGCTCACAAAGAGGAAACGGCACATTAAAAAAAAAACACTCAGAGTGAAACCTTGTTACAAACTGGCAGCGTGATTCTCCTAACACTCAGTATAAGCTCATGTGACTTCAGGATCGCTTGTGTGTCTGAAGATTACTGGCTGAACACAACTACACAGTGTACGTTACTTGACAACTGTATTTATACTTCATAACAATGTGTATTTTTCTGTACACTCTTTATAGTGTCTTCTGCTCCTGGGCACATGGTTAAATTAACACTGATACATTTCACAGCTTATTGAGTTTCTCCAATTTTAAGCTACACTGATATGCCATATTGCAATTGAACATCTCATACACCGCCTTCGACTGTGTCTGCCTCCTTCTGCTCTTCTTTCACGTCTGTATGCAATCTAGGAATATGTTTAATAATAACATGCTGTGTTTCCTTCTTTTTAGCCACACTACAGCTGACTGCAGCAGAAATAAGCTGTGCAAATCGCATCGCATCAATAAGCTAGTGATGCTTCGCTGATCAGACTAGCATCAAAATGTAATCAGCTAAATTATTTTTGTTATTGCCAATGGGTGCAGTGTCTAAGTATTTGAAATCTCCTCTAAAAACCTACTTTTTCATACTTCTGAAAGAGCTTCAGAGGTCAAACCATACAAACGAGTTACTCCCTCTTTTCACCACTCTCTATCCAGGATCGGGCCTCACCTCTGCTCTCTGCTCGTAGACCTCTGGCCAGTTAGGCTCCAGGGTGATGACTCTGTTGAGCTCATACAACGCCAAGTCAGCATTCTTTATGTCCTGGCATGGACACACAGGAAGGGGAGGCAGTTACATTTTGTTGACATAAACCTTAATATACAGTGAACAAAACTGGAAGCAGAGCCACACACACACACACAAAACTGCTGTCCAGAGTTTTTCCTGCAGGGCACACTCTCATAACCGCAGAGTCCTGGCAGATTTAATTTGCATTCATTGAATGACACACTGAGTCATTCTGTGTTCACCTGAAACTGCTGCTGTCACCAAAAATCCAGGACGCCTCTTACTTTTGAGACAAACAAAATTGAAAGCATCCAAAAAATGCATAGAGACAACAACTCCCTGTGCTGCCAAACACCAGTGTGTGCTATTGTTTTAAATTAAATTTAGGGAACAATTTGGCACAAAACTAAACGTGAAATAGCAATATACCAATTAAACTAAGATGCAAATAAAGGAAGTTGGTCACTGGGGAAAACACAGAGAGCATTTTGTGACTTATAATGTAAAGTATGAGTCATCTGCAGTGAATAATCTGCAGACCTTGACTCCAGCTACTGCACAGTTCTGAATGGTGAGTGTTTCTCATATCATAAATATTTGAGCAGCAACATTTCTCCCAAGCTTTTTATTTTGCAAAGAAACCCTTCATATCTTAATGTAAGCAATAATGATAACTTAAAGGAAAACTTCACCCCCTAAATGACCATTTGTATATCAATTGGGCACCTGTGTTAGATTAAAGCTGTGAAGAAAACTTCGTTTTTCTCACGTCTTCACAGCGAACGAGGAATCCAAAAAATGGCGAATACTGTTTAAAGGGTGTCCGCGTTTAACAACAGCAAAACTATCTCAAAACATCCGTTTAGAAGCTCTCAAACAACTTGTGCAGTATTATCCAAGCCTTTATCCATGACAATTTAATGACCAGGGTCCGACAACAACACAGCTGTGCTCCATCGACTCTAATGCAAAGATTTCCCTGTTCCACAACCAAGATCAAACCCTGAAAAGTGTAGGGTTAGCTAGCTAGCTACTGAAGACATAGCCTACTGAATGTATACACATGTTGCTTTTGCTTTTTAATGATTATAGCAGTGAATAAAGACCAACCCTGCTGTACAGGAACCAGTGAAGGGAAGCAGGGAGACTTTGCTGATATTCAACCAGCTGTGTGTCATCACAGTGTGCACAGATGAACATTGTTTGACTTCCCCTGGAGATCCCTGCCCGTCCAGTGGCAGAGGTCCAGGTGCTGGCAGCAGCACGGGGGTGAAGCCAAACCCTGTTCATCTGCACACACTGCGATGCCACACAGCTGGTTCAATATCAGCAAAGTTCCCCTTTATATTCATTGTCTTCTGTGGCGATCAGCAGTGATGTGGTGGTTCACTTTTACACTGTGATCTGTAGCCTATAGTTCGGCTTTAGCTTCTAACTATCTTTGTCTTTTTAACCTGTTGTTGCTGCTGAGTCAGTTTGACATCCTGGATATATCCTTCAAACACAGACTGTAGACCCCTCTGTCTGCTTCTCTCTGGAATCACTCTTTCATTTGTCCAAAAATTTGATGATATTTCTTCAGGGAGTGCAGTTAGTTACAGTGTGGGCTCCGTGCTTACTCCAACAGCTTGTCGGTCCATCACAAAGGGGCGGGGCTTAGCAAAGGGTCAATTCCCAAACAGAGGGAAATAAAAGAAAATAAACACAGAATAAAAATATAAAGAAGGAAACTGGTGTGTAATTAAGGCCAAACAGAGCAGCTGTATTCCACGTCTATCACTCACCTGTAGACTTTTCTTTCCATAAGCTATCCCTCTCCCATAGATGGCGCTGACCAGCTCTGGGTCGCCCTTTAATCAAAGACATAACCCGTCAGGAAAATATTTTTGGCTTCAACACAAAGAAAAGAAGTTGTGTTTTGATTCTAGGTTGAAGAGATGTAGCAGGTGACAATATATCAAAGTGCTTGAATACTAAAACACGTATTAAGAGTGAATTATCTGCTACTCCAGCTGCAAACACACCTGTAATAAGAGTGAGAAGTGCTTGATGGCTTCATCATAAAGGCCGTTGCCTATCAGAACGTAGCCTATAGCTGCAACGACAGAACAAATGGTGGTGAATAACTGTGAAAATGTCTCGGAAAAATCATGTCAATCTGTCTAGCATAATAAAGTTTTTAATATTTAGAACAACATGCAAACTTACCAAGTTCTTCGTTTGTGTTGTGGTTATCTACAGGGAAAGGGATTTTTTTCTGCTCTATAAACAACTTGGCCTGGTTCTGTGAGAGATGGAAACAAGACAAGGTCAACAACACATATAGGTTAAAAAAAACAAACAACCCACACACATCAAGAGACGGATTTGACACGCAAAGCTTGTAAAAAAAAAAAAAAAAAAAAAAGAACAAAGGTTTCCTGTGTGAAGGCAGTTACAAAAACACAGAATAACACTGTGAGTCTCAAAGGTGGAAAAGTTAAAAACACTTTTTTACATAAGAAAAGCAAATTAAATTCATTCATAAAGCTGAAAAAAGTAAATTAAAACCTTTATCAAGAACATTTTTGGCAAGTTAAAAGGGATTTCTAATTTAGCTTTCCAGCATCTCTCAAGGTTACACTGAGAAATTAATCCCCTGAGAACAGAGAATACAATCCTTTCAAATGTCAAGGACGTTCACCACTGCAAAGCCACTTCTTGTGTAGCAATAAATATTCTGTGTGTCGCATCAATGGGCTGTATTTCTCTCTCCTTCTCAATGTGTCACATTGTGTTTACCGTGTAATCCCGAATGGAGAAAGGCAGCGTGACAAGCACCATTACGGGATGCAAATTTGACAGCATGCAAATGTTGCTGTGGCAGCATTCTGGGCTTCCAAAACAGCAACAAGACAACTGACAAGACAAATGCTTGCTACATTCATATCATCGGATTGCCTCGCATAACAAGGAACAGAAGCAGCATCGTCGAAATGACAAACTCAGTCGCTGCTGGCGTGTGGTCAAAAGGTGGAGGTCTGTTTCTCTCGTCTCTACCCTCCAAGGCAGATATTTTCTTGTACGCTCAGATGTGTGTATTCCAGTTTTTCTTACACTTGTCAGGCTGTAGTGGTCTGAATTTGAAACACAAGCTCAGAGTCTTCACCCTGATGACCTCCAGAGCCTCTCACCTTGCAGCAGTGATGCAAATGTGTAGTCAGGGTGTGGTCAGTACACTCTGACATCTTTAACCCTTTTCACACAGTGATCCTGCGACAGGGCCGCAAACAAAGACCTTTCATTACTCAAGCTTTTCCTTTTTATACAGAACAAAAGGACGCCAGCATAACATTGGTCCAGTGTGTGATTTTAGACAGCATGACTCCATTACAGAGGCAAAACAGGCGTGACTAGTTTGACATGAAAAGCCTAGTTCCCATTACAAGATTTTCATCCCGATTTTGACGTCGCAGAGGATCTTGAGAGCCACCTTGGGTCGGAGGTGAGTCGGCAGATCGTCTGCCACGACAAGTCCTCATGTGCGAACAGGCCTACGAGCAAGTCGCCCCCTCGTCTGCGACTGGGACTGGATATCTGGCATGCTAGAAAACTGGAGAAGTCTGACACGAATGACAAAGAGCATCAGCCAATAGCCCTTTTTAGATAGGAATTGTGCAAATTTGCAGGAAAGCCCAATCAGTCTTTTTTCAGCATTGGCAGTATAAAAACAAAATCAGGGAGTGTGGCAAAATGCCACCTACCTACTTTTGTTTATACAGAATGCACCTTTTTTGGGGCAATGGGGGCCACAAAACGTGTAGCTCAGCGTGTGACGTAAACAGTGACGTGGGAAGGAAGCCGCGGCTGGTCAGACCTTCGGGAGCTCTGTGCTTTCTCTCATAAGTTGGCCCGTTCTTCACCGTCCCCGTCATTTGACAGTTAATGGCCTCTCCGTTTGTGAGGACAAGGAGGGGGCGCAATCCCTTGTCTCCCCAGTTGCTCATCTTTACAGTGTCTGTCAGGTTTGCGTTTCCCTCTTGCTACTAGCTGCTCGCTAATTCCTGCTATCAGCTGTTTCCTGTTTATCCACCACCAGTGGGTCGCATGTGCGGCATCATCAACAGCTCCTCCCACAAGTCTTCAACAGCCCCTCCCGTTGCGGAAGGCCGCCTCGGTCTGTTTAAACCAAATGGGTTCCGCCAATATGTCTGCCCTACGAGGTGGAAAATTGGGCACCTCAGATCAACTCGCCAATCCGGCTCTGTGTGTCTAAACACTCGCAGCTTGCCGGCAAAACGGCCCAACATTTGTGGAAAATCTGGCAGTGTAAAAGGGGCTAATAACAATGACATAACATGGCAATAACACTCATTTACAGTCCCTGTTATATGGCAGTTGATCTCATCCTCTGCTCAAAGGGTAAGGAGCCCCCGGACCTCATTGTCTCCCCGATTGGAAGACATTTTCAGTTGTTGTTTTTTCTTTGAGTTAGCTGCTAACTGCTATTAGCCACTTTTAAACATGTCATCACAATGTCACACTTGTCCCATCCTGCCAGCTATCCCTTTTACACAGTCGTCGAGTAAACGTTTTTACTACCTCTGCTGCCGGCTTAAAGGCGAGACAACGCTGTCCCCACATTGCCTGATTGTACCTTTTATTTAGAACAGTGAGGCGAAATAACAGCGGAACATTCCCGCCTTAAACAGGCAGTTTAAAGAGGCTACTGTTGGATGTTATATGTGCAACAGACTTAAAACTCTCAAGAAGAAGAGGTCGTTGATTCTTTTTAGCTTGGTACGAAATCAATATGCTTATTTATCTTTTTAATAAACACGCAGTAAGTCTCTTGCTGTTTTTCTGTAAGTTATTTTATGTTTTTCAGTATCAAAGAGACTCTGTGAGTCATAACTGTCACTCATTTTGGCTCAAAATGTCAAACCACAAATCAAGGCATGTGTATCTTACTAAAACATGACCACAGTGTGATGTTTCACCGATAAATTAATCATGAAAAAGCAACAGCAGAAAGATAATGCAGGGTTTTTCAATTGATTCACAACATGCCACGCAGATATTTAGCACATAGCGCCGTGTTGTGCTGTTTTAGAAAAACAAGAAAGCTGCTAAGACTCGACTAGAGACCACAACTTTTTTTCCTAAAGGAAACAGTTACAGACCGTGGCTGTTCTCGATCTGATAAGTGTGTGGCTGTGTGTGTGTGTGTGTGTGTGTGTGTAAGTGTGAGGTCTCACCAGGATCTTCTCTGCGTTAAGTGAGAAGACTGACTCGCAGGGCGGGTTGCTTCCCTCCTCACAGTCTGGGTCCTCCAACTGTAAAATTGAGGACTCTGAAAAGACAAATATTCTGAGCATTTATTATAAGCACAATGGTTAATATCTATGTGACCATTATGCATATGTGAATACATTTCTCATTTAAAATTTTCACAGATTCCCATCCTGCTAAGTCTTTCAAGTTACATTTAAACCGCCCTATATGTCCAAGAAGAAATGCCCGAGATGTGAAGCAGAGCTGACACCACTCATGGCATGTCAGCAATGTTGTTTGAGGGACTCCACCTAGTTCTGCGCTAACAATAGCTAATTGATTTGATTCAAATGCTGTTGGACTCTTTGTCCTGGCCCTGTCCAGTGCTTTCATTACAGTGTTTGAGCATTTAAAAAGCATTTTGATCATCCTATAGAGCAGTGGTTCCCAAGTGGTGGGTCACGAGTCCATGCTGAAATGACCTCAAGTGACTCACAACGTGTCAAGTTTGTATAAAACACACTTGATTTTGAAGTACAGTGAATTTCTGGCACAGATTTTAAAAGCGTATTGCTTAAATTCATAATTTTGGTTAGTATTTCTCATGTTTTTGTCAGTTAACTGCAAAGAATGTGCATTTTACTTAAATAAAGCTTGGGCTAAAACATGCAAGAATCCTGCTATGGTGCTTTTAAAATATTTCACAATACTCTCAGAATATCTCGTCATTTCAGGACACGTGCATTTAGTCAAGCAGCAGAGTGTCAGCTTGTATGACCAGTTCACCTGCCACTACTATTAGTCCTCCACCACTGAAACACCATGCCACCTCCCTGTACGACCAGTCCCCGCTGTGTCAGGAGGTGAAGCCTCAGACTTCCCCCTGACACACTTGAATAAACAAATTCACCCTGGACTGCAGTACAACTTTTGAGTTTAATTTGCATTTAATTTGGAGCTATGTGCACTGTCCACCTCACATATGTATATAGAAATACAGTCAAATTCTCCTATTTTTAATTTAAGTTACTGTCTGCAAGTGTTGTATAGCTTTTTGCTCATTATTGTACATTTTGTTGCCCTATAATTGTCTTTTTTGCTCTAAGCTGCTGTAACAGTAAAATGTCCTATCCATCCATACCCAGTGGGGACAGTGTGTCCCAAGAGCTGAGGTTTGAAATAAAAGCTTTACAGCTGGGTGCATCCGTTGTAAGCAGAATTTAACAGAAGCTAACTACCATCACAAAAACATTTTAGTTTTGCTCAGTTAAATAAGCAATTTTGCTGTGGCGCAAGTTAAAAACAAAATTCCGTATATTTTGAATGGAGTTTGGTGTTAGTCTCGTGAGGTAAGCTACAACATGCAGTTTGTAAGAGAGTTTTTCGTTAAGTTTGGTTCCTGTTATGTCCACATCAGTACACTCTCACTCCCGGGCTGCTCCTCTCCTTCATTTACCTTTGGTTTTAAATCTCATTTACCCTCCGCGGCAGTAAAGAACCACAGCTTATCTCAGTTACCTCCTCCGGGCTGTCACTGCTTGTTGTTATTAGCTTAACGTTAGCTCGCGAGCGGTTCAACAGTGACAGTTGAACCGGGGAGGACGTGGCAAAGTAACAGAGAAAGAGAGAGACTTTTACCGCAGTCAGCCGCGTACTCTTCCCACTCGGACAGCGAGCTGCATCCCTGCTTGTGGAGCTCATTGTTGAACAAAGTCAGAGTGGAGAAATACTCGGAGGAGAAGATTGCCCGACACAGGTAGAGCAGTGAGAGCACTACCACAACAACAGCCCGGCTGGCAGGGGCCATGTTGTGCTACATGTGTGACGCCAGAGAGCGGAAGCTGCTGCAGTTCAACGAACACGCCCCCCTCACGCGCGAGTCTCTGGGAGGCGAAGAAGAAGAAGAAGACGAGTAAGAGCGCCGCAGCCAGAGAAGACCGATTGAACTACATTTCCCAAAACACTATAACACGCGGTCAAAACAAATTAAAAAGTGTTTCCGTTGTAACTTTCAAATTAAAAAACTGATTTACACAACTTTCAGCTTTACTACAACGACTAATAAAAATAACATTAATAATTATAATAGCCATTCCTGTTATGTAGCAACATTTCTCCCAAAAATTGAGTGTTCTTCATATTTTCTTTAAAATGTATCTTTTTTTAAAAAAAAAAAAAACAGATGATAGATTAAGGTCTTCTTTGTCACATAAGTTAAAGACATAACAATACACATTAGTCTTGTCTTTTTTTTTTTTTAATTTGGCTTCACTGAGCTTTTTTAAGGGAGTGCTGGTGGGGAGTTGAGGAGAAAAAGGATGCAAGGATGGGGGGGGGGGGGGGGGGGCGGATAAATAGATAATAAAGTCTCTTAAAACTAATCCCACCTTTATAAATAAATAATGTCGATAATAATGATTATATAATAAAGTCAAGGTGAGTGTCTCCCTATCATTATTATTATTATTATTATTATTATTATTAAATAATGGCGATTATGTTTTCCTGGGAGTTAAGCACGTTACTACTCTTACTCGAAGCAATAAAAAAGGGAACAAAAAAGAAGAATCTTTTTATTTATTTATTCATTTTTACAAATGTGATGAGGTCGAAATGTTGCTGCATGACAGGTAGAATTAATCAGATACGTTGGCTAATAACATGAAACAGATCACTGTGCTCTGTATCAATAATCTTAATTTGCAAAGTAATCTGTCACCAACGCTTTTAAAATAGTATATAGAGTAAAAGTGCAAGATTTTTTCTCTGAGATGTGGTGGAGAAGGAGTATAAAGTAGCCTACAAAGGAATTATTCAAGTAAATCACAAGCACATTAAACCTGTACTACAGTACAGGGCTTGACGTACTTAGTTGCATTAATCTGCACTTTTATTTTGAAGGCGCAGCTGTATGGAACCTTTTCACTTCCGCGATCATTGAGTCAGATGTTAGCTGAGAGTTGTTGTGAGCAGTTCACAAGGCGAATAATGGGGAAAGATGAATTTAGGTGTGTTGAATGTAACGAAAAAGCAACGGAGTTACACCGGGATTACAGTAACGGCATCCTGAAGATAACCATATGTGTGAGTTTACTGCTGACAGCTTGTATTAGAGTTGTTTGGTTTACTGTTTAGGATGAAGATGCTAGCTAACATGTAACAGCTAATGTAGAGATGTTATTACTTTTTCTAAAACTAACACCGTATGTGTGTGTGTGTGTGTGTGTGTGTGTGTGTGTGTGTGTGTGTGTGTGTGTCCAGGAGTCGTGCCAGAAGCCGGTGGACAAGTATATTGAATATGACCCAGTTATCATCCTGATTGATGCCATTCTGTGTAAGACGCAGGCGTTCAGACACATTCTGTTCAACACAAGCTTGAATGTAAGTAACATCAATCATGTTAACCCCCTTTCACATGTGCACAATATTAAATCATTCTAAAATGGGTATTGTGTTATTATAACAGGCCTTGTGGTGGACACATAAGTTGTCAGAGTGACATGATGCTCCACTTAATATGTCACAGGATTAAACAGATTGCTTCCTTAATGCATGGTGTTGCTTATACAGATGCTGTCATTGGTATGTGTGTTAAGCAGTGGTGAAATGTGACTAAGTAGATTGCCTCAAGTACAAGTACAAGGTACTTGTACCTAACTTGAGTATTTCCATTCTATGCCACTTAATACTTATACTCCACTATGTAAACAAATTGTAAAGGATCTCCATACATCTTCCACCACTTGTGTTCGAGTATACTTCATGTGTGTGTTTGTACATTTTCTTTTCTGCTTCTCCAGATCCACTGGAAGTTGTGTGTGTTCTGCCTGCTGTGTGAGGCTTACCTCAGGTGGTCTCTGCTCCACGGCTCCGAGCAGAGCAGTGACCCCGCTGACATCATCAGGTACACCAAGGAATGGGAGTTCTACCGCATGTTTGGATTGGCTGCCCTCGGTAAGATGATAGAACCAGAGCTCCTTAATACATCTGTTATAATGTTACTATTTTTATCACTGCTATATTGTATTCTAGAGTGTTAACATGGAGCACTAGAGCCATCTATCTACTGCGAACACATAGATGGTCACAGTCAGTGTTTTAATTCAACATTCAAGTATATTTACTCAAGTACTGTACTTAAGTACAACTTGCAAGTATTTGTATTTTACGTGAGTATTTCTATTTTATGCTACCATAGACTTCTGCTCCACTGCAATTTGAAAGCCAGTATTGTACTTAAACTCCACTACAATTATTTAGTAAACTGAAGTTACTTTGCAGATTCATATTAATAACACAAAATATAAATCAGCTGATAAATTAAGATGTATTATTATGGATGAAGCAACCCATCAGGATATAAAGTAATTAAAATACGCTCCACCTTTACAGATTGCAACATTCGTGATGTACACATTAATGCATTCCTAATTACTATCCTGTGATATAATACATATTATTCTGAAGTGTCTCATTCTGCATAATGAGTACTTTTACTTTTGGTACTTTATGGATATTTATTGCTAATACTTACGTACTTATAGTTAAATAAGATTTTTAATGCAGGACTTTTACTCATAATAAAGTATTTTACAGTGCAGTATTGCTGCTTTTACTCAAGTTAAAGATCTGAATACTTCTTCCACCCCTGCAAGCAGGTTTTCACATACATGTTGTGGTGCATAATGCTCAAAAAAGCCAAAAGTCATAAATATTGAATATAAATTTACAATGAAAAAATATAAATATTCTAAAATGAATACAATAGAAGTTAAAGTCTGGTTCAGGTTATATGTTTTGAGTTTTGAATGAGAAACTTTGACTTGTAGCCTAGTATTTTTATACTAAGGTATTACTGTTTCTACTCAAGTAAAAGATGTGAGTATTTCTCCACCTCTAGCTACAGTGTTAATTTTCTCATCGTTTAACAAGGAAGTTGACTAGCCCATCAAAACGATCATGTATTCCTTTAATGTAACAGGTGTTTTAAAACAATTTCATGTTAAAGGGTAGTCTTTCATACATTTTTGTTCGCCTTGCTTGATTGTCAGTCGGAATTACAAACTCATTTCACTTAATAAATTGGAATTTATTTTTATTGCTGAACAAATGTGGGAATGCAGGCAGCAGTTCAGAGATCTGGAACCAGACTATATTTACCTTGGAGTAGGGCTTCGATTAATGACTAATCTAGTTTTCAGAGCCCAAAATGTTGTCTTTAAATAACTTGTTTTGGCCAACCAACAGTCCAAGTCTAAGATATTTTATTTACAATTATATAAAACAGAGAAAAGCAGCAAATCCTCATCATTTGAGAGGCTGGAACCAGAGAATGGTTGAGATTTTTGCTTCATAAATGACTTGATTGATTTAAAAATTGTTGTTGATTAGTTTTATATCAATCAACTCATCATTTCAGTGCTACTCTGGAGTCAAACACACTAGGGGATAAAGAATAGAAATGACAGACCTCCTAAATGTTGCTCTTATTGGTAATTCAGGGCTAACATTGATACAGGCTGAATCTTGCTGATATTTATTCATACAGGAGGCTACAGTTTCATCAGTATGTAACACCTTTTGTGTTAAAAATACATCTCTCTGTGTCTGACATGTCTGTCCGTTGGTGGTGTAGAGCTGTCAGCGTTCTGCTGCGGTGTGCTGTGGTTCCTCTGGGTGGTGGTGGGTCGCCTGCAGGGTGGGACCCTGGAGCCCAGCCTGCTTCTCAGAGCCCTGCTGCTGTCCTGCTACGGCAAAGTCCTCCTCATCCCCGCCGTCATCTGGGAGTACGACTATTCTCCGCTCTGTCTGGGCCTCATCAAGATGTTTGTGCTCACCTCAAACTCACAGGCTATCAGAGGTAGGAGAACAAATCTGTTTTAAGGGCATTTTCTCACTTACCTTTATCACAAGCAGATGCCAAAAATATATTCATCAGGACGCTTTCTAATGCACCTCAATCCTGAGAGAATTACTGTATTTGAAGAATTACTTTGTCCCAGGGTTGACCCGTATACCTTGTGAGACACATCAGAGAAGTATTGGTATTCTTCAAACAACATTTTAAAGCACCAGCAAGTGGCAACTAACTCTCTCTGTGTTTGAAACAAATCCTCCGTGCTCCTGGAGCTCCTCACCACATAAACCTGCAGACATGCACAACAAATACATTACATAACAGAGAGGTTCTACCCCACATTTCTTCAGCAGCAGCAGCAGCAGCTCTGTAAACATAAATCTGCTTATTATATTTGGCAGCTCGCCTGTGAGCCGCAAACAATGAGATTTTGTGAAGTGATTTATGGTCTGCTGCTTTGATGAGGAGTTTCTATACGTCATATCCATAAAGAACAAATGACAGTGACTATATTGCTGCTTGTTTATACTGCACATACCAGTTGGCTGGAAGATGCTCGGTGATAAGTTAAAAACTGAACTTCTCACGAGATACGTTCCGACTGTTTTAGGTTTTCAAATTCTCTGCATGACTCCAGATTTTTCAGACGTGCTTTTACTAACATGAAATCAAAAACTGTCCATGGAAAAATTGTGTGTAATCCTTATGTTCTCATCCTCCTCCCTCCCCTGCGTCTCTTCCCCAGTGATCCTCAACAGCAGCAGACGTCTGTCGCTGATGGCCGTGTGTTTCGGCCTGCTGTCAGAGACCTGCGTGGCTCAGGCCTGTAAAAAGCTCCCGTGGAGCATCCAGGACATGCTGACATTTGAGTGAATGACACAAATGTCCGTTATCTCAGGGATGAACAAGTGATCGTGGAACCTGTGCCAAAGAGAGACAGTTTTTAATGAGCCCTCTACAAATGGTGTCGGAGAAGAAAAAGAATGTTTTGAAGTGTTCCTGCTGCTCAGAGCCGGAGACAGAGAGCAGCAGAAGAGACTTTATCATTATTTTCTTGTACTCGGTAGAGAAAAAGATTCATCTTCATTTTTGAGGGACGTCGAGGACGTGGCTGTGGACCTTCTCTTGTTTTTCCTTTTGTTTTCAAAGACAACGAGCTCAGGATTCCTGTGAGATTTTACTTGATTTAATTGCTTCATTAGGACAGACCCTCCTCTCGGTAGGTCTGTCCTAATTGCTTCATTAGGACAGACCTACCGAGAGGACCTACAGCATGGGAACATCCCTGGATCTAACCTGTGCCTTTCATACACTAGAAGACTTTGAAAAGACTTTTAAAAGACTAAAGTCTGATACCCTCTAGGGTCACTATTTGCAGGACTACAACTAGATTTCCTGTCCTGTTCCGGGTGGAAAATACTACACCAAACTCCCTTTAAAAAAATATGACAAAATAACAATTTCTTTCATGTCCGCAAAAACACATAATTCTAAAAACACAAGATAAAAGGCATCATATCCTCCTGAGACCCTGTGTCCTCATATGAGAACATCACATTTTGGCTTTACTTGATCTTATACTTGATTCTACTTAACTTAGACCTGTTGTCCTCATTCGTGGACGCTCTTTGTGCCATCTAGTGGCAGTAAGAGCACATTACACCAATCTATGTAAAAACAAGATGGCAGCCATCTCTGCCAAGTCAGGCTGCAGCTGATCCCGACACAAAAGAAGACATGGTCCAAAACCTGATCACATTTTATGGTTGAAACTTGTTTATTTATGATTAAAAATGTTTGTAGTTTGATATTTCAACAAATGTGACCAATTTTAGCAACAGTAACAAGCTAAGACGCTGTTAATTAGGAAGGACTTGTTTGAGGACACTGGGACTTGCTTATCGTTGACATTGTTTAGTTTTTTATACTTACCAGGTCCTATTGATCCCAAATAGCTAGGAGGAATTAAAAAATGCATACCAAACAAAAGTTCAGGTCTCGGGAGGATATGTCAACAGTATTCTTGTCAATTCAGCATCAATATAGTCTATGAAAAAAAACTGTATTTGGGTAAAACTTAACATTTTGGACTACAAGCGGGATTAAAGACAGACACTCCACAACTCCACTGCTTACTCCTCGTTTTTTTACAGTCTAAGAGAACCAAGACTTGTTTACGTTCTTGGGCTTCTGCCGAGTACCCTCCATGTGTACTGTCTATATGGTTTGCTGTTTGGTGCCGGAGAGAGCACAGCTATTGGTTGTGGACAATGGTCACTTCATTGAACTTTAGTATTTGCATGAGCCAAGACTAAAAACTTCACATAACATTAACCATGTTTGATTTCATCGTAACATTAAGACAAAGAAAGACTGACTTAAGACAGCTTGGACTGCGTTTTGTGACCACCTCACACCGAATGATCGAGATAACAGAAGCTTACACCAACTCGACGGTTTCGCAGGGCCTCACTGTGAGATTGACACAAACACAAACCCTGAGGTCGTAATTTGACAATAACTACTTCTCTGTTTGGACAGGACCCAGACAACAGGCTTCACATTCTTTGGCTCGCTGGTGAAATGCTTATCTTAACTCACACAAACACAGAAACACACACAGGGTAAGCTGTGGGAGTGAAATAGGGATAAGTGGGTAAATGAAGCAGACAGAATTGACTTTCACCACTATTTATTGCAATGCAATATAGATGTTAAAGTTTCGGGTCAGCAGGAGTAGATTTTTGCTCTCAGAGTAACCACTATTTTGTTTTTGGACTTCAACTATGAATTGAATGTTTTTAATGGGATGTTGAGTCTATAGAATTTCAGAAAAGGGTGAAAACTCTCTTCTTGAGAAGTCGGAACCAGAAAATATTTGACATTTTTGCTCAGTAATTGACTTAAAATGATTATTTGATGATCAAAACTGTTGGTTTCAGCTCAAGACTTTGACAGTTCTCATGACGAAGCGATCATGAATCACCAAAATGAATTCTACTGTATGTTTCTCTCCCAATGCAAATGAAAGCAGGGTTAGACATTGATTTGTTGAAGAATGTTCAAAGAATGTTGAGTGAAATCCTTTATCACCACACATCTGATTCACAGTAATCATTATGCCACATGTGGGTAAACTTCACAAACCCACCTCTCACTCCCTGGAATGTGTGTGTCTGTAAACAGAGCAACTTTCAATCAGTAAATCAAGCAGACTGTTAGTCTGTGGAATGAGGGGAATTTATCCACTGCACTTACCTACAGTATGGAGGGGGAAGCTGAGTTAGCCTCGACCCTCGGGAGACTTTGCAGGAGTCGTGTCGTTGTTATGAACTGCTGAGAAGTTGGACATGTGATAAGAGGCGAGGCTGAATTCTTTCTGAACAAAACCATCTGCTGAGAGAGGACTCGCCCCACCAGATCTGATGATACTCTCTTAGAGATGGCGGATAATGTGATGGATATTTAACGCTGTTGGGGCTTTAGTTTCAAAACTACACCTTGGTACATTGTCAAATGACCTGAAGCTACCATTTGAATCACAGAGAAATATCTTTCTCACTGGACCTCCTGAATATTTGTCTTTGCACATGTTAAAAATTAAGATTCCTATCAGAGAAAATGTCCAAAGTACTCTGAGATATTTATAGCAAATCTTAACTTTTCATCTATCATAACACCTCTGTCCTTTCTGCATTTGTTACAAGTGAAATCATGTCGCAATACCTGTGTCTTTCTGTCACAGACGAGCCCTGACGTTTGGCAGGTACTTATGTTTCTGTGATTGATTATGTCAAATGAACTTGCAGAGCGAGTTCGCCACGATCTGCAAGAAACACACTGTATGTAAATGTTGCAGTATGTGCTCTCTGAGCTGTCATATAGAAGTATGACAAGGGAAAATAAAGTATTTGTATTTAAACAAAGGATTTGTATGTGTTTTGTGCATCTTTGTACGTGTGTGTGTGTGCTGCATCTGCACATGGATACATGTTATTACAGGCCTGTGAATAGTTGAGGAGACAGCGCACGGGTGAAGAATGTTTTCGTAGTTGTCTTCACCCCTGGGTGGATCTGTGCTCTAGTGTCTGTAGGGAGCAACACGGTCTTGATCACTTTAAGCTTTTAACACAGGAACACGTCACTCGGTCAGAGATTAACTGGTGTTTTTGGGGATCTTTCGCAGAATCATGGCCGAAAAGGCTGAAAAAAATTGGTCCAGTTTGGAGCTCAGTTGCTCCACCATTAAAAAACAGTTAAATTAGGGCTTGTGTGCACAGACAGCAACGTTTTTATTTGTCTTGTCTTCTCTAATCATACATTTGTTCACCTGATGCACACAAGTGGAATCAACACTTGTTCTGTCTGTATAACTTGTTGACACTGTGTTTGATTCTCCAGGTCAAAGTCTCTGTTTGTGAGCAAACCCCAGAGGGAGTTTCTAAATGTGGAATCTGCAAAGTGTTGGTCAATTACTGTGGCATGCAGTGGTTTAATCTGACTAATCAGATTACTGTAACAGCAGTCACCTCGCAGCCATTTACCAGTCTGGACCAGTGTGGAAGCCAATGAGCTGAAGCTGGCGGATAAAGCAAACCTTAAGTCAATTTGCCCTCCTGGTACCAAATGCTTTGCTTTGGCTGAAAACTGAAATTGAAAAAGCAATTTTAAGTACAATTTGGAGGTCATAGACGATGTAACTTTTCATCTAATGATCTGTCATTATATATTACCAAGTGAAAACAGTTGGCTAATATGCATCAAATATCATAATCCATGCTCCTTGTTTTAATACTAAATATATAATTAAGTATATATGAGGAGAGGGAGGTGACAGAGTTTAATGAATCAACATACTTCCTAAGTATTTTTCCATAAATAAAACATTACCAAGAGTCTTATGTAGCCGTGCTAGCAGCTCTGTGCTAATAACGTCACAATGCTACCATGCTAACACTGACAACATGCTGACGTTTAGCTCTTATAAAGCTCATGTCTACCATCTTAATCGTAGTTTTACTTGCTAGCATGCTAACATTTACTAACACTAGCACACTACCAGCACTGAGGTGAGGCAACTTTATTCATTTACCGTAAAACTATTATTTGCTTAAATCACTGAACTCAACAGGCCTATATTTGAGACAGGCCTTTAATTCCTTTTACACAAAACTGTTGCTCGGCAAAGACGGGAGATACAATCAAATTGTTTATTTGAACCAGTATGAATATTACTTGCCAGGCCTCAAATAACATATCAACTATGTGTTATGTAATGACAACTGTTTCGTGGCACCTGAGGATAACGGCACCCACCATACCGACACAACACCACTTTATTCTGTTAAAACAGTATTCCCTACTTTAAATTATTTTTATGAAAAACACTTTTAATGCTTTTGATTGGCAGACCCTCGCAGACTAAAGGAATATGAATAACTTACCACCTAATCTCGGAATGGACACATATTCTGAACTAACGACAGCTTTAGAAAAAGTTGTTTTTCGTCATGCCAGTGAATCTGAATAAATTATGGTCCTCTCTAATGCTCATGGTTTCAGTAAAATTAACTCAACTCAGCTAACAGTGTGTGTAGCATCTCCATATTGGCAACATTTAAAACATTTATATGTGTATGCACAATCTAAGCAACTAACGTTAGCTCAAGTGGGTGATCAACAATCTGATTTTATACATCCAAAGAACTTCTGTAAAAATAATGAACTACTTGGCAACCAGACCAGGCTTCTAATTGAGACAGGCCTTTATTTGTCAAAATGTGTAGCTATACCAGGCTAGTGGAAGGGAGCGGGTGTTTAATTGGGACTAGACTTTTAATTGAAGTTTTACAGTAGCATCTTCCATACAATGAGGCAATTTAAGGTGTTTTACATACAATAAATACAGGTAACATACAGGCAAAAATCATAACAAAGTCTATACAGAGACAACAATTTCACTTAAAGGCAGTAGTGAACATGAAAGTCTTTCACTTGTTTTTAAAAGAAGTTAATCTGAAATCCAATAGTGGTCTAAACACAAGGTACACCCGAGGCTGCTGGGAGTTTGGGAAGCAATTTGGTGATAAAATAAAGATTTTTTTGTAGTTGGCGCTAGATTAAAAATCATTACAATTTATCACGAGGGGGACATAAACATCTGTGTAAAATTAAAGTGGGATCCAATCAATTGATGAAGCAACATTTCACTGATAACCACAAGCTACAGACAGAAAAAATAACCCTTACATCATAGCTAGTTATGAAGAACATATTCAAAGCCATTGCACTGCAGTTGAGTCTTGATGTCGGCAGGAAGCAGCACACAGAGCTGCACAAGGACGTATAAATATTCAAATGATGAGCCATTTAATTAGCAGGAAATACACTGCACACTAACCAGTGGTCATTTGTTAGTTAAAGAGACAGCAGGTCCGTCCTAAACTGGCCTCACTGGGATCAATGGACTAAAAAGAGCAACACAAAGGAGAAAGGAGCACAATATTACAGAAATTAATTCAAAGGAGGCTTTAATATTGCAGAAAAAAAACAAATGTTCTCTATTTTAAAAGAAGTCTATGTGTTAATGTGAAAGACAAGCCAGCTTGTGCTTGTCTTCAGCTCTGATGTGACAGTCTGTCCCATCCCTCCCTGCGGAGAGAGTGATGCGCACCTTGGATTTGCTCTCTCAGTCAAGATTATGTTAATCTGCTGTAATCTCCCAACAGACGCTCAGACAGGCAGCACGAGACCAGAGCGCAGAGCAGAGAGAGGGAAAGACAACATGATGCACACTGCACCACAGAGAAGGCCTTTATACAGAGAGAGCATGTCAAAGCCCTTTTATCAAGTCTTTAAATGAATACTTGTTTTCTGATATACAGGGTTGAGTAGTCATTTCACTTGACATCAGCTCTGCTGTGGTTCAACTCCAGTGCACTTTGACTGACTCACTTTTCAATACCAGTGGTATCCTGAGTTTGAATTGAAAGCTTTCATGTCCATTTAAAGATTGAAATATTTTGGGGCTCTTCAAGGAGAAGTGATTATAGCACTTCATAGGCTTTTAATTTTAATGTGCAAAGTAATCATTAACTATAGCTGCAGATACTTAAAGTGGAGTAAAAAGTATAAATATTTACCTGTAAGTACATGTTAAGAGTGGTTAATCACAGCAGGCTGTTAAAATACTCCAAGTTGGCTGCCCTTATAGCCATCTGTTCGTACTCACTGTTAAATTGGTTTATTGCATTTTAAGAAACACCTTCTGACTCTAAAATCTTTAAAGATGGTCAGAGAACACCAAAATTCACAAAGCAGTGATACCAAACCACCAGAAAACATGGTACACATGTGCAGTTTAAACGGTTGCTGCGTGACCCATTTCTTCAGTCTCTCAGGGAGGTTTGTGAGAATTTAAATAGAGTGTCGGAGTATGAAAATGTAAACAGTGTTATCATCATCAGTAATTCATCTGAAGCTCCCAGCATGAGGAGCTGCTACATCAAAGCCGTCACATCCTGCCGCAGTAATGATCAATTAAACCGGAACTGCTCCGGCATGGCAGATACTCAAGACCAAAATGCAGATCGGTGCATTTAAATGCAGGTCAGAGCGAGATGCATTCAGGAGAAAGAAAGGAAGGAGAAGAAGTAGGGCAGCAGAGAGGAGAAGAAGACTGCAGTTTGAGCTGAGGGAGCTGTGTCTGGTAGAGTTGTACTGGGGTTGGTAGGGAGGAAAGATGATAGTTTGTATTTTGTGTGTAATGTTTCACTCATTTTCAGCCCTGTTATCCATCTTTAGACATGGCCATATGGATGTTGGTCTATACTGAAATATCTCATCAACTATTGGATGGATTACCATGAACTTTCGTATTTCGTTTTGACCTTAGTGCCACCATTTGCTTCACATTTGTGGTTTGGAGTTAAATGTCTCGACAGTTATTGAATAAATCACCATCTGAGGCATTTATGTTCACATCAGGATGAATTGTAATAACACTGGTGATTACTTTTCATCTTCAGGTAGTGCCATCATCAGGTTAAAATGCCCATTTGTCCAAAATTTTGGTTTATGACCTAGTACTTACAAAACTAATGAAATTCCCAGTAATGGAAGAAGTACTCAGATCTGTTAAGTAAAAGTAGAAATACCACAGTGTAAAAATGCTGCAGGTTTTCAGTATTATGCAAATACAGAATAGCCCATTTTAGAATAATGTTTATTATATAATTGGATTATGATTATTGATGCATTAATGTGTAAGCATCACTTTATTTGCGGCTGGTATAGGAGGTAATTGAGACCGGGGGCAATTCTAACATTTTTAGGTTTTAATGTCATGACTAAAAAACCTCTTGAACTGTTTGGATACAATTTTTATGTATGTAACGTGTATCTGTTTTCTATTTGGTAACATTCATCATATATTTTCAGTGTTGGAGAGGTTACTTATGAAATGTAATAGGTTACAGATCACAAGTTACCCAATTAAAGATATAACAATAATGTAACTATTTAATCATCTTATGAAAGTAATGCAACTTATTACATGTAATTAGTTTTTGATTACTTTTCTAATGCATGTTTTTAAACTGGGCAATAAAACTAAAAAAACGTCCGGAAATCGGCTCTGCCAAAAGAAAACATTCCTTCACGGTGAGAAGATGCAAAGCAGCAGAGTGAATGTTATATTCTACAAATGAATATAGGCTAGTAAACCCTTCATAAGGACCAACATTTTGATTAGTAACTGTAATTTAATGACCTATTTTTTCCTCAATAACTAACAGATTACAAATACATTTATTTTGTAACTGTAACTAGTTACTCTCCGACACTGTATGTTTTTAAAGGGCAATGTTAGAGTTACAAAACTCACTGAAACACAAGTTATGTTACATTTGCCACCACGAGCAGCGGCATTTGTAACAACACAAGTAAAACCCTTTATAGGAGCCACATTAAACATAAATATAAATATGGTTGAAACAATTTAACGTCCATTGAACAACTGAGAGACCTGATCTGAATCTGTGAAGTAGCACAGCTATAAATGTAATGGAGTAAAAAATTAGTGAAGAAACCTAAAAGTAGACTAAAGCATAAAATAGATAACAGTTAGCCTACATGTAGCTCAAAAAGTGCAGCACTTGGGTAAATGTAGTTACTTTCCAACACTGGGAATTCCCATCAACTTAAAAGGAAATTTCGGTTTATTTCAACCTGTCTCCTATCGTCCTAAATTTGTTTCAAGTGACTCCTGACGAAAAATAATAGTTAGCATGTTAGCCGTTAGCCTAGATACAGCCGGGGCGCATTAGTAGCGTCCGACCTGTTAAAACGTAAGTGAACGGGCATCCTTTCAAGTGCAAAGATAGTCCACTAAACAAGCTTTTTTTTCACAAACACCGCCTCATATTGTTAGGATAAATGTCAGAGAACATATAGAAAACGACATGTAAACGTGTTGTCTTACCTTACCGGTGTGCTGCCATGTTTGTTTATCATGTAGTGCTGCTTTCCAAAGTGCGGCCGAAATATCGCAAGAACAAGCAGCGATCTCATAGCGTGCCTGAACAAGCAGCAACAGCTGGAAGGATACACTGACGAGCTTCGTGAAATTGAAGAACGGAGGAGGAGAGAGAGAGAGGCGCAACAGATAGAGGACGAATGGCTGCTGCAAGGCTGAGTAGCTGTGGAGATTGGTGGTGTACCTGTGAATGCTGTGCCCCAGTGCCCACAGAAGAGGAATGCCTCTGTTGCAAGGAATGGGACCGGTTGCAGCCTTATTTTCAAGGTCTGGATGTGTCCGAGAACGAGACACCTCCACCTGGAGTAGTATCCAGCTGGGCTTTATCTAGAGCTGGCGAGATATATTTTGGCCGCGCTTTGGAAAGCAGAGCTAGAGGGATAAACAAACATGGCACCACACATGTTCTCTGACATTTATCCTAACGATATGAGGCGGCCTTTGTGGAAAAAAGCTTGTTTAGTGGACTAACTTTGCACTTGAAGGGATGCCCATTCACTTACCTTTTAACAGGTCTGACACTACTAATGCACCCGGCTGTATCTAGGCTAACGGCTAACATGCTAACTATTATTTTTCGTCACTAGTCACTTGAAACAAATTTAGGACGATAGGAGACAGGTTGAAATAAACCAAAATTTCCCTTTAAGCTGCTTATTGTCTTTAGTACACATTAGCAACTATTAGCATGCTAACATGCTAAAATAAGGTGGTTAAAAAGACAAACTTCAGTGTTAGCATTGTGAGCATGTTAGCATGTGGACATTAGCATTTAGCTACAGTCCCAATGTGCCTAAACACAGCCTTGCATAGCTGCTAGCGTGGGTACAAGTATGAAACTGTACATGGGCATATTATACCCAGACTGATGTATTATTTTAATTTAAAGTTTCAGGTTTTTAAGGCAAAGATACAGTTAGCGGACACAGTGGTGTGAGAAATGTGCAAAGAAAACAAACTTCTTCACGCTTTTTGTGTACTCTTGTGGGCAAGAACAAACTAAGGACCAACTTAACCCAAACATATTAGTCCAGCTAACTACTACCAAGACTTGCATTGGCTCAGTTTCTGGTATAATTAAAAAATCTCACTCCAAACCTGAAAAGCATGGAATCACTTTATTAAATTCATATCAGTATCATAACTATGATGGCATTGAGACTAATTGTCCAAAGAAACAGTAGTATGGTCATTCATAGATCAAAGAACAGGAGTAATGATGGATGGTAACAACACAGGCTTCACATGTTCTCTGAAGAACCTCTTATTCTTATGCAACACAAATACATTAACACCTTTTTTCCACTATAGTGATTTAATGAATGATTATGATGAATGATATACAGTATAAATATGATGTCACACATTTCACTTCTCTGGTCTCTCAGATTCAAACCAAATAAACAGCTGTAGCCAGTAATTAGAAAAGCTAATCAATGCTAACAATTGGCTGTAAAAATGATCTGTTACATTTAATACCTCTATGGGTCTCTTGTGTTTTTCTTGGCTGACTGACAAGCTACAATTCAACTGATGAAACCCAGGCCTCAACACAGGTCAGCTAAAGGGGAAAGTTTTAGCGAAAAATAAGTGTATGCATTTTTGTTTTCATGGGGCAAAGGAAAAACGTTTTTTGGTGACTGCGACATGGCCGTTTGACAGCTTTCTAACTCTCTCATTGAACATCATCTGTCTCTGATCAAGTTATTCTGTGCATGTCGAAGTATGTCCACACCCTTCCTACATTTCCCAGAGTGCTTCTAAACAACCAATAAAGCAGGAGTGTGAAGTGAACACCGAGGCGTGACTGTGATTACAGTAATCACTTCACTTCAGTCAAAACATGTGAAGTCTTTGTGGTTGCACTGCACTCTGGTCTACTGAGGCCACTCTAAGTAGAAAAATTCCATCTCTTCCAACAACTGATTTCTTCATGCACTTGTTCAAACTTGGTGCAAAAATGGCGGCTTTAGAAAGAAGCCCTTTGTGTTTGATTTACAGAGACTCACACCAAAACATCATCTACATAGAAATAAATCCATTACAGTTGCTGCAAGTATGTTTACATTTGGCCAGTTATTCATGTGTCACATTACAATCGTGTTCAAATGTTTTCATCATTATTTGCCCCTCCAAGGTAAAAGACGTGTCGATAACTTCCTATCAGGAGACATTTTGCCACAAGTTTACCCTGAGATGACAGCTCGTTACACATCCAATAATCACATGAAAAAGGGGTTGTAAAAGTTGGAAAATCACACAATACTCAACTGCTAACAGTACGATTTTGGCTACAATTTGCTGGTGTTCAATTAAAAGCACCTTTCTTATCTCTCTTGTGCTGGGTTTAGTTACAGTTGAGCTACTGTCCAAGGAGCACCGTGTGCCTGTGGAATAAAGACCGTCTCAAAGAGGATCAGGTAGTTGTACTTTTGAGGGAGATTTAGCACAGAACAACCACAAACAAGTGCAAAATCATAGCTGAATACGTGTTTTGCAAGTGACATGACTGATTTTAAGGCTGTTATACGTTCTGGAAGTTAAAGTTGCTTCGTGTAGAAGATTCAAATTGATCTTAAGAGAATATATGTAGAAAGAATGCGAGTTATTCTATGTATATATAGTCCAAGTATGACGTGCAAAATTTCTTGACAGCATCAACCAAGGAGACAGGAAGAGAACTGCCTCAGCAACTCAAATTTCAGAGGCAGGAAGCATCAAAAATACACCGCTCCCAACAGCTGCATCCTCGTCAATAAAATGAAAAAAGAGCCTTTGACAGGGGAGTAAAAAAAGGAGCAGAGTCTGGAAGAGACGAGATTACACCTCCAAATCTCTGAACACCTTTTAATCACCTCTTTCTGAGATTTCCTGGATTTGTACTGATGTAATACACGACCAGTAAGGGATTAAGGAAGTTGCGAAAGTCATCAAGGTTCAAATTCTACACGTAGCAGCTTTAGCAATCAAGTACATGTCAAATGATTCACATGATATAACAGCTCATGGTTTATTCTCATCCCCGTTTTGAAGAGCAAACCACAGATCTGGAACCTGAAGGTTTACAAAGGCACTAATTGTGTAGACATCCAATAAAACATCTGGGATCAAGTTCGTACACAAATGTTTTAAGCTGCATCTCTTAAGATTGTTTGCTTTGGATTAGGTTACAGGGCTAAAACTGGAGTTTTTACTGACCATAAACGGGTAATTTGACCGGAGATATTGGTAGCATTCGGATGCAGTTTTACTGTACAGACAAAAAGTTAAGTTTTATAAACCATGGCCCATAACAGGCCGAGAAAATTTGTAACAAATAACATTCAACCCAACTCATTAGACAATGGAGTCAGTGCCATCATATTCTACTGACTCTTTTTAGGTTTCTGGCTCTATTTAAAAACTTGCATTATGAACATTAACAGCACAAGATTTTAGAGTATGTAGTGGTGTTTTAGAATGAGAGGTGCTTGTGAGAGGAAGAAAACGTCATACAGTTAAAAGTATACTATGCAGGATTTTCCTAGAAAACTTCATCATATCACACAAGACCCAGTAGAAGAGTGTTGGGGTGCATTTATCTGCAGAGACTCTGCCCTCTGCCTGTATTTTCTTTTTATTTTGCTGGGTCCGGAACGTTTATGAGCGTGTAGCCCCCAGCCAATAACAGCACAAAGGTCAGGCTGGGACATTATAAAAAGGTAGTGATCATTTAGTAACAGCACACATCCAAGAGGAAGCTGTGGAAATTTTGGACACAACACAAAACAACTGAAATATAGTGAGGCAACAGCTTGTTCCAAAATGAGAGTGAATCTGGGAGGGAGCAAGGCAGAGTTGGTCTGGTTTCTGTTGGGTTAGCTTAGTTTGCTAGCATATCGGCGTTTCAGGAAAGTTCCTGAATGTTGTGTTTACAAGCAGTAACCAACAATACCTGCATAGTATATCTTTAAGAACTCAAATTGGAGGCAATAAGGAAGAAAACCCTTGAAAAATACATTTTCCTCCAATTCATGATAGCAATGATCAAACTGTTAAAGGAATAGCTTCAACATTTTTGTAAACCCGCTCTTTTGCTTTCTTGTCTTGTTACTTTTTCCTAGACCCGTTCATTACAATTAAACTTTATGTACGAATCAAACAAATGAAACATTGTGCATTCATTTTAAAAAACTTTACAGGGCTGGTTTTTACATTTGGACAGAGCCAGGCTAGCTGTCTTCTCCATTTCCAGTATTCAGACAAAGCTACGCTAACAAGCTAGGCAGAAAAGATATGATAAATGGATAAAATTCAAATAGATATGAAAGTGGTTTTAATCCTCTCATGTAACTCTAGGCAAGAAAGTAATGAAGCACATTTCCTAAAATGTCTAACTATTCCTTTAATGTTACACTTCTGTCATGTCTGTGTGCTAACTACTGTTCGCCACTATGAAATGACGAGTTTACAGTTTCTTTACACACCAGCTGTGTAGATGAATAGGTGTTTTACAACACATGACGCAACTGAAACTCTCACTTGTCAATCAGTGACAAAAACAGTGTGAGAAAATAGAAGTTTTCTGATAATATCAGCGTGTCTTCGAGAGGGCTGAAGGCATATCTATCACCACAATGAGAAATTAAAGGAGCTCTATATGATGTTCAGAGTATTAATATAGCAGCAAACAACTATTTGCTATGTAGAGATATAGTGGAGTAATGGCGTCCTGAGCACGGTCCGGCCGCAAGCGCAAGTTGCATGCGCACGTGAGTCCCTGTGTGTGTCCCTAGCTAATTGCTGCTGCTCTGCACTGTATTCATACGGCGGTTAACTCAAATGAAGGGACAGTATCGTTGTCGAAACGTAGTGCCAATACCATTAGCTCTGTCCGCACTTCATGGTGTTAGCAAAGTTAGCTGCTAGCACCATTAGCGGCTCAGCTACCTCCATGTTGAGAGCCGTGTGCACACAACCTCTGAATCTCGCATAGAGCTCCTTTAACTGTCACTGCTACAGGACAGAGAATATGTTTGTTAACTGATAAAGACATTCTTCAAGACATCAGATGTCATTATGTGCTGTACCTTTTAAGTAAAACTTAACCATTCAAGAGCAGTTTATTAGGACAGCGTCTTCTCCAGCACCTTAAACCAAATACATTTCATTTTGAGTGCTGGACTTTCTTTGGTTTGTGTTCCACAAGCGCACAAATAGCGGACCAGCCTACAAACAGATGGCGTCATACCATTTATACAGACACAATATCAACACTGAAACATCCCACACCTTCTCAAAGTGAGGGCGGGTGTTGACATTAGTTTCGTAGTTTGAGTTACAAAGCAGCTGCTGTGTGTCGAGCTGTGGTGTTGCATGCTACAAGTCCAGTTGAGACCGTTTGGGTATTGAGGAAGACTGCACAGACCATTCATATATGTGTAGCAGAACTTATATTTGGACATCCAAACGTCTTCGCCTGGTGCAGGATAGATGGAAAAACATACTTAGAGTCTCAAATAAGGCTGCGTCTGTGGAGTGTTTCAATGAAAACACTCTTTTAACGGCAAGCAAGAAGTTAAAAACACTTACTGGTCACTAACAAGATTGTAACAGCATCGTCTAGTGATGGAAACTCTCATCTACTTGAGTTTCAGGGATGAGGCTTGGATACTTAAACCCCCGATAGAAGGTTTGAAGGTATGCTGAAACACTGTAATAATATCCATATATATAAGGATGGATGTATCCATGTATAAGACTAATGTTTAGCCTGGTGTTGAGCCTGTATGGTGTAACTGAGATCAGTTTCATGTAGGATACACAGTATTATAAAGTACCCTGTAATCAGCTGCTAGATGCTACCATGTTAGGACCTACAGTTTGGTGTTTACTCTGCAAGGAACATCTGAGGCTGCAGTGACCACACAACAAATTTTTCAAACTCACTGACCGTTACAAGCCAATCAGATTGATGTCCTCTCATTCCTCCATCAATGCCACTGTGTTAAATGACCAGACAATTCAACCAGCAAGTGTAAATTATGTGAGAAGTTGATCACAGTTTCTCCTTTCTTGGCAACATTTATTTGCTAGAATATATTTAGAAGAGAAGTCTCAAAGCTGGTTACGTGGAAAATGGCTGAATAAGTCATTTTATCCAGTTTTTTCCTGATTATTTTCAACCAGTGCTGGCTTGTGAGCTCTTGATTACAACTTGAAGCTCATATTCATAGTTTTTCATGGTTGTTTCGGTTAGTTATGATAATACTGCACATGGCAACATGGCGACTTAAGTGCTCATGTTGCTTGCCCTGTCCAGCTTCGAGAACTTGGAGCACAATGTTATTATCGATAGGAATTATTGCCATCACTATGAAAACAAGACCTGGGGTTATGCTTTAACTCCTCAGTGGATGTATCATGACAGGGATCATACACAGCAGAGTATAAAACATAATTCGCCTGATCGAAACCACCGTGCCTTTTACACCAACCAGTCTGAAAAAGTCGCCCGTAACAGCGTTGAAGGTTCAGGTTCAAACTGTCTCCAGCATTTGGAACATTTCACATTTTCAAAGCAAGCGTCTGCTCCATCTAAAAAAGGCAGGAAAGCGTAGCCGTCACTCCTGTACCAAAACTCTGAAAGCAGGTATGACGACTTCACCTCTTTCTCCATTCTTGAGATCTGACACCTTCTGTGCAGACCTTCTGGGATTTACATTAATGAATTATTTCACCACTTAAAAGTAATACACACACACACACACACCGTCTCCGTCAGCATGTCCGCACAGTCTCTTTGCACCAACACCGATTGAAGAGTTCAGAAGTCCTGTCCTCTGTGCTTGCTTTGAAGTCCCAATTTCCGGGATTCCCAACCTGTAAATGCTGTACCCTTGTACCTGGGTAGAGTTGCAGTACAAAACTTCCATCGAGAGCAACCGGAAAGCAAATATCTTGTTATTTATATTATATAATAAATAATACAACTTTGTTCATATATTTTTGTATATGTAAAAAAAAACAGTTCTGCCAAAAAGGGTGACTGGCTAGCAAAACCACTTGATATAGAAGCAGCAGTAGAGCTGTTTATAAAAAGGAATTATATATATTGCCTAATTTTGAGTATATGGAGTCTTGGAATACAATCCGTCTCAACTCCTGAGTTTGAAAGGGCGTCAACTAGGCACCCGGCCTCTCAGCTCCGTAGTCTGATGAAGCTCCTGGTCGTGCTGCAAAAGAAAAACAAAAATTCTGCAGCACAAGCAGGGGTGCGTTTCACCTGAGGAGTTGAAGTCAAGCTGGAGTCTATTATGGTAACGAGATACCACAAGCAGCTATCTCTAACCAACCAGTTTAATTCCATCCAAAAGGGTTCCTGAGCCTCGCGGCTTTTCCTCCAGCTTTACCCCCCAAAAATATGTATCCATCTGCAGAACAGTGCCGAGAATGAGGCCTCAGATGGTAACGTGAAAGGAGTCCCAGCTGTCGTCTTTGCTGCTGCTGCTCCCGTTCTTGGCTGCTGCCATTGTTGCCGTCCCGTCTCCGACCTCTCCGTCTGGCTGTTCTCCGGTGGGGGTGGCACCGGGCTCTGGGTAATACTCGTCATCCTCGTCAAAGTAGCCATTATCCATCATGCTGAGGCTGGAGGCGGCGCTCAGGTCCTGGCAGCTGCCCTTGTACTCCTGGATCGACTCGTGGAGCGACCACAGCTGGCACAGCAGGGACATGTCCTGCTGACGTAAGCCCACCTGGAGAGGGAAGTATTAAGATCCTCATTAACATATCATACATTTTAGATGAGGCATACCAAAAATGCCTGAGCTAAACATAAAATCTGCCTTTCCACAATGCCAGCACACTAAAAGTGATATAAGATCTATCTTGAGACAATCTGTGATTGGCTGAGTGTAGCTTCTGTTTATTTCTTTCTGCACCAACTTGTGCCTTTTCTGCATCAATTCATAGATTAAATGTCTTTTATTCTGTCAAAGTAAAAGCCCTGCTGCTACTTTCATTTCTCTATTTGGTGGGGACAAATGCACATGTGCTGAATAATGAGAGGGACGTGTCCTCTGCGTCCCCTCTGAAATCCACACCTATGGTGACTGGTGCTCCAGACGCTAGGTTCTCTAGACTCCAGATACAGCCTGAGACAACAGCTGCAACTAACAGTATTTTCATTATTTTGTCCGACCATGAATCCAAAAACAAAATATAGCTTTTGTTTACTATAAAATAATGACAGATCCTCAGACTAAAGAAGCTGGAAGTAGCAAGTATTGGCATTGTGATGACTGATTGATTTTCAAAATAAATGCTGATTAAAATTTTTTACGCTAAATAATTTTCTGTCACAAAAAAACCCCAATATATTAAATTGTTTCAGCGCTACAATTATAGGACAAATGACATTGATAACTGATATCAGTGCAAAAAAAAAAAAAATTTGTCTATTAATTGATTATTTTATCCAAAGACAAATTATCAACAAAGTGCTAATAATCAATAAATCACTTAAGTCATTTAACGACAAAAACTGCCCAACTGCCCCCCTGGTTCAAGCCTCTTGACTGTGAGAATTTGCTGCATTTTATATATGTTTGTAAACTAAATATCTTGGGATTTTTATGACTGTTGGTTGGACAAAACAAGTGAGGCCTGATGGTCTTCTTTTCGTACAATTTTCCGACATTTATTTATTTACATTCATTTTTTTTTAACTACTAATTAATCAAAAATACTGATCTGACATTATGATATTAGTAATTAAAGGTCCAGTGTGTAGCATTCTGTGGCATCTATTGGTGCGGCTGCAGCACTGAAACTTCCTTCCGTGTGCCTGGCGTGTAGAAGAACTACGGTGGCCTACAAGAGAACGCAAACAGCCCTATCCAGAGCCAGTGTTTGGTTTGTCTACTCTGGGTTACTGTAGAAACAACATGGCAGACTCCATGTAAGAGGGTCTGCTCTATATGTAGATATAAACAGCTCATTGTAAGGTAACAAAAACACAGCGTTTCTTAGTTTCAGGGGATTACACGCTAATGAAAACACAGTTATGAATATTATATATCATTTCTGCAGATATGTGCCCCTAAATCCTACACACTGGAACTTCAAAGGCTGAAAACAAATCTCTCTTAGCAGGGTTGAAAAGGGCATTTCTACTGCGTACCACTCAGCTGACAGTGCAGCATGAACTGAGGGTCACTGCATTGTCTTCCACACAAATTACAGTGGGCAGACGTGCAAGTCAGCGTCACGTCAAACAGCTGAACCCGTACTATGCTCCATAAACTATGCAGCGATCAGAGATTTTAAAATATAAGTCATTGACAACTTATTAGACAATATGAACTACAAATTCATAGTAATACATTAACAACAACACAGTACATAAGCCGAGAGCAGGCAACGTGCTGCAGGGAGAGTAAAGCAGGAGCAGAAATAGGATTTAGTAAAGCCTGTAACAAAAATCCAAATGGCAAAGGGATTGAGTTTCAGCAACAGTTTGACCTCTTTCATCTGAATTACTGGATATGAGGAAACAGGCTATTGTTGCGTGTTGACCGAGAGCCGTGGAGGAGTGTACCTTGATATTGAAATCTGGTCTGGTTCGGTTATTAAACCCCTGCTGCTGGCAAGGGAGTGTACAGGAGTGTGTCTTAAGTGTCTCACTGTGTTTGCACCTTAGTGAATGTAAAAATTAGATCAACAAAGGATCTAATGCGTCATAAAAAACTTTCATACTGAAGCTAAAAAGATATGTAAGCTTAGAAGAAAAATCAGCATAAGCCTAATGGCTTAATTTGTCTCATCCACTGCAAAGCTGTTCCCTGATCCTGGTTTCTCTTGTAGCTGGTATCCTTAATGCCAGAGTACATGTTAAAAAATCACGTTTTAACTTCTTGTGCTCAAAGGACTTTGTTCACTTGGTAGCATACACAAATATACACATTGGGAATCATTTGGGTCTTTTATAACCTATGTAAACATACAATCTACTAAACAACTGATAAAGCAACAAAAACACTAAGCAATTTTAGGCTTGTTCAGTTGTATTATGTCTCTCTAAATCTAAGTGGACTGCTGCAAATAAGCCAGATCAATACCTAAAAGTTTAAATTTTATTAATGTAATGTGCTGTATGGTAAATAATATGTAAGCCGAATTTTTCAGGAGACTCTAATAATTTGTTAAAAGCGTTAAGTTGTGTGCTACGTGGTGTGTAAGTTTGCCAAAAGCCAGCCAACAATAAACTACCCGAGTTTCTTAAGGGACTTTGGCTGGATGCGAATGCACAGCGCACAGGGATTAAACGCCTATCGACAAACCAGGGGTGGAAAACAGAGCACTCCGTTTTGTTAAACAAAATGAATACTGCCTAAAATGTTACCATCTCTTTCCGCAGCAGAGCCAGGGCAGCGTCGAGGTTGGCCGGCTTGTTGGCCAGCAGGTTGTCGGCGTTGTTCCTGCCTCGGCTCAGGTCGTCCTGGATCATGGTCTTCTTCACGTACATCCTCTCCATTTCTCTCCAGGAGCCGCCGCTTGAGTTCAGCAAGCCGCTCAGGCTCTTCGGCAGCGGGGGCAGCCCCTCGATACAGGCCATTCCTCCCACAGAACCGTTCGTGGACTTACCATTCATTGTCCCGTGATTTACGGAGCCAGAGAATGGAAGTATTTACTCTGAAGTTGACTGGTGAGTCTTTAAATCCAGTAAACGCTGGGAATAAACAGTCGTCTCTCGCACCAAACACACCGACCAACAGCCGTGGATTTCTCTGCTCTGGGCGGCCAGCGACACCACGTCAAGGTGCCCGGATTTAAGTAATTCAACTTCCGGTCTGATTATCAAAAATAAAAGCATCACTTTTGAACAGTGAAAAGAGTGTTTTTGTTTTTTAGCCTTTAAAGAATATCATTATTATCATTATTATTATTATTATTATTATTATTATTATTATTAGGCTGTTATACTGTACGTATGCAGTACTTTGATGACAATCCCATTAAAGGATAACTTAGGCATTCGTCAGTCTATCTATGTTGATTTCTTTTGGTTGGATGATCGTTATAAATTTGAGTTTTGTTTTAGAAAGGGAACCTTTTTTTGTGGCTCAATTTCTTAACCAGGCCTGGGATAGAAGGCAGAGTATTCTGTTTCTGGATCGAGAAGTTAAATGATAGTACTTTGGATTGTTACTGCAATGTGATTCTAATGGTGTCTTGTAAACCCATGAGGGTTGGGCACATGTACGTGTGCATGACACAAAATAAAATTCAATCAGTCTTCAACCTGAACTCTATTTTCTGGTGTATGTTGGTCAAAGAGACCAATGTGATTAACAGTATTTGAAATTGGTCCAGTATTTAGTGAAGGTGCAGCAGCCGACAGCTGTAAGCATATGGGGCTATTGAACGCCATCAATGTATCTGTATAAAAGTGGTTATTTTTGCCACTGTCAGGCTCATATTGTTACTAGAAGTGGCTGAGGTGTCTCTTTACCTTTCACTTTGTCAGGTCAGTTTGTTATGATCTTATTAAGTTGAAGTTTCACTCGGAAATCTCACAAGATGTCACTTGTTGCAGGAAGACAACAGTGGAAATGTGAGTGAGATATGGAGAAAGTATAATTACCAGATTAGTTTAGTGTTTAGTTTGGTGTTATCTAAAATATTTTTACAATCATGGATCATTATTTACCCAGTTTCAATGTGGATGAGGCCTTTGAATTTGATCGCCACTGTATTTATTTGGGCTGGAAAATACGGAAATGAAGTTATCCTTTTAAAAACAGCTTTAATTTTATTTTTCTGGGGGTCTCTGTATGGTGTTGACATTTTACAGGTGCCAAATAAAGTCAAAACAATTACAGCTATTCAGTTTTAACCAGATGTTTGTGGAAAAACTCCAAGCAGACAGCTATGACAATGCTACTAGTGACCATTATTTGACAAAAAACATGGATCTTGACGTGGACCCCAATGGTATTAGAATTTGCAAACCAACATAGATCAAACTTCAGCCCATATATACCTTGCTCTATAGCCCACAGCACGCTTCAGTAGAAAAAAAAAATACTCAGATTTTATTTAGAAAACCAACTTCCGGTCTTATTAGGCTTTATTATTGTGAACCTGACGATGCTGGATTGTGGCTGTGTAGTAAAATCCGCTTCCTGTCCTTTAAACACAGTGACTGCTGGGCGTCTCCCTGCCAACACTACTCAGAGGCTGGAAAACTAAGTCTCTTTTTCAACAGTCATCTTTATTTTTGTAAAATGTAATACTATCTATAATTATACACACACTTATCTATAAATATATGATTTAAAAATAAATATTAACAGACAAGAGATGAGACAAGATCACTGCTAATGATGAGAAATGAGACACACACATTCCTTTTTTTAAATAAAAGACATTTTGATATAACATTTCCAATACTGATCAATTGAAACACACTTTCTCTTGAGTTCAATTAATAATTAAATGAAGAAATTTGACACATATAGGCCCTAAGTCCAAATAAAATGACATGAAGAAACAAAAGGAAGAGTAGTTAGTCTTTTCTTGTAATTTATTCAAGTGTAGTGAATAAGCTTGGAGTTTTTAATTTATAATCTTTTAAATGTATTAATTTATGTTGGTATAGCCTGTATAATGCTCTGTCTTTGATAATGAAACATTGATTACTGCCTCTTAACATGAACAGTTGATACTTCCCAACATTAACTTAAATGTTTGCCAATCAGTTTAATGTAAGACTGTGTTCATTTTAGTGCCTACAATAAAACTAATTGATAGACTTCCCCCAGTAGAGTGTAGACAGAGGGTCTGAGGTCATGATGGGAGTGTGTGAGTGTGTGTGTGCGTGCATGTGTGTGTGTGTGTGTGCGTGTGTGTGTGCAGGACAATAGTTTGGAGAATAAAGGACAGATGGTGGGCTTCACTTCCCCCCCAGCCTGCAGTCTCGTCACAACAATAACACAACAATAACCCTGAAATCAACACACAAAAGCATCACACACGCTCCTCGACAGAAGAGGAGCATGTGCTGTACCACACGCGCACACACACACACACACACAAAGTCAGGCAGATGGATGACGCCTGGAGTCTGGCATTTCTAATCGCTCTACTGAAATGAATTAAACCTGACTCATTTCCTACAGTTGAGACATAAACACTCATCAAGTGCTTCTTATAAGCAACCCACCCAACGGCCGGGTCTCAAGCTTAAAAAAATACATTTACAGTTCAAAGAATAATGATATGACGATATCTTTCTTTAATATATCAAAGTATTGAGCAAGAAAATGTTTCTCAAGCTGTCAGATATTGTGAATTATTTAAATGAATAGGATGTTTAGTGACTGGAAGACAAATTGGTCAGGATGGACCAATAGAGAAACATCCTTTTTCATCTGCTTATCTGGGGCCGGGTCGCAGGGGGCAGCAGGCTAAGCAATTTTGCTGATCAACATTTTCTAGCTCCTCCTAGGGGATTTCGAAGCGTTCCCAAGCCAGATGAGATATATAATCCCCACAGCATTTTCTGGGTCTCCCCGGGGCCTCCTACCAGTTGGATGTGCCCGGAAAACCCTTAACAGGAGGTGCCCAGGAGGCATCCTGATCAGATGCCCGGACCACCTCAAAACTGGCTCCTTTTGACATAAAAGAGAAATGAGTCTGCTCTGAGCCTCCTCTGGACGTCTGAGTTTATGAGCCCAGCCAGCCATCGGAGGATACTCATTTTGGCTGCTCGTATTCGCAGTCTTATTCTTTTTGCTTACAATCCAAAGCTCATGACCATAGGTGAGGGACGTACATGGATTGGTGAATTGAGAACTTTGCTATCCTGCTCAGCTCCATTCTACCCTCACTTGTGAATAAGACCCAAAGATACTTTCTCTCTCCCAACCTTCAGGGGTCAGTGCGCCGTTTTCATGCAAAGAACCATGACCTCAGACATGCAGGTGCTGACTTTCATCCCAACCGCTTCCCACTCGGCTGCAAGCTGCCCCAGAGCATGCTGGAGGTCAGGGTGTAATGAAGCCAACAGAACCACATCATCTGCAAAAAAGTAGACATACAATTCTGAGGTCCCCAAACCGGACCCCTTCCTCCTTCCAAATGTGCCTTGAAAACCTGTCCATGAATACCATGAACAGAATCAGTAAAAAAGAATAACCCTAGTAGAGGCCAACACCCTCTGAGAACATGTTTGACTTTGCGCCGAGTGTGTGGACGCAGGTCTCAATTTAGGTATACAAGAACTGATGGCTCATAGCAATGGACCCAGTACCTTGTATTCCAGCTGTATGCCCCACAGGACTCCTTGGGGGACACAATCATAAGCTCTCTCCACGTCCACAAAACACATGTAGACTGGATGGGCAAACTTCCATGATGCCACCAGCATGGCAAGGACGAAATCTGCATTGCTCCTCTGGAATCCAAGGTTCGACAATTTGTCGGAGTCTCCTTTCCAGCACCCTGGAGTAAACTTTCCCAGGGAGGCTGAGCAGTGTGATACCCCAATAATAAAAGCACACACTCTGGTCCCCCATTTTAAAAATGGGAACCACCACCCTGGTCTGCCACTCCATAGGCACCATACCCGACCTCCATGTGACACTGTGTCAACCAAGACAGCCCGACCATGTCCAGAGCCTTCAGCATCTCAGGGCGAATCTCATCTACACCTGCCGTCTTGCTGCTGAGAAGCTTGTTTGTTACTGCTCCTCTTTATCTCACCTGTGACATATATTTACTCGTGTGGGCCATTATTTCTAGACAATATCAGACAGGTGAGTTCGGGGCAGGGCTAACGGGAAGGGAAGACATTTGTGATTTGTTGTCACTGTGTTTATGACATGCTATAACCCTGCCATGTGTAACAATTACTGTCATCACTAAGTGAAAATCAATAAATATGTAGCTTTTAAAAAAACAATATGACTGTTTAACCATTTTAACTCCATGCCATCAGTCAACACCGTATCACCATTTGCCCTTGAAAAGCATCACGTCCACTCTGAGCAGCCTAATCCTGCTCTCGAAACAATTAGCCATCAGCTGACAGTCCACAGCTGCACCGTTAAAAAGACTGATCAAGGGCAATCTGTTTTGTGTGAGGGTTTTATGAGCAGACGGACCTCTCTATAAGCTTTCAACACCACCATCACCACTGCCACCACCACCACCATCACCATCACTGCCTCCTGAGATCAAAGGATTAGGCGTATGATGGCACCCCCTGGGGATGCATGTAACCGTGGCCGGCTCGTGTTAATCTGCCTTGCTAAAAAGCACAATGGGTTTGCGTCACTTACCGTAGGCTGGCTAATAATGCTCTAAAGATATCCGCTTTTGTCTCTGGAAAGAAATATGTTGCTAAAGGCTAAAAATTTACAGGAAGTCCTCATGTCGGCACAAAGGACACCAAATATGACACATAATGCATTCACTCATTGCTTGTCTTTCATTTTATCTGTCTTTATTTTACTTTTCACCCCCCATTGTCTGTGTAATCTTGTTTTATGTCTTATTTTAAGCCTTTTGAACATCTGTTGGTAAAATATGCTGAACAATTAATCCATCAGCTGTGAATTTATTGCCAATTTTGCGAATTAAAAAATAATATAAGTCATTTATCAAGAAGAATGCGTGACATCTGTTGACCCCAGCTTCTCATTTGTGAGGATTTGCTGCTTTTTTTCCATTTATATATCATGTTTAATTGAATATTTTTGGGTTTTAAACTGTTGTTCAGACTACATTAACAAACTGAAGATGTCACTTTGGGCTCTGGGGAATTTTTACAGGCATTTTTCACTTTTTTCTGACATTCAATAAACTCATTAATTAATGGATTGTACAAAAATTAAAAGTAAAGTAAAGTAAAAAAAACTTACAGATAAAAAAAAAAGCAAAATTCTTCCATACGTTCCCACATTAATTGAATGCATTAAATATTATGCAACCAGAAATTAAAAATTAGAAATAAATACTGATTTAAAACGTGACCACAGTACTTCTTTTATGTAATGAAATTTATTTTTAGTTGCAGCTCTGTGGTGCAAATACTGTACATTTGCTTTGCCTCATAAGATACTTTCCACCATGCATGGAATATGAGTTTCAACATTTCCCATTTTAAATAAGTCAGTTGAGGATTTCCACCACACTCTAAATCATGAATGAAATCACAGGGGTCCACTGAACATGACAAGATATGACAATATCATTCAGCCTTATGGTGATTTATCAAAAACAGCATAAATTGAGACAATTCAGGTTGAAAATGACAATAAATGTACTGATTTCTATACACTATAATCTGTTGACTCTGCTGTGCTTTGTGCTGGATTCAAATGAAATCATCTCCCTTTAAACTCGTGATTTGGTGACTTCACATTTTACATCACATAGGCTACAATATATATCTAAAAATACCCCTGTAATTAACATTTGTTGATGGATGAGCTGTGCGGAGACAAATCTGGCACCTCTTCCAGAAATAATCACCCCAAAGTGTGCTTGAGTCCCATTTAGCTGACGGAACAACATTGCATTGAACTTGGAGCTTGTCTGGGATACATCATTGTCAGAGCCACACAATAGGTCTGAGGGGAAGGAGGGAGGGTGTGTGTGTGTGTGCAGGGGGAGGTCAGCTTCCTATAGTGTGTCAGAGGACAGCAGGTCAGGGAAGAGGAGTGTCCGGTTAGAACAGCTGCTGTCACAGACATGAGTTTTCCTCTGCGGAGGGGCCTCTCAGGGAGCAGAATGACCTATGGTAATTTTAACGTATAGGCCTATATTTCTTTGTCCTACAGTATAAAATCACAAACAAAATCTATTTGGAAGCCAGGTCAACATAAAAGCATCATAAAAACTCATCAGTGGTGCATTCAGGTCCAACGGTGACTACAATGTACCTCACATTCCCCTGCTTTGAAGTCACTAGATGATTAAAACAGCGTCTTCCTTCCATTGAAGACAGCAAACAATGAGTAACTTCCCACTGTGGGAATGTGTGTGTTGCCTTCAAGTGCTTCCCCTCATACTGAGGTACCTTACTACTGACCTTACTCAAGTATTTCCAAGCTCTGCTACTTCTTCTACTCCACTAAACTTCAGAGAGAACTATTGCTCTTTTTTTTCCCAACATTTTTGCCTTGTGACGTCTGAAAAAAAAACAGTGTCTAGTTGGGGCCTCTTGTCATGTTTCTATGAGTTGTTAACAGATCCCTAAACATTTCTCAAGTTCTCATTTAAATAACCGTTCAAGGCCCAAAGAGGTAAAATGATCAAACATTTCCCCTAAAAAGCAAAGATTCCTAAAAGACACAAAATGAAACCCTACGTTTCACCTCTGTGTCTAAAATGAAAAGTCTCAATGGGAACTTATACACATTGTGTCTGGCTCTGTCCTAAAATTCAAGCATACTGGTAGACGATGGGAACGAGATGGGAAAATGGGAAAAGGGTTTGGAGTTGCTTTGTGTATGAATCCTTTGTCTTTACTCCTGGGTCACCCCTGTCAGGATGCAACTGTTGGTACTTGCTAACAGATTGTACCATATTCTTGCATATGCTGCAAGGATATCTCTTTGTTATTGATAAATCACAAACCACCTTCTAAGGCAAACCATCACAACATAATCAGGGACTGTTTTCCTCTCAAATACCTGACCTGTTTGCTTCAATCCACAAATGGTCGATTGATAAAACCATAGACGCGGCACCTATGGATTGTACTGTTGTTTTTTATTCCTATCTAAATGATTCGTCATTTTTATTCTTGATGGCTGTGCAGACCAGTGTTGTGCTGAGCTGTTCAGTACTGTTGTTTGTAAAAGGAAGAAAAGTCAATAGATATACTTGAAAGAAAAGAAGCAAATATTGAGTCCAAAGTCCAAAAAAATGAATACAAATATGTGAGGCTGGACTTTTTTCCTCTGTCTGTTCCACTTTAATCTCCCAAAGAAGGTAGGACAACTGAAAATCGACAACAAGAGTGGCATCTCACATCTCATATATCACTCCGCCAAACTTCATCATAACTCTTATTACCTGCATGTAAGGTGCGCGATATTAAATAGTTTCCATTTATAATGTGAGGAGCAAAATAAATTATGTTAACAATATATGAATGTAGTTAACATTAATTTATGTAGTTGCAAAATGATGAACAGAGAAAAACAAGATAATCTACTTAATGTTCCTGCGGCTGACCAGCACCTGATCCTTGAGACTGGCCGTGCAGAGGGAGTTGTGCTTACTTCAACATATTTTTCCTCTACCTGTAGTGCTATTTACTGTATCAGAAGGAAGTGTGCATCTACTCATGGACGAGAGGCTCACACTCGTGACAGTGTGAGATGCAAAAATTAATGGCATCCTCCTCGGCTGAGCTGTAACGTTAGCTAGCTCAGTGGTGCTAGGGGCGCTAGCAGTAACTGTACACTTCCCTCTGCGGGTGTAGTTTGGTAGAAAGAAAATAGTCCCTATATGAAACTGCTCTCAATGAGGTCTGTGGATTATCTTGAGTAACTGGGTCATGATTTCTGGAAAGAGACATTGCTGAGAGTTTTATTAAATTTTTTTTTTTTTTTTTTTTGGTGCTTTGAGCACCACAAGCCGAGCACCATCTAGTTCCATTATATTGGAGAGAAGGCAGACATCCCTATAGCCGTTATCTCCAATACTCTGCAACCCACACCAAGACAATCTAGATTAATAAGTGGCACTACAGGTAAGAGGAAAAATATGTTTTTTTTTTTATTTTGGGAGGAACTGTCCCTTTAAGTAGAATCTTACTGCATACTTCCTCAGCACCATAAAGTCATATTAACAGATGTGCAGGATCAAAAACTCGACTTAACTTTATCTGGTTTGGGAAAAGGGTCCAAAATATGACTTATTGTGCTTACAAGAACCCCTTTCTTTGTTTCAACATCACAATATTGTACCTATAACAACTTTCACTGTCTCTCCCGGATCTATTCTCCACCTCAAAATGTGAAGCATGCGCAGCCAGATGGTCATCAAAGATTCCTGCAGGAGCAGACTGTGGTAATTGCAATGGGATGGGTGTATTCCGACACGCTTTGTCACTGCCCCTGGCTTCGCTCCAGCCTGTCCTGCAGGGACAGGACAGGAGGGTGTAGTCCTGATCAGCAGCTGGCCTCCTCCTGTCTGACCTCTGCCCTCCCCCTCCTCCCCTCTTTCTGCTCGCCCACCAGCTCTGTTACACCCACTTTCTGTCTGCCTTAACCTCTCCCTGTCTCCAGAGCGACTCCTTTCACTGTGAACAGCTGGGCGCTCACTGTGGTCTTGTTTTATTGATGTACAGATTCATTAAGTGTTGTGGTCATTTATCATTTTAGCAGTTTTCTATCGTTAGATGCCATGACCAATTATAATTCACAGGCTTGAACTGCACTCCATACACATTATTCAGATAATAGAACAGTAAAATGTTTTATTTGGCAACAAAATCCAACATATTTATCCTAATCAACGAACATAACATACAAAAGTGGAACATACAGAGATAAAATTCTCATCTTGTAGCAGTGAAATTTGGATTTTTAACTCTAAGCACCCTTAAAAATACAAAAATGTCAACAAAATCATCAGTTTTTATACTACTCCGTAGGCACAATCATATCTGTGCACTGCCTGACCCTGCAGACGGGTGCGGTGTAAATGTAAAGATGAGCAGAAATAAATAGCTGACGAGCTTGAAATGTGATTCCCACAGATCAGCAGAGGTCAGCCAGTGTCTCCTGCTGTCTGAAGGGCAGCAGATGCAGATGTGAGGTGGATACATAAGACTCTAGGAACGAGCCAACACATCCGCCCCCAGAGGAGGCAAGAATGACCTTCTACACACAACACAGCAGCTTCAGGATTCAAACCAAAATCATACTGTCAGCTCTCATCAATTGCTTCACTGCAAGACTGATATTATAGCTGTGATCACAGACATGCCAAGTTGCGGGAAGCCTTACAGTGAAACAAGTGGAGATATTTTCACAGAACTGATCAGTATGATAGAAAGTAACATATAAATACCATCCTTAAAATATTCAAAACAAAAATGCTTCAGTTTCTGGTGCTCGCCACCAGAGGGAATTTACTGACATTTTGTTTTTCCTACCTAATAAGAAAAACATTATCAATTCAAGTAAAAGTCAAATAACTTACATCATCTGTTAGGCCCCGCCCTGAAGGCACAAAGTGTCAGACAGGCACTTGTAAGAGAAGAGCTGTCATTATCACAGTGAGGTAACCACAGAGAAAACAATCCACTCCTACTATAAAAACAGAGTCTAACCTTATTTTCAAATCTCTTTGTTGAGAAACGCAAAAGCAGATTTAGTTCAGATGAAATCACTAAAAGTCAACACAGCAAACTCCCTGAAACTTTTCTAGACATTTTAAAGGAGTAGTTTACCCATAAATTGCTTGTTTGTACATCAATTTGTGATGAAAACTCTTCTTTCATGCCTCCACGGTGAACGTAGAATCCACAAAAAGGCAAACATTTTTGATTATACTGATCAAAATATAATCGGAAGACAAAGAGGACGGATTCAAGATGCTAGTTAGCCAGTTAGCACATAACCAACACAACCTGATGTTAGGGTTAGGTTAGCTCAGTGGAAAAAGAAAAATAATCTGACCTCATGTAACAACTTGGGTTTTGTCTCACTCCATCTGGACTTTAGCTCTTTGTTTACTTTCCTCACTTTCATTTTTTGAGCTGAACTGCCAATCAAAATGTGATTTAATTTGCCGATGGGCTTTGCCGGCTCTAACGGCAATTCAACATGCCGAATCAGCTGACAAGGGCCAACTAGTGCTAACATGACACACAGCAAAATCTAGGTTGACAGATGCTCAGTGACGACGAGGCGTCAGCTGAGTGTGTCAGGGCCCGAAGCCTGAATTTTTGATTAAATGGTGACCACAATTAACAACAGCAAAACTACATCAAAACATCTCATGCAGTATAATCCAAGTCTCCTTTATCCAGTCGAATTTCCAAAACATGCATTCTGAGTTACCCATGTGTGCCACAGCAATGCGAAAGTGTTTTAAATTGTTGATACTTGTGTGATACTTTTCAAAGAGATATTTTGATATAGTTTTGCTGTTGTTAAACCCAGTTCCCCTTTACTTCAGTTCATCAAGACTGTCCGCTGTTTTTTGGATTCTCGTTCATCGTCAACGCACGTGAGAAAAAACTTTTCTTTACAACATAACCTGGGGTGAATAAACCGACATACAACTTGTCATTTTGTGGGTGAGGTATTCCTTTAAAAATGGTTTTATTGCATCGTCTCGTTCACTGTTCATCTGCTCCTTCTCGGTTAAGAAAGGCAGGAGTCGAGATGCTGGTTGATCTTTGACTCCTGCACCTTTGCTTGGCACACAGGACAGCTGACCATCAGTGCAGAAGAGGAAGACGAGGAAGTAGATGGGGTAAAACTCTGCATCCCTGCAGAGGGATGAAGGGAGGAAGTAGAGGCGGATGCAGAGGAGGTGGTGGTGGCAGTGGCAGTCTTTTGCTGCATTGCAGGTGTTTTTGTCTTAACCAATTCCCTCGGTGCTGCTGAACTGCTGCCTAATGTCTTCTGGAAGAAGTCGAAGATGCTGGAGGAGCTTCTGCTGTCGTCCCACGGCCTTTTCCTCGATGCCTGAGCGGCACCGGCAGCTCCTGATGTACTGTCACTACTGGAATGATTGAAATACTTGGACTGTGTTGGTTTAGCAGGGCTGCCTTTGGTTTTTGGTGAAACTACAGAATGGCTAGGTTTAATGGGACTGGGCTTAGATGTTCCGGGAGAGGAAGCTGAATGGGTAGTTTGTTGTTTAGAAAAGATGGAAGACGCAGAGGTAGCAGTGCCTGCACTGTTGTGTGATGTCAGTGAATCTCTTTTAGTTTCTATGTTGGAGGTGGAAGACTGACTTGAACTTTTGAAGAGTTCTTCAAGTGACTTCTGTTTGATTTTATCTGCTTCTTGGCTGCTGCTGCTGCGGGGTTTAGAGATTCTCACTGGCGAGCCGTTGATGTTGACAAAAGCTCTTGTGTTACCGACAGACCTCTTTATAGGTGGTTTCTGCCCTGCGGAGGTACCTGGTCTGATGGAGGGAAAGGAGCTAGAGATTCCTGTGTTATCCAAACCGGGTCGAACAGGAGAATTGAGACTTTTAGCTGGAGATGAAGGGGTGAAGAATTTCTTTGGAGAGGAAGGCACTACAGGTGTGAGAGATGGGAAAGACGACGTGGAGGGCTGTGACTTCCCTCCGAGTAGGAAGCCTTTGCCACTGAATGGGATAATGTTCCTGATATCCTGTAATCCAGAACCTGAGAAAGAAACATACCAATTCAGAGTCAGGTAACGGACTTTCTTTGAGTTGTCATAAAGCATTATCTACCTTACAGCAGAGAAACAAGCGTATCACCTGGAGTTGTACTTGAAGGCTTTCCATTTTCTGAGGTCTTCTTCTCTGAGGTCTTCCCATCCTTTTTACCGTCCTTCTTGCCTTTTTTGCCATATCCTTCAGGCTCCTTGACCTTGGTGTAGGTCCCTCCGCATGTCCTCCTGTGATCCTCCCACCAAGGATCCAGAGCAGATGGAGCCCGGTTCATGGCCCTCTTAACGAAGCCGAAGTAGGGCCTGCGGTTCTGGCAGGGCCCATTGCATTTCCACCAGTGCTGCCGGTACACATCAACCTCATCGTGGAAACTGTGGTAGATCTGAAAAGAGGGCAAGGTGTATTTTATTAGTCCAATCTCTGTAAAAGCCTGTGACAAGATGAGACGAAATGTGTGATAGAAGCTACACCTACAGAAATTTTCGTCCCAGTAGCATTGTTGATCCGGTTCATGTGTTTGCAGAACTCAGGACCATGACCGTCTCGGTCTCTGTTGTTCTGGGTCACAAACAGCAGGGCGTGGATCATTTCATGAAGAAGAGTCTGTGGAAACAACCAACAAACAAAAAAAATATAAGAAATCTATCAAAGGATGTCTTGACATGTATTAAGAGTAATGAGGAAGAGCTGGTAAATTTTGAGGTGTATTTTACAAGATCTAACGTAGTATCTTTCTTTATAGCGTAATCACAACATTAGTAAACTTGCTGTATACAAGTCAAAACATATGGTTAGTTGTTCATCAATCAATATGAAGAAAACATAAATGATATACTAAGTTGTGTGGTCAGTTTTCAGAGTTATTCTGATCCTTATTTCTTTGACAGGATTTTACTATTTTGACTAAAGTGATTCTTTATACTGCAAATTGATGTATCATAAATATTTTTAAACAGTTGCAGGAGAGGAATTTGATAGAATACTCAGATCGCTTAGCAAAAGCACGATCAGTGTTACTATCCACCTCACCTCCACCAGGTCTTTTCTTGGTCTGAGCTTCAGCAGAGGCTCACTAAGTCTGATTGAACACAGTCCACCTCGGCCCTCGTAGGAACACACACCTGCACACCTACAAGAAAGCATAGAGAACAGGAGACATTAGAGACAGACAAACCTTATATAAGCTACAGTAGAGAGATCATTTGCAGCCAGCAGCACTGGTGTATTGTGTAGTTTACACTGTCACACAGCCCCTTCTCTCCTATGATCACACAAAATCCCATACAAACATCTGGTGAGGTGAGGGCGTTACTGCACCTACATTCACTGTGGTTTTGACCTCTGACAACAAGGACAGCATAATTACAGATCATAATAGGTGACTTACAGTGTCATTCTTGGGCTCCACCTAACCTCCACACCGCTGAGTTTCCCCCAGAAGAACGTGTCATTGAACTCCAGAAACATCGCCCTGACATCAGGGTTGGGATCCAGGGTCTCCCAGGACTCGTCCACGATGGACAACGGCCTCTCGGGCCGGGCAGTCGGCTTCCAGTAGGGGACAACATCACTGCCACCTCCAGCTACTTCCACTTTCCTTTTCTTGCTGCTTTGTTGAAAGCCATTATCCTCAAAGCCGTTTGATAAAAGTGATGTCTCGTATTCATTATTAAACTGCTCCTGTAGCTGAATAGCGAGCAGTAAATCTTCATCCATTACAACACTAAACACTGATAAAAAGGTGATGTAAGCTGGCTAACGTTACGTAGCTTCAGTTTACATTAGCTTCTTGAAGCTAACTAGCTAATGTAGCTTGTACAGGATTTTCAAACAAGTGACAGAATCACCAGAGCCAGATGACAGTCTGCTAAATACACTATCTGTACAAAAACTCGGATTAGTGTCATAATTTCATTAAAAAACATTTATAAAATCATGTTGGACGAAGGTGTTGCTCCTAACTTCCAGTCCATGACAAGCTAGCGCCAACTCAACCGTTGCTGCGTCAAGTCTATCATAATGCAACCAAAGAACAACCGGTTAAGACTTCAAAATAAAACTTCCGGAAAAATTAAATCTATTTTAAGAAGGGAAGGGTGTGATTAATCCAGCTAATTTTGTTTTTTGGATGTATATTTTAAATACTTGAAGTACTTGTGTATGTTGTTATGTTAAATAGGCGACTACTTTTAAATCTTTATAATATTTAGCTCTTATTGCGACACTCGATTTCCGCTCTAGAGTTGAGTAACTCCGCTTCACTTGACGAATCGTTCGCGTCTTTCAAACGGTTGCAAAGACTTATGGGAAGTGTTGTCTTCTTTATTTCAAGCAGTTGGCCAGTCTAAAATGCACTCGCGATTTTTGTGTTGCAGTTTTGTGATTAAAACAAACGCACTTAACAACAAAATAAGACTTATATATCGTTCATATTTAAAATAATTTCTTTAAAGAGGGGTTTTGACTTCTATAAACTACTCGAAATCATTTTAAAATATTTGTTTTGATAAGATTTGTTGGCCATCTCTTTTCCCCCGAATCCCGTGACGTTACAGGGTGTCAACCAGATTCCAACTTCCTGTTTGGGTTGCAAGCGGATATGAACGGATGCAGTGTCCCTCTGTCTCCATTTATCACTAATTCGTCAACATTTTGTCTAAATAAATAAACTTACAGACGACTTAAGATGTCGGAAACGGGGAGCCGACTACGTAAGCTGCTTGAGTCGCCTAATTTCGACCCGCAAAATTACGTCAAGCAGCTGTCACAGCAGTCCGATGGCGACAGAGACCTGCAGGAGCATCGTCAAAAAATCCAGAACTTGGCCGACGAAACGGCTCAAAACCTGAAGAAAAATGTCTACAAGAACTACAGACAGTTCATCGAAACGGCCAAAGAGATCTCCTACCTGGAGAGCGAGATGTACCAGCTGAGTCACATCCTGACGGAGCAGAAGAGCATCATGGAGAGCATCACTCAGGCCCTGTTGTCCACAGACAAGGATGAGACCTCCAAGGAGATGCAGGCTGCTTTCCCCAAGGAGACAGAGGAACTGAAGCAGAGGACGCTGACCTCACTGCTGGAGAAAGTAGAAGGGGGTAAAAACATCATGGACACCCCAGGGAGGCACCTAGTCTATAATGGTGACCTTGTGGAGTTTGATGTCGACAACATGTCCCCCATCCAGAAGGTGCACGCTTTCCTCATGAACGACTGCCTTTTAATCGCCACCTGGCTGCCAAACCGCAGAGGAACCGTGAAGTACAAATACAATGCCCTGTACGACCTGGAGAGCTTCGCTGTGGTCAACGTGAAGGACAACCCTCCCATGAAGGACATGTTCAAGATCCTCATGTTCCCAGACAGTCGCATCTTCCAGGCGGAGAACAGCAAAATCAAGAAGGAGTGGCTGGAGATCCTGGACGAAACCAAGAAGAACAAAGCCACCAAGGACAGGCACAAGAAAGAGGAGGAGGTCCCCACGTCTCCTGTGAGGGCAGAGGTGTCCACCAATCCTTTCGACGTGGACGATGACGAGCCAGTAGATGCTGAAGAGAGTGTGGACCTCAGCCTCGAGTGGATCCAGGAGCTGCCGGAGGATCTAGATGTCTGCATCGCCCAGAGAGACTTCGAGGGCGCCGTGGACCTGCTGGACAAGCTCAACGAGTATCTCAAAGACCAGCCGGTCAACCAGAGGGTCAAAGAGCTGAGGCTGAAGGTGGATGAGCGTGTTCGGCAGCTGACAGAGGTTCTGGTGTTCGAGCTGTCTCCAGATCGGTCACTTCGTGGTGGACCTAAAGCGACCAGGAGGGCCGTGTCCCAGCTGATCAGACTAGGTTAATTAACAACACCTCACACATCAGCACAAAGTCAGCTTTGCTTCTCTGCAGATACACACCTCCACTTTAGCATGAAATATATTCTACTTTTGTTGGACAATATATTGTCCCAGAAATAATTGCAATAAACAAAATTATTGTCATTTTAAGGCCATTTATGCCACTTATAAGATGCATAATAATGCAAGTTCACCATTTTAAAGAGCAGTGATTTTTTAATTCTACCAGAAATTACAGCAAAACGTGTCTCAGCATAGTTTTTTTCTGTTCGTTCGGCTAAGACACTGTGAAAAAACACTTAGGCGCTGCATCCAAGCCTTATCATGGTCATTAAAAGCCCTTGTATTTCTTTTGGGGTCATGTTGGTGCAAATTTTGGTGACATTCTTATGTATCAAACACGCATATAAACACAACTGGCAATATAATATTATATATGGACATAACCTTGATCGGTTAATAAGGTAATTATTGTGACAGGCCTATCAACTTTAAAAGCTGCTCAATTCTGCCACAGTGTTTTACTGGTTAAAGGAACATCCCATATTATTTGCAGCAATTTGCATGTGTTAAAATCTATTTTAAATGCTTAGAGCAAGCATGCAAACAAGTATTAAGATTTTTTTTTCAGATTTTGGCCTTGGAGGCTGTTAGAGTGTAGAGTGTATCACACATATGTAGTGTATATAAGGGTTACACCTAGCAATCATTTTTTAATATAATATAATATAATTGTTTGGTCTGTTAGATACAGGAAACTATTGAAAAATGTCCGTTTCTATTTCCCACATTGAAGGTTATGTCTTCACATTCCTTGTTTTGTCTACCTAACAGTCCAAAACCCAAACATATTTAGTTTACTACTGCAAAAGTCTACTCATTAATTAAGTCATCATTTTAATTTGAGTTCACTCAGTCAGAGTTTAGGCATACCAATTACTACTTATTAGGTCCTGATCGTTTTTTTTTTGTCAATTATAACAATATATTTGTGTTTATATATTAAGGTTTGGTGCAGACAATACTCCTGGTACAGCTAGTAGAGGAGATAGATTTTTTTTGTTTGAAGGTAATAGATTATTTGGACCAGGTTAATCAAATACATTATAGTTCAAGTTTCAAAACACGCTAGTAAATCTGTGATATTTGAGACTACAACTTAAAAACATATTGACTTTCTTTTTTTTTCATTAACCCAACCACATTTTTCTCTCGTTTTTCTTTTCCTTTTCATCCACTTTTCTTTTTCTATATTATTACTAATTATTCATTATCTTATTTTCTTATATTTATTTTTTCACTGTTTTTTTGCATTTAGAGGTGGAGCTCAGGGTATGCAGGTGGTGATTACATACAACACAACCAATACACAAACGAACATCATCACTCCATCATCATAAAAACCCCCAGAAACAAACAAAAACAGCAGACAAAACTAAACAACATATATATATTATATTGGCATAGCAGTATTTCAACCGAGACAAGCACAGGTTGCCAAAAAAAAGCATTCTTGAAGAGATAAGAATAGACACCAGTCACTCATATTGACAATTTATTTGTTTATTTATTCATTTGGATCCCCATTAGCCACTACTAAGGTAGCAGCTACTCTTCCTCAGGTCCACACAAATAAACATTACATCATAATGAAAAATAAATATGCCATCAAAAATCCAAGACAATGCTGACAATGTATCTTCCTAAATTATGTTTTCCAAAGCCTTCTCAACACTGCCAGGTATTCAGTGTCTTGTAGTGGAGAAAACAAAATCCCTTTTAGAAAATGTATTTACGGAAAACATTCAAAATTAACAAAATGTTTTAGTCAAAAACATGATGGAATCAGCTTTAACCCCCATATGTATAGTATGTGGTTAGAACATGTTAAAATCCGTGCTATGAGAAACCTGCCCAGTCCCACAGTATCAGATCAAATATGTGAATAGTTCTTTGTCTGTGTTGCAGGTCAGTCCACCAAGGCCTGCGAGCTGTTTCTGAAGAACCGTGCTGCTGCCGTCCACACGGCCATACGGCAGCTGCGCATAGAAGGAGCCACGCTGCTCTACATCCACAAACTCTGCAACATCTTCTTCACCAGCCTGCTGGAGACGGCCAAGGAGTTTGAGATGGACTTTGCGGGGAACACGGGCTGCTACTCCGCCTTCGTGGTCTGGTCCAAATCGGCCATGAGGATGTTTGTGGACGCCTTCAGCAAGCAGGTAGGTAGAGGATGGGACAGTAACAGGTAGAATTCTTTGAAGGCCTGTAAAAGCATAATAATTCTTGTGAAACTGCAAAAAATATCTTAACAAATTGAGGGTTTTTGTCTCCATCAGGTGTTTGACAGTAAAGAGAGTCTGTCGACAGCAGCAGAGTGCGTCAAAGTGGCGAAGGAGCACTGCCAGCAGCTGACTGAGATCGGCCTGGACCTGACCTTCACCCTGCAGTCCCTGCTGGTCAAAGACATCAAGGCGGCCCTGCAGAGCTACAAGGACATTATTATCGAAGCCACCAAGCACCGAAACTCTGAGGAGATGTGGAGGAGGATGAACCTCATGACCCCCGAGGCTCTGGCTAAACTCAAGGTAGATTTCTATGGTGTTGTTCATGTTTCGTCTCATCTTCTTTTGTGTTGTCTGTTGGTCCTCTGTGCTGATTTAATGTCAGCGTTTCTAGTACTGGGACTTTGTTTTTCTTCAGTTTTGTGGATGAAATTTAGAGCTGAAAAAATGAATTGCTTGAAGGTCCACCATGTAGGATGTAAGGGCATCTATTGGCAGAAATGGAACATAATATTCACGACTATGTTTTCATTAGTTTATAATCACATGAAAATAAGAATCGTGTTTTTGTTACCTTAGAATGAGCTGTTTATGTCTACATAGGGATAGGTCCTTTTCCACAGAGAAGGCCATGTTGTTCTGCTGTAGCCCTGAACGGACAAACCAAACACTGACTCTTAAAATGGCCATTCACATTTTTGCATTTTTCACAAGTTTCAGTTGGTTGCACTCTTAACCTCACCACTAGATGCCACTAAATCGCACACTAGACCATTGAAACCGTACTTGCTTTGCTCAGGGGCCACTTTTCCAAAATGACAGGAGGCCCAGGGCCAGTTTATAAACAAATATTAATGATATTAATCAGTATGAATGCACTGCTTGCTTTCAACCTTTCTACGTTTTCTGTCCTCACTCGTCTTTATGAAGAAGCAAAACCAGTAGCAGCAGCCATGCACAGGTCAGGTGTACACAGGTGTGTTTCTAGGATTGTCGGACATCGGGGGCTCAGCCTGGACCTCTGTCAAGAGGTCTGGGGGCGAGTCCTCCCCTGGCACGTTTTCTAAAATTTAAGCAAACTGTATTTCGATGCTTTTTTAGGCACTTTGGCATCTTTTTTACACTCAAAATACAAAACAGTTCCCATTGTGGATCTGATTTCCTTTTCATTGTGAATTAGAAAATGGCTGATGGGCCTCCCGCCACCCCTAAGGGCCAATTCATAGTTTCCATGTGTCTGCAAGAGTCCGCTTTGGTCTGTGTGATGAACATCAGCGTGCAGCTCATTTTTTTTTAGGCACAGCAACGGCGCTGACTGCTCCAGTCTCCAACCTCGTTCCATACCAAGTGGCAACCTCTGGAGCTGAAAAATGAAGCCAACTAGGAGTGCTAAAAACTGCAGTTCCTTGAATGGCCACTAGAGGCTGGCTCGTTCCCCATAGACCCCATGTTAAAATGCCCAACTTTACAGCAGAAATAAATCTCAGTCTCAGAGTTTCTTTTCATTGTGAATTAGAAATTGGTCGGCGGGCCACCTGTTATTTCAGTAAGGCTGCACTAGACTTTTAAATGTTAAGCTGACTGAGAGAAAATTTCCAGCTCCTCCAGTGTCAGGATTTTCTACTTTTAAGTGTTTTATATGACAGCAAACTAAATATCTTTGGGTTTTTGACTGTTGGTCAGAGAAAACGTGAGCATTTTTCACATCATCTACCATTTAAAAACTAAATTATGATTTATTAGATGAAAAACTGTGAACTAAAGATCTTTGTTGCAGTACAGTTTACTTATGTAAACTTCTGTAGGTGGTGATTTCTACCTGTGTCTGTGCAGCAGCAGATTTCCCCCAGGAAAGACCGACCAGATGTTTGGTGTTAATGACAATAAGTGTTTAATCTCCCATGAATAAACCATATGTTAAGTCACTGTTAGAAGATTACCATTTTAATCTTGCCCTCCGCAGGACGAGATGCGCAGCTGTGGCATGGGCAGCTTCGAGCAGTACACGGGCGATGACTGCTGGGTGAACCTGAGCTACACCATCGTGGCCTTCACCAAGCAGATGATGAGCTTCCTGGAGGAAGGCCTGAAGCTCTACTTCCCCGAGCTGCACATGGTGCTGCTGGAGAGCCTGAGGGAGATCATCCTGGTGGCCGTGCAGCATGTGGACTACAGCCTGCGCTGCGAGCAGGACCCCGAGAAGAAGGCCTTCATCGTGCAGAACGCCAGCTTCCTCCACGACACCGTGCTGCCCGTGGTGGAACGGAGGTTCGAGGAGGGCGTGGGCAAGCCGGCAAAACAGCTGCAGGACCTGAGGAAGAGCACCAGGCCGGTTCGGATCAATCCAGAGAGCACTACATCTGTAGTCTGAGACTGCGATAACAAATAAAAACACTTGAATGCTGTTTTACTGACTCATTTTAGAAATAACTGCCAGATGTTGGCTGTTTTGAAATTGCAAGAAATGACAGGATAAGGAACAGCAGATGTGTGAGAAGCTACTTCGCACCTGAATTTTTATTGACTCTCACAAAAAATGCTTATTGATAACGGCTAATATTGATGGAAAATTATCTGTTATTAGCATCGCAATTAAAAAATCCATATTTGCTGCATCCTATATTCGTTTTTGAGCAATGAACTATTTGAAATCTCCCATTTGTGAGTGGAAAACCCTCATCAGCAGTTGAGTTTACCACAAAATTAGGCACAATGAACTGTGTGTTTTCATGTCAGGGTGTGACGATGACTAACAACTCCACTGTTCCTTAAATGTGTGTGATTGTGCAATGAATACATGGCTCCACAGGACACACTGCAGAAAAACAGCAGATAAATGTGTGTTCATTCTCTGATCAGACTGGTTATGTGCAGTTTTGTGATGACAGACACAGGCAAAAATCTGATCTTAATGGAATATGTGTTCATGCTTAAACTCCCCATGCTCTGATTTTGACCTTCCGGGACCTTTACTAGACACTAAATAGTATCTGAGCATACTAGGACTGATTAAAAGGGATGACTGAAAAGAAACTGCACTGTAAATCTTCACTGTTGTAATAGTCACGTCACATTTAATAAACATCTTCATGAACAAGTGTATGCTATGTTTTTGTATTCCTAGAAAGATACAAGTCGCACTGAACAACAAAGCAGCCTTTGCTGAGGAGTTTGGTGCCTGTTTTCCTCCCGTATAAAAGAATGAGTGAACTTCCTGAATAAAAGATCTGTAGCTTCTGAACTTGCTTGAAACTCACAACAACAATAACAGACATTTTGATGTTTCTATTAAAATGCACGTTGAACCTCGCTCAAACAGAAAGTAGGCTCTCCTGCTGTACTGACGGTGAACTCCAGAGCAAGATGCACATCTTCATCCTTTGAGCTTGACTGATTTCTGCTTGAAAGGATCACCACTTTTTCCTTTTCTTCCTTGACAGAAGTCTGTTTTGCACAATGTATCTTTCCAATGTGCACCATAGCACTTTTTGTCTTTATCATTCCCGAATGAATTAAAATTCATGGACCATTTTACAGCAGGCATTCTGACTTATCATTGCAGGCGACTCACAGGTGGAACTAATGACATTAAAGACGGTGATGATACAGTTATTAAAGGGGTTCAAGCAGTTGATGTTATTAGTTCCACCTGTGCTTTCCCGGCTATGACAAGTCAATATGTCATATTTTGAACCAATGACATGGCACTGATGAATGAAAAAACAAGGTTGTAGAGAACTTTCTAATCCTTAAGTTATTATGTAACAATCATCATGTGTGTTAATTTAACTGGACAAACCAAACCCAGCTTGAAGATCAGCAAGGAAGCTTTAAACTTAAATCATCAAATATTTAATGGATACAAAGAAAGTCTGAGGCGTCTGCTGCACCTGCACATCACAGGACAAGCATGTTTCTTAGACTGTGCAAAATAAAGATCAGACAGATCAGACATATAAATACAGTCTATTTCTTGATCCTTGCTTCATGACTATATTGCCCTCTTGTGGCAGCTCACAATCAGGAAATTTTTGAACATGGGGGTTGATTTAAGGTATGTACACTCACCGACTTTATTAGATACACGTGTTCAGCTGCTCGTTAACACAAATGGGTAATCAGCTAATCATTTTGCAGCAACTCAATGCATTTAGGCATGTAGACATGGTTAAGACGACCTGCTGAAGGTCAAACTGAGCATCAGAATGAGGAAGAAAGGTGATTTAAGGGACTTCGAACGTGGCATGATTGTTGGTGCCAGACGGGCTGGTCTGAGTGTTTCAGAAACCGCTGATCTACTGTGATTTTCATGCACAACCATCTCTAGGGTTTACAGAGGATGGTCCGACAAAGAGAAAACATCCAGTGAGCGGCAGTTCTCTGGGTGAAAATGCCTTGTTTAAGTTTAAGTTTAAGTTTATTTTACTTTATTAATCCCCCCTGAGGGGAAATTCAATGTTTTCACTCTTGCTTGTCAATTACACACAGGTCCGAAAGACACACACATGCACAAATAGGACCTATACATGCACAAAGTGGAGAGATCTCAGAGTGAGGGGGCTGCCCTTTATGAGGCGCCCCGAGCGGTTGGGGGGTTCGGTGCCTTGCTCAAGGGCACCCCGGCAGTGCCCAGGAGGTGAACTGGCACTGCCAGGGTGCCCTTGACCCAGAGGTCAGAGGAGAATGGCCAGACTGGTTCAAGATGATAGAAAGGCAACAGTAATTCAAATAACAACTCGTTACAACCAAGGTCTGCAGAAGACCATCTCTGAACCAACAACACGTCGAACCTTGAAGCAGATGGGCTACAGCAGCAGAAGACCACACCAGGTGCCACTCCTGTCAGCTAACAACAGGAAACTGAGGCTACACTTCACACAGGCTCACCAAAACTGGACAATAGAAGATTGGAAAAACGTTGCCTGGTCTGATGAGTCTGGATTTCTGCTGCAACATTCAGATGGTAGGGTCAGAATTTGGTGTAAACAACATGAAAGCATGGATCCATCCTGCCTTGTATCAACGGTTCAGGCTGGTGGTGGTGTAATGGTGTGGGGGATATTTTCTTGGCACACTTTGGGCCCCTTAGTACCAACTGAGCATGGTTTAAACACCACAGCCTACCTGAGTATTGTTGCTGACCGTGTCCATCCCTTTATGACCACAGTGTGCCCATCTTCTGAGGGCTAGTTCCAGCAGAATAACGCACCATGTCACAAAGCTCAAATGTTTGTATATGTCAAGAAAAACCTTCATGATCTTTTCATTGAAAAGAAGTTATATAATCTTAGTAATTCTTTATACATATTGTTGATCAGTTTTCATGTTACATTATTTCTTGGGAAACATCCTAAAATCCATATTTTTGCTAACACCCGCTTCATAATTTATGTCTGGAATAAAAAAATCTGCTCATTCAGCATCCTGTTTTGTTATAAAATTCTAAATCCAATCATGTGACACGTCTGCCCTGTAGTTGCTCCTGCGGTAAAACCCATCTTAACCAATTTGGCTTGTGTTATTGCAACATGAAAACAATAGCTCGTCTCTGTGTGTAAAACATTTCCCAGCAGTGACAGGCCCGGCACGCTACGCTGGCAGACGCAGATATTTTTAGACTGCGTTCATGATTCAACACATGATTGTTCTCTCTGCTTCACAGCTCATCTCATTATAATCACTGATGTGATCGAGGGCTCCAGGAAAGCCTTGGGTGAAGTTATCAGCTTATCCTCGGAGAAGGAGCGTCAGGCTGGTGGGATTATCCAGAGGAATTCATTCAATCAACACTCTCAAGGAATACACAGGAATTATTTCATGTGATGAATGGGTGGTGGTTCTGATACATCAGCGGCAAAGACTGTAGTGAAGGAGCTGTACTCGAATACTTTATCTCAGTATCTTCACCCAGTTCCTCTTTAACCACAGAATAAAAACGTCTAATTTCCAGCCCCCAGTATTCTTCTATATTTGGGAGATGCTTGATAGAAGCTGTCAGGGGCTCATTCTTCTAGTTGAATAGAGTGATTCATCTTTGACTCAGATGAAGACACAGTGATGAAGTGTTGATCAGTGTGTCCCAGTCCCTTTATTTCCCCTTTGGGAATGATAGATATACTGTTTGTGGAGAAAGGTGACACATTTGCACTCCAGTTAATGCTTCCATGAGTGGGAAACTCACTCAATTATTGTCCTCTGCTTATACTATAGTGACATTTCAATAGTTGTAGTTCTAACAGTGGTGGAAAGTAACTAAGTACATGTGCTCAAATACTGTACTTATTACTCCACTACATTTATTTAATAGGTTTAGTTACCGGTAACTTTGTGGATCAGATTCAAATTAATGACAAAAAATCTCATCAACAAACAAATTATGATGAATTATTATAGGCTAAGATAAGATAAAATAACACTTTACTAGTCCATATCCACTGAGTGTACAGTTGCCCACGTACAGTTTCACATGGTGTGTGTTTGGGATACAGGTCATAGGACATTGCAGTTTAAATAGTCAGCTGAACTCATTAAGAAGAGCAATGTATTCAGACAGAGTTTTTGTGAATTTGATGGTATGATTGCTTTATTGAAAGTACAGTAGTACCATTGCCAATAGTGGGATAGTTAGTGGGCTAAAACTGTACATTAGTAGTTGAGGTAGCACGTTGAAAGGCACATAGTTAAAGTGTTTATATGTTGTATTGACTTAAAAGTGGAGCGCACTGGTAGAATGACTGACTGACTGACAGAATGACACACTGACAGTTTGCGTGATTATGTACAGCATACCATACCATGACTTAGTCATACCAAAAATTTGAAAAAAAAAACCCCTAACATTCGGCCACAGGGGGAGCCACAGCGATCGGTCGCATTTTAGCCATTTTTAAGCATTTTTCTGTTGTTATAGCGCCACCCAGTTGCCAATTAGAGTTACATTTCTCCAGTCACCTTGAGGCGTCCTGTTCTACATATCTACCAAGTTTAGTAAAAATCGATATGGCGGTTAGGCCTAGATAAGAAATTAGCTCTCTAGCGCCCCCATTTTGTTTGATGGGGTCAGTAATGGAGGGGTCCCCTCAGATTATGTGTGGTCATATGCCTACAAAGTTGCGTGGTGATCGGTGAAACCCTTGAGATGTTATACAACTTTATGTGATGAGCCACGCCCTCTGCAATATCCATTGCCTTATAGAAGCTCAGTTTTACTAAGTTTTACAACTTTTGCCAAGAGGGAACTTTAGATATTGGTCCCTAGATTATGTTCACCGAGTTTCATGCAAATCGGTCAAACTTCCTAGGAAGAGATCGATTTTAAGCATTTTCCAAAAAATTCAAAATGGCGGAAAATCTATATAACTGGAGGTTATGGGTTCTTGAGGCAAATTTGTTCGTCATGAAGAGAGGCATCTCTGTGCAAAGTTTCATGTCTCTACGACATACGGGGCATGAGACATGCCCATTCAAAGTCTGCAATTTTAATCGGTTGCTATAGCGCCCCCCTTTGGCCAATTGATGTAATACTGCTTCATTCGCATCCTCCCATGACCCTCTACCACTGTGCCAAATTTCACATGGATTGACCAAGTCAGTGAAGAGAAAAACGTGGAACAGACACACAGACACACAGACAGTTTTCGTCATCATATAGTAAGATTAATCCCTGGGGGATATTTACAACCTAAATTAGTATAAAAATTAGTTAAACGAGTACTTCACCCAAAAAATGACAAATTGTAGCCTAAAAAAGTGACTGCAGTGGTATTAAGTAACTTAGAAATTCATAAACTCTAGTAAGTTACTCTAGTAATGATACGGGCAGTTGAATTCTGGACTAACTGGAGTTTATGAAGACACTTGAGAGGGAGACCAAAGAGGACAGAATAACAATAATCAATGTGAGATGTAACCACAGAAGGAATGAGGATAGCAGCACTCTGAGGTGTAAATGATCTGCGAGGACGATTCATATTTCGTAAATGAAAGTATGCAGTCCCAATAACATTGTTGATGTGGGCCTCAAAGGACAGTGTACTGTCCAGGATGACACCCAGACTCTTAACCTGAGGTGATGGACGAACTTTGGAGTTGTCAACTGTTAAAGAGAAACTGTGTGGTTCAGCCAAAGTAAATTTAGTGCCCACAAGGAGAGCCTCAGTTTTATCACTGCTAAATTTGAGGAAGTTGTATTAAATGGTGTTTTAAACGGCTCCAGAGGCTGCACAATGTCAAGTGCCCAACCAGCTGCTATCTTATTGGCTGTTTCGTAATTGGCAGCCATGGTGAGCAGTAGAAGAAAATAGCAAGAAGCAGATAAAATCAATGAGGCAAACTCAGCTCTCCATGAACAGACAGATTTTAAAGTCTTTGAAGGAAAAACTTGAGACTGAACACCCCTGTGTCCTTTTAGTTCAGATGGACATGACTACTCCACAAGAGGAAACTTTATACCACCATCAGTGAGAACAAACGCAATGAAACATACAGTAATGCACAGTATGCATGAATGGAATTCACTCCCTCGACATATCACACAGGAAAACAATAAAGCTAGATTTAAAATTCTATTGAAGCAGCACCTTTTGACGAAGACTTAGGTTATCCATAAAACAGACAAAAGTATAGTTGTCAAAGCCTCATTTATTAATATCAAAGGTAAGTTTGACTGTGTCATGTGTCTCGGGATGTGAAGGCTCTGTCTTTGTTTGTGGTGCAGGCACATTTAATTAGTGATGGTTTTCTGTTAGTATGCTAATCATATTTTCATGTTTTCCAAATGAGACTACAAGAAAAGGTGACCTATATAAAATGACTGATACACTGTTATGAACCTCATGCATGTAAATAATAATTGTCTGTGCTGTCGCAAAGCAGTAGCTAACAGGGATCATAATAAACTAAACTAGAAAAGGGAGGTTTTTTTTCTCGCTTTCCCTGTGTTTCATTCAGAGGTGAAGGCATCTGGTCAAGAATTGGCTTGCAGGACCTCAAGCATCTTTCTGAGAGGATTAATTAATAAACATGAAAGCAGCAGGACAACGCCTTAAAAATGGGCAAACAGAGCTACCCAAAGTGACAGTGCATACAGATGGAGAACTAAGCGGTACATAAACAGCATGTTGAGGAGAACAGGTGTGTGTCCAGCTTATCACCTGTGTGAAATTGTGCTGGGAATGTGAAATAGTGAATTATGTGAAATTGCAAAGTAGTTTTTACCTCACCATTTAACCACTGGTTACTTTTATAGCCAACCTATACTTATCAGTATTGGTGGAAAGTTCATTTTTCATTCATTTCCTGTAACTGCTTATCGTGTTGGGGGTTGCAGGGTACACCCTGGACAGGTCACCAGACTATCACAGGGCTGACACCTAGAGACAGACAACCATTCACACTCATATTCACACCTGCGGACAATTTAGAGTCACCAATTAACCTGCATGTCTTTGGACTGTGGGAGGAAGCCGGAGTACCCAGAGAAAACCCACGCTGACACAGGGAGAACATGCAAACTCTGCACAGAAGGGCTCCCCTACTCTGGGGTTTGAACCCCCCCACCCTGGATTCGAATTGGCAACCCTCTTGCTGTGAGGCGACAAGTGGAAAGTAACCAATAATATATAGTCAAATGCTGTAAAGTTCACTGAGTACATTTTTGAGGTAGCCTGCTTACCTTACTTGAGTACTTCCATTTTATGGTACTTTCGGCATCTACTCCACCATAGGTCATTAATCCAGAAGCATTCATCTATTGTAATCGTAAGTGCTATATCGCAGGCAACTGGACTTGCTTGCGTTTCTTGAGGACGTTTCGCCTCTCATCCAAGAAGCTTCTTCAGTTCTAAATGACATCTATTGTGACATCTATCGTCATTCATCTATTGTACTTTTACTCCAATAACCATAAACATAACTCCAAATAACTCTACTTTGTCTGTACTTTTAGGGGATTGTGCTGTTGGGTGCTTGGATTTTCTTTAGGAGCATCTTACAATGATTGCTACCCTTTTGAAAGCCATTTAGACTTTTGCATTACTGTCAAAGTGACAATTTAACTGGAGGTTTCATCCCTAGCTATCACACTGAGCTGTCTTACAGTCATTTGCAGCTCTGCCTTTAAATTTTTATGAGTACATGTCCTCAAAATGACTGAAACAAGAGGAAACTTAGTTTTCTCTTGTAGAAGAGCCTTAGATAGTCTTTCAAGGTTAAATAAGGCAATGAAAGTAATGGCATGCATGTGTGCACATATCCATTTCAAAGTAGGTGTTCACACTCTTCTCACCACAGAGCAGGTCTGTAAATCCCAGGTAATGGGATGCAAGCAGGGCTAATAAATGGAAGAGTTGTCCCAGTGGGTGGGATTAATGCTGCACCCTGAGGGGCCACTGTCTGGTCAATTAAACATTGAGCTAACACAGAAAGCTAATGTCACACAACACAAAGGTTACCGGATCGAACTGACTACAAAATCCTCATCCATTCTGAGCACCTGTCCTCTCTGGAGGGATCGAGGGTCTTAACATTCTAGTTTTACCGCTATAATCATTTGTCTCCAGCTGACAGGCAGAACAAATGCAGAGCATCAGGCAGTCACCATAAATGATCATCATTAATCATCATGACCACAGTTACTGTTCACAGAATGATTGACAGTCATGGCATCTCTGTGCCCTGCCTTCAGGATGGATAAGGATTAAACACTTTTCTTTAACTAACAGGAATTAAAGTAGTTAAAAATACACAGACCAGGCTTTGTTAACAGACTTGCAGTGGTGGAAAAGTACAAGTACTGCACCAAAGTCTATTTTGAGGATTTTGTTCTTTACTAGATTTCAATTTTATACTACTTCATACTTATACTCCACCTTTTTTAGGGTTACATTTACTCCTTTGCATTTATCTGACTATAATGACTGGTTACTTTGCAAATAATTTCTTAAAATCAATTTGTAAAATATGATGCATTGGTCAGGGGCAGCACGGTGGTGTGGTGGTTTGCACTGTCACCTCACAGCAAGAGGGTTCCTGGTGACCCAGGAGGGAGCCCTTCTGTGCTGAGTTTGCATGTTCTCCCCGTCTCAGTGTGGGTTTTCTGCGGGTACTCCAGCTTCCTCCCACAGTCCAAAGACATGCAGGTTAATTGGTGACTCTAAATTGTCCGTAGGTGTGAATGTAAGTGTGAATGGTTGTCTGTCTCTATGTGTCAGCCCTGTGACAGTCTGGTGACCTGGGTGTACCCTGCCTCTCACCCAGTGTCAGCTGGGATAGGCTCCAGCCTCCCTGTGACCCCCAACAGGATACGTGGTTACTGGAAATAAATTACTGAATGATCCCAAATAGCTGTGAGAAATTAAAAATATGAATCAAACAAAAGTTCAGGTCTCAGGAGGATAATGAACTTTATAAGCACTTTTCAGATCAAAGTGTTCAATAAAGAATATGCTTAAACCACGATTCAAAAAATCTGAGGACTGCAATGAGGCACATAAATCAGACAGTTTGTAATAATAATAATACCAAAATAAAATACTCAACTGATAACTATAATAAACAGACACAATATAATACTAAATTAATCACACTTCATGAGAACAGAAGCTCTGTGGCGTTTCAGAGCCTTTAAATTAACTCGATCAATCAGCTCCAACCACAGTCCCCCCCCCCCCCCCCCCGTGCGCATGCGCAGAGCGGCGTAGGGAGCTGTCCGTGTCAGTCGGTCCTGGAGTGTTTTCATTGAAGCTGCTTCTTCCCCCCGGTCCACAGAAACAGACGGGAGCGATGGAGGAAGAGTTAAAATGCCCCGTTTGCGGTTCCCTCTTCAAGGACCCTATCCTGCTGCCGTGCTCCCACAATGTCTGCCTGGCCTGTGCTCGGAACATCACCGTCCAGACCCCGGACGGAGAGACCCCGGTGCAGAGCCGAGCCTCTGGCAGCTCTGACTACGACTACCTGGACATGGACAAGATGAGCCTGTACAGCGAGACGGACAGCGGGTACGGCTCCTACACACCGTGCCAGCTCAAGAGTCCAAACGGAGTGCGGGTGTTTCCGCCAGCCACCCACCCGCGACACTGCTCCCTCACCTGCCCGCTGTGCCACCGGAGCGTCTCCCTGGACGAGCGGGGGCTCCGGGGTTTCCCCCGGAACCGGCTGCTGGAGGCCATAGTGACGCGGTACCAGCAGAACCGCCGCGCGTCCGCCGCCTCTTCTTCTTCCGCGGTGAAGTGCCAGCTGTGCGACCGCAACCCGGTGGACGCGGCGGTGATGTGCGAGCAGTGCGACGTGTACTACTGTAACGCCTGCCAGCAGAGGTGCCACCCGTCCCGCGGTCCGCTCGCCAAGCACCGCCTGGTGCCGCCGCCGATCCAAGCGGCGGGAGGCGGCGCGGCAAGCGGAGGAGGCGGCGCTCAGCCGCCTGCCACCGCGCGGAAACCGGCGACCTGCGTGGATCATGAGGCGGAAAACTTCAGCATGTACTGCTACAGCTGCAAGATCCCGGTGTGTATGAAGTGTCTGGAGGAGGGAAAACACGCCAAACACGACGTTAAGACGCTGGCTATGATGTGGAAACAACACAAGGTGAGTGAACACACACACACACACACACACACACACACACACACAATGAACCTAACAGGCCTAAATGCCTTTAAAAGCCATAATTAGCAGCATTAACAGTTAGTCTTAAATCACATCCCAAGGCTGAATGGCTCACACACATTATTGCATACAGTCTCTCTCTCTCTCTCTCTATCTCTCTCTCTCTCACACACACACACACACACACACACACTGTGAGGGACATTAGGAACATTTGTGTGTGTTCTAATACACACCCACACACTGATAATTACCTGATGTGCCCTCACTGGTGTTGAACAGTTCATATCAATCATTGTCTTCATTTCAAACTTGTTATGTCATCATAATAATACAGTGTATCCTGAAAATGCATTCATATCTGTCTGGTCGTGTTGTACATAAATTCACAGTAAAGGGAGAGGATGCTGCAGTCTGAGGTTGAAATGTTATTCAAAGAAAATGAAAAAAAAAAAACACCCTTGCAGTCCTGTGCTGAGTTTACTGTATGTGGGGCGAAATGCAACTCAGAGAATCCTGACTGATTCATCAGCATTCACACATAATAAAATAATGACTGTAGGCGTAAAACCCCCGCTGTTTGCGTGCAACATCCCTTGATTAGGTCATACTGCGTTGTGTTGCTATTTCATGCATTGCTGGCTCACTGCGTGCGTGTGTGTGTGTGTGTGTGTGATGTCAGTAGTGACTGTAGCGTGGGAAGATGAGTTTGGTGTAGTTCCTGAGGCAGGATCAGGACAGGAAGAGAAATCTCAACTAGAATTTTATTCAAGTTTGAAGGAATATGGTTTGAAAATACCTTGTTTAAAGGATTTATATTCATATTAAGGAACAAAGTAGATTTATTCAAGTACTCTATTTAAGTACAGTTTTGAGGTACTTGTACCTTGCTTGAGTATTCCTATTTTATATTATTTTATTCTTCAAATCCACTACATTACAGAGGAAACTATTGTACTTTTTGCTCCACCACTTCATCGCTGTGGTTGCTTTTCAGATAGATATTTCATATGCAGAGAATCACATGTAGTCTATGTATAGATGATCAAAACTTGGACCTTCTTTTTAACCAACACATTCATCACATATTGATGTTTGGTCATGGACTTTCCCCATCCAGATCCAAATTTAACATTTACACACAGTCTCTGTGTTGGTACAAGACTGCCAATTGACATTTTTTTTCCTTCAACAACAAACATACATGGTTGGGTTTAAGCAACAAAAGCACGTGGTTAAGTCACTGCCCAAGCGCCAGGTTTCGACGACTTTGGAGTGAGACCGAACTCAAGTGTGCTAGAGGAAGGTGAAGGCATGACCAGCTATTCAGTTTGTACAACTTGTACTGATTTCTTAAATATCATACAGTACATTTTTGAATTTCTTGTATAAAGCCTGAAAATCTGATGGTGAAAAATATTCAGACTGATGTTGAGTTGATCTCATTTGAAAATGTATATGAAACAATCTGGCTCCGGCTTATAATGTTTGAAGCGTACTTACATTTAAGGATCGGACAGTTTATCTCGGATCGCAATAAAAACACAATCCAATCATCAGAAAAAATGTTGGCATTTTACATTTCTGCCAATGACATTTGTATGTTATTATGTTGCAGATATGTCTAAACTTAATGTTTCAATGGTGCTGTGGTTAATGTGTGGTTAGGTTTAGGCACAAAAACAGAAAAAGATTGTATTTTGGCTTAAAATACACAGTTTGGGGGCACAATCCTGGCTGAAAATGCACCAATGTCTTCATAAAAAACAACTACATTAGCGCCACTATCCCTGCTGATGGTTTGCTAAAGAACACCCACATTTGGGGACTAAAAGTAACTGTAAAAACATAGACAAGTCACTAAAACACAGTCAGTTTTGTTGGTCTTGAACAATGGTCAGCAGCATGGCAGGCATATTGCCTGGGTGTCATGCCATCCACCAACTCCTCCATCTCCTAATGACAGTCAGCCACTAAATTACATCACATATTATTGATAGACTGCAGAAAAAGTTGATTGTTGAGTTGATTGGGATTGTTGTGAAAATCAGGTCCAACAGCACCTAAAGAGACTGATGGGCAACCAACAATTGAAGAAACTTTTCAACATTGATTGTTTTTTCATTGGAAAGAACGTTCACTAAAAACAGTGTGTCCTATCTATGATGCAATAATCTGTTGCACAAGTTGTTGTTTCACAACAAAATGTGAGGTAACATGATTCCTGTATGTTTTAGAGCCAGTTTTTAACACATTTTGATGATTATGGGGATAATATTGTGAATTGCAGTAATTTTGGCCAGGATAATCGTGTGACATAACATTTTCACATCATCCCATGCCTAATAACATTTGTGACACAAACACACACAAATCATTCAGTCATTGTTTAGTTCACTGGAACAAAATTTGGCTGATAGCTCCGTGTTTTGCCATCCAACCTCATCCCTCCTCGACTCCCCCTCTCTGCCTGCCAAAAATCCCCCGCCTGTTTAATTTAAGGATGATTAAAGTGATTTATGAATTAATTCATTTTTTTAATGACTCTTTCATTAATCTAAAAGTCCGCCCCAGGCTGGGGGTCAGCTCAAGTTCAGTCCTCTTAGGTTACGGTATGATCTGACGTTAAAATTTAAAAGCTGACAAATTGAAACCCAAGGTTTGATTGAACAAGGGGTGATATGTGTAGCATTTTATAAGTATTTCACCAATATCATTAGCATATTAATTGTGAGTTCATGGTGGCCCCAGGGGCAGGAGTTAAAAGGGTTTAAAGTAAAATCAAAATAACTGGTACTGACGAGGCTGCAGGAGCAGTGTTGATTTTATACAAGCCCATTCGTTAATCAGACTACTTCCTGTGTTTAATACAGCATTTCATAAGGCCATTATCATCATGATCATCACAGCCAGACTTCATAACTGTAAATTAAAAGCCATTTTTTGTCTGTCTCCTGCTAAGTGGGTCATTGGGACCAATCTCTGTCTGTGGCTCTTGTTTCCTGTGTGATTGGAAGCCTCCAGTGATTTATCTGTCACACGCCTCAGCCCCTTTCGCCTTCTTCTCTGGGCTTTGCTCATCATTCACCATTTCCATACGTCGGCCTCCTTTTACCTCTCCATTGCTGTCTCTTATTTACTCCCTCCTCCCCCTCTTCGTTTACCCCCTCCTCCCCCCGCCCTTCCTCCATCTTTTCCTCCATCACCCTGTCCCATAAATGGACCGTGAAAATCCCATCAGAGTACAGGAGTGAGAGGGCGTTGATAAGTAATGAGCAGCGCATGAATAAGAGATGGCCGCCACTTAGTTAATATGGTGTCCTTCATGTTGAGGGAGATCGATGACTGGCGGTCTTCCTCCCTCTCAGTCTGCACTTGAACAGGCTCCAAGCATCATGTTGCAGAGCTGAAATGGCTGTTGAGTTTTTGAAGTGTCACTCAGTGAGGTCAGCACTGCAGAGCTGGCTTTTATTTTTGTGGGCGGCACTTTCTTCCTTTACAAAATGCTTCTTCTTCTTCTCTGCATCAAAGGATGTTTTTTCTCAGGAATAACCAGATGCTGGGTGCTTTGTAGAAGTTTTCCTGAGCTACCAGAAATGGATTTTTAAGTGCCTGCATGTGTGGGCTCTCAAGACACTCGACAACCAAAATGATCACATAATGAATCATGATGTACGGTTACACATACTGAAAAATTAACCCTTTCAAAACATGCAATTAAGAGAGTCTTACTGATGCTGAATTTCTGAGGAAGATGCTAATATTGTTATAGATACAAACATAAACAAAACAATTTAACTATAAACCAAGGAATTTCTGTCAGTATGTCTTTTGCATATCTCAAGAACTCTTCATCTGATATACTTTGCACGTGGCGGGTGTATTGCTGGGGACCCAAACGGTGCTTTGTGCAATGTGGGGACGGGACTTCAAGGCTTCCGGATGTACTAGTGGTACAATCGAACCCTCCTTACCTTGAGCTATTAGCCTACAGGAACAGCGCTGATCTGCCATTGCAATTTAAATTGTGTAAGTTTGCCATACTAACTGAACACCACTAAAGGAAATGGCCACTTTAGAATAAAAATACAGACAGCACTTACTCACCCTCATGCCGACAAGAGGGCCAGTGTAGTTTTTTAATCCACAAAACTTGTTCGGGGTTCAGGGCATTTGGCTTACGACGGAAAAGCCATTCTGACGTTTTTTAGGAAAAATCCAGCTAGCTGTTATCCTCCGATACCCCAAACGAGTTTTGTGCATTAAAAAACTACACTGGGCTTCTTGTCAGTATGAGGGTCACTAAGTATTGTCTGTATTTTCATTCTAAAGTGGTCATTTCCTTTAACGTTACCACTGGCAAAAATACCTACGGTAATTAAGTTGATGCTCTACTTTATAACCACAATGGTTATGTCAAACCAAGCGACTTAAACACATCTAGTTGGAAGTTAATACCTCTGCTAAGTGTATTTCACTGGTGTTTCTGACTGTGAGTAGCCGTGACTTGGCTGTGTGGGCCAAGCAATCGACCCGTTCGGAACAGGCATGTTTTGAACAAGCACTGTAATAGTGTTTCTGATGAGGATCCCTTAGATTAAGGACATGTGACTAAGAAATTCAGAGCGAGACATTTTACACCTGGAAAAATAAACTCGCTCTCTGGTAGACAGAATATGTAAACACCGTTACTAAACCACCTGGAACACGCCCTTTCACATATCTTTTCTTAATTGCTTTTTACTTTTCAGCCGATATGTATGCCAGTACCATACAATAAATGACTTTGTGAAAAGCTAATATCTGTTGATGGTATCAGTTGGGCTTGAGGAAGGTGCATAATAGAAATACTAAGGATTATGTAGCTGCAGTGTTGCCAGAAGAAAAAATAATTTGGTCTTAATAAAGGGATCAGATCAATCCATAATTTATACATAGAAGATACAGTTGCATCTTTCTCTCAGCTAGACCAAATGTACGATCTACCTAACAACCATTTCTTCTGTTACCTTCAAATTAGGTGCTTTGTAAAAATACATTCAACTAATTTCCAAGCCGACAAAATCACATATCACCCTTATCTGTGAATTGAAGTCAGATCGTAGAGGACTGATATCCATGATATATGAGCTCATTAATGGCATTAATCCATGCCTGGCACACTGATCTTGGAATAGATGACCAATGGGACTCCGTCTTAGACTTGATACACGCATCATCCACATCTGCCAAACATAGCTTAATGCAACTGAAAGTGGTACATAGAGCTCATCTTACTAATGCCAGACTGGCAGAGATATATCCGGATGTTGTGGCATTATGCCCTCGATGTAGAGACCAGCCAGCTGACTTAATGCATACAGTATGTTCTGGCTGAGTTCTAATCTCTCCACCTTCTCGATAAGTATTTGTAAAGCTTTTAGTGAGATGTTTGAAACCCAATTGGACCCTAACCCAGTTTTGTTTCTCTTTGCTTTCTTTCCCCCTCGCTTTCTACATTTGTTTGAGTAATTAATAAAATTTTTAGTTTTCCTCCTTCACCTGAATGTATTTTGTAACCTGTAATCCTATGGATGGGTAGGTGGGCAGGGTGGTAGGGATGGAATCAGGGGTTCTTCTTCATCTTCTTTCAGCTTGTGAACATACATGATGAATAGTGTATCTTTATAGACAGGAGATGGATGTTTTTTTTTCAATAGTAGACTCCTTAGTTCATTCATTCACAAAAACACCACACAAACACTGCTCTACAGGAACACACATATATCTGTCTGCCTCAGTTGTCAGGGTTATGAGACCAGTTCTTAACTGAACACTCAAGGACCTTTTTCTTCCTTCTAAATTATGTTGAATATATGGTTCTTTGGTGTAATCCTAATGGATCTTGATATGGATGTAATTGCTCAGCTTTGGCTAATTCCAGATATCCTCCTCCCATTCTGGTCTTATATTCATATTACACTGCAAATTGTTCCTGATTGAAACGTGAGATTTATTTCTCAAAGTAAAACCAATTAGCTACCTGGTCAGCTGGTGAAGTTTGGAGGATTTTTAAACTCTTATTCACAATTGGGGTTTTAAGACCCTTCCAGGCCACTGTAGCTCTAGAGAAATGTTAGTGCACAGACAGTTCTCTTTTTACTACGGATTGCGTATGTATTAATACACATAATGCCACACTGCCAGGTCATACGAGGGAATGGCTGCCTTGATTCAGCAAAGGATGATCGTGTATTGGTTTGTGTGCGTGTGTGTGTGTTACCTGAGGTTGTAGACTGCGAGTAACGCTATGTTAAATTCCTTGGGGAGTGAACGTGAGCGTGTGTGAGTTTTTATTTGTCCTTTTTGTTTAGCTGTGTATAAACATGTATGATTAGGCGTTTAGCAGCATTTCCGAACATGTGTATGAGTGTGTGTGTTTGCAGCTGATAATTTGCTAATGCATGGAGATATCAAGGAAAGACAGTTGGATCATTATTGCATTTGTTGCAAATCAAACACTAAGTACATTATGGAACAGCCTGGGGGTGACTTTCCCACTGCTACACACTCAAATACACACACTCAAATACACACACACACACACACACACACACACACACACATATTCGCAAGGCATAAATATGCATAAGTGAAGCGGATGAACTTTTGCTGAGTGAACGCAGAGGAAGGCACACTGATCCAGTTTCCTCTGAGCAGTGGAGCATGTGAGCACGTATGTGTGTCCATACGTGTGTGTGTGTGTGTGTGTGTGTGTGTGTGTGTGTGACCTAGCTCAATCCAGTAAAGAGCAGCTAACTCAGGCACTGCTCTGAGTTAAATATTAAAAACCACAAATGCAGAGTTGCTGGTCCTCCTGCTGTGTGTGTTTGCACTGTCATCTTCAATTTGGCTTTTATTACATTAACATTTGTTCTTAAGCATTTGTTGTAGACAGTAGCAATTTTATTTGTCAACTGAAGCTGTTCATTAAAGTTTTGCCATTAACCTGTCTAAGAAATCATCTTAAAACAGCAATTAGTGTTTTTAAGAAACTTAATTCTTGTTGGGCCAGAGCAGCCTTCCATTGGTGGCACTCACTGTTGTTAGAGCTTAGGGATGAAACAGTTAGTGGTTTCATGATAAACCAACATAAGTGTTTTTTTTAAATTGTCATTAAAACCATGTTTGATCACTGCTGAAAAACTCAAGGTAAATCCTACCCAGCACCAACCAAAGTTGGCAACAGTCTCCTAAAGACAGGCTCGGCATGCAATGTGGGTTTGTTGTGCGTCAGTGAAAAACACGGCAGAAGGCAGTGACAGTGCTCCGGAGGATTTTCAGTCTTACTGTTTACCGAGTGGGCGAGAAGCAGGCAAATCTATTGATGCTACTGGTCCCTTGTCTTCAACTGCAGTGACACAGACACTTGAGAAAGCTTTTCAAAGAGAGGCCGCTTATTCACTAATATAAAGTAAAACTTGGTGAAATGTTTTCAGTGTGTGAATTAGTACTTTTTAAACATATTTAACACATTTTCAACACATGACTTACAAAATGGCGGCAATCAAAGCATGCTGAGACTTTTTAATTGTTGTTTTTAGCCCCTCAGAGCCATCGTTTACGATTAGGGAATGATTGTGGTCTCCGTTAAATACCAATAATATCAAATGTAACCTAAAGCTCCTGACACGGCTGGATACTTTTAATAACCTTTAAATGAAACCACAATCTCCCCCTAACCTCAACCAAAGTGCTAAACCTAACCACACACAGGGCTCGGGTTGTGTCTCCTGTGTCATGGTTGTCCCACCACCCATCGCCCACCGTTACCACAAGAATTATTTGCGGTACAAAATCCTGGCATCTGCACTGGATAAATGAACTACCACGTTGCCATCAAAATATATTTGGCAAATAATTTAGTAGTGTATAAATGTAATTTCCTGCAGACAGAGTTGCCCTTTATCTTTTCCCATGTGTACAAGTGTTGGATCAGTGTTGAACCCCACACATCCTCCTCCTGGAAATTACAAATCCATTGCTCTCCTGCTTCCAAACACCTTCAACTTGGCCTGTTCAACAATATGTGATTCAACATATCTGCCTCTCCTGTTGGCAAGTGTAGGCTTGTGTCTTTCTGTACGTTAGCAGATAAGACTTCATCAAAATAGATCCCCTTTTCCCAAGATGTTAGTCTGTGTTCTCCTTTGCCCTTTTTGAAATGTCTATAGCTCAAAGATTGGACCATTACCGAGTGAGGAACGATGTGGGATCTGTGTACGGCTCCAAAATTTAATTGCTTCCCTTGGTATTCTGAGCTGCTCCGACAGGAGGCCACTTAGAAACATGACTCTTTTTTCACTTCCTGCTGTCACCTGGTTTATCTTTATGTTGTTGTGCTGGGATTTGTTCTCAACTTTCTAAACATTTTCACTTTTTGTTGGTGAAACAAAGCTGCTGCTGATCTCATTTCCAACACACTGAACTGACATAGAACTTCCCATACTGTTCCTCCGCATACTGCATGTCTGTTTGCACCTCAGTCACCTGTCTCAGTTCCTTGTTGGACTAAAGTCCTTGGTTTTCCTTTTTGGATTTAAAACTGGGAAGGACATGGAGGCTTTTTTTGGCATAACTACTCACCTCCAAAAGTACTGGAACCTCTTTATTAATATATTTCAAGTGACAATAGGCCATGAAGTTGGTGAAGCATGCATAATGATCATTTTTGCCAACATATAAACCATTGTCCATATAGCAGTTTTCCAGTTGGTCAGCTGCTGGTCTCAATTGATTCTTCGGATGATTTCCAGACTTAAATTTAACAGTAGAAGTTGAGTTCATAACAGCAGATTTGGCCTCTAGGAAAACACTAATGCACTGAAAAGTGTCTAATGCATGCAGTTTGAAGTACACCTATTGTTTTAAATGGCTGAACACACACTTAAAGTGTTATGAGGTGTGTCAAACTGCTTTGATGTCCCCCTCTGCGACCTTGTTTCGATTTTGGAGCATCGAATGAAGACCCAGTGGCTAAAGTCAGTGAGGCAGAGAGGTTAGAAGGAGAGACAAGGTGAGGGACGGGCAACAAGAGTGAGCAACAGTGGATGTTAGCTCCTTTGGCGTACCTTTAAACTTAATGAATTATACAGCTGTAATTCTGTAATGCTAAATGAAAACAACTACCACTGTCAACAGCTATCCTGGTAGGCCCTGTGAATCTTAACCATTGTGTTGTAACATGTCAGATGCTCACAAAAAGAAAACAAAAGCTTAGACCCTTGGTAGTTACGTCAACATACTCATCCTGTGTCATCTACCATCAACGTTAGCTGACATCTGCTGGTTATAAAACTACAAACCTGGCAACAGCAATTAATTAAAATGGTACAGAGTTAAGATTAGCTGTGCTTTATGCAACCCACCTGAGAGAAAAATAAAAGATGACAAGATGGCAGGTGCTCAGTGGCTTTACCAGAGTTCTGACAACATACTGATGAGAGCAGCAATGCGCAGCCAACACTTTCCGCCTGCCTTATGTAACGTTACAAGCTGCTGAAATAGAAATGTATAGAAAATTAATGGGGAGTATTTGTAAAGCATACAAACTCCTGCATGCTACATTTACATAGCGACCTTCTCCCAAAATACTGCTGGCTCTGTGACACTTGAATTTCAGATAATGTTACTATAACAGAAATGTATAGAGAATGAATGGGGAGTATCTAACTTCTGCCTCCTAACTGTACATAGCAACCTTTTTAATACAAATATTTAACGTAAATAGTAACCTTTTCCTAAAATACTGCTGCTTCCGTTGTGTTGGCATTTCAAATAGGATGCTTGCAGTCCATAGGAGCACCAGCTAACGGACGTGTCAAATAAGGTGTGTCAATTATTACTTTAAGTGTGTTTGGGCCTTTAGTAGGGGTGGGAATCACCAGGGGCCCCATGATACGATATTAGCACGATACAATTTTATTGGGATTTTAAATATGTAGTGATATGCTGAGTATCGCGATAAAACATACTCCGATATTTTACTTTTTATTACCTAGTTTTAGCTGCAAATTTTGTCCCTCAAGAAAAACTTTGTCAACATCTGTTTTATCCAATAAGATCAAGCTTTCAGTCTGTTCATCTCACTTTAATGAATTTTATTGCAGTTAAGCCGTATTTCCACCAAACACTTTCGGTATGGTACCTTTGGAACAAAGTAACCCTTCAGACATGGTACCTAGACCTTTGTGTTTCCATCGCAGTTGTTGTCACTCACTGCTCCGTCAAGCTCACTGTATTTCCATATTACCAGTGACACAGATGAAAGTCTGCACCTTGTTTATCGTCCACAGAACGAGGCTGTACGCTGACATTTTCAGAACAAAATAAAACAGGCTGCAGTGAGAGTCTCTCTCCATGGGATATTCAAAAATAGCAGGTTTGTGCATTTAGTCCTTCTCAGGCAAGCTCAGGGGTTTAGTGTTGCTGGAGCCCACAGGAACAACGCTTTGCGACTCTTTTTTTCTCCAACTGAGGATTGGGATATATATTCCGTCTCGGTCAAAATTAATATATAAACGCTTGAAAATCCACTCATTACTAAAAGTGTGGTGAAATTTAAGGTGTGTTGATTGATTCACGTCGTCACCTTGTGCATTGAGTAACATTACAAGTTAACGTTCCACCTTAAAAGTCGGCCCAGTGTATTAAGTTATTTTTTCTCTGACTCCAGCTGCTGTGAGAGGCAGCAAAACATCCTTTCATTTTATAGTTACAGTTTACTAATTAAACTCTCCTCAGTATCAACAGTGGTTACAAAACCAGCCACAACTCAGCCCTGAGCAGAGTGACCATCCACTACCAACCAATCAACAGACTGCAGTGTTCACAGCTCCACCTTTTAGTACCAGATCTGTGTGCTAGGTACCCCAACAGAGGGCCAAAAATGTGGAAAAAACTTTTCAGTGGAAACGGAAAAAAATTGTACTGTACTGTACTGCTCGGTGGAAACAGGGCTAAAATGTATCTGGCAGACTATAAAGAAAATTGATTAAATTATTCTAGTAGGCTTCCAAAAGTTGAATTTGTATTTGTAATATGAATAATTCATATCATTTTTTAAAAATGGATACTTGGCATCTGTGTGATGATACAATATTGCCATACAAAAATATCATGAAACTAAGCTGAAATACCAACTCTTATGTGTTCGAGACAGAAGTCCAACAAAGATGGAGGAAGTGACTCATTAGCACTAAAGATCTTAAAGAACTCATCTTTTTAACGTGGTATAACCCGGAGTGAGTTAGTGACAGGACCAGATGGCCAGTGGGTAGATGATTTAGATTTATTCTGGTGTAGTAACATGACTCACAACTGCTATGAGCACAGTTTGGGTGGCAGGAAGGCTGGTTCGTACCAGCTATTGTTTATTCTGGGAATCACCAGATTCACTGGTTTCAGATCTGTGACACAATTCCGCTGTCAATCAGGAAGAAAGAAGATGAATAATCACGACAAAGATAACACTCTGTGTCCCGTTTTCTACAATGGCATTTACATGTGTCATATTTTAGATATGAATCATTCACATCCACTGGTGTCTTTCTCCAGTGCATACACTGAAATCAGATTAAGCTTCCCCTTGCCGGAATTGTCACTTCCCTCTCGTGTTACATCATTTAATATTGACAGTAAACATTTAGTCTTGCTTATTTCCCGTCCACCGAGACCCTGACAAAACATTTTGACAAGCATGTTACTATCTGAGCTGCCTGCTGTCTGTTTGTTGTGATCTGGGATGTGGTTTATTTCCGTTCATGAAGCTTTTGTGTGGATCAGAAGCTCACTACATTTATTGTAAATATTTGGCAGATCTATAATACATCTATGTGTTTGAATACGAGATCAGAGAATCACATTGTTCCACTACATGACTGGGAGAGAGTAGTATTTTTGGTCGGCCTGAGTTGTGAATCCACTCATGCTTTTTTCTTTTTTAAGACACAGTAGGAGGAAGGCTGTGATATAAAAGCACAGAAGCAGCTTTTGATCTTAGTCAGACTACAGGTCAGAAAGCGAGTTCGGAAAGTGACTCACGCTACAGTAATCACTATCCCCATCAGCTCCTGTCTTCTACAGATACAGTGCATTATGCTCATTTTATGCCACAGTCAGAGTTTTAATTATGAGTTGTACATATTAGAAAAACCTCATGACACGTCTCAATACGAGCACAAGATAAAAACAGTGTGCTGATTTTCTCAGTGTGACGTGGAGTGCCTAATACCTCTTATGTCCTGTGAAATTGAATTCAGCGCCTCAGGCTGCATTACAAGAATTACTACAATTTTATCAGCAGAAATAGGTGCTTTCATCTCTCCCAGACGCTCTTACCGAGGTAATTTAGTGCGAGTGCTGAACTGTGCCGACTGGCTGTGCCTGACTAACCTCATTCCAGATGGCAGCTCGCCGACCATGACAGGTCAGCCTTACTCGCCTGTTACCTCAGGCCCAGCAACACACACAGATACACACGCTCATATGTAGCACAGTGCTTATGAGGACATTCTGTCGACTTTTAGTCTCGGGCCAAAAATGTTTTTGTCCTAGTTGCATTTATCAGTCACTCAGAGTCTCTTGTTAGCTTCAAACATGAATGTGTTGCACATTTTCTTTTTCAGTACAACCAGTGACTGCTGCTGAGGATTTATTTGATGTAAGACGTGTGGAGGGGGTGTGGACTCAGAAAGATATGAGCTTACCGCTGTAGACCGCTTGTCATCACTAGCTGCTACTAGCATAACAAACCCGAATCTCTGACTGCACTATCCAAGCACTCCAGAACAGCACGGGGCTTTGAAGCCAATTTTATGTAGTTGGCAAACATGGAGTTACAACTCCCAGGTCCGTCATGTGATGCCATGGTGCCCAAAAAGACTTCTTCCTATAGACTTAAAGTTTATTTATGCTTCTGCGTACACTCGATGCAACATGCATGGAGTTGCTCCACAGTTGCTGTGTGCCTATCATAGTTCTGCGTCCTTTTGGTCTATGTTGCTATGCAATTCCCCGCCAAAGTGCTTGGGGGCGCGGTGTTTTTTTATATACCGACCTAGACTCTGTGAAGTCTATGGTCATTGCTCATTCATTGTTTGATTATCTTCCGGCTTTGCTCTAGTCTCAGTGAAGATGGCGACCGAGAGAGAAAGACTGTTGCTGGAGATCGAAATGATCGACATTGAACAACAAATGCTCTTATTACAAATGTTACGATGACAACGAAGAGAGAGGTAACTGCGTCGGTCGCAGAGGGACGCAAGGCCTCCGCAAAGCCCTCTGTGTCGTAGTTGCGCAGAAGCATAAACCTTGCTTTACACTGTTAGAAAGATGTCTGTAAATCAGTGGATACATTTTTTGAGCGTCACACAAAATGACTAATTTCACTATCGTGATTTGATTCATTTGGTCCAATAACATTCGTAAAGTCTAGAAGAGCTATACAATTACATTTTTTTTATCTCTCATTCAAGTTAGCGGAGGGCTAAACTCGATTTGAACTACTTGGTCGGCTGAAGTTAGCCACTCTGTGCTGTAAGTCTCTAGTTTGCTTACTCTATACATAAGATCGGCAATACTTCTTTCAGAGTAGGCTCTCATCACCATGTTCTCTGTTGGGGGAAAACAATCCAGCGTTCAGCATAGACGGCAACAGCATACACAGACGATGTTGAAATAGCTCTCCACTTTTCTACTTTAAACCAACTGGTTCAAATGACTAAAGCAAACTGAAGAGTTGGTGTTTAGTTGGTTACACCAACAATATATTCAAGAATGCTAATCTCAGATTTGGTTCCCTGCCATGTATTTAAAAAGATAGAAGATAGCAGCTTAGGCTTTGGCTCCAGGGTCAGATCGGCATTGCCAACTCTGTGTCCCCTTTTGGGAGAAAGAGATGTACTGTCAGAGAGAAACAGGAAAATTAAAAAAGCTGTTGTGAAGGGCGTAACCAAGACTTTCACACTGAGATTTGAGGCACATACTTAATGCTTAAATACTCATCGTCACTTAGATATTTTCTGTCAGCGTGGTAAATTGCTAAATGATGCTGGTGACAGTTACTGCTGATGGATGGCTAATGTCAGCTTGAGTGGGAGGCTGCTGCAGTACAGTCATACAGTATAGCAGCATCAGACTGTTGTCTCCAACTAAATCTCAGCCTTCGTCAAACATCAGCTATTAGCAGGTTGGTTATTTAAGGAGAACACTCAGCCCAACGATACCTGGTGATTCAATCACATATAGATGTCCTGATGAGCAAGATGTGGCCACTGTGTTGGGTTATTCATCCAGTTGGACAGGGGAAGACTGATGGGATATGACAGTGACCAACCCTATTTTATTAAGGCATTGAGTACTCTTGTTTAAGAAGAATGAACGTGTCAATTTGTATTGACATCGGCAGGATCTTCGGGGTTTTATCCCCAAAAAGGGGGCGGAGTCTTGACATTTTTTGAGGTACCTGTATGTGCTGGTCTGATTTATGGCCCTCATGATATACCACTGAAAACTTTTTTGGCTTCATGCGCCACTGAGCAACTATCATAGGAATGAAACGGGACCCTGCCTCCAACTCTGTATCCAGTTCTTTTTATACATCTATGGTACTAACAGCAGTCAAGTTGCATTATGGGTAACCTAGTATGCGTGGAATAATAAAGACAGTATCTCTGGGTTTTGTTGCCTCAATTTCGATACTCTTTAGAAAGTGTTCAAACTGTTCATCTCGAGACTGACAATGTTATAGAGGTGCAATGCTAATAAGGCGGATAAAAAAGGTGGAGTACTCTTGTAAGAGGATGTAGGACGTGGAACTTAATTTAAATTCCAATCTTAATCCCAAAACCAAGTCTTAACCCTAAAAAATAAATGGTTAACCTTGTAGTGACCGGATTTATGTCTCCACATGGGAGCTCAGCCTCTATAATATGACTGTGTTACAGATTTCTGTCCTCACAATGTCATGAGTACACACACACACAGACACACACACACACACACACACACACCCTGGCACAGAATAACTCAAGGCTGTGCTGCTGGACTTGTGCGTTGAATGTAGGTTAATGCACACTTTACTACACTTCCTCTCTGCTCGCTGTAACACAGCAGAGCAGACATACTCTGCAGAAAAGCTGTGTGTGTAACTGTAGTTAACCCAGTATGGTCCTGTCTGTGTATGTGTGTGTGTGTGTGTGTGTGTGTGTGTGAGCGTGATCTATTTTTGGTAGCAGAACAAGTGCTGAAGCCAGACCTCTGAGGAGAACGTGGCCATCCTATAGTGGAACAATGAGCATTGTTACCATGGTTACAAGCGGCTGCTCATTCATTAGGAAGCCCAATAAATTAAGCAGCAGATTATATGCTTACAGATAAGAGTTATACCAGCCTCTGTGCATTTGTCAGCATCTGTGACATTTGTTGTAGTAACACTGGCGTTGTTAGCATTCTGAGATCTTACAGTGCCCCATGATAGCCCATAACAGATTTATCATCTCCAACAAACCCTAATTTGCAGTCATTTTCTGACAATTACGCCCCTGGCAATCCACCTACCCTCTGCATGTATTAATATGGAAGATGCCCTAATCAATTATTGATTAGAGGGGCTGTTCTTTGCTCTGCAGCACTTTTGTTGCCTCTGAGCTCTCTCCTCAAAAGCTAACCCCCACGAGGAGAAGTCAAGGGGATAAAACGATGCTTCCTCCTTCCTTTACTCTGGCAGTTCTGGCTGTACCCACTGATCCATTCTATGGTTTATCTAAGACGACCGGGGAGCAATCTATTTCTCTGGAGAGGATGTGACAGTGTTGTGCTCTGGTTAACTGTGAAAGGTCTCATCATAGCGAACAGAAGAGGAAGCATTTGAAGTTTCTTTTTGTCTCTCAACAGGGACTTGCTGTTTGATTAACTGAGAAATGAAGGAAACACAAAGTTGAACTTGAGCTCCACATCACACAGTAATGTATTAGTAATGTAGTTAATGGTTCATAACAGACAGGTTCACTCAGTTCAAAAGTTAACCAGCATGTATAGATTCTCACTCATGATGATGAAGCAGGCGTTTGCACAGCTGCACAGCTACATGTTTAAGCACTAAACCTTAAGCTATAAATATTGATGGTTTACATAGAGATGTTAAAAAAGCTTCATATAGCAGTTTTAATAGTATCAAGGCTTTCTGCTGTGTATGAAGAATAACTTCTGCTCCATATGTTGGTTTTCTGGGTTAGTGTAACACTTGCACAACACTTCAGTTAGGTTGATTTGTTTGTCACGCTAGCAGCGCAAATGTCGGTCTGTAGGTCAGTTTTTATACATATATAAATGGTGAAGGCCAAGGCTACCGTACATGGTGCCACCTGCTACTCAGTAACCATTCACGCACTGATGGAACAGCCATCAGGAGCAATTTGGGATTCAGCATCTTGCCCAAGCATATTTCGACATGCAGACAGGCGGAGATGGCGCTCGATCCACAGACCCTTCGATTTCTACTCTCTGAGCCACAGCCGCCCATATTTACATATACCTGCTGTTACTCCCACTCATTAGCCCTGTCTCAATCATATCACCACCTGAACATCATATTACAGTGAAAGCACATTGTTTTTGCTTTTGTTATATCATTAAGACGGTGAGAGTAGCCACTGTTTGCCCTTTTACATACACATGTGCTGACTTGGCTTGACTCAGCGTCAGCCCAGTGTGGCAGGGATTTGATGAAGAGGAAGGAGGGGAAAGGAGATTGGTTTTGACCTCCACCAGATGTGAAACACTAATACTGTAACACAGCTGGCTGACTCGACTCAGGGAGGGAAAGACTGGTTGTTCTTGTAAAGTACAGCTATATACTGTATACTGTATGTATAGAGTTCAAGATTAGAGATTCAAAAGGCTTTATTGTCACTTCTACAGTTATGTAGCCTAACAGACATTCAGAGAATCAAAACAACGTTTCACTCTCAATTGACCCACTGTGCAGACAGTGCAAAAGGACAAGTATAAATAAGGATGTCAAAGAGAATAGAAGAGGTAATACAAAATATATATATGTAAGAGCAATCAAGTAGTGCATATGTAACAATTAGAATAGCAGCTTGCATACCAGGCAAGAATAGTAAATGGTAAATGAGTATATGAGGTAGTTCTGGTCGTCTGTTTAAAGTGGCTGTTGCTTTTATGGGCTACATTTTAAACATATATATATATATATATATATATATATATATCAGATTTTATAGCAGTCAGCTTTGGCAGCACAAGCATACATGCAGTTGTTGGGTGAATTTATATTAGAACAATCTGAGGTTGTTGTGGGCAGTTATTCAATAATTTGTTCTGGTACAGTCATTTTAGATTACCTATGATTTGACAAGGAGGATGCAGTTGATTTATTACATTCAGTATCTTGTACAGATTTGGTCACTTATTCTTGTATGGTAATATTTTTAATTATAGTGACTAATGACAAAATTGAACTTCGGATTGAACAAAGCAGTTTTTGATGATGGTGCAAACAGTGTTTTACAGGCCTGAGCTACTTCTGTGTTTTTACCAGCACATGCAAACATGAGCAGACCATTTTCAAAAACATATTACTGCTTTTCATGGTTGATCATGTGATTCAGATTTTTCTTTAATGAAAGAAACATTTTTACATGTAGATATAGTGTGAATGGTTGCCAAACTGAACAGAACAGAACTGTGATTGTGCACTCTGACACAGCGGAGAGTGGAGCTTGCGGAGGCAGCTGCCTCCTCTGTGATATATTAGGAACTAGCTTTCGGTTGTGGCCAAGTTCTCCATGCAATCTGCCGCTGACTCTTTTTGGATCTTCATGTGGTATAATTATTTTTCTCTTGCACTGGGCAATGGATCTGTAAGGACCAGAGCAGCATGTTAACTAAATTAGCTCTTTAATTCAATATGCTTTATGTATCTGCACAAAGAAGCAAGTTTTCTTTTGGGAGAAGTGGATTCATTCTAGGCTGCTTTCTTCGTCACAAAGTTGTCAGTGTGCCATGGTGCAGAGCTTTATAAGGCAAAGAGAAGAGGTGATTTGATTTGATTGGTCAGCGCCTATCACATGTATTAAGTTGTGCACTATGATTCACAAAAGTAGAACCCAATTTTCCACTAAGTACTTCTTTGAACAGGTTTAAAATGTCAAAAATATATCAGAGCCAATTCAGAATTGCTAATGAAAAAGAGAGCCAGGGTTAAGGGTAGATGAAAGCAGAGATAGAGGAGGACCTAAAGGCTGATGAATGCAAATGAGAAGAAATAAAAGTGGAGGTGGGTGGTGCGGCCCCCTCCTCCACCTACTCCTCTCTGTGTCCCCTGGGTATTATTCTGACAAGGTCAACACCACCATCAACCATTCCCCCGGCTGACAGCCAAACACATAAGAGCTGCCTATTGTTCTCCTGTGGGTCACAGTAACCCCCATCTTCTCTCTGATTACTTGCCATAACTGTTTCTCTACAGCATTAACAAAGTTCCCCAAAGTGATTGAACATTGACTGAAAATTAAAGTTAACTTTTTTCTCACATAAAATGGACCATGAATTTCTTTTTAGAAGTGAATGAGTACACATTTTCAGATGTGAACATGATCTTAAGTAGGTGTTTTAATGAAATTTTATGCATGATTCCCACTTTGTCTACTCTGTTAACTCAAAGCCATTAGAGGCCACTGATGGTTGAAAACTGATCTCAATCCAGGCAAAAACTGTGACCACTCAACTGTTTCTGTACAGCAATGATTAACTGTCTGTGTATGTCCTCAGTGTCTAACTGAGGAACTTTAACCTGAAGTCTCTTAAACAGGGACCCAGGCTGTTGTCTCATATGAACAACGGAGTCTCTTGTAATTCCTTTAATTTGTTTGATATGTTCAGTTTTGGCCTTTACTGACAGAAGTTCCCAAATCTTGGGACGCGTCAGGGGTGTCCCCTCTCCCCTTTCTTGTTCGCAATGATTATTGAACCCCTAGCAGTCAGTATTAGACAAAGCCTTCTAATATCTCTTGTCGACATTTACAGTATGGACAAGAGCATCATATTTCACTCTATGCAGACGACATTCTTTTGTTCATTTCTCATCCTCAAGCTTCAATACCTCATCTTTTGACTCTAATTAGCAACTTCAGCAGACTCTTCGGATTCTCTGTTAATTGGGACAAAAGTGAGTTGATGCCAATTTCTAAGGAAGTTGATGTGACATATACAGTCTACTCCATTTAAAAAGGCTTTTAAAGACCTTTCATGTCTTGGTGTAACTGTGACGAAAGACCCTGAGGACCTTTTACAGAAGAATTGGCATAACTAGAATGAGCAACTCAAACAAAGTTTACATTTCTAGAAGTTCCCAAATCTTGTCATGTCTCCAGTTAGGCATTGTTGTTGCCATCTTCATGTAAATAACCCGTATTCATCACCTTGGGATGTGTGTTTTCTTTTACACTCATGGTAGAAAATCATCAACACGCCCACTTGCTCGTTGTGAATTCTCCAGACACTTATGTGCTCTACATGGGCTTCATCAAACATTACACTGACTTTTTACGAGGAAGCTGGCATGGTCAAGTTCATTGAACATACAGTCCGACTGATTCGGACATTTACGTCCTCACATACAGCACTTTCGGGTAATGTCTAGATAATTCCAGGTTTGCTGTGCATGTGTGAAAGGGGCTCTACAATCTCTATAGAGATGAGGTTTTGGGGCCCATTCTGATTAAAACATTTGTATTAACAGTGATCAATCACAAGTCTGGTAACATCTAATAAAAGTGTTCCTCCAATATACAAAATAAATAGTCACATTCATAAGTGAAATATAATTGTTTTGCGTGCAGCATTTAAGTGCCTTCTTGGGTGTTCACAACAGCGGAACTCATAAAATGGCAAAAAAAAACATAAATTATTTCCTCATAAATGCATTTTTTCCACATGTGATCATGTGAACAATGCATTTTGCCACAGGCTTCATCAGACTCATAAAAAAGAAATGAAGAAATTAATTATTTTTTATTCCATTTGTATAAGATGACTTAAATATTACCTTTTCCTGTGTGATTCATTATACAAGGTTTTCATTTGTCGCAGACATTCAACTGCTTCTTAAAGTGTGGTCACAGCAGAAACAGCCACGGCAAAGATTTGTTCTGTATCTCATTCATTTCAATTAAATATTCATGTTTCTTGTTTTGTTTGAGGCTTTGCTAGGCTTGCACATCAGAGGTAATTGTTTTTTTCATTATCGACCCACAAATTACAGTCGCCAAATAAACAGTGAGGTAGTATGCTTAGAAATGAGAAGTCGCTATTCTCATCTGTGTCACCTAAGAATTAAGTTTATATATAGTACTCCTTAGCAACAGTAATGTAATGCTACTGGGATTCCTTTCTTTTAAATTGACGTAATGAAGATTAGGGTTACAGTAGTGATAACAAATGTAAGGAATTTGCCCCAGCAAAAGACAGGACATCGTTCAACACAGCATACCTAAATTTAGTAGGACATATTGGCAGACATTGAATATATTATTTATTACTATGTTTTTTGTTAGTGTATAATCACCTAAAACTAAAAATTGTTCTGTTTTTGTTACCTTGGAATAAGCTGTTTATATCTACATACACAGTGGGTCCTCCTTCACTGAATTTGCCATGTTGTTTCGACAGTAGCCCTGAATGGACAAACCAAACACTGGCTTTAGAGAGGGTCATTTGTAATTTAACATCAGCCACTGTAGTTTTTCTAGACCAGTGATGCTTAACTTGTGGCCCATGGGCCAGATTTGGTCCCCAATAGTATGCCAGGTGGCCCACAGACCATTTTCTAATTCACAATTAAAATATATTGCTTCACACTGAGGATTTTTTTGTACTTTAAATGTGGTTAAGGAGCCAGAGTGCAAGAAAAGTGCCAGGGGAGGCTTCCCCCACCATCCGACAGACGTCTGGGCTAAGCCTTGAATTTCTTCAAATCTTAGAGGCGCACCTTCACTGGGCTGCTGTGACTGGTTTTGCCTCATGGCAAAGATGAGTGAGGACAGCAAATATTAAGGTTTAGAACAGGCAATTCATTTATTACATACTGGTAAACATTATTAATGTTTGCTCATTTATTGGCCCCTGGTCTCCTGTCATAATGCAAAAATGGCCGTCTGGGCAAAATAAGTTGTGTATCTCTGTTCCAGACACCCGGCACATGGGGGAAGTTTTATTTGGCTGCAGTCTGCATTATGCATCACAAGATACCACTAAATCCTACACACTAGACCTTTAATGAACAAATCTATAAAGCTGCAACATGCACTGAAAATAACTGCAAAATGTTTCCTAAGAGTGTATTTTGTTTGTTTTCCCTACACTAGTTTCTTGTAGCAACTAAAACATGATTAGCATTTCTATGGTTATGTTAAGGCACTCAAAAGACTTTAGGTTAGGGAGAGATTGTCCTCTTGGACAAATGCTCATGAAGCCAACAGTGATTTGAAGGACGAGACAGGCGTCCAAGAGTTTTGGTTGCCAGAACCCAATTTTGAGATGCAGGAAGACAGTTGTTATTGCAGTGGTGTGATACAATGTGCATTACCAGATTACAAACTGCAGCATTGCTCTCTTAGACTGTTTACAGTCAGCGATTACTCTGCTGAATATTTGATTTATTACCCTCTTTAGACCCGTAACATCCCATCTTTTCTTGCTGCTGAGTGCAGTCATTTTGGTTGGTTTGAAGGCTAATGTGATCATCATCATCATCCTTTCCACTAAACATCAAAGCTACTTACAGCTATTGTCACTATTTAACAATAATAGCAATAATTCCATACTTCTACACTGACTCTGTTTGTGAAGGGGCATCTACACCGACAGATCCAGCAGTCACACTCTCTGGAAGTTGAAACGCTCTTCCTGCTCTCCAGTTAGCCGCCTTTTTATCGCTATAAGCAGTTCCCCTCCTGAATCAGTTTTACTGCCTTCTCCCCTGCATCCTGCTATTTGTTGAGCTGAAACATATCAGTGAAGCAGCACAGCTGTGCCTCCACGAATGTCACTGGTCTCTCTGAATGTCACGGACTGAATAAATGGTCCTCCATCGCTCCTATAATAAGATAATGAGATAATAGCACTTGTCTCTGAGAGGAGTGCTGAAGGGTGCTGACAGTGGGAAAAAAGAAAAATGACATTCTTGTTGGAGGAGTAATAAAAGATGAAAAAAGGTCAAGGAGAGGAGAACAAAAGAAACAAAGGAGGGCAGAAATTGGTTTTCTAAATGTACATTTCTGTTCTGCAGGTGCATCAATCCCTGAAGTGAATCCTCCGTCTTATCATCTCTTGTTGTTATTCACTTTCAATTTCCTTCTCCACTGCATGATTTTCTCATGTTTCTGTGTTTCTGCTTTGTTCCAAATCTCTTCAGAGGCTCACTTCCTGCAGGGCAGACTTGTCACATTTCAACACTGTTACACACAGTTTTTCTGGGGTCTCCTGTAGGTTGACGCATCCTGACTGTAGCCAAATTTAGATCCAGATATTGTGACAACAGTGAATTCAGGCCTGGTATGAAGAGGTGTCTCATAAAGTGGTATCTTAAAACCTCTAAATTTTGATGTTAGAAAAGGTTTTATTCTTATTAGGGAGCGTTTTATAGAAGAAATTAGCTGACAATGTTATTTTTTCAATAAAAGTAAACAACATGCAATCCACAACAAGTTATGTAGAATTTTGTTAAATGACCCCCTAATCTGCGCTAACCAAAAAAAGATTAGGAGATTAACAGAATGACTTAAGAGTCAAGGAAAAAGTCATTGAGGAACAGTTTCAAATATATTTTACTGCAAATAAAACAACTGTGTGATGATGGAGACTTGGCCTCTTTAGAGTCAACAAATAACCAAATAAAAAGCTTCAGTCTGACAATGTCTTACAGCGTCGTGGTCATTACTGTGATCTATTTAAACAGCTGCTTAATTACAGCTCGGTGTCTTGGTGAAGACACGTTTGGGCAGGACATTGTTGAGTGGTTATATTCAGCTGTATGTTAAGTAGGTTACCTAATTGTAGGTCAAATTTTCTTGACAAAAATCTAGAGCAGCAGATGGCGATAGTATAGGATATTATAGTATCAGGCTGTTCTCGCAAACTGATTGTATGTTTTCCTACGAAAAGTAATGCGCCTTAATTTGTACATATCATATTTTTAAAGGCTGCAATCACGTGACAAATGCGCTGATGGGAGTAAACAAGGAAGCAGTCCCAAGCAGTCTTGTAAGGAGGCAGGTTGGGGTGGTGCATGGGTCATAAAAACCTGGATTTACCCTTGGGACCTTCCCCTGGAGTCGCATGTTTGGAACCGTGTGAACTTTAAGTCATTGTAAGGTATGTCCTTGCCATTTTTCTTTTCCTAAACCTAACCACATTAACTTGCCTAAACCTACCCTCTATAATGTTTTGTTAATTATGTAACTGTACCTTAAGGATGTAACATTACGCTACTTCGTAGGATCACATACAAACTATTGTGCCTGCAGGTTTTGTAGGATATCATATACGTTGTGTGCTATAGCTTGGTATAGCAATGTATCCGCACACAATGGTTCGTATGGTATCCTACAAAAAAGCATGCACAACAGTCAGTGTGATATCCTAGGAATTAGCGCCCCAAAATGATGTTAACGTTAAGTAACATACTTACCGTTAATTTACGGAGGTTAGGTTTAGGCAAGTAAAGTTACTGTGAGGAAAAGAAACATGGTAACGATGAACTGTGAAATGAATCGAAGTTCAATCAAAGTTCACACTTTGTTCTGAACAGCGGTCTCCGAAATTCCTTGGGGAAACTCTCCTGGTTTGATTCATGTGCTTTGTGAACCATCTGCCAACCCAACGTTTGTCCTTATGGGAATGCTTCCATCTTTACTCCCATGGGTGTATTGGTTACGTGATTGCAGCCTTCTCCAATACATAGGTTATACACATATTACTGGCTCATGATTATGTGGAACATATATGAATTTTAGTGCTTTACTGTCTGAAGGAAGACAGTACATGAGAACAGCCGGGGTGTACTAGATAAGAAAAGCACAATGCAGCAAATGTTGAGTGTGAAGCAGAAGGTAACTGTCATATTCAGCACCAGAATATGTGACATGTTTGCAATTCCAGTATGTAGACATATACTACTGCAGCATGAGTGAATTCATAAGAGCATGTGGCTCACTGTTTAGTTGTGTCGCCCCACAGTTAAAAGCTGCTTGCTGTTCTAGACAGGTTAATTGTATTTCCTATAAGGCATACATTTGGGTGTCTCGGTGGTGGCTGTAGACATATTGAGATAAATGGATACCCTGTTCCAACATGCAACCCTCTCTCCTAGACACTGCATTTAAATGGTACTATCTTGTATTATATTGTTTTACAAAATGTAATTACTGCATTGATTATGTTTGCAGGCAATTTTATTTTTGTATGAGTGACTGCCCAGAAGTCATAGGAGGGAGTTAAGGTGCATGGTTGGCAACAAAGTGCAGGACTGTGGGATTGGTGTTCACATCCAGACTCCTGTCTGTGGTTAGGTTTAGGTAATGAAGGCACTTTGGTGAAGGTTAGTAACAGACTGTGGTTTCTGTTTAATGATTTGAGTTCATGGGCGACATACAAAAATTTGTATTCCAGATGTTGTTATAGTTCCTTATTAACAAATCTGCTAACGCAAATTAGTAATAACGTCATTTCTAGGAGATACCTGTGTTGTACCTGTGTATGCAGCTTAACTGGGATTTATCTGTGTGCTTTTGTGGTGTGTGACAACTGCTGTGTTCTGTTTCTATTGTTTGCAATGTGTTTGTTGTTTTAATAGTGTTTATTGCTGCCTTTTTGTCCACCTCTCTCTTGCAAAATAGACTTTAATGCCATTGAGACTTTACCTTGTTGGATACAGAACAGAGAAAAACAATGGCTACTCTGACAAATCCCCTCATTGCCTGCCTACAATGCATGCTGGGATAGACTCCAGCTCCCCACCCCTCTGAAAAGGAACTAATTGGTTAAGAAATCAATGAATGAATAAAAGCGGTCCACTATAGTAAATGAAGGAGCGGACAGGCAGTCAGGCAGGTGGGCGGATGCATAGTTCAGAACTTTGACCTGATGATTAGCGCTGCAGTGAAATGAATGTAGGACCAGACAGAACAAACAAGAGAGGAGGGGATGTGCCAGGACGGCCCGCGTATGGCACATCCGTCATCCCCTTGTTAGCATCTTGGCATGCAAACACACACATACACACACACACACACATACAGACCAGACAGCTTGCTGGGCCAGATGGCCTCTTGGTGAGGAGCATCGAGGAGCTCCACAGAAAGGGTTGGGTTGATTCATGAACCATGACCTCCACACGTCCCTCCTCCTGGCTCCGGACAGCACGTGCATACAAGAGGGATGGACAGGGATAAGATCAGCGTGTTTGTGTGTGGTGTGGTGTGGTGTGGTGTGGGGGTGGAGTGGTTATTGTGGAGATGTGGAGAGGGGATTATGCAGGGCATTGTATGTGTGTGGTGGGAGATTTACTTTCAGACATAACTAAAGGAATAGTAAAGGGGAAATAATGTGTAATGATTGACACTAATACAAGGTTAATTGACCATTAATTCAGGTTTTGTTTTATTGAGATGTTACAACCCAATTAGCAGAAAAAAAGGTTAACATTTAATGTTTCTGCAAACTGCAGATATGCTACATTTCCACAATGTTTCTGCACACAGAACCCCTTCATTTGTTAACACAGAGCTTTTTATTATGAAAAATTTGCAGGACCATGCTGCCGACAATGCAGTGGCTTACACGGCGGTGGAAAAACTGTAGTTATAGCTGCAGGAAGCGTTGTTTGTGCAAATATTGCACGTGTGCGAGCCGCAGCAGTTCCACGAGGTAGTTGTCATGTGCTGCTCACACAGGCAGCGTGGCCTGTGACATTAGGTTTTGGCACAAAACCCACTTGGTTATGGTTTGGAAAAGATCATGCTTTGGCTTAAAATACTCTGTTTGGGGGTCACAATTTTGGCAGGAAAAGCAGTGATGTCTCAGAAAAAGAAAACAACAGCACTATCCTTGCCGACAGGTCACTACAAAACACCCACAATTGGAGCCTAAAGCACAGTTCAGACCAAAGATTGGCGATGAGATGAAGCCGTTTTAGAACACTGAAGAGAAAAGTTACAGCGGTTTGAACTGGCCAGTCTGAGCTTAACCTCAAGCCAGCTGATGGTGTCGCCTGCAACTCAGCTGGTCAAATCAGTGGCTGGTTTTAGAACATAAAGCCTGTCACCTGTTTCTTCACCATTTCATCCTACAAATGCAACTGTAGCCAGTATCTCACTATCACTATCCTCATTCATATTTTAAGAAGCTACAAATCATATTCAGCCACAAAATGAGCCTGAAAAACTACAATCAGAACAGAAGTACAGAGTTGTTGCATAGAGATGATACACCATCTCATCTAGTTGCATTAATGTGAACCATCAGGTTTTTACAATGTTGCAGAACAGCACAATGCAAGTAGTTGTTTTTTCAGCTAGTCTCGACGTGAATCCTTTGTCTGAGCTGGGCTTTAAAAGTCGATGGAAACACAACAATGACTCTCTACAACACAGCCGGCTTTGTTGTTTGTTGGTCTCAAACAGTGGTCAGCAGTTGTTTGCAGCTTGGCAGGCGTCCTGTCTGGGTGATACACCATCCAACATCCCCTCCAACTCTTGATGACAAAGTCAGCTCTTGTATTATGCCACTTTTGAGACGTTGATTTGACATGTATGAAACGTGCAAATGTAACATATTAATGGTTTGCAGAGACACATAATGCCAACATTTTCTTTTGGCAACTGAGCTGCTTTTAAGATAATTAAAGTCTAAGTATTTAAAAACAATTACCAAATAACTGTACATACAAAGCACATGAAACAGATAGAAACTGATATTATTTCGATTCCTACTGAACAATGAAAGGAGTGTCTGACATCTAATGACTTCTTAATTTACGGAGTACCACTTAAGTGTTCATTAATAATTATGAAGTGTTGACAGAATCTTTTTTTATCCTTTATTTTCAGCACTTAATTGCAGATTTAAGACAAAGTACTGGATGTTGGTCTCTCTGATGTGATGCATGTGGCTGATCCTTTTGAAAGTCACATGAGTTTCAAATCTAGAACATTCGTAGAGAACTGGCATATTGATCACACTTTTCTGCATATAGCAAATACAGCTGTTACTGACTGCATGATTTTTACCAACAAAAAGGGAGTTCTGCCCATTTCATGTCGCTTTCTGGCTCAGTTTGTGTGTGTGTGTGTGTGTGTGTGTGTTCAGAGAAAGAGGAGCAGGTGGGAAATGTGGGTGTGGCGACAGTGGAGCAGATTCATCACAGCTTGGCATGTGTGTAACCGCGTGTGCGCTTCCTTTGTCCTGTCTTTTCTTATTTACCAGTGACTGATGCACACACACGCGCACACACACACACACACACACACACACACACACAGTCCGAACACGGTTGCATGATTTATTTTTATCAAATAATTTTAATTTTATTTTTACCCGACTTGAAAGACTTTTAAAATGAGGTCTTTTAAATACGCAGAGAGGGACCACAGAGGTTAAACATATTAATTAACTCATGTTTATAGTTTGCTCAGCTACTGCCACCAGTATTTTATCTGCGCTAGTAGCTGCAGGACCAAGATACGCTGAACATTAGCTGCTTGTTCACTGCTTTTTTTCTGTACCGCTGCTCATCTTTCAACATGCAAATTATCTTAACAGAATAAACAGCTGTTGATAGTGATATAGAGAATATTCTACATTGTAAATATACATTCCCTTTGGCTATTTTATGGAAATTAGGTAGAAAATTGGGGGAAGTGCTGCATTTGGGACAGTAAATAGAGACAATTTGGTGAGGATTAAAGAGTGTCAGATGCATTAGTCTCAGTATTCAGATTAAAGCACTTGCTGACAAAATGTTTGGCTTATATTTCAAGTAATATATATAGTTTATGTTGGAGTGAAATGTTTTTTTGCAAATTGTAACATTTTCGATTTTAAGGCTTTTTGTGATAAATGAGGCTTTGGTGTAAATGTTGTTATGAATTTTGTGCTCTTTATGATGATTTTACCGCCTCTTAATTTACATCAATGCATCAGGAAAACCTAATATACAGGGTTTATTTTTTTTCATTCTTGCTGGTTTGTTTGGTTCTGCTTTATTAGTTTCGGTTTTGAAGTGTTGCTGTACAGAAAGAGTAACAAGTGACAGTGTTTTCAAACTCATCGTGGATTTTCTAGGCTCTAATCTGGATCATAATCTAATCTAGATTAAAAATTTAATCCCTATTATTAAAACAATGCAGAGTGTCGGCCTGTGAGGGGGGTGCCATTGATTTTGCCGTGGGCTAGGATCAGACATAATCTGAGCATTCAGGGGGAATGGTCTGTTGGGTTAAATGATTACGTAACAGGCGTCTAAGGAAAAGCCTTAAAGCCTCGATGGTGACTGGGTGTACTGGTTGCACAGTTTGCACTAGAAGGAGAGGAGCCTTGATTCAGCCTTATCCATACAGTGTTACAGTCATATCTGGTGTATAGATTAAGTTGTTTAGAGGTGATGTTAGCAGTAAGTAACAGCAAGTAGGCATGCTTTACTTTCTTCAGCTTTCTGACTTCATATTGTTTCCTTTTCTTCTCTACAGGTCGGACATAAAATGTATATTTTTCTTTTATTAGTTATTAAAAAGTAAATAATAATACTTACCATAGTATTCAATATGACTCAGGTCACCCCTTTTGCTAACACTTTATTTGGATAGCCCATCTACTTGGATTGCAACAGTACGAAATTTTCACAGTACGATAACCACCTCGGAAAATATTGCGGTTTTGTGGTATCACAGTATTACAGAATTTATATTATTGTTTGTCAGAATGACCCTTAAAGGAATAAAACTAAAGGGTTACTGTTTGTTGAATAAACATTTTATTATTGTAACTGAAATTTAAAACCATTTTGTTCATGGAAGTATGTATAAAAAGTCTCTCCTTTGAAAATAACTTAAATAAAGAGAGGAAATAAAACGCCCAGTTGCATTTTTTCCCCCTCAATATTGTAGATAAGCAAATGTACACGGTATGATAACCATCAAGTTTTATATCACGGTATACCTTGAATCCGGTTTATCCCTGCAACCCTACCACAGATAGTCTGTAGAGCATTTGTAACATTTCAGCAGCTTATTAGCTGAGATTAAACAGAATGAAATTATTCTGAGAATATGTCGTGAATTGTCACATATATAGATAAACATACAGCATATAACATTGATACAGACAAAAGTAAAACAGCTGAATTGTTGAACCTCAGCTCATAGGCTGTTGAAATGTTGCAAATATCACAATCAGATAATACAGAAAACAAGCCAAGTTAGCCCTCTAAGCTAATGCTAACTATGCTAATGACAGATCAGAAATGTGCACCAACATTTTTTTTACACAAGATATCAAACAAAAAATAGAGACTATGTTGTATTAAGTTGCTGTGAGCTGTAGTTTTAACCAGTTCTAAGCAGAAGGTGGAAGATAACGTTACCTTGGAGCCTAACTGGGCAAAGCCTCACTTCCTGTGGACAGCTGTGTTGATCTTACTCAAATTCACCTTTGGTCAAGGTCTGCAGCTGCCTGTACCTGAGAGCAATGTAAAAGCGAAGGGCGCCCACTCTGCAGCACATCCCAGAAGTACACTTTACACTGACTGACAACAAAACCTCCCACAACTGCTCGACTTGAATCTAAAGTGCTGAATCTCTGTAGGCAGACGATCCAAATACAGTGTTACCCCACTTTTTTATGTATTTTAATCCTTGTGTATATTTCTTTGTGTGTGTCTCTGCAGTGCCAGATCTCCCAGGCCCTGAACGGCGTCTCCGACAAAGCTAAAGATGCCAAGGAGTTCCTGGTTCAACTCAAGAACATGCTTCAGCAGATACAGGTAACACCACTGTATTTAACACCTGTGCAAGTACACTCTATACATTTCTTTATCCCACTTCTGCCTATCTATAGCTGTAGAATAGAATATGTCATGTGATGTCAAGAAAGCTTTTAGTTTGATAGAATGAAATGTTTTCATCATCACATCATCAGTGACAAATCCTTTGTGTACTAGGAGGAGTTTCTTCACTGACATTGCCCTGGGTAGCTCAGAATTTAATGCAGCTATAAAACAAAAGTAAGGGGAGTGGTCTATCATAACCCTGCAGATAATCTCGCTTTGGCAGATCTCTGGTTTGTCTTTGTTTTGGCTTATGGTGGTCTGAAGATACTGACGCACCAAATAAATTAGCAGGCTGTTACTTAAATACACATTAGATATGACAAAATGAAGTATACTCAGGTGGAACTGGGACACACCTCTTGATTTTACCCAGGCGCCATTTCTGAAAGAGGTTGTCTCACAGCCTCAGGACGCCCATGAAGGTCTGGCTGTGCAAGATTTTACCAGAACCGATATCCATGTCTGATCAGTTACCTCCACATGTAGAGGTCTTTACATAATTTACATCAGGACTGATGTTTTTCTAGACTAAATACATATTTGCTTTGGGGAACCTGCTGGTAATGGGTAATAAGCTCCAAATAAATCAGTCACAGAGACACATTTGGACTCCTCACACTGTGCAGCAGGAGGGTAAATCCACTGAATCACCAAACTAAAACAACCCACACCAGCCAAATGTGTGCAGTGTGTGTATATATTTGTGTGTGTGTGTGTGTGTCTGTAGAGAGCAGTGCTGTGCTGCTGATCTCTCCCGCAGCATCTGCCAGTCACATACACACTTCTACACACACATACACACACACTGTCTGCACTGTCATATCTTGTCAGCCGCCGCAATGTGAACAGGCATTAAGAGTCTTATTGCAAAATGAAGAGGATTGCATTAAAAAAAAAAAAAACTCTTAGCACTACTTTGCTCTGTCTGAGAGCCAGAGATCATCATGAGGAGAGATGGGTGGATAAAGAGAAAGAAAAGTGTGGGAGTGAGGAATAAAGATTTCCAGCACTCATCCTCTTATAGATCTGAACTGTGTCCCACAGCGGAGGAAGCGTGATTGGAAATCACTACTATCTAAGACCTCATCTCCTCATTATGTGAACTCTATGCGGAGATAAAAATGCCCCTGTGGATCCTTCTTGCATTAACTGCCAGCTACTGTAGCTACTGCACGCAGAGCTACGCTGTGTTTTCTGATCTTACACTAATGTGGTTAAGATTTGGGTTCCTTCTGGCATTAAAATGATGATATTTGCTAGTGGGATTTGGTGTGATTCACTGTGCTGAGGGTTACAAATGCCATTATAGAAATAAACAGCACACCAAACTAAAGTGGAGAGCAACTACACAGAGATATTACTAAGGCTGTGATGCTACATTCATGATAAAATACAAGATAAGTTGACCAGCTAGCTTACAACGATGTGTATGATGTTTATTACAGTGGGTTAGGGGTTAGGGTTAGCTTGAAAGATGACATATGACTTGCAGATATTATTATACTCATACATCATCGTCCTGTTTTAGCAACAACCCTATCTTTTATCTTTGAGCACAAAATTAGGTTATTTATCAAAAAATATTTGGCGAGCAGCGCGGCTGGTTAACATTGTCAAAAAAAATGAAATGACCTAATATGCGAAAATACACTGGAGGGGGGCTTTAAGAATTCCAGTATGTTACTCCCATGGGCTAGAAATTTAATTAATATTTTGGGGGAAATTTGATTAATTTTTGTGAACATGAGCTACCCTCTCTGAAAGCCAGAAACCAGAGAAGTAAGTCTCAAACTTGTGATGTCATAGGCTGTCAAGTCGGGAGCTGCTCTATAGACAATGAATGGGAGACAGTTTTTTTGTGGACCCACAGAATGTTTGTTTTCTTTTTTAAATACCCAAATAAGCTTTATTCTAGTGAAGTGTTCTCGGCTCTGAAACAAAAAATGTTCCCATATACTCAAAACATTCACCTGGCTGCAGCTCCAGACTTAATTTTTGATGACATCACAAATTTGAGTTATAGTGCTCAAATTTTGGATTTTAGAGAGAGTTGTTCATGTTTGCTCATATTTTTGGACTATTTTAAACCATTGGAATAAAACTGAACTTTGAAAATGGGCATAATTAGTTACTCTTTGAATTCTGATGCATGTTCCAGAAAACCCATCACAGCTAAAAGCCCAGATTCTTTAACATAGATGACAAACTACTAAAATTAAGCAGCTGTTAACCTCCTCTGGCTAAATGGGACCAGATCTTTGCAGCCAGGTTGTAAAAGCTTGTGGACAGCCCTTGCAGATGAGCTGAAGCTTTTATAGCAACAAATCATTTTGATGCCCATGGTGCTATAATTTGGGCGTCCACATACATTTGGCCATGTATACTGTATTTTTATGATGTATAATATGGATGTGTGTCCTGAGGGAAAATGGTGGCAATTACACAAACAGATGGCAAACACACTTGTTTTTTGTACGCAATCTATTAAGATAATTAACACTGTTAATTATGGTTTGTGTGATGGAAACAAAAATAGAACAAGATCTGGGTGGTAAATTAACATATCAGTAACAAACACAGAGCAGCGCTGTGCTGCTAAATGAAGCAAAATACACCAACAGATCTATTTTAGTCACAGTGTTGATTTATTGATTGTTTCTGACTGAAAGCCCGTAATGAGAGTGACTTTTGAATGCCTGAAAGTACTGTTATTTTTGCCTCCTCTAATTGTCTGTTTGTGCGTGCTGCTTCAGGAGAACGGCGTGGAGTTTGAAGCTTGCCTCGTGGCCCAGTGTGACTCGCTGATTGAGGCGCTCACCAGACAGAAAGCCAAACTGCTCACCAAAGTCACCAAGGAGAAGGAGTACAAGCTAAAGGTAGGACTGATTCATTGTTTAGTTTTTATGTCTCCGTGCTGGCTGGAGAAATTATGTTTTCGGGTTGTTTGTGTTGGTCTGATTCTAGTGAATGTAATATCTTAAGAACACCTACCTGGACTTAACGATGAACTGAGTAGAATTTGGTGGTCAAAGGTCAAGGTCACTGTGACCTTCTGTCCATCTTATTTTCGCGAATGTGATATCTCAAGGCCTTGAGGGAATTTCCTTAAATTTGGCACAAACGTCCATTTGGACTCTACGATGAACTGATTAGATTTTAGTGGTCAAAGTGTCAACAGTCAAGGTCACTCTGACTCGGTCTGTCTAATTGCAGTGAAGGCGATATCTCAAATATCTCAAAAACCTTGAGGGAATTTCTTCAAATGTGTCACATATGCCCACTTGGACTCATTGATGATTGGAGACTGATTAGAATTTGGTGGTCAAAGGTCAGTATGACCTTGTGTCCGTCTCATTCTCATGAACATGATATCTTCAAATTTGGATCAAATGTCTACCTGGACTTAACGATGAACTGAGTAGAATTTGGTGGTCAAAGTTCAAAGTCACTGTGACCTTCTGTCCATCTTATTCTCGCGAATGTGATATCTCAAGGCCCCAAGAGAGTTTCTTCAAATTTGGCACAAACGTCCTTTTGGATTCAACAATGAACTGATTAGATTTTAGCGGTCAAAGTGTCACTGGTCAAAGTCACTCTGACCCAGTCTGTCTAATTGCAGTGAGGGTGATAACTCAAATATCTCAAGAAAACCTTAAGAGGATTTCTTCAAATTTATCACAGTTTTTTTTTAGACTCAACAATGACTGAAGACTGATTGAAATTTGCGGGTCAAAGGTCAAAGTCAGTGTGACCTTGCATCCATCTCATTCTTGTGAGTGTGATATTTCAAGAAGGCTTTGATGTAATTTACTTAAAGTTGGCAAAGTTGTCCACTTGGACTCAAGGATAAACTGATCAGAATTTAGTGGCCAAAGGTCAAGGTCACTGTGACCCCACAAAACATGTTTCTGGCCATAACTCAAGAATTCATACTCTAATTATAACAAAATTTCACACAAATGTCTACTAGGATAACATGATGAAGTGATGACATTTTATATCCAAAAGGTCAAAGGTCAACTTCACTGTGACATCATAATGTTCTGCAAAAACACTTTTCTGGCCATTACTCAATGTTATATCTTGGGAACAGAAGGGGAGACATTTGGTCAAATACTGGGTGACACTAACCTTGGGTGTCCATCTTGAAATTGTGCTGATTGTATAGAATATGTGGCTTCTTTGCAGCAACATCCCTACCTGTCAAGTGTCATTTCTACATATGAGTCTGGACACACATGGATGTGAACTGTAACTGCAACTTGAGTTGTTCACGAAGGAATACAAACGTCAGGCTGTGTGGCTGCATTCCCACCCCAACCTGTTAATAAGCTGAATTTATGATAATTCTTCTGATAACTGTGATAATAAAATACTGTTGAATATGAATGAACTCTGGTTCCATCAACTGGATTATGCAGATTACAGAGTCATCAATAAACAGCAACATGGAACATTTATTGATGGTGTCCAACTGATACTCTTCAGGAAACCTTTCAACATATACAAGACACATTGTCAATACAGCAAACACCTCATCTCTCTTCATCAGCTCATTTCTTATCTGACGAGTATAGAAATGAACTCTCCTTTCTTCCTTCCTTTTTTCCATCCTTCCTCCCTCTCCCATGTGAAGCAAATTTGGTGTTACTTGGTTTTAAGTATTTCGTCTTTTGGTCTGTCTGCTTTATCTACCTGTCTGTCTGCTCTTATGAGCCAGAACTGCAGTTATGTGGGCTACCCATGTCCTGCTCTCTCTGTTCTAGCACTTCTTCGTGTAGTTCTCAGTGTATCAGGAACAGCATGATCGTGAGTCAGAAATCTGTGAAACTTCCAAATATCTTTAGGTCAAAAAAGGCTGTTAATCTGTTATAGGAATTATGAAAAAGAAAAAAACACAGCAGTTTTGTAAAGCTTTGGAAAACTTGGTTTGAAATATTAAGTGTTTCTCTTTAACATTAAATATTGATATGACTAAATAAGCAACAATTAAGTTAGGAATAAACATTTTTTGTTAAATATAAATAACTCACAAAACAACTAACCAATGTCATCAGATTCAGATTTTGATTATATGCTGTTGAATTCTGATATGTGCATAAATATACCTGACAATAAATACATTAATGCCTAGTTCAAATTAGTGAGAAGAGAACAGACAAATAACAATCAGTCATATAAAATAACCATTTCTTTTTGTAGTCCATAAGTAAGAAGCTGATGAGAAAAATATGTTTCAGTCTCCCTTTCAGTCTCCCTTTTTTTAACTTTCCTCTGTAAATCCACTGCTGGGGTTTTCCCAAGCAGCAGTGTATCACATGGACGCCTGCCCAGCCCCAACGTGCCCACCGACCGACTGACCGTCTGGCTGGTGGCGGGGGAGGAGGGGGGGTGTTTGGACGGAAGCCCCGAGGACAGCTGTTGTCATTATCTGCAGGCTGGGGATTGAGATTTAGCCAGAGGGCAAAGAGCTGGAGGCTGTGCTGGAGCTGGAACAAGAGAAGAATAGCAGCGTGTAGATGGATGATAAACATTTTGACACAAATGAATATTCAGGACATTGTTTCTGTCTGATAAAATTAACAGGCTTCTATTCGTGGAAGAAAATGGACAGACATTGGCTAAAATGCTTAAAGGGAAATTTTGGTTTATTTCAACCTGTCTCCTATCGTCCTAAATTTGTTTCAAGTGACTAGTGACATAAAAATAATAGTTAGCATGTTAGCCGTTAGCCTAGATACAGCTGGGGCGCATAGTAGCATATACAGTCTATGCATCAGACCTGTTGAACGGGCAATCTCCAAGTGCAAAGTTAGTCCACTAAACAAGCTTTTTTTCCACAAAGACCACCTCATATCATTAGGATAAATGTCAGAGAACATAGAAAACGACATGTTAACGTGTTGTCTTACCTTTCCGGTGTGGTGCCGTGTTTGTTTACCATCTAGCACTGCTTTCCAAAGCGTGGCCGAAATATCGCGAGAACAAGCAGCGATCTCATACTGTGCCTGAAATCTCGCGAGAACAAGCAGCAGCAGCAGCTGTAAGGCAGAACCGGACAGTAGCCTGAAAAGTTCATTCATTTATTTTATGAAAGATTTATAGAATAATGGCTGACTTTTTGCCAGACTTCGACTTTGTGGAGGAGGAATTTGATTTTGCAGAGTTTGATGGCCGCCCTTATTTATTTGAGCCAGAATACACTGACGAAGAGCTTCGTGAAATTGAAGAACAGAGGAGGAAAGAGAGAGAGGCGCAACAGGTAGAGGACGAGAGAGGAGGAATGGCTGCTGCAAGGCTGTGTAGCTGTGGAGATTGGTGGTGTATCTGTGAATGCTGTGCCCCAGTGCCCACAGAAGAGGAATGCCTCTGTTGCAAGGAATAGGACCGGTTGCAGCCTTATTTTCAAGGTCTGGATGTGACTGAGGATGAGACACCTCCACCTGGAGTAGTATCCAGCTGGGCTTTATCTAGAGCTCGAGAGATTTCAGGCAGGGTATGAGATTGCTGCTTGTTGTCGCAATATTTCGGCCGTGCTTTGGAAAGCAGAGCTAAATGGTAAACAAACATGGCACCACACCGGTAAGGTAAGACAACACGTTTACATGTCATTTTATTTTTATGTCATTAGTCACTTGAAACAAATTTAGGACGATAGGAGACAGGTTGAAATAAACCGAAATTTCCCTTTAAGCTCAAAACCAAAATTTGTCAGCGCAGTAAAGCAGCTGATGATGCTTAAATCTGTTGCATCAGACATCCAGCGCTGATTATGATTTCCAAGAAATTAATAATATGGCATGTAACATAGATAGAAGAAAGATAAAAACATAAATGAGTAAAATAAGGAGGTACTGTACTGCATTTTTAATAATACGCTTGTATAAAACCTTTCGAAACAACGCTCTAAAGGGCCTTACATGAGGAAAAACAAAAATAAAATATTTACCCAGAAATAAGATAAAAATTGAATGAAAAAAAAACCCCACATAAAACATGGTGGAACCAAATTAAAAAATGAAACTCTGGGGTGAAACACCTTAATGACCGGTATACACTGTGCGATTTTGGGACGAAAGATGACCATCGTGGGAAAAACGTGGTGATATCTTTGGTCGTGGCTCTAAAACGGTGGTCTTACATCGCACTGTGAGACAGGTTCAAGGACGGCCGGTTGATAGTACAGAAATCCATTTACTCACACTCAGCCAACCGACTTTCTTCCATGAAAGAGGACAGCCAGTCAGCCAGTAACAGGCCCATTTCTTTTTCTAATGTTGTGATTGGCTGGATACAAACAAATATTAAAAAAGCTTTGGGTCTAGAGGTGTCTGTATGGATAGAATAGAGCATTTCATTAAGAACTCAAAGCTGTGTTTATCAGAGCTGGTGCACTATGAGTTCTTTTTTGATAGCATGTATGTACAGTATATCTACAGTAGCTTTGTATCACCATCATAACAATGATGACACTCCTCTTATTCCTTTTTTATGTCTTTAAAAACTCCGCACTACATCACAATTTGGCAGAATAATATTGAGTTCTATTTAAATGGCGTATATGGTCATAATGTGCAGATTTAATTTTAGCCAGGAATCTTCACACATTAGTTGCAGTTTTCACACTATACCCACAACACCCAAAAACACAATACAACTTCTTCATAAATGAATTATGGGACTGAACACAGCTTGTGTTTGTACTTGGACCACTTCAAGCAAAATGTAAGTTAGGCACTTCTGAGAAAGAGGAAGTGTGCTGCATTTAATAGTGCCAGTGGAAGGAGCAGATTTATAAAAGATGATCTGTTTCAGTGGATCTTCATATGATCTGACTGTGAACTCACCCTTTGCCCTCCCCCTTTTTTTTTTTTCAAAAGCACTTACAAGCATTTTAATCGGTTTATACAGCACAGCTTTGGCCAGACACAAACCAAAAAATGTTAAAAAAATAAAAAATCTAAAGACTGTCTCTACACCAGGAAAGGCAGATGTTTCTAAGAGTCACCAAAGCCTGAGCCTAATCCCTTAAAAGCGACATATTTGGTTTACGCTTTCAAAGAACAGACATAAATTCTCACTGTATTTATCTGTGTTTGAAGCATATGTGGCAGGTTGTAACAAAAATATGAAACTTTTCAGCTGATTCTGACATTTTTACTGAAAAACTGTCATTGTAACCAGTATTTTTGCCACAGTTGTGGTTCCAGTTAGTGTCAGACTGATATGTGGGTTGAGAAAGTTGGAAAGTAGATACATATTCCATATTGATGGCTGACTAAGCGAATGTTACACAGTGTACCTGCTTGTGTAGGCGCATCACTGCCCACCACCACATACAGTCACAGGGAAAGAAACTTTTTCATATGTGCAGTTTACATAGTGGCAGTCATATAACATAGAAGTAATATGTGTGTGTGTCAGTGTGAGGGCCTCATCACTAAGAATCTGGCCTCACCTCAACCATCTCTCTGGATGCCCTGCCTCTTTTTTTTTTAGCAGTATGTTAGACAGGGCTGCTCCCTATTCCTGAAAGCAAAACTACATACTCAGGCTGTCCTCATGTGCTGTTCGATGACCCCAGCATGAACCAGCATTTGTTTATAATCCAAGTAATCATGAGCCAGTAATTCAAATATAACCCACATAATCAGGGAAGCTGCGATCACATGAAGTGCTGACGAGAGGAAAGAAGGAAGTAATATAAAGGCAGGTTGGGGTGGTGGATGGGTCAAACAAATACAGGACTTTCCCATTAGGAGACAGGTGTTAGTGTCCAGTGTGAAACCAAGTAAACTTTATTCTTTTTTAATGAATTGTTTTAAGGCACGTCATCACCTTGTTTCTTTTCCTTTAGTACATAAGGTGACGATGCACAACCATTTTTTGTTTCTCTGAACCTAACCTGTGTCACTTTTTGTTAGATATGTGACTTTATGTTAAATATGTAATGTGACGACACCATTCTTGGGGTGCTAATTCATTAGTTAAAACGAACTGTTGTATTTGCATTTTGTATGATATCATACAAACTGTTTTGTGAGGATACATTGACCAGTTTGAAGATGAAAACAGTCTGGGGGTGTGGAGTTAGAAAGAAGTGAGCTTACCAGACCTCTGTTGCTCGCTCCTCAAAAGGAATGCATGGATTCACTTAATAAGAAAGATAAATACCTTTGGTTTTGCTACTTTAATTTTGACCTTTTCTTAAAAAAAAAAAAAAAAAAAACTGTTCATTTTCAATCTGAGAATAGAACTGCAAAGCTCAATCAGTGGACTTCTTTTAATAACCTAGCTGATAGGAAACCAAACACCAATCCTGCCCAAATCTAATTCAAACCTCAACGCCTGAACCAGGTTTTAACCCCCAAACTGACCAGTTCATTGTCCTAATTTTCCCTAAATATACTCACTTCCACCTTGCCTCACACAAAAATATACCCATGGTCTAAAACTACTCTAAAGGCTCTAACTTTGTCCTTGCAAAGATAGATGTTCAAGAATGCATGAACACATACACAAGGCTGCAGGTTTTGTTTAAACATTGGCGGGGTACACATATGAAACAGGGGGTTTTAAGGCATCAAACACTTACTTTCCTGCATCATGGTGAATTTTATATTCACCAATTTATGGTGTAAATGTCTTTAACTTTGTCAAAAGCAGCAGTCCACTGCTACTTTAATGTTTTTATAGCAAATGCTCTAAATATTGAGGGGGACGTGTCCCCTGCGGCTCTCTGGTAATCTACGCCTATGCACACAAAAACACACATACACACACTGTAGTTTTAGCCATAATCCCTCAGATGATGGATTTATTTCTCACAATATCATACAGATGGGTGTGAGTCAGAGTTCTTCTATGAATGAGATTAGGGTTCATCAGATCTCAGTCATTGAAGTCAGAAGCCAATTCTGTCTTTTTTTTTGGACAGTTTTGTGCTGTTTATTAGCGTCTTTAAATTGACCATTGTTTCACAAAATGCAAAACGAGAGTTTATCTTTAAGACTTTACTTACAGACAGCAGAAACATTAACTGCACATTTAAGCATTAGCTTTAAAATTTCATTCATAAGTGTAGCGGTGTATTGATAGTTGATGAAATGGGTGTACTACTTGGTAGATAGGTAGGTTACAGAGGAAGGAATAGGTATACTGTCATATATATTCCGAAGACTTTTTGGCTGATAGGTGTGTATACTGTAAACGGGCAGAGAAAGAGGTCGGTATACCCTGTATAACTGCATTTACCCCCTACTACACCACTGTGTAAGTGAGGACATACACATAACAAGCATGCCAAGCGTTTGTGTTCCTATATATGTCATTTTTACACCTTTAATACTGTATATAAATCCCAACATCACATTTTTTTGTACTACACCATGCCAACGAAAAAAATGTATAGTATTAATGTAAAATATTGCTCTAACATGAACTGACGTGGTTCTGAGTGTGATGAAGAGGCATGTTCGCATTGTGTCTGGTATCTCAAATCTGGGCTTGCATAAACATGTTTCAATATTCGCACCCTCAAATTCATTTCAGATGCATGTGGAACATATTGAAAAAGCCCTTCATCCAGGCCTGCAGGAGCATGTGGGAGGGAGCTGACGGTACGTCTCAGCGGGACTAAAGGAAATTGAAATAAATCTCGAGATTTACTCTGGCTTCATGCTTCACACTTCATGTTGTTTACGTCGGAGATAAGAGCAGGGTTTTAGCCAGGCTGAATTGAAAAGCAAATTTTGTCCTGGTAAATAATTTGAATGTGTGGATTTTTTGTTATAAGTGAATTCCAGCTGCACGACAGTGTTAACAAAGATACAGGATTTCTACAATTGTCCCTTTAATGAACTTTTACTGACCTTTGATTCACTCCTTAATCCTCCTAATTCTAAATCCTTGAAGAAAACCCAACAAAGACAAAGCTCTGAACCAAATCCTTTCACATATACACAACCAAATATAGAAAGTGTAGAAGAACCCAAAAAGCAAATATATGATTCTGATATTATGATTCTGATTTAAACTTGTGATATTCTGGAGACATGAGTTCAAGATGCAGCTGGGGGGAGGAGTGTGTCTGGTTTGGGGACCTCAGAATTGCATCCTTGCTTTTTGCAGATGATATGGTGCTTTTGGCTCCATCACACCGTGACCTCCAGCGTGCACTGGGGCGGTTTGCAGCCGAGTGTGAAGCGGTTGGGATGAGAGTCAGTACCTTGATGTCTGTCTTGATGCCCCCTCTGGGTTTGGAGAGTTAGTGCCTCAAGCAAAAGAGTTCAAGTATCTTGGGGTCTTGTTCATGAGTGAGGGTAAAATGGAGTATGAGATGGACAGACAGCTTGCCTAATGTCTGCAGTGATGCAAGTGCTGCGCTGGACTGTTGTGGTGAAGAAGGCAAAGCTCTCAATTTCCCTGTCCGTCTATGTCAAAACTCTCATGAGCTTTAGGTAGTGACTGAAAGAATGAGGTTGTGGATACAGGTGACTAAAATAAGTTTCCCCCTAGGGTGGCTGGGCTCAGCCTTAGAGATAGGGTGAGGAGCTTAGACATCCGGAGGGAGCTCAGAGTAGAGCCACTGCCCCTTCATGTCTAAAGGGGTCAGTTGAGGTTCAGGCATCTGATCAAGATGTGTCCTGGATGCCTCCAGTTAGAGGTTTTCCAGACACGTCCAACTGATAGAAGGCTTGGGGTCAGACCCAGAACACGTTGGAGGGATTACATGTCTCATTCTTCCTAAAGGGCTTAGGTTCTACCCAGAATGACCCTGTCTTGAATAAAGAGTTCTTTGAGGGTGTAAGACTTTTCCATTCAGAGCTCTATTCATCCGAAGAACCCCTTTTCTTCAGCTTAGATTGTTTTGATCCTCTTTCATTTGACTCTTCATGCTTCTCATTTTTCAGTTTATACAGCAGTTGACAGGTGAATAATTAACTGTGATCTCATTAACCATCAAATAAATGATGGGCCTAATTTCCAAGACTCATGCTAATTAACTCTCTGATTCATTTAGGCGGCCACTGGTTAACTGTGTAATTAATTGTCTTGGATCTGCCAACATCATGAGGCGTTTTCTGTCTTATCTCACGCTTAACCTCAAAAAAGTTGTATTTGTCACATGCATATATATATGTACATCAGCAATACATACGTGTATCAGGTGTGTTTTGAGTAGATAATTAAAGATCTCTGATCAGCTGAAATCTGGTGCAGGTGTTACTGTATGTAAACAAAAGGCTAATAAGGCGGTGACAGTTCGCTGAGTTTCAATTAGCCTAGAACGACTGGTTGTGACACCCGTCCAAATCTCATTTCCGTGCTGCTCAGAGTTCTGCCAGCAGATAGCATGTGATGTGTGTGTGTGTGTGTGTGTGTGTGTGTGTGTGTGTGAGAGAGAGAGAAAGTGACGAAAAGGAGAGATGCATTCAAAGAGCTACAGAGTGAGAAAAAGTCACATTGGTCTGTTAATGGTTGATAACGTGCTTTGTTAAATCTTCACCTCACCTTGATCTGATGTGAAACATGTTGACACAGGGTTACTGCCGGCGATAGTGTGCCAGGAATACTATGGGATTTTTAAAGACGTCTTGCTGTCAGACAGTTTTTAATTTCGGCACCTTTTATCCTGTCTGTTTTGAGTGCCAGTCATTGAGTCACCGGGGCTGAGTTCAGCCTCCAAAAAAAGAGGCAAAATGATTAAACAGAAACGGTTGTGCGTTGAACTCCCTGTGTGTCACAAAAGCACACTGGCTTTTAAGATGATGGGGTTTAATTCAATTCAATTCAACTTAATTCAATTCAATTCAATTCAATTCAATTCAGTTCAATTCAAAGAGGCTTTACTGTCATGAGAAACATAAGTTAACATTGCCGAAGCAAGCATCAAATAATAACAAAAAATATACATACAATAAGTAAAGATCTACTATAATTTAGTTTGTATACACGTCGCTGTTGGCATGGTTACGCATCAGTTTTGCTGAAAAATCCTGTTACATTCAGGCAGATGTGTGGGTCTGTAGGGGTTGGTTAGGGCAAATCGAATTCCCCTCCCCATGAAAATTGGTTAGAGTGGACACAAAGTCAGACTGAAGATGGAAAGAAGATGATGGTCTCTTAACGAGTTGACAGTTCTGTCTGATATCAGCAAATGTTGCTGCCGATTAGGTAACACCGCTGACACATCCACCAAATGTGAGAAAAGGTACCTCAAATCCTGTTGCACACTGTTTTTACACCGTTTCGAGGAAACATGTTGTTTATCCCGGAAACCATGGCAAAACAGTGGACACCGTTTTCAGATTGAAGGTGCCCCTGTTGTTCCAGCCAGTTCCAATCACCTGATCCACACCTATCTGCACACCTGCTCCACATCCCCTCATGACATTCCTGGTTTACTGGATACAACACCATGCTGCCTGAGGAAGAGTGCCAGGTAGCTGCCAGTCCGAGCTTTCTTGCTATGCTATTAGATGCCTGAATTTGTCTCATATTAGCACATTGAGTTTTCTGCATTCTCCTTTGTCCTTTGTGTTTCTGCTGAAAGATTTGGGAAGGCTTTTTCCATTGCTTCTGTGGGCTCCAATATATGAACCAGCCCATTTCCACATAAACCATGCCAGATCATAGTGTTTCAGTCCTAGAAATGTCTATGGTTTCAGTCATTTTGCCTGCAGTTTCTGACCTCTGGATGCCCTTCGGACAGTAAGCCTTCTAGCGTATGCCCCTTTGGACGTGGTAACTTGTTTTTGCTGGCTGTGATCCATTTGGTGCTGTGGCTTGCTGCTGTGTTTTGGCGAGGGCGTTGAGTCCTGGTCAAATGAGGTGTTTGCAGCATATAAGGCAGTGGGTATGATGTTGAATCTCCATCAGCTCATAATCAAACAGCAGCAAGTGACAGAGATGCTGCGATCAACCTTAATTTATCAGAGCTTGTGAGTTGGCAATGACACCAGAGAACCTCTTCTACTTGGATTCAACCATGATAAGCTGTGTGTGAAAACACTGTTTATATTATTTATGATACTGTTGGCACATTTAATATTTTGATTACCACTGAGTGCTGTACAGAGCTGACTGTCACTGGGTTCTGGGATTAGTCCTAAAGTCAGGAAATATCAGGGAATATGACACTTTACACAAAGTTTAACCAATATATATATATATTGTATATGTTTGAAAAAAACATTACAGAAGCCTTGTTCTATAAGACAACTTTTAACAAGTAATTTCTCTGATGTGTGTCTTTGTCTCAGGTGGTGCGTGACCAGATCACCCACTGCACCATGAAGCTACGTCAGACCACCGGTATGATGGAGTACTGCCTGGAAGTCCTCAAGGAGAACGATCCAAGTGGATTCCTCCAGGTACTGACACACTGTTTTCATGTGTGTGAGAGATTGTATGAGTGTAGGAACACGTCATGTGCATGTCTCCTAATGTAGGTCGTCACAAAGCTACTGAATGAAGAAACAACTATCAAATACAGTTTCACTAATTTTGGTGAATATCTCCTTTTAATTGAAAGTTGCAAGCTCTCATATCTTATGTTACAGAGTGCAAAACTTACCTGCCTTGTCCTAAAAAACAACAACCTTGCTTTAAGCTGTGTGTCAGTGTGTTTATGAGATAGTCCAAAGGGTTAAACACTTTGCACAACACCACTTTTCTCACATATAATCCTTCCGTTCGTATGAAAGATTCAAATTAATAATAAATATATAGCACCTTTCTAAGCACAAAGTGCTTTACAACAGTGGTTCCCAACTGGTGGGTTGCGAGTCCATTCTGAATGGACCACAAGTAACTCGCAAACATGCCAAGTTTGAATTAAATACCACACTTTATTTTAAAGCGTTGTTTCCTGCTGTAGAGTTAGTGACTAATGGACAGCTACTTGACAGAGACAGCAAACTATCTCAACAACAGGGCCAAACACATGTATGACACTGACTATATCAAACTTTGTGGTCGTGTAGAACTAATAACTGAGGACAAATCTGGACCTCATGGCTGGACCAGTTGGGAACCACTGCTCTACAACAAAAACAAAGCACATTTAAAAACATAGGAAATGAAAAAACTAAGAGCCAGAAACTAGGCACATACTAAAACACAGAGTAAGATGAACTAAAATGTCATAAAACATGAGTGAAATCACCGAAAAGCCGAAAAGCAATCCACCCTTTGTCAAGCCCTGCCCATGGTCCCACCCCCCTTGGTTACTGTTGCTGGGTTTGACAAGCCAAACCTTGCGGGGGTTCATTCCCACAGGAAACAATGGAAAATACCGGGAGATTTAACTTTCTCGTAATTCGAACTGAATCAATCATTCTGTCCAAAACGTGGTGTCAGTGATAGAGAACAAAAGTGGCTACATTTGACTGAACAGGCATTACATGACATATCCGAAACTTGTGAAAATTGTTGTTTTGTCCTGATGTCTGACGGTAGCTATGGCCACTAATGTGAGCTGCCGGTTGCTAGCTCTCTTGCCTGTGTCGTCTCCGCAGACTTACCCCTCGAGTCTGTCAGTGACTGGAATAAAAACTACTCCGAGAATACATTCTGGATATCTCGAGTCACTGTTGCAGACGCCCCAGGCACACCTTTTAACATGTTAATAATAATAATAATATAACACTGATTTATCCGAGTTTGCCAGCTAGAAAGCTCTTTGTTTCACCGTGATGCCATTAGCAACGAGCCTGGGAGAACACAGCCTGGGGCGGTGTTTGACGAACCCCAGTAAGTTAGCAACTGTTGCTATGGGGAAGAGCACTCTGGTTGGTGGGTCAGCAGACCAATCAGAAGGCCAACAAAGGCTCAATTCTAAAAAAAAGTGTTTTTTCTTAAGAGACAGAGTTTGTAGTCCTGATCTCCTCAGGCAGCTCATTCTAAAGTCTAGAGGCAAATTAATGGCTATTAAAGGGTAAGTTTGGGATTGTTTTTATCTGTTTATTATTAACAGTGTCCCTGACCCTACTTAAACCAAATCTATGAATTATATAAAAGAAAATTAAGTGGGGTTCTATGAAGCAGAGGCATTAGTGATATCATGCTGTGGCCAAATGAATTCATTCCTGGTTTAAGTCTCTTTAGGGGGGTTTGCTGATCATCATAAAAACATAAACTCCTCAAGTTAAAACTTAACTTTCACAGGTCATATAAGACAAACATAGTATGGGGTCTTACTGGAAATAAAAAATCAACTTTTTCTTCAGTATTTACAACCAAAATTGTAACTGTGAAAGTTGAAAGAAAGACGGAAGCATGAAACTTAAGAGGAGAAATCAGCTTTGCAGGGAGCCTCTGATGTGTGTGAAGCCTGCACAGCTAGAACGCTGCACAGTCAGAGGAGGAAGACACAGAATAACAACACACACGCCTGGAACACACACACACACACACACACACACACACACACCAACACAGGATGCATCCGATTTACTAATAGTGCAGCTGATCTATTTTTAATTGACCCGACATATTTAGTTATCAGCCGGCCCAGATGCTCAGCGGCTGATCGATAGTTATTGATCTGTGTATTGTGAGGTCAAATTGAGAAAGGTCAGATGTGACATGTGCACCTGCTTAGAAGAAAGATGTAAGAGTGCTGCTCTCATGTTCTGTGTGGGGTCACACAGGACACTTAACATTGTTTTATCAGCCTGATAACATCATGACACACAATTGCTTTATTCATTACTTATAAACATGATTCTAAACTGATGATATGTTTCGGTACAAAAATGTCACATTACTTCTCTTTGGAGTCTTGGCTGTAAAAATATGGTCAAATACAAAAGATTTTTATATGTGATTGATATTGACGTGACTTTTTATGCCGCAATTCCTCCTCCAAATGCCAAAAATCTATTTGGATTTCCCTTTTTTATACCTCCCTGGTGTCTAATTGACCCAACATAATTAACTTGATTATGCACAATAACATACTGTAAATTTCTTTGTCAGTGGATTTCTTCTTGGCAAACAAAAGGAATATACAATGTATTTGTTCATGGAGAGTTAACCATTTGAAACCTGAGCAAATCGGCATGTTTTTTTTTTTTTAAACATGGGAAGAAGGCAATTAGCAATATTAGAGGAAATAACTAAAAAAATTGGCAAGAAATTTGTAAAAATAGACAATAAAAAAGAAATAAATAAAGTTGAAACAAAAAACAAACAAACAAAGAAATCACCCGGAAAGAGTGTTTTGAAGTTATAATCATTCTGTAACATAATTTTAAAATGTAATAATAATATTTATAAATAAAGTTTTTCCCTAGTCTCCCCCCCCCCCCCCCCCCCCAGTTTTTTAAAAATAATTTTCTAAATTTTTTTTTTTTTTTGCAATTTGTAGGACATTTCTTGCCAAGTTGCTCATTGCCTTTTCTCACCTATGTTTTTTAAATAAATTGCACCTATTTTCTCAGGATTCAAAGGTTTAAATACTGAAAGGCATCTGAAAACAGCCCAAGAAAAGTGATGTCACTCCAGGTTTCAAAGGGTTAATATAACATCTGCAAGCCCAGGTTGTGGCATCATGAAGGTCACCACTTAAAGGCTTTGACACATATTGGATTTTAATAAGATTATAAGGAGAGTAAAAAGTATTATTATTGTTATATATTATAATTATTACTTGTGCACAAACAGCAGTGGTGTGTGGGGGACCCCAAACAGCCAGTATCAAGGGTTAAAGTTCACATTAATTAAATGATTTAATAATTTCCCCAGAATCAAATAAGTCTTTACTCTTTCTGTGAAGCAGTTTCAACTGTTTGATGACTCATTCTGCACTCAGGGATTTTTGCAAAAGTTCATGCACAATATGGAAAGAGATAGGAGAGAAGTGTGTTGATCAGTGGGCAAAACATTTGCTTTTATTTCCAATACAATGTGGTGGAGGTCCAATCAAATGATTTAATGTAAATCCCTCTTCTGTTCACTGCTCAAATATTCTGTTTCACTGGGAAATACATCACAGCACAGAAGCTAAAGACGCTCCAACATCTGTTTCATAGGGAAGTGGCAAAGAAGGTAAAACCCAAAGATATACAGGAAGTAAAAACATTAACCATATGGTTTTATAAACGTATCCAACCCCTGAGCTATGCTTGTTTCAATTTTTATTGAATGATAGGAAATGAAATTTGAGCATCTCTGCTTCAGTTATAAATCATAGCTCTTCCTGGAGAGAGATAGCAAGAGAGAAATAGAGTAAGGTGAAGGAAAAGATGAAATAAAGATCAAAGACGCTCCTGAGGGACACGCACGTGCACGTACGCACACACACACACACACACACACATCCCCTCGCTTCCATTTCATCTGAATATTTTATATCGTATTGATTATGTGCTTCTTTATGGGTTGCCAACGACTAAATCCTAACTCTTAAGGAATCAAAGGTGGATACCAGTGTTAGTCAGTTCAGGAACATCTGTAAATATAATGCAGTTTGACCTGATCTGAAGTGAAGCTAAATGAAGCAGTTTCTAATGCTTGAGGATGAATTCCCAAATACTAGACTCGTTTTTTTCAAGAAGATGGCATCCCATTTTCTTGCAGCTGAATGTAGTTTAATGTAATGCATTCACTTAGTTTTTATTTTCCTGAGGCAGTGAAGCTCTCACCAGCAGAAGAGAGGTCTAATTCTTAGCCTTAAATATTTGAACTGCACTAATGCCTGCCTCATTTCACTTGTCAGACACAATATAATAAAGCCAGGCTAATGGAACTGATCCCTGCACAGAGGAGCTGCTCTGTATGCAGGGAAGGCATCACAGCCATGCAGGCGTATTTAAATGTAGATATTGAATGCAGGTGTTGTAATTTCCTGTTTCTTTGACTGTCTTTTTTTTTTTTTTGTTTACATTTATCTCCCATCACTGTGTACATGTGTGTTTTAATAGCTGCGCACCTTAACTTGTGTATATGTTTTGCAGATCTCAGATGCTCTGATCAAGCGGGTGACATCGTCTCAGGATCAGTGGGTGAAAGGGGCCCTGGAGCCAAAAGTAGGACCCGAGTTTGACCTCACCCTCAACACCGACTCGCTGCTCCAGACCATCCTGCAGCTGGACTTCTGCCAGGGCAAAGGTGAACACACAGGGGCACACACTTTCCATTCAGCTTGCAGGTTTAATTCCTATTTTAGGAGTCATTTTACAGCTACATTTGAGTTTTGACTATATGGATCCCTCAGAGCAGTGGTTCCCAGCTGGTCCAGCCACGGGGTCCAGATTTCTCTTTAGTCATAAGTTCAAGGTCCACACAGTTTAATACATTCAGTGTCATACTTGTGTTTGGCCATGTCATCGAACTAGTTTGCTGTCTCTGTCCAGTAGCTGTCCATTAGTCACTCACTCTACAGCAGAAAATGGCACTTCAAAATAAAAGGTGTGCCCCAGAAATTCACCATACTTCAAAATAAAGTATGTTTTTTTACAAACATGACATGTTCGCGAGTCACTTGTGATTTATTTAGAGTAGACCCGAGACCCACCAGTTGGGAACCACTGCCTTAGACTGTATATTATTTAATGTGTTTCTGTGCTAAATATGCCATTTATTCTAATTTCAATTATTTTTTTCCTTATATACCTAATTGTATTCTTAACTTATCAACATTTGTTGTATTTAATGGAGTGCTCCATCAGTTTAGTATTGACAGTATTGATTTGGACTTTAATTACATGCAACCAAATTGGAAAAACAGAGTCTGAAATATCATAAATTTCTTACCAAGAGTAATTGTCAACAAACACTGACTGACAGTTACATTTAAATAAAATCCCAAATTAACGCTAATACAATGGATTCTGTTCATTTTAAAGGAGCTGTATACAGTTTGTATCTGGTTAGATTAGGCTAATTAAACTATGTGATTAAAAGGTTAGCAGATGGGGTAACCATCTTGGAATATTGCTTTAACACCAACTATGTATAAGAATAACAGGAGGTTTTTCCTGTATTTCTCATTCTGTCTAAATTGCCCCTATTTTATGAAAGCACACAGATTATTCTCTCAGACTTATAAAAGCTTGCTCTTGAACCACAGAAGACTGTTTAAAGCCGTTTTCAAGTAGTACCCCTGATTACTCCTCATGATGAGTAAACTGAACTCCAAGCGTAAAGTCAGTTGAGTACCCCTCTAAACGAGCTCTATAAATAAATCAACTTGACATGCCCCTTGATGAAATAAGTGATAACCAATAAACAGCATTTAGTCACCCTCTACTTTGCTTCTGTGCTTTCTTCAAGATGTACAACAATGTACACAACTCATTAACTATTCTTCCACTGTTGCTGCCGAGCAGCCACTTGACATGCATGAGTAAACACAGTGTCCTTTACATTACCTCTGCTGCAGTCTCAGAGATTACCCAGATGTATTGTTAATGTACATTAAATATGTAATCAGCACGATGCATATTTTATGCTGGCATGGGTTAGCAACCCATGGTAGCAGTGGTGAGGCCTAGCAGCCTTATTACAACCAAAATTAGCTACAGCCAACATAGGGAAAATACCCCAAGAGTCAGCGAGAGCAGGGGTGGAAGATGACTCACAGGTGGATTACACGGTAACAGACATTGGAAAGGACACGACTATGACTTGGACCGGTGACTCAGTGAAGGATAGGGGCACGGACCTATCCACCAGTGCTAGAATTAGCAGCACTCAGGGCAAGGTGAGCGCATCTGTAGAGGGCAAAAGTAGCATAGTTGAGAACAAGATGCTTCAGGTTTGTCCTTGCGGCTGGCAGAAAGTAACATCAGTGAAAGGCCTCAGAACTCATCAGGGAAAGAAGAAGTGTGTGGCAAAGAAAGGGCAGAGTAGCCGCATTGATCAGTACTTCCTAAGAAGTCAGTCGAGTCAGTCGGATGAAGTCCAGCGGCAGGTAGAAAACCACAGTTCGCAGGATATCAGTAACGCTGCCACTGAGGAGGAGGGGGTAGTAAGAGAGGATGCAGGTGACACTGAGGCCAGTATGCTAGCCAGAGAAAGAACTATGGAGCAAAAGGTTAGAGTTAGATGGCCTAGAGCAAATGACAGTAAAGAATGGGAGATAGTTAATAGAGACTTGTCAGTAATCTTGAGTAGGCTTAGAGGAAATGCAATACAAAGGTTAGAAAAGATGGGAGATATAATGTATTCATATGGTGTAGAGAGGTTTGGGGTGCATGAGAGAAAGAGGAGTGAGAGGGTACAGTCAGGTAAGTCTAGGCGGCAGAGAGAAATAGAGAAGTTAGTCAAGGAAAGGAGACAGTTAAGAAAGCAGTGGAAAAAGGCTACAGAAGAAGAAAGGGAGGGAATTAAGGTGTTGCAAGAGGAGTTGAGAAGCAGGCTAGCAGTTCTTAGAAGGGCGGAGCATCTCAGGAAAAAGAGGAGGAAGAAGGAATATGCTAGGACAGGTTTTTTCAGGGACCCTTTTAAGTTTGTTAAAGGATTGTTCAGCCAGGAAAAGGGAGGGCAGCTTAAAGCAGAAAGGTTAGAGGTTGAAGAATATTTGAGAAACACGTATTCAGATTTGGAGAAGAATAGGATAGTAGGTTTCCCACCTGATATCCCTCCATTAGGAGGGATAGAGCATGAGATGGATGTCAGGCCACCTAGGTGGAAGGAAGTTCAGGAGGTGGTCAGGCGTGCAAAGGCTTCTTCGGCCCCAGGGCCTAATGGAGTCCCCTACCGGGTTTATAAAAGTGCGCCTGATACCCTTAAATTTTTGTGGAAACAGCTAAGAATAGTTTGGGAAAAACAAATTATACCAAGAGCATGGCGTAGGGCAGGGGGTGTCCTCATTCCTAAGGAGAAGGAGTCTGTGGACCTTAGCCAGTTCCGGATGATTTCTCTCTTGAATGTGGAGGGGAAGATTTTCTTTAGTGTAGTAGCGCAGAGACTAGCTAGCTACTTAGAAAGGAATAGCTTAATAGATACCATGGTGCAGAAGGCAGGAATACCAGGTTTTTCAGGGTGTTTAGAGCATACTAGCATGATCTGGCACCAGATTCAGGCAGCGAAGATTAACAAAAGGGACCTACATGTAATATTTTTAGATCTTGCAAATGCGTTTGGTTCAGTACCGCACAGCCTCATTTGGAGTGCGTTTGACTACTTCAGAGTGCCACAGGTAGTTGTTAACTTAGTGAAAGCATATTTTCAGGATATTAGGTTGTGTCTAAGTACAGCAGGTTTCACAACAGGTTGGCAGAGGCTAGAAATAGGCATCATGGCAGGGTGTACAATTTCTCCATTAGCATTTACTATGGCAATGGAAGTAATCATCAGGGCTTCTAAGTGGGTGGTAGGTGGGGAGAGACGGCAGAATGGGTTGCATCTTCCACCAGTTAGGGCTTACATGGATGACATGACACTGGTGACCACAACAATGCCATGTACAAAGAGGCTACTAGAGAAGGTAAATAAGAACCTCAAGTGGGCCAGCATGAAAATCAAGCCTAGTAAATCTAGAAGCATCTCGATATGTAGAGGGAAGTTAAGTGATAGGAAGTTTGTCATAGATGATGAGGACATCCCAACAATTAGGGAGAAGTCAGTAAAGAGCTTAGGTAGGTGCTACAATGTAGAGTTGAATGATAAGGAACAGGTGGTGAAATTTAGAAAAGATGTGGCTGAAGGATTGGATAGAATAGATAAATCAGAACTTCCAGGAAAGTTGAAGTTGTGGTGTTTGCAATTTGGGCTATATCCTAGGTTAATGTGGCCATTGTCAGTTTATGAAATTCCAACATCTGTTGTGGAAAGAATGGAAAGGTCGGTTAGCTCCTACATTAGGAAGTGGTTGGGCGCTCCTAGGTGCCTAAGTAGTGTTGCATTGTATGGAAGAGGGATACTTCAGCTGCCAGTATCTAGTTTAACAGAGGAATTTAAATGTACCAAGGTCAGGACAGAGCTCTTGTTATCTGGGAGTAAGGACGTGGTAGTTAGGAGTGTGGTTCCAAATCCAACCAAGGGGAGGAAGTGGAACCCAAGATCGGCAGTTCAGGAGGCAGAGGCAGCTCTTAGACATGCAGAGATTGTAGGTAATGTTCAGTTTGGCCGGGGAGGCCTGGGGCTTGGCTCAGGTAAACCGGTATGGAATACAGCAGGCCTCAAAGATAAAAGAAAGCTGGTTGTAGAACAGATACGCAGACAGGAAGAGATAGTAAGGGGTGCAAAGGTAGTGGCCCAGGCTAAACAGGGACAGTGGTTGAATTGGGAAAGTGTAGAGAAGAGGAAGCTTAGTTGGAGGGACCTGTGGAGTATGGAGGAGAATCGTATTAGATTCCTGGTAGGGGCTACATACGATGTGTTACCAACCCCCCAGAACCTAAAACTGTGGGTAAATGAGGACCCATCATGCCCATTGTGTTCACGTACCGCAACTTTAAAGCATATTTTGTCAGGCTGTAAAGTTGGCTTGTCACAAGGCCGATATACATGGCGACATAATCAGGTGTTGAAATGTTTAGCTGCAGGCATCGAAGGGAAACGAAGACAGGTGAATTCAGAAGGTGCTAAGGATAGGGGCTTAGTAATTCAGTTTGTCTGTGAGGGAGAGAAATACAGAAGGGATAAGTTAGTGAGGAGGCAAGGGTGTGGCCGCCTAGAAGGTGCTTGTGATTGGGAAATGCAAGTAGATTTAGGGGGAAAGCTTGTTGTTCCTCAGGAAATAGTCTGTACCAGGCAGAGGCCTCACTTAGTGTTGTGGTCAGTGAGTCAACAGATAGTTTATTTCATTGAGCTGACAGTTCCTTGGGAAGACTCAGTGGAAGAAGCCTATGAAAGAAAAAAGCTTAGATATGCAGACTTAGGAGCAGAAGCTGAGCAGCGAGGATGGAAGACTAGGATTTGTCCAGTGGAAGTGGGGTGTAGGGGATTCATAGCAAGATCAACTGTCTCACTCCTGGGGGAACTCGGAGTGCGGGGACAGAATTTGAGGAAGACAGTGAGGGAAATGTCAGATGAAGCAATTAAATGCAGCCAGTTTATCTATTACAGAAGAAATAATGTCAGCTGGGGGCCAGCAGGGGGAACTACTAAGCAGGGCACATAACTCCTTGAGATCAGGTGGAGAGATCCACTTCCTGTCAGGAGAAATCCAGGAAGAGGAAGTATTTAAGTGTGGGAGTGGCCTATTGGAATCCATCTTGTTTGAGGCCATGCGGCAAGGTGAGTGTGCTTGCTGATCCTGTAAGTCCAGTTAGCTCCTTTAACTTTAGCTTATATTGTAGTTATGCTATGTAGTGTGTGAAATAGAGTATGGTGAATGTGACAGGAAAGCTAGTATCAGCATTGCTTCTGCCTGGAGCTTGCATGTATGGAGCCTGGGTTTGGTTGAAGATGGCAGTGCTGTTTGGGCTGAGAAAGCCATGTGTAAGTAAGAAGGAAATCCAGGAAGAGGAAGGTTATTTAAGTGTGGGAGTGGCCTATTTGAATCCATTTTGTTTGAGACCATGCTGCAAAGTGAGTGTGTTTGCTGATCCTGTGAGTTCATTTATCTCCTTTAACTTTAGCTTACATTGTAGTTATGCTATGTAGCGTGTGAAATAGAGTATGGTGAATGTGCTAGTAAAGGTAGTATCAGCATTGCTTCTGCCTGGAGCTCGCATAAACGGAGCCTGGGCTTGGTTGAAGTTGGCAGTGCTGTTTGGGCTGAGATCACTGTCCAGCCTCCTGGAGGTGTCATTGTTGTGAGGGCTCGTCCTGGGGAGGTAGACTGTACAGCCTAACCCGGCGGGGGAGTGTGATAGCCTAACAAGGCTTCCTTCCCTGGGTCTACCTCCTCTGTGGTAGTATAGGTAAGGTAAAGGAGGTTGTTCGGTTAGTGCGGGGAGCAGTGAGACCTGGCATTAGGGGAGTGTCTCTGGGACGCCAGAGATCACTGTCTAGCCTCCTGGAGGTGTCGTGGGACTAACTAGACGAAACACTGGTGAAAGGAGGTTCCCACCCGATGACCCCAAAGACATGTTAGTTATCACTGCTCACGGGTCTGTATAGTTAAGCCTTGCCATAATAGCTTATTGTAGGGCTTAGGAGGATTATTCACTGAGCGCTGATCCCTTTTTTTTTTTTTTTTTTTTTTTTTATTAGAGCACAAACTTCTTGTGTTTATTTGAATTCATACTGCTCCACTGAGGCATGTAAAGCTCAGGTGTTTTGTTTTGCAGACGTTGATTCAACCTTAGTAAAACACTAAGTAATACGGCATTTATTCAAAATGCATTGTGATCTGTTACCAATATTATGAAGTCATGCCTCTGATTGAGTTGTACTTGAAGAGTTATTTCTCTAATTTGAGCTCCAGTTAAGCGAAACCAAATATGCATGGATGTAGAAGATTTGGTCATCCCCTCTCTGTTCAATAAGGCCAGTGGCACAGAATCCATGTTTCGTCACATTCAAATCCCACTGATCTTACAGAACAAAGCCATAGAGTTCAGAGGTACACCATTTGATCCTATGTCTTTGAATTTCAGTCTTTGACATCCTGAGCTGCGACAAAGTGTCAGAAGTGCTCTGGTTCACAGCCTGAAATTAGTCACCATCATTACTACATATCAACATTCATCTGAAATGAATGAAGTGCTCTGGATTATATTTTTTTCAGTAAATCTTGATGCCCTCTGTAAATCAGCAACTACTTCTAAACTCAACTAATTGGTACCAGATTATATAGTTCTCACCAGGAAACTTCCAAAGAAATTATTAGAAAATGACAGACTCATGAAATAAACATTACCCTTTCCCAACATAAAGTTCTAAATTACAAAGCATATATTTATTTGGGTAGCTGGCCTATAGTCAAATTTAGGTTTGATGAGATATACCAGAAGTAGCTAAAACATATCCATTATGTTTTAGCTTTTATGTTAAACCCCTCAAATTCCTAGACGTCAGTGTCCCCAATGGCGGCTACAACCCTGTTTAAATTTTTGTTTAGAAATATTGCTTTGTATTCTATTTTTGCTGTGTACACTTTATCACATAAACCCTAGGATACATCACAAAACAGCTAAAAAACATTTTATTCCAACCGCAAAAAACTAAGTTTTAGGTTTTAGTTTTCTCTATCTAATTTGTTATCACAAGGAGTTGTAATAGTAGTATTTCTTGTAATATTTTATGCTTCACACTTGGTATGAAAAAAGGGTAAAGATAAGGATTTGTCATATAAACATCTTACTTTTGAATCTCAGCAATTAACTTTGTCAGTAAAATGTAGAATATGAACTCTTAAAAAAGGGGTGTCCAACATGTCCAACCAAAAGAATACCCTGAAATTCCAACTTATCAAAACACAAATTCTGTTTCTGGGGTGAAACAATATTTTTTAAGGATTTATATGTATGAAAAACAGTGATTTATAAAATATTTCAATCGGCTCTCATTTTTTTAAACTTCTAAACTTGCCCTGTGCCAAGAAAGCACCGTTGTCCCAGACATGAATTTACAGCTACGGATGGTCAAAAAATCTGTTAGAAGCCTTCAAATGCCTTCAAATTTAAAACTAACAACATGCACTGTTAACATTAGTGTAAAAATGTACTGCTTCAATCATCTTTGTTTTAAAAATGTTTTTAGTGAAAATGTTAGCCCTTTAAAGATCTCAGAATTTGTCAACTCTCTTTTTTACAAGAATATAATTTAATTATGCATAAAAGGACTCACTTCCTGGTTACCAAAAAGGCAGGAATATTGCTAAAGTACTGGTAAGCTATATATATATATTTTAAAATAAATAATTGCGGTCTTTTCTAAACAATAGATATTTGGGTCAAAGCCTCTGTTGTGTCCTAATATGCAGATGACACTACATTTTATATTGATGAAACTTTGTATGAAGTTTACGTTACCTTTCAAAATAACTTATCAGTAAGAGCTTTTCTGATATAAGAAGTGAATTATGATGACCTGCAAGTCGAAAATATATGATGAAAACCACAATGTTACATACCAGTTCACTGTGTATGTTCAGTACATGTCATGACGTTGGTGTCTTCTCTTTATTTTGGTGATAGAGCACACGCTCTTCAAAGCATCAGTGAATACAGACCTCTTGTCATGTTTGTAATGCAATCTCTCCACTGGTCTCACTGTCAGTTACAGCTGCTTTATATGCCATCTTCTGTTTAAGTGCTCTTGTATTAAAACATCCAAACCAACATCATATTTCCAGATGTGCAGGAGAGTCCGTTAATGAAACAAATGCAGGCAGCAGACAGTGGTGAGGCTGAGATGGAGACAGAAGGCCCCGGAGGTACTTTTCACAGTGAACCTCTGTTTTCCTCTCTTGAATTTATATCTGTTACTCCTTCCTCGTCCCTCAGCCCCTGACTCTGGTTGGAAACTCACTGGTCTTTTTGTCCCCCACAGCGTCTACCTGGTCTCCTTCCTCTGCATGGTTTTTGTTTTCCAGCTCCTCTCCAATGAATGGCACGTCTGCAAAATAGTGCTGCCTTCACTGGAACACTGGAACACAAAGTTTCCAAAAATTACAGAAACTTACAGAAATTTGTTGCCTGAAGTACTTCTCTGTCTCTCATGCTAGTCTTTGCTTCTTCTTTTTTTATCTAAATTATATATATTCATTGAGCTTTTTGAGCTTCATTGACCTTTTTGAGGGAATGTGTATTAAACATCTTCCCATATTTTTTTTTCCCTGACTGGGAAAATAGTTATAAATTAAATTGCAGAATGTTTCTTGTTATATAAAATAAATAATTAAGCTAAATAATGCAATGCATTTTTAGTGAAATATGTAAAAAAAATTGGATTTGAAACAGCGTAAACAAAACAAAAACATTCTGCTGAAAAGAGAATTAATACAAATTATGAAAATAGCATCTAAATATAATATATTTTACTGTATATAAATATATAATTAATTCAAATTAAGAATATTTGTTATCAATATTATATCAAATCATTATCTTGTGGCTGAGCATGAATCAAAGAACTACTTTGTCTACAAATGCTGTGAAGAATATTGAATTTAAATATTAATATTAATAAAGTGAGTCTATACACTGTTTACTGCATCACTCCTACAATGTTATTCCCTCTGTCATGACTGCTGCCTTTCCTCTGTGTCTTCACCACGACTTATTTTGGTCTAGAAAGATCAGATAACAAAGAAACGATGAATGAAACAGATTTCATCACCCTGAGATCTCCACTCGTATGTGGTTATTTTTACCCTGTTTTTGTTGTTAGTGTTTGTTTCAGCTCCTTTCTGGAATGCATTTGTGTCCTATTTGTTAGCACAAGTTTTATCACCATCAGGGTTAGACGGATTTGTCTTTTTATGAGAAAAATTCTTTGATATGATGTTGGTTCCTCCCTTTCTTGGCTTCTGTAACCAGCTGAGAATTCTGACCTGAATCAAGCTACTAGCTAATTTGGTAGTTTGTATCTAAAGATACATATCATTTGAGGGGTAAGAAATAAGCAAAGTAGTGTTCAAATAATTGCTGCTTGAAGCTTATGCAACATCTAGTAGTCTTTGAAGCTTATATCAGTCTAACCCTATGCATCACTGCTACCTCAATAAGTGTATAACGTCCTCACATTGCCTATTTAAAGCCTCCACTGATGCCCAGCTGTTGCCCTGTAAATGAACCCGGAGGTCTTTCACCTTTAAGGCTCGTTTTTATTTTTATCTCCCACTAGATCCACAATAAGCTCCTCTTTCCCTCCCTTTCTGTTGTTCAAAGGCAACCAGCCAGCTGACGACACCACCCTGTTCATCTTCCTTTTCTCGTCATCCATTCACCCTTTCATTTCTCCCTCCTCTCACGCCCCTAATGCGCCCCCAATTATAATCTGTACATCTCATCCTTCTATTTCACCCCATAGTAGAGCCTGGACCTGCAGTGCCGGCGGCTCCTCTCCTGCAGCTAGAGAAGTGCTGCACTAGGAACAACAGCGCCACCCTGGCCTGGAGGGTAACTGCGCCCCCTGCCAGCCCCATCGAGGGGTACATCCTGGAGCTGGACGACGGCAACGGAGGACAGTACAGGGTCGGTACCTCACGAAAACACATACTAAGTCACAATACATACTGTGTGGACATGCCACTAATATGACAGTAATCCAATTAAAATGCAGCTGTCACTGCTTTTTTATTTTATTGTTAATTATCCATATGCTGCTCAACTCTGACAAAGGCAGATAATAGTTTATGTGTGTTATTTTTGTGTCATCAGTGGTTACTCGTCTTTACTTATACATGATTCCATGTATACATTTTATATGTTTAAGCAATGAACATACATGTGAATGCACTGAAAGAAGTATTTCACCTATTCCTACTGTCTATGCAGTAGAAAGGTGCAAATACTTTTGAAACTGGTGCTACATGACCAGAGAAAACAAGAGACAGAAAAACCTACAGCTACCAGAATGCACTGCACTGGACCAATAATAGCTCCCGCTGGTGGGTGACATAATTTTAGCTTGTATGTTTGACACATTTGAAAACGGTCTCATACTTCATACTTACTTAAATGGTAAGCTAACATATGTTTCTTAAAACATTTGAGGTGAGAAAAAAGCAACTCAGTCACAGAATCTTGGTTTATATTTGATCAGCTCAGGGTACTTTTACCGTTTGATTCCAGTTTTATCAGCCTCTGTTTTCACTACGCAGAAAACAGTATCGCACAGAATTCCACAAACTCTTCCAATTACAGCTAAACAGTGTACTAAGATATTTTCTGTTGACATTTTAGGTGAGAAATAGACAACGCAGTTACGAAATCTCGGTTTATATTTGGTCCTGCTTTTGGACCTACTCCAGAGAAGGTCCATCTCCAGTGTGGCTTGGCGTGACACGGCGCATCCAAACTGATATTAGAAACACAAATCGGCACTGCATGGCTTTACTCGGAGCTGCCAGTACTGACAAAGGAAAAAGGGTATTTATGTCCATGGTGGCGGCATTGGTGACAAGCAATACAATAATGCAGAAGTACAATCTGTAATTCGTGCAACAGCCCCAGAGCCAGTTTTGCGGTATCTGACACTACTGAGCTAGGAGATGAGTAGGGAGATCCGGGTGCTGGTAGAATGGAGGGAAGTTTACCACAGTTCATTTACACATACCACCAAAATTGTTATGATACAAAGCTGGTTGAAAATTGGTGAAGTGTCCCTTTAAACTGCTTTTTTAAATGATGCTACTGAAATGTGTGTGTGTGTCCTCAGGAGGTGTACGTGGGGAAGGAGACGGTGTGTACGGTGGACGGCCTCCATTTTAACAGCTCCTACAACGCCAGGGTGAAGGCCTACAATGCCATCGGTGTGGGGCCGTACAGCAAGACTGTGGTGCTCAAGACCTCGGACGGTAGGCTGTGTGTGTTTGTGTGTGTGTGTGTGTGTGTGTGTGTGTGTGTGTGTGTCTGTGTGTGTGTGTGTGGATATCTGTGTGTGTGTTCTAACTTTGCATCCAGTTTGCATCAGATTGGCACAGACAGGCTGAAAAAGGAAAATGTCCATCTCCTTTAGGATATTGTTTCTTGATTGTCTTGATGTGTTTTCCAACAGAGTAGTTTTGTTAGCGGTGATCTTGAGCTTCTGGTCTCTTGACACAAATAAAAGGTTTCTATGCAGGATTGTCAGTTTCTACATGTAAACATTCTTGCTAGCGAAAATGAAACTTAAAGCCAACCCCAGATTTACTCGTTTGGCGTTTCGCCTCGCTGTATTTGCATTTTTCTTGGTGCTATCTCTCTCGGATGTCCACTGCCTACGGTCTGGCACCTGGTCGCTACCTTTTAGAAAGAAAAACTGTGCATAGTATATCTTTAATTTGTATCATCTAACATCAGTACGACAAACTTCTAAGATAATGAGTGTTGAGGCTTTTTAAGGGTGAAAATGGAAGAATAAAAGGCATAGAGTGCGTTATACGGACGGTGAAGAGAGGAGAAGAGAGTGGATGAAAAGAAAGGAAAGGAGTACAGGAAAGGAAAGAAAGAAAAGAGAGAAGTCGAAGGGGAGAAGGAAGGAAAGGGAGGGAGACAAAAGGAAAGGAAGGGAGAGGCAAAGGGAAGGGAAAAAGGCAAAATAAAGGGGAGTAGATAAGAAATAAAGGAAAGGGATTGGAAAGGACAAAGGAGGGCAAAACAGGAGAGAAAAAAGGGAGAAAAGGAGAGAATAGGTAAACAACAAAGCAAAGGAAAAAGGGGGTAGACAAGCAAAAAGGGAATGGAAAGGAAGAGAATGGACAAAGAAGTAGGAAAGGAAAAGTGATGTAAAGAGGAGGAAAGAACGAAAAGGAAAGACAAGTAAAGTAGAAGAGGGCAAAGGAAAAGAAAGGAAATGAAAGGAGTCAGAGAAAGAAGGACACAAAAAAGGAACCATGACAAAACCTTGTATAACTGCAGTGGGCTGAGGGTGGAGAGTCACACTGACTGACACACACTGTCTCACTTTGCCAGCCACTAACAACAATGGACATTAGTCTGTTTTCTGACTGATAACCGCTCATCCCTCCCGCCCTCTTCCTCTTTTTCTCTCTGTCATCTTTTTTTCTTTGCCAACTCGCCCTCTCTCTTTCTCTCACCCCTCATCGCCACCTCCTTCTCTTTCCTCGAGGACTATAGCGTCCTACAGCTACATGGAGAGAAAAAAAGGGATGTGACTCGACTTGTTGGCATGACGAGTGAATGAGCAGGCATTAGGGGCAGTCGCTGCGACACAAACACTGATTTTTATGTACAGTTTCTTAGTATGATCCTGTGTGTGTATGTATATTGTATGTGTCGCAGGTTATTTAATGATGCAGCATATGGCTGTAGCTTGCTGATGAAGCATTTCTGTCCCCAGGCCTGGATAGTAAATGTGTTCCTGATGTTTCAGCCTGTAGTGTGTGTGTGTGTGTGTGTGTGTGTGTGTGCTTTTACCCTGCAGCTAAACTCACTCACACTCTGGCCGGAAGGAACCAACTGTTAATACATGTGTTATGTTATTATTTGACTGTTAGCTATACTGCATATTGTCACAAAACATCAAATTGATGTGAATATTGGTTGACTATATCTATTGTTGGTGAGAGATACAACTGAAGAATTCTGTTAATTATTTATTTATTTATTCTTTAAAGATATTTTTTGGGCCATTTTGCCTTTAATGGACAGGACAGGTAAGTGTGAAGGGGGGAGAGAGAGAGGGGATGACATGCAGCAAAAGGCCACAGGTTGGATTCGAACCCGGGCCGCTGCGGCAACAGTCTTGTACATGGGGTGCCTGCTCTACCACTAAGCCACTGACACCCCATTCTCTTAATTATTAATCCAGTTTAGCAGCATATCCATATCCAATTACTTCTCATCTGAATGAAGAGAGGCTGAATTATTTCTTGTTTATCAAAATGAATTAATGAAGGGAGCTGCAGAGTGTACATTTACCCTCTCCTTTCAGTTTTCTTAATCATAATTTGTCTAAATTATAGGGATTGTGCAACAGTGAATTGCTGCTTTGGCAGTTTTTCCCTCATCATCTCAATCAAGTTTCACGTTATATACACATAATATTTTCTCTAGCCATGGCAACATAAGTGACATGGCATGATATAGTGATTAAGAAAAAGATTATCATTATAACAGGATGTTAGAAATATAGCGCATTTTTGTTCCTCAGTGTGGCTTGATGAAAAATGATTATTGAGCACTGTCAAGATGATGCAGAGCTGGGGTTGGGGACCAAGCAGAGAGGCAACAATGACACAGAAGTTACTGACAAAAATTGAGGGTTTTTATTTACCCAAAAAAATGCATGAAAAATTTCAAACCAAGAGATGAACAACTATGCCTATAAAAGAGGTCAACATAACATAACTATACTCAATATTGTTGCTAAACAAGGTGTTAACTGAACAAACCTGACCTGTCCAAACGACACACGAGGGAGCATATATTGGCTTGGCCAAACCAAATAGAAGAGGTAAACAAAATGGATGGCAACTACAACTAAAACCAAATCCTCCCTATAACATGGCAGCACATGGTTTTATCCAATGAGCTAGCTCCAGGATTTAAGAGTCCTCAGCCCTCAGCCACACCTTTTGCTCCACCAGGAAGTGACCTCCCCAAACAACCACTGTAACTAAAAGACGAAGAAAGAGGTGATTCATGTCAAAGACTTTGCCTGTGCAACCCTACAATGTTAGAATGTACGATGCGATGCGATACGATACGATACGATATACTTTATCATCCCTGTAGGGAAATTTGTCTTTGACTTAAGTGCTGTGCACATTGCCTGCTTCCACAAAAAAAACAAAAAACACATCACACATAAATACACAACCATACATACATTAAGAGGGCACTATGGCACTATTGCTTAACCCTAACAGGCTATTTACTATTTAGGATATTAATTGAGATAGGCACAAAGGAGTTTTTAAACCTATTCAGTTTACATTTGGTTGCTCTGTATCGTCTTCCAGACGGTAAAAGTTCATACTCAGAATAAAGGACGTGTGATGGGTCAGATAAAACTCTCTGAGCCTGCCCAAGAACAGACTGCTCAAAGTTTAACTTAAACTATGTAAGGTTAAAAGCAAATAAAGAGATTCTAAATCAAACCAACTGTGTGATGTGAATTGTTTAGGTATGGCTGACCATAAATGAAGGTAGATAACAAACTAATGAGTTGAAAGAGTGTGGATTGGGAAGACTTTACCATATGTGGCTGTGACCATCACAGCTGGTAAAATGACATTACAATATGCTTTGGAAAACTCAGGTGTAAAACCAGTTTGTGTGGGTGTTGACTGACTACATGGGTCAGAAAGGTGGCACAGACTTTTAGAAACTACTTCTTCTGTCTTTTTTGATAACTTTCCAAAACGATGAAAGCTAGCAGGCAGATGTGGCATCATGACCGAGTGTTTTTTCCTTCCCACAGTGGCTTGGTTCTCCTTCGACCCCACCACAGCTCATCGGGACATCGTTCTGTCAAATGAAAACCAAACAGTCACCTGTAGCAGTTACGATGACCGTGTGGTGCTGGGAACTGCTGCTTTTTCCAAAGTAAACACTCACTGGTTATATTATAGATCAGATTTCTTTCTTATGTGAGTGAGCAGGTGACTTAAATGACTTTCAACACAAAGATTAATAAACTTGATTCTAATTCGATATGAATCTCAGGGGATTCACTACTGGGAGGTCAGCATCGATCGCTATGACAACCACCCAGACCCTGCCTTTGGCGTGGCGAGGATCAACACCATGAAAGACATGATGTTGGGGAAAGATGACAAGGCGTGGGCCATGTATGTGGACAACAATCGCTCCTGGTTCATGCACAACAACTCCCACACCAACAGGTAGGTGTATACTATAGTCTGTGATTTTTAAGGCCAGTGGTAGGATGTGGATGGAAGCTATAGTTCATATTAGGTGTTTTAGGACCAAGCAGTTCTGGGGACTTTTGAGAGGAACTACACACTAGGCAACTCCCTTGAAAAACTCCATTCCTGCTTTTTAGCATTTGGATCTGATTGAGAGGCTAAGGACACTATCCGCAGACAGCCTGTCACTCAGAGCAGCCCACCCTTAATTATCCGTACCTGTATGCCTTAATAAAATGAAAGCGGATGTGTAGCTGTAGAGACTGAAACTGCCAGGTGGTAAATATGTTTATTTCTGCTGTAAAGATGGGCATTTTAACATGGGGGTCTGGGGGTACCACTTGGAGTGAGCCTCTAGTACCATTCAAGGAACTATGGGTTTTGGCACTTCGGCATTGGCTTCATTTTTCAGCCCTGGACATTACCTCTTGGCTTTGAAGAGTCAACATTGCATTGTATTTCCACCGATGCATATATGCTCAGTAAAGCCTCAACTTAGTGTCTTTTTTGTTGTCTCTTGTCTACACAGCTAATGGGTTTTTAAAAATGGTGGGTCCTGGTGCTAGATTGTCTCATGTGTTCAACCAATCACCTTACACTTGCTTCATTCATGGTTCCTCTTGAGGTGGAGTACCTTCTCTTAAATAGGAGCCTTAAAAAGTAGAAGGAGGACAACGACTACCTGATATTAGATTTTTACTTACCGGTACAAATCATGCATACTTTCTAAGAGGTTTTTAAGTTAAAACTACGTACTTGATGTTAAGGTTAAAAAGGTCCCCTCTGTTGATGTTCTTATACACCACACAAACGTCCTCAGCAGAAGTGAGGAAAATATCGGAGAAGGTACGGTCATGGTGACAGTGACAGTGTTCGAGGAGACAGAATTTGGCTATTGAAGTCACTGGGGAGGACACTGCACTCTCACTTCCACCCGTCATATCGTTTTTGTTCCAACTTTGACCAAAAAATCTGTCCACCAGATTAAAAAACACACATTATGTAATGTTTACTGACATTTTATTTTTAAATCTACATATGGACATTTGTTGTCCTTGTTATTGGTGTCCAAACAGATCATGGCTCTGTCCAGCAGAGGTTAAGATCCTGCTGACACCAAACTCTGGTTCCTCGAATGCTGTCACTATTGTTGTGACTGTTCCTCCCTTTATGTTTACCGTGGTGTAGTATAATACAACAGCTACAGAGGGGACCTTTTGAATCTAATATTAGATTACAATTACACAATACGTCCATCGGCTGAGGGAGATTGTGTAATACAGTTGAAGGCTCCAGAACAGCTACTACTTAACTACTTTTGTTAAGTGTTATTTCAAAGGTCAAGAATGACCTTTCAGTCTCAGCTTTGTTAATGGTATATGAATAATGTAATAATGCTTGTATGCGTCAGTTATAAACCATTTGTAAAAACAACTTTTGAATTGCCAGGTTGTGAAAATCCAACCAATATGTATTTATTGAAGACTTTAATATAAGATAAGATAAGATAAGAAAGGATAAGATGGTACTTTATTGATTCCAAACTGGGAAATTCTTCTTCTTAAACATTGGTAGATTATACCATTTAATTAATGGAACACTCCTTTATTAAAAACTCTGTAACGTTTGTAACTGCGGACCTGATAGCTTATTATAAAGTTGAAGCTCACAATCCTTTATCAATATTGTACTCACTTTATAATAGGTTAAGTCTGCAGCTATGAATGTTGGTAAATTATTTACTTGAAGAATCCATCATCATCAAGTCCACACTTTAAGTGTTACCACCAGCTGAGGTTTTTTTTTAACAACCTGAAACTCAAAAGTTGAAGGTACTGACATTTAAAAAAATTATAAAATTATTTAATAACAAAAATGCCAACTTTTGAACTTGTTTGCCTTATTAAGAAATGGTCCTCATCTTTTGAACTTGTATGTCAATAAGCACAGCAGGAGGCACTCTCTTCTTCCATTCATTAGGTGTTGTGCATTAAATCTCACACAGCAAAGGACACACACACACACACACACACACACACACACAGGATAATGATACATACACAGGATGACAGAGGGACCCCAGGGGCTCATACAATACCGACTAACAAACACATCAGGGAGCAGCAGCAGCCTGCAGGAGACATCAAAACATCTCTCTGCACCATCTCTCTTAGTGTCACGCCGACACTATCAAACCCTCATTAAACATTTATTTACAAAAATACGTCTATACTTCAGAGGGAAGAAGTCGACATTTCACAGGAATAATGTGAACCCTCTGACTTGTCTTTCTCTACCTTGGTCCGTCCAGACTGCACATTTATTCCTTGTGCCGTTTGCTTTCATGTCGTTAATCATCTCATGTCTGTATTTCAGTGTTATTTACCACATATTGATTCCTCTGTCTCTCTCAGAGCGCTGACTCTCACTCAGTCCCGAGGCAGGTGTCATGTGTTTGAATCATGGCTATGTGCCTGCTTACATGTATAAGGGTGGTTTCACACCTTTGCTTCTATGCAAAAACACAATTTCAGTCCCACAGTGGGTCCTTTAGCATAGAAGGAAACATCTGTAGTGTTCATTTAGTGTCCATTTTTGTCACTCTTTGAACTGACTACGGGATTTCAATTTGTCCATCTGTTGTGTGTGTGTGTGTGTGTGTGTGTGTGCGTATAGGGCGGAGGGAGGCATCACTAAGGGCTCGACCGTGGGCATCCTGCTGGACCTGACCAAACACACACTGACTTTCTACATCAACAAGGAGCAGCATGGTCCGACTGCCTTTGAGAACCTGGATGGTGTCTTTGTACCCGCTGTCAGCCTCAACAGAAACGTGCAGGTCAGTGTGTGTGTGTGTGTGTGTGTGTGTGTGTGTGTTGGTATATGATGTGTTCTTTAGCATGTATGAATAAGCAAACTGTGATAAACTCAGCTGGGAACGTATTTTAGTTGACACCAGAGCTGCCAAGACTACTCACAGAAGTGTCAAAGATGCTGAATTTTGAACAAATGCAGCGTTATATTCTCAGCTTTTAGTTGTGCACTTTGGAGTCACACTCTTGGATGTGCTAATGTTACAAATACTGGTGAAATAATTAATCACTAAGGTTATCAACAAGAAATGATTCAAAGCAAAACTGCTTCCAGCATATTAATGTGAGGATTTACTGCCTGTTCCTGTTTTATGTCACCGTGAACTGAATATCTTGAATAAACAAACAAATTGAAAACATCACCTTGGGCTCTGAGAACGTGTTAGAGCCAAACATCAGTCACAGGGCTGGTTTATGTTCTGCTGCTGCAGCATTCAGTGTCCCCTTATTTCCAAAATACTAAAGGTGTGAACCTTGTTGCAATCTGTTTGGCTGCTTTTAATGCTCCAAAGCACTCGACTGAAGCACTAAGTTGTGTTTGTGACATCTGAACTTGGAAGTGGGAGTTTAAGAGGAGCACTTGAAGGCAGCAAACTACCTATTTATCTTTCTCCAACTAGTGCTGCACAAGTTTGTAGCTCCATAAATATTTACAGCCAAAGGAATGTCAGCTGATATACTCTCTGGCTGTTTTCTAACACAAATAGTGAATAAAACAGTGAATTTTTGGTAGAATTAATATTTATTAACATTACAAATGATCACATGATTGGCTGATTAGTTATTTGCGTTAATGAGCAGTTGTACAGGTGTACCTAATAAAGTGGCCGGTGAGTGTATATTACTACAACAAGAAAAGTTTTATATAATGACAATAAATTATTTCATAATAATAACAAGATGAATAGAATAATGTTCTAACAATAACATTTTCTTGTTATACCGTGAAAATATCTTTAAAACGTGGAAAACATCTTGTCTCTGAACTTTTCACTTGATACTGATCTGTTTTTTCTTCTGGTGTGGCAGCAGAACGCCACCATACATGTTTAATTATATATGAAAAATTACAAGTTTGTTATTTGGGGGCAGCAGTAGCTCAGTCCATAGGGACTTGGGTTGGGAACTGGAGGGTCGCCTGTTCAAGTCCCCGTCCGGACCAAAAATATGGAGCGTGGACTGGTAGCTGGAGAGGTGCCAGTTCACCTCCTGGGCACTGCCGAGGTGCCCCTGAGCAAGGCACCGAACCCCCCCAACCGCTCAGAGTGCCTGTCATGGGCAGCCCACTCTGACATCTCTCCACTTAGTGCATGTATAGGTCCAGTTTGTGCATGTGTGTGTTCAGTGGTAGAGAAGCAGCTCCTGTATTTAGCATCTAGTTAAATCACTGTTTCTCTTAATGGAGTCTGGCTATAAAGACAATAATACCTAGAACTACATAATGGCTTACTTTTCCAGTTGGAAATCACTGTCTGATGTTAAGGTGATGCAGTGACAATACTACTATAAATATAGTGTACACTTTAACTGACGTTGGTTGTTTTAGATGGGACTTATTTTATGTGGTTAAAAAACGTTTTGTTGCTGACCCATCCACAGCAGTACATTGCTTAGCTTCAATGTCAGACTCCAGCCTGCTTCTCCAAACTGGGGGTGTGCCAACTGACATCTACTATATGCAATATACTGATGGGTATCCTGTACAAACCCACTTCAAAAAAACACTATCCCTTAAATTCAAGTATACACTGACTATGGCTTAATCCAGCTAGCTGCCAAATGAATGCTAGCTAAGTCCAACTCATTGTCAACAGTGTTTTAAAAACTCAAGTGTTCACATGTGTCTTACCTAAATTAAACTACCCGTGTGTTCCCCAGATGAAGCTTAGCAATTATGCATGTCTCTTCAGTCTGTCCTCAGTCTCACTGAGTGTTTGCTCTGTTTGTCCCTTGCAGGTGACCTTAGTGACGGGCCTGGAGGTGCCAAAGAATACCAAACAGTAGGAGATCCCTCCTCCCTCCGAGCGCGCTGAGATACAAACCAACGATGTCATATGCAGTTCGCTCCCACGTGAACCTTATCCAGTCACATCAGATGGGATTTACCCGTCTCCCATTCGTCTCAAGGTGCCCTTTGTCTTGGATATACTTCAGTGTGAAACCCTGCTCCATAATTTGCAACAAAGGATTAAAATCTGGGTTATTATTGGCTATACATGATGATTGATGATGGATGTCACAACAGAGATGACGGGACTTACTGTGGATCGCCATACTTTTTTCATATCCCAGTTTTTGCCCAGGATACTAACACAAATCTTATTATTCCAGCTTGTACCTTCCAGAAATTTTAACAAAAAGGAAAATGCAGCCTGAAACCTCTCCTGGAGGCCTGAGACTAAAATAATCAACCCTCTCACTCTGACAGAATCAATGGTAAAGACTCCCACACTGTGCAGTGAAATGATGTTGTGCTTCAGTTTCTCTATTTGAGATTTTCTGAGCTTTTTAACGATTAATTTAAAGTATAAAAATAACATCACCATCAGTTTTAAAAAGTCCACAACAACGAGGTGCTTCTGGGAGGCGAGGGAGAAACGATTCAGCAGTGCTTATTGATGCTTCTCTCTCAGGTGTCTTTACAGCTGTCAAGGTAAAACCAGATGAAGGGAGTGTTTTGTAGGGGTTGTTGCAGCACCGTGGGATGTTTCAGTCATGAAATATTTAAAAGCTACGCTTTCGGTGCACATTTTTATCCCAGTTGTGGCTCCAACAACACTACCTTCTCTGTTTTTTTACTTTTTCTCTATTGCATACAAAGTGGCATAAAGATTGTTTGGTGCTGCTGTCAAAGTGGTTTACACACTGAGGTCAAAAGCTGGGAAGGATTGGGCTCAATTCCATTTCATTTTTCAGTAATGTGACAGATCTGCTGTCTAAATTTATTTTGGTGCAATTTTTTTTTGCAGTCAGTGGTGTCTTGATTAGGATTGTTTGGGGGATTTTAAGTGGCTGTCATCATAATTTTTGAAAAGGGAGAAATTAAGTTGAATTTCTGGTAGACTGGGATTTCACAGTCACAGTTTATTTACCCTACGTCTGTCTGCCTCAGTTGGTTGAATAAAAGGGAAAGATTCAGCAGAGACCAAATGAGGTGAGCCGCAAACTTAATTTTGCCTCCTAAACTGGTTAAAGGTTTACACTTTTTATGGCGATAGCCGTGGCCGGAAGCATTATGTTTTCGTGTTGTCCGTCTGTTCATCCGTCCCATTCTTGTGAACACAATATTTCAACTATGCCTTGAGGGAATTTCTTCAAATTTGGCACAAATGTCCACTTGGACGCAACGATGAACTAATTTGATTTTGATGGTCCAAGGTCAAAGTCACTGTGACCTTGCATCTGTCTCATTCTTGTGAATGCAATATTTAAGAAGGCCTTACGTAAGTTTTCTCAAATTTGGCACAAACGTCCACTTGGACTCAAGAATCAACTGATTAGAACTTGGTGGTTTAAGGTCAAAGGTCACTGTGACCTCACAAAACATGTTTTTGGCCCTAACTCAAGAATTCTTAAGCTGATTATGACAAATTTTTACACGAATGTCTAATAGAATATAACGATGAAGTGATGACATTTTATATTCAAAAGGTCAAAGGTCAACCTCACTGTGACATCATAATGTTCTGCAAAAACACTTTTCTGGCCATTACTCAACATCATATCTCAGGAACAGAAGGGGAGACATTTGGGCAGATGCTGAAGTGGTGCCACTAATCTTGGGTGTCCATCTTGAAACTGTGCTGACTGTATAGATTTTCTATGCTTTCACCATATTTTCACAGACATGGATGTAAACTGAAACTATAAACTTTGCGGGTTCGTGGAGGCAAACAAGCACGAGTCGATAATTCTAGTTTTACCTTTTGACAGAGTCAGGCTAGCTGTTTCCTCATTTCCAACAAGGACATTATAAAGAGGAGTCGTCGTGGCGTAAATCAGGTCATATTATTGGAGTACAACACATAAACTGGGAACATGGGGATGATTAATTCCACTGAGGCTGAGGCATTGGCAGTTGGCGCTGAGTCAGAATATATTTTATACAAAAAATGAAGATATGGGTGAGAATAACAATTCTGCCATTAGTGAAACATTCCTTATAAAAGCCCATAAGCAAATGCTGTCAATATGAAAATGTTCTATTGTAGGTCAGCTGCCATCCGTTCAAGCCTAGCCAAAAAGTTCTCTAAGGCCGAACCCACCCAAGGAGGATTAAGAGAGCGCAGCCAAAGAGCACCTGAGTGGACACCATTTTTGTATTTCTAGCAATGTCTGCCGTAACCCTCCAACATCGCAGCTCCAGTTACGTTGTGCATGTGTCATACCCCAAACCTCCACGGCATCAAAGACTGTGTCCTAGCCTTCATTGAATAGCCTTGATTTCCACTCTTTATGCTAAGCTAAGCTGACCAGTTTATGACCAGATATTAGCTTCATTTTTATGCTACAAACATGAGAGTGGTATCAATCTTCTTGTCTAACTCATCTAATAAGCGTATTTTACAAAATGTCAAACTATTCCTTTACAATTATAGAAAGAACAGACTGCTACATTTCCCTACAAATGTAAAAATTAAGTTTCTCTTTGGATTATTGACTCAAATGCATGCTAGCATGTACAAACAGTGCACAAAGGGCTTGATAACGCTGTATAAAAAGCAAGTGAAAAGGGAGTAGTTCATATACAGAGGACCTACACAGCAAAGTCTTAGTGTTTAAGAGCTTAAATGACATCAGTTCCAATTTCGAGTCTGTCATGTTCCTCCAGTCTGACATATTTGCTATTAGCAATATGCATTGCATGCCATAAACTAAATTCATTCATTCATTCATTGATTCTCGGAGTGACTGAAATTAGTTTCTTCGGGAATTAAAATCAGATTTACCGCTTAACATCCAGTTTTCCCACTTTAATTCCCCTTAAGTAACTGTAAGGTTAAAATCCTCTTATTCACCCTGACTGACAGCATCATTATACTCTGCATACATTATATTCCCAAGACTCCATGTTTTATCTTGTGTATCATGTTATAAACATTTCCAAACATTCAGTCCGGCATATTTTTGTAATCTTTGAGATCTCCACTTGAATTTTAAATTAAGCTCTCTGGGGTTGAATAAACACGAGGGCTTGTGTTAATTTGGGTGCCAAAACTACAAAATGGTGTGCAAACAGTTTGTACCTTGTCCTGCTGAATGAATCAAAATGAAGGAACAAGGTTGATTGGTCACCTGCAGGAGCATTTCCTGCCTCCATGTTTTCCCTGCAGCCTCTCCCAGGCTCACAATCACATTTATCTCAAGAGGAAATGTTTTCACCTCGAGGGATGAATGTCCGAAGATGCTGAAATGAAATGGAACTGAGCCAAACCTTATTTTGTCCAACAGCCACTATAATACATCAGAAGTCGATGAGAAAAGTGCGGTTGTCTCATGGTAATTTTATTCTGTGCTCATCACTCAGTCTCTCTGTAGATATCCATTTCAGGCACCTTTAATGTGTCGGGCTGAAAATGATCTTGAAAAGTCACATCAGGTAAAGGTTTGCTGCTACACTTCTCATCAGGGATTGGATATGGCAGCCTGTAGAGGACAGTAGCTTCGAAATTCAACCAAACCACTGTGACTACGGATATCAGATGTTTTACCACACATTACCCATGTGGATTTTATCTCGAATGCAGCAGAGGATGGAGAAGTTTGCTTCTGAATTCATTTAATATTTATTATGATATGTGAAACATTTCTATTCCCTATAACGTTGTGAGTGTGAGAGACACACCTGCCATACAAAGATTGGGTTTACGTGTGAGTGAAGATCCACAAACAAATGTAAATAGTGACATGTGAGTTATGATTATGACATGTGATATTAAGCATGGATTAAGCGTCGAACAAGTTTACAAAATATCTGAAGCTGTACTGTAAATAGTGTACTGTATTACTGTCTTTGCAATGAGTGATGTTAAAGCCAACTGCTACGACAGCTCGCCCTCTGCTGGTGGACGGTAGCGACAACAGGATTGATGAACTGATCCTCTTGTTACATTTAACCGACTGTGTTTTCAGACCTTTAAATGCTGACTTTAAAAAAAGCTGTCGGCAAACGTGTTGCCTGACGAGCTCCTACTATAACTTGTATCATCAACTATCTCATGATATTCAAACATTTAATCAGGGACATGAAATAGCAGTCATTTACATTTCTACAGGTTTTTATATACGTTTACAGATTATTATGAATGCAGGCAGCACTTAAATGTCACCTAACACAACATATTTAATTTAAATTATTAGTTCCACACAAACTTTAAATATGCCAGGTGACTGAACAGATATACAGTAAATAAAAGTAGGTATTTCTTACTGGAATTAGTGACGTCTATTTTCAATACAACAGCAGAAATATTATAAAATGTGTTAGTCTGTGGTTACCTTCTGTTTAAATTTAATTGTAGACCACTAGAGTAGTAATTAGTGATACTTAAATGATAGGTAAATATTACCCTTCTTTTTATTTCATGTTTTAATTATCAAAGACAATGGAAATGTGGATGGGATTATGTATTTTTTATGAATCAAAACTCTTACCTAGATTGTTTTCCCATTTGCACCCCAGAACAGCAAACGGCAGGTATATTAGGCCACCATTTTGATATGTCAACTACAGCATCTTACCTGGGTTTTTGCACTTGATGCTGCATTCAAAGTCTGTGGGAAAGTTCACACCTACAGTTTTATATTAACAATTAGGGCTGGGCGATATGTAGAAAATCAGATATCACAATATTTTTGCCCATATTCCTCAATATTGATATTGCGACGATATTGCAGGGTTGAATATTGGTGCTTTCACAAAATATTTACACAAGATTTTCATTCAGTTAAATCACTTAACTGAAACGCAGCCCTTAAAACCAGGAAAAGACAACACTTGAGATATTATGATATTTAATCTATTGGGGACGGCAGTAGGTCAGTCCACAGGGACCTGGGTTAGGAACCAGAGGGTCGCTGGTCCAAGTCGTTCGTAGCAGGTATAGACTGTGGACTGGCAGCTGGAGAGGTGCCAGTCCCCCTCCTGGGCACTAAACCCCCAACTGCAAGCCCCCCTTGCTTTGACATCTCCACATTTAATGCATGTATAGGTCCTGTCTGTGCATGTGTGTATTCCGGGCCTGTATGTATATGACTAGAGTGATAAAAACTGAATTTCCCCTCGGGGATTAATAAAGCATATCTTCTTCTATTAAAATCTAAGATGATATTGAGTCTCATATCATGACATTGATATAATACTGATACTGTACATTGCCCAGCCCTAATAACAATAAATCAAATGACTGTGTAATTCTGCAGTTAATGTTGGCTTCATGGAGCGTTTTAGCATCTTTCAGCTCGTTGTTTTGGCCTTTAACTTTACTGTTTTGGTTCACTCTCATTGCTCACATAGCATCGTTTTCAGCTGCAGCTGTTTTCAGTGAAATAGCTCTAAAACCTGCTGTACACTACCTGCTCAGCTCCAAACAGCTGACAGATAGAGTAAGTGACAAGCTGGTGAACTTAGCATTCAGCAGCTGAACCAGATAGTTATCTCAGAAGGTTGGTGGGTAGCCAAAAACATAACATAAATACGTGATAATGCGCTATGTCTGCTGGATGTGTAAATAGATTGGTAATTTAAAAGGTGACGAGAGTACTGCAGGATAAGTCCTAAAACCTGGAACTGAGTTTGCATTTTAGCACTCCTGGTTCCCATGTCTTTAAGTCAATGGATTTTTTAAATGTCAGAGTCACCTGAAATAAGGTCTGTGGTTAACACAAGCTTAAGAGACTTTCACGTTGTGTTCTACAATATAAAATATGTCGGCAAATACCCTTATACTCTATTTTGAAGCTTGTTGGTGTCTTAAAAAAGATGGTGGCCTCATTTTGGTGACGACGTTAAAGTCATGAGACCATGGTCTAATTTGTTCATAGCCTAACATTAGCTTTTTACTTGTAGTGATTGCATTACCCTTCAAAAAATTATAAAACTGGTGTTCATTTGTGAAGATTACCTTGCTGAACAAAATGTGTAAGTATCATAAACATTTGTTTGCCACAGAGCTTATTTTCTGCAGTACTCCAAAATCCAGTGGAAATATCCCATAGGTGTTTTTGTGGAGGGAACCAGGGGGGCGCCAACTTCTGCGTCAGCCCATAAGAAAACATAAACCTACAGCACTCTGTATGTCAGTGTTGTCCCAGCTTTGTTTCTGCTGCCCCCAAGTGGCCAGAAAAAGCAGGTATTTCATTACAAACAACAAATAAGGAAATAAAATCCAAAGAAAATTAATTAATTTGAAATTTAGTGACCATCCACAATGTTCTTATTAGCATTGATATTTACCATCTTTCCCACATGACATGAATGCAGCATTAGTGTCAAAGCCAGGACTTGAACTAGTTTCCCTCGACCCAGAAAGCAAACATCTATCAGCCAAAGGGGAATTTTTCCTGACCTACCCCAGACTGCCAGCTTTCTGATGAAGGCCTGGGATGAAGCACTGCCCAGCTCCCTCTCAGTGCTTTTTATCTCTTCTGAGAAAAAACGCTACATGGACACAAGGCCTCAGGTCTACATTTGCATCATGTGAGGCTCTCTGGCTGCTCAGCTCAGCCTTACCCTCTGACCGTCCTCCCACCTCCCACACCAGAGGAGCAACCATCCCCAGAGTTTGACTTTGCTGTCACCAGAAATAGATTTTAAGCCCACGAGCAAAGTGAGACATCTATTGCATAACCTGAGGGGAACCATTTCCTTCATCTGAAAGTCTGGCTGATTTGGGGTTACATGTCTACGGGCTGTGTTGGTGTCAAAATGGTGCAGAGGGAATAGAAGCTGAAAGTAAAGGTGTTAGGTGGAGGCTCAGAGAGTCAGACAGTGTATCAGGTAAAATCAGGTTACACCTTTCACTTTTTTTTTGTAATATTAAAATCAAAACAGATCTTTATGCGACAGATACGAACGAAAATCACACCTAAAGTCACTGTAGTCACTCCTGTCTAGAAACGGTATTGTCAGAGTGCTTGTATGGCATGTCCCTTTGCCCCAACACTTACCCACCCATGAATGTGAGATTTAATTTAATGGTGCTGGGGGGAAAAGCATGTCACTACTGTTAGCTATTTAACTTTACGAATGGCAGATTTATTTACTCTATAAAGTCTGTAAATATATTTAATTACATATTTATTTTCTTTTGTATATTGCCCTCAAGTTGTTCAGTATAGAAGTTGAATGGCTACTGAGTATATATATCCATGGTGAATTGCCAAGGGTTGCAGGTTTAAAAAAAAAAAAAGCAAACAGCTACAAAATCTTCAACATAAACCAGACTCGCTTACAGCTTGAAACAATGTGCTGCAGATAAGCTTCATATTTCCTCATGCGCGTCCTTTTTTGAAACGTGTAAATGACACAAAAGCTGCTTCAAGGAAACGGTGTGAGAATTTGTGACCTCACCCAGCCGCACACTGCCAGATCACACCTCTTGTTTCGCTGCCACCGTCGTCGTCGCTCAAAATCCATCGACTTTTTTTTCTCCCTTTCACAAAATGAAAAGTTTTCTGTGGAGATCTGTGATGTTTACACCTCGAACGCAGCTTCTCGAGGCTGTCAGGAAGTCGTGTACATAAGGGTTTTACAACAAGAGAGAAACGACTTCCTCATGGTCCATTCAGAGTGTTTGTATGTGTGTGTTTTCATGAAAACGTATGCCAAGACTTTATGTGTGTGTATATTGTTTGTTTTTTAATAACTACCCCCATCTGTCCTGTTATGATCCCCTCCCTTCCTGCCAATGTAAATGTTTTGTACGACTACATGGTTTGTATATGAGAAATGCATTGTAACTGCAAACCTTTACAGTGTAAAAACACCAGAAACGCAGATGTGTGTTTTTTTTTGGTCATTTATAAAAACAAAATAAATTAACTGTGATGGAATATGATTTGACAAAAGTCTCCAGTTTGATGCATTTAGCGTCCTGCCACTGTGTGTACATTCAGGGTCCATTCTGGAGGTCGGGAAATTGGATTCTTGACTCAGCAGTCTGTCTCCTGGAACACCGTTTTTTATTTTTACTGCAGACAAGTCCTCTGGAAATCAGCCTTACAGCGCACGCTGTATTCAGCTCTCGTCCACTTCCTCTTAACACTGCAAACAGTCATGCAGTAAACTGAGTCACTGATGGCGTTCTGGATGCCAGGTTTTCCTCTGGGCTGCTTGAGGTTTCCCATCCTGGAGGATTTAATTGGTCACCTGCAAACATAAAAAGAGGGATCTTACAGCGATCACTTTCAGTCCCCTTAAATCTTATCACTTGATGTAAACCTTACCCTTAACTTAAAATGCTTCTAACATTAACCCTAAACTTTCCCTGATTTTGGGTCACTTAATCTTTTGATTCCCATTTCCACCTGGTGTTAACATGCATCTTGGTTGATCTGATCACAAGTGGAAAGCTGTACGTCTGCCTGTTCACACCCAGCACTAAAATGCATCTCCACGTGTCTCAAGTAACCACTCGTGATCGTATCTAACCTAACCTCTCTATATGCAAATAAAGACAGTAGCCTGAATCATTTACCATCATAGGAGACTACTGCTGCAGGAGTGTGAGCTCTGTACCGAAGACAGTTGGTTGCGGTGAGGCGAGCAGTGAATAAACAGACTATGATTATTTGCAGTCCAACCCACATGGCATCATATGATACGTAATAGGAGAGATAAACGATAAACCAACATAATATAAATGTACACATGGCTCCTAAAGACAGAGTCGAACTGGTTCAGTGTCAGTGTGAGGTTGAACTGACTGTTTGAGGGTAGGACAGCGGCTCCACACCAGTCCTTCTGTGCTGCGTCTAACCTGTGTAACAGCAGCAACAGAAAGTTTGCTTATCTGGCTGGGAGTTGCATAAGCAAGGATGTCAGCTGAGTAGGCGATCCTTCAGTATGGCCAAGGACACATTAGTGCACACGCTATTGAAAGAATGTGGCCATGTGAGGACCCGACCACCTCTGAAAGTGGTCGAAGTGATCAGATTTCAAGACGCAACAAGGATGCATTTGATGCATTCACACCTGTACTTGTGATCTGATCAACCAGGATGTATGTTAATACCAGGTGTAAACAAGGCCTAAGATTGTTAGGTGAACGTACAACAACATGCTCACCTATTTGCCCCTCTTGTTGCCTTTGATTTTCTGGATCTCCTTGGAGCTGAGGATCAGCATGCCGTTCTTGAAGCGGCCCACCTGACCTGAGGGGGCGGAGCCAGAACCTGAGGGCACCTTCTTCTTGTCCCTGCTGCAGATGGCAGTACATGCAAACACAGGTTTCAACCACTGAGACACTACAAGACAGCCACTATAAATATCTGCTGATTTCTAATTTTGCTGTTAACTCTCCGTATATCATGGTTTATTATTCAATGCTTAAGAACTATTTAGATATGGATAGTTATGCACAATATTTAATAATATAGTCAAGAACATTTATAAAAAGCACATATTTGCTGACATAAAAGTCCAGTGTGCAGGATTTAGAGGCATCTATTGGCAGAAATGGTATATAATATTCATAACTATGTTTTCATTACTTCATAATCACCTGAAAATATGAATTGTGCTTTCTTTACCTTACAGTGAGCTGTTTTTATCTACGTTGGAGCAGATAAACCAAAGACCTGCTCTAGATAGGGCTATTAGCGTTTTTGCGTCAGCCATCTTAGTTCTCCTTCACACTTGGCACGTGGGAAAGGTTTATTAATATTTATATTAAATCCTAGAGGAAAATGTTTACAGATATATTCAGAAATGTCTGTCTCACCCACCTTTGTTTATTCGGCTTCTTCTTTTTCTTCAGGTCCTACAGAGCAACAAGAGGAACGATTTTTTAAATTACCATTGTATTGTTTGGTTTAAGGTGGGGGAAGGTGCAGGTCTTACCGGCTGAACCTCCTCCTTTGCTTTCTGCTTCTTCTCTTTGATCTGCTGCTGCAGCACCTTGTAGTTTACGTAGTCCTTCTTGGGGGGCTGATTGAGAGATAATTATTAAGTCGTGAATTAGTCACTTAGCTATTAAAAAGGCTGTGATGCTAATTAAATAAGTGCAGCGCTTTAGACAAAAGGTTATCCATACTCTGGCTCCCAGCATGATGGCTCTGTCTTGTTCAAACACACGCTGCTGCTCCTTCTTATAGCCTGTGATTCCAAACCGATGGACTTCAAGACGAGCCTGAAACCAACAAACACAGATAAAGTATAAAGCCAAACATATCACAGAGATAAAGTGGGCTTAGAAAATTCTATTAATTATAGAATCACAAAATAGCAGCAGCAAAAAACACACACAGTGAAGTGGGATAAAACTGTCACCTTTTCCAAATTGAGTTCTCCTAGCTCGCTGCTTTCCTTCTTCTCTGTTATCTTCTGAGGGGCCTTGAAGTGAGGACAGCACGTAACCAAAGGCGGCAAAAACAAGAGGAGAGAGACAGTGAAGTGATGGATGGTGACAAGAACAACATAAACAGAGAAGGTTGAGTAGAGGTCACACAGCTGCATGGAGGAGGCTTGGTTTCAAAATGTCAGAGATGGAACAGGTTCTGCGTTTGCACAAACACATTACTTGTTATAAAATGAACTGAGGTACAGCTCTTTGGTAGAATAAAAAAAGTTAGGCTGTCCTGTCAGTGCTGGTGACAACAGTTTAATTTTTCATTAACCCTGATGCTTCATCTTGTTGGATAGAGGAACTTCAAATCACCTCCCACTATCTACTCTCTTTGCCCACAAATTAAATTACCATTGTCACTGTTTTATCTTTAAAGGCAATATATTTTGTGCAGTTACAAAACTTCCCTTTGTGCTGTATATAATAAATAAATTATGGTTTTTTTTTAAAGAAAATACATCCAATAACGAGTCCTCAGACAGGAAAAACCAAGGCTTCCAAGTATGCTGACTTATCTGAGATTGTTTTTTGTGACCCTTGGTTGCACAAATCCGCCAGTTTTACAAATGTTGACTTGTAGATTCAGAATTTTGTTGACTGACAGAAAATTAATCAAACACTTTTTTCTCAATCAATTAATCATTTTGGTAATTTTTCAAACAAATATGCCAACCTTCTGCTGGATAGAGCTTCTCAAATGTCAAGTTTTTTTTTAAAAAAAATAGAAGATGGTAAACTGAAGGTTTCCCTCCGAGACATGATCACAGTGTAGGGTAATACAGACAGACGTGGCCCAAATCTTTACAGTAAACGGGAAAATAACTATTTGTAACAAGTCTCAAGTTTGCTATTATAGATGCACCTCTTCCAGTATGCTACAGTACCATTTTTTCCACCAATGGGACAGGACACTGCACAGCTAATGCACCACAGAACAGCTCATATTGTTTACTGAATCCACAGGATTTGCCTTGATAAAGTACACAGAGTGAGCTAAAGTAGCATAGACTTACAGGCATTTTGTCGGGGGCTGGTGCCTGCTTGGTTTTCAGTTTCTTTCGGGGGTCCTGGAATGTCACAACCTCCACCTGACTGGCCTGATGGATGGTTGGACCTGAAAAGACATGATATATTACATTAATAAGACAAGGATTGGAGAAATGAGTGGTTGAAGATGGGAGGCTAGAGGAGTAGAGAGTCTGAAAATGTTTAAATGACAGCTGTGCATATGTATGGACACCATTAAGTGTTAAAAGAAGAATTTCAAAAAATCAATACGACAAATTATCTGGAGACCTTTGGATGATTCCTGGAAACAAAATAAGTTGACGGACCATGCAAAGCTGCGTTATAGTTTTGCTGCCCACCTGTTTGCTCAGTGTTTGGTTGTTGCTGCCGATGTTCAGCACCATCACGATCTGCTCTGTTGTCCTCAGTGTCACTGCAGACATCCCTGACAGCAGAAGACTCCTCTTCCTCCTCCTCACATCTTTTTCTTTTCTTCTTCTTCTTCTGAGACTTGAGCTTCTTTTTTGATGTCGCTCCATCATCTGCACCATCAGTCAACAACATGAGCATGAATTATAAATCTCATTCACATCCCTGCAACTTTCTGGTCAACATGATTAACTTGTTTGTGCTTTTCGGAAATAGCTAAATAAGATTTAAATATAATTTTATGAGACATCATAAAAACTTCTCTGCTTTAATGGAACCTGACGACTACTCCTCCATCCTTGCTTCTATCAATTAAGTCCAGTCCAGTGCTTTCCTTAAAACATGTTATATTTTATCCCTTATTTGAACTTACTTTACTTAACTTACTTTTTATGTTAAGATTCTGATGTACCTGTGTGATCTTCTTTTTTTGCACATATTTAGTTAGAATTATTGAAGAAGCCTGAAACTGCCAACAATTACTTTTACTTAATGGCCAATAAGGGTATTACTTGCATAAGTAAGATTAGAAAAGAAAAGTAGGACATTTATTTATCCTGAATGTTGTGCAGCACTTGAAGAACGAAGTAGGGAACGCAAAGAGTGCAAATATAAAACATCAATTTTTAAAAAAAAAAAATCCAAAATATACACAATGCCAAAAATATAAACACAGTTGCCAATAAGGATCATGAGCTGCTCATATCAAGTTGCATCAATATCATTTACTAGGATGTGTATTTTACGAAAGCGTGTAGAAACCAAGACTTTGTGGGTTTGGGGTTTAACACTGTGTCTGTGTGTGTACTGTATGTCACTGATACCAGTGGTTCTCAGAGGCTGTGCCACAGCACGGCGTGCCGTAGGATTTTGTTCTAACCACACATTATTATTACTACAATATTCAACCTCGCCTATATAAAAAGTTATGAGTGAATTATTAATTGACTGTATCAGTATGCTGTATGCACCCATTTCCTAATGAAGAGCAAAATTCTACCTTACATGTAATTTAATGTACAAAACCCTCACAGGGAACCTACTTGTCACCATTTGCAAGAGGGAATTATAAGTGTTTGGCACATGTTTGATCACATTCTCACATTATCTTACACTATTTCCTGTTTAAATGGATGTTATTGGTGCTTTAATGTAATTTTAAAAAGCTTAAAAATAATACTTGAATCATTGTTAAGGAATATTTAATGAGTAATGGCTGGTTGACAATTTTTATTTGATATTAGTAAATAAAAACACACATTTATGTTGTGATAAGAGCGATAACACATTATGTAGAGGCTATTGTGCACAGATATAAATACAGGTGTGCCTTGGGTGCAAAAACCACTGACAAATGCCAATCAATATCATCTGTGGGTGAGAAAACTGCAGCAGAGCACAGATTTATCTAGTAATTCAAACAACTTTTACAACAAAAAAGTTGTATAACTACTGGGAGAAATACTTCTCATCAATCAATACATTGTCCTGCACAATACTTGCACACAGCTGAAACATATCCCTGAGGAACTTCAAAGGATTTCTTTAATTTTCCACTATAAACCTTAAGCTGTCACTAATATCAGTAAGATAGAATAAAATGAGCCTTTACTGATCTACAGAGGGGGAACTTTGTTGTCACAGCAGCACAAGGACAGAAGTAAGCAGGCTACAGATAAAAAGAAAAGTTATTTGAGAAGCTGCAATAAGAACAGAGGTAAAGACTATCAGCTATATAATATGCTTAAGTAACAGTGTCTTAAAGTTTGACAGCACGTTAGATTAACTAAACAATCACCCTTGCGATTTAAATTAATAAAAACGACTGACTGACTAGATGTTATTGTGCTGTTAGTGACCATGGAGAATGCATTACATGACCCATGCTGGGGACAGCCAGCTAACATTAGCAGGGACAGATAGCATTCATGTCAGGACAGGTCAATGGTTTTAGCCGAGTTACAGCAGCATAATTAAGTCAACACAGACATTATTCTTGTTTCTAACTCTTATAACGTGATAGCAGAGCCCCGGTAAAACAAATAGGACAGACTTAACAGACGACACCAGCCTTTTAAAGCAGCTTGTAGAGCTAGCATCTCTGGCTAAGCTAACAGCACTTACCAAACTCATACAGTTTATCCAAAACATGTTCAAGAAACAGACAGTCTTCATCCTCCTTTCCTTTCATTTTAAGGTAATGGTACAAGCAGGGAAAGAAACGAAAGAACAAAAGAGAACAAAGCAGTTTCTAACTCCTCAACGATACCAGCCGAATGACAACAAACTGTAAAAGCACATGGGACGACCGGTTTGGTCACATCCGGCTACCGTATTTGCGGAAGTGCCACGGAAACGCCAGTTAACACGCCCATGTGAAGTTCTCCAAGTGATTTTGCCATATACAGGTGTATACGTCGAGACGCAGGACCGTTAAAAATTTTCCTGCACATATAACTTCACTGTATGCAGCGTGTATGAGTTTGTAAAGTGAGACAGAGAATGGCATCCAGCGCTGTGTACACGGTATGTATCTTTGCTTTGCTTGGCAGGGAGCTAAGCTAACTTAGCTAGCTCTGCTGCAGCTCAGTGCACTCTTTTTGACATTTCATTCAAACAGGTGAACCCAAAGTCATACGTGTGTATCAACACAGCACCGAAACACACAGCTCTGTGTCGCTGTTGTTACAGAAATTGAATTAGGCAATTTACGTTACAGAAGTCTGTTGAGGAATCGCTTCTTTACATTTCTATCTACATGTAGCCTGCAGGATATTTGGTTTTAATGCAACCAAAGATATGCCACTCTTTAACTATGTTAATCAGTGTGTTTGTGGTTCGTCACAAGACTGGGAAGTAACTAAAGACAAGACACATATATGTGCAGAGCACCTTTTAATTACAACTAAATTCAGTTTGCGTCACATTAAAATGTGGTTAAGAATGGAGGAAATATTGTATTTTTATTACAATTGACCTCCATCTGCTTTACATTTAAATTCAGTTAAGAATGGTAAAATTATTGTACTTAAATTACATGTATTTTCAAGCTAGAGAAGAACAGAAAAAATATTCTATTTTGATTACAAGTAAACTCAGTCTGCTCTACATTAAAATAAGTTAAAAATGGTTAAACCATTGTACTTTAATTAAATGTGAATTTAGTGGGCTTTACTTTAAAATGTGGTTTATTACTGTAAAAATATTGTAATTTAAGTACAAGTGAACTTAATCTGATGTACATAAAAATTCAGTAAAGTATTGAAGAAATATTGTACTTTTATTACACACAATTTCATTAAAATTTCATTATGAAAATGTTGTTGAAAATGGAAAAATATTGTATTTTAATTATAAGTGAACTCCATCTGCTTAACATTAAAATAAAGATAGGAATAGTGGAATTATTGTACTTAAATGACATGTAATTTCAAGCGGCTTCACATTAAAATGCAGTTAAGAATGAAAAACTATTGTATTTTGATTGTGTGTAAATTAAATCTGCTTTAGTTTAAAATGCAGTTTACTATTGTAAAAATATTGTATTTTAAGCACAAGTGAACTTGTATCTGATATACATTAAAATTTAATTGAACATTAAAAAATATGGTACGGCGGCACGGTGGTGTGGTGGTTAGCACTGTCGCCTCACAGCAAGAGGGTTGCCGGTTCGATCCCGGGCGTGGGAGCCCATTTGTGTGGAGTTTTCATGTTCTCCCCGTGTCAGCGTGGGTTCTCTCCGGGCACTCCGGCTTCCTCCCACAGTCCAAAGACATGCAGATTGGGGACTAGGTTAATTGGTAACTCTAAATTGTCCATAGGTGTGAATGTGAGCGTGAATGGTTGTTTGTCTCTATGTCTGGCGACCTGTCCAGGGTGCACCCTGCCTCTCACGCCAATGTCAGCTGGGATAGGCTCCAGCCCCCCCGCGACCCTCAAGAGGATGAAGCGGTTAGAAGATGAATGAATGAATGAATGAAAATATGGTACTTTAATTACAAGTAAACTCAATCAGATTTAGTTAAAAATCGTAAATTATTGCACATTTTAATTGCATGTAAATTAAATTGGTTCTAAATTAAAATGCAGTTTAGTATCATAAAAATATTATAATTGAATTGAACTCAATCAGCTTTATGTGAAAATGCATTTAAATATTGTAAAAATGTTGCTAAATACTCAATTGCAATTTTAAGGTACTTCTATTTAAGTATTTCCATTTCATGGTACTTTCTATGTCTACTCCGCTACATTTCAAAGAGAGATGTTGTACTTTTTACTCCATAACAGTTATTTATTGAAGTAAATAAGCAGTTACTTTCAAAATATGTGACATAAGTAATGTAACAAATAATATACATAGTGTATTGTTATAGATTAAACAAATAATGTGCAGTTAAATATAGCTCAGAAAAATCACAGCATGATGATGCTCTTGTGCCTTTACACAAGTACAATTTTGTAACAAAAGTATTTTAAGATTGCGGTATTGTTACTTTACTTTTTTGTGGCCTCAGGTAAATACCACAGAAAACGTCACTTGTTTTGATAGCTGTTGGTGCAGAGACTGGTACCCTGAGGTGTACACCCCAGATTTGTTTTTGTACAATGAAAACAAGAGCTTTGCACTCCCTTACCTTTTACTAAAAATGTAGACCATATCCCATCTTGTGTCTTTCTTTACTGTTTGGTACTGTGAACTACATTTAGAATATGTTATGGTTACAGTGTCTGATTGTAATGTTTTTGTCTTTAATAGCATAGAGATCCTATGCTGAAGAAGAGAGATGACTTTGAGGACATTTTGGAGGAGAGGAGGAACTCCAGTGACCTGAGATACGCCCTCAGATGTTACACTCCAGTTGTTTATAAAGGAGTAACACCGTGTACATCCAGCATGCTGAAGAGCATGGTGCTTCAGTCCGATCAGATACACTATGTCATCAGTCAGGTAAGTTAGAGGCTGACTGACAGCAGGTCGACATTCTGGTTTAGCCTGATGGACGTGGTCTCAAGATTACACTTGAAAATTGGCAAGTTAGTTAAAAGAAGCACTGTTTTTCTGGTAGTAGTCTAGTTGTTAGCATTGTTGCCTCACAGCAAGAGGGTACTCCAGCTTCCTCCCACAATCCAAAGACATGCAGGTTAACTGGTGACTCTAAATTGTCCATAGGTGTTAATGTGAGTGTGAATGGTTGTCTGTCTCTATGTGTCAGCCCTGTGATAGTCCGGTGACCTGTCCAGGGTGTACCCTGCCTCTCACGCAGTGTCAGCTGGGATAGGCTCCAGCCCCCCCCCCCCCCACGACCCCTAACAGAATAAGCGTTTACAGAAAGTGAATGAATAAAACTACAAAGTTATGGAAAGATAGAAAATAGTGCCATGTTGTAGTATTCATATTCATAAACTTCATTCGTATGGCTTTTCTTTTTTCTGCTGGATTAAATATTATTTTCATTTTGAATTGTCAAGGTTTCCAAAGAGACGGGCAAAGCAGCTGATGACCTCCAGGAGGAGGCGTCGGCCATCTTGGAGGAGATGGCTCACAGTCAGCAGCTCAGCACCGTTCGCTTCTTTGCCTTCACGCTCAGCAAAGTCTTTAAAACCTTGTTCAGGAGCATCTGTGTCAATGAGGAGGGCATCCAGAGGGTGAGAATACACACATGTGACACTAAGAACAGAGTGTGAGTGAAACGCTAAAAACACTATGAAGGTGACGCACTTTCAAATACAGATACGCACCTAATCTGTTGTTTGCTTCATTGATAGCTCCAACAAGCCATTCAGGAGCACCCAGTAGTCCTGTTACCTAGTCACCGTAGTTACATGGACTTCCTGCTGATGTCATACATCCTGTACACCTATGACCTGGCCCTGCCTGTCATCGCTGCCGGCATGGGTAAGCACTGAAAGAACAAGAGTGTGTACATTGTTACGATATATACAAGCTTGAAGTGTAATGTTTTGTTCAATCAAATTAGGGTCAGAATATTAAGAACACTTCCCACTATATTGCAGTCCAACGCCATCACTGTTTGCACATGAGCCCACAGTTTGTTTGTCTCTGCAGACTTCATGGGGATGAAGTTTGTTGGGGAGATGCTGCGGATGTCCGGAGCTTTCTTCATTCGGAGATCGTTCGGTGGAGACAAACTGTACTGGGCCGTCTTCTCAGAGTATGTCAAGACTATTCTCAAGGTGAGGATGCTGCTTTTTCTAGAATCCTTGTAGACATTTAAAGGGACATTTCACCTCAAATCAATAATGTACAGTACAGGCCAAAAGTTTGGACACACCTTCTCATTCAATGCGTTTTCTTTATTTTCATGACTATTTACATTGTAGATTCTCACTGAAGGCATCAAAACTATAAATGAACACATGTGGAGTTATGTACTTAACAAAAAAAGGTGAAATAACTGAAAACATGTTTTATATTCTAGTTTCTTCAAAATAGCCACCCTTTGCTCTGATTACTGCTTTGCACACTCTTGGCATTCTCTCCATGAGCTTCAAGAGGTAGTCACCTGAAATGGTTTTCCAACAGTCTTGAAGGAGTTCCCAGAGGTGTTTAGCACTTGTTGGCCCCTTTGCCTTCACTCTGCGGTCCAGCTCACCCCAAACCATCTCAATTGGGTTCAGGTCCGGTGACTGTGGAGGCCAGGTCATCTGCCGCAGCACTCCATCACTCTCCTTCTTGGTCAAATAGCCCTTACACAGCCTGGAGGTGTGTTTGGGGTCATTGTCCTGTTGAAAAATAAATGATCGTCCAACTAAACGCAAACCGGATGGGATGGCATGTCGCTGCAGGATGCTGTGGTAGCCATGCTGGTTCAGTGTGCCTTCAATTTTGAATAAATCCCCAACAGTGTCACCAGCAAAACACCCCCACACCATCACACCTCCTCCTCCATGCTTCACAGTGGGAACCAGGCATGTGGAATCCATCCGTTCACCTTTTCTGCGTCTCACAAAGACACGGCGGTTGGAACCAAAGATCTCAAATTTGGACTCATCAGACCAAAGCACAGATTTCCACTGGTCTAATGTCCATTCCTTGTGTTTCTTGGCCCAAACAAATCTCTTCTGCTTGTTGCCTCTCCTTAGCAGTGGTTTCCTAGCAGCTATTTGACCATGAAGGCCTGATTCGCGCAGTCTCCTCTTAACAGTTGTTCTAGAGATGGGTCTGCTGCTAGAACTCTGTGTGGCATTCATCTGGTCTCTGATCTGAGCTGCTGTTAACTTGCGATTTCTGAGGCTGGTGACTCGGATGAACTTATCCTCAGAAGCAGAGGTGACTCTTGGTCTTCCTTTCCTGGGTCGGTCCTCATGTGTGCCAGTTTCGTTGTAGCGCTTGATGGTTTTTGCGACTCCACTTGGGGACACATTTAAAGTTTTTGCAATTTTCCGGACTGACTGACCTTCATTTCTTAAAGTAATGATGGCCACTCGTTTTTCTTTAGTTAGCTGATTGGTTCTTGCCATAATATGAATTTTAACAGTTGTCCAATAGGGCTGTCGGCTGTGTATTAACCTGACTTCTGCACAACACAACTGATGGTCCCAACCCCATTGATAAAGCAAGAAATTCCACTAATTAAGCCTGATAAGGCACACCTGTGAAGTGGAAACCATTTCAGGTGACTACCTCTTGAAGCTCATGGAGAGAATGCCAAGAGTGTGCAAAGCAGTAATCAGAGCAAAGGGTGGCTATTTTGAAGAAACTAGAATATAAAACATGTTTTCAGTTATTTCACCTTTTTTTGTTAAGTACATAACTCCACATGTGTTCATTCATAGTTTTGATGCCTTCAGTGAGAATCTACAATGTAAATAGTCATGAAAATAAAGAAAACGCATTGAATGAGAAGGTGTGTCCAAACTTTTGGCCTGTACTGTATATTTCTCCTCTTACCTGTTGTACTATTTATCAGTCTAGATTGTTTCAGTGTGAATTGCCGAGTGTTGAAGGTATCGGCCATAAAGATGTCTGCCTTCTCTTGAATATAATGGAACTAGTTGGCACTTGGCTTGTGGTGCTCAAAGCACCAAAATAATACATTTGAAAAACTCAACAGCAACGTCTCTTTCCAGAAATCATGACCTGATTACTCAAGATAATCCACAGACCTTGTTGTGAGCAGTTTCATGGAGGAACTATTTTCTTTCTACCAAACTACACCTGCCAACCGTATCACCACATAGAAAGCATCTACTCATGAATGAGAGGCTCGTGCAGTTAAACCACCTCTTGGCGTATCTAGTCTGGGCGTTTTACATGGGATTGCCCATTGAATGCATCCCCACAAGGGGCTTACAGTATGACAGTACACATCATTCAGGAAATGACACCGTTTCATTCGATACATTGGCCAGCACTAAGTCACTATACAACTTTTATTTGAAGTCTGTTCTACATGGCTTAACAAATTCAATCCATCCTTTCAACGTTTCTCAAAATAAAGCGGTCTTAAGTCTCAGTTCAAAGGTTCATTTTTCCATAGTATAAATTTCATGGATCACATTAAACCAGTCAGTTAAAGTGGAAGGTTCTTGATTTAACTATTTTTTTGTTGGAGCTGTTTTACAGGCAACCAGCATTAGTCTGAAAACGTACACAATCTTTGTCTTTCACTCCAGAATGGATTCGCACCAGTAGAGTTTTTCCTAGAGGGGACAAGAAGCCGGACGGCCAAGTCTTTGACTCCAAAGTTAGGTAAGTTACAAAAAAAAAAGCAAAAAGCACATTTTACTGTTGAAACGTGTATTAGGGCTACAATGGTGTGAGATTTTCACAATACACTAACCTTCTTAGGAGAATATCACCATTTTAAGGTACACGTTATTACACAATTATTATCAGTTGAATTGACCCTTAAAGAAACGAAAACATAGGATTTCTTTGATTGATCAAGTGTTGCATTATAATTCAGCCTTGAAACCACAACCTGATTCTCCTACCAGTTGCATTTTTCATACTATAGATAAGCAGATGTTCACAGTATGATCAAAGTGAAACCAGTACATTGCTGCAATCCTAATATATATGTGAAAAAAAGTGAAAATATCCTGCAATAAGTGAATCCTGCATTATTACTATTTAGCAAAGAAAAAACATCAAAGAATATTTCGACCTGATTCTGCAAATATTTGTTCAGTTTTCTGTCATGCAACTTTTGTCACTGATGTCACTGATTTTATTCAACAAAGTTTTTCCTTCCCGTCCTCTTCCAGGTCTTTTGAATATAGTTATGGATCCATTTCTCAAAGGCGAAGTGTTTGATGTCAACGTGGTCCCAGTCAGCATCAGCTACGAGAGGATCTTGGAGGAGACGCTTTACGCCAGAGAACTGCTGGGTATCCCCAAACCCAAGGAGTCCACCTCAGTGAGTCATTTCAACATCTGACCTGTTTGACCTGCAACACCTGTATCTGTCATAGTTTTTGCAGCCTGAAAAAACCCCGTACACATGCTGAGTGACATCTCACGACCTTTGCTTCTCTTGTGCATCCTTCCTTTTGCAGGGTCTGATTAAAGCCAGAAAGGTCCTCAGTGAAGACTACGGCAGCATCCATGTGTACTTTGGTCAGCCTGTGTCTGTCAGAAGTTTAGCCCAGGGCAAAGTTAACCGCTGCCAGTTCAACCTGGTACCAAGGTGCGATACTTCAACATTAAATTATGCATGTAGTATGAAAGTACGTTAAGCTATCTCATGCTTGCATTATCTCTGTTTTGTACATGTTGGAGTGAAAAAAATAAATTTTCACTCTTGAAAATTGACAGTAAATTGGAATTAAAAATTTAAAAATCATAAATGTGAGTTCTCCATTTGCAGACATATCCCCAGGAGGCCCGACCAGGACGTCCACAGCTTTGTGAATGACTCGGCCTACAAGCTGGTGCGGGCCCAGGAGGAGAACATGGTCCTGAAGCCGTGGGTCCTTCTGGCCTCCCTGCTGCTCCAGAACCAGGCAGAGGGGCAGAAACAGGGGATGGCACTGGACGAGCTGACCGCACAGGCCGTGTGGCTGCGCGACCTTTCCCGGCAGTACGGCGCCTTCCTCCACTGGCCTGGTACAGCACGAGCCCAGCGCTAAAGTGCTCACCTTCATACAGCCATCAAGCTCTCTGTGTGCCCAAGTGCGCCATTATGATTTTTCTTTCTCCCCTTCAGACCACGTCCCTCCATCAGAGGTGGTTTCCTCCAGTCTGTCCCTGCATCAAGGTCTAGTGAGGATCTGTGAGGGGAGAGTCCAGCTGGCAGTGGAGCAAGGTTTGTTTTTATTTGTTTTTCTTGCCCTAATTCTTGTATTTCTTTGCTGTATGTCATTTTTTTCCCCATGTACCATTGGGAAATCTTACTGTTCCTTCATATACTGATCATTTAAGTTACAAAAACATTTAACTGAGGTAAGGACATGTTCCCGAAGAACAAAATTGTGATTGACTTTTATGCTAAATATTCATTATTATCAGTTCACTGTTCATTTCAAAGTTTTTTTTTTATGTGCAAGCACCATAATAAGCAATATTTCTGTAGTTTTGCAGGGCTACCCCTAACACTTAACTTTTTTAATCCCCAAATTTAGCATTTCTAAACAATTAATAAATGACTATAATAATAATAATAATAATAATAATAATAACATTTATTTATAAAGTGCATTTCAAAACACAGTTCCATGCCTGACATGCACCTCCCCAGAAATGTAACTACGCCTCGCAGTGACGCAGACCTCCTGTTTGTTTTTGTGTACCAACACCTTTTCCCACAGTGGAAACAAAGCTATTATTGACTTTTATTTCACAACAATAAATTGTGAAGACAGTAAAGCCTCCACTAAAATAGCATTTTAAGTCGTGTGTTTGATTTATCCTTCAGGGATTTATATTTAAAGATTTATCCAGGTTTCATATGAGAAGAGGAAATCTCGACTCGTTGCTAGGCTAATGTATACAATGTAAAATTACATAGGCTGCCGCTAATAACGTTAGCATGTTGTATTTGTGTGGAAAACGTGTTTAGTACAGGACAGTTGTTTTGTTGGTGAATGTTGTGAGTTGTAATGGAGCCAAATTATACAGTATCTCACATAAATGAGTACACCCCTCCCATTTTTGCAAATATTTCATTATATCTTTTCATGGGACAACACTATAGAAATGACACTTGATATAACTTAAAGTAGTCAGTGTACAACATGTATAGTAGTATAGATATACCTACCTCTGAAAATTACTCAAAACACAGCCATCAACATCTAAACAGTTGGCAACATAAGTGAGTACACCCCACAGTGAACATGTCCAAATTGTGCCTAAAGTGTCAATATTTTGTGTGCCAACCATTATTATCTAGCGCTGCCTTAACCCTTTTGGGCATGGAATTCACCAGAGCTCACAGGTTGCTTCAGGAGTCCTCTCCCACTCCTCCATGATGACATCATGGAGCAGATGGATGTGAAGACACCTTGCGCTACCCCACCTTCAGCTTGAGGATGCCCCACAGGTGCACAGGTGAGTTTAGGGCTGGATACATACTTGGCCAGTCCATCACCTTCACCTTCAGCTTCCTCAGCAAGGCAGTTGTCATCTACAAGGTGTGTTTTGGCTCATTATCATGTTGGAAAACTTGATAATGAAAACTTGCAGCCCAGTTTCTGAAGAGGGGTGATCATGCTCTGCTGGAATTCATGTTTCCCTAAATGAACCGAGCTCCCCAGAGCCGGCAGCACTCATGCAGCCCCAAACCATGATGCTGCCACCACTATACTTGACTGTAAGCAAGGGACAGTTGTCTTGGTGCTATTCACCAAGGTGCCACACATGCTGAGAGAGCACCAAGACAACTGTCCCTTGCTTACAGTCAAGTATAGTGGTGGCAGCATCATGGTTTGGGGTTGCATGAGTGAATTCCAAGCAGAGCATGATCGCCCCTCTTCAGAAACTGAGCTGCAATGCAGTTTTCCAACATGATAATGAGCCAAAACACACCTTGTAGATGACAACTGCCTTGCTGAGGAAGCTGAAGGTGAAGGTGATGGACTGGCCAAGTATGTATCCAGCCCTAAACTCACCTGTGCACCTGTGGGGCATCCTCAAGCTGAAGGTGGGGTAGCGCAAGGTGTCTTCACATCCATCTGCTCCATGATGTCATCATGGAGGAGTGGGAGAGGACTCCTGAAGCAACTTGTGAGCTCTGGTGAACTCCATGCCCAAAAGGGTTAAGGCAGCGCTAGATAATAATGGTTGGCACACAAAATATTGACACTTTAGGCACAATTTGGACATGTTCACTGTGGGGTGTACTCACTTATGTTGCCAGCTGTTTAGATGTTGATGGCTGTGTTTTGAGTAATTTTCAGAGGAAGGTAAATCTATACTACTATACAAGCTGTACACTGACTACTTTAAGTTATATCAAGTGTCATTTCTATAGTGTTGTCCCATGAAAAGATATAATGAAATATTTGCAGAAATGGGAGGGGTGTACTTACTTATGTGAGATACTGCATACCGTTACCTTTGTTAAATGCTGCTGTTGTCCCTGGTTTTATATGAGAAGAGGAAAAGATCGCTAGCTGTTAGGCTAATTTATACAATTTTACAATGTAAAATACCATAGGCTTGTGCTAAAAACGTTAGCATGTTGTAGTTGTGGGGAAAATGTGTCCAAATAAAGACTAGTGTTTGTCTGTGAATGCTGTGAGTTATAGTGAAGCCAATGTGTACTTTTGTTTGAATTTGTCTCTTTTTTAAGCCATATTTAATGTGTGTTATGGGTGAGTTTTGAATCAACTAAACTTTACAGCACTTCACAGGAACCTCTGCGGCGTAAGCTGTTTGTAGGGTCTACGCACAACCATAAACCCCCTTTAAATGAAGACGACACACAGCACAAAAAGTTTCAGGTTTGCCTAAAGGAAAGCATTTTCAGGATGAGTATCCCTGTAGAATGACGCAGCTGCAGCTCTCAACCTATCAAATCATAGTACAATATGATTACATATGTGAACATTATCTCTGCAATGGTTGATTCAGATAAGGTGAAGGAGAAGAATATTAGAGAGGTGTTAGAACAGACACCGTGTGTGCCATTTGATTTTTCTCATGTACAAAGCTATATATTTCATTTGTATATCACTAATGGTGCTCAATACATCCAAATACAACCGTTTTTGGCATTTTTTTGAAGATTCAACCAGACCTCTATATATTTCCCATTCCCAAAATGACCACACAAAGAAAGTGAGTGTGAGTGTTGAGTCCAAATGGAGCAGATTTACTTTATCAAACATTTCTGTAACAATACAAACTGTGAAAACACAGGTGAAACTAAAAGAACCATCTAAACTATTGGCCATGTATTAACACATGACCATCAGGAAGTTACTGTCCATCATGCCACAACTGGAAGCAGTTCTTCTTAGAGGTGAGGCAGAGAGGAACCAGACACTTCCTGCAATACACCGCTGTCTTCACCCTGGGTGTTCCAGCATTGAGACACCTCTTGCAGTGCTTCCTGGCCCTTGTTTCCCTGTTGTCGAAGAATACGGGCATGCAAGTGGTGGGGGATGTGGGTGGTGGGGTGGCTTCTGAGCCATCAGCAAACTCAAGCATCTGCTTGGCTAACACCTCCCTGAATTTCTTGTGGGTGAAGGGCTTTGTCTGGGTGGGGTCCTGCCTGACCTTGAACAGCTCCTTGTGTAAGAGGTAACTGTTGACGGCAGCGATGTCCACAAAGTGGTAAAAAAAAGTCTTGTACCACTTCTTCGTCTTCTGGTGGACGCTGTACGATCCGATCAGTGCATCGGACAAATCCACACCACCCATGTTGCGATTGTAGTCCACGATGCAGTCCGGAACAGGTACGGACTTGTTTTTCCACACACCAGCCTCCTTCGCTTTCCTCAACACTGTCAGTCCGTTGTAGGCCTGGTGCACCGTGGAGCACATTTTAACCTCTCTTGTGTCCATCCACTTCACGAAGAGAAGTTTGCCGCTCCTCATCCAACGAATGTCCCCCCTCTCAGCATTTTTGGGCAGGTTGTTGGTCTGGGTCTTTGGGAAGCCAGTGTTATTTGTCCTAATGGTTCCACAACAGCCAATGTTCTTTTTGGACAAATCAGTAAATAGAGTGGTGCTTGTGTAAAAATTGTCCGTGTACAGCGTGTAGCCGCTACCGAGGATAGGAAAACACAGAAGGTCCATAACGGCAGAGTAACTCAGACTGCGGCCTGTGGGGGTCTGTCTTTTGCCTGTGTACACGAAAAAATTACACGTGTAGCCAGTAGATGCATCAGCCAGCACAAACAGTTTGTATCCCCACTTTGTGAGCTTGTTCTTCATGCAGTGCTTGATGCTGATGCGGGCTTTGCTGGCGACCATCCGCTCATCAATGGACAGATTCCGATATGGCTGGAAATGGGCTTTGCAGGCGTCCACCATATCTGTGTACAGCGGCTTTATCTTGAAAAGTCTGTCATACTCGGGGGTGTTCTTTTTCTTTTCATTTTCTTCGTCTTCTTTTGGGTCGCTCAGGTGAAGTGACCACAAAATCGCCTCAAAGCGGTCCCGTGACATCTTTCTACTGGGGAAGGGGAAGTTGTACGGCCATTTCTTCCTCCAGTAATCTGCCCTGTTGTGGACTGACACGAGGCCGGTGAAAATGATAGTGGCTAAAAACGTGTAAAAGTCCTTCACTGTGAGCGCTTCCCACTTGAAACGCACTCCAGCTTGATTTCTTTTGGCAGCATTGGCATTTGTGTTTTCAATTATTGTTCTGACAACAGAAGTGGAGAAGAAGAGCTGGAAGAGGCTGATGGGAGACCATGCTGTGGTGGTGTTGATCATGGGTCCAGGGCTCCTGGCCGGCATGAATCTGAGAGGGTCAGGTTTGATGTCCTCCTCCTCTTTGTCATGCCACCTGTTGTCGTCCACCTCCTCCTCCTTCTTCTTCCTCTTCTTCTCCTTCTGGTTCTCCTCCTTCTTCTTCCTCTTCTTCTTCTTGTCCTTTTGCTCCTCCTCCTCCTCACTCTCCTTCTCACTCTCCTCCTCACTCTCTGCAAGTGACAACTTCCTTTTTCCAGGCCTTTGGCTAGGTGAAGGAGCCAACAGTCCACCAGCTTTTGATTGCAGTGTTGATGTTAAAGGTCTTGGGTCACTGGCAGGGGTCGGCACATAATCCTCATCGTCATAATCATCCTCATCACTGTAAACCCAAATGCGGAAGCAAAACAAATATATATTAACTCAGTGGCCTCGCTCTGAAATTGCAATTACATGTAAACACGAAAGCAAGAAACGTGGTAAAAAAAAAAATAAACAAACACACACACACACACACCCACCCACACACACACACACACACACACACACACCTGACAAAGCTGCTAGCTCTAGATAGATGGATAAATCTACACACAACATATATAAGACGTTACCTTTCCGACGATGGAAGACAGTAATCCGAGTCACCGCTGTCTTGTGTGTAGTTCGGGTGCACGAGGTCCTCGTCCTCTGATGGAGAATCATTCACACAAAACGAGCTCTCGCAGTCCTTCTCCAGCAGTGCCAATACTTCCACGGGGTTAAAACGTTTCTTCAGACCATGCATCGCCATCTTTCTCTCTCTATTTTCACAAAAAAAAAAAAAAAAAAGGTGAAAAATGTCCCATACACAGCTGCAAAGCTCTGATTCCTTTAAACGTAATGCTGCCTGTCCACACGGACAGGCGGGGCTCTATCTCGTTCGAGCCAATAGAATGAGGCCATACCCACCCAACATGAGATTGACAGCACTGTCAGCCAATCAGAGTCAGCATAACGCCGTCTGTTGGGAAGTGCAGGCTGCTGTGTACGGAAATTGTAATGCTTCCCCCAGGGTCCTAAAGGTATTATACAACAGGCCAAAAGTTTGGAAGCAAGATCAAATTAGTAGCCTACAAAAAAGATCATAGTTTCATTGGTATACTTTGCAAAAAAAAACAAAACAAAACAAAACAAAACATGATAAGTCACTTATTATAATTATATATGTATATATATGTATATGTATGTATGTATGTATGTATGTATGTATATATATATATATATATGTGTGTGTGTGTGTGTGTGTGTGTGTGTGTATATATATATATATATATATATATATATATATATATGTCACTTATTAGTCTATTTATGTATTTTTCAACAATGGGCCATTTGCAATGAACAATAATCTGTTTCTCACATGCACTTTAGATATTTTGTATATATTTTTCTACTCTTCATATTTTTTATTTTATCTTGTTTTTTTATCGTTGATACTGCAAGTGGACAGTATCCCAATTTCCTTGTGCTGTGGTACACAAGTATGACTGTACTATGACAATAAATATTTATCTTATCAGAATACAGTTTTACTACAGTTAGGATTTAGTGTGGATTTACCGGTATAATAAACATTTCACAGCAAAACAGCAAAGGTAAGAGAAATTTTACAACTGTCATTTGGCGAAGCAAATTCTGTTGTTATTCTTTGGCTTCTATATCTCTGATGCTTTGGTATCGCATGCTTTGACATATATCTTCAGAAACTGTGGAGTCGCTGCTTTCATTTGAGGTGTATGCCATGTGTTTTGCATAAAGTGCCATAGAGGTAGAGCCAGGGTTGACACATCTGTGCTGTATGGAGTTTGATATGTAGTAATTCATTCAATTGTTATTTGAGTTGTATTTGGGGCATGTTAAAAAGGTTTATACAGGCTTATAGCCCAGGTTCTGCTGTTCTGCTATATTCTGTCGTGATTGTTTCACACCGTGTTTGCTAAGTGGTACTAGGAGGTTGGCGATAGAGCAGGAAGAGAGACCATGACAAGCCATAAAAGTCATCAGTTAAATCTTAAAATATAACATAATAACATACTGGGTGCCAGTGTAAAGAGGCTAAAACTGGAACCATGTGATCACGTCTCTTGGTTCTGGTCAAAAAGAATTCTAACATCACCCATAAACTCATATCTTTTAAAATGACAGCTGTTTTATAATATTATTAAATTATGGGTGGTCACAAGAGGAGATATAGTAGTTGACAAATACATTAACCCTTTAATGTCCAAACTAAGAAAAAAACAATGGAAAATGTTTTTCTTTGGGCAATAATAACATAAATCACTGTTTATTATTTTTTTAACAAACCCCATAGTTTTTTAAATGTAGGCCTCTACGAAACTGTTGAGATAGCTCTTCATGGTAATGGTAAAACAGCAAGAAAACATCAACATTACAAACCATATGTTGTTATAATGCTAGTAATATGTCAGTATACCAACATTTTAGTCAACATGTAAATTCTTTGACCATGGAATTAGAAGTAATACCAGTACTCATATTATTTCCACATATTTATTCCAGATATTTACCATTACAGTTCTTTCAAAACATCTCAGAAATGGTAAAAAATAATCACATTTTAATTTTTTTTTTCATCAAATGTATAATGGAATAACATTAAATGTATGTTTGTTGGGGAAGATTCCCAGTCTTCCAAATCATGGTAATCATAAGTGCTATATCATAGGCAACTGGACTTGCTTGCGTTTCTTGAAGACATTTTGCCTCTCATCCAAGAAGCTTCTTCAGTTCTAAATGACTGGTGCAGAGTTGCAGGCTTTAAACACTTCAAGCACTTCAAACCCAGCAACATACTGAGACAGAAGCTTGTCTACCCCAAGGACAGAACACCCAGACATAAGCAGAGTAATGTAGTGTATCCAGTTCAGTGCAGCCAGGAATGCACAGATTTATACATTGGGGAAACACTCCACAAGTGCATGGCACAGCACAGGAGAGCCAGCTCGTCAGGTCAAGACTCAGCTGTCCTCTTACATCTACAGAAGAAGGGACACTCCTTTGAGGACAGCAATGTGCACATCTTGGTCAGAGAAGAAAGATGGTTTGGAAGAGGAGTAAAATGAGACATCTACATCAAACTGGAGCAGCCATTGATAAGCAGAGGAGGTGGACTATGACACCACTTATCACCTACCTACTGTACAATGCAGTCTTGGGATCCCTTCCCAGAAGACTTCACACCCATTCTCACCTGGTCTCACCTGACCCTAATGGCCAGGTGGGTCAGCGACTCACATTATGACCTTAATGACTATGAAGAGCTCACGTGATCTCAACGACTCTGTAAGGGTTCACACTCACAAAGCCTGCAACTCTGTACCAGTCATGAACTGAAGAAGTTTCTTGGATGAGAGGCGAAACGTCTTCAAGAAACACAAGCAAGTCCAGTTTGCCTACGATATAGCACTTATGATTAAATGTGTGGTATTCTTTTTCTGTGTGCAGAACAAACAGAAGTAAACATAACCCTGAGGCAATGACAGTAATACTTTCTATGATACAACAAATATATAGTATTAACAACAGTGAATATAAACCATACTTACAGATGGTAGAGATAGCTCAATCACATGAAATTTAATTCAACACACTTTTCATTAAGATATAGTGACACACAGTCTTCTCTACCAAATGGTTAAGCAGGATGTTAAGGGTAAATAAACTTTTAACACTTACATCTATGTACAACGACATTACAGTGTTGTTCATTCATTAAATATGTATACTACACAGCTTATGAATACTAAATAAAGACATGATATGTTAAAAAGAACCATTTTTGGCAACTTCTGATTTTTAAACTTTGTCCTGAAGCAGAAAGACCAGCAACGCCAGGGGAGCCTCGCAGCACCGTCACCCCAGAAGAGGAGCTGATGAGCCAGGCAGTCATCATACTCTCCTGCGCCTCGTACAGGAACCAGGCGCTGCACGTCTTTCTCCGACCGGCTCTGCTGGCCTCGGCCATCCACACCGCCGCTTCCAGCCAGAAACGTAAGACTGACACACAGTTTACCTACCTCAAACATCATCGTACTATGTGATATAACATACCTTACGTCTGAATATTCAAGATTCAAGAGGTTTATTGTCATGTACACAGCAAACGTAAAGTGGTTACAGGCAATGAAATTCTTACTTTGCAAGTTGCCCTGACACCACTAAAATATACACTGACTAAACTAAAATAAATAAATAGAAAGACAGCAAGTATAATGCTCCCCACTGTGCATCCGTAAACGTCGCGGAGGAGTTTGGTGGATAGTTCAGAGTTCCTCAGCTTCCTCAAGAAGAATTGTCTCTGTTGAGCCTTCTTGACGATCTGCTGTGTGTAATGAGTCCAGGTGAGCTCCTCGCTGATGTGGGTGCCAATGAGTTTGAAGGTTTTCACCCTGTCCACCTATGTCCCGTTGATGTGTAGTGGGACGTGCTGGTCTCTGCTCTTCCTTGGGTCGATAATCATCTCCTTAGTCTTCTCAGCATTTAAGGAGAGATTATTTTCCTGGAACCAGGACACCAGCTGAGCCACCTCTTCTCTGTAGGCTGCCTCGTCTCCATCAGTGATCAGCCCGATGACAGTTGGGTCGTCAGCAAGCTTGATGATGGAGGTGTTGGTCTGGGAGGGGGCGCAGTCGTAGGTGAACAGGGTGTACAGGGTGTACAGGAGTGGGCTCAGCACGCAGCCTTGGGGGGTCCCTGTGCTCACTGTCTTTGTGCCCGATGTCCTGGTACCAACCCTGATTGCCTGGGGTCTGTCTGTAAGGAAGTCAAGGACCCAGTGGCAGAGGGGGGTTGTCAGTCCAAGGGTGAAGAGCTTGTCAGTCAGCCTGTCTGGGATGACTGTGTTGAAAGCTGAACTGTAATCTACAAACAGCATTCTAGCAAAAGTGTTTTTGTGTTCGAGGTGTGAAAGGATTGTGTGAATGGCTGCATTGACGGTGTTGTCAGTGGAGCGGCTCTGATGATATGCACATTGCAGTGGGTCTATTGTGTTGGGGAAGACCTGTTTAATGTGTGACATGACTGTTCTCTCAAAACACTTCATTACAATTGAGGTGAGTGCTATGGGGTGATAGTCATTCAGACAGGTTATGTTGTTTTTCTTGGGAATGGGCACAGATGACCGGGAGAGGGACAGATCGAAAATGTCTGTAAAGACCTCAGCCAGCTCTGAAGAGCAGACCCTCAGGGTACGGGCGGGGATGTTGTCAGGGCCAGCTGCTTTCGGGGGTCAGTCCTTTTCAGAACCTTATGCACCTCAGTCGGAGACGTTTGGAAGACCTTACTTAACAAGTTAAAACCAACAAAACATCAATGTTGTCTGTTGCCAGGCATCAAATTGACGTTGGTATTAGATATTGTTGTTGACACAACTTCAAGTCAACCAAATATCCGTGTCTAATGAGCTGGGCTTTTTTTTTTTTCCACGCTAAAGAAAATCACTCATTATACAGGTTTTAAAATGGTTGCTGAATCTCCTGCATGTTAAACATTATGTTTTCCAGAGGAAGTCTTCAACAGTTTCAGCTTCCTGAGAAACATGTTCTCCAATGAGTTCATCCTCTGTCCTGGAGCCACGGTGCAGGTGAGGAACAACATTTATACACTGCTGTACTTTAAGTAAAGGTTAAGTTGATTTAATGGCCCTGTAGTAACCATTCAAACATGCGGTTGGGGTTTCATATTTCACTTATGTTGTGTCTTATAGGACTTCGAGGAGGCCTGTTACCTGCTGGTGAAGACGGGAGCTCTGCAGGTCACCCAGCAGGAGGTTCTGGTGACTGAAAGAGGACAGAGAACACTGGGCTTCCTCACCAACCTGCTGGATCCCTTCTTACAAGGATACCAGGTGAGGGAGACACGCACAATACAGCTTTGTACATGTTTGGTTTTGTGATGTTTTTACAAATACGGGTATTTGTTTGCATTAAAGAATCAGTCAAAGCAAACCCAGAGAGTGTCTGCACATTGGATTAAAGCTCCTGAACTTTATAAGATTTGAACAGAGGCAACGTTTTATTTATTTTTTGCTTTTTATCAGGCCTGAAGATGACCTGGTGGAGTTGATGTCTTTTGTTTCAGCTCACTTATTGTTTCTAATTTACATCACATATTGATAGTTTGATTGATTTGAAATATTTTTTAAACTTTAAAATTCTTTAAGTGTAAATCTAACAGAGCATTTATAAGCATAATCAGGGTGTCTGCAGGTCCTTATAAAGTCTTAAATTTATAAATATCAGGCCTTCAAAGTCATTAAAGGGCCAGTGTGTAATATTTGGCATGGTTTATTGTCAATCTGAATCTGAATCTGAATATTCTACCCATTAATATGTTTATACAAGTGTATGATTGCTATAAAATAAAATTCGTTTGGTTTTCGTAGCCTTATAATTATGCTTTTATATATATATATATATATATATATATATATATATATATATATATAGCAAGGGCCTTGCTTTAGGGAGATCGCCATCTTGCACCGCCATGTATGTACGGCAGACCGAGCGGACAATCCAGCCAGCCAGAGAACGCGTTTCGCATGTGTAAATGAACCAACGAAGACAGCGGAAGGAAAGAAGGAGGAAGAAACAGCAGAGAGTGTTAGTAGTTTGTCAATAGAGAGTAGTGAAAAGTTTTTTTAGTTATAAAGTTTGTGAATGGACCACACTTACCACGCAACAGGAGAGAATGAACCCGAACCATCATCTGCGAGGAAAAGAAGACGCAACTTCACTCCTTGTGATGCACTCTCTGCGGCGCTTTTCCTCCTGGTGATATATCTCCCCAACGATGGTAGCAGTAGCACCAAATCCCATTCTGTGCATTCAGCCTCTCTTCTCGCCCGCTCAGCATCAAACACATGGAGTTCCTCATCTGTATGCCCCGGCTCAAACAGGTATGGCTCTGGGTCTGTGTCCGCTACAAGAAACTCTTCAAAATCGCGTTCAAAGTCGTCCATTGCAGCTACTATAGTCCGGAGATATTGCTAGGCTAAATAAACAGCTGAGCTCTGTTTACTGGCTACGCTGTCAGTCAGTGTGCGGGCTGGAGATTGGCGGAGCAGAGAGGGGAGGGGGGTCCCCACTTGGAATGGTAAACGAGTATGTGTGTAAAGTTATGGAGTTTGTGTGTTACGCTAGAAGAGTCAGAGTTTGGGACGGAGTGGAGTGTTACCGGAGTTTCTGGAGTGCTCAAATAAACGGGCCTTTTTCCCAAACGCTCCTCTGGTCTCCTGCTCGTGAGGGATTCATTACAATATCGTAACATGGTTTAGATTTCTAAATAAACATTCACCTCGTCGCTAGATAGACCTACTCCTGAAAAACTCGTGCGCAAGGCTTTTTGTCCCTACGAGGCCACCGTCATTTACCCGACGGGAGGGGTGAGTGAGTGAGCCCTGCAATCTAGAATTTGACCACTGATGTCACTGTTTTCAACGGTTTTCAACCCATTTTACACACTGGGCCTTTAAATAGTCTTAAATTTGAATTTGTGATGTCTCATTTATCCATCTCTGAGTTTCTTTTGTCAAAATGAGTCATGAGCTTCGTGTGACTGAAAGTCCAAATGTTAAAAATCTGTAAACATACAAACTTTATTCTTGCACTTACCCGTTGGCAAAATGCAGATTCACCTATAGGCTTCTACTTAGCTTTATACTGTATATTTTTTTCTTATTCAATGCTTCAATAAGAAAAAACAATACTTGTGCAAAAACCTGTCTTAACTTTAATTAAAAATCATCTTGAAGAAGTCTTTTCACACTGCATTTGCACTTTTTAATTAATTAAAAAAAAAAGTGGTACATCACGCATCTGTAATGCCAAACTGCCTATTTTCTAGTATAATTTTCCTACAGCTTGACATACTCATAAAGTACTTTATTAATCCCTCATATTTATATCCATATATGGTCTTAAATGTGATTCCAGGGAGCACTGTACTGCAGATTAATGCATATATGTAGACACAATTTAAAGTACATGCAAACACTGTGCTGTTTTGATTTTCTTACTACATGTTGATCCCATAGCTCCAGAACTGTTGAACAAAGTCTGTGTGTTAAACTTTAGATGTCCTCTAGGAGGTGCTGTTAACACACCATCTGTTTGTGTGTGTGTGTGTGTTCTCAGGTGGTGTGCCGGTTCCTGTGTGAAGAGGCCACTGAGACTCTGACTGAAAAACAGTTTATTCCTGCCGTCCGCAAGTTCATCGTCAAACATCTTCTAGCAGGTCTTACTTTAAAAATATTTCTGCTTGTGTTTTTACCTCAGCTCCTTACAAAATGTACTTAATATGCGTTGTATACGTGTGTGTGTTATCCAGGTAGACTAAGATACACAGAGGTGTTGTCATCCGACCTCCAGAAGAACTCTCTGGCAGCTTTGCTAAGACTCGGAGCTGTACGGAAAATCAAAGGGTATGTTGGTTTTGATCATCTTTGTTTCCCTGGTTGGTTGGATCAACTGAAACATCAGGCAAACTTTAAATACAAGACAGTTATAGATATATTTAAGCTTAATTAATGATTTTATCTGTGTGGTCACAGTGGTCATATTCAGTATATCATGATGATTTTTGCTGCACTTTAAGAAGCTACATTGCTCGTTGTTTTTTCCCATTAGCTGATTCATGGAATTAAGCTGCAAAAAAATGTGTATCAATTTAGTTTTATTTATTTACGCAAATCACAAATCTGCTTCGTGAGGCTTTACAGTCGGTACATCATACAACACACTATCTTTAGACTCTCAATTTGTAGAAGAACAAACTTCATTAAAAAAAAACTTTAATTGGAAAAAAAAGAAGAAACTTAAGGAAAAGCTTCAAAAAAATCTTTATTGAACAACTGGTGAAAAAAGAGAAAATCAACTAAACAAAACACTAAACCAGAGAGAGAGATTTGATTTTTACAAAAACTTTATTTAAAAACATTAAAAATTATACATTGTTTTCAATAAATAGAGCTTAAAAGTGCCGTTCAGTATTGCACATTAAAATGAACACAACAACTTTAATCTAAATATAATGTTAATTCATCCCCTATGACAGAACATATTGCATCATCATAGCACCACTGTGCTGACAAAACTACGCATGTTGTCCATCTTCTTGTAAAACCTAAAACCAGCCCAGAGTAAAGACATGAAAACAGGAAGTGCCTCCTGTCTTGTCCTTTACTCTGCTGCTGCTGATGGACAGTTTGGCCTCTCCTACTATCAGGTTTAGTAATTGCCACTTAAAGGCGTCAGCTTTTCTGTAGCTGACTCCCAGAATCAAGGCAGCCTCAGACCACCTCTTGCCAAACTGTATAAAAAAAAGTCTCCAGCACATCAAACAATGTAAAGACTGAAGACCTGCCTCTGCTCCAAAGAGTGGACAGTCACCTAAAACTGTGGGGTTGATCACAGAGATAAAAACATTTACAGCAGGGGCAGCATTTAAAATCCTCCACTGCAAATCCTCTGTCCTGTTTTTAAGAGGAGGGGTCAAAAGCAGACAGGGACACAGAGTGAGAGAGACATGCAAAGAGAGACACACACAGTGAAAGACACAGAAAGGGACACGCACACAGTGAGAGGCAGAAACAGTGACATGCAGAGAGAGATGCAAACAGAGGGACACACACAGTGAGAGACAGAGTGAGACACACAGAGAGACAGAGACATGCAGAATGTGGGAGACATACAGAGAGACAGACATACAAAGTGAGAGACACACAGAATGACAGAGACACAGAGAAATGCAAACAGAAACGGGGACACGCACAGTGAGAGACGGAAGAGACAGAGTGAGACACACAAAGAGACAGACACTCAGAGAGACATGCAAACAGAAACAAGGGGACACACAGTGAGAGACAGAAGAGACAGAGTGAGACACACAAAGAGACAGACACTCAGAGAGACATGCAAACAGAAACGGGGACACGCACAGTGAGAGACAGAGTGAGACACACAAAGAGACAGACCTGCAGAAAGACATGCAAACAGAAACAAGGGGACACACAGTGAGAGACAGAGTGAGACACACAGAGAGACAGAGACCTGCAGAGAGAGACATGCAGAGTGTGGGAGACATAGGGAGAGACAGAAACGCGCAGCGTAAGACACAGAGGGAAAGACACGCAGAGAGAGACTCACAGAGACATGCAAAGAGAGAGAGACAGTGAAAGACAGAGGCAGAGAAACACAAATGGGGAGAGACAGACACGCAGAGAGAGACAGAGTGAGAGACATGCAAAGAGAGAGACAGAGTGGAAGACTTGCAGAGACAGGAAGAAAGAGACAGACAGTGAAAGACAGAAACAGGGACACACAGACACATGCAGAGATTGAGACATACAGATGAGCTTGTGGGACACAACAAACAAAATGGTTAGAAACATAGTCTTGTCGACAGGACAAACATGAACTATAAGTACTTGTCTTAATAGTTTAAATGAGACAGAGACTGTCCCACTGGGAGGACAGAACTAACAGGTACAGAAATAAGCAGCTCACTGAAGGATAAGGTGGCAAGAAGATTACACAGTATGACATTTCTCACTTACCTGTTGTTGCATCCAGCTGTGGACGTGGTTTAGGTTTTATTTACTATGGATAATCCACAGACAGCACTGTCACAGATTCTCACTGCAGCTACTCTAACAAAGATATAGTCCCCGTGAACTCCAGCCTTAGCGCTGTGAAATAACCAGAGTTTGTATTTCAGAGCGGAGCAGGGGACGTTAAAGGTCAACAAGGTGATGGTGAACTCGTTGGAAGACACTCTGGGTAAGAAAGAAGCTGTCAGTTAAACACACAGCAGGAATAAACACTGTTTTCTCTCCCTCCAAATCTTAAACTTGTCTCTTTGTCCAGGAGGGAAACTCCCCACTCAGAAAGCCACCGTTGCCCGCCTCTAATTCAGCGACCTCATTAGCCTGAGAAGGGTCGAATCTCTCTACCTGCATCGGCGGCGTCTCGGCTCCTCTCACGCGGCTCATCCCAGAGGCGCTTCAGCCAAACTGCTTTCTATGAGAGATGGAACAAAAGAATCGCCGTCTGGTGACAGCTCAGTTTATTTTCTTCTTCTCCTCACCTCTTTTTCAACACACAGTCTTTCAGTTCTTTCTATTAAAAACTTTTTATATATGTTCATAAAGCCGGATGATGAGTAAGGCCTTTAGAGGTGTATCGCTGAGCTCTTTGCCTCATTCTGGAAATCTGACCTTCTGCTATGAGCAGCTTTATGCAAGCTTGTGAATGTGCCAGCTCCACTCAGGATAGTGGCCATTCTCCATTAATGCATTTGATGTGTATCCTCTAACACTTGGCATGGCGTTTCTTTGTGTTACTCTCAGTCTGTTCATCACCTGTTAGTCTTGTCTTTTTTTTTCTGAGCACTTTAATGAATTTATTCATACAGTGTGGCTTGGATCTGAACACTCTTGACACTGTTTTCTTTTTTTTTTTCCTCTCTTTTTGAACAAATGTTACTGAAATTGGCGGTTGCAAAGATTTTGGTGGTTACATATTTTTGTGTTTGGTACAAAGTGATTTTCTTCTGCACTGTCTGAACGAAAGGGTTTATTTATTTGAGTTGCCACAGATCAAGGGCCTACCCCAAGAATATCTCGTGCCAGGTGTCGTCGTTGGATTCAAAGTACCCTCGGGCCTTTTGCTAACACTCCAAGCTTCATTTGCCTTTGTTTACACAGTGGAGATAATGCTCAGTGTAATGCTAGTGTCACATAGTTGCCAAACTCCATTTAAAATGCAAGTTATTTATGTACTGAAACACTACCAGCTAAACCAAAGGAAAAAGTTTTATGTTTTTGTTCACTGTTTGAGATAATTTGCAAATTTTTCTCATGTTCTCAAGTTTAGAATAATTAGTGAAGTTGCTTCCGGTACTGATTTGAAGTCAGAATATGTTACACACTGGATATCATTTTGTTACAAGGGAAAAAAAAAAGAAAAGCCAAAATAAAACAAATAATAAGGAGCTTTTTTAAATTACCAGCCCAACGGGTGATTTTTTTTTTTAAACTCAGGTGAACCTGTTGAGCCAACTAGCTCACAAAAGTGGAATTTTTCTATTTTTTTTTTCCCCAAATTAGATTAGTTGAAAAAAATCCTTGTTTTGATGCTATTCATTTGGTAGTTAATCAGGAATGTTACCTTGAAATGGTGTTCTGGTGCTGGCAGCAGATTTTGGGTTTTACAGAAACAGGCAGAGCTGCTTTAGAAAGGAAAAACCTTGTGGTAAAACCAAACAGTCGCAGGGTCTCTACCAATTCAGGTACAGTTTGTTACAATAATGTTAATGATACTGATATTGTTGCCAATGTGATGCCTGCGTTTTGGTGACTGTACTAATACAACACCTTTTCAGTGCAAATATTTCTCTACAAAAAAACTTTTTTCTGTGTTGCAAAATAGGCCAAATTTCTTAAAGGTGTTGTTTGAATTTTGTTTCACCACAAAAAGCCAAGAACTTTTAGGAATTTGACTATAGACATTTTGGTCAGTACTTAAAAAGTACTGCAGTTTGATACCCAAAGCAATGTTTGCATGGGATAGCTGGCAATTTGTCATTTAGCCTCAAAACTGCTGAAGCTCTTCGTAGAAATCTCACAAGTTGAACTTAAATTCCTCTGTTAAGGGAATACTTCATACCCAAAATGATCATTTGTATATCAGTTACTCAAGCTGTTACTACCTTTTGATTTGTGAGGACAGCTTTGTTTTTCTCACATGCTTCCACAGTGAATGAAGAATCCAAAAACAGAGAAAACTCTTGATGAATTGAAGTTATGGGGGGCCAAGTTTAAGAAAAGCAAAACCGTATCAAAACATTCACTTACAAACTCTGACACAACTCATGCAGTATAATCGAAGTCTCATTTATCTAGTTGTAAACTTAGTAGTAAAATACCGCTGAGATACGCTATTTGGACGCCAGTAAAAGCACGTTTGGGAGGTACTGAGCATACAACTGGATAAATGAGACTTGAATCACACTTCATCAGTTGTGTGAGAGTTTGTAAACTGATCTTTAGATATAGTTTCTGTTCCTGTTTTTAACACGTAGCTCCCTTTTACTCCATCAAGACTTTTTCACTTTTTGGATTCTTCGTTCACCGTGGAGGCTTGCAAGAAAAACAAATTTTTCCTCGCAAATTCAACATAACACGGTGTGATTGTGCCAAGTGAGACATGCTTCTGAATCAACATCCCACATTGTGTTCCTGGACCAACATTGTAATCAACCAATCATAGTCCTCTGACATCATCAGTGTGCTGCATCTGCATTTTTTTTTTTTTTTTTTTTCCAAAATTTCTTTGTGCCTCTATTAAGTTTTCCAAATTTAAGTTTGCAATTTGACAACATCCTCAGTTACACTGAACAAAATCCTTATAAACTACTGCAGGATTAGTAAATTAGCTTGCTAACTAGGTAGGCTATGCTAACGAGTAAACTTGCCAATAGGCTAGAATTTTAGCACGTTAGCTTGCTAAGTAGGTGGGCTATGCTAACGCTACTTGCCAATAGGCTAGAATTTTAGCGCGTTAGCTTGCTAAGTAGGTGGGCTATGCTAATGCTACTTGCCAATAGGCTAGAATTTTAGCGCATTAGCTTGCCAAGTAAGTGGGCTATGCCAACAAGAAAGCTGGCCAATAAGCTAGAATTTAAGCCCACTGTCTTTCTAAGTAGGTGGGCTATGCTAACAAGTAAACTTGCCAATAGGCTAGAATTTAAGCACGTTAGCATAAGTAAGTGGGCTGTGCTAACAAGAAAGCTTGCCAGTAGACTCAGTTATTGTTAATTAACAAGTATGAAGCATAATATTTTCTGTCGCAAATACCTGCCATTAACACAGTTTCACAACGTACCCCACTTAGCAAGCTAACTCTCTAACCCTGCAGCAGCTCACAAGAATTTAGTCCAGTGTTACTGAGGATTTTGTTCAATTGTACTAACTTCAATTGGAAAACTAGCTCACACAAAGCACAAAGGAATTTTGAAAGAAGAAGAAGAAGAAGAAGCACACTGATGATGTCAGAGGCCTGTGATTGGTTGATCCAGGAACATGACCTACTTGACAAAATCACTTTGTGCGTGAGTAACTGATATGCACTAATCATTTTGAGGCTAAGGTATCTCTAAAAAATGTTTAACAGCTTTCTGTAGGACTGTTTCAGTAGTTCCAATGCTCAGTGAACACATCTCACTGAATGATTAATGATACCATGGAAGATTAAAGTCAATATGAGTCCACAGTCTCTCGCTACCAAATGCAAAACATCACCTTTAAGCAGTTTAGCCAAGCACACCTTTAAAAAGTCACACTTCAAAACCATGTACTACCACAACAGCCACCTCCAGCTTATTTGATCACCAAACTTTCCAGACACTGAACTTGACTTTCAAACTTGAAAACACTTCAATTCACTGAAGTTGACTGAAGCAACAACAAAGCAGCTCTGCATCTAAGAAGTGTTTGCAGAACAACAAATCTGCGTGTCAACACATAATCCAAAGTGCAAGTGAACAGTGTGAGTCTATTTGTGTTTTTTCAATAACAGCTTTTATACTGTATAATGTCTAAATATTTGACTCCTTTGTGTGTGTGTGTTTGTGTGTGTGTGCGTGCACTCCTGTGATGGGGCCTTTTAGTACCGACTGTACAGGCTAATGAAAAACAAAAGCATGTTAATAAAGTGTTTTGAAATACTAATTACAGCAAAGATTGTGTTTCTTTTGTAGATCAACTGGAGAAAACTTGCTCAGATTGAGTGAAATTCACTTCGTCATCATATTTTGTCCAACATTTGTTCGACAGGCAGCCTCTTGTGACGGACAGCTGAGTGAAAGTCTTTGACCTTAATTGATTAAAATATGACGTGATCATATTTTCATGTTCTCGTTTTAAGTCACTTAAACTTTACTTTAGCATTTTCATTTTATGGTACTTTACACAAATAATTCTATTTCTAATCAGTGACATAATTTATATGGTTCTAAAGCCATTATGCATGATTACTTTTACTTCAGGTACTTTCAGTATATTTTGATGCTAATACCTTTTGTGCTTTTATTTTAGTTAGATTTTTAATACAGGACCTTTACTTGTAAGGAGGGATAGGTATCTAGAATCTAAATTGGTGCCAGTTCCTGACTGGTCAGTACCAAAATATCAAAATGCACCTGGACAAATGCTGCTGCTATCTGTATTTATGTAATGTTAATTCATTCTAATATTGTCAAGTCATGGCTGACATTCAAAAGTGTGGGCTCACTTTATGAATGTTGTTTTTAGTTATTTTCTTTATCCACTCCTGTTAGCTCCTTAGAAGCTATAGTTCTTTGTAATATTGTTAAAATTTATTCATTTATTTAATTTATTTAACAGCTACTTAGATGCACCAGAGTTAGCTATACAGTAATTCTCACCTGTAGTTCCTGGGCAGGAAACAGAATAACTTCTCTTCTATAAGACACTATAATATAAAAAACACAATTACAAAATAGAACATATTGGTGACAACGGCTTCAGCAATAACAATAGCAAGACAACACAACATCAAATCATCGCAACAACAACAATACAACTATAACACTAAGAGACCACAACAAAAAAACAATAAAACTACAACATTAAGATATAACAAGATTTCAAAATGTTAGATTAAGTGTTTGAGTTCATGTGTGATGGGTACATGATTGAGTTGATTTCATCTTAAATCTAAGACCAACAAAGCTGTTGCACTGTCACTCTACCAAGTTTAGCTCCTGGTAGTGAAGCAGCATTAAGGCACATCACCACCACACCTTTGTTGACCAGACTTTTGTAGCATTTGCTCCTCCCTCATTATACGTACAGAACACTCAGGAAACATTTTAACTTCACGCTAAAAAAAAAAATAAATCTACTAGTTCAACTTAAAAAAACAAGATAACAATTTGCATGCATCTTTTTGAGTAGTTCCAACTCTGGCATTGTTGAGTCAATCCTATGAGTCATTTGTTATCTTACAAACTCAATTAAATTAGTACAACCAACATGATTTGCTTTGATCTCAGAAAAGCTGAACCTACTTAATATTTATACAAAAGTTGTGTTGATATATTGTGGTCAAACTATTTAAGATTTTCTAACTTGTTTACTTTAGTTCCATCCAACTCAAAAATATCAAATATTTTTCGATTTTGACCAACTTCTGTAAATAAGTTTTCAACTGACTCAAACACTTGAATGAAACAACTTTTTTTTCATACCGAAAAACCTACATATTTTAAAGATTTTTTTTTTCTGGCTTTTTGCCTTTAATGTTCAGGATAGAGTGAAATGGGGGAGAGAGAGAGAGAGAGAGAGAGAGCGGGGGTGACATGCAGCAAATGGTCGCAAGCCGGAGTCGAGCCTGGGACCGCTGTGGTGAGGCATCGCCATTGTACATGGGGCGCCGGCACTATCCACTGCGCTACCGACGCCCCAAAACCTACATATTTTAAGCATTATCCACGAGCCCCATGAGTCATGTTTCAGAGTGTTGATATTTCTGCTAAATAGAAATAATAAAATAACTGTTGAATTTTCTATTTTTGCACTGATTTATGCAAAGCAGTATCTATAAGAGTACTGATAACTATCGGATTGGTGTCAATAAAATCTTAAGGTCACTCATCACTATATATGGAGGCAATCCAAGAATACATAAACGAGGAGAGAAATATTAAAATAGTGACTTAATCATTAAAAGAGCCAACACATTTTGTCCACTGTAGGTCTCTGTAGGGGTTTTAAAATTGACAACAAGGGTTTGGCCTCACCTACAGAGTAGCAGGAACCAATGGGAGGCAATCACATGACCCGTCCCTACTTGTAACAGCATTTTTACATTGTGTTATGGCTACTTTTATTTAAGTATAATATTGGAGTTGCCTACTTCTTCCATCTTTCAATTGCCTAATTACACATCCAGCAACATTATCATTCATTCTGAGCTGTGACTTTGGCCACTTGATGAATTTAAGTCCAATATTGACTCATTTTAATAGCTGATCAGTAAGTGTGGATGATCTTATTTTGCATCATTCACAGAGTAAAGCTGGTGAGGAATCACTACATATAACAGACCTCTAGGTGTCAGACTTGCCTCTCTGTGACCCCCTTTGGCAGGTTGTTGATGTACACACTCGCTCTCACACACACACACACACACACACACACACACACAATCACAGCAGCATTTTTCATCATGTTTTGTGGCACTGCTGCTGAGTAAGAGACTGCTGCCAGCAAATCCACCACTTTCCATCCATATTGCCCTCTCTCTCACACCCACTCAGTCTCTGACAAATTATAGGTTCATCTGAAGTTGCCATACCAAATTGCTTATATACACACAGTCCATCCATCCATCCGTCCATCCATCCATCCATGCATGCATCCATCCATCAATCCATCCACCCCTCCCCCTGTCTTTCTCTCTCATCCATATCCGTCTCCCTGGTGCTGGTGTATAATAGCGTTAGCCCGAGCCATATCAGCACTTTATCTGCTACATTATGACAAGCTAGCGGGGGGTTCACATACACTCACACACAAACAGGACTACAAACTACTTCCCGACCCGTGGCGGCCGCTGGGAAACAAACGCAGCAGACAGAAGTGCAGTGTGTTTAGTTTTGTTCCTTTAAACCTGGTTTGTGTTTTTCCTTTACTTTGTGTGTGTGTGCAGGAGTGACTGAGTGCACTCTGGCCTGGTGTTGTGTCCCGGGGGGGGTTTGTGGGGGTCTATATGTAGGGAATTGATTGAAAGAAAAAGGGACCCTGGTGTATAATGTTTCAGCAGTTAACCTTAGGTAATGGTGGCTTGATGGATTCAGTTCATTTGCTGTAGCAGATCCTGTTTATTAGTGTTGTGCTGGAGGCTGAGGCATTTACATACAGTAGGTGGAAGCAGCACTCAGACTTCGGATTCGGCGCTGGCAGGGATCCCCGAGGAGAGTCCAGGAGATCCCAGTTACTAGACATTTAAAGGTTTTCTCAGTCAAACCAGATTTAGAAAGGCTGCCGGCTGAGCTACTGTATTTCATCCTGAAAACATCTCTGCTGTAGACTCTCCTTAAACTGCTCACCTCATTCTTTATTAAGTAAGAGAGAGAAAAGGTGCTCCGAGAGCCCGTCGTTATAGGTAAAAACTTTTCAAACCTGAGGAATCAAATCTCATCCATAAATCACACAAGAATTCAACGGTGAGTCCCGGCACTTTGAATCAAATAACACTTTCCAACCTTTAAGAAAAATACCTTTAAGATGTCCCGACGGAGCACAACTGAACAAAAAACTGACTTAAACTGCTCAGCTTTTGCTTTTTTGTGCCCTCTCCCACAGGTACGCTGGTCACTGAAGTTCCCACATTGTTTAGTGCTTCAATCTCCAGTGTAACCACCTTCTCTTTAATGGTGAGAAATGTTACAACCACAGGGACATTTAGTTGTCTCAAAATGTTTCATAAGATGACTATTATTTCCTGTAATGGATATTTTATGTTGGGAGAGCAGCAATTATTGTCTCTACATATTGTTCTCAGTGTAGTAGTGAGGATTGAGGTTGTGTAGCATGAAGGGAGGAGGGCTGTCTGAGTATTTCCATTTTCTGGTACTTCACATTCCACAATTTAGAATGAAAATGTACTTTTTTTTCCTCCACTACAATTACTTGATAGGTGCTATTACTTTTCAGATAAAGATTGGCGATAAAAGCACATAAAATAAGAGGTAAAAATAGAGAAAAGTCTAAAATATTAATAAAAATGTGTACCAGAAGTTTATTTTTTCTCCTTTCCTACTTCATTAATCATCTCCTGACCCCTTAGATTTATCTTGTGGCCCTTTGGATCCATTATCAGATTAGTTGGTAATTAATTTAATGGTTAACAACTTATCGATTTATCACTGCAGCCCCAAAGTAAAGGATCTAAATACTCCTTTAATCACATTTTAAATTAAATCCACAACAAAGAAAACTTGTTCCATTTTTACAGACACAAATACTGCACTGCTGAGATTTTTACTTTTTGGAACAGGAGGGCATTTTATATAGTGACTCTGGGGAATTGAAGTGTTTTCACTTCACACCTAAAAGCATTAAAATGATCAGCAGCATTAAAATGCATCTGACAACAACATCTGTGGTGTAATGCATTTATATGCATATTTAATGCAGTCGACACTTGCCTGTACGTATAAGATCACAAATTAGACACCGAGGGTAAACAATAAGTGTTAAGTGATATAATTACAATATTCTTATCGCCAATTATTGTTAATGTATTCCTCTTTTCCTGTTCTATAATACATCAAAAGATAAGCTCTTCTAAGACTAGCGATTAGTGCTGAATGAAAACATTTGCATTTTTAACTATATCTGCATAATGCAGACACGCATGGATCTAATATTCTGTGCTAATGTCTGCAATTAGCCAGAATATGATTTCCCACTTGGAACAACACATTTGCTTTAAACTTTAACACCAGAGAGTTCTCTCTCTCTCTCTCTCTCTCTCTCTCTCTCTCTCTCTCTCTCTCTCTCTCTCTCTTTCTCTCACACACGCACACAAAATGCATACATCTACATACACACACACACAGACGTGCAACTATTTCTCTCAGTCTCTGTGGGACTCCACAAGCTGCCAGTTCTTGACAGCCAGATAAATAATAATCCTCTGATGGATGCTGCCATGAAGTGAAAGCTCAAGGAAGATTTAATAAAATCCAATAGAATCTAATTGAAGTGGCATGGGTGTGTGTGTGTGTTGTGTGTGTGTGTGTGTGTGTGTGTGTGTGTGTGTGTGTGAGAGCAAAAATGTGTGTGTCTGTAGATATTTATATGTATAGTATATGTTTGTGGCAGAACTTCCTTTGTAAATCAAATATTGTTATTTGCGTCAAAATGTTGAAACTTGAGGTTTCTCTTCACAGAAAACAGCAAACACACTGATGAATCTTTCCTGTGCTGCTTATTTGACACCCTGCTGGTCCTGTGTGAGTTTACACTTGCTGTTTAAGTATCCCGTAATATTGGCAGGGGACAACAGATTTTGCACATTCCAGTACATCTTTGTTACTGGACGTCGCGCACAGAATGGAGAAGGGTTCATTTGTTAAAGTCCAACATTTTTTGAAATACACTTTCTTGCTGGGAATTCGATGAAAAGATTTCTACCACTCTCATATTCGTACACTAACTAGTGGTCAATGCCAACAGGCAGTTAGCCTAGCTTAGCATAAAGTGTGGATGTCACTGCCAAGAAATCTCTCAACGTTTCTCCTCCATTCAACCAACTCAAAATGTTCAAATAACAGAAAAAAATACAACTCATGACTATTGCAGGCGGAGGCACTTGGGAAAAAGACCAGCAACTATAATTGAGTTTTTGGTAATCTTTCTATTTTAAGAATATTTTATTTATTAAAGAGATGCGAGTCACAGAGAGGAAATTGCTTCTCCTGATCTTTGTAAATTAGAAAAGAGATGTGCTGACAGCCACAATAAGATAGCATTATTAACCTTTTTTAATAGACTCTCAATGCTATTAAGATTTATGTTTTATTGGCATCTCTGTTAAGACAAGAAGGAAAGATAAGAATATTAACAATTGTCCTCAAACTTCTTATCATCTGTAACTCTATTAATAAGAAACAAAATCTTATTCAATTAATTTGTCACTTATGACTCTAAGAGGACAAGACTGTAGACTTCATAAAATCGCTAAAATACACAGCTGAATAACAAATACAAACAACTCGGCATATAACATATGAATAGATTCTGATGTCACACAAGATGTATAGCTGAAATTTCACTGTGTATTTGGAGGATAAATCACAACAGCATCTGCAGGCTAACAAGCATAAGGTGTGAAAGTAAAAAACAATCTCTTGTTGAGCTGCGTTTCCCAGCCAACATCCTGTCTGCTAGCAAACTGTGGCAGAGGCTCAGAAACAAAACCCAAAGCCAAATGAACTTCTGCAGTCCTCAGTGGGGCTTTTTAAAATTGTGAAAGGTAAATCTGGATCTAATTAAAATGACAGGATGGGTAAACTTCCTCTCTCTCTGTCTCCCCACATTATGAGTGCTCTCTGGGGCCAAAATAACTTCCATAATTATGAGTGAATTGATCGTTGACTTTGCCTCTGTCACAGGAGAGGGTGTAAGGAGGACGGTGCAGAACAGCTTGTGAATGTAATGCACGATTTAGTGTGTTTATTATTTCAGCACTAAGGGCAGGAAAGCGAGGGGAAATCTACTTCAGAGCTAAACTTTTCAGTTCAATCACCAGATTAGGCATCATAGGTGAAAATGCTGTGTATATTATATTTGGTCATTTTAGGATATCTTAGTATGTCATAAAAAATTGTGTATTAAGAAAAGTTCAGGTTCAGCAGGTAAGACCATCAGCCTTCCCACTGGAGAGTGGGGTTCAAGTCAGAGTTGGGATAAGTATCCAATAAGAGTAAGTAAGTACGAGTAGGGAACATGTGGAATATGTGCACACCATGTTTCTATTAATGAAATTGATATATCTATGTAATTTGTATATTGTATTTGTATATTTGTATATGAAATTGGAACAGTAGTTAGTATGGTTTACATATATATAAATATATATATATATATATATATATATACACATACAGTACAGGCCAAAAGTTTGGACACACCTTCTCATTCAATGCGTTTTCTTTATTTTCATGACTATTTACATTGTAGATTCTCACTGAAGGCATCAAAACTATGAATGAACACATGTGGAGTTATGTACTTAACAAAAAAAGGTGAAATAACTGAAAACATGTTTGATATTCTAGTTTCTTCAAAATAGCCACCCTTTGCTCTGATTACTGCTTTGCACACTCTTGGCATTCTCTCCATGAGCTTCAAGAGGTAGTCACCTGAAATGGTTTTCCAACAGTCTTGAAGGAGTTCCCAGAGGTGTTTAGCACTTGTTGGCCCCTTTGCCTTCACTCTGCGGTCCAGCTCACCCCAAACCATCTCGATTGGGTTCAGGTCCGGTGACTGTGGAGGCCAGGTCATCTGCCGCAGCACTCCATCACTCTCCTTCTTGGTCAAATAGCCCTTACACAGCCTGGAGGTGTGTTTGGGGTCATTGTCCTGTTGAAAAATAAATGATCGTCCAACTAAACGCAAACCGGATGGGATGGCATGTCGCTGCAGGATGCTGTGGTAGCCATGCTGGTTCAGTGTGCCTTCAATTTTGAATAAATCCCCAACAGTGTCACCAGCAAAACACCCCCACACCATCACACCTCCTCCTCCATGCTTCACAGTGGGAACCAGGCATGTGGAATCCATCCGTTCACCTTTTCTGCGTCTCACAAAGACACGGCGGTTGGAACCAAAGATCTCAAATTTGGACTCATCAGACCAAAGCACAGATTTCCACTGGTCTAATGTCCATTCCTTGTGTTTCTTGGCCCAAACAAATCTCTTCTGCTTGTTGCCTCTCCTTAGCAGTGGATTCCTAGCAGCTATTTGACCATGAAGGCCTGATTGGCGCAGTCTCCTCTTAACAGTTGTTCTAGAGATGGGTCTGCTGCTAGAACTCTGTGTGGCATTCATCTGGTCTCTGATCTGAGCTGCTGTTAACTTGCGATTTCTGAGGCTGGTGACTCGGATGAACGTATCCTCAGAAGCAGAGGTGACTCTTGGTCTTCCTTTCCTGGGTCGGTCCTCATGTGTGCCAGTTTGGTTGTAGCGCTTGATGGTTTTTGCGACTCCACTTGGGGACACATTTAAAGTTTTTGCAATTTTCCGGACTGACTGACCTTCATTTCTTAAAGTAATGATGGCCACTCGTTTTTCTTTAGTTAGCTGATTGGTTCTTGCCATAATATGAATTTTAACAGTTGTCCAATAGGGCTGTCGGCTGTGTATTAACCTGACTTCTGCACAACACAACTGATGGTCCCAACCCCATTGATAAAGCAAGAAATTCCACTAATTAACCCTGATAAGGCACACCTGTGAAGTGGAAACCATTTCAGGTGACTACCTCTTGAAGCTCATCGAGAGAATGCCAAGAGTGTGCAAAGCAGTAATCAGAGCAAAGGTTGGCTATTTCGAAGAAACTAGAATATAAAACATGTTTTCAGTTATTTCACCTTTTTTTGTTAAGTACATAACTCCACATGTGTTCAGTCATAGTTTTGATGCCTTCAGTGAGAATCTACAATGTAAATAGTCATGAAAATAAAGAAAACGCATTGAATGAGAAGATGTGTCCAAACTTTTGGCCTGTACTGTATATATGTTTTGATTTCATAGGAGCATAAAATGGAAAATCAATGATGTATGTATGTACATATATATTTTTGTCATGTCATTAAAAAAGTAATACTATGGGATGTCATAAAAATGCTAATGAAAGAAAAGTTAAAGTTATAGTATGTCATAGAAAAGACTTTTTGGAATGCTCCATGTACCAGTGACAGCGAGGGTTCAAACCAAGACTCTGGGCCACTGACACTTTACAGCCTTGGAGAGTCCCATCACCCCACCAAGCAACCTTCCATCGGCACGACTTTTCTGAGCACAGTGGACTCCTTCGTTTAGACAATGGCCTTCATACCTCAGGCTGTTAAAGCAGTATAACAACCTGAGTTATTAGATAACAGTTTAACTCTGTTTCCCCAAGCTTTTCACTCTTTCCGTTGTCATATAAGTCTGAATAACAAAAAGGTCATGGTACAGTATGTCATATTATCTTGAGAAAAAGGTCAGAGTATGTTATGAAAAAGTTCATAAAAAAAGTTATAGTATCCTATGTCATAGAAATGTTCCTAAAAAACATCATAGTATAATATGTAATTAAAAACCATGAAAAAAAGTCATAGTATATTGTGTTGTCAAAAACCATGAATCAAAGCCATTGTATAGTGTGTTGTGAAAAAAAACATTAAAAAATGTCATAGTATGGTATGTCGTCAAAAATCCCGAAAAAACGTCATAGTATAGTATGTCTTCAAAAACCATGGAAAAAAGTTATGGAATAGTAGGTGCCCAAAAAAACCCATAATAGTATAGTATGTCATTAAAAATTTGAAAAAAACATCATAGTATAGTATGTCATCAAAAACCATGAAAAAAGTCATAGTATAGTGTGTCAAAAACCATGAATCAAAGTCATAGTATAGTGCATAGTGAAAAAAAAAAAAAAAAAAAATGTCATAGTATGGTATGTCGTCAAAAACCCGAAAAAACGTCATAGAATAGCATGTCGTCAAAAACAATGAAAAAACGTCATAGTAAAGTTTGTTGTCAAAAACAATGAAAAAATGTCATAGTATAGTATGTCTCCAAAAACCATATAACCATAAACCACATATAAACCGTATAGCATGTCATCAAAAAATCACAAAAAAACATCATAGTATATTATGTTGTCAAAAACAATGAATAAACGTCACACTATAGTATGTTGTCAAATTTTTAAAAAAAAAAACAACATAGTATAGTGTGTCGAAAAAAATCATGAAAAAAGGTCTTAGTATAGTATGTCATAAAAAAGTCACAGTTTAGTATGTCGTCAAAAACCATGAAATAACATCATAGTATAGATGTAATCAGAAATCACGAAAAAAAGTCATAGTACAGCATGTAGTCAAAAACCACGAAAAAAAGTCATAGTATAGCATGTCATCAAAAATGATTGGAAAAAGTCATAGTATAGCATGTCATCAAAAATCACAAAAAAACATCATAATATATTATGTCGTCAAAAACAATGAAAAACGTCATATTATAGTGTAATGTCAAAAACAATGAAAAAAAGTCAAAGTATAGTATGTCGTCAAAAATCACAAAAAAAAATCATAGTATAGTATGTCGTGAAAAACCATGAAAAAAAGTCATAGTACAGTATGTTGTCAAATTAAAAAAAAAACAACAACATAGTATAGTGTGTCAAAAAAATCATGCAAAAAGGTCTTAAAAAGTATGTCATAAAAAAGTCACAGTATAGCATGTTGACAAAAACCACGAAAAAATGTCATAGTACAGTATGTTATCAAAAATGATTGAAAAAAGTCATAGTATAGTATGCTGTCAAAAATCACGAAAAAAGGTCATAGTATGTCTTCAAAAATCACGAAAAAGTCATAGTATAGTTTGTTGTCAAAAACTTTGAAAAAAAAAGTCTTAGTATATTGCGTCGTCAAAAACAATGAAAAAACATCATAGTATAGTGTTGTCAAAAAACAATGAAAAAAAGTCATAGTATAATATGTCTCCAAAAACCATGAAAAAAACATATTATAGTATGTCGTCATAAACAATGAAAAAACGTCATAGTATAATATGTTGTCAGAAACAATGAAAATATGTCATAGTATAGTGTGTTGTCAAAAACAATGAAAAAAGGTCACAGTATAGTATGTCATCAAAAATGGTTGAAAAAAGTCATAGTATAGTATGTCGTCAAAAACCATGAAAAAAGTCATAGTATAGTACAGGGGTTGCGCTAACCGGATATTCTCGGTCCTTGACCGGTTTTTTACAACAATGACCGGATCTGAAGGCCGTCGGTCATTTTGACCAGTTGCAATTACCACCCCTGCCCACTTGGTGGCGGAGTGTGCGCATTAATTAGCTATTGTCTAGTCTTGATGCATGACCACCTCGTTGGCTTCACACAACAAAATCAAAGCGGGCCGGGCACTGAGCAAAATGCGTTGATTACACACAAGCCGGCACAGAGTTCTAGTCCATGCGCAAGAGGAGGAAGGTGTAAGTCTGAGAGTTCAGGCCGCAGGTGAACTATGTTCAAGTCAGCTGATTTCTTGAAATTTTTTGTTCAGATTTTATTTGTAATTGTTTAATTTTGTTAAATTGCTTTGTTAATATATTATGCACAGTCAGTGGTTTAAGTGGCTGCCGTTTTCACACTGCACAGAAAAGTCATTCATCTGCTTCATGTAGCGTTGTTGACATAAGAAGCCTAATGGCACAGGTGTGTGGATGTCTGTTCATCTTTTCGTTCATGTCCTTATTAATGCACACTTTATAACTTGCTTGTTGGATTTATTAAAAACGAACGAATGAAAACTAAATGTCTTTGAATATCTTTATTATCATTTAAAAACGAAAATTAAAATGACCGGTAAAAATAGATTATGACCGGATTTTTATGATCGTCTGTAAAAATGGCCGGCGACTAAAAAGTCAAGCGCAACGTCTGGTATAGTATTTCGTCAAAAATCCCAAAAAAAGTCAGAGTATAGTATGTCATCAAAAACCATGAAAAAACATCATGGTATAGCCTGTCAAAAATAACAAAAAAAGTCATAGTATAGAGTGTCGTCAATAACAGTGAAAAAACGTCATAGTATAGTATGTCGACAAAAAACACGAAAAAACATAGTAGTATAGTATGTTGTCAAAAACCATGAAAAAAAGTCATAGTATACCATGACAAAAAGTCATAGTATAGTATGTCATCAAAAACCATGAAAAAAAGTCATAGTATAGTATGTCATCAAAAACCATGAAAAAACATCATAGTATAGCCTGTCAAAAATAACAAAAAAGTCATAGCATAGTGTTGTCAAAAACAGTGAAAAAACGTCATAGTATAGTATGTTGTCAAAAACCATGAAGAACATCATTGTATAGTATGTCGTCATAAATTTTGGAAAAAGCTTCATTGTATAGTATGTTGTGAAAAACCATGAAAAAAGTCATAGTATGTCATAAAAAAATCACAAAAAACATCATAGTATAATATGTCATGA